>NC_047035.1:50599990-51924157 GCF_011762595.2 Tursiops truncatus | reverse complement strand
TCCAAGCAGGCTAAGAGTAATGATGCTTTTTCTGAAAATGATATTGTTTACCGTATCATAGACAAATAACAACAAGAAAAAAAAGCCTCACTGTATTTTAAGATATTAATGCATAGGAGAAAAATCTAACCATAGCTCTGGGGTTGCAGGCTGGGGATGGAGGGAAGATTTGGAGTAGTATCTGGTCATGACTCATGTCCTGCTTAGGAAAAGAAAGGATCTGAGGGTAAGATGGCACTGGAACTCATTCTTCCAGGTTAATTTTATAATAGCAGAGCTACTAAATTTGGTTTCTGGAAAATACTTTACCATATAATATTAGAAGAATGGGCTTTTTAAAAGGGTTAATGTGCATCTTGTCATCATTTGGAATATTAGCTTGCCAAGAAACACATCGGTCTGAGTTAAGAAGGGTTTCAAACTGAAATAAGAGGGTGAAAAAGACAGAAAACCATAGACTGCATCCTATACACAATATTTGGTAGCATAGAAAAATGGAGAACACAATAAAAGGGAATGTTCAGTAATTCTTAAGGAAAAAAATAAGAATAAATTATCTATATAGTAATAAATAGAGGCTGATGAATAAAAATGGATCTTAAATTTTTTAAATAAGAATATAAATGGGAGTCCAGAGTTTGAGGAACTCCCTATTAGATTATGGCAATATGTTTTTACGATTTATGAAAACAAACACTCACTTTCAATGTGCTGGACCCTAAGCTAGGCACTTCCATTGCATACTGTATTTTTCTCCTATTTGGCAATACAGTAAATTCTGTGAGGTTAAATCTTTTACCCAAGGGAACACATCTGAAAGAAGACAAAACAAAATATGAATTCAAGCCTATTTCTATTCAACCATACAATCACGGACAGCTGCTTAGAGATTCATGAGAGGCATGGGACTAAAAGGGATGTCAAGTACATTAACTGTCAGAATCAGAATCCATATTAATATAAATACATATGTACACACATATACACATATATACATGTACACACATATATCATGTTTGCATGCATAGATACATATGTGGAAAATATGTAAATATGTGCATATGTGTGTGTAGAGTGATACATATATTTCTCCATCTCCAATTCAAGATAGCAAACTAGGAAGTTCATTTGCTTACCTTACCTCCCATCTAGGGGGAAAAAAAGACACTGAAGATATAATAAAAGAGAAAAAGGAAATATAATTATTAAAATGCTGTGAACAGGAGGAATTCTTCAGTGAGCACATATTTGATTTTCTGGATTACTGAAAGGAAGTAGATCACACTAACAGTTAACATACCAAAAAATCCTTTTTATTGTTTATATTTTTATTACTGGTATTATTGATATTGTTTACTTTTAGTTCTTCCATTAGAGTCTTTCTAATGGTTTCCTCTCTCTGCTCTTAGACATGTTGTCCTTTTCTACTTAGATCCATTAATATAGTAATAGTTATTTTAATTTTCCTCTGTGATTGATCCAACATCTGAATCAGCTCCACTGAATATGTTGATTTACCTCTTAATAATTTTTTTTGTTTTAATTTTTGTTTTATGTGTATATCCCATAATTCTGATTTAAATGCCAGACAGTATCTTTTCATAGGACAGTAGAGATTGAGGTAAATAGTATTTATATCTCCTCTCCTATTAGGCTGTTAGTGCAGGAGCTTGTGTCAATCTGGTTAGATGGTGATCTGGGTTTGGGTCCTGTTGTTGCTATTATTACCTTCAGTTCTTTACAGTTCATGTTCTTCTAGTGGTGACCTTCTACCACCTTATGCTTAGGGTGGGAGCTGGGTGCCAAAAAGTTTTTCCTAGTGTTCATGCTCCATTCTCAACTTCCAGTGGTCTATGTATATGCAGAGAGAGCTGTATCTCCATCCTGTTGCTCCTCGCCAGTAGTAGAATGTTGTTGCATATTACTTGGTGCTAGGCATGTGGTGGAGTCAGGAGAGCTCTCCGTTGTTCTGGTCCAGCCTCAGTCTTAGGCATGACCTGTGTACCTGGGTATAATATGTGGGACTTTCTCAGTATTTCTTCTCCTTTTCCCCATGACAGCCATACTCTGTCCATCTTTAGTTGGATTGGGGCAAGATTTTCCCACTTCTCCCCAACAGGAGAACACCTCTCCTTGCTATCAGTACAGATCCCTGATTCCAGGTTGTATCCTACCCTCTATCTGGGGCAGAGGTATAGAGGGTCTTTGCCTAGCCCTTGAGATGAAAGGAATTGCTGGCCCTTCCTTGATAGTTTACTGTTTTTGCTTCTTTAAGAGAGAAAATTAAAAAGGAATGTGTGTACCTTCATGCCTTTCTCTCAGTAGGTGCTAATCAACTACAGGCAACTCTAAGAGGTGCCTTTCATCTGAATTCTGCCCTGTCCTCAATAATTTTCATGACCACCCATTCAAGGGTCATGGAAAAGTATGATATTTCATATATATATATATATATATAATTATAAATATATATTTCAGCATTATAATCTGACATCTGTATACACTACAAAGTGATCACCACCACAAATCTTGTTGCCAATCATCATCATACAGTTGACCCCCTTCACCCATTTCTTCTCCCAAATTCTGTGACCATTACTTTAAACTCTTTATCAGGTAAATTGCTTATCTCTGTTTTGTTTAGTTATTTTTCTGAGGTTTTGTCTTGTTTTTTTGTTAGGAACGTACTTTTCTGTCCCCTCATTTTGCCTAACTCATTGTGTTTGTTTCTAAGTATTAGGTAAATTAACAATCTCTCCCAGACTTGAAGGAGTGGCCTTATTTGAGAACTGTCCTGTGGGGTTCAAAGATACAATCCTACCTGGCCACTAGAGACAGGAGCTCAAGGAGTGTTCCCTACGCACACCCTCCTGTTGTGGTGGCGCCACAGCTGCTGCAGCAGCATCCTGGTGGGTAGGGGGCTGGCTCCTGAACTGGCTAGGAGGACCACCATGATAGCTGTGCGCACTAGTGGGGTGGCCCATTGGCACTAACAGTTTATACAGAGAATTTCAAAATGGCGCCTGCCAGCTCTGTCATCAGCAAGATAGCCTGAGATCTTAAAAATGGCTCCTGCCAGTGTCTCGGATCACAGGAAGTATCTCAACTGGTTCCTGCCCCTCTGGCAGACGCATCATAATAGATTAGTAAGTGGGTGCTCTTCACCTGTGGTCCATGTACTTTTCAATTTGGTATTTTTACACTGGTTTGCACATCAAGTGAATTTGCACATGGGCACTTTAAAAGTGGGTTTTCTGGGTTTCTCTGGTGGCGCAGTGGTTGAGAGTCCGCCTGCCGATGCTGGGCACACGGGTTCGTGACCCGGTCCGGGAAGATCCCACATGCCGCGGAGCGGCTGGGCCCGTGAGTCATGGCCGCTGAGCCTGCGCGTCTGGAGCCTGTGCTCCGCAACGGGAGAGGCCACAACAGTGAGAGGCCCACGTACCACAAAAAATAAAATAAATAAAATAAAATAAAAGTGGGTTTTCTGTTTCCTGTAGTTCTATAGTTTTTTTTTGGCTATATTCCATATTCCTTCTGTGTTTTCAAAGCCAGGAGCTTTGGGAGCTTGTCTCGCCTGTGCAGGATCTAAGGGTTGGGGTGCCTGATGTGGACCTCAAATCTTTCACTCCTCAGGAAAAGATCCGTAACTTTGTGATCCCTCCTGATTGTGAAACGCTGTGGCTGAGATGTGGTTTTTTTCCTTGGCAAGACCATACCTCTGCCTCTCCCACCCATCTCGATACTGTTCTTTTACCCTTTGTGGTAGAGGCTATGTTAATCCAGTTTTCAGGTCACTTTCTGAGGGAATTATTCCATATGTGATTGAAGATTTGTTCTGTGTATGGGAGGAGGTGAGTTCAGGATCTTCCTATGCTGCCATCCCAAACCCTCCCTCCATGAACTACTCTTATCTCTGGGGCCACAACTTCTCCACTTTGAAATATCAGGTCACATTTAGCCTTAAAAATGTGTTAAAATATTAGCTGATTTATTTTTTCCTACTTCTCTGATAGCCAGCTTTTCCTCCTGTGATCTGCCATAGGTGAGAAAATTCATGGATTTCATGGTATTGTGGAAGGTGCTATGGGTTGGATATTATCGCCTAAATATATATAAGTCCTAACTCCTCATAAAACGAAATGTGGTACATGTGTCCTTTTGAATTATGGTTTTCTCAGGGTATATGCCCAATAGTGGGATTGCTAGGTCATATGGTAGTTCTATTTTTAGGGTTTTTTTTGGTTGTTTTTTTAAAATTAATTAATTAATTAATTTTTGACTGTGCTGGTTCTTTGTTCCTGTGCACGGGCTTTCTCTAGTTGCGATGAGCGGTGGCTACTCTTCGTTGGGGTGTGCAGGCTTCTCGTTGTGGTGGCTTCTCTTGTTGCAGAGCATGGGCTCTAGGTGCACAGGCTTCAGTAGCTGTGGTACGCAGGCTTCAGTAGTTGTGGCACGCAGGCTCCAGTAGTTGTGGCTTGTGGACTCTAGAGCACAGGCTCAGTAGTTGTGGTGCACGGGATTAGTTGTTCTGCAGCATGTGGGATCTTCCCAGCCCAGGACTCGAACCCTTGTCCCCTGCATTGGCAGGCGGATTCTTAACCACTGAGCCACCAGGGAAGCCCTATTTTTAGTTTTTTAAGGAACCTCCATACTGTTCTCCATAGTGGCTGTATCAAGTTATATTCTCACCAACAGTGCAAAAAGGTTACTTTTTCTCCACACCCTCTCCAGCATTTATTATTTGTAGATTTTTTGATGATGGCCATTCTGTCCAATGATAGATGAAAGGATAAAGAAGATGTGATACATATATACAATGGAATATTACTCAGCCATAAAAAGGAACGAAATTGGGTCATTTGTAGAGTTGTGGATGGACCTAGAGTGATATAGTGATATGATATATGATATATGATATAAAACATAATATAGTGATTCAGTTTTATAAATTTTCAAACTGATTGTTTCATATATATTTTTTCAATTTGTTTAAAGAAGGAGGGTAAACTCAATCTTTTTTTATTTTATCTTAGCCATCACAAGTTTGCAATATATATGTTTTTGTTTTTGCGGTACGCGGGCCTCTCACTGTTGTGGCCTCTCCCGTTGCGGAGCACAGGCTCCGGACACACAGGGTCAGCGGCCACGGCTCACGGACCCAGCCGCTCCACAGCACGTGGGATCCTCCCGGACCGGGACACAAACCCGTGTCCCCTGCATCGGCAGGCGGGCCCCCAACCACTGTGCCACCAGGGAAGCCCCAACAATATATGTTTGATTGACAAAATTTTTAAAATTTGAGTTGCTTTAATAGCTATTAAGATGAAAAAATATTTTATTTTATTTTTTATTGAGAATTGTTTATTGATGGCCTGTATTTATACACTTGTACTTCGTAAATACACTTTGTCAGTTTGAAACATTTTGGTTTTGACTGTGCAAGTTAATGGAGGACTACTTATAGTCCTTGTAGGCTTTAAATCTGGTACAAAACCACACCACATATTTTATATATACATAAATAATAAATAAAATAAAACCACATATTTACCACTTGCCTAAAGAGGTCTACTAAGTGTATAGTGATCTATATTATTAAATGCACTGCCAGATATTGAGACACGTGCTATTTTATAGCCAACAGCTTATAAAGGGAGAAATAAAAAACAACACAGATTAGCTTACACAGAAAATTTTTCAACAACAAATTTCTCTAGATTGTATAATTATCAATTATCAGGAAAGAGTAAACTATATATACATTTTAAATATTACCATATAGAGTAAGCTATAGAACAAGACAATTAATTGTCATTTTCTGATTTCTAACTTCTTTTATATGATTTAGACTCAGTTGGAATAAAGGAGGAAATTAGGGTTCCCTTCAGGGCATTTTTTTATTGAATTATCATTGATTTATGATATTGTGTTAGTTTAAGGTGTACATCAAAGTGATCATTTTCTATGTCTGTGAGTCTGTTTCTGTATTGTAAATAAGTTAATTTCTGTTATTTCTTGGTTTCCCCATATAAGTATTATCATATAATATTTGTCTCTCTGTTTGACTTACTTTACATAGTATGATAATTTTTAGATTCCGCAAATAAGTGATATTATATGATATTTGTCTTTCTCTGTCTGATGTCACCTTAGTATGATAATCCCTAGGTCCATCCATGTTAGTGCAAATGGCAATATTTCATTCTTTTTATGACTGAGTAATATTCCATTATATATATATATATATACACACACACACACACATATATATGTGTATATACCACATCTTCTTTATCCAGTCATCTGTTGATGGACACTTAGGTGGATTTCATGTCTTGGCTATTTTGCATAGTGCTGCTGTGAACACTGGGGTGCATGTATCTTTTCAAATTAGTTTTCTCTGAATACATGCCCAGGATTGGGACTGCTGGATGTTATGGTGGCTCTACTTTTAGTTTTTTAAGAAACTGCCATACTGTTTTACATAGTGGCTGCACCAACTTACATTCCCATCAACATTGTAGGAGGGTTCCCTTTTCTCCACGCCCTCTCCAGTGTTTATTATTTGTAGACTTTTAATGATGGCCATTCTGACCAGTGTGAGGTGATACCTCACTGTAGTTTTGATTTGCATTTCTCTAATAATTAGCAATGTTGAGCATCTTTTCCTGTGCCCATTGGCCATCTGTATGTCTTCTTTGGAGAAATGTTTATTTAGGTCTTCTGCCCATATTTTTATTGGGTTGTTTTTTTGGTTATTGAGTTGTATGAGCTGTTTGAATATTTTGGAAATTAAGCCCTTGTCAGTCGCATCATTTACCAATATTTTCTCCTAGTCCATAGGCTGTCTTTTCATTTTGTTTATGGTTTCCTTTGCCATGCAAAAGCTTATAAGTTTGATTAGGTCCAATTTGTTTATTTTTGCTTTTATTTCTATTGCCTTGGGAGACTGACCTAAGAAAACATTGGCACAATTTATGTCAGAGAAAGTTTAGCCTATGTTCTCTTCTAGGAGGTTCTTTTTTTTTTTTTTTTTGCAATACGCGGGCCTCTCACTGTTGTGGCCTCTCCCGTTGCGGAGCACAGGCTCCGGACGCGCAGGCTCAGCGGCCATGGCTCATGGGCCCAGACGTTCCGCGGCATGTGGGATCTTCCCAGACCAGGACACGAACCCGTGTGCCCTGCATCGGCAGGTGGACTCTCAACCACTGTGCCACCAGGGAAGCCCTCTTCTAGGAGTTTTATGTTGTCATGTCTTATATTTAAGTCTTTAACAATTTTGAGTTTATTTTTGTGTATGGTGCAAGGGAGTGTTCTAATTTTATTGATTTACATGTGGCTGTTCAGCTTTCCAAATACTACTGGCTGAAGAGATCCTTTAATGAATTTTTTATTCTTATATATGTTACCACAAACAATTCAAAATTACAATACAATCTTCTCATAGGCTTCAAGTTTATTTAATTTTGAAGCCATTAACTGAATTATTTTTGCATGTAAGGAGTTTAGAAGTCATCACTGCACTCTAACAATAAGTACAAAGCTGAACAAATTAAAAATCAACAAGTCTTCTTATATCCATTAGAGAATTGAGGTCACAGGGCAAACCACTGAGAATCACAACTTATTAGAGCAGAAACCCATGAGCAGAAGCCTCAGTGGGAATCAGTACCCAGGTAAAAGAAACACAAACTGTAATTGATAAATTGCTAGAGGCTCAATAGGAATAAATCAGGGAGTTAAAAACTCTAGGAAGGGCCAGTCTTAGGTGCGTCCCCCACAATTTTGTGAGTTTTAACTACAAGAGCCCTACCAGATTCTCGATTTGTTCAAAATAGTAATAGAAACCATGTATTCAGTGATTGTAGCATATATATATAAGTGAAATGAGTGACAACAATGGTACACATGACTGGAGGGAGGAATTAGGAATACTTTGCTATTATAAGGTACTTGCACTACTTGTGAAGTAATACAGTATAGTGCTATTTAACAGTGAACTTGTATTATTTGCAAATGTGTGTTGCAAACTCTAGGGCAATCACTGAAAATGATAAAACAAAACAAAATAGTATAACTGATATACTAAGGAAAGGAGAGAAAATTGAGTTATCTAAAATGCTCAGTTAAATCCACAAAAGGCAGAAAAGAGTGAAAGACATAAATTAGAACAAATAAGAAGGGCAACAAATAGAAAACAGTAACTAATTTTGGTAAATATTAATCCAAACACATCAATAATCATTTTAAATGTCAATTATCTAAATATACCTATTGAAAGATGGAGATTGTCATAGCGGATCTAAAAAACATGATCCAATTATATGTTGTACACAAGAAACCCACTTTAAATATAAAGACATATATAGGTTAAAAGTAAATGAATGGAGAAAAGTATAGCATGCTGACACTAATCAAAAGAAAGCTGGAGTAGCTGCTATGTTAATTTCAGACAGAACAAACTTCAGAGCAAGGAAATATAACGGGGATAAAGAGAGGTATTACGTAATGATAAAGGGGTCAATTCTTCAAGAAGACATAACAATCCTTAACATCTACACACCTAAAAGCAGAATATGAAATTACATAAGGAAAAACCTGATAGAACTGCAAGGAGAAGTCGATTAATCCACTGTCATAGTTGGAGACTTCAACACCCTCTGTCATAAATGAACAGATCCAGCAGGCAGAAAATCAGTAAGGACATAGTTGTATTCAATTAACTGGATAAAATGGACATCTATAGACTACTTCATCCAACAACAGCAGAATACACGTACTTCTTAAGCTCACACGGAACATTCACCAAGATAGATCCATTCTGGCCCTAAAACACACCTTAAGAAATTTAAATAATAGAAATCAAATAATGTATGTTCTCAGTAAACAGTGGAGTTAAACTATAATTCAATAACAGAAAGATAGCTGAAGAATCCCAAAATAATTGGAGATAAAGCAACACACTTGTAAATAACACATGAGTCAAAGAAGAAATCTCAAGAGAAATTTTAGGATATTTTGAACTAAATGAAATTAAAATACAGGTTGTCAAAATTTGGGTGATGTGGTGAAAGCAGTGCTTATGAAAAAATTTATAACATTAAATGCATATATTAGGAAAGAAGAAAGGCCTAAAATCAATAATATTAAGCTTCCACCTTTGGAATCTAGAAAAATAAGAGCAAATTAAGTCCAGAGTAAGCATAAGAAAAGAAACAGTAAAAGAGCAGAAATTGAAAACAGGAAAGCAATAGAGAAAATCAACAACAAATACTGGTTTTTGCAAAAATCAATAAACTCTATCTAGCCAGGCTAGCTAAGAAAAAAAGAGAAAAGCCATGATTTACTAGTATCAGAAATGAAAGAGATCTCATAGATGTTAAAAGTTGTTATTCTCAACAAATTTGTGCCCACAAATTTGATAACTTAGATGGAATGTATGAATTCCTGAGAAATGTAATTTGCCAAAACTCAAGAAATAGACGATCTGAATAGGCCTATATTTTTCTCTTTTTTTTAAATTGAAGTATATTTGATTTACAATGTTGTATCAATTTCTGCTGTACAGCAAAGTGATTCAATTATATATATACATGCCTTCTTTTTTTTTATATTCTTTTCCATTATGGTTTAATGACAGGATATTGAATATAGTTCCCTGTGCTATACAGTAGGACCTTGTTGTTTACCCATTCTATATATAGTAGTTTGCATATGCTAATCCCAACCTCCCAATCCATCCTTCCCCCCCCAGCCTTGGCATCCACAAGTCTGTTATCTATGTCTATAAGTCTCTTTCTGTTTTGCAGATAAATTCATTTGTGTCATATTTTAGATTCCACATATGAGTGATATCGTATGATATTTTTTCTTTTTCTGACTTACTTCACTTAGTATGATAATCTCTAGTTCCATCTGTGTTGCTGTAAATGGCATTATTTCATTTTTCATGGCTGAGTAGTATTCCATTGTATATGTGTGTATATATATATATATATATATATATATACCACATCTTCTTTATCCATTCATCTATCGATGGACATTTAGCCTGCTTCCATGTATTGGCTATTGTGAATAGTGCTGCAATGAACATAAGGGTGCATGTATCTTTTTGAATTACAGTTTTGTCCAGATATATGCCCAGGAGTGGGACTGCAGGATCATATGGCAACTCTAATTTTAGTTTTTTTGAGGAATCTCCATACTGTTTTCCATAGTGTAAATAGGTCTGTATTAATTAATAAAATTGATCAATAATTAGTAACCTTCTGAAACAGAAAGTGCTATGCCCAGTTGGGTTCACTGCTGAATTCTACTAAACATATAAAAAAGAAATTGTACCAAATATCTACAGTTTCTTACAGAAGATGGAAGCAGAAGGAGTACTTTTTAACTCATTCTATGAGTTCAACATTAATCCAAAACCAAAACCAAAGACATTATAAGAAAACTATAGACTAATATTTCTCATGAACATAGATGCAAAACTTCTCAACAATATGTTAGCAAATGTAATCAACAATATATTAAATATATATATACTCTATGGCCAAGTGGGATTTATCCCAGTTATGCAAAACAGCTTTAAATTCTAAGAGCAATTACTGTAATACATCACATCAATAGACTAAAGAAGAAAAATCACATGATTATATCAATAGATGCAGGAAAGCATTTGACACAATCCAACATCCATTTATGATTTTTAAAAAAATCTCAGCAGGGCTTCCCTGGTGGCGCAGTGGTTGAGAGTCCACCTGCCGATGCAGGTGACACGGGTTCGGGCGAGCCATGGCCGCTGAGCCTGCGCATCTGGAGCCTGTGCTCCGCAATGGGAGAGGCCACAACAGTGAGAGGCCCGTGTACAGCAAAAGAAAAAAAAAAAAAAAAAGAAATCTCAGCAAACTAGAAATAGAAATGTTCTCAACTTGATAAAGAAGATCTACAAAACACGTACAGGTGACATTTTACTTAATGTTAAGAAACTAGAATCTTTTCCACTATGATCAGGACCAAGGCACAGTTGTCCCCTCCTACCATTCCTTTTCAACCTCGTACTGAATGTCTTGGCTAGTGCATTCAGACAAAAAAGGAAATAAAAGGTATACAGATGGGAAAGAAGAAAACAAACTATCTTTGCTCACAGATGACATAGTCACCTACGTGGAAAGTCCAAAAGAACTGACAAAGAAGCTCCTGCAACTAAGTAGTTATAGCAGGTTTGCAGAATATAAGGATAATATAAAAATGTCAGTCACCATCCTATCGACCTGTAGTGTTCAAGCAGAAATTAAACATAAAAAACTATTTACAATAACACACTTCAAAATGAAATACTTAGGTGCAACTCTAACAAAATTTATACAAAATCCATTTGAGAGACACTATAAAACTCCAATGAATAAAGTCAAAGAAGAACTAAATAAATGGACAGATATAGCATGTTCATGGATTGGAAGACTCAATATTGTCAAGATGTCTGTTCTTCCCAACTTGATCTGTAGACTCAATGCAATTCCTGTCAAAACCCAGGCAAGTATTTTGTGGCTATCAACAAATATAAAGTTTATATGGAGATATAAATATATGCAAGTGTCATTAGAATACTGAAGATAAACAAAGCCCAAGGACTGATACTACCTAACTTCAAGATTCAATATAAAGCTACAGTAATCAAGAGAGTGTGGTATTAGCAAAAGTATAAGCAAATAGATCAATGGAACAGAAGAGTGAGCCCAGGAATAGACTTACACAAATATAATTAATTGGTCTTTGACAAAGGAACAAAGGCAATATAATGGAGAAAAGTGGTCTTTTCAACAAACAGTGTTGGAATAACTGCACATCCATTTGTAAAAATTGAATCTAAACACAGACCTTACACATTTCATCAAAATTAACTCAAAGTGGATCATAGATATAAAATGCAAAAAATATAAAACTCTTAGAAGATAGCAAAATAGAAAATCTAGATGATCTAGGATTTGGTGATGCCATTTTATATATAATACCAAAGGCACAATCCATTCAATAAACAATTGATATGTTGGATTCATTAAAATAATAACCTGCTCTGGTAAAGACACTTTCAAAAGAATGAGAATACAAGCCAGAGTCTGGCAGAAAATCTTTGCAGAAGACATATCTCACAAAGAATTGTTATCTAAAATATAAAGAACTCTTAAAACTCAACAGTAAGAAAATAATCAAACAGATTTAAAAATAGGCAAAGGATATGAACAGACACCTAAACCACAGAGATATAAAATGGCAAATAGCATGTGAAGAGATACTCAACACTATATGTCATCAGAGAATGAGATACCACCTGTTAGAAGGATTAAAATCCAAATAACACATATGCTGTCAAGGATATAGACCAGGAGGAATTCTCATCCATGGCTTGTGGAAATGCAAAATGGTAGAGCCACTTTGGAAGACAATTTGGCAATTTCTTATGAAACTAAACATATTCTTACCATACAATACAGTAATTGCACTCCCTGGTATTTATCTAAGTTAGTTGAAAACTTATATCCACACAAAAACATGCACACCAATGTTTGTAGCAGCTTTATTCATAATTGCCAAAACTTGGAAGGAACCAAGGTATCCTTCAGTAGTTGAATGGATAAATAAACTGTGATACAGCTAGACAATGAAATTTTATTCAGAGCTAGAGAGGAATGAGCTATCAAACCATGAAAAGACATGAAGGAACCTTGAATATACATTCCTGGAATGAAACCGATCTGAAAAGACTACATTCTGTGTGAATACAAATATATGGCATTCTAGAAAAGACAAAGCTATAAATACATTTAAAAGACTGGTGGTTGCCAGGGGCTGGGGAGAAGGGAGGGGGAAAAGGTGAAGCACGGGGGATTTTCAGGGACTGGACATTCATCTGTATCATGCTATAATGGTGGATACAAGTCATTATACATTTGTCCAAACCCATAGAATGTACAACACCAAGAGTGAACCCTAATGTAAACTATGAATTTCGCATGATAATATGTCAATGTAAGTTCAGCCGTTGTAACAAATGCATCATTTTGATGAGGAATATTGATAGTGGGGAAGTCTATCAATAGATAGACTTGAGGTGAAGTGTGAGGCAGTGTGAGGCAGGGGGTATATGAAAACTCTCTGTGCTTTCCTCTTAATTTTGCTATGAACCTAAAACTGTCCTAAAAAATAAATTCCATTTAAAAAATAAAAAAAATAATAGAAACCTTGTAGTATATCTTTATAATTCCTTCAAATAACTAGAGATTCCTCACAATCCATGTTCTAACACATTAATGTCTCTAACACATTTTCACTGTGTCACAAGTAGGGATTTGTTCAATTAGTTACTAACATATTAACATTTCTGAGTGATTTGATTTCTGTAAATTTGAAGCAAATTAAAGCTTTCTCTGTTTTAATCTAAACCTATATCCTAAATCTAACATTATGACATATATTTGGTAGAGAAAGATAAGTGTAAAGTTACAGTTAGTGAATAGAATTATATATAACTGAAGTTACATTACTAATCCAGTGAATAAGAATTATTTCTTAATTCTTTCATTCTCCACAAATATGAGAGTTATCATACATACTGTAGATGTTCATCACCAATATCCATGTTGCCTCCCCTTCTGGACATGTAGAAAACTGCATTTTTTGGCACTTTGGCAGTCAATGATCTTCAAAAGTAGGATAAATGCAAAGAGATACATTCAGACACATTATTCTAAAAATGTTAAAAGACAAAGAGAATGAATCCTAGGGAACTACTGATTTAAAAGTCAATTACACAAAACATTATGCATTCAGTGGTATTGTTGGTCCTATAACAAATAGAAATGCAGTATATTTGGTAACAACAGCATAAGACAGTGGGTGGAAATAAAGCTGTATCAGAGTAAAGAAATAATACAAGATGGTAACTTGAATCTACAGAATTAAATGAATAAATAAATAAGTGGTAAATAATAAGGTTAATAAAACAAACTCCATAAATGTAAACATGTTCTCCTTTCTTCTCTAAGCTTTTTTAAAGACATAAACTTATATAAAATAATAAATATAGCAATGTATCATTGGGTTTGTGATGTTTATAAATGTAATATGTATAATAGTAATAACACAAAAAGGGTAAAGAGGGAATAGAGCTATATAGAAGTAACATTTTAATACCTCACTGGAATTGAGTTAATATAAACTTAATGTAGTTTCTGATAACTGAAGGTGTATATGTAGACCTAGAGCAACCACTATGAAAATAACTTAAAAAAATACAGTGAAAAAATAATCAAAAGGATTAAAATGTTACCCTAGAAAATAATCTCTTAATGAAAAATAAAGCAATAATGGAGGAATAGAGGAGCAAAAATAGATGTAATGCATATATAAAACAAGAAGTAAAGTAGTGGTGGGTATAAAATCCAACTATATCCATTATAATATTAAATGTGAATGGATTAAAATCCAATCAAAATACAAATATTTTCACATAGGATTTAAAAATATTATCTATCAACTGTTTACAGGAGACACACTTTAGATTCAAAGACACAAATAGATTGAAAGCAAAGGATGGAAAATGAAATGTAAACAGCAACCGTAAAAAGGTGGAATGCCTGTACTATTATCAAAAAAAGTAGATTTTAAAACAGAAAATGGTGCAAGATATAAAGAGGGATGTTTTTTTGTTTGCTTTTGTTTGTTTGTTTGTTTTTTGTGGAACGCGGGCCTCTCACTGCTGTGGCCTCTCCCGTTCTGGAGCACAGGCTCCGGACGTGCAGGCTCAGCAGCCATGGCTCACGGGCCCAGCCGCTCCGCGGCATGTGGGATCTTCCCGGACCGGGACACGAACCCATGTCCCCTGCATCGGCAGGCGGACTCTCAACCACTGCGCCACCAGGGAAGCCCAAGAGAGATGTTTTTAAACAATAAAAGTGTTAATCCATTATAAAAATATAACAGTTATATAACACAACAGAGCCCCAAAATGCATGAAGCAAATGCTGATAGTATCGAATGAGAACTAGATAATTCAACAATAACAATTATAAACTTCAATACTGCACTTTCACTATTGTATAGAACTGGGGAAAAAAATCAATTAGGTCCATATCAGCACCATCTTGGTCCAATCTACAGTTTTATTTTCCCTTTTATCTATCCCTGCTAGAATCCTGCCTCACATATATTGTTCAGATTTCTGATATTAGTTAGCAAAATATAGAAAGTCTCCTCAGACTTTGAAATTGTTCCTTAGGGCATTAGAGAACTGGTTCTGATTTACGGATGGATACGAAAATGTGTGGTATGATTGGGCAAGATATAGTGTGTGTTCTTTTGCAAGGAAAATATCTTAAGTAAAGTAACTTTTATGTCTTCATACAAGATAAGATTAGTGTTAGTAGGGATAAAGGAGATGCTTCTGTGTTTAATATGTGTAGACTCATCTGAATTCATCAAGATGAATCAAGATGAATGTTACATAGTACACCTGGAAAGGTTGTGAATTCACCTTACATTGTAATTCAGTACTTACATCAAACTTTTATTGTCTGTTTTTGATTTTGTTGTTTTTCAGTAAGGCTTTCAAATGATGGAAGATCTTGTACGGTAACCATTAAAAAAAAATGCTAGTCCTCAGAATTTGCCCAGAGCTGAGAGGCTAAAATTTATAACTTGTCATTTTATTCCTTTAATTAATCAAGTTTTATCACAAATAACCATCTTATTTCAATTCTGGTACAAAATACTGCATCATTCATAGATCGTTGTCAGAGCAAAAATTAAAAACAATTCTGGGTATTTTAAATAGGAAAGAAATTAAAACAGGCTTTTTGGTGTTTACAAAATTAGTGGGAGTTCTGAAAGAGAAAGTTCTAGACTGGATCTTCTAAGAATGACTCACAAAATAACACAGAATTGCTCGATGGGGCTTCCATTAGAGCTATGTCTAATACCAGAAGCTGCAGTCATTCCATATACAACTGCCTTTCCCATCTGGGAAGCTAGAGTGGACACTGGAATGAACACTGCTACAGAATAACTTCAGGTTTCCCCAATATTACTTACCAGACATATCAGCCAGGAGTTGTAGGAAAATGTCTTCGGACTTGACTTCATGTTCCAAATCTCATAGGAGGATATCTACTTGTTGGAAAATAATTAAAAGAGATGCAAGTGAGTCAAAAAATGTAATTTATTCCCAATCTCTCCCGATAGATAAAAACTAGTATGGAGGGCAACTCTATGCCTAATCCAGAATATCCAGGAAATAAATGGAATCTGTATATCATGGTAATTTTATTCCCATGTAATTCATTTAAAAAATACATGAATTATAATTTCTTTAATGGTCATTTCTTTTGCTTCTGAAACTCATATTTCCAGGCAATTTCCCCCACAGAATTTGGTCATGTATGATATATATTTATAATTTAACTTTATAAATATATATTTATAATCAAACTTTGTATTGATTATGTATTTATATTTCTTTGCAACAAATTTGTGCATATAGAATAAATTTTAAGAGATATGCATTACCATGTTGCTTTATAGTGTCATACTGAGTAATTATTCTGAATTAAGTTATCATTATAGTTGCTGCTGAGTTCATATTTAATCCAAGCAACAAAGTACATTTTTACTTTGAAATATAATTATCAAATAAAATGATATTATATAAGGGAAGCAGTTATAATAGAGTAGATATATATTTTTAAAGACTATTTTATGTACTGATGATTTGGTAATTTTAAATGTTAGAGTAAAAAATTATTCAGTGATTCTTAATAACAAAATGAAAAGAAGGTATGGGCACTTTTATGAGTAGGGCTTATGGAAGATGCATTAATGATTGTTGTTAGGTACATTATTTCAGTAAAATCCGCAACAGTGGAATCCCAACATATTCTTATTAAATTAATCTAAATCCAACAAACTCATGATGAGAATGAATAAAAATGAGGAGAAATAGTCCAGGAATGACAAAAACAAGGAGTCTTGTTCTAGAGGGAAATTCATATTTCAATAAACTTGTGGGAAAAATTATGAAAATATGCCTCCTATGACTCAGAAAAAATGTTTAAGAAAATACATTGCCTCTTATTTGAAAATGCAGTTATATTTTGGATTTAAATATGGATTTTTTAACCACTTCCTCCTTTATATATGTAGCACAGATACAGGTGAATAAAAGTGTTCATCAAGCTTTTTCTCACTAATAGTGAAGAATAGTGAATTTTCACTACTTTTCACTAATAGTGAAAATTCAGAAAGGATATATGTGAGCAGTTTGTTATTTCCCCACATGCCTTTTATGAATTTTGAATATTCAGATACTGACATGGAGAGATACTGTCTTAATCATCATCATGCATTTGCTATCTGATTGACATAATTTGCTGACACCTGCAACTTTATTTGCTTTGTCTCATTGTCTTTGACTTTTGAGTCTTTGACTAAGAGACATGCTTTGTCTCTTAGTCAAAAACTCATTGCTTTGTCTCATAGGAACAATGCATCATTTTACAACAAAGGATAGAACAGAGAAGTGCATTAACATAAAGTCTCTTTACCTCTCATGACCATGGAGAATAGAAGAGTGTTTGCAAAATAAAAAAATGGATTTATGCTGATTTTCACAATAAAGCCCTTTTCATTTTATGGCTTACAGTCATATTGTACCCAGGAAAGCATTTTTAGAAAATAGAGTAGATTGAATTCATGTCAAGAACACTAGATGATACAGACTTCTCAAAGCCAAAGACTAAAGGAAAGAAAATCTCATTAAGTATGTTTTTCATCAGAGATTAATGGATATCTAGGTTTTTCAATGTACTTCTTAATCTCAAGAAAATCACTAGACAAATTTCTATTTTGTTTTAGTGTTAAGATTTGCTGTCAGTTTCTAGACTAGATCAGGAAATTCTTATCTCTGGAATACAGTAGTTTTAATATTTTAATTGTTCTGTGAAAGTGAGAACAAAATTTAATTCAGGAATTACAGAAAGAATACTTTCTGTTTTGATCTATCTATAAAATTTCCCTTCTGTTTATAAGTATACTGCTAGTTTTGGCACATGAGCAAATATAGTTCAGTTCTATAGTCTTTTAATCTTGAAAATGGACTTTCAAAACATGTAGCCGATAAAAGCTTCACTGTGTAGCCTAACACATAATCATCTGATCTATTGACAGAGACATAGAAGTAGAATTGGAATAGCAATTTTTAGGGTTAATTTGGTTTCTGGTAAATGATGAAAATTATAACTAGGTATTTTTATGGCTATTTTAAGAATACAGTTGTATCAGATTGAAAAAAAATTCTTCACCCATGTACAATGCAAATACCCTAGTATCCTAATAAAAGAAATGGTCACATCTTCTTTATTTAGAATAACAAGTACTTTTTTTCCAGATTCAAAATGGAATTTGACGGGTATCTATACAAATCACACAGTATTAATGCACTCAGGTGCATGTCCAAGAGTCAGAGTGAAGCTATTTCCATCTTTCGCCCTTTTTCTCTTACTTCATTTTTCTGTCTCTGTCTCTTTTTGTCACCCTTTGTCAGTCGCTGTTAGATCTCCTGAGAGCAGGTGAGGGGATTAAGAAGAGATGGGGTCAGGAGGGTGGTGTACAAGCACACACACACTTTATTTCCCATCAAAACTTTTTATAGATTGCAGTAGGCAATACATGTTTTTGTTACACAAGACAGAATCATCAGACAGTATTTCCTTAGTGTTGAAGTTATAGTACAAAACATTCTGCGAACCCGAATATAAACATGCGTGAGAACAGACTGTGGTTACCGAAACATGCCAAGGACAAACTATAGTTAGAGAAACCGCAAGCAACCTCACGGGTCAAGACTCATATCTTCTCTAATAACTCTTTCGGGTCCTGTCAAGAATTAAGCAGGACTCTGCCATGCTTTAAGCTGCAAGAACTGTGTCAGCTTGCAGTTGGTTCCCGACAGCCCTTCATGGTTTTCTTATATGATTTATAACAAAGTATATTTGAAAAATAAGGGATGGCATATAAAAATTCAAAAAAATATAAAAAGTATATATGTTTAAAAATGTCTCCCCATCCCAGACCCCAAATTTGAAACTTGGCTCATCTTTTTACTTCCCTCCCCCAGGAAGTAACCACTGATAAACACTTGTCATACAAAGTTCCAAAATATTTAACTGAAAATACCAGTATACCTGTGTGTATTTATTGATATGTTTTAGTACATGTAACTGGCTTATTCCACCCATCTTTCCACTCATTTCTTTAAATGTTTGATATCCACAAACATATATATATTAATATGTATTAAGCTATAAAGATATATATAAGATATGTATTGTCCATAGCCATGATTATTTTCTTAAGACATATGTACAGAGGGTAAAATTCGTAGATTAAAGTGTACACATATTTTTACAGATTTATATATTATAAAATATCTCCTCTACAACAGAAATGTGAACAATTTGTTTTCTCACCAATGTTTAGAGGAGTACCTCCTATTCCCTACCCACACATTGACAATATTATTATAAGAAATCCTGTGATCTTAATGTAATGTATCTTTGGTAATATCTATTTGAAGAAGACATTTTCCTTACTATCTGGCCTGGAAAAATTTGTGTTAGTTTTCTCAGAATCTAAAGAAGTATTTTTCCTTGGTTTTTTGTTTTACTCCTGCAGCTCAGTAGAATGTAACTATTTGGATAAAATGTGTGCACATTCAAATAATTGGACTTTTCTCTTGCAATACTTCCCAAGGTGGTGAAAATATAGAAATGAACTTTCTTCCTGCTTTACTATCTGTTAGAGACAAAATGTCTTTTACCAGCTTTTGAATTGCTAAACATTTTTGTTTAAATACACAAAAGAAATTAGTCATTAATGTATGCCTTTCTGGTCTTAGAGATAACTTTTGTAGCAAGGACAGAATCAAATTTATTTACTCTTGTCATCATTTGCATTATTTTATCTGGAGATGTGCTCTTTCAAACTATTGTTTTAACAACTTGGTACATTTTATTGTAGAATTGGTTTGGAAAAGAGTGAGACAAAAAGAATGTAACACTCATCATTTAATAGAATCATTGGTAGATTGATTTAGTGCTATGTTGATATTATCCCTATTTTAAAAAATACTGTTATTTCAAATTCATCAGTAAAAGTAGCAATACAGTAATTCATTTATGCCTGCAACATGTACGTAAAAATCATTTAACATAAACGTGAGAGACAATTTCATCTGAAAAAAATCATTATTTTAAAAAATCGATATTACATTATGATTTATTCCTTAATAGCAAAAGTATTAGTAACATGCTTAGTAATGATTATTATTATTCCATTAAAATTGGTATTTTAAAAATTTAAAGCTGAGCATCATAGAATTGTGAATATTATGATTCACAGTGAGATAGTACCATGATAACATAGTATATTTCCATTACTACATTTCCAAAGATTTCAAATTCAATTTTCTGCATAACTTTGAGATTCTAATTTTTATTATTTTGTGTCATAAAGTGCTTTACTTGAATGAATTTTTTTTAAACACTTCATGAACTTAAACCTCCCTTCAGAATTCCAGAGTACAGGTTTTTGCCTCCTTAGGTAGGTTTATTCCTAGGTATTTTATTCTTTTTGATGTGACGGTAAATGGGATTGTTTCCTTAATTTCTCTTTCTGATCTTTCGTTTTTAGTGTAGAGAAATGCAAGAGATTTCTGTGTATTAATTTTGTATCCTGCAACCTTACCGAATTCATTAATGAGCTCTAGTAGTTTTCTGGTAGCATCTTTAGGATTTTCTATGTATAGTATTGTGTCATTGGCAAACAGTGACAGTTTTAACTTCTTTTCCAGTTTGGATTCTTTTAATACTTTTTCTTTTCTGATTGCCATGGCTAGGACTTCCAAAATTGTGTTTAATAAAAGTGGCAAGATTAGACATCTTTGTCTTGGTCCTGATCTTGGAGGAAATGTTTTCAGTTTTTCACCATTGAGAATGATGTTTGCTGTGGGTTTGTCATATATGGCCTTTATTATGTTGAGGTGGGTTCCCTCTAGGCCCACTTTCTGGAGAGTTTTTTAAATGGGTATTGAATTTTGTCAAAAGCTTTTTCTGCATCTATTGAGATGATCATATGATTTTTATTCTTCAGTTTGTTAATGTGGTGTATCACACTGATTGATTGGCATATATTGAAGAATCCTTGCATCCTTGGGATAAATCCCACTTGATCATGGTGTATGATCCTTTTAAGGTATTGCTGGATTTGGTTTGCTATATTGTTGAGGATTTTTGCATCTATATTCATCAGTGATATTGACCAGTAATTTTCTTTTTGTGTGGTATCTCTATCTGGTTTTGGTATTGTGTGATGGTGGCTTCATAGAATGAGTTTGGGAGTATTCCTTCCTCTGCAGTTTTTTGCAAGAGTTTCCAAAGGGTAAGTGTTAACCCTTCTCTAAATGTTTGATAGAATTTGCCTGTGAACACATCTGGTCCTGGACTTTTGTTTGTTGAAAGATTTTTAATCACAGTTTCAACTTCAGTACTTGTGATTGGACTCTTCATATTTTCTATTTCTTCCCAGAATTCCAAAAACAATAATTCCAGACTTTTCTGGAGACTTCATAAAGATGATAGGCATTTATCTACAGAGTGACATTTTGAGAGTTTCCAAGAAGGCTCCCCTGTACCATGCAGTGCTCTAAATGAATTCTAAAAAGAATTTGCTTTGTCATCAGAATTTTTACTTTGTGTAACATCTGAAAAAAATTGCTTTAATTTATGAAATATATCTAAACCCAAAACCTCAGTGAACTCTCTTTCTTGACCATCTTATGCCTGGCCTTCTTTTAGTGAAGAAGGTAGCTTATTAAATGAATTCAGAAAAAATTCTAATACTAGCGTTTGTTTGGGTTTGGCAGAAAAGCTGACTGCTTGAGATTTCTTTTTATTTTCCCCCCATTAAAAATATATAGCATGTGCATTTGTCTTCTCTCGGTATCTTCCTGAGTTTGTTTATTGTTGGTGTGTATATATGCGTGCATATATGTGTATGGAGCGGCACTAGCAGAGAAACTAGCCATGCTATTGAAAGAAATTTAGATTTTCTCACCCATGCTTCTCTGGAAGACCACAATGTTAATATTCACTCTCGACTTTTTGTTGTTTTTCCAGGATGTAAAAATGACTGGTAATATGTTGGCTAATTTATATAATCTTTGTGCATTGTGTGATTCATCCCTGCTGAGACCAGTAAATCCATTACAAACAAGGCTAGGCTCACCTCTAGACAGTTATTATACCCCTTTGCCAAATAGCAAGTTAGGGAAACTGGAGAGTGAGGAAGAAATAAAAAGTTGTTTTACCAATGCAGTTTATTCCTGTGCATGAAAAAGTCAGGAAATAGATATCAGGAGGGCTTTGACATACCACAGTTCATTAATGATCATAATTTTGTGATTCTGAGTCATATGCCTGCCCTGAGTCACTCATGGCAAAAAAAATTAGTAAATGATAAAATAGTGTATAATGTTTATACTTCACTGCAGTATCAGGCAAGCATCTAAAATAGATCTCATCCATCGCTCAGATGTTCTAAAATTGGATGGAAGGAAATTAATGTTATTTGATCATTTATTATTTGTGAGTTAAAATGCTAAGTAATAGGGAAGCTACCACCCTCACATTTTACATAAGACAAACACACATTTTATATGACCTATTTAAAGACATTACATTCTCACTATTTAACTTGCTGATACTTTTTGCAAATACAACTTTTTAATCAGAGAGACATGATTTTCCCATTTGATATACATGCTGGTTTCAGTGTACAGTGGAAACAAATGAGAAATAAAAGTCATTTTTAGGCCCCTTTGGATAACAAGCATAGATAGTGAAGGAAGTGAATGAAAAATGCTCCTAGCCCTGAAATAAGTAAAATTTTGGTTAAAGTAAAATCACAGTAATATCACATGCAGGCCTTCAATACCTATATATGTACATGATTAAATCATTTACAAAGCACATATTGCAGCCAACTATTTGTTTTGGTCTTATTCTTTTCTTTGGGTGTTCTGTTTAACTGCTCATTTTATAAAAGAAAATTCTCCCTTGGCAGTCTTTTACTTTTCTTTTGGGTTTTGAATTTCAAAACTTTACACTGTTCAAATTGTAAGGCGTCTCTTAATGACATCTGTCTTTGTATTAGTGCATATGTGTTTCACCTGCTAATTTTTTTAAAAATGATTCTTCAGATGATATTGAAAGCAATAATGCAAGGCCTGGGAGCAACTATTAGTTTGTTTTATGTACTATAAATTAGTTTGATTTTTATAGAGTATTTTTAATGAAATTTTATAGTCTATACTATTTATCACCTAGTTTCTTTTACTTAGAATAATTATTTTGAAATTCATTTATGTTGATGCATATATCAGTAGTTCATTGCTGTGTAGTATTCCATACTTCAGGTTGTTTATGCACGTGCCTGCTGATGGACATTAGAATGTTTACCGTTGTGGAGTATTAGAAAGGAAGATGCTGTGAATACTCCTGTATAAGTCTTTGTTAGGACACACATTTTCTTTTCCTTGAGTAAATATCTAAGAGATAATGGCAGAAACATAAAAAGACTGCCATTTCCAGTGCTTTCCATGCATTTGTGTAGATCTGTATTTCCTTCTGGTATCATTTTCCTTCTGCCTGATAAGACATTCTTAAACTTTTTTTTTTTATAGTGAGAGCATGTTCTTGATTAGTTCTTTCCATTTTTGTATGTCTTAAAATATGCATTTCATTTTAATTTTGGAAGATATTACAAAGGGTATAAATTTTACATTATCAGGGTTTGTCTTTTCTTTCAGTACTTAAAAGATGTTGCTCTACTATTTTCTCACTTCCAGTGTTCTTGGCAAAACTCTGCTTATCATCTTTGTCTTTGTCCTATATGAAATATGTCTTTTTTTCCTCTGGCTGCTTTTAAGGTTTTTAATTTGGTGTGCCTTGGTGTGGCTTTTATGTGTTTTTTACATTGAGCAGGATTTTGTTTCAACCCATGGAAACCTAGTTTCTGCCCCTCTCTACTCCAGTTAAGTTCTTCTTGCCAAGATCACAAATGTCCTTTTACTCCTATAGTTCATCACTTTTTATGTATCCTGCCCTCTGAGTAATGCTTGAAAAATGTAACACTTTGTCCCCTTGATATCCCATGTTCCTGATATGTTATCCTGTTTCTCTGGCTGATCATTACTATTCAATCTCCTTTGTGGATGATTTTTTTTTGGTTTTTTTTGAAGTGTAGTTGATTTACAATGTTGTGTTAGTTTCAGGTGTACAGTGAAGTGATTCAATTTTATATATATATATATACATACATATATATATATATATATATATATATATATATATATATATATATATATATATACACTTTTTCAGATGCTTTTCCCTTATAGATAATTACAAGATATTGAGTATAGTTCTCTGTGCTATATAGTAGGTCCTTATTGGTTATCTATTTTATATATAGTAGTATGTATACGTTAATCTCAAAGTCCTAATTTATCTCCCCCATTTCCCCTTTGGTAACCATAAGTTTATTTTCTATGTCTGTGGGTCTATTTTTGTTTTGTAAATAAGTTCATTTGTGTCATTTCTTTTTAGATTCCACATGTAAGCAATATCATGTGATAGTTGTCTCTGTCTGACTTACTTCCTTTATTATGCCAATATCCAGGTCCATCCATGTTGCTACAAATGGCATTATTTCATTCTTTTTCATGGATGAGTAATATTCCACTGCATATACATACCACATCTTCTTTATCCATTCCTCTGTTGATGGACATTTAAGTTGCTTCCATACTTTGGCTGTTGTAAATAGTGCTGCTACGCACATTGGGGTGCATGTATCTTTTTGAATTAGGATTTTCTCTGGATATATGCTCAGGAGTGGGATTGCTGGAGCATATGGTAATTCTATTTTTAGTTTTGTAAGGAACCTCCATACTGTTCTCCATAGTGGCTGTAGCAATTTACATTCCCACCAACAGTGTAGGAAGGTTCCCTTTTCCCCCCACCCTCTCCAGCATTTATTGTTTGTAGACATTTTGATGATGGCCATTCTAACTCATGTGAGGTGATACCTCATTGCAGCTTTGATTTGCATTTCTCTAATAATTAGCGATGTTGAGCATCTTTTCCTGTGCCTGAGGGCCATCTGCCTGTCTTCTTTGGAGAAATGTGGATGATTCTTCTTCCCCCTTCCCTCCTTACACCGAGTTACTCTTTCCTTTACACCCTGATCATTCTTTCTGATCTCCATTGTCTCTCCTTGCTTCAATTGTCATTTAGATACTGATGACCATCTCAAACATCTCTGCTGAACTCCAGATACACATATCCAGTTGTTTATTGTACATTTCCACGTGGGTGTTTTGCAGCATCCTCCTCAACCTGTCATCCTCTTCAAATTCTGTCACCTCTTCCTCAAACTCTGCCAATATCACACTAAGCACACTATCATCCTACTAATTTCACTATTTCACCAGTATTTTCTGTTTCTGAGTGCTGAATAAATGTGTGTAATTGCCTTTTGCCCTTAATTTTCCTTTCTGTGCTTGCCCACTGAACTACTTAATTTAATATACCTGCAAACCTTTTTATGTCTGGCCTATTTACCAGCTCTAGTTTCTGTTGGTTAGCATTGTATGTGGCCATCCATAGTCTGCGAGTAACCATGAATATCTTCTATGTTACCTTGTTAATCTATTATTAATATTGCATAAAGTAAAAAATAATTTAATATGCTTTTTTTCAAATTTATCATGCTTATCATAATAAAGGTTTTGTAAAAATTATAATCTCAGTGTCAGAAGGCATGATAATAATTCAATAATTATTTCTAGATAGTATAATTTACAGCTACACACATAGAGTACACATGGCTTAAAGTTTTCAGGATATATATGTTTCAACAAACTAATAAAATATTGTGTAGTTTTTCAAAATTCCTAGCATTTATATCATTCATCATTTATTTGTCTTTTAGCTGGACTTTGCTGTTTTATTTTTAAGTAAAGAGTTATTGTTCCATTTAAAGTCATTAACCTTACATTAATGTAAATATCATTGCTTGCTTTTCAAATTTGATTAATTTAATCATATTCAAAATAACAGTTTATGACATTTAAAGATACTAAATCATTCATAAATTTTCTCTGCATAATCATATTTATATTGCAACAAACAGCTTGGAATGAATAGTTGTACTCCAAATTGAGTACTACTGGATTCCAATACTTTTATATTGTCATTCAAACATGTTTGTCATATTTTTGATGGTTCATGAAAATTTCCTGTCTTTTTTGCAGTTAAATAGTTGTCAAGAATAAGTTAATGTCTTCTTTCTTTGACTATTACTTTTTACAGACTCTTTTACAAATAAATTAAATTCTCATATAAGTTTTAATAATATAATAATAGCTGTAAGAAATGATAAATTTCTTCACGATTTTTCTACCTCTCAAACACCTAATTAGCTTTGAAAAATGTAATAAGAAATATTTTAGTACAGTGTTAATAGACTATGTTAAGCAATAGAAACATGCTTTAACACCACTTTTTCAAAAGGAAACTCACTGTGAACATTAAGGACTCATTTATTCTACATTGATTTGGCTAATGTATATAAGAATTGGAAGAGTCTTCATGGCAACAAAAGACTGAAACAAAACTAATGTAAATATCTTGCCTTCAAATAACTTAATAATCTAGACATCAGGTTGAATGAGAGAGGAAACAAACATTGGTATTTATAATACATGATACATTGTTGTTAACTTGAACTCTTGGATTTGGTATAATATAAGTAAATTAAAATTAAATAATATAAAACAAAAACCTTGAATATGACATTAATATACTGTGGCATAAAGAACATATTCTGTGATAAGGGCTATACGAACAGTTAAAGACATAGGTGACACAGAAAAAAACCCCAGAATGAATTATCTCTAATGTAGTCATCACAGAAGAAATCTATGGAGTAACATTTAAGATAAACCTTCATTATGATTTTGTTAAATAAATGTTTGGTAGTAGAGGTAAGAATATATATAAATAGAGATGTGAGCACAGGCAAGTACAATTCAGGAGAGACAGATATTATATGTAGATGTGAATCACTGAATAAATGGAAATAAAACAGGAAGAGCAATTTTGAGGGATACTGGGATGGATAAGTGAAATAATATTTAAAATTTGTTTGAAATTGGATAATCAACCACTAACTATTTCTGAATGTGAACACAATAAAAGTGGCAATTTTAGAGAGTCTAACTGGATAACATTGCACAAAGTTCACCAAAGCATATGAGAGTGGAAAATAAGAGAATCTGAATAAGAATATCTTAATGGTCTACACATTAATTATAGACATGGCCTTTATGATGGATGTCCACCAATAAAAGTATGTTTGAGTGCCACTGAATCAAAAATCCATGGTATTTATTGAATGAATTTCCTTCTAGGTATCACCTCACCTGATATCAGAGCCAATCCCAAATACTCCTCCTTTAGATATATACGAACATGAATTGTCTAAGTTTTTATTTGTTGAAAGTGTGAATGATATGTATATTGCCATAAAATAATTCATATTATATTTAGTCATAGTATGTCTTACATTATAGAAAACAAAAAATCTTTGCTCATTTTTTTCTTAATAAAATATTAGACTTTTTTTCAACTTTTTATTTTATGTTGGAGTATAGCCAATTAACAGTGTTGTGATAGTTTCAGGTGCACAGCAAAGCGACTCAGCCACATATATGCATGTATCCATTCTCCCCCAAACTCCCCTCCTATCCAGGCTGTCACATAACATTGAGCAGAATTCCTGTGCTATATGGTAGGTCCCTATTCGTTATATATAGCAGTGTGTATATGTCAGACTCAAGCTCCCTAATTATCCCTTCCCCCCACCCTTTCCCCACTGGTAACCACAAGTTGATTCTCTAAGTCTGTGACTCTGTTTCTGTTTTGTTAATAAGTTCATTTGTATCATTTCTTTTTAGATTCCACACCTAAGCCATTTTTTTTAACTGATAAAAAGACAAGTGAGCTGAGATGTATGCACCCTGATTAGTCAACTCATCCCTTCATCTTTGAAGAGGCTGAGCTTTAATTGCCTTGCCCTTGTCAGGCTGTGGCTACTGCATTTTCCCATTCATGTTATTACACCTATGGAAGTATCAAAAGACTCCCCAGCGAATTCTCTAAGTTTCAAATATACTTTTCTCTGCCCCTACTATGTACCCACAGCCCCACCTCCTCATAATCATGAGAATCCAATACTCCCACCAGTATTATAACTTCTTTCTTGCCCTGTTGATCTTCAGGAGTTACTCAAAACCTTCGAAACCTCAGGTTCAGACTTGTGTTCTATGACGATATTGTTGCTCTACTGGGAACAGGACCCCTAACAAGCAGAGTTCAGTTTGTAGGGCAGCAGAGCACAACTTCTACAAGTGAGTCACTAAGAGCGATAAAGAAGCCAATCTTAATTCTATCCTTCGGTTCCCAGACCATGCCTTCTATACATACAGGACATAGCACTATATATTGGATGTAGCCTTAATGAATATATAATATCCTGGAGGATAGCATCCACAGGGGTGGTCCCCAAGTTGATGCCTTATCTGAATGTGAATCTTAGCCCAGATATTTCCCAGTATTTTGATATGTGGTAGAAAGAGTGGATCATTTAGACCATTCCCATTATTGTACATACTTCACTATAAAATGATTACTTTGGTCTGAGGCTGAGTTATGTGGGATTCCATGTCAGTGTATTAGTCATACTAAGCCCTTGGATAGTGGTGACTTCAGAAACACTTGGAACAGGTAAGAAAATTCATATTGGGAGTGCGGCATCGGTTCCAGCAAGGAAAATTGCTGCCCTTGTCAGAGTGGAAGGGATCTATGTAAACAACTTGCCCCCAAATGGCTAGTTGTTCTCATTCAGGGCTCATTGTTGATGAAACATTCAATACAGCAGTAGTTAGATCAGCATTGACGAGAGGAAGCACATGTTGTCGGCTGCATGTATAGTCTTTATCTATACAAACATGGCCACTTCATTCATGAGTCCATTTCACAGGCAATGGTATAGCCAGACATAGATACTGGCTAGCATCCACTGGGTATGCCATCTGTCCACCATACTGTCAAGTGCCCTTCTGCATTGGATCCTTCCTACTAGGTCCATCTACATGCTTCTACTCCCAAATCTCTTTTCTATGATCTTTTTGTTTTGTTTCTCTGGGCTCTGACTGACCAGGCAACTGTACTACCCAGTGGCCCATATATATCTTTATAACAGGCATTATCTCCTCTCTGTGAATCAGGCCTGATTCTTTCCATGAGGCCATGGGAGCTCCATTACCCCTGCTGCAATTGTCCCTCTTAACTGAATTATCCCATAACTTAAGTTATGGAAGAGGGATAGTTGCAACAGAGGTAATGGAGCTCTAAACCAATTTTTCATGTAATTTTGGGGGCCCTCTGTAAGTGCTTGGGTCTGATTCTGACAGTATGATTTTCATCATACACTGGATTATTGATGCTCTTGCCCAAAATGGTGACTCAGTTGATCTGGCAATAACCATTTTGTGATGAATAGCCCTGTTCACATGGTCACCTAAAGTCTAATGTTCAGGTTTTCAGTCTCAATTAATGCTCAGTAGCATGCCACAAACTGGTTTTCAAATAGTGAGTAGAAACCATAAGCCCTGGCCATTTTCTAGAACTTAGAATGTCTGTGTTGTGACTATCCAATTGGGTTTTGCCAGAGACCACACACATATTCCTCATTAAACATATTTATTCCTTGTAAGATTGAACTTGATCTTTCACCACAGCTTGGACCTAACTGCATAAGCCTTCCTTTATTGGAGTCTCACTCAAAATTGTGAAGTTTTATTTTTTAATTTTTATTGGAATATAGTTGATTTACAATGTTGTGTTAGTTTCAGGTGTAAAGCAAAGCGAATCAGTTATACATGTACATATATACACTCTTTTCTAGATTCTTTTCCCATATATCAACAGATCATTACATAGTATTGCATAGAGTTCCCTGTGCTATACAGTAGGTCCTTATTAGTTATCTACTTTATATATAGTAGTGTGTATATGTCAATCCAAATCTCCCAATTTATCCCTCTGCCCCACCTTTACCCCAGTAACCTGTTTCTCTTTTGTAGATAAATTCATTTGTATCATTATTTAAGATTTCACATATAAATGATATCATATGATATTTGTCTTTTTTCTGTCTGATTTACTTCGCTTAGTATGGTAATCTCTAGGTTGCTGAGAAAGACATTATTTCATTCTTTTTTATGGATGAGTAACATTCCATTGTATATAAGTACCACATCTTCTTTATCCATTCATCTGTCAATGGACATTTAGGTTGCTTCTGTGTCTTGGCTGTTGTAAATCTTGCTGGTATGAACATTGGTGTACATGTATATTTTCAAATTAGTTTTCTCCAGATACAAGTCCAGGAGTGGGATTGCTGGATCATATGGTAGCTCTATTTTTAGTTTTTAAGGAAACTCCATACTGTTCTCCATAATGGTTGTACCAATTTACATTCACACCAACAGTACAGAATGGTTACCTTTTCTCCACACCCTCTCCAGTATTTACTTTTTCTAGACTTTTTGATGATGACCATTTTGACCAATATGAGGTGTCAAGATTGTGAAGTTTCTAATTCACCTGATAAATTGATGGGAAAAATATCTGCAAGTGCAGTATATGCTTTTCAAAATCCATACAGGCTCACATACTGCTATGCCTTTTAATGGTCAGAAGTGCAAGACACTAATTTGACCTTAACTTTATTTATTGATTGATTGATTAAAAAAATTTTTTTTCATTTCCATTTTTTTGAATTTTATTTTATTTATTTTTTTATACACCAGGTTCTTACTAGTCATAAATTTTATACACATCAGTGTATACATGTCATCCCAATAAGCCAATTCATCACACCACCACCACCACCACCCCCTGCCACTTTCCCCCCTTGGTGTCCATAAATTTGTTCTCTACATCTGTGTCTCAATTTCTGCCCTGCAAACTGGTTCACCTGTACCATTTTTCTAGTTCCACATATATGCATTAATATACGATATTTGTTTTTCTCTTTCTGACTTACTTCACTCTGTATGACAGTCTCTAGATCCAACCACGTCTCTACAAATGAACCAATTTCGTTCCTTTTTAAGGCTGAATAATATTCCATTGTATACATGTACCACATCTTCTTTATCCATTCATCTATCGATGGGCATTTAGGTTGCTTCCGTGTCCTGGCTATTGTAAATAGTGCTACAGTGAACATTGGGGTGCATGTGTCTTTTTGAATTATGGTTTTCTCTGGGTATATGCCCAGTAGTGGGATTGCATGGTCATATGGTAATTCTACTTTTAGCTTTTTAAGGAAATTCCATACTGTTCTCCATAGTGGCTGTATCAATTTACATACCCACCAACAGTGCAAGAGGGTTCCCTTTTCTCCACACCCTCCCCAGCATTTGTTGTTTGTAGATTTTCTGATGATGCCCATTCTAACTGGTGTGAGGTGATACCTCATTGTAGTTTTGATTTGCATTTCTCTAATAATTAGTGATGTGAAGCAGCTTTTCATGTGATTCTTGGCCCTCTGTATGTCTTCTTTGGAGAAATGTCTATTTAGGTCTTCTGCCCATTTTTGGATTGGGTTGTTTGTTTTTTTAATATTGAGCTGCATGAGCTGTTTATATATTTTGGAGATTTAATCCTTTGTCCATTGATTCATTTGCAAATATTTTCTCCCAATTTGAGGGTTGCCTTTTCGTCTTGTTTATGGTTTCCTTTGCTGTGCAGAAGCTTTTAAGTTTCATTAGGTCCCATTTGTTTATTTTTGTTTTTATTTCCATTTCTCTAGGAGGTGGATCAAAAAAGATCTTGCTGTGATTTATGTCAAAGAGTGTTCTTACAATGTTTTCCTCTAAGAGATTTATAGTGTCTGGTCTTACATTTAGGTCTCTAATCCATTTTGAGTTTATTTTTGTGTACGGTGTTAGGGAGTGTTCTAATTTCACTCTTTAACATGTAGCTGTCCAGTTTTCTCAGCACCACTTATTGAAGAGACTGTCTTTTCTCCATTGTATATCCTTGCTCCTTTATCATAGATTAGTTGACCATAGGTGCGTGGGTTTATCTCTGGGCTTTCTGTCTTTTTCCATTGATCTATATTTCTGTTTTTGTGCCAGTACCATATTGTCGTGATTACTGTAGCTTGGTAGTATAGTCTGAAGTCAGGGAGTCTGATTCCTCCATCTCTGCTTTTTTCCCTCATTACTGCTTTGGCTATTTGGGGTCTTTTGTGTCTCCATACAAATTTTAAGATTTTTTCTTCTAGTTCTGTGAAAAATATCACAGGTAATTTGATAGGGATTACATTGAATCTGTAGATTGCTTTGGGTAGTATAGTCATTTTCACAGTATTGATTCTTCCAATCCAAGAACATGGTATATCTCTCCATCTGTTGGTATCATCTTTAATTTCTTTCATCAGTGTCTTATAGTTTTCTGCATACAGGGCTTTTGTCTCCCTAGGTAGGTTTATTCCTAGGTATTTTATTCTTTTTGTTGCAATGGTAAATGGGAGTGTTTCCTAATTTCTCTTTCAGATTTTTCATCATCAGCATATAGGAATGAGAGAGATTTCTGTGAATTAATTTTGTATCCTGCTACTTTAACAAATTCATTGACTAGCTCTATTAGTTTTCTGGTAGCATTTTTAGGATTCTCTATGTATAGTATCATGTCATCTGCAAACAGTGACAGTTTTACTTCTTCTTTTCCAATTTGTATTCCTTTTATTTCTTTTTCTTCTCTGATTGCCATGGCTAGGACTTCCAAAACTATGTTGAATAATAGTGGTGAGAGTGGACATCCTGTCTTATTCCTGTTCTTAGAGGAAATGCTTTCAGTTTTTCACCATTGAGTGATGTTTTCTGTGGGCTTGTCGTATATGGCCTTTATTATGTTCAGGTAGGTTCCCTCTAAGCCCACTTTCTGGAGAGTTTTTTATCATAAATGGGTATTGAATTTTGTCAAAAGCTTTTTCTGCATCTATTGAGATGATCATATGGTTTTTATTTGTCAATTTGTTAATATGGTTATCACATTGATTGCTTTGCATGTATTGAAGAATCCTTGCATCCCTGGGATAAATCCCACTTGATCATGGTGTATGATCCTTTTAATGTGTTTTTGGATTCTGTTTGCTAGTATTTTGTTGAGAATTTTTGCATCTATATTCACCAGTGATATTGTTCTGTAATTTTCATTTTTTGTACTATCTTTGTCTGGTTTTTCTATCAGCATGATTGTGGACTCATAAAATGAGTTTGAGAATTTTCCTTTGTCTGCAATTTTTTGCAGGAGTTTGAGAAGGATGGGTGTTAGCTCTTCTCTAAATATTTGATAGATATCACCTGCGAAGCCATCTGGTCCTGGACTTTTGTTTGTTGAAAGATTTTTAATCACAGTTTCAATTTCATTACTTGTGATGGTCTGTTCATATTTTCTATCTTTGTGGTTCAGTCTTGGAAGGTTATATCTTTCTAGGAATTTGTCCATTTCTTCCAGGTTGTCCATTTTATTGGCATAGAGTTGCTTGTAGTAGTCTCTTAGGATGCTTTTTATTTCTGCATTTTATTTATTTATGTCTGTTGTAACTTCTCCTTTTTCATTTCTAATTTTATTGATTTGAGTTCTCCCTCTTTTTCTTGATGAGTCTGGCTAAAGTTTTATCAATTCTGTTTGTCTTCGCAAAGAACCAGCTTTAAGTTTGATTGATCTTTGCTATTGTTTTCTTTGTTTCTATTTCATTTTTTTCTGCTCTGATCTTTATGATTTCTTTCCTTCTGCTAACTTTGGGTTTTGTTTGTTCTTCTTTCTCTAATTCCTTTAGGTGTAAGTTTAGATTGTTTATTTGAGATTTTTCTTATTTTTTGAGGTAGACTTGTACAGCTATAAACTTCACTCTTGAACTGCTTTTGTTTCATCTCGTAGGTTTTGGATCATCATGTTTTCATTGTCATTTGTCTCTAGGTATTCTTTGATTTCCTCTTTGATTTCTTCAGTGATCTCTTGGTTATTTAGTAACATATTGTTTAGCCTCCATGTGTTTGTGGTTTTTTGCCCCCTGTAATTCATTTCGAATCTCATAGCATTGTGGCCAGAAAAGATACTTGATATGATTTCAATTTTCTTAAATTTACTGAAGCTTGATTTGTGACCCAAGATGTGACCTATCCTGGAGAATGTTTTCTGCACACTTGAGAAGAAAGTGTAATCTGCTGTTTTTGGATGGATCAATTAAATTAAATTTAAATCAATTAAATCTATCTGGTCTATTGTGTCATTTAAAGCTTCTGTTTCCTTATTTGTTTTAACTTTGGATGATCTGTCCATTGGTGTGAGGGGTTAACGTCCCCCACTATTACTGTGTTACTGTCAATTTCCTCTTTTATGGCTGTTGGCAGTTGCCTTATGTATTGAGGCGCTCCTGTGTTGGGTGCATATATATTAATAATTATTATGTCTTCTTCTTGGGTTGATCCCTTGTTCATTATGTAGTGTTCTTCCTTGTCTCTTGTAACATTCTTTGTTTTAATGTCTATTTTATCTGATATGAGTATTGCTACTCCAGCTTTCTTTTGATTTCCATTTGCATGGAATATCTTTTTCCATCTCTTCACTTTCAGTCTGTATGTGTCCCTTGGTCTGAAGTGGGTCTCTTGTAGACAGTATGTATACAGGTCTTGTTTTTGTATCCATTCAGCAAGCCTGTGTCTTTTGGTTGGAGCATTTAATCCGTTCATGTTTAAGGTAATTATCGATATGTATGCTCCTATGATCATTTTCTTAATTGTTTTGGGTTTGTTTTTGTAGGTCCTTTACTTCTCTTGTGTTTCCCACTTAGAGAATTTCCTTTAGCATTTGTTATAGAGCTGGTTTGGTGGTGCTGAATTCTCTTAGCTTTTGCTTGTTTGTAAAGCTTTTGATTTCTCCATCGAATCTGAATGAGATCCTTGCTGGGTAGAGTAATCTTGGTTGTAGGTTCTTCCCTTTCATCACTTTAAGTATATCATACCACTCCCTTCTGGCTTGTAGAGTTTCTGCTGAGAAATCAGCTTTTAACCTTATGGGAGTTCCCTTGTATATTATTTTTTGTTTTTCCCTTGTTGCTTTCAATAATTTTTCTCTGTCTTTAATTTTTGCCAATTTGATTACTATGTGTCTTGGCATGCTTCTCCTTGGGTTTATCCTGCCTGGGACTCGCTGTGCTTCCTGGACTTGGGTGGCTATTTCCTTTCCCATGTTAGGGAAGTTTTCAACTATAATCTCTTCAAATATTTTCTCTGGTCCTTTCTCTATCTCTTCTCCTTCTGGGACCTCTATGATGCGAATGTTGTTGTGTTTAATGTTGTCCTAGAGGTCTCTTAGGCTGTCTGTATTTCTTTTCATTCTTTTTTCTTTATTCTGTTCCACAGCAGTGAATTCCACCATTCTATCTTCCAGGTCACTTATCCATTCTTCTGTCTCAGTTATTCTGCTGTTGATTCCTTCTAGTGTAGTTTTCATTTCAGTTATTGTATTGTTCATCTCTGTTTGTTTGTTCTTTAATTCTTCTAGGTCTTTGTTAAACATTTCTTGCATCTTCTCGATCTTTGCCTCCATCCTTTTTCTGAGGTCCTGGATCATCTTCACTATCATTATTCTGAATTCTTTTTCTGGAAGGTTGCCTATCTCCACTTCATTTAGTTATTTTTCTGGGGTTTTATCTTGTTCCTTCATCTGGTACCTAGCCCTCTGTCTTTTCATCTTGTCTATCTTTCTGTGAGTGTGATTTTTGTTCCACAGGCTGCAGGATTGTAGCTCGTCTTGCTTTTGCTGTCTGCCCTCTGGTGGATGAGCCTATCTAAGAGGCTTGTGCAAGTTTCCTTAACCTTAACTTTAGTGGAGATGTTTACCACAAGAACTTACTGTATATTTCAAATAAGAGGTATTATTGTAGAAAGGATCAAGTGAAGGCTCTAAAAATGCCCTTTGCAGCCAAGATATTAAATCAGATGCTAGATAAATATTGCAAAAAACATTTTTGAAAGGGCCTTCATTTTCTCTGCATTTTAAGGCATCATACCAGAATTATCAGTACCAGTTTCAGGTTCCTTGCTAGGAGATTACATTCTTAAATCCTATGTAAATAATCTTATCAGTGTTTAATATTAATCATAATTCCACTTATGGCATTATATCAGAAAACATGCAAACTAATATACAAACAAGAAAATAAGTTGGCAGAAAGAAACATAAGCAAGCATTTATACTGTAAATGTATTCATTAATTCATCATAATATTTTATATCACAAAAAAATACCCAAATTGGGATTTAAGTTAAAGAAACTATTTCTGTTTTAACATATATAAAATATTAATCATGTAGGGAAATTTTAAAAGTAGAACATATAATAACATATATAGACTAATATGAAATATTGAAAATTCATACCTATAATGTCTCAAAGGACAAGTGTCAAAATGTGAATGCAGATATGTTTATGTATTTTATATTATAATTTCTGTTTATCATTGGCTTTTATCTATTCTGGTCATAAAATATTCAATATTTCTAGAAAAATAAGATATAAACTGCAAACTCTTACACAAATATAATTCATTAATGCTTTAAAGAGTCAAGGCTAAACTATTTTTGTTAAAATATGTCATATTCAAAAATTGTCCAAAGTGCATCTTAAATCAGTTTGTGTTTAATAGGATGTATTAGTACATAATTGCATAGAACAGCTCTAAAAACATTTGAAAAAACACCCCCAAATTTTATTTACTTATCCTAATTATAAAAAGGATTCAACATTTGGTTTTAGTACAACTTGATATATATCCAGTTACCCATTCATTAATTTTCTTTATGCTTACTAACCTCAATATATTCTTTTTTATACTATTAGATAAAAAATTTCACCTATTATTAGAGAGCCTCAGGTGAAGAAATACAACTCAGTCAGAAGAAAGTATAGATAGTGCTTGCTATTTATTAAAAAAAAAAGTTTAAAAGCTTTCAATAAAAATTCAATAGAGCATCAGGTTTATCAGTGATTGAATTAAATGCTCAGAACTTTAAGTTCACATTATCTGTAGAAGGGTTCAGCATAGAATATCATTAGATTATCCATCCTTCAGAGAAGGCAACCCAACTTCCAGCATTCTTCTAGTAATGTAGAGAAGCAATTATTCCCAAGTGCTAATGAGGGTTAGCCTTTACTACTTTCAGTACGCTTATAGAAGGAGTTCACTCTCTTGACTATCCTCTCAGTTATATTAGTTATGTGACAGTAATTTGAAAAGACAAAGTGAATATCTTATTAAATTTAACGTAGTGCTGTAATTGTTAAATTGGCTTTATAAAGTGGCCAGATGGCAGGATTTTCTTAAAGTGATAGGCAAATAACTGAAATGACCATAAAAATGAAAGGAAGTGAAGTCACGTGTGGTAAAAGGAGTCAGGTTGGGTATGAAGATTCAAGGTCATGTGGTCTTATATGCAAAAGATACAGCTACATTCAATGAAGGCCATACTAAGATGAGTAAAAGTTTAGGTAAAACAATTTAAAAGAGGCTAGATTCAACAGGCTTCAGTAGGTTCAGATCAAGATGTAGCAATGGTTTCTAGTAAGGTTGCTGAATAGTTGAAGAAAATTTTCCCAGGTCACACCGAGTACTAAAAGGACTATACAAATAATAAGAAGGAGGTAGAGTCCTGGGATTAGGGAAATTATCTTCATTTACCCAGAAAATTTCCCCTGAGAGTTAGGAATTGTCAAAGTTGTTTACTCCTGGAAAATACTAAAGTCTGTTTATATACAGTATGGGACTCTGAGATGATTCCCTCTCTTGAGGTAGTAGAGAAGGCCAAGGCCTAGGTAAAACTTAGGACCTTGGCAGTAATAAAGAAGCAGGAAAGAGATGAAAAATGTTAATTAACCTGAGCAAACTCATAATTTTACTCCAAGAAAAGTACAGCGCTTTCTCTCTGCCCTGCTCTCTTTCTGTTGCCTTACTTTTCTTCCAGAAACCCTTTAAAAATAAGATAGATCTTCGTGACTCAGGAATCTGAGCCATCTTAATTATATTCTTTTCCCCATCAATTTATATTGTTTAGAGTTTAGATCATGGGTCAGCAAACATTTTCTGTAAAGCATTAGATTGTAAATATTTTGGATTTAACAGGCCAATAGGGTTAAAACTACTCAACTCTGCACATGTAACATAAAAGCAGCCATGACAGTACGTAAATGAACGGGCATGGCTGTCTTCCAATAAAACTTCCTTTACAGAAATAGGTTACAGGATTTAGTGTAGGAATCATAGTCTGAAGTCCCTTAGTATCATTAGGTATGGACTAAACTGTCATAATAAAGAGATCCCCCAATACAGTAACTTATTCAAGATGCACATTCACTTATCTTCTACATAAATTTCCAGAGTTAAACAGTTTGGGGCTAATCCAGAGCCCATGCCATCCTTAAATCTGAGTCAGTCACAGCCTCCCTCTCACTCTGATCTGGATTTGGCTCCTCCCAGTCCAGTTATTTACAAATTAATCCTTTGTGTGCCTTGCACCTGATATGTGATGATGGAGAAGAAACAGGATATACACCAAAACAGAGAAGTAAAACATAAGTAAAAACAAGAAGCAAAATATAAATAAAAATAAAACAAAAAATCTTCACCTTTAGAAAAGAGAAAGCTTTAAAATAGTTGCCATTAGCTGATAACATACGGAGCAGAACCGTGAGACCCTTCTGCCATGGATGTAGAGTTAAGTTCCTTTTTGAGATCCGAGTTCCGCTCTCTGGGAGGAACTTTCTTGTTCATTGTCCTTTGTAATCCTAGACTTTCCATCTGGATAAATCTTCCTTTTCTACTATTTCACATATCACATATGAGTTGGACATTATGACCTCCTTTGCCATATTACACATCTCACACTTTTGTGGATTTGCAGCCTGAGGGTATTTTAGAGGTGGAACGATTGGGTTTTACATACCAACTTTCTGATATGGTTGGCAATATAATTCTTTTAAAAATTCAGAAAATTTCCAGTCTATTTGTTTTCACTTCATTGTTTGTGAATGTAAACACCATAGCTCAAGACTTATTTGAGCATAGATTTTAAGCCAACATTTTCACCATCTCTGTCTTCAAGTCAGCACTAAGCACTAAGCACTACTAAGCACCCAGTTAAAGTCAGCACTAAGCACTAAGCACTACTAAGCACCCAGTTAAAGACAATACTGTGGGGCTACATTTGTCTAAGTAGCTCTGTGTTCAGAAAATCTGTGAACTAATATGTGCCAAATGGGGAAATTGCCCTCAGAAGAACTGAATGTGTTCTGCTCTGGTTCTGTCCTCCTTTTTGAGGGTAGCAGATGGGACTCAGACCTGCCCCCTGGGTTCAGATACAAAAGCTATGCTTAGAGAATGATCAAGCCACCCCACCTGGGCTGGCATGCTTACTTCCTAATGGTTACATGAGAGAGCAATAAATGGCTCTTTTGTTTAAACCACTAAATTTTTAGGTCTATTTTTACAGCCACCTAGCCTCTGCCTTAACAACAGAGACATAGGGTCTATTGTTTTATAATTTCTCAACCAGCCAATTGGTTAATAATCTGTTCACTTAATATAAATAGAACTTCAAACTGTATTAGTAATAATCCAGGGCTAGAGATGCCAAGGGTATAATGTCAGAAATACAGACAAAAAAAGTAGTCTGCTATATTTGCTTATAATGTTTATAGTACAAAAATAATATGCTTCTTTTCCAAATGGCCTTTTTATATGTCACTCTCTCAATTTTCAACAGAATTCTTCTGAAAGCACTGTAATGAGTCAGAAGTTTGTGCAAAATGTAAGTAATTCAATTCTCTTTGAAATAATAGGATGCATATCCATCTACCTCTAATATTCTCTAAAAATTGATTGAAGTCACAAACTATATATACAGGCACAACATGAAAGAAACCTATGTTCAAGTTGTGTGCATGTGAATATCAATATCTGTTAAAATCATATCTTATTGGTGATGACCATACTAATATTTACAACTAATTTTGTTGAGTATTTTCTATATGCCATATTCTGTAGTAAATAATTAGAAGATAATTTAGAAAGAGACTAAGTTCAAGCTCACACAGCTAGAAAGAGGCAGAGCTGTGATTTAACTTTTTACCATTTGAGATATGAAAAATTTCAGTTGACTCCATCAAGGTAGTGACAACCACAATGCATAGGACAGTTTTCATCTTAAAAGGATTTATCAAGATTAGTTATTTCTTCATTCAGATCGGATGACTACAAGTTTATTAATATAGCTGATCTAGAATGCAGAATATTTTTTCTCACCAAATTCAGTTATGAAGTTTGTCTGCATATCTCCAATTTTAATTAACAAAAAAAGAAAGAAAGAAAGTTTCTACTAAGCTTTTTCTATATTTAAGATAGTATCCTTTTTATTTCTGATTTTCCTCTTATGATCTTTAGAATTAAATGCTGTATATGAGATCCTGTGCTGATTAAAGCTGCAGTCAATGGTGTTACTTCTCTATATCCTAAATCTTGTTTCCCTGTAGAGACCAGTGAATTACATTACATTTAGCCAAAGAATGTTCTTTAAAAACACCAAGCAACGAGTCTCAGGGTGGTGGTGAGCATGACCTGTAAAGTACACAGGTGTCAGGCTGTGTAACATTAGTATGAGAATGAAAGCAAGTCCACTTCTGAAATTTATCAACTGTAATTGAGAGTAAGTCAGTGGGTGAGCTCCCTGATAGGTGAGACTGATATTCCAAGATAGGTCACAGACCAAGTCCTTCATCTAGTTACCAGGAAAATTGGAGATGAAAGTTGATAACTAGAAAACTGAAAGAAGGAGTTATTTACCTATGGTTTTGAGATTTTTTAAAAAGGAAATTTTACCATGCGTCAGCAAATGATATGTGTCTCTTCATATTCTTTCTCTGTGGAATTTTCAATATAGAGAAAGACTTTGGATCAGGTGTGAGAAATTGGGAAATTGAAAGTATATTCTGTGGCTTAAAGCCAAAGTAGTAGTGAGTTCCATTACAAATGTTCTCCCAGATGACTGAAGGGAAAGGCTGGCTCTTTTCTTGAATTTTGAAGGAGTATTAACTCTTGAGGGTATATATATATTTTTTTGTTTGTTTGTTTTTAATTTTTTTTCAAATAACTGTCTCCAACTACCTTCTGTTGAATCCTCCTTTCATTCTGGGAAGGTGTCAAGATATCTTGGCTCCATTTCAGAATTTCTGTCACCTTGTGGTAGTAGAACAGCCTCATTTCAGTAGTTATTTGGTTATTTTCAGAGAAATATTCAGTTATTTTTGTTTTTAAAAGTTTATTCTCAAAACTAAGTTCAAAGTTGTATCTTTGCCCCTACCTGACGGCAGGCTATTTCTCTATCTATGTCTCTCTGAAATAGAAAATGATCTGTTTGCATTTGAGACACTTCCTCCCTTTCTCTTTTCTATGCATGGGCTCCAGTGTGGGGCTCAAGGAGCAGGGAGAAGGGCTAGATCAAACCAAGGTCTTCTGTCATGCCAGTAAAGGCCTCACTCTGATTTAGTCTGTTCTTATTTATCTTTAACTCTTGGCTTAAATGGTGGTCTGTGGTTATGCCTTTGGAATATGCCACCAAGTTGGGCATGCTTTTACTTAGCTCAGTAGCCATCCACAGCTCCTTCCCCTCTGCTAATCATCCCACTAACTACTCTTAACTGTGAAGTCATGGATACAGCTGAAGATTTTGATCACTCAACCTTGAGCCTCAGATACAAGGTGAATAACCCACTATTTTCTCCCCAGGCATACAAAAACCACTTCCCTTTCTAGCACTCTGGCACAGAGTGCTTCAGAATTCACTGCACCACAGGTGGACACTACTCTTTAATTAAAAAATACACTGTTTTTCCCCACGGTAGAGAAGAATTAATAAGTATCAAAACCATAATGCCAACCTCTCAGAATATTCTCAGGAACAATCTCTACACCCTCCGCTCTTATCTGGATGCCAGAGGGGTCAGTAGTGTCTGAGTAAGTGTCAAGCTGGAGAACAAGATGCCAATGACACTTTTTGCAAGTACACTTAGTCTTTGTAAGTGATTCTGGGGGGTCACTTGGCTTTAAGCCTCTCATGCATGGACCTTCTACTCCCTAAGAGGCTGATAACTTTCTCAGCCATCTACTTGTGCTAGCTTGAAGGCAGAGGCAGAAGCAAGGAGCTGAGTTATTAATTCTCTCAATTAACTTTGAAGAAAATTGGATAATCTCACCTACTTATGGTGTTTTCACCTTAGACTGTTGGGTACTTAGTAATTTTGTCCTCAGCTTTGGGCTATGGCATCAGTTCTAGGACAACAGGAGAAATCCCATTTAATATTCCTGAAGACCTCATTAGCCACTTTGAGACATAATCTTGATATGACTTACTCATTCTACTAGCTATTATAGATGGCCAGAGGAAATACATATTTATTCACTCCTACTTATGCCACAAAAGGAAAATCCTCTTGTTCTTCTACAGAGAATGCAGAACTCATTTTAATTAGGAGGGAGTACAGACCTCTGCTCTTCAAATGTAACTAATGGAAGAGGAGGGTAGCAGTACAAATCACTTTAGTGAGCACAAAAGGAAAGTGCCATTCTGTTGACAGCTGAGAGAGACGAAATTCTTAAAATCAAGTCATCAAATGTCAACACTGGAAGGTACCTTAGAGATCACATAAGTCAAGTCTGTGTGAAGGGAGGATGTGCTAAATCTTCCTCAGCTATTTTGAAAAACTAAGAACTAGCAGCCATATTTTCTGACAACAAATGATTTCCACAGAAATTCTAAATTTGTTTTGTCAAACAGTTGGGACACAGAGAGATAGGGCCATGCACGTTTCACTGGAATAACACACTCATAGCTATGATAATAAAAATACTCATGCATATGCTGGCATCAATATCGAATACCATGAAGTTAGAAGAATTCCTTTTAGTGCCTCTGCCAGTCTGTCTTCTAAGTGGCATTTCAGGTTTATTGATGGAGCCTCATCAAATCATCTGAAAGTATGTATCATGTATTTCAGATGCAAAACAATATGAGATTTTCATTTGCTAAGTATGCATGACCATACTACTCATCCTTACTAAGCCCAAAGAGCCAAAGATATTAAAAGACTGTCAGTGGGAGAAAACAGCTGCATAATTGGAAATACTACCCAGCACCAGAAAAGCTTCAAATGACATAGATAGGGTAGAAGGGAATGTACAGTCTTTGTAAAATGAAGGCATATGTTAATTTTTCTTAAAGCATGAATTTAAAATCATCCTATTAAAGGCTTTGGCATAACTTAGATTTATTTACTTTCTCTTCTTATCCTTCATGTCATTCCCATAAGGAATAAACCTCACCCAGAATTAGTATCGTATATTTAGGGACTTGGAAATAATAATTTAGTCATATAACCTGTCAGGAAAAATGGCTAACTTTAAGATGACACCTTTTATATTGGTTGTAGTCTGCTTCAAATAATAAAAACTGTGCTTATGAGCTGACATTTCTATCGTCCTGAAGAGGTTCTCTAATTAGCCATCTGAAAATAGTGGTGCACAGGTAGCCTGTGAGCAAACACAAGTCACCATCCACACCGGCCCTCCCGGGAGCCTGTGCAGCCCACCACTGCCAGGGTCCCGCAATCCAGGGACAACTTCCCCGGGAGAACGCACTGCGCGCCTTAGGCTGGTGCAATGTCACGCTGTCCTCTGCAACCACAGGCTCGCCCCGCATCCGTACCCCTCCCTCCCCCCGGCCTGAGTGAGCCAGAGCCCCTGAATCAGCTGCTCCTTTAACCCCGTCCTGTCTGAGCAAAGAACAGATGCCCTCAGGCGACCTACACGCAGAGCCGGGGCCAGATCCAAAGCTGAACCCCGGGAGCTGTGCGAACAAAGAAGAGAAAGGGAATGTCTTCTAGCAGCTTCAGAAGCAGTGGATTAAAGCTCCACAATCAACTTGATGTACCCTGCATCTGTGGAATACCTGAATAGACAACGTATCACCCCAAATTGAGGAGGTGGACTTTGGGAGCAAGATATATTATTTTTTCCCCTTTTTGTCTTTTTGTGAGTGTGCATGTGTATGCTTCCATATGAGATTTTGTCTGTACAGCTTTGCTTTCACAATTTGTCCTAGGATTCTGTCCATCCTTTCTTTTTTTCTTTTTCTTTACTTTTAAATTTTTTTCATAATAATTAGTTTTTAATAGCTTTATTTTATTTTATCCTACTTTATTTGATTTGATTTTATCCCCTTCCTTCTCCCTCCCTCCCTCCCTCATCCCTCCCTCCCTCTTTCTTTCTTTCTTTCTTTCTTTCTTTCTTTCTTTCTTTCTTTCTTTCTTTCTTTCTTTCTTTCTTTCTACTTTTTCTCCCTTTTATTCTGAGCCGTGTGGATGAAAGTCTGTTGGTGCTCTAGCAAGGAGTCAGTGCTGTGCCTCTGAGGTGGGAGAGCCAACATCAGGACACTGGCCCACAAGAGATCTCCCAGCTCCACTTAATATCAAATGGCGAAAATCTCTGAGAGATCTCCATCTCAACATCAAGACCTAGCTTCACTCAACAACCAGCAAGCTACAGTGCTGGACACCCTATGTCAAACAACTAGCAAGACAGGAACACAGCCCCATCCGTTAGCAGAGAGGCTGCCTAAAATCATAATAAGACCACAGACACTCCAAAACACACCACCAGACGTGAACCTGCCCACCAGAAAGACAATACCCAACCTCATCCACCAGAACACAGGCAGTAGTCCCCTCCACCAGGAAGCCTACACAACCCACTGAACAAACCATAGCCACTGGGGACAGACACCAAAAACAACGGGAACTACAAACCTGCAGCCGGTGAAAAGGAGACCCCAAACACAGTAAGATAAGCAAAATGAGAAGATAGAAAAACACACAGCAGATGAAGGAGCAAGATAAAAACCCACCAAACCTAAGAAATGAAGAGGAAATAGGCAGCCTACCTAAAAAGAACTCAGAATAATGATAGTAAAGATGATCCAAAATCTTGCAAATAGAATAGAGAAAATGCAAGAAACGTTTAACAAGGACCTAGAAGAACTAAAGACCAAACAAACAATGATGAACAAGACAATAAATGAAATTAATATGCTAGAAGGGATCAATAGCAGAATGACTGAGGCAGAAGAATGGCTAAGTGACCTGGAAGATAAAATAGTGGAAATAACTACTGCAGAGCAGAATAAAGAGAAAAGAATGAAAAGAACTGAGGACAGTCTCAGAGACCTCTGGGACAACATTAAATGCACCAACATTCGAATTATAGGGTGGCCAGGAGAAGAAGAGAAAAAGAAAGGGACTGAGAAAATATTTGAAGAGATTATAGTTGAAAACTTCCCTAATTTGGGAAAGGAAATAGTTAATCAAGTCCAGGAAGCACAGAGAGTCCCATACAGGATAAATCCAAGGAGAAACATGCCAACACACATATTAATCAAACTATCAAAAATTAAATACAAAGAAAACATATTAAAAGCAGCAAGGGAAAAACAACAAATAACACACAAGGGAATGCCCATAAGGTTAACAGCTGATCTTTCAGAAGATACTCTGCAAGCCAGAAAGGAGTGGCAGGACATATTTAAAGTGATGAAGGAGAAAACCTACAACCAAGATTACTCTACCCAGCAAGGATCTCGTTCAGATTTGATGGAGAAATGAAAACCTTTACAGAAAAGCAAAAGCTGAGAGAGTTCAGCACCACCAAACCAGCTTTACAACAAATGCTAAAGGAACTTCTCTAGGCAAGAAACACAACAGAAGGAAAAGACCTACGATAAAAAACCCAGAACAATTAAGAAAATGGGAATAGGAACATACATATCGATAATTACCTTAAATATAAATGGATTAAATGCTCCCACCAAAAGACACAGACTGGCTGAATGGATACAAAAACAAGACCCATATATATGCTATCTATAAGAGACTCACTTCAGACCTAGGGACACATACAGACTGAAAGTGAGGGGATGGAGAAAGATATTCTATGTAAATGGAAACCAAAAAAACCTGGAGTAGCAATTCTCATATCAGACAAAATAGACTTTAAAATAAAGACTATTACAAGAAACAAAGAAGGACACTACATAATGATCAAGGGATCAATCCAAGAAGATATAACAATTGTAAATATCTATGCACCCAACATAGGAGCACCTCAATACATAAGGCAAATACTAACAGCCATAAAAGGGGAAATTGACAGTAACACAATCATAGTAGGGGACTTTAACACCCCATTTTCACCAATGGACAGATCATCCAAAATGAAAATAAATAAGGAAACACAAGCTTTAAATGATACATTAAACAAGTTGGACTTAATTGATATTTATAGGACATTGCATCCCAAAACAACAGAATACACATTTTTCTCAAGTGCTCGTGGAACATATCTTGGGTCACAAATCAAGCCTTGGTAAATTTAAGCAAATTGACATCATATCACGTATCTCTTCTGACCACAATGGTATGAGACTAAATATCAGTACAGGAGAAGATCTGTAAAATATACAAACACAGGGAGGCCAAACAATACAATACTTAATAACGAAATGATCAATGAAGAAATCAAAGAGGAAATCAAAAAATACCTAGAAACAAATGAAAATGAAAACACGATGACCCAAAACCTATGGGATGCAGCAAAAGCAGTTCTAAGAGGGACGTTTATAGCAATACAAGCCCACCTTAAGAAACAGGAAACGCCTGGAATAAACAACCTAACGTTGCACATAAAGCAATTAGAGAAAGAAGAACAAAAATACCCCAAAGTTAGCAGAAGGAAAGAAATCATAAAGATCAGATCAGAACTAAATGAAAAAATAAATGAAGGAAATGATAGCAAAGATCAATAAAACTAAAAGTTGGTTCTTTAAGAAGATAAAAAAAATTGATAAACCACTGGCCATACTCATCAAGAATAAAAGAGAGAAGACTCAAATCAATAGAATTAGAAATGAAAAAGGAGATCTAACAAATGACACTGCAAAATTACAAAGGATAATGAGAAATTACTACAAGAAGCTCTATGCCAATAAAATGGACAACCTGGAAGAAATGGACAAATTCTTAGAAATGCACAACCTGCCAAGACTGAATCAGGAAGAAATAGAAAATATGAACAGACCAATCACAAGCACTGAAATTGAAACTGTGATTAAAAATCTTCCAACAAACAAAAGCCTAGGACCAGATGGCTTCACAAGCGAATTCTATCAAACATTTAGAGAAGAGCTAACACCTATCCTTCTCAATCTCTTCCAAAATGTAGCAGATGGAGGAACACTCCCAAACTCATTCTATGAGGCCACCATCACCCTGATACCAAAACCAGACAGAGATGTCACAAAGAAAGAAAACTACAGGCCAATATCACTGATGAACATAGATGCAAAAATCCTTAACAAAATACTAGCAAACAGAATCCAACAGCACATTAAAAGGATCATATACCGTGATCAAGTGGGGTTTATTCCAGGAATGCAAGGATTCTTCAATATATGCAAATCAATCAACGTGATACACCATATTAACAAATTGAAGGAGAAAAACCATATGATCATCTCAATAGATGCAGAGAAAGCTTTTGACAAAATTCAACACCAATTGATGATAAAAACCCTGCAGAAAGTAAGCATAGAGGAAACTTTCCTCAACATAATAAAGGCTGTATTTGATGAACCCACAGCCAACATTATCCTCAATGGTGAAAAACTGAAAGCATTTCCACTAAGATCACGAGCAAGACAAGGTTGCCCACTCTCACCACTCTTATTCAACATAGTTTTGGAAGTTTTAGCCACAGCAATCAGAGAAGAAAAAGAAATAAAAGGAATCCAAATTGTAAAAGAAGAAGTAAAACTGTCACTTTGCAGATGATATGACACTATACATAGAGAATCCTAAAGATGCTACCAGAAAACTAATAGGGCTAGTCAATGAATTTGATAAAGTAGCAGGATACAAAATTAATGCACAGAAATCCTTGGCATTCCTATACACTAATAATGAAAAACTGAAAGTGAAATTAAGAAAACACTCCCATTTACCATTGCAACAAAAAGAATAAAATATCTAGGAATAAACCTACCTAAGTAGACAAAACACCTGTATGCAGAAAATTTTAAGAAACTGATGAAAGAAATTAAAGATGATACGAATAGATGGAGAAATATACCATCTTCTTGGATGGGAAGAATCAACATTGTGAAAATGACTCTACTACCCAAAGCAATCTACAGATTCAATGCAATCCCTACCAAACTACCGCTGGCATTTTTCACAGAACTAGAACCAAAATTTTCACAATTTGTATGGAAACACAAAAGACCCCGAATAGCCAAAGCAATCTTGAGAACAAAAAATGGAACTGGAGGAATCAGGGTCCCTGACTTCAGACTATACTACCAAGCTACAGTAATCAAGACAGTATGGTACTGGCACAAAAACAGAAAGGTAGATCAATGGAACAGGATAGAAAGCCCAGAGATAAACCCACGCACATATTGACACCTTATCTTTGGTAAAGGAGGCAAGAATATACAGTGGAGAAAGGACAGCCTCTTCAATAAGTGGTTCTGGGAAAACTGGACAGGTACATGTACAAGTATGAAATTAGAACACTCCCTAACACCATACACAAAAATGAACTCAGAATGGATTAAAGACCTAAATGTGAAGCCAGACACTATCAAACTCTTAGAGGAAATCATAGGCAGAGCACTCTATGACATAAATCACAGCAAGATCCTTTTTGACCCACCTCCTAGAGAAATGGAAATAAAAACAAAAATAACCAAATGGGACCTAATGAAACTTCAAAGCTTTTGCACAGCAGAGGAAACCATAAACAAGACAAAAAGATAACCCTCAGAATGGGAGAAAATATTTGCAAATGAAGCAACTGACAAAGGATTAATCTCTAAAATTTATAAGCAGCTCATGCAGCTCAATAATAAAAAAACAAACAACCCAATCCAAAAATGGGCAGAAGACCTAAACAGACATTTCTCCGAAGAAGATTTACAGGTTGCCAACAAGCACATGAAAGAATGCTCAACATCATTAATCATTAGAGAAATGCAAATCAAAACTACAATGAGATATCATCTCACACTGGGCAGAATGGCCATAATCAAAAAATCTAGAAACAATAAATGCTGGAGAGGGTGTGGAGAAAAGGGAACACTCTTGCTCTGTTAGTGGGAATGCAAATTGATACAGCTACTATGGAGAACAGTATGGAGTTTCCTTAAAAAACTAAAAATAGAATTACCATACGACCCAGCAATCTCACTACTGAGCATATACCCTGAGAAACTGTAATTTTAAAAGAGTCAGGTACCAAAATGTTCATTGCAGCTCTATTTACAATAGCCAGGACATCGAAGCAACCTAAGTGCCCATCCACAGATGAATGGATAAAGAAAATATGGCACATATATACAATGGAGTATTACTCAGCCATAAAAAGAAAAAAATTGAGTTATTTGTAGTGAGGTTGATGGATGTAGAGTCTGTCATACAAAGTGAAGTAAGTCTGGAAGAGGAAAATAAATACTGTATGATAACACATATATATGGAATCTAAGAAAAAAAATGTCTAGAAGGACCTAGGTGTTAGAAGGGAAGAAAGACACAGACCTACTAGAGAATGGATTTGCGGATATGGGGAAGGGGAAGGGTAAGCTGTGGCAAAGTGAGAGAGTGACATGGACATATGTACACTGATAAAGGTAAAATAGCTAGTGGGAAGCAGCCACATAGCACAGGGAGATCAGCTCGTTGGTTTGTGACTACCTAGGGGTTGGGATATGGAGGGTGGGAGGGAGGGAGACTCAAGGGGGAAGAGATATGGGAACATATGTACATGTATAACTGATTCACTTTGTTATAAAGCAGCAACTAACACACCATTGTAAAGCAATTATACTCCAATAAAGATGTTAAAAAATAAATAAATAAAACCTGTGCAGTTATGCAATTATAGTTATTTTTAATTGCTTTATTCCTAATGAGGAAGCTTTTTGGGTTAACTTGCTACATTTGTAGTGGGTGAAAAAAACATCTTGATAAAAATAATGTTCTCAAATATTTGCCTGTATCCCCAAGTAAGTAAGGGAACATTTTTTTCTTTCTTTTTATCTTGTTAACCAAAGGTAGTCTGCAACCTTCACTTGGCTACTGAATAAAATTATCTGAAAATAAAAACTGCTCAGTCTTTTTCACAACGAGGGTAAAATCACTGGGAGAGTTTTGTATGACTGAATCATTGGCAGAGAATGGGCAGGAGGCCACACATATTTCGGGTGGAATAGAATAGGCAGTTAGTCAGCCCAGTGCAATAATATTGTGTATAACTCTTTTGTCCAAAAATGGTGCAGTCAAGTCCCATTTACATGTATGAAAAAATTACTGAAACTACATATAGATTCAAGTAGCCTTCCAAGTGACTTCTGGTTATCTTTGACAGTCCCTGAATTTATACCTCAGTAACAAATCCACTTAAATTCTTCTGACCAGCCCTCCTCTTCAAACTATCAGTTTTCTGATGCTCCTTCCAATGTCCTCTGTGAGAATGCCTACTTGAATGCCAGGGGGGAAGTCTCCCAATTATCCTAAGACCACCACTACCATGAATGCCAAGGGGTGGTAAGTTTTGCACAAACGTAGGAGAATGGGTCTCTTCCCAATTTTGTCACTTTAACTATAAATTAATTTACTTTTGTCACATTTACTTTAGGTTCTTTATAAATTAGGTCTAGAAGGATCACTCCTGTGCAGTTGGTTGTGAATTAGGATTCTTCAGAGAAACAGAACCAATAGGAGATTCCTATATATCTGTCTATCTATCTGTCTGTCTATCTATCTATCTATCTATCTATCTATCTATCTATCTATCTATCTCTCTCTCTCTCTATACATGTTGATTATAAGGAATTTGCTCACACAATTATGGAAGTTGAGAAGTACCAAGATCTGCAGTTCAAGTCCTGAGAACCAGGAAAGAGGATGGTGTCAGTTACAGTCTGAGTCCAAAGGCAGGAGAGGAACAATGTCCCAGCTTTAAGACCTTCAGGCAGAGAGTACTAATTCTCCCTTGCTCAGCCCTTTTTTCTATTCAGGCCTTCTATGGTTTGGATGAGGCCCACCCACACTGGGGAGGGCAATATGCTTGACTCAGTTTACAGATTCAAATGTTAAGATCATCCAGAAAAATTCTCATAGACCCATCCAGAATAATGTTTAACCAAACATCTGGGCACCATGTAACCCAATAAAGTTGACCCATAAAATTAACTAATACTCCTTCCTTGAGTTGCTGGCCTGCTTCTTACATCATGTTTGCAACTTCTCAGACCTCAACCTCCCACAATTCTACAAAAATAAGAAACTTCTAGACCCAAAGAAATCTTCATGCTTTTATTAGGTGGAGAATTATTTTTCTTTCCTAAAGAATCTCTTACTAAAAGGACACAATTCTGCTTATAACTATGTGACCACATTCTACAGAGGCATTTCTGCTCTAGAAGACTTCCCAAACCTAAATCTTTAATCTCTAAAAGACCCAAAGTTGATTTTCCCAGAAGTAAAGGAACTGTACCCAAAGGTATAATAATGCCTTATCTCTTTGGAGTGAGTTTGAAATGGCAGTCTTTACCTCTTGGAGACTACATATTCTTAGACTCAGAAGTTGAGTATCAAGACTGAAGAACTTCACTTAAATAGAGTTTCTTGAAGAATAAATCCCAACCTCCCCTCCCACACCCATGGAATGTCCTAGGAGTGGAAATTAAGCCCTAAAACAAATGTAGGGGAAAATTTATTTCCCTCCTAAAAAATTGATGCAGAGATTCATGATATTATCCTCCTAAAACACCTTCAGATTATGACTTCCATGTATATGACAATTTTATTTTGAGTTCCATGGTATCCTGAAGTACATACATAAATTTTTTTAAAATAGAATGAAATATTGATAATTAATAACATGAAACATAATAGGATTTGCTTTTCCCTGGTAGTATCTCCTGTCTTTGCTAATCAAGTCCAGATGCAAAACTAAAATCCTATCTTTATTTCCAGGCAGTTCATTTCTTAGGTTATTTGTCAATGTCTTGTTGTCTCCTCCATGTTTCAATTTTAAATTAAGGTATCCTTCCGTAGGTGACTATTCTTACAGAATCTTCTTTATATGATCACAGATACAAACCAATCCAATACTGATTAAAACATAATAAATCTGTTCAGAATCCTATTAAAAAAAGATGTTACATTTGCCAAACTATTTTCTTAAACTTTGGAAAAATGTATATAATAAAAGCATCTAAAGTCATTTACTTTAGGTTCTTCATTTTGTAAATTGGGAAATTGTTGTATAGGGAGGCTAAGAGCCATGCCCAAGCAACCCAGCAACTGGAGAACTGTGAATAAACCCCAAGAGTTCCCTTTCCCAGTGCCATAGTTTTTCCTATGAAATATCATGTTTGAGTATCCAGATGTTATGAAAAATGCTAAGTTAAAAGTGTTAAATAAATGTGATGCAGATAGGAATGCAAGAGATGAAAGCATCTCTTTCACTACTTTTTAAAAATATATAGGGAATTCCCTGGTGGTCCAGTGCTTAGGACTCTGTACTTTCACTGTCGAGGGCCCGAGTTCAATCCCTAGTAGGGGAACTAAGATCCCGCAAGCCATGTGGCATGGCCAAAAAATATTTTTTAATATATAAAAAGAATATAAAAAGACTAAGCCCTTCCTCATTTTGAATACAGAAACAATTTAGTTTCAAATATTTCTTAAGCATAACTAAAATATTTTTAAAACATGATTTTCATCATTGTGACAGCATAACTAGATTAAACTCTAGCAGTTACTATAAATATGCTGATATAAATTTATTCTTATAGTATAACCAATAAATTAGTAAAGCAAAAAGAAAAAGGATTATTCAATAATATATGTTTAGATTTCTATTAAAAACTTCAATCCCTTACATACGTATCGGTTTCATATACTGCAATTAACTGCAAATGCAGGCATATAAAGAAAGGGATGTGCTCTAGGGAATAAGAAATAGGACCTTTGTTTATTTTTAATAGCTGGAAAATTGACAAACGGAATTATTTTCCATTCATAGGATCACTCTGGAACAAAAGTGAATAAACCCAAGACAAAATAAATCTGTTGCACTAATGAACTAAAATTTTCAACAAATCTGTGGAAAACACCAAGTTGATGGGAGCTAGTTAACACACACACAATGAAGGAGAAATGACCTAGGCTAGATTATGGTAGGAAAAGATTGCGGAGGAAGTGAGGACCAGTTTGCCAGACAGAACTTGAAGGATCTAGCGTACACATACGCACACACAACCACATATACTCACACACACACACACACACACACACACACACACACACACACACACACTTTAGAGAATATCATCTAAGACTGTAACCCAATTCATTATTTCTTTATATTTTTATTCTTTGTGCCTAGTCTCTTTTCATTATTAATTCCCACCCAGTATTGGACTTCCTATTTTGATTCATCTACCTAGAATCTAAAAATATACAAGGAAGCAAATATAATATTCATGGGAAAAAATCATTCATTTTCGAAATACTTGCATATCTGCAGATGCTTCTTTGTTCACACATGAACTACATTGTGGCTTCCTTACTAGCCCACGCTTTTTAAATACTAGAGGTTATTCCATTTTCTTCCAGCATTTAATGTTATACAATATATCAGTCTTCAATCAGCTTGACTTTTATTCTTTTCTGGGTAAGATATTTTGTTTGGTGACTGTGTATGTTCATTTTTCTTTGCATTAGTGAAGGATTATTGGATTATGTCTTTGTTTTTGAAAGTTAAATACGTGTGTAAGCATAGATCTCTTTTTATAAAATTGTAACATTATGTACTGGTTTCAGACGTGATTCTTTTTTAATGTATAAGGAAAGCTTTGTCATATCAAGTCTTAAATCATTTCATTTGTTTGATTCTCTCTTCCTGAGACATCAAATATCCTAGGTTTTAAAATATACAATTTGTCTTCATATATTACTTCTTTTCCCATAAATTAAAGCCTTTTTTCTCTTTGCTGGGAGTATTTATCAAGTTTGTCCTCTGCTTATATATTTTATTTTCTGCTGTATCAAGTATTTTATCTATTTTTTCATAAGGTAGGCTATATTCATCTTGACATCTTACACTCACAATGTGCTTCCATTTTTTGGTAAAAACACTGTTTTCTTATATCTTATTCAGAAGCAGAGGTTATGGTTTTTCACTATCATTGTTTCTTAGACCACCTGGTATCAGTACAAAAGAAAGACCAAGCAGTTTGCTCTTCAAATATCATTGAAAATTATCTGATAAAAAAGGAAACAGAACCATCATTTAAAAGCCTAATAAAGAGGTAAGAAGTTGGTTATAAGAGGGAGAAGGAGGACACAGCAGGAGATGAAAAAATGGTAGATAGAAAGTTTCTAGCTCTGTCACCTTCCATATACAGAAATAAAAAGGGAAGTAGGTGATAGACTTTTTAAGGGGCTCAAAGTCACCCTCCTCCGTTCCCTCCCTAGCACACACTTACCTTCTAGGTCACAGAACTTTATCATATTCAACTTAAAAGACTTAAGCTGCAGTTTAGAGTTTCTTCCAACTCTTTCCTTAATCTTGCAGTTTCCTTTCCCAGCATAGAGAATTCATATAAGTCATGGTAAGAAATTGGGAGATGTCCTAAGTACTTATTCTCATGTTATCATATGGAATTTGCTTCTTTAAATAAAAATGAACGTGTTTATTTATTTATTTTTTTGGAGGTGGTGGGGAGTCACAGAAAAAGTGTGCTAGCAGTTCAAATTTAGGTGTCTCAAAATACTGTAGTGCAATTTACATGAGTGCAGCAAAGTTTGTGTTAATCTTTCTTTATATATGGGCTATTTGCTATCATGACTGTGTGAATACAATGAGCAATCAGCTTCTGTGATGGTGGGCTGCTTATGAGATGACTCATTCGTAAATACTGCAAGCAATTGTTAGAACATTGGCAAAGTCACATCGGCCCTTCTTGCCAGTCAAATCTATAAATATCTCTGGCATTCTGGAGAATGAGTCTCCTGAACATACCACTGTGGAATGTTGACAGAAAATCCAGATTGCTACCCAAACTGTATGGAATACAAATGAAGGATATTCTATCTGGTCATGTTGGAAAAGAAAAGAGCACGTAGTATAATGAATATCAGTGAATCAAAAGACTGCAAACATAAAGCAATTTGAATTAGTTTAATGCCAAATCAAATTGTAGCAACACAAAATGCAGTGAGACAAGCATGTTTAATTAGAAAATTAATGTCATGAATTTGAGGCTGGAGGCAACAAACATATTACTTGAGAATTCTTAGATTCCATTGCTGATATGTGGGTGGCCTGGCAATTCATATTCTTACGGGCATATGAATTTATATTCTCAATATTTACTACTGTCACTGCTTATTTCCTATTTAATTTCTGTTAAAGAAAACATAGATTTGGGTGATATTAGTGCTATTCCATTTGTAAAGATGTACTACAAATTTACTCATTCCAATATATAATTTCTTTATGTATAAAAATGCAGTTGTAGAGATTTGAGGGTTTTGCACTATTCCTGGCTTTGTGAAGGCATTGCTCTATGCAGTGTTCAGGCGTGATTCTTCAATAACTGTATTGGTCAGGATTCTGTAGAGAAACATAACCAACAGGCTATATATAGATATATAGAGATTTATCATGCGGGATTTGTTTGCCTGATTGTGGAGGTGCGCAAGTCCCAAGATCTGTTGTCTGCAAGTTGGAGGCCCAGGAAAGCTGGTGGTGTAGTTCCAGTCCAAACCAAAGGCATGAGAACCAGGGGGCTGATGGTGTTAAGTCCCAGTCTAAGTCCAAAGACCTGAGAATCGGGAGACCATTGTCCAAGAATAGGAGAAGATGAATGTCCCAGCTAAAGCAGAGAGAGCAAATTTACCCTTCCTCTGCCTTTTGTTCTATTCTCAGGACCTCAAAGATTAGATGGTACCCACCCATATTGGTGAGGGTGATCTTTACACAGTCTACCATTTCAAATGCTAATCTCTCCCAAAAAAACCCCTCATAAACACACCCAGAAATAATGTTTTACCAGCTACCTGAGCATACCTTAGCCCAGTCAGGTTGATACATAAAATTAAGCAGCACAATAACTGAGGAGCTAAAGTGTGTCACTTTATTACTTACACCAAAACACATTGTTTCTTCTTTATCCTTATTTTAAAGTGTCTGACTCTCTTATCTAGCAGTGCAGGTAGAAGAAGGAGGGAGAAGAGGAAAAGTAATAGAAATAATATTGGCAATATCTTACATTAATTGACCACTTACTAGGTGTCAGAGCACATGCTGGATCCTATATACAGACTACCTTCTTTAATCTTCAAACACCTTACTATTTTAGAACACTTGAGTTAAGTTTTAGAGATATCAATTAGCCCTGAATCCAGAGTTTTGTTTTTAGCCACTCTGATATCCTAATGGGTAGACACTCCATACTGAGAGAATCACTTGAACTACATAACCACATTTTTGTGTTGTCTAATATTAAATTAGTTTGTCCATTCATTTAACATATATTAAATTTCATCCATGTGCTAGAACCAATGGTTACAGTGAAACAAATAACATGATGTCTATCTTCATGGCACTTAAAGGCCATTATATTTAATTTCAAATTATTCATTCATTTGTTTATCTTCCTTTTGCCATATTTACTAATTTATTCAAGAAATATATTATTGAGCATCTTTCACGTTTCAAGTACTGTGCTAGAGAAATAAAATATAAGACAATGTCCCTTTGCTCAAGAATTTCAAAGTCCAATGATACAGATAGACAAATAAACTGACAATTATTTAAAAAAACAAAGCAATGTGTGCCATGGTGGGGGATGCAAAGGCTATTATATGAGAATGAGTCCTTATAGGGCTCAGAGAAGGCTGCTCAAAAAAAAAAAAAAAGAGATGAGAGTTGAGGCTTGAATGGTGATTAGGAATTAGTCACACAAATCTGGGAGAAGTGAGAACTGGTAGGATGTTTCAGGCAGAATAAATAATATATGCAGATATATAGAGACAAGGGAGAGAGGTGTCGTTAGAATGATACAGCTTGAAGTAGGACTTGTGAGGGAGAGAGGTTCAAGTCTTGAAGAGATTTTTGTACCACAATAAGGAATTTGTCCTTGGAATGACAGGGACCATTGATTTATATTACTAAAGGGACAGATATGATCAGCTCTGCATCATTGAAGTCACTGAGGTGGTTGGATTATATTCAAGGAATGAGGTGTGTGTTGGGAGCAGACTGGAGTTCTAGAGACAGGGAAGGGATCTATTGCAATTAGACTGAGTGAAAGAGGGCAAGATTTTAAAGACACTTCAATTAATTTATTGTTCATGCCATTTCACCAGGCATAGGACAGATATGGAGAAATCATCTGACATGGAAATAAATCAAGCAAATGTTTAAACTGCATCTGGCAATGCTGATTACATTTATCCAGTTGAATATGTATGTGTGTAAAATTCCCCTATTGTTTTTGGCTTTAAAAACCAAAACCATTAGATCAGTCATTTATTTTATTAAGGCATCTTTAATTCAGTAAATTGTACCTTGCTGATTTCTTTTGGAATTGGGGGAAAACAAAACAAAACTTTTTCAAAATAATTCTAAAATATGTGAAGGTAAATTTATAATAGCTGAGGCATTGTGTTGAATTAAACTAACAGAGGACAGTTTGTAGACCAGTTTGGACTATGTTGAAATATCACATCTTATTTGAAAAGATTTATGGAAAAATCACATTTATCATAACTTTATGAAATCATTACATTATTCTGTTACATTTAACAATTTTATTTCTATAACTTTCTTTATATAAAAATGAGCAACTCTGGGGCTTCCCTGGTGGCGCAGTGGTTGAGAGTCTGCCTGCCGATGCAGGGGACACGGGTTCGTGCCCTGGTCCGGGAAGATCCCACATGCCACGGAGCGGCTGGGCCCGTGAGCCATGGTCGCTGGGCCTGCGCATCCGGAGCCTGTGCTCCGCAATGGGAGAGGCCACAGCAGTGAGAGGCCCGCGTACCACAAAAAAAAAAAAAAAAAATGAGCAACTCTTATTAGGACCTAATTGTTTTGGCAGATATCAGATATGTACATGATCAAATCTCTGCCTCATCATTAATTGGCAATTCAGTCTATGACAGCCCTGTGGTAAACAAATAAGCAAAGTCTTTCCCTCATGGAGCTCACATGTAGAGTTGAAATCAGACAATAAACAAATAAGAAAATATATCTCTGACAAGAACTAGTGCTATTTAGAAAATCAAGCAAGTTTATATTTAGTGAGTGGTCAGGTTTGGGGGAATTTTTGATAAAGCATTCAGGAAGCCTGCTTGGAGGAAGTTCTATTGAAGCTAGGAAGTGAATGACAGAGAGGTAATCATCCCTCGATCTGAAAAACATTCCAGGTGGAGAGAATGGTCGTGGCCCTTTTTTTTCTTTTTTTTTTTAACATCTTTATTGGAGTATAATTGCTTTACAATGGTGTGTTAGTTTCTGTTTTATAACAAAGTGAATCAGTTATACATATACATATATCACCATATCTCTTCCCTCTTGTGTCTCCCTCCCTCCCACACTCCCTATCCCACCCTTCTAGGTGGTCACAAAGCACCGAACTGACCTCCCTGTGCTCTGCGACTCCTTCCCACTAGCTATCTGTTTTACATTTGGTAGTGTATATATGTCCATGCCACTCTCTTAGTTTGTCCCAGCTTACCCTTCCCCTCCCCATATCCTCAAGTCCATTCTCTAGTAAGTCTGCGTCTTTATTCCCATCTTGCCTCAGGTTCTTCATGACCCTTTTTTTTTTTTTTTTTAGATTCCATATATATGTGTTAGCATATGGTATTTGTTGACAGACTCTAGGTCCATCCACCTCACTACAAATAACTCAATTTCATTTCTTTTAATGGCTGAGTAATATTCCATTTTATATATGTGCCACATCTTCTTTATCCATTCATCTGTTGCTGGACATTTAGGTTGCTTCCATGTCCTGGCTATTGTGAATAGAGCTGCAGTGAAGTTAGAACACTCCCTAACACTATACACAAAGATAAACTCAAAATGTATTAAAGACCTAAATGTAAGGTCAGACACTATTAAACTCTTAGAGGAAAACATAGGCAGAGCACCCCATGACATAAATCACAGCAAAATCCTTTTGACCCACCTCCTAGAGAAATGGAAATAAAAACAAAAATAAACAAATGAGACCTAATGAAACTTCAAAGCTTTTGCACAGCAAAGGAAATGATAAACAAGACCAAAAGACAACCCTCAGTTTGGGAGAAAATATTTGCAAATGAAGCAACTGGCAAAGGATTAATCTCCAAAATTTACAAGCAGCTCATGAAGCTCAATATCAAAAAAACAAAAAACCCATTCCAAAAATGGGCAGAAGACCTAAATAGACATTTCTCCAAAGAAGACATACAGATTGCCAACAAACACATGAAATAATGCTCAACATAATTAATCATTAGAGAAATGCAAATCAAAACTACAATGAGATATCATCTCACACCAGTCAGAATGGCCATCATCAAAAAATCTACAAACAATAAATGCTGGAGAGGATGTGGAGAAAAGGGAACCCTCTTTCACTGTTGGTGGGAATGTAAATTGATACAGCCACTATGGAAAAAACAGTATGGAGGTTCCTTAAAAAACTAAGAATAGAACTACCATATGACCCAGCAATCCCACTACTGGGCATATACCCTGAGAAAACCATAATTCAAAAAGGGTCATGGCCCTTTTGAAGAAAGAAAAGCCAACGTGGCTGGAGCAGAGAAAGCAAGAGAGAACCTAAGTAGGAAAGTGTGAGGTAGGAGAGAGAGGGGCACGCGGAGACAGGAGAGAAAGCAAGACCATGAAAGACCTTTGGGGCTGATTTTATTCTAATTGCAATGGGAAAACTTTAGCAAGGGAATCTTGGTTAAATCTTCCTCATATCTATTTCTCTGGATCTGTACAGTAGTCTTACAATGCCAGCCTTCAGATCTAACTGGTATAAAATAGTGAACAAATCCCAGGAGATCTAAATCATTGTCATGTCCCAAGGGTATTTACTGTGATCAGCAGTTTGAGCAGCTCATAAATTAGATAGATAGTAAATTCTGCCAAACTTATTTTGCTCCAAATAATTTCAAATTACATATAAAATATATATAAGTGTGTGTGTATATATATACACATATGCACATGTGCATTTGTATATGTATAAATCTATATATATTTCCAAATTATTTTTAACATGGTAAATTTTTTGGATTTGATTTTTTTTGTGTGTGCAGCAGGTTCTTATTAGTTAACTATTTTATACATATTGGTGTACATATGTCAATCCCAATCTCCTAATTCATCCCACCACCACAACCCCCCTCCCCACTTTCCCCCCTTGGAGTCCATACATTTGTTCTCTACATCTGTGTCTCTATTTCTGCCTTGCAAACCAGTTTATCTGTACCATTTTTCTAGATTCCACATATATGCATTAATATACAGTATTTGTTTTTTATCTTTCTGACTTGCTTCACTCGGAATGACAGTCTCTGGGTCCATCCATGTCTGTACAAATGACCCAATTTCATTGCTTTTTATGGATGAGTAATATTGCATTGTATATATATATACCACATCTTCTTTATCCATTCATCTGTTGATGGGCATTTAGGTTGTTTCCGTGTCCTGGCTATTGTAAATAGTGCTGCAATGAACATTGGGGTGCGTGTGTCTTTTTGAATTATGGTTTTCTCTGGGTATATGCCCAGTAATGGGATTGCTGGATAATATGCTAATTCTACTTTTAGGTTTTTTGTGGAATCTCCATACTGTTCTCCATAGTGGCTGTATCCGTTTGCATTCCCACCAACATGGCAAGAGGGCTCCCTTTTCTCCACACCCCTTCCAGCATTTGTTGTTTGTAGATTTTCTGATGATGCCCATTCTAACTGGTGTGAGGTGATACCTCATTGTAGTGTTGATTTTCATTTATCTAATAATTAATGATGTTGAGCAGCTTTTCATGTGCCTCTTGGCCATCTGTATGTCTTCTTTGGAGAAATGTCTATCTAGGTCTTCTGCCCATTTTTTTATTGGGTTGTTTGTTTTTTATTAATTTTGAGCTGCATGAGCTGTTTATATATTTTGGAGATTAATCCTTTGTCCATTGATTTGTTTGCAAATATTTTCTCCCATTCTGAGGGTTGTCTTTTAGTCTTGTTTATAGTTTCCTTTCTGTGAAAAGGTTTTTAAGTCTCAGTAGGTCCCATTTGTTTACTTTTGTTTTTATTTCCATTACTCTAGAAGGTGGGTCAATAAGGATATTGCTGGAGTTTTATGTCATAGAGTGTTCTGCCTGTGTTTTCCTCTTAGATTTTTATAGTTTCTGGCCTTACATTTAGGTCTTTAATCCATTTTGAGTTTATTTTTGTGTATGGTGTTAGGGATTGTTCTAATTTCACTCTTTTACATGTAGCTGTCCAGTTTTCCCAGCACCACTTATTAAAGAGACTGTATTTTCTCCACTGTATATCCTTGCCTCCTTTATCATAGATTAGTTGACCATAGATACGTGGGTTTATCTCTGGGCTTTCTATCCTGTTCCATTGATCTATATTTCTGTTTTTGTGCCAGTACCATACTGTCATGATTACTGTAGCTTTGTAGTATAATCTGAAGTCAGGGAGTCTGATTCCTCCAGCTCCATTTTCTTCCCTCAATATTGCTTTAGCTATTTGGGGTCTTTGTGTCTCCAAAAAAATTTTAAGATTTTTTGTTCTAGTTCTGTAAAAAGTGCCATTGGTAATTTGATAGGGATTATATTGAATATGTAGATTGCTTTGGGCAGTATAGTCATGTTGACAATATTGAGTCTTCTAGTCCAAAAACATGGTATATCTCTCCATCTGTTTGTACCATCTTTAATTTCTTTCATCAGTGTCTTATAGTTTTCTGAGTACAGGTCTTTTACCTCCTTAGGTAGGTTATTCCTAGGTATTTTATTCTTTTTTGTTGCAGTGGTAAATGGGATTGTTTTCTTAATTTCTCTTTCTGACCTTTCATTGTTAGTGTAAAGGAATGCAAGAGTTTTCTGTGCATTAATTTTGTATCCTGCAACCTTACCAAATTCATTGATGCGCTCTAGTAGTTTTCTGGTGGCATCTTTAGGATTGTCTATGTATACTATCATGTCATCTGCAAACAGTGGCTGTTTTACTTCTTCTTTTCCAATTTGTATTCCTTTTATTTCTTTTTCTTCTCTGATTGCTGTGGCTAGGACTTCCAAAACTATGTTGAATAATAGTGGTGAGACTGGACATCCTTGTCTTGTTCCTGATCTTAGAGGAAATGGTTTCAGTTTTTCACCATTGCGAATGATGTTTGCTGTGGGTTTGTCATATATAGCCTTTATTATGTTGAGGTAGGTTCCCTCTGTGCCCACTTTCTGTAGAGTTGTTTTTATCATAAATGGTGTTGAATTTTCTCAAAAGCTTTTTCTGCATATTGAGATCATCATATGGTTTTTATTCTTCAATTGGTTAATATGGTGTTTCACATTGATTGATTTGCATATATTGAAGAATCCTTGCATCCTGGGATAAATCCCACTTGATCATGGTGTATGATACTTTTATTGTATTGTTGGATTCTGTGTGTTAGTGTTTTGTTGAGGGTATTTGCATCTATATTCATCAGTGATATTGGTCTGTAATTTTCTGTTTTTGTAGTATCTTTGTCTGGTTTTGTTATCAGGATGATGGTGGCCTCATAAAATGAGTTTGGGACTGTTCCTTCCTCTGAAAATTTATGGAAGAGTTTGAGAAGGATGGGTGTTAACTCATCTCTAAGTGTTTGATGGAATTCACCTGTGAGGCCATCTGGTCTGGACTTTTGTATGTTGGAAGATTTTAATCACAGTTTCAATTTCATTACTTGTGATTGGTGTGTTCATATTTTCTATTTCTTCCTGGTTCAGTCTTGGAAGGTTATATCTTTCTAAGAATTTGTTCATTTCTTCCAGGTTATCCATTTAATTGTCATAGAGTTTCTTGTAATAGTGTCTTATGATCCTTTGTATTTCTGCGGTGTCTGTTGTAACTTCTTTTTCATTTCTAATTTTATTGATTTGAGCCCTCTCCCTCTTTTTCTTGATGAATCTGGCTAAAGGCTCATCAATTTTGTTTATCTTCTCAAAGAACCAGCTTTAATTTTATTGACATTTGCTATTGTTTTCTTTGTTTCTGTTTCATTCATTTCTGCTCTCTTCTTCATGAGTTTTTCCTTCTACTAACTTTGGGTTTTGCTTGTTCTTCTTTCTCTAGTTCCTTTAGGTGTAAGGATAGATTGTTTATTTGAGATTTTTCTTGTTTCTTGAGGTAGGATTGTACTGCTATAAACTTCCATCTTAGTACTCCTTTTGCTGCATCCCATAGGTTTTGGATTGTCGTGTTTTCATTGTCATTTTTCTCTAGGTATTTTTTGATTTCCTCTTTGATTTTTTCAGTGATCTCTTGGTTATTTAGTAACATATTGTTTAGCCTCCATGTGTTTGTGTTTTTTTCCCTGTAATTTATTTCTAATCTCATAGCGTTGTGGTTGGAAAAGATGCTTGATATGATTTCAGTTTTCTTAAATTTACTGAGGCTTGATTTGTCACCCAAGATGTTATTTGTCCTGGAGAATGTTCCATGTGCACTTGAGTAGAAACTATAATCTGTTGTTTTCAGATGGAATGTCCTATAAATATATCAATTAAATCTATCTGGTCTATTGTGTCATTTAAAGCTTGTGTTTCCTTATTAATTTTCTAACATTGTGATTTTTATCCTTAATTGTTTTATCACTAAAACAACTCTCAAATTCTTTTACTCATATACATTTTAATTGAGTCTCATCACAAGCTCAGGATGCTACAGAAGATCTCCTTAGGAGAAAGGGAAAGAAAATTCTTTTTGTTTCCCTTTCATATTCTTACCTTTTTATCACCTGTCAAAGGACAACATTGTTTCACTTTTTAAATCCAGAGGAGCTCCAATGAGAAGCAGGCCTCGTAAATCCCATTCAGATCCTCTCCATGCTGAGGCTGGTTCTTGTTCCTATTTCCAGGACACCCTCCTACACATGCAATTTTAGACTTGACACATATAATTATACCAGTACAGTCATGCCTTGGGCAGCAAACACTTAGAAAGTAGGAAGGATGCCAGAACGTTTTTTTTCTACCATCAAGGGTGCAGCTGGCCACTTATGTTGCTCTTTATGACATTTACTACTCAGTTCTGACAGTTTTGTCTTGCTATCTGTGATTATAGTTCTCACTGACAGAGGAGCAGCAGCATGGGGAAAGGAGTAGTCAACCTCATTTTTCTGTTTGCGTTAATGGTGTTCATTTTCTCAGTTTCCTGATATACAGCATTTTAGAATGCATGGTAGCCTGAGTGTATTTGGGTCTCCCTGTTAAAGACAGATGAACGATGTTGATACCCCTCTGAATGAGGAAAGTTTTTAAATCCTTCCATTACATGCTCAATCAGAAAATGACAGTAGTCATCAACATGTCCTAATTACTTTTGTTATTATAAGGCAACAATTTAATATTTATCTTTGTGACTCTAAGTTGAGTAGTAATTGGTCCATTTTCCATAGTCTTGATTCAGCAACTCAAAAAATAGTGAAGAAACTATCTTAAAGAAGGAGCTGTGCAAACATGTTTGACCTATTATTTCTCCCATATTTGCAAATAATAGAAAATGCAAGTAGCTTATTATCATTATTATTATTGGTATTATTCATATGTTAATGTATGCATAAAGTTCTATTTCATTTAATGATAATTTGAAATATGAAATATCTTTTTATTTTATAAAATATATTCATTCAGCATCTTGCTAATTAGTTTTAATGTGACAAACAAAATAAAAAATATATGAAAAGAGCTACTGATTGACCTTTTGCTCATTCAGTAAATAGAGGTTGATTTTTAGATAGCTCTTACAAATTTAAATATTTAGGGTTTTAAAAATTATTTTTCTAAGTTAGGTGAACTATATATAGCTATTTCCTTTCTTAGAAATCATAAAAGAGTAGAAATTTGCCAATATGGTAATAAGGAAAGGAAACTACAAGTGTTATTTTCCACCCCCCAACTTGGAATCGTACATTTTAAAGGTGAATTAGGGAAGGCAGTGAGTTTGAAGGTGTGCCTGGTATGGTGTTAGTCTAGGTCAAATAAATCATAACTTACTCTTTCCGTGGAAAGAAAGTGATGGGATCTATCAAATTTAAAAGGGAATTTTGTTTTTGTATTGTATTTCATTACTTAATATAAGAATAATACGTTTAAGGAATACATGACAGTATAATTTTGATTTATCAGAATTACAATGATTATTGCATTCTGTCAAAAGTCTTAAGTTTAATGAGATTGAGATTACTTACTTCTCTACTGAAATAATGAAAATAAAATGTACTCATCTAGAAATGTTGGGTTAATATGGTCTTGTCCAAAAGAAAGCCATGAGAGTGCCTTGGTCAAGAAGTTATTCCTAGACATAAGCAACTCAAAAATGTTATTAAAATGTTTCTACAGCTCTTCAGTTGTAAGTGGTAGGATGAACCAAGAACATAATGCCTCATCAGTAACAGCAGCAATGCCTTGGCAATCACTACCCTTCGCATAGCCACTCTTACTTATCTGGATGGTGTAGACCTCCCTTCATATCAATAAAATTATAATGAGAAAAATCTTCATATAAGTGAAATAAAGAGTAACCAGAGGAGAAGCAGTAACACATTATCTTGGCATCTTGATCTGAGAAAAAGATGCGGGTAGGAGTTTGTGTAGCAAATGGAAGTTGAGATAATAAACAGGTTTTAGGTTATGGATGAAATTGGTAATGATGGAACCTGTTTTTTGTTTTTTGAATCCTACTTCTTTAGTTATTCTTAGTGCCAATAAATCAATTATTCTAAATCTACTCTGCTTCATCTCCCCTATTGTCAGTATGCCCCTTACAGGGATCTTCAAATGGGAAAAGATAGAACTGGTGGTGTGTATGGCTGGGCTGGAAATTCTAGTAATTATAGTAGCTTGTACTTTAAAAGTAGCTTCCTACCTCTTACTATGGTCAGAGAAGGCTGGGCCCACCCAGTGGGAATAGATCCAGTGACCACTAGGTTGAACTTCAGGGTTATTATCCTAAGAAAGCTAAGAACATACTGGCATTCACTATTAAAAGTTGTTGAAGAATGAAGAACATTTACAAAATTAAAATCTATTTCATGTATTATAACATTTTTATGTTCATAGATTATTTAGAAATACGTAGTTTTTGATTTCAGAATACAGTGATGTTTCACTGTTTAAGTCTTTGAAAGAAAATGTACATTAAGCCTCATATGCGGGGGAGATGTCTTCTTGATGATAAAATGCATTGGTTTAAACAGTCGTGATGTACGTTGCTGCTGATGGGATAGTAAAGGAAAAATCAAGAAAATTATTTGCCTGTGGTTACATACATATCATTAGAAATTATGAGGGAAATCCCATGTTTTGATGCTCAGTATTAATTAGAACCATGAAAGCACGTTCTCTCTAAATCATTTTTACTAGGAAGTACTAAATATATTCCTTACTTCAAACACAAGCTAAATTCTTGATGAGGTTAATTTTCTTCACTACATTAAACCCTCTGTAAATGATATGAAGTCACTGCTCTCTGACAGCAGTTCAGTAGTTTATGTCAGTGATCACAGGCCAGTTCCTAGTATTAATGTGTCCACATCATGAAAGCTGTCAGGAAAATTGATATTAATGAGAGCCCTTGCTAGAAAACTGAGGACAAAGGCCAAGTGGAAAAGTCTGTGGACAGTGAACTCTGTCTTAACTTCTATAGGCTATACTTTCTTATCAAATTAAAATGTACCAACACAAAGGTTTCTCTGTGAACACATATTATACATTTGGAAAACTATAAGATTTAAATCTATAGTGCCAAAGGCTTTCATCTCTCACAGCACATTCAGTACAGACATTAATCAGTATACACTTGATCAAACTACTTAAACTTCATTGGCTGCAAGAACAAAGGATAATTAAGAATACTTTGGAACACAGGTAGCGTGTGATATAAACATGCAACCTCTTACATCCACCTCGCAGACACTTGCAGTGTAAAACTCCAAGGAGTGCATGGAAACTTGCCTCTTGTTATACAAATGATAAGGGAACAAGTTACCAGGCACAGAAATATCTATTGTTTATATTTACATCAGCTTACTCTTTCAACAGCTACCAAAATAGATTATTAATCAGTCTTCTGCAGGGGTTAAAGTGTGTTTCTAGCCTCCCAAGTGGGATTTTACAAATCAGTTGTCCTGGACGTATAAGTGAAATTGTCTCTGTGACAACCTAACCACCATAGTTTCCATGAAAATGTGATTTCAAGTTCTAAAGTATTTTTATTTTACTTTATTTTATTTATTGAGGTATAATTGATTACAATGTCATGTTATTTTCAGGTGTATAGCACAGTGATTCAGAATATATATATATATATTCTTTTTCAGATTCTTTTCTCTTATAGGTTATTAGAAACTACTGAGTATAGTTCCCTGTGCTATACAGTGGGTCCTTGTTGGTTATCTATTTTATATATAGTAGTGTGTATATGTTAATCCCAACCTCCTAATTTATCCCACCCCCCATCAAGTTCTAAAGTAATTTAAGATATATTGATATTTCAGGAAAATAACACCCTTATAAGTATTACCTATATTCGTTCTATCTCTCAATATTTTAAAAATGTCAGCAACCTCTTTTTCCATCAGTAATTTATTTACTGTTCCTGACCATATCTTGTATGTGTACTGCTTCTAATACAGTGTTGTGGCCGCTGAGCCATAAACTTGTGGATGTGCAGGTGGATATTTGTGGTGGAAGTGTGAGGGGGTCTTGACCATCACAAAGTTATTAAAAAGAGCCCTCAAATGCTTATTTGAACAAGACGTTGTTGTTAGAAAAAAATGATATACTTCATGTGGAATTTCTTTACTATTTTCCAAGTATAATTTAGGTTAATTCAATAAAATTTATAGAACATTGTTTAAGTTTTTAGGGTTGCTTTACTGTAAATGAATTGTCTACTACTAAGGTTATTTTATTTTTTTTATTTTTTGCGGTACGCGGGCCTCTCACTGTTGTGGCCTCTCCCGTTGCGGAGCACAGGCTACTGACGCGCAGGCTCGGCGGCCATGGCTCACGGGCCCAGCTGCTCCGCAGCATGTGGGATCTTCCCGGACCGGGGCATGAACCCACGTCCCCTGCATCGGCAGGCGGACTCTCAACCACTGCGCCACCAGGGAAGCCCACTAAGTCTATTTTTATGTAAGATCTGTAAAGTATTTTAAGGTTATTCATGTTTTAAGACATTTTGGGAAAACCTGCACTATGTTATTCCAAACTATGCCTTTTCAATATGCTACAGGCTCTCTAACCTGGTATTTCATAAAAATAAGTAACCTGTGTATTCACTGTATGTACATCCCTTCAAAATTATAATCTGGTTTTGGGTTTACCATAATGTATTCTGATGTTTTTTCTAATCTGATTTTGAAATGTTATATTTATATAGGGTAAGAATTCATTATTCTAACTCCTCTTCTTTTTTAGTGTTTATCTTTGTGTGTTTGTTTGTGTTCTTACATATACATATATCTATTCTTTTTAAATTCTTTTCCCAATTAGGTTATTACAGAATATTGAGCAGAGTTCCCGGTGCTATACAGTAGGTCTTTGTTGGTTATCCATTTTAAATATAGCAGTATGTACATATCAATCCATACTGAGTACCCCAGAAAGAAAAAGAGAAATATCATATGATATCGCTTATATGCAGAATCTACCTCCTCTTTTAAAAAGCATTTACCCTTAGGAATATTCATATAAGATCCTTAACATCAGTGAGTTTAATAGTTTCATTTCTTCCTAGACGTTAATAGTTAGACTATGAAGGCAAGACAGGCCCTAAAATGAAGGGAAACTATACAGAAAGTAGAGATAGGACTTCTGAAGTGCTGTACTGAGAATACTATTTTGAAATAAGTTTTTAGATCTCTACAAACAAAGTTTAGAACAACTCTCTAAGTCTTCACTCTTGAAAATCCCCAAGTTCTCAGGGGATGAAAATATTGGTTTCACCCACAACTTTCTTAAAGTCTTTTAAAAATGACTGAAAATTTCATTTTTGATTCTCCCAGTCTTTTAAATTCTTTGACCATTAGATGAAATGTACACTTTCTTGATTTTTACCTTCCAATCTAAACATAACAAGAAAACATTGGGTATAAAAATATTCCAGTCTTTCAGTATAGTATATAGTTTGATTATTATAAATCTTAATGAATGATATATATGAAGACATATCTGAAGTGATGAATTGCTTTCTAAGGACAAGTACAAATAACAAGTGTCTTTAAATTTGGAAGTAAGTCAGCTTTCTCTCTTTTATTGGCTATACTCAATCTGTGTCAAAGTAACTCATGTTTAGTTTCCACTTAAATGACATTTCAGGAAACAAATCACATTAACTTGATGAGATTTCTTTTTTACTTCATACTACTGTTTTTCAAAATTATGAATTGCCTGTCTTGACACTAAGGCATCCATGATGATCTGTTTACTCAATTATTTCTTTTCAAAATTATGAATTGCCTGTCTTGACACTAAGGCATCCATGATGATCTGTTTACTCAATTATTTCTTTCCAAAATTAGAAACTTCAAAGTGCTTTTATCTTTAAATGACTAGTGCTCTAGTAATACTGCTGATCAATCATTTCAAGCTAATGATTAAAAACAGGAAACATTCTTCTACTCTCCATAGCTACTCTAAATAGTGTGTCAAACACAGCAGGCTCTATTTATTGTCACTGCATTTAAACATGGGCTATCAAAGCAACAGAGATGAAACCACGTTCAGGGCATTTATATTCTTCATAGCTGCTTTGAATGACTTTAGAAAATGCCCATTTCTCAATTAAAATACTTTATTTAGTAAGTTATATTCTTTTGGGATTTGCTATCCCCTAGAAAAAAGTTTTGTACCTTGAAAACTGTATTTTCATGATTCTCTACAGCAGAGGGAAATACCAATTTCCTAAATGGTTCCAAAAGACACTTAAGTATTCATAGAGAATACTGTGTGTAGAACAGAGTGAAGAGTTGATACATCTCATTGTAGAAACTGTAATTTAGAGATGTACGAATTAATTTACTTTAATTAAATGTTGAACTCATTAATTCAATCCAAAAATTATAATGTTGGTTTGTTTAAATGATACAAAATAACAATGAGATACCTGGCTTGAACAATAAATTTCTCAATAGATTGTTTTGTTATATTATCAGGCTCTTAGGTCCTTGTAATTTAATAGGACTCACTTCTGAGCAATTTCTTGATACTAAGATGGAAAAAGAACACAAGAGGTATGTTATTTATTCATCAACTAGCTGGTATTTCTCAATTCCAATTCCTTGTTCCTTTTCCTCTTCCCACCATGTTTATACTTGAATAGTCCAGAGCTCAGTCATCCCATTCTCCTCTATTGACACCCTTTCCAGGGTGATCTCATTCCATCTCATAGTTTTATATATCAACCAACTCTCACTTTACAACTCCTGTGTTCAATTTTTAACTCAATATGATTTTTTTGATACTTTGTCCTTCAACTTTTAAGAGTTCTCTATAAGTAAATTTATTAGTCCTTTGTCTGTGGTATAGGCTGTGGAGATGATCTACTAGTTTGTCAATTGTCTTTTGACTTTGTTTACAGTTAAATTTTCCATACATTTTATAATGTTATCAAATTTATCACTTTTATTGATGCTAGATTTTGAATCAGAGTTAGAAATTCTGTCCCATACGAAGGTTAAAAAGTAATTCACTCAGGTTTCTTCTAGTACTTGTATGATTTTATTTTTACTTTGAGATCCCTAGTTCATTTAGAGTTTATTCTCATGTATGGTGTTAGATATGGGTCAGATTGTATATATATGGCTGCACAGTTGTTCCAGCATTATTTAGTAAAGAGTCCATCTTTGCTTAGGTGGTTTAAAATATTTCCTTTATTATATACTAAATATCTGTATGTTCTGAGGTTCATTTCTAGACTTTCTGTCCAAAGATGTGTTTGTGAGCTGGTACCTCATGACTTTAATTTTAGATGTAGTTTAGTATGTTTTAATGTAGGGCAGAATAGCCCCACTAAGAGATTTTTTTCAAATATTCTTGAATATTCTTTCTTTTTTATGGTTTTTAGTATTACTTTACATTTTGTTTATATATTTTAAGTTGAGAAGTCAGGTTTTATTTTCCCCCAAGCTTTACTGAGTTATAATTGACATATAATATTGTGTAAATTTAAGGTGTACAAGATGATCTGACATATATATATATATATATATATATATATATATATATGTCAGATATATATAGATAGATATAGATATAGTGAAAAGATTACCACAATAAGGTTAGTTAACATATCCATCAACTTATGTAGTTACCTTTTTTGTGTGTGGGCTGAGAACTTTTAAGATCTACTCTCTTAGCAACTTTCAAGTATACAGTACAGTATTGTTAACTTTAGTCAGCATGCTATACATTAGATCACCAGAACTATTCATTTATAACTGGAAGTTTGTACCCTTCAACTACATTTATCCATTTCTCCACCCTTACCCCTACACTGCTTCTGGCAACTATCCATCTATTCTACGTATTTATGAATTCCCTGGTATTTTTTTTTAGATTCCACATATTAGTGAGATCAAAGAGTATTTGTCTTTCTTTGCCTGACTTATTTCAATCAACCTAATGCCCTCAAGGTTTGTCCATTTATTGCAAATGCCAAGATTTCCTTCTCTTTTATGGCTGAATAATAATATATATATATATATATATATATATTTACCATATCTTCTTTATCAATTCATCTGAAGATGGACATGTAGGTTATTTCATACTTTGGTTATTGTGAATTTTGCTGCAATGAACATGGGAGTGCACATATCTCTTTGATAGTCTGTGTTCATTTCCTTCATATATTTACCCAGAAGTTGTATTGCTGGATCATACAGTAGTTCCATGTTTAATTTTTGAGGGACCGCCATACAGTTTTTCACAGTGGCTACACCGATTTACATTCCCACCAACAGTGCACATCGGTTCCCTTTTCTCCACATTCTCACCAACAATTCCTTGTCTTTTTGATAATAGCCATTCTAACAGGTGTGAGGTGATATCTCATTGTGGTTTTAGTTTGCATTTCCCTGATTAGTGATGTTGTACACATTTTTATGTATCTGTTGGCTATTTGTATGTCTTCTTTGGAAAAAATGTCTATTCTGTTTGCCCATTTTTTAATCAGAGTTTTTTTTTTTTTTTTTTTTTTTGCTCTTGAGTAGTATGAGTTCCTTATATATTTTAGATATTAACCTCTTATCAGATACACAGTTTGTAAATTGTAAATATTTTCCTCCCTTTCCATAGTTTGCCTTTTCATTTCATTGATTATTTCTTTTGCTGTGCAGAAGCTATTTAATTTGATGTAGTACCAGTTGTTTATTTTTTTCTTGGTTGTCTGTACTTGGTATCATAGCCAAGAAATCACTGCCAAGACCAATGTCAAGGAGCATTTTTCCTACATTTTCTTCTAGGAGATTTACATATTCAAGACTTACATTTAAGCCTTTACTCCATTTTGAGTTAAATTTTGTATATGGGATAAAAATAGGAGTCCCATTTCATTCTTTTGGATGTGGTTGTTCAGTTTTCCCAACAGCATACACTGAAGAGACTGTCCTTTCCTCCTTTTGTGTTCTTGGCTCCCTTAGAAAATATTAATTGATGGTGTATGCATGGATTTATTTTTGTGTTCTCCATTCTGTTCCATTGGTCTATGTGTATGGTTTTATACCAGTACCATATTATTTTGATTATTACATCTTTGTGGTATAATGTTTTTATTGTGGTTAAGACTTAGTGATTTTATTTATTTGTTTTTATATAGTATTTTCTTTTTATTACACTGAAGATATAAATTTAGTAACGGTTTACTTCTTTTTCTAAAATTTTTGTTGGGGCTTCCCTGGTGGCGCAGTGGTTGAGAGTCTGCCTGCCGATGCAGGAGACATGAGTTCGTGCCCCAATCCGGGAAGATCCCACATGCTGCGGAGCGGCTGGGCCCGTGAGACATGGCCGCTGAGCCTGCACGTCTGGAGCCTGTGCTCCGCAATGGAAGAGGCCACACAGTGAGAGGCCCGCATACCACAAAAAAAAAAAAAAAAAAAAAAAAAAAAAAAAAAAAAAAAAAATTATTGGAGTATAGTTGATTTCCAATGTCGTGTTAGTTTCAGGTGTACAGCAAAGTGAATCAGTTATACATATATCTACTCTTTTTTAGATTCTTTTGTCATGTAGGTCATCACAGAGTATGGAGTAGAGTTCCTTGCGCTATACAGTAGGTCCTTATTTTATATATACTGGTGTGGTATAATCTGAAGTCAGGAAGTATGATGCCTCTGGCTTTGTTCTTTTTTCCTCAAAATTACTTTGACTATTTTGGGTCTTTTGTGGTTCAGTACAAATTTTAGTACTGTTTTTCCTATTTCTATAAAACACAACATTGAAATCTTGATGGAGATTGCATTGTATCTACAGATAGATTTGGGTAGTCTGAACATTTTAACAATATTGATTCTTCTCATCCACGAACATGGGATATCTTTCCATTTTTTTGTGTCTTCTTCAATTACTTTCATCAGTGTCTTCTAGTTTTCAGTGTACAGATCTTTCACCTCCTTAGTTAAATTCATTTCCTAGGTATTTTATTGTTTTTGATGCTTTTGTAAATGGAATTGTATTCCTTATTTTTTTTTAGACAATTTGTTGATAGTGAATAGAAACATAACTGATTTTTATGTGTTGATTTTGTATTCTGCAACTTTACTGAATTTGTTAGCTAGTTCTAACAGTTTTTTGGTGGTGTCTTTAGGGTTTTTATATATAGAATCATGTCACCTGCAAACAGATACAATTTTACTTCTTCCTTTGCAATTTGATATCTTTTCTTTTTCTTGCCTGATTACTCTGGTTAGGACATCCAGTGCTATGTTGAATAGGAGTGGTAAGAGTGGGAACCCTTGTCTTGTTCCCGAAATTAAAGGTAGAGCTTTCAGCCTTTCACCTTAGAGTAGGATATTAGCTATGGGCTTGTTATATATTTATTATATGCCATTATATTTTTGAGGTGTGTTTCTTCTACACCCAATTTGTTGAGGGATGTTTTTAATCATGAAAGCATGTTGAATTTTGTCAAAATGGTTCTTCTGCATTTATTGAGATGATCATAGGATTTTATTTTTTATTCTATAATGTCATGCTTATTGATTTGGGTATGTTGAACCATCCTTGCATTCTAGAGTTATATCCCACTTGATCAGGGTATATGATCCTTTTAATGTACTATTGATTTCAATTTGCTAGTATTTTGTTGAGAATTTTGACCTGTATATTCATGACACATGTTGACCTGTGGTTTTCTTTTCTTGTAGTGCCCTTCTTTGGTTTTGGTATTAGAGTAACACTGGCCTCGTAAAATTAGTTTAGGTATATTCTCTCCTCTTCAATTTTTTTGATGAGTTTGAGAAAGATTGGCATTAATTCTTCTTTAAAATGTAGTAGAATTCACCATTGAGACCATACAGTCCTGGACTTGTCTTCGTTGGGTGGTTTAGATTACTGATTAAATCTCCTTACTCATTATTGTTATGTTCAGATTTTCTATTTCTTCATGATTCAGTCTAGGTAGGCTGTGTGTTTCTAGGAATTTATCCGTTTATTTTAGGTTGTCCACTTTGTTGGAATATCATTATTAATGGTAGTCTTTTATGATCCTTTGTATTTCTGTTTGTATCAAATATAATGTCTCCTCTTTTATTTATAATTTTATTTATTTGAGTTCACTCTTTCTTCCTCTTGGTTAGACTAGCTAAAGGTGTGTCAATTTTGTTTATCATTTCAAAGAACCATTTCTTAGTTTTGTTAATCCTTTTATTGTTTTCCTATTCTCAATTTTATTTAGTGTACTTCTGCTTTAATCTTTATTATTTCTTCACTTCTGCTAACTTTAGGCTTAGTTTGTTCTTGTTTTTTAGTTTCTTGATTGGTAAAGTTAGTGTATTTGAGGTCTTCCTTTTTTCTTTTTTTTTAGTTTTTTAATTTAATTTTATTTAGTTTTTTATACAGCAGGTTCTTATTACTTATCAATTTTATACACATCAGTGTATACATGTAAATTCCAATAGCCCAATTCATCACCCCCCCACCCCCATCCCCCCACCGCTTTCCCCCCTTGGTGTCCATTCCTTTTTTCTTAATGTTTCTAACTGTTCAGGCAGGGCTGTGGGCTGTGTGCTGAAATCAGGCCAGGCTGTACGTTTGCCTTGAAGATGGGCAGGACTGCAGGCTTCAGCATCAAGTAGGTAGCTTCCTGCTCTGCTGTTGGGTGAGGTCACTAGCCAGGCTTTCTGGTCAGGCAGGCCCTCCATCAGTATCCTATAGTTGAGTGGGCTGGAGACTGTGTTCTGTGGTTGGACCGTGTCACCGTTTGTGTTTCCTGATCATTTGGGGCTTCAGGTTATACGCCACAATTGGGTTCTGTGACTATGCTTTCTGTTTGGATGAGGCAGCAGACTGAATTCCACAATGGGAGCAAGGCTGTCCGCTGGGCTCAGCTATTGCGCAGGGCTGTAGGCTGGGCTCCAAGGCTGCCCAGGGTCACTGTTCAGGCCCCCTGATTAGGAAGGGCCAGAGGCCATGCTCAACAGTTGAGAGGTTTACTGGCTTGGCTTCCTGCCCAAGTGAGGCTGTAGCATTGGCTCCACAGCTGCCTGGGTTGTCTGACCAATCTTCCTGGTTGGGTGAATCTGGAGGCTATTCTCCACAGTTGGGGGTGGTGGCAGCTGTAATTTGTTTCCCTGCCCAGGAAGGCCATAGGATGTGCTCTTTGGCTGCCAGGTATCTGTGTTCAGACTCGGAACACTGCTTGGCCACTGACATAACCAAGTATGTGATTGGCCATGATCTGAGAGATAGTTGCTGTATGCTCCACCCCCATCTCCATCCCTATCTAATTCCCAGTGGTCTAGGTCTGCAGATTCCCTTAATGATCTCCGTTAGGCAGGATCCAGCTGGGCCTCCTGAGATGTCTCCCTCAATGGTGGGAGAGGTGGATGTTCACTTTGGGTTCTTTTTTACTACTAGAGAACATACAGATGCAGAGGGGTCCTCTAGATACAAGTCTATACTGGTCTAGAGGAGGGGAGATGTGGTCAAAGTGAAACCACTCCTCTTACCCTTCTAATGCAGTCCTTTTCTGTGTCTGTGGTCCAGGCGGGTACTTCAGCTGTATCCCACTTCTGGGATTTTCACAGGGATGTTTTGTCTGTGGATAGTTGCTAGTTGGCCTTTTGTGAAGGGGACTGATGTCTGAAATGATCTATGACACCATCTTGATGATGTCACCCTTTCCTGGCTATTCTTGCATGTGTATGAATTTTAGTATTAATTTGATTCACTCCCTGGAATACTTTGTTGGAATTTTAATTGGTATTATATTGATGTTATATATTAATATAAAGATAATTGTTATCTTTTTAACGTTGTGTTGTTGTTTTTATTCAATTCTAGTTTAGTGTCCTTCAGGTGTATTCTAAAATTTTTTGCATAAGATTTGCATATTTCTTATTAAATTCTTCTTAAATATTTAATTTTTTGTTGCCATTGTAAATTGATTATTTTCCTACCAGTATGTCCTCTGTTTATTATTTGTGAAAAGAAAGACTATTGATTTTTTAACATTAATTTTATATTTTGCTGCTGATTGAATTATTTTATTATTTGACTTAGTTTTATAATTGGTTGTTATATGGTATCTAATAATAATTTTATTATTTGACTTAGTTTTATAATTGGTTGTTGTTTTATGGTATCTATTGGATCATTTCAAAATAGTGACTATTTTACTTCTTCTTTACCACCTTTTTTATGCCTCTAATTAATTTATTCTGTCTAATTTCATTGGCTAATACTATGAATACAATAACAGTTGACATAGTGGCTATATTTATATTCTCTTTGATCTTAGTAGTCATGCTTCCAGTGTTTCTCCATTAAAGAAGATGCTGGAGGCTCTTAGTAAGATAAAGTAAACAACTTCACCTTGTTTCTCCCACTGAAAAGAAACCATAAAACCTGGACAGAATGCAAGGAGAAGCTATTTAATTACATCTATATGCAAATAAACAAATAACTGAACCTCAACCTAAACCCTATACCTTACACACACACAAAAAAAAAAAAACCCAAAAAACTCAAAATGCATCAGAAATCTAAAAGTATACAATTATAAAACTTTTAAAAGTAAAACATAGGAGAAAATATTTGTAACCTAGGGTTAATCAAAGAATTCTTATCCACATCACCAGAGCATGATGCGTAAATACCTCCTACCTTCAGTCAGTAAAGCACAATCCAGGGGGTTTGTTAGCTTTTTGGTTAGTTGGTAGGAGAAGCATTGTGAGGCTTCCAATTTTATGGCTTTCTTTTACCCTGTAAAACCCTAAAATTGCCTTCTTATTTTTCTTTTTCTCTACACCATCCTATTGCCAAAGAGTGTTTCTACCTTACTTTTTGCCTTTTTTCTCCCTGAGGAACTATGCATTTTGAAAGTCCCCTTTAGATCTCCCCTATCCCTTTTTTAATATAAATTTTTTAAAAAATTTTTAATTAATTTATTTTTGGCCATGTCAGGTCTTAGTTGTACCATGCAGGGTCTTCATTGCGGTGCGCAGGCTCTTCATTACGGCACGCAAGCTTCTCTCTAGTTGTGGCATGCGGATTTTTCTCTCATTGTGGGGCGCAGGCTCCAGGGTGCGTGGGCTCTGTAGATGTGGCGCGTGGGTTCCAGAGCACATGGGCCTTGTAGCATTTTGAGTTTTATTGTATAACAACATTTTAGAAAATTGAATTCAGCAATATTCCTTGGTAGTTAAAGACGTTGGTGGTCCAGTGGTTAAGACTCCACGCTTCCACTGCAGGGGGCTCTGTAGTTTGCAGCATGTGGGCTCCCTTGTTGAGGCACACAAGCTCAGTGATTGTGGCATGCCAGCTTAGTTGCCCTGCAGCATGTGGGATCTTAGTTCCCTGACCAGGGAAGGAACCCTGGAACGCAGATTCTTTACTACTGGACCACCAGGGAAGTCCCTTCCCTATCCCTTTAAAATGGCATCTCCCCTTTTAAATAGTAACTCCCCCTTTAAATCATATCTACTTAAGAATCTCTTCTCTGTAGATTATGCCCTGATCTGCCCAGACACTTTTCCAGTAGTTTCCGATTTAGGATGGATTTAATATGTTTGGTTCTCATTGCAAATCATCTTTGGGATCCTCTGGCTAGTGTCCCTCTTATGTCTTTTCCATAGTTTTTCTCATTCTGTCTTTGTTTACCACAAAGCCTTGTTCCAGGGCAAGAGTAGTACGGTAGGCCAAGATGTTCTGCATTGAAATTTTTTCTTTTCTTTTTTTTACTTACAGTTATTTACAGTTTCAGCATTCTTTATTTTCAAATTATGCTATACTTACAGTTTTGCATAATTTAATTTTCACTTTTGTTTTTTTTAGGAATAAAAAAGATTATATACTTTTCTTTTGATTTGGAGAGGAAAATTTTGGAGATGGTAGCTGTATTACAATCATTGTCTTTAACTACCAAGGAATATTGCAGAATTCAATTTTCTAAAATGTTGTTAAGGATTTTTTTCATTTATATTCATAGCAGAGATTGACTTCTAATTTGACTTTCTAATAACATATTTATCAGATTATGATGTCAGATTTGTTCTGGTTTCATAAAAATGTCTTGACTCTAAATCTGGTTAGGATAGACACAACATGAGCTTGAAAACGTTGTTATAGAAGAAAGTAAGAAAAGGCTAAAATAATAATAATAATAAAATAAATATATGGGAGCCTATTACTAGGAACTAGGAGGCAGTTTTTTGACACCTACTAGCCAAATCTTGGGCAATTTGAACAGCAAAGTAGAAAGCCATGAGTATATAGCAATCATAAGTAAACAAACAGATAAATAAATATATAGATAAAAGGATGAGCTGAAGGGCTTTTTTTCATAGTAGAATGTCAGTTGACAGCCTCTAAATGTGAAGGGACTGCAGGAGATGGAAAAATATCATTTTGTAACTGTCATAGTGAAGATTGGTTCAAGCAAGAATCATTAATGGTTGATAAACCCAGGAGAATATTTTTAATGAGTTATGGGATATTTACATGGTCTGAATGTATCTTCCCACAACTTCCTTGTGAGTTTCACAGAAGAAACTAGTAACCATAAAGTAGAGAAATAGGAAAACACCTTGTCTGGGTGAAAAATTAATATCAGCAGTGAGAGGCAGATTGACATTTTATGCTTCCTGATGTGATCTCCTCTGAGGGACGTGATATCATTTAGGACCTTTGTCAACCTGGAATGAAGCACATTAATCTATTCATGATAAATATTAGATAAATCCAAAATGAGGGTAGTTCTGTTCACAAAAATGAAAGTAGATGATTCCAAATGATTATAAAACATCTGTGATAATAGACAGCAAGAGAGCTATCCAAGATCACTTGAATCTTCAGAAGTTTTCAGGGGTCAATGTATCTCACACTGGCAAAGACAGAGTAATTTTCACAATTACAATTATTTAAGGAAAATAATTGTAACAGGTTGAAACAGGTCAAATATATTTAAATCCATGAGTTCTTAACAATTAAAAATAGTTGCTCATAACTTGAGGTTGCTAATAAAGCTATATATTATTTTTTAAATAGCCAATTTAAGAAAAAAATCAAGTATGTATCTTGTTTTTCCTATAAAAGCTACCAGTGTAAAACTTAATAATAAATACAAGAATGTTTTTTCCTATAGAAGTACTCCACTCAATAAATGAAAAAGAATGCTAGAATTAGAATGTTTCACAACTTCTGATAACAATGCATACAGGCATTGGGCATCAAAGGCTGTTAACCAGAATATGAGACAACAAGATATTGTTGCTTGCAGATGACAGAACACACCCACCACTTACAAAACTGAATCCCCAAGATACTCCTACCTGTATCTTATCAAGCTTCTAAATCAAACAGAGGACAGAGAAACATTTTAAAATGCACCATGGGATGCAATCAGCAAGACCCATACAGTGGGAAAACTCTACAGGACAAGTAGAGTTTTTTTTTTTTTTTCCAACAAATAAACTGAAAGGGAAGAAACACGAAGAAAGTAGAACCTATAGATTTAAAGAAACTTAAGAGCCATATTGAACAGTGGCAATGTGTGGACTATATTTGGGTCATAATCAAAGTCCCTTAAATTTGATTTCACTACATTTAAAAACTAATTGAAAATTTGAACACTGAATGGATATTTGATGATATTAAGAGATTGTCAAAAGTTTTAGGTGTGGTAATGGTGCAGTGGTTTTTTAAAAAATAACTATAAAAACATTTTATAGATAAATACTGAATTACTTACAGATAAAATGATGTGAAGTATGGTATTTGATTCAAAATACCCTGGGAACTGGAAAAATGGTAGGGAAATGGATGAAGTAAGACAGGCCATGGGTTCTTATTCGTTGAAGCTGAATTTTGTGTACATGGAGATGCTTTACACTCTTTGTCTACTTTGGTATATATTTACAATATTTCAGGATAAAACTTTAAAGAAACCCTTTATGGTCTTGACCAATAAACTACTTTGATAGGCTGTAGAAAGAAATAGTATCTTAGCATCCAGGCAAGCACCTAACTTACAGTGGATGATCAATAAATATGTGTTAAATGAATAAATTCATATTAAGACCAGGGAAAAGTAGAATAAAATATCAGTGTGTACCTTTTCTTCTTATGTTTTATTCCTTATCCAAATCTACAAATCTTATTAAAAATTAGGGTTTATAAGATATGTCATTATTGTCCTGGGTTTGTTTAAATTAACATAATTGATGAATTAAACATGAATTTTGTTTCACTTAAAGGTAGCTTATTCTTCAGTAATCACACATCCTTTTAACACAGTTTAGAATTGTTAATAAAATCACATGAGTTGTATTTTCTAGTCTTATATTCCACAAATATTCTTTTCACAGTGAAAGAACTTTGATAAGAAAGGAAAGCCTCATCCATTTCCCTTGTGAGGCCATGTTAAGGATAGTATTTCAAAGATCCACACTGTATTCTTCTCCCTATAAAATGCTTTAACTAAGATCCATGTTTTATCTCAACTGTTTCCCGTCTCTCAAAGAAATGTTTCATACAATTAACAGCAATCATGTTACAATAGGGTGTTTTGTTAGATGTGGAGTGTATGAAGAAATCTTAAAGGAAAAGTATTTGTAATAAAATGAAAATGTAATTTCCCAACAATGAGTTATCTTTATGTCCCTAAAACTGAGAGATATGCTCCAGCACAAAAGAGCAGTGGCCAGAATTTCCAAGACTCGATTTGGAAAGATGCTATGCTTGAATAAGGATGGAGTGTTATAGACACTGGTGGCTCCACTGACAGTTTTATTAGTAACAAATTTTCATGGGATGTTCAGATAGTGACCATGGCAGCTTCCTACATTTAGCATAATTTTGCAAGCTTACTTTTGAATTTTGCTTCATTTTCAAAAAAGTATCACTTTGAAAATCTGGGTTTTTTTTTTTTCCTTGAGAAGGGTGGAAATATTGTACTCTTACCAGCACCTTAATTCACTTCAAGGTCAACTTTAAATCCCCATTATTACAATTATTTGTAGTCAGCAGATTTAATTGCTCCGTTAGTTGCCCATGGAAGCATCAAATGGAGCAATTTGAACCTGACCTTGTTTCCTAGCATCAAGTTTGTAGAAATTGCTTTAAGGTATGCAAAACTTTTTGCTTTTCTATTCAATAATGTTACTGAACCAAACTTGGGCCCATCTACTTGCCCACACGCAGCAAAGCCAATCTACTGACAACAGGTTATGGTGAAAGAAAGTGCAGCATTTATTGTAAAAATGCCAATACAAGGAGAACAGGTGCCTTGCTCATGCTCTAAAACTCTGACCTCCCCAAAAGGTTTCAGCAACGCATTTTTAAAGGCCAAGTGAGGGATGTGGATATGTAATCAGCTCCTGCACGGTTCTCTGATTGGTTGATGGTGAGGTAATAGGGTGGTGTTACAGGAGTTAACGTTACCAATTCTTAGGTGCCAGAAGTTCAGGGTTATGTGCTCATGGTCATCAAGTAGTTAATTTCTTCCATTTGGTGGTGGTTTTAGCATATGAAAAACTCAGGAAATAAGCATGACGTACTATTATCTAGGTACTTCAGAGAGAAGCTGTAGCAAAGGATATGGGGAGGGGTCTGTCCCTGGAAGGCCCTATATGGTCCTGTTTGGTTACAAGATTGGTATGTCAGCCAACCATGGTGGTTCTATACAACTGTGACTATATGTTTTAAAAAAGGATATATGCTTTAAGCCTCCTAAGACAGTAAAAATCAGCTCATTTCCTAAAATTTGGGTAAGATTATCTACCTTGGTGATGATGGAGTCTGATTTCTCAGTGCCCACTCTTCCTTATCACCATTTTACAGACTATAATGAAAATGCCCCAGAACAAAACACCAATAGATGAGCACACGTAAATTCAACTGCTTTACTCATAGCTTCGAACCATATATTTACATTTTACAGTATTTTCATGATTTGCTGGTGGTCCACCCAAATGGGCAGCATCTCTGAGAAGCTTAACAAGACTCAGCTTTCAAATACCTAAAAAAGAAAAAAAAAAAAAGTTTCATGTGTTGTATGCTCACATTTCAGATGTCATATCTTCCTGATCTATTTTATTTTGAAGAAAAAAATCTAAAATAATAAACTGTTAGTTTGAGAAATATATTTTATCACATTTGCCCTGACCTATGAGTTTAATAGCATTTTTTCAGTACATTATTTTTGAACTTCAATTACAGGTGTTTTGCAGTGAAATGCCAGCAATAATTTTCCATAATTATAAATTATGGAAAAGAGGTTTGATGAAATCTCTATTCAACCTCTAAAATAACCCTAAGGTTTACAAAAAAATATGGGCTAGTGTTTTAAATAATATATATGTTTTGGGCTTCCCTGGTGGTGCAGTGGTTGAGAGTCCGCCTGCCGATGCAGGGGACACGGGTTCGTGCCCCGGTCTGGGAAGATCCCACATGCCACGGAGCGGCTAGGCCCGTGAGCCATGGCCACTGAACCTGTGCGTCTGGAGCCTGTGCTCCACAACGGGAGAAGCCACAACAGTGCGAGGCCCGCAAAAAAAAAAAAAAATATATATATATATATATATATATATATATATGTTTTTATTTTTTAATTTATTTTCATATAGGTATGCATGTCTATCTATATAGATATGTTTTCATAAAAATAATATTTAAGTGTAGCAAGCTGAAATATCAGTTCTTCAATATTTGTCCTAATATAGAACATGAATAGAAAATATGTGTAGGGCAACTAGGGGTATATATAACTTTGTAATTCATTCAGAAACTCTCAGATAGATAGAAGTAGGTATTATAATGAGAATAAATAGAGATTTAAGCATGCATATAAGTATGAGCATACACTAATACAAAGCTGGAGCCAGCTATATTTTGTAAACTTGGTAATCCTTTTGTGGCCAGTCCTATGTCACCTTTGAACTCACCCCACCTACTAGCACCTCACCATGCTGCTAATAAAAAGGTAGAAGGAACATGTAGCTGATAATAAACAATTTATAGGAATCTGAGGAAACAGCTTGTGATTTGAAACATTATCCTAGTTAAGCATATAGATCCCAGGTAGGATTAGCTGAGTTCGAATTCCAGCCTTGACACATCACAGCAATTTGATATCTCTGTGCTTTAGTTTCCTCATCTTTAAATAAATAGAAAACTACAACCTCATAGATCATAGTGATGAAAAAAATGTGTCAATATTTATAAAGAGCGGAGAATAGTGTCTGTTACAGAGTCAGTCCTCAAACTGGCTGTTAGCATTGTGTCAATCAACTCATCTTGCCTTTGACTGTTTCCTTGCAGAAACCACTATTCTACATTTTTAGCCTAAGCTTCACATTCACAACAGAGCTGTTTCAGTTAGTCAAAAACAACGTGTTAAAGCTTGAATAGTGTTCCCGAAAATATATGCTTAAGTCCCATTTGGTACCTGCAAATATGACCTTATTTGGAAATAAGGTTTTTGCAGATGTAATTAAGCTCTAAGTTAAGGTGAGGTCATACTAGAGTATGGCAGACTTTTAATCCAATATGACTAGTTTCTTCATAAGAAGAGAAGAGACACAGAGACAGACACATAGAGAGTATAGCCACTTGATGATGGGGACAGAGATTGAGGTGAAACAACTGAAAGCCAAGGAAGGCAAGGATGACTGACAAACCACCAGAAGCTAGAAAAAGACAGGGAAGGATTCTCTCCTATAGGTTTCAGAGGGAATATGGCCTTGCTGATATTGTATTTTGAACTTTTAGCCCCCAAAGCTATGACAGTATTTCTGTTGCTTTAAGCTACTTGGTTTATTGTTCTTTTTTACAGCAACCCCAGGAAATGAATACACAAGGAATAATATTATCTAGATAATCCAGAAAAGAGCATCACTTTTGCCAGCCCTTGGAATCAGTGTGCTCTCTCCTTAGGATGTGTAGGGGTGAGAGCTCTGGGTCTTTAAATGAAGTTCTGCCATGATCTGTCAGCATCTTACCTGGATCTCACTTCTAGGAGATTTTTATTTTCTCCTACTTTGATTCTTATTTGATTTTGTATCAATTCCCCTGTGCATTTCTTGTGCAAAGCTTATAGCTGGACTTGTGAACTCTCCTTTCAACAGAGTTCTTTGTTTTGGTTTAGAGGCTTCAGTTTAGCTTTGAGTCTCTCCTATCTAAGCTTTGATGACTGACTTCACTCCCCCTTCACTTTTCTCTAGGCCTGTATTTAACCAGTGCCCTCTCTCCTGAATGTCCCCTACCCTGTCCACACTCTCCATAGCATTTGACGCATATGCTTCCATAACACCTCCTGGCATATGATTCAGCCAACATACAACTTTGATCTTTGTTTTTGTTGGCACTGACATATTAGAGTGATTGCTGCTCATTGTGGGAAGCATAAATTATATAAAAAAGTATTTACCTAAATTTTCTAGCTAGTAAAGTTTCAGATGTTTGGTGGACTGATATCTTTGTATGATTTCTTTAAATTTCATCTAACTGTACATGCAGAGGATAATAAACTTGTTCAATTATTGGGAGAAGATATTTGCAATAATAATATCCAACAAAAGACTCATCCAGAATACAGAAAGAACTCCTACAAGTCAATAAGGAAAAGACAAAGAACTCAATATAAAAAGAAAAGGGCAAAGGCCTAACTCTTCAAAGAAGAGGATATCCAAATGACTGATAAACATGAAAAGAGACTCAGCCTCATGACTTTTCTGAGAAATGAAAATTAAATGTGGTGAGATACAACAACACATCAACCACAATAAGTAAAACTAAAAAGCCTGAGAATTCCAAGTGTTGGTGAGAATTAAAGCAACTGGAACTCTCATATTTCCCCAAACTGTAAACAGTACAAATGTTCATCATCAGGTGCATTCAGCACCTACTCTTCCTTCAGATATCAGCCCATGTGTCATTTCCTTGGATGAAGATCCCTAACTCCTCAGACTGGGTGCACTCGCTACTGTTACAGGAATCACTATGTGATGCAGCCTTTGTGTTGACTGCATGTGAACATGAATTCTTTATAGCTTTGAGCCACTTTTATCAGATTCTACCAGACTTTGCATCTTCCTGGAGACTCACAGCAGAGGTCAACCAAAGGGACAGCTGAGATACCACTTGGTTGGACTAGCAATCTGAGCATTGTTTGCTGATTTAAGGCCACAAGTCAATGGATGCACCTGACCCTTTAATCACCACAGGCCAATGGATGCAACTGGCCCTTGGATAGAGCCTTGAGTCTAGACTCTAGGAGGGGCTTTTCTCCACAGGTGGGGCACCTCCATGACGTACCTAAAGCAGACAGGACAGCATTTTTCTATCTTTTCAATTTGCTACCTGACTTCCTGAATTCCATGACTTTTTGCCTCTGTTCTATTTCTACTTCTCAGGCCACACCTCCACTTTCTCCTGAAATTTTCCCCCTGTGTTGTTTCCAAATACATTCTCTTCCTAGTTGAACACAATTTATGACCTTCCCATTCTCTTGTTCTCTCCCTCCTCAAGACACTCCTAGGCCTCCCAGGGAACTCTAATTCCTTCATTAGTCCACTTTTTCCCCATCTAACAGCACACCTCTGACAGCATAGCTTCTTCTTCCTGCCTTCTCATGTCTGTGATGTATGTAGATTGTTATGTGGATCACAGATGTGACTTTCTGATTAAGAGATTGATTTGATATTTTTTAAAAATATAAATACATTTTAAAAATATAAAAATACACAATGTATATAGATGAATGGTGATGGTTGCACAACAATATGCATGTAATTAATACCACCAAGTTGTGCACTTAAAAAATGATTAAGATAGGGACTTCTCTGGTAGTCCAGTGACTAAGACTCTACACTGTCAATGCAGGGGGCTGGGTTCGATCCCTGGTCAGGGAACTAGATCCCGCATGCCGCAACTAAAGATCCCATATGTTGCAACTACAAAACAATATCCTGCATGCCTCAACTAAGACCAGCACAACCAAATAAATAAATACATATTTTTAAAATGATTAAGATAGTAAATTTTATGTTATGTATGCTTTACCACAATACAAAATAGAAAAAAAAAGAAATAGCATATTACAGATATAAATAATAGAGTGAAGACATTTACAAATCATGTTTGTTCTTAGGATGCATCTGGCTGCAAGTAAATAAAATTAAACTTAATGTGCCTTTAAAAAATAAATATAAAAACAATACTAAGCAAAAACAAAAACTTATTCAAGTATTCCACATATTATAATTTATAATATGAGTAACTTAAGGAAACTACTTTTCTCTGCTTGCAGCACTTTAAGCTGCACCTTTCATTTAATTCAATTAAAATTACCTCTATATACAAATATGTATGTAGAGGCACCTCTACAAATAATTAGAATACTTGGGGACAGAGACTGTGTGCTCTTTACTTCCCTCTTTGTTCATTATTTTAAAAAATTAGTATTGTGTTCCTATAATGGCCAAGCCACTATTTTAGACACTAGAAATCTCTATCCTTAAAAATGCAATCTGCATACATTTTATATTCCTCAAACCCTTAACAATTGCTCAGTTCCTAATTAATATCCCAGTATGATATCAGATTAATTAATTATAAAGAGCTCTCTCTGAAAGCTTTGGATTGAAAATAATGTCAATGATTAAACTGGAATTTTAAAAAATAGTTTATGTCTGTTTGTGGACTCCTGAAAATTTTCTTTACACATACACATAGTGGAATAAACATTAAATCCAAAATTAAAAATCCATTTTGCCCTTCTTTCACTCTCTCACAGAATCATTAAATCATGTGTAAATATTAAAAGTAAAAATACAGTTATTCCAAAATCTGCTGATTGCATAGACATGACAGATGATTATGTTGTTCTCTGAATCCTTTAGCTTATATGAATAGACTCTAAGTACAAATGCTACAAGAATAGGAGAATTTCATAACTTTCTTGTGGGTTCTCTTTATAAAAGAAATGCACATTAAATGTATAAAATTTTTAAAATGCAGAACATAAAAATGTAATTCATTCATGAATTACAATTCATGAATTGTAATTCATACAATTTTTAACTGAATGCCTACCATGTGCTCCTATGTTTGCCTAAGTTGTTAGACCTACATATTGTTGGATGATTTCAGGTGAAAATTTATACCTAATATTTTTAAGTGCACAAAGCTAAACATCTAATCAAGATCATCTTGTAGCTAGTTCCAAGCCAGCCACAAAATACCAGCTCTAGAAGTCTTCTACTCTTTTGTGAATAAGTAATATAAGGTCCCTGTTTCCACGGAAATTATCTTGTGAGTGGGGAGATTAATAAGAAACAGGTAAACTATCAAATTAGATTGCAATAGCTACTATAAATACAATTTTAAAAGGATAAGTAATGTCAACACTATTACTAACTTGCATTGCTTTTAAACATATGAGACTGTGCATTCATTCTGTTTCTACCTGACTCTTTACCCTATTCCTCCACATGGTAACTGCTAGTACCATCTACTTGCCCTGAATACACAACCATTGTCTGATTATGATACTTCTAACAGTGTTCACACATCCAAACAGAATTCATTTCAAATTCATTTTGAATTAAATTAAATATTTGAAGTGCTACAAAAAATGCCCTCCTAAAAATAATCTATACTTACTGAATTCCTTTCATTTAATGCCATGTTCTGACAAAACGATAATCAGGGGTTTTCTTACATGACTTCTCCTTCTTGTATTTATGCCATCTTATTAGTTATGGCTCTGCCAGACTCTGTTTCTTGTCTCCCATTTTGCATTCTATTAATTGAAACAGAATTTTGTCCAAGTGATTATTAACTCTGCTATATAAGACAAGCCAGATTTTGAAATAAGGCTCCCATTACATCATTTAATAAGTGTATATTTTACACAGGGTATTAGGGTACAAAGCAAAGAATGAAGACAAGCATACATAAAATAATCATAAGTTCATTTTTATATATCTGAAAACAGGTATTAAAATATGTTCTAATAAATAATATTCTTTTCTGGCATAATCAAAATGTATGGTGGTTATTTCAGCTGTTGGATAATTCTCTCCCCATCCCAATGTCATTTTGTTAATGATTAGGGACTACCATGAAAACCCCACAATCCTATAAAGGTTTGCTGTGAATCAGAATCAAAGAGCAGATATCTGCCAGAGCAGATAAACTTTCCAGTCACTGATGGAAACAACACCATTGGAAAAGATACATGTCCTGCTGACAGGATAGCATCATCATTACCATTATATGTAATAAGAATTTTATATAAGCTATCATTCTCCATTATACTTATATATTTTAAAAATTCAACAGGATCAGGTCTATGACTGTTACTCTGAAGGAGTATCTTTAATATTGTTAAAAAACGTAAGTCAAAGATGAGGACAAATTTTAGCCTAAGAAGTACATAAGAGTTCAAACCCCAAAATATTTGTGATTATGAAAAATATGTTTATTATACATAAAACCTTACATATAAATATGCATTTTATATGTAAACGTATGATATAACAATATTCACATTATATATATATATATATGTGTTTGTATATATATAAAGTTACTTTCTGTCTCACTTGTTTTATAATGCTTTGATAATTTCAGGAGAATATTAATACCTAATATTTTTAATTGAAGAAAACTAAAAGTCTAATCAAGATCATGTTGTAGCTTGTTCCAAGCCAGCCACAAAATTCCAGCTCTAAAAGTCTTTGACTCTGTTAAGTCTATTTGTTATCATGTGAAAACTGAGCCATTAATTCCAAGAGATAGCTATGTCTTTAGTTTAAAATTAGAAGCTATCAATAAGTACTACAATAGTTCAATTTGCTTTCTGTTAAATATATTTCCAATTTGTCAATGATGAAATTTAGTAATAGCATGTCTAATTTTCTTTGTTTGAAAGTGAAATCAATTTATATTTGCCCTGTCGGGGTTGTCAACATACTAATGGCCTGAAGGTTTTGAGTATGCATATGATTCATCAGTAAACATGTACATTTTCACCAGTAGAGTTAATGTCAAAAACTGTTCTAAAAATATTCAGATTGAACCAAAAATAGGATGGAAATTAAAAGGAATGCTATGTTCTTGTCTGAGGTGAATAAATAACAACTTTGCCTTTACAGAAGTGTCAGCATGGAACTTGCAATAGCAGTAAATTAAAAGTGACATACAATATGCACTTTGAATGCAAAATTGCCTTCTACCAATTAAAACCTTACTTGTAAGTGTCACTAAATACTAATTTTAAATGATTTTAGGTTCTTGTACATTTTTATTGATGAATGTGTCAAAAGGATGGAAGTTCTGAATAATTGTACAAACTTCACTGCATTACAAACAAAAGCTAATAAAGAAAAGAGATTAAGTGTCAGCTTTCCTCTGTCAGCAATGGATCTCTGGTTTGAACATGTCTGATATCTAAGTGTTGTGACCCATGCCACAGGCTTTACTCTTATTTGGTATGTTTGGTGTATTACAAATATTTCAAATTAAAAAAGGAATATATTGTATATAAGAAACAAGCAAACATTTCCCGTACTTGCCACTGAAGAAATTTATGCTCTTTTGTTGTTCTTGTAGTTTTTGTTGTTTGCTTACTTTTTGCTTGTAGAAAATGAGAACTCTGAAGTTTTTCTGCACTCCACTGTCATTACCAGAAATTTTTGGCAGATGAAAAGAGATGCAAATAATTATCATAATATGTTAGATAGCTTTATTTTTATTCCTTTGCTCAATTTTAATTATTTAATTTTAATCTATTTTTATTCAGGTAACATTGGTTTATAACATTATATGTTTCATGTTTACAACACTATATTTCTAACTCTATGTACCCTGCAACATGCTTGCCACCAAAAATCTAGTTGACCTCCTTTACCCATTTTGCCCTCTCACCCACCCCTTCCCCTCTGATAACCACTACTCTGTTCTCTGTATCTATGTATATGTTTTTGTTTGGTTTGATTTGTTCATTTATTTTGTCTTTGTTTGTTTTTTATATTCCACATATGACTGAAATCATATGATTTTTGTTTTTCTGAACCTAATTTAATTCACAGCATAATACCCTCATGGTTCATCCATGTTGTCACAAATGGCTATCCCACATCTCTTTTATCTGTCTATAGATGGATACTTAGGTTGTTTCCATATCTTGGCTATTATAAATAATGCTGTGATGTACATAGGATTGCATATATCTTTTTAAATTAGTGTTTTTCTGTTCTTTGGAAAAATACCCAGAAGTAGGATAGCTGGATCATATGGTAGTTCTTAATTTTTTGAGGAATCTCCATTTTTTTAATTAAAAAAATTTTATTGGAGTATAGTTGATTTACAATATTGTGTTAGTTTCAGCTGTACAGCAAAGTGAATCAGTTATAAATATACATATGTCAACTCTTTTTTAGATTCTTTTCCCATATAGGTTATTACAGAGTATTGAGTAGAGTTACCTGTTCTATACAGTAGGTCCTTATTAGTTATCTATTTTATATATAATAGTGTGTATATTATGTATAAATAATCTCCCAATTTATCCCTTCCCCCACTTTTCCCCCTGTTAACCATAATTTTGTTTTCTACATTCCATTTTGTTTTCTCTAGTGGCTGGACCAGTTTATGTTCCCACTAACAGTGTATGAGGGTTCCCTTTCCTTCATATCCTTGCCAACGTTTGTTATTTCTTGCCTTTTTGATAATAGCCATTCTAACAGGTGTGAGGTGACATCTTATTGTGGTTTTGATTTACATTTCCCTAATAATTCATGATGTTGAACATCTTTTCATGTACCTGTTGACCATCTGTATGTCTTCTTTGGAAAAATGTCTATTCACTCTTCAATCCACTTTTTCAGTTGTTTTTTCTTCTTGTTATTGAGTTGTATGAGTTCTTTATATATTTTGGATATTAACGCCTTATCAGATATATCATTTGAAAATATTTTCTCCCATTTGATAAGTTGTATTTTTGTTTTGTTGATGGTTGATTTTGTTATTCAGAAGATTTTTAGTTTAATGTAGTTCCATTTGTTTATTTTTGCTTTTGTTTACCTTGCCTGGGGGGACCTAAATAGAAAGATATTACTAAGATTGATGTTAAAGTGTGCAATGCCTATGTTTTCTTCTAAGAGTATTATGGTTTCAGGTCTTACATTCAAGTCTTAATCCATTTTGAGTTATTTTCTGATATGGTATAATATAATGGTCTAGTTTTATTTATTTATTTTTTTGCATGAGGCTGTCCAGTTTTCCCAACACCATTTATTGAACAGAATATCCTTTCTCCACTATGTGTTCTTTGCTCCTTTATCATATATTAATTGTCCATATATGTATGGGTTTATTTCTAGGATCTCAGTCCTGTTTCATTGATCTATGTCTATGTTTTTCTTCCAATACCATACTCTTTGGATTACTGTGGATTTGTAATATGGTTTGAAATCAGGGAATATAACACCGCCAGCTTTGTTCTTTTTTCTCAGGATTGCTTTGGCCATCCAGGGTCTTTTGTATTTCCATATAAATTTTAGAATTTTTTGTTCTATTTCTGTGTAAAATGTCCTTGGATTTTTATAGGGATTGTATTGAATCTGTAGATTGCTTTAGGTAGTATGGACATTTTAACAATGTTAATTCTTCCAATCCATGAGCACAGGGTATATTTCCATTAATCTGTGTCTTCTTCAATTTCTTTCAATGGTGTCTTATAGCTTTCAGTATACAGGTCTTTCATCTACTTGGTTAAATTTATTCCTAGGTATTTTTCTTTCTTTTGTGATTGTGAATGGAATTGTTTTCTTAATTTGTCTTTCTGTCATCTTATTATTAGCATATAGAAATGCAACCCATTTTTGTGTTGATTGCATATCCTGCAACTTTACTGTATTAGTTTATTATTTCTAATAGTTTTTTGGTGGATTCTTTAAGGTTTTATGTATATAAAATTATGTCATATGCAAATAGTGACAATTTTGCTTCTTCCTTTCCAATTTGGGTTCCTTTTATTTCTTTTTCTTACCTAATTACTTTGGCTAGTACTTCCAATACTTTTAAATAAGAGTGGCAAGAGTGGGCATTCTTGTGTTGTTCCTGACTTGAGAGGAATAGTTTTCAGTTTTTCACCACTGAGTATGATGTTAGCTATGTGTTTGTCATATATGGCCTTTATTATGTTGATGTATGTTCCTTCTTTACCCAGTTTTTCCATAAATGGGTATTAAATCTTATCAAATACTTTGTCTATTGAGATAACCGTACGGTTTTTATCCTTCATTTTGTTAATGTAGTGTATCATGTTGATTGATTTGTAGATGTTCAACCGTCCTTGCATCCCTGGAATAAATTTCACTTAATCACGGTGTGTGATCCTTTTAATACATTGTTTTATTTAGTTTGCTAATATTTTGTTGATGATTTTTGCATCTATGTTCATCAGGGATATTGGCTTATAATTTTCTTTTTTTGTGGTGTCTTTGTCTGGTTTTGGTATCAGGGTAATGCTAGTCTCATAATATGAGCTTAAAATCATTCCCTGTGCTTCAATTTTTTGGAAGAGTTTGAGAAAGATAGGTATTAAATCTTCTTTGAATGTTTGGTAGAATTTACCTGTGAAGTCATATGGTCCTGGACTTTTTTTTTTTGGAGCTTTTTGATTACTGTTTTAATCTCTCTACTAGTGATCGGTCTATTCAGATTTTCCATTTCTTCAGTCTTGGAAAGTTGTATGATTCTAAGAACTTGTCCATTTTGTTGAGGCTTTCCAATTTGTTGGCATATTGCTGTTCATGATATCCTCTTATAATCCTTTGTATGACTGTATATCTGCTGTTATTGCTCCTATTTTATTTGTGATTTTGTTTATCAGAGTCTTCTTTCTTTTTTTTTTTACTTAGTCTAGCTAAATGTGTATTGATTTTGCTTTAGACAGGTTTGTTTTTAAATATGTTCCCAACACTAGTGAAAAGTTTAACTTTACAAAAGTAGCTCTCTTAATATATCTTTTAATATATGTGGCTGTATCTGCCACAATTATCAATTATGAAAAGTTATTATCTGTTTATGTTATAATATTTTACCTATAGGCATTTTATCACATTCTATTAAATATGAAGTATTTGATATAAAATGTTTTTAAACTCAAATAATGAATTTTAATTATGAATATTTTAAATGCTAAACAAACCAGAATTTGACCATCTAGAAGTATATTGTATACTGAAAGACTACAAGTGTTTTATAATGCTTCCAACAAAAAATTTACTTGAATATCATCTATTCTCCACTCCAATTTCTTTTCATATCAAAGCTAGAGTGATGTTTTACAAATCAGATATGATCATGTCACCACTTCACCCTACATAAATTATTCAATAGCTTTGATAACTCTTAGGATACAGGCCAAAAGTCTTAACATATACATCAGGATCCTTCATGATATTTTTATGTCCACCTTGTTTCACTCCAAACCTTTATATTCTAGCTACACTGACCTTTCAGTTCTAGCATTGCTACAGTTCTTTCTGACTCAGGTAATTATCAGCGCTGTTCTTTCTGTCTGGACCTTTCCATCAACCAGATCCTCCTCCATCCTTTACTAAGCAAATAGCATTCACTCGGCCTTCAGATCTTAAATGTTACTTTGTAAAGAAGCCCTTACCCTTCCTGCCCTCTACACTTCCCCACTCTGTGTCTAGGTTATGTCTCTCTGTCATATACTCCTATGCCCCTGTAATTTTTTCTTGGCACATAACATAATGTATTTTTTATTAAATATTTATTTGTATTTTTATTCCTATGTCTACCTCCAGTATCTACTGCTACTACAGTGTTATCATACATTATAAGTATTTAATAAATGTTTTGAAAATATAAATGAATGGATTTAAGTTATTCAAATTAATATCCTATATGCTCTGATTAAGTTGACAGAGTCATTGCAAATAGATAATTTTCATTCCATCTTACCATTTTTACTCCACTAACCTGCCTTTGTCAAGATACTTTTTCCATTAAAAATTGCAGTGATATGATGTTTAATAAAGATGAGATGAAATGCTTTGATTCAGAGGAAGAGCAATATATAAAAGAGAAAAAAAAGAGAAATGGCTATCTCATCACCCCATGCTGCAACATTAATTTCTGTATGTTGCCAATTAAATATTTTCAGCCTGTATATATGGGAGTAAGTATTTGTGCAATAGGCTAATAGTTCTCAAATCAAAATAGGTGCTGCCTTATGAAAACTGGGCCCTGCTCAGCTTAAGCAAAATTTGCTTGTTGATGAAAATTGTTATTACTATGATAATAATACCACTATTACCCCTGCTGCTACAGATGCTGCCTGTACATTATACTGAGATTTTCTGAGCACAGCAAAAGGTAGCTACTCAGAATTAGATTGAACTACTTAGGAAAGTAAGCAGTTAATTGAGGTTTTCTCCCTCATTGAAACCATAAATTAAAAGAGAACAAAAATATATAATTTCAAAAGATATCAGACAGCTGTCAGAAAAATTTTATATTCAAAGGTATATTCAGTGATTTTTCCATTTGCAGGTATCACCACAGTACTTTCCCCAGAATAGGAAGAGGATCTTGAATCTATTTCGATTCTCTAATAAAGGGCATTTTCTCTATGATATAATGGCAATTATTTCTTAACACTGGTGGACATAATTTAGATGGTCATGCTTTAATAAGGTTTTTTTTCCCCTTGTTACCATCTATTTTTGCTAATGTCCTTGGCACTGGAGATTTTTAGAGTTTTCACCAAGCTCTCGTCCATTAGTGATACATGATGAGATTTATGTGAAAAATTCCATTAATATTAATGAGATTAGCTCTCATAACTCTGATGTTATTGCTGATAGAGTAGATTCTAGAAACAGTAAAATTCTGTACATTAATTAGAAATTAAATAGCATTACTTTGTCAAGTATATGAATACATAAAATAGTTAAGTAATTAATATATGAGTATTTAGTCAAAGTCATGTAAATTCTAATAATTATGATAAAGAATTTCAAACAGTTACCATTTCATTCTGATGACTCTTTTTCTTTTAAGCCAACTGCTGTGAGCAATGTGTATGAACAATACCCAACAATATGGCTTGGCTGGATGTTGTGTGGAGGACTGGTTATCACTGAAACATCTTTATTTGCATGTTATTGGTCTGATTAGAATGCACATGATACTGTATCTCTTCATGCCTGCTGTTTCATATTCATGTGAAATCTTCCTTGGCTACTCAGCACCCTCAATTCTGAACTTATGTATATTATTTGATATTGATGTTTTTTCTCCTTGCACAATTCGAATGATTTTCTCAGAAAAATAATAGATATGGAAATGGCCACTACAGCATTTGTCATTCCTTTATCATTTATTTATCATATTTTCAATAAACATTTGTTGAGCATTTATTATTTATTAGTAAGTGCCAGAGATATAAAGATAATGAAATTTATCTCTGTCCTAAAGGAATCACAGTCTACCAATAAACATAGACATGCAAAGTAGCAATGCAAATATATAATGGTGATTATGTATAATGCATTACAGTAGCACAGAGAGGAGTAACTCCCTGAACTTTTGGGGCAGACAATGTAAATGATCTGGAGAGGGTAGCAATAGCAGAAAAAGGAATTGCTCTACATTCTTGTATTCTAATTAGCTGGTTCTTGAGAGCAATAAGTACTTCAATATCCACATTTGAGATTTAATCAGGTAAAAACCAAAAAGTTGATATTGTTCTTTTAACTATATCATGCAACATTTTCCTTCACACAACAATGTAAAGCAATTATACTCCAATAAAGATGTTAAAAATTATTCAATGGGAAAAACCATACATTTACACTGTTTCATCAGTTCTAAAGTATATACCTGTGGGTACTTACTGATTAAATTATATCTAAATGCAATTTTTTCAGATGATAGTTTATAAAGATATTGTGGCTTAGAGAATGTGTTAGTTTGTGGTTTGCAGAAGTTAGTAAATGGTTTATAAATGCTGGGTCCAATAATGGAAGACATTATCAGCCCTGTTAAGAAGGGTATATTCAATTCTTGGCCAGAATCTGAGATTCAGTTTCTACTGTTAAATTCTTCCCTACTTCCCCTCTTCCCCATCCCAAATTTCTGAAAATGTATAGATTCCTGATCAATTCACTGATGACAGATTATTTGACAGGTATTTATATGACAGATTATTTAAGTTTAATTATTCATGAAGATTCATGATAATCTGACCATTGATTGTTTCTGGCCACTAAACAAAGACAGCAAATATGTCCTTTATCAGAATTATAGAATTGTTCTGCTTTTCCCTATTTGCTTTTAGTTGATCCATCGGGATTTAAAGTTGTCTTTTTCTTCCAGTACATTAGTAAAGGCCTCTCCAAGTAGAAAAGACATTCAGTATTCTAGCATTTTATGACCATAACCCAGGGGATACATCCTCACTGTACATGTAATCTGAGCCAGGAGAGACCCCGAAATTGTTTAACAAACTTCTTTACTACTGCCGAACGAGGACTGGTAACTCCTGCCCTGAGGTGCCGTTGTTTTCATTGTTTCCCCTGCACAACCTAGATTCAGAGCATTCCATTTTTTTTTCCCAGTCATCACAACACAATGACTCTGGTTGCATATTTCCATTTATATTAAGACCTGTAGTCTTAGAGAAACCCAACCTAAACAAAATTCAATTAAAAAAGAAACCCATTAGAAATTGGTCTACAAAATCTCTGAAAAAGCAGGAAACTTTTTCATAAAACATTCAAACCCAAAAGGAAGTCTATCAATTTCTGTTGCCATGTCTTTCTTCTCCCCCCTCACTGCACCTCTTTGAAGTTTCCCCTCGCCTCCCCTGATCCTGGGTGGCTCGCTTGCTCCTGGGCCTGCTGCCTAGTGTTATGTAAGTATCTTCCTTTCCTTCACCTTGCGATTGCCTTTCATTGCTGTCCTGTATAAAAGCCTGTTCATTTCCTGGGTGTTGTAGTTTTTCTTTTTCTTGTTTTACTACAGCTTTTGTATGGAAGATATCCTGTAGAGGCTTTCTGGGAAATGGTACATAGAACTTAGGTTTTTGAATCCTTTCTGGTCTGCAAATATTACAGTAAACTCAGCCTTAACTTATAGCATGGTGGACATACAGAAACTAAATTTGAAATATTTTTTTCTCTGAATCTGCAGACATCCATGCATTGTCTTCCAGCTACTTTTGCTGATGCTAGGAAATCTGATGCCATTCCACTTCCTGATATTTTTATCTTATATGCAAGCTTTAAGCATCTTTTTTTTTGTTCTTTCTGTTCTTCTTTTTCAGGATGATGGGCCTCTGTGTGTGTGTGTGTGTGTGTGTGTGTGTGTGTGTGTGTGTGTGTACTTTATTTATTATTCTGGGCACTTGGGGGAATCTTTCAATTTGGAAACTAATAGTCTTTGGTCCTGAAAAAAATGTTTTAAATTATTTCTTTGATAAGAGAAGGATGCCATGTTTCATCTTCTCTCTTTTCAGAAGCTACTCTGAATCTGGTGTGAGATCCTTTAGACTAATCTTCTTATGGGCGTATATTTTTCATCTTTGTTTTGTTTCCATTTTTGTTAGATTTTTCTCAATTTTATTTTCAACATTTCTATTTTTAAAATAAATACCCACTATCACCATTTTTTCATTTCTAAGAGTTCTTTTTTGTTTTATGATTATTTGTTTTATGACCTTCTGTTCTTATTTTATGAATGCAATATCTTCTTTCGTTCCTCTGAAAATATTAAATTCCTTCATGTCTAAATTTACTTCTGTTCCTTACACTGTCTCTGCTTCTGTTTTCTGAGTCTACTTTTATGATTGTATGTTTTGGTTTCTTTCTGCCAGCTTGGGTACTTTTCTCAAATATTTGTCAGTTTTTGGCACTCACAAGCATATTAGAACTTCTGTGTGTGGGAGTGGCTTGAAAACAAAAGACTTTACTGTAAGACCCCCAGATACAGGTTTCCGTACATTTTTTTTCTGTTTGCTCTGTCAGGTTCCCTGAGATGAATTTCTCAATCTCTTCCTTGGGGGTATAAGTCTAGTGCTAGTCTACCCTCCTGAAGGAGTATATAGAAAAAAAAAAATGTCAGGTAGATTTTTACTTAAACTCTCTTTTTGCAGTACATAATTCCCTTCCTTCTTCCCAGTGTCCTTTGGAGCAGTACTTGATTCAGAGTATCCAGTAACATCCCTGAAATAGGATGGAACAGTATCTAGAAGACCAACTCCTCTTCATAAGAACCTAACCAACAGTTATTTTCAGCTCTTTATCTCCATTTTCTGAGCAATCTGGGAGATTTTTAGCTTGGATCACCTTAAGTTTAATTGACTCCTTACTCTGTAGTTTTAGATTTTAATAGTTCCCAGCATTCTAAGTCAGTTATTAGTTTTCCATCTACTTTCAATTTTCCAAAATTTTGTTGTTATGTCTAGTCTTCTTTATCTGCTATTGACCTTCTCTCTCCTTTTCATCCTAATATATTTAGTCCTTTTTGTATTTACCCTCATTTTAGTGTGCTTTCTGGGAGTGAGCTAAAAGTACACTACCAATGTGCATTTTAAACTGTCATCCATTTGACTTTTAAACCATGTTCACATATTTGTTTCATAAAATAAATTGAAATAAAAATGCTTCCTTAAGTAATCACCTTAGTCTTATTATGATAATAAATATGCCTTTAAAAGTAGGGACTAACTTTTAAAAATATTTGGACTACCTATATTGGTTCTTCAAGTATTTTTTTTTTTTCACAATGTAAAAAAGACTTAATCATCTTCCTTGAATGGTAATCAATATTAAAGACACAAACTAACAAATTTAACCCTCGATTTATAAAATTAAAGAAAATAACTTTTTCCTTTAGGCCATAGTTGAACATATCTATTCATTATTACAGGATCCATCTCTTTGCCTTTGTCAGCTGTTTATTAAGTATTCCTCTTTCAACCATCTCTCTCAAAACACACACACACACACACACACACACACACACACACACACACTCTTATGCAGAAATACACCAATACATTACACACAAATATTCATTTTCAAACTATCTGAAAGAATACTTTTTTCTAAAACTCACCTTTCTCAAAATACCTGTGTAACCCTGCTTTCATGATTATGAATTCAATGGCCAATGTAAGAAAAATGTTGTTGCAGATAGTTATATTGTATTAATTCTTGGTTCATTAACTTTTCCTATTTTGGCCAACACAATAGGTTGAATGGTGGCCCTACAAAAGATATGTCCGTATTCTAATCATTTGAACCTCTGAATGTTACCTTGAGATGAAGAGAGCATCCTAGATTATACAGGTGGCCCCTAAATCCAATGACAGTTGTCCTTATTAGAGTCCAGCAAAGGAAGATTTCAGATAGAAGAGAAGACATGAACGCATGGAAGAGAAGGCAACGTAAGGACTGAGGCAGTGATTAGAGTCATGCAGATGTGAGCCAGTAATGACAAGGATTGCCAGAAACCACAGAAGCTAATAGAGGGACATAGAATACATTTTCCCTTAGAGTCTCCAGAAGGAACTGACTCTGCTGACACCTTGATATCTTACCTCTAGTTTCTGGCTTCCAGAACTGTGAGAAAATAAAATTCTGTTATATCAAGCCACCCAGTTTGTTATGATAGCCCTAGGAAATTGACTCTACCCTTTTTCTGCTACTTAAGTAAACAAACTTAAGATCTACATACCTCAAGTCCTATTCCCCTGTTGGCCTGAAGTCAGAGGTCCCAGTATGGCGGAGCCAAGAAGAGGTGGAATGGGAATTACGATTACTCCCCCAAGCCGTCTGATTGACATGCAATACTGAAGGAGGTGGTCTGTGTGATTCAAGGAATTTTAACTTCAACAAACTCTTCTTTTTTAACTTATTGAAGTTTAGTTGATTTACTATGTTGTGTTAATTTCTACTGTACAACAAAGTGATTCAGTTATGCATATATGTACATTCTTTTTCATATTCTTTTCCATTGTGGTTTATCACAGAATACTGAATGTAGTTCCCTGTGCTATACAGAAGGACGTTGTTATTTATCCATTCTACATATAGTAGTTTGCATCTGCTAACTCCATCCCTCCCCTATCCCCTCTCCTCCTTGGAAACCACAAGTCTGTTTTCTATGTCTGTCAGTCTGTTTCTGTTTTGTAGATAAGTTCATTTGTGTCATATTTTAGATTCCACATGTAAGTGATATCGTATGTATTTGTCTTTCTCTTTCTGACTTACTTCACTTATGATAATATCTAGGTCTATCCATGTTACTGCAAAAAGGCATAATTATATTCTTTTTTATGGCCAAGTAGTATTCCATTGTACACGTGTAACACATCTTTTTTATCCATTCATTTTTGGTGGACATTTAGATTGTTTCTATGACTTGGCTATTGTAAATAGGGCTGCAATGAACATTGAGATGCATGCATCTTTTTGAATTACAGCTTTCTCTGGATATATGCCCAGGAGTCGGATTGCAGGATCATATGGCAACTCTTACTTTTAGTTTTTTGACAAACCTCCATATGGTCTCCATAGTGGCTGCACGAATTTATATTCCCACCAACAATGTAGGAGGGTTCCCTTTCATCCACACCCTCTCCAGCATCTGTTATTTGTAGACTTTTTGATGATGGCCTTTCTGACCTATGTGAGGTGATACCTCATTGTAGTTTTGATTTGTGTTTCTCTAATAACTAGCGATGTTGAGCATCTTTTCATGTGCCCATTGGCCATCTGTATGTCTTCTTTGGAGAGATGTCTATTTAGGTCTTCTGCCCATTTTTTGATTGGATTGTTTGTTTTCTTGATGATGAGTTGTATGAGTTATATGTATATTTTGGAAATTAATCCCTTCTTGGTAGCATCATTTGCAAATATTTTCTCACAGTCTGTACGTTGTCTTTATGTTTTATTTATGGTTTCCTTTGCTGTACAAAAGCTTGTAAGTTTGATTAGGTCCCATTTATTTATTTTTCCTTTTATTTGTATTTCCTTGGGAGATTGAGCAAACTGGTTTTATTGGCTGAGGATAATAGAAATCTAGAATCAGTATGATACAATACAATTAAACCATACTATTAGTATTACCCCAGGTAAAATTTCTTTTGAGTCTAAATAGCTTGTATCTATCAAATATCAGTTCTATGATCAATGTGTGAGTCATTTTTAAAAATCATGTTTTAATTCAAGCCACTTAGTGATTTAGACTGGAACTATTATAGTTTTTTTTAAAAAAAAATATTGAAGTATAGTTGATTTATAATGTATATTAGTTTCAGGTGTATGGCATAGTGATTTAATATTTTTATAGATTTTATTCCATTTAAAGTTATTGCAAAATAATGGATAAATTTCCCTGTGCTGTACAATATGTCTTTTGTTGCTTATCTAATTTATACATACACAGTAGTTCATATCTCTTAATCCCTTACCCCATCTTGCTCGATCTCCTTTCCTTCCCCACTGGTAACCACTAGTTTGTTCTCTAAATCTGTGAGGGAGCTGTTACCATTTCAAGCAACACTGAACACATTATATCATTAATTTATTCAATAGATCATCATGAATTCTTTGGAAATTATTGATCTATCAAAGGAAACATCCTAATGGATCCTATGTACTGTACTATTCTTCTACAGATATATTTGTTGCACATTTCTGACAATTAGATAACTATAGAAACATCTTTCACATTTATATCACGAAGATGAACTGTTATTATATTTAGTTTACCAATAAACAATATCTACTATAGTTGTATGGGGTTTTTTTTACATCTTTATTGGAGTATAATTGCTTTACAATGGTGTGCCAGTTTCTGCTTCAAAACAAAGTGAATCAGTTATACATATACATATGTTCCCATATCTCTCCCCTCTTGCATCTCCCTCCCCCCCCATCCCAACCCTCTAGGTGGTCACAAAGCACCGAACTGATCACCCTGTGCTATGCAGCTGCTTCCCACTAGCTATCCATTCCACGCTTGGTAGTGTATATATGTCCATGCCACCCTCCTGCCCTGTCACAGCTTACCCCTCCCCCTCCCCATATCCCCAAGTCCATTCCCCAGCAGGTCTGTGTCTCCATTCCCATCCTACCCCCAGGTTCTTCATGACATTTTTTTCTTAAATTCCATGTATATGTGTTAGCATACGGTATTTGTCTTTCTCTTTCTGACTTACTTCACTCTGTATGACAGACTCTAGGTCCATCCACCTCATTACAAATAGCTCAATTTCATTTCTTTTTATGACTGAGTAATATTCCATTGTATATATGTGCCACATCTGCTTTATCCATTCATCCGATGATGGACACTTAGGTTGTTTCCATCTACGGGCTATTGTAAATAGAGCTAAAATGAACATTTTGGTACATGACCCTTTTTGAATTATGGTTTTCTCAGGGTACATGCCCAGTAGTGGGATTGCTGAGTCATATGGTAGTTCTATTTATAGTTTTTAAAGGAACTTCCATACTGTTCTCCATATTGGCTGTACCAATTCACATTCCCACCAGCAGTGTAAGAGTGTTCCCTTTTCTCCACACCCTCTCCAGCATTTCTTGTTTGTAGATTTTTTGATGATGGCCATTCTGACTAGTGGGAGATGATATTTCATTGTAGTTTTGATTTGCATTTCTCTAATGATTAATGACGTTGAGCATTCTTTCATGTGTTTGTTGACAGTCTGTATATCTTCTTTGGAGAAAGGTCTATTGAGGTCTTCTGCCCATTTTTGGATTGGGTTTCTTGATTTTATGTTATTGAGCAGCATGAGCTGCATATAAATTTTGGAGATTAATCCTTTGTCAGTTGCTTCATTTGCAAATATTTTCTCCCATTCTGAGGGCTGTCTTTTGGTCTTGTTTATGGTTTCCTTTGCTGTGCAAAAGCTTTGAAGTTTCATTAGGTCCCATTTGTTTATTTTTGTTTTTATTTCCATTTCTCTAGGTGGTGGGTCAAAAAGGATCTTGCTGTGATTTATGTCATAGAGTGTTCTGCCTATGTTTTCCTCTAAGAGATTTATAGTGTCTGGTCTTACATTTAGGTCTTTAATCCATTTTGAGCTTATTTTTGTGTATGGTGTTAGGGAGTGATCTAATCTCATAATTTTACATGTACCTGTCCAGTTTTGCCAGCACCACTTACTGAAGAGGCTGTCCTTTCTCCACTGTACATTCCTACCTCCTTTATCAAAGATAAGGTGACCACATGTGTGTGTGTTTATCTCTGGGATTTCTATCCTGTTCCATTGATCTATATTTTTGTTTTTGTGCCAGTACCATACTGTCTTGATTACTGTAGCTTTATAGTATAGTCTGAAGTCAGGGAGCCTGATTCGTCCAGCTCCATTTTTAGTTCTCAGGATTGCTTTAGCTATTCGGGGTCTTTTGTGTTTCCATACAAATTGTGTAATTTTTTGTTCTAGTTCTGTGAAAAATGCCAGTGGTAGTTTGATAGGGATTGCATTGAATCTGTAGATTGCTTTGGGTAGTAGAGTCATTTTCACAATGTTGATTCTTCCAATCCAAGAACATGGTATATCTCTCCATCTATTTGTATCATCTTTAATTTCTTTCATCAGTGTCTTATAATATTCTGCATACAGGTCTTTTGTCTCCTTAGGTAGGTTAATTCCTAGATATTTTATTATTTTTGTTGCAATGGGAGAGATTTTTGATTCCACTTTCAGATTTTTCATCATTAGTGTATAGGAATGCCAAGGATTTCTGTGCATTAATTTTGTATCCTGCTACTTTTTCAAATTCATTGATTAGCTCTAGTAGTTTTTTGGTAGCATCTTTAGGATTCTCTATGTATAGTATCATCTGCAAACAGTGACAGCTTTACTTCTTCTTTTCTGATTTGGATTCCCTTTATTTCCTTTTATTCTCTGATTGCTGTGGCTAAAACTTCCAAAACTGTGTTGAATAAGAGTGGTGAGAGTGGGCAACCTTGTCTTGTTCCTGATCTTAGTGGAAATGCTTTCAGTTTTTCACCATTGAGGATGATGTTGGCTGTGGGTTTGTCATATATGGCCTTTATTATGTTGAGGAAAGTTCCCTCTATGCCTACTTTCTGCAGGGTTTTTATCATAAATGGGTGTTGAATTTTGTCGAAAGCTTTCTCTGCAGCTATTGAGATGATAATATGTTTTTTCTCCTTCAATTTGTTGATATGGTGTATCACGTTGATTGATTTGCGTATATTGAAGAATCCTTGCATTCCTGGAATAAACCCCACTTGACCATGGTATATGATCCTTTTAATGTTCTGTTGGATTCTGTTTGCTAGTATTTTGTTGAGGATTTTTGCATCTATATTCATCAGTGATATTGGCCTGAGGTTTTCCTTCTTTCTGACATCCTTGTCTGGTTTTGGTATCAAGGTGATGGTGGCCTCATAGAAAGAGTTTGACAGTGTTTCTCCCTCTGCTATATATTGGAAGAGTTTGAGGAGGATAGGTGTAAGCTCTTCTCTAAATGTTTAATAGAATTCGACTGTGAAGCCATCTGGTCCTGGGCTTTTGTTTGTTGGAAGATTTTTAATCACAGTTTCAATTTCAGTGCTTGTGATTGGTCTATTCATGTTTTCTATTTCTTCCTGATTCAGTCTTGGCATGTTGTGCATTTCTAAGAATTTGTCCATTTCTTCCAGGTTGTCCATTTTATTGGCATAGACTTCCTTGTAGTAATCTCTCATGATCTTTTTTATTTCTGCAGTGTCAGTTGTTACTTCGCCTTTTTCCTTTCTAATTCAATTGATTTGAGTCTTCTCCCTTTTTTTCTTTATGAGTCTGGCTAATGCTTTATCAATTTTGTTTATCTTTTCAAAGAACCAGCTTTTAGTTTTATTGATCTTTGTTATCATTTCCTTCATTTCTTTTTCATTTATTTGTGATCTGATTTTTATGATTTCTTTCCTTCTGCTAACTTTGGGGTATTTTTGTTCTTCTTTCTCTAATTGCTTTAGGTGCAAGCTGAGGTTGTTTATTCGAGATGTTTCCTGTTTCTTAAGGCAGGATTGTATTGCTATAAACTTCCCTCTTAGAACTGCTTTTGCTGCATCCCATAGGTTTTGGGTCGACATGTCTCCATTGTCATTTGTTTCTAGGTGTTTTTTGATTTCCTCTTTGATTTATTCAATGATCACTTCGTTATTAAGTAGTGTATTGTTTAGCCTCCAAGTGTTTGCATTTTTTACAGATCTTTTCCTGTAATTGATACCTAGTCTCATAGTGTTGTGGTCGTAAAAGATACTTGATACAATTTCAATTTTCTTAAACTTACCAAGGCTTGATTTGTGACCCAAGATATAATACATCCTGGAGAATGTTCCATGAGCACTTGAGAAAAATGTGTATTCTGTTGTTTGGGATGGAATGTCCTATAAATATCAAGTCCATCTTATTTAATGTATCATTTTTAGCTTGTGTTTCCTTATTTATTTTCATTTTGGATGATGTGTCCATTGGTGAAAGTGGGGTGTTAAAGTCCCCTACTATGAATGTGTTACTGTCTATTTCCCCTTTTATGGCTGTTAGTATTTCCCTTATGTATTGAGGTGCTCCTATGTTGGGAGGATAAATATTTACAATTGTTATATCTTCTTCTTGGTTTGAATCCTTGGTCAAAGTGTCCTCCTTTTTGTCTTCTAATAGTCTTTATTTTAAAGTCTATTTTTTCTGATATGAGAATTGCTACTCCAGCTTTCTTTTGGTTTCCATTTGCATGGAATATCTTTTTCCATCCACTTACTTTCAATCCGTATGTGTCTCTAGGTCTGAAGTGGGTCTCTTGTAGACAGCATATATATGGGTCTTGTTTTTGTATCTATTCAGCCATTCTGTGTCATTTGGTGGGATCATTTAGCCCATTTACATTTAAGGTAATTATCGATATGTATGTTCCTTTTCCCATTTTCTTAATTGTTTTGGGTTTGTTATTGTAGGTCTTTTCCTTCTCTTGTGTCTCTTGCCTAGAGAAGTTCCTTTAACAGTTGTTGTAAAGCTGGTTTGGTGGTGCTGAACTCTCTCAGCTTTTGCTTGTCTGTAAAGTTTTTAATTTCTCCATCAAATCTGAATGAGATCCTTGCTGGGTAGAGTAATCTTGGTTGCAGGTTTTTCTCCTTCATCACTTTAAATATGTCCTGCCAGTCCCTTCTTGATTGCAGAGTTTCTGCTGAAAGATCAGCTGTTAACCTTATGGGCATTCCCTTGTGTGTTATTTGTTGTTTTTCCCTTGCTGCTTTTAATATGTTTTATTTGTATTTAATTTTTGACAGTTTGATTAATATGTATGTTGGCGTATTTCTCCTTGGATTTATCCTGTATGGGACTCTGTGTGCTTCCTGGACTTGATTAAGAATTTCCTTTCCCATATTAGGGAAGTTTTCAACTATAATCTTTTCAAATATTTTCTCAGTCCCTTTCTTTTACTCTTCTTCTTCTGGAACCTGAATCATTCGAATGTTGGTGTGTTTAATGTTGTCCCAGAGGTCTCTGAGACTGTCCTCAGTTCTTTTCATTCTTTTTTTTTTATTGTGCTCTGCAGTAGTTATTTCAACTATTTTATCTTCCAGGTCACTTATCCGTTCTTCTGCCTCAATTATTCTGCTATTGATCCCATCTGGAGTATTTTTAATTTCATTTATTGTGTTGTTCATCATTGCTTGTTTCATCATTAGTTTTTCTAGGTCCTTGTTAAATATTTCTTGCATTTTGTCTATTCTATTTCCAAGATTTTGGATCATCTTTACTATCATTATTCTGAATTCTTTGTCAGGTAGACTGCCTATTTCCTCTTCATTTGTTAGGTCTGGTGGGTTTTTATCTTGCTCCTGCATCTGCTGTGTGTTTTTCTGTCTTCTCATTTTGCTTATGTTACTGTGTTTGGGGGTCTCCTTTTTGCAGGGTGCAGCTTTGTAGTTCCCATTGTTTTTGGTGTCTGTCCCCAGTGGCTAAGGTTTGTTCAGTGGGTTATGTAGGCTTCCTGGTGGAGGGGACTAGTGCCTGTGTTCTGGTGGATGAGGCTGGATCTTGTCTTTCTGGTGGGCAGGTCCACGTCTGGTGGTATGCTTTGGGTTGTCTGTGGACTTATTATGATTTTAGGCAGCGTCTCTGCTACTGGGTGGTGTTGTGATCCTATCTTGCTAGTTGTTTGGCATAGGGTGTCCAGCACTGTAGCTTGCTGGTCGTTGAGTGAAGCTGGGTGCTGGTGTTGAGATGGAGATCTCTCGGTGATTTTCGCCATTTGATATTATGTGGAGCTGGGAGGTCTCTTGTGGACCAGTGCCCTGAAGTTGGCTCTCCCACCTCAGAGGCACAGCACTGACTCCTGGATGCAGCACCAAGAGCCTTTCATCCACACAGCTCAGAATAAAAGGGAGAAAATTTATAAATAAATAAAGAAAGAAAGAAATAAAGAAAGAAAGAAAGAAAGAAAGAAAGAAAGAAAGAAAGAAAGAAAGAAAGAAAGAAAGAAAGGAAGGAAGAAGGGAGGGAGGGCGGAAGGAAGGAAGGAAGGAAAGAAGGAGGGAAGGGAGGAAAGAAAGAAGGAAAGAAGATAAAATAAAATAAAGTTATTAAAATAGAAAATAATTATTAAGAAAAATAAATTTAAAAAAAAACAGAAAACAAAAACGGATGGATAGAACCCTAGGACAAATGGTGGAATCAAAGCTATACAGACAAAATCTCACACAGAAGTATACACATACACACTCACAAAAAGAGGAAAAGAGGAAAAAATCATAAATCTTGCTCTCAAAGTCTACCTCCTCAATTTGGGATGATTCGTTGTCTGTTTATGTATTCCACAGATGCAGGGTACATACATCAAGTTGACTGTGGAGCTTTAATCCGCTGCTTCTGAGGCTGCTGGGAGGGATTTCCCTTTCTTTTCTTTGTTCTCACAGTTGCCGGCGCTCAGTTTTGGATTTGGCCCCGCCTCTGCGTGTAGGTTGCCGGAGGGCGTCTGTTCTTCGCTCATACAGGATGGGGTTAAAGGAGCCACTGATTTGGGGGCTCTGGCTCACTCAGGCCGGGGGGAGGGAGGGGCACGGAGTGCGGGGAGAGCCTGCGGCGGCAGAGGCCAGTGACGTTGCACCAGCCTGAGGCGCACCGTGCGTTCTCCCGGGGAATTTGTCCCTGGATCTCGGGACCCTGGCAGTGGCAGGCTGCACAGGCTCCCCCGAAGGGGGTTGTGGATAGTGACCTGTGCTCACACACAGGCTTCTTGGTGGCAGCAGCAGCAGCCTTAGCATCCCATGCCCGTCTCTAGGGTCCGCGCTTTTAGCCGCGGCTCGCGCCTGTCTCTGGAGCTCCTTTAAGCAGCACTCTTAATCCCCGGTCCTCGCGCACCAGGAAACAAAGAGGTAAGAAAAAGTCTCTTGCCTCTTCGGCAGGTTCAGACTTTTCCCCGGACTCCCTCCGAGCTAGCCGTGGCGCACTAACCCCCTGCAGGCTGTGTTCACGCCGACACCACCAGTCCTCTCCTGGCGCTTCGACTGAAGCCCAAGCCTCAACTCCCAGCCCCGCCCGCCCTGACGGGTGAGCAGACAAGCTTCTTGGGTTGGTGAGTGCCCGTCGGCACCGATCCTCTGTGCGGGAATTTCTCCGCTCTGCCCTCCGCACGCCTGTTGTTGTGCTCTCCCCCGCGGCCCCGAAGCTTACTCCCTCCGCCACCTGCAGTCTCCGCCTGCAAAGGGGCTTCCTAGTGTGTGGAAAACTTTCCTCCTTCACAGCTCCCTCCCACTGGTGCAGGTCCCATCCCTATCCTTTTGTCTCTGTTTATTTTTTTTTTCTTTTGCCCTACCCAGGTACGTGGGGACTTTCTTGCCTTTTGGTAGGTCTGAGGCCTTCTGCCAGCACTCAGTAGGTGTTCTGTAGGAGTTATTCCACATGTAGATGTATTTCTGGTGTATCTGTGGGGAGGAAGTTGATCTCAGCGTCTTACTCTTCTGCCATCTTCCCCTCGTCCTCCAGTTGTATGTTTTATACACTTTTATCTTTTATCAATGCAGCTATGAAGGCCTAAAAATAAAATGATCATTATTACTGTTCAGATTTAAAAATATATCCCAGAAGATCTTTTCTGCTTTGCTCTGTAATGTCAGGATGTTTGTGGTTTCACAGATATTTTCTATAATTGTGCTACAAGAAAAATTTGAGTAGAAATCTAGAGCAATTCATTCAACAAATAATTAGTAGATATCTTCTATGAGCTGGTCTTTGTGCTCAGTGCAGGGAATCTATTTTAATAGTAGTTTTTATTTTCTTTAAACTTTCTTATTGACTCTCTCTGCAAATGTTAATATTAAAACATACACACCAAATTAACATATATCAGCTTTAAACTTTGTGGAAGATCTCAATCTCTTTTCTAAGAAGAGAGTCAGGAGAGAGGAATACAATGAGCTTTAAATGTTAAGGAGCATTAAGTATGCCTAGACATTATACATTATAATATTCAAATGTATTGAACTATTATAACTATTACATCTGAATTTAAATAAGTAAGAATTTTATTTAATTCCTGGCTTATGGCAGTAAAGGTACCAGAGCATGGGAAGATGTATAACATGGTACAGTCACCTAAAAAATGATAAGGTACAGAAATATATTTTTCTCCTCTCTCTAAGAATTTATTTTTAGTTTTAGATACAGTTGGTGTCACATATGTGTGTGTGTGTGTGTGTGTGTGTGTGAAGTATGAGAAAGAGTCTTTGTGTTGTGTAGATCACTTTTGTTTTGGTGTCACAATCCACACTTACCCAAATTATGTTTAGCTTTCTCAAACCACTTCCATACCAAAGGTTCTACTTGTTTGTTAGCTGTAATTTCTTAATAGCTAGATCAATGGAGGAATACTTACTCCTCCCAAAATAAGCCAGATATTAAACAAAAATCTAAAACTTTCCCTTATAAATTCTCATTTTTGAAGTGTCAATAGGAAATATGATTTCCAGCTTTGTGTGAATAGATAGATAATAATGGGTAGGTAGAAAATATCACCCATTCAAATGATCACGAGACTGCGTTGTTTGATTTAACATTAATTTTTAATTAGTATTTTTGAGAGCCTACTCTGTGCCAAGTACTCTGTCAGTTACTGAGACTGATGCAAATAACTTAAACGTAGTTCTGACCTGGCTCCCACCTTAGTAGAGAAAATCGCAATTTAAAAACCATGACAAAATAAAGCTTGTAATGTCTTTGTGGACAGTGTGAGCATAAATGGAGAGCAAACTTTGGGGACATGGATGAAAAGTTTACATTGTAAGTGTAGCAGAGGCTTCATTTCCATGCTCACATCCCTTCAGTGAGCTGTATCTTACTTCTAATTCCAGCATCTGCATCTCTTGGCCAGATTTGTTTCTTTCCCTGAAGACATTGAAAGGGCACACAGCCTTAATGGTAAGCAAGCCCAAGACATTATCCTCAATCAGTGGCTGGGAGGAGTGTGTAAAGATCTTAGGCTCCTTTTCTCTTGGGTGGGTTAATGCTGAGATGTGTGTTTTACTGTTTCCCAGGTTTCCTGTATGTTAAACTCTAATCATCCCTTGATAGTGGACCTTTTATTGGCTGCCCCTCCTACCCTGAATGACTCCCCAGCTTTCCTACAAGGTTTTCCTCTACATCTCAGATGAACTTAGTGCACTGAAATCCTGTTACATGTCTGCTTCTGGTGGATATTTGATTATACAAGTGGCTTTAGGAAGCAAATTCTGTGAATAGGAGACTAAAATTGGAACACTTGTGAGACAAATGGGAAAGAAAACTCCCTTTGAAGAGAGTATGTAGGGGAATGATACCCCCTGACATGCTAGAGTCTCATATGTGGTGACCTGGGATGAGATGTAGGTAGAGGAGGAAGTGGTAGTTTATATGGCATCACCAGCATTTGAGAGATGTGATGGGCATGAAAATCCTAAGGATCTGGAGTTTGTTGGTTGTTGGGAAGGAAGATAACCCAAGGAAGGAGAGTAGGACATGCTCAAATCAGCCAATTATTCATTCGGGTCACAGTATGAAGGCCAAAAGATCTTTATTCCAGTATTTAATCCTTATTTCCTGCAGGCAGAGAGCAGATTTGTTGAAAATTTGGCTTCGGAGCTCATTGTAAAACTAGAATTACCGAAAGTCAGGTGGAAATCCCTGAAGTTGTTCCCTCTACAAACATCCCAGTCAAGGTCATAAATCAGAACACATACCACATACCAGATGGATTAATGCCATATTCAAAGTCTTAAAAGTGGCCAGAACACAAATGGATTATGAGACATGACAGTGGAATATAATAACCTTATTCAAACAGCAGCCACATTCACATCACTGTGATAGATATGGCATTGTTTGTTTTGCAAAAATATGTTGTATGAACGTAACTTTTTGAGTACTTTATTAAATTGAATAGTGCTCCCTCCTCAAAAAAATATATGTCTAAATCATAATCCCTGTTATCTGTGAATGTAATTAACTGCAGATGTAATTAAGGTAAATATTGAGATGGAGTCACACTGGATTAGAGTAGATCCTAAATCCAATGAGAATATCCTTATAAGGAACAGAAAAGGACACACAGGGAAAAAGCCATGTGAAGGCAGAGGCAGGGATTGGAGTTACGTTGCCACAAGCTGAGCAACTACCAGGAACTGGAGGAGGTTAGGAAGGATTCTTTGCTAGTGTCTTCAGATGGAGTATGGCCCTGCTAACACCTTGACTTTGGGCTGCTGGACTCCAGAGATGTGAGAGAATAAATTTCCATTGTTTTAAGGCAATATAGCAATTTAAATTTCTAGAATAAAAGTGCTGCCTCTGACTTCACTAATTGCAGTGGGTTCTTGTGAATGCCCTAAGGAGACTAAAAACTATCAGTGCAAGTGTGCATTTTAAGGGGTTGAGCAGGAGTGAGCAGGATAAAAAACAGGATTGTGGAACATATCCTAGAGCACAATTGTAACTTGGGAGGAAAATTTGTCTTTTATATATTTCTTGAAAGTTACAATCCTCGACATTCATATATATTTTTTATTTAGTTTTAGGACTTAATTGTAGTACCTCTGACACAAACTAGTTATCTAGGTGTGAATTAACTCACATTCCTTGAGACTTAGTTTTTTTCATACACAAAATGAGGGATTTCAGACAGGAGAAAAAAACCTTTTTGTTCTAAAATAATCTCACTGTGATTTCCTGATATATTTAAATCATAAAATCAAAGAACTTTGGTATAAAAGTATTAAATTGATCAATAAAAGTACATGTATAGAGTTGGTCAGTTTTGTTTAATTACTGCCACAGTGATCCATTAGTTACCTGTCTTCATTTTATTTTTTTTTAATTTTATTTATTTAATTTTCAAATTTTAGGTGTTTTAGGTATCCATTCTTTTTTAAAAAAAATTAGTTAATTAATTTATTATTTTTGGCTGCATTGGGTCTTTTTTGCTGTGCGCGGGCTTTCTTTAGTTGTGGCGAGCAGGGCTACTCTTTGTTGCGGTGCATGGGCTTCTCATTATGGTGGTTTCTCTTGTTGCGGAGCACGGGCTCCAGGCACGCGGCCTTCCGTAGTGGTGGCTGGCGGGCTCTAGAGCGTAGGCTCAGTAGTTGTGGCGCATGGGCTTAGCTGCTCCGCGGCATGCGGGATTTTCCCAGACCAGGGCTCGAACTGGTATCCCCTGCATTGCCAGGCAGATTCTTAACCACTGTGACACCAGGGAAGCCCACTGCCTGCATTTTAATTGCCTACATTCAATCTATTTATCTCCTTTCATTAAGAAGTAGTACAGTGATTCAAACACATGGATTCTGTTAACAGTGGCAAAATCAAGTGTTGATTCAACTCTTCCTATGCAGTAGTACAATTGGATTATGTTCAGTACCATTGATTCTGTGATCTTGTTTACATATTCACTTATAATATTAACAAAAAATCATCACTATGCAGCCTTAATGTTGAGATGAGAAACTTGCTGCTAATAATCAAAGTTTTATTGAGGAACATTAAAATCTCATTGCTTTGTTTCTTATTATTAATGAAGTCAAACAAGTTTGCATCTATATTTGAATATAAAAGCTGACATATGCCAAATATATTAAGGATATCTCAGTTGGTAATTCAATATATGGAAGATAAACAAATACACATCACTACATTCAGTGTTTTAAAAATTTGCTGTCCATTTCCTGTACAAAAATCTTTTCATCTTCAAATGTATACCCATTATTCCTTTTTTGCCTGTTCTAACTCATAAAAGAGCATTTTGTTTCTCTATTGTATATATAATCAGAAAGCTTTTTTTTTTAATTTGGAGTATTTTAGATATTGCCTTGTAAATATTCAGTATGTCTAAAAAAATTAGTCATGTGCGTCAGCATTTTTTTTGCTTTGAGTAAAAGCGTATAGATTGCACTGTCCAATATAGTAGTCACTAGCCATATGTGACAATTGAAACTCAAAATGTGGCTAGTCCAAATTGAGATGGGATATATGTGTAAAATGCATAGCAATTTTGAAAATATAGTACATAAAAAAGGAATGACAATTATCTTAATGACTTTATATTTTATACTGAAATAACATTTTAACCATATAAGTTTAAATAAAATATGGTATTAAACTAATTTCATCTGACCCTTTTTTTTTTTAATGTGGATACTAGAAGATATATACTGAATTATACTCACATTTGTGGCTTATTTGATTTTTCTGTTGGACAGTGATGGTCCTATAAATCTTCTGTATGATTTGCAAGCTAGCTTACAAGGAAATAAGTTATAAGAAACGGAGGAAAACACGTATTAAATACATATTATGTATGGGACTTTATCCTATTCCTTTTATATATGATCAATTCTCACAAAATCTTCTGAGAATGATGTCATTATTTTCCCCATTTTACTGTTAAGTATTCTAAAGCTTAGATTGGTTAGTTGTTTTATTTTTTAAAACAGGTCTAGTTAAAAGTAAAGTCAGAAGCCAAAGCATGTATTATCTGCTACTTGCAAGTTCCTTAGATTTAATAAATTTAATTTCTTTTTTTTTCAACATCTTTATTGGACTATAATTGCTTTACAGTGGTGCGTTAGCTTCTGCTATATAACAAAGTGAATCATCCATACGTATACACTATCCCCATAACCCCTCCCTCTTGCATCTCCTTCCCACCCTCCCTATCCCACTCTTATAGGTGGTCACAAAGCACCGAGCTGATCTCCCTGTACTATGCAGCTGCTCCCCACCAGCAGCCACCAGCTGCTTCCCATTCTACATTTGGTAGTGTATACATGTCCATGCCACTCTCTCACATTGTCCCAGCCCACACTTACCCCTCCCCTTGTCCTCAAGTCCACTCTACATGTCTGCATGTTTATTGCTGTCCTGCCCCTAGGTTCTTCCATCTTTTTTTCTATTTTTAGATTCCATACATATGTGTTAGCATACAGTATTTGTTTTTCTCTTTCTGACTTACATCACTCTGTATAACAGACTCTAGGTCAATCCACCTCACTACAAATAACTCAATTCTGTTTCTTTTTATGGCTGAGTAATATTTCATTGTATATATGTGCCATATATTCTTTTTTTGTGTGTGTGGTTCGTGGGCCTCTCACTGTTGTGGCCTCTCCCATGGCGGAGCACAGGCTCCAGACCCGCAGGCTCAGCAGCCAAGGCTCACAGGCCCAGCCGCTCCGCGGCATGTGGGATCCTCCCGGACTGGGGCAAGAACCCGTGTCCCCTACATCGGCAGGACTCTCAACCACTACGCCATCAGGGAAGCCCACCTTATCTTCTTTATCCATTCATTTGTCCATGGACACTTAGGTTGCTTCCATGTCCTGGCTACTGTAGATAGTGCTGCAATGAACATGGTGGTACATGACACTTTTGAATTAAGGTTTTCTCAGGGTATATGCCCAGTAGTGGGATTGCTGTGTCATGTGGTAGTTCTATTTGTAGTTTTTTAAGGAACCTCCAAACTGTTTTCCATAGTGGCTCTATCAATTAACATACCCGCCAACAGTACAAGGGGATTCCCTTTTCTCCACACCCTCTCCAGCATTTATTGTTTGTAGACTTTTTGATGATGGCCATTCTGACTGGTGTGAGGTGATACCTCATTGTAGTTTTGATTTGCATTTCTCTAATGATTAGTGACGTTGAGTATCCTTTCATGTGTTTGTTGGCAATCTGTATATCTTCTTTGGAGAAATGTCTAATTAGGTCCTCTGCCCATTTTTGAATTGGGTTGTTTGATATTGAGCTGCATGAGTTTCTTGTATATTTTGGAGATTAATCCTTTGTCAGTTGCTTTGTTTGCAAATATTTTCTACCATTCTGAGGGTTGTCTTTTCATCCTGTTTATGGTTACCTTTGCTGTAAAAAGCTTTTAAGTTTCATTAGGTCTGATTTATTTGTTTTTGTTTTTATTTCCCTTCCTCTAGGAGGTGGGTCAAAAAGGATCTTGCTGTGATTTATGTCATAGAGTGTTATGCCTATGTTTTACTCAAAGAGATTTATAATGTTTGGCCTTACATTTAGATCTTTAATCCATTTTGAGTTTATTTTTGTGTATGGTGTTAGGGAGTGTTCTAATTTCATTCTTTTACATGTAGCTGTCCAGTTTTCCCAGCACCACTTATTGAAGAGGCTGTCTTTTCTCCATTGTATAATCTTGCCTCCTTTATCAAAAATAAGGTGACCATATGTGTGTGGGTTTATCTCTGGGCTTTCTATCCTGTTCCATTGATCTATATTTCTGTTTTTGTGCCAGTACCATACTGTCTTGATTACTGTAGCTTTGTAGTATAGTCTGAAGTCAGGGACCCTGATTCCTCCAGCTCTGTTTTTCTATCTCAAGATTGCTTTGGCTATTCAAGGTCTTTTGTTTTTCCATATAAATTGTGAAATTTTTTGTTCTATTTCTGTGAAAAATGTCAGTGGTAGTGTGATAGGGATTGCCTTGAATCTGTAGATTGCTTTGGTAGTATAGTCATCTTTCTTGTATCATCTTTAATATCTTTCATCAGTGTCTTATAGTTTTCTGCATACAGGTCTTTTGTCTCCTTAGGTAGGTTTATTCCTAGGTATTTTATTTTTTTGTTGTTGCAGTGGTAAATTGGGAGTGTTTCCTTAAGTTCTTTTTCAGATTTTTCATCATTAGTGTATAAGAATGCAAGAGATTTCTGTGCATTAATTTTGTATCATGCTACTTTACCAAATTCACTGATTAACTCTAGTATTTTTTTGGTGGCTCTTTAGGATTCTCTATGTATAGTGTCATGTCATCTGCAAAGTGACAGCTTTACTTCTTTTCCAATTTGGATTCCTTTTATTTCTTCTTCTTCTCTGACTTCTGTGGCTAAAACTTCCAAAACTATGTTGCATAATAGTGGTGAGAGTGGGCAACCTTGTCTTTTTCCTGATCTTAGAGGAAATTGTTTCAGTTGTTCACCATTGAGAATGATGTTGGCTGTGGTTTGTCATATATGGCCTTTATTATGTTGAGGAAAGTTCCCTCTATGCCTACTTTCTGGAGGGTTTACATCATAAATGGGTGTTGAATTTATCAAAAGCTTTTTCTGCATCTCTTGAGATGATCATATGGTTTTTCTCCTTCAATTTCTTAATGTGGCGTATCACATTGATTGATTTGCGTATATCTATATCTATATCTGTCTGTATCTATATCTATCTATCTATCTATCTATCTATATATATATATTTTTTTTTTTTTTTTGCGGTACATGGACCTCTCACTGTTGCGGCATCTCCCATTGTGGAGCACAGGCTCCGGACGTGCAGGCTCAGCGGCCATGGCTCACGGGCCTAGCCGCTCCGTGGCATGTGGGATCTTCCTGGACTAGGGCACGCACCAGTGTCCCCTGCATTGGCAGGTATACTCTCAACCACTGCACCACCAAGGAAACCCTGATTTGTGTATATTGAAGAATCCTTGCATTCCTGGGATAAACCCCATTTGATCATGGTGTATGATCCTTTTCCTGTAGGATTCTGTTTCCTAGTATTTTGTTGAGAATTTTTCATCTATGTTCTTCAGGGATATTGGCCTGTAGTTTTCTTTCTTTGTGACATCTTTGTCTGGTTTTGATATCAGGGTGATGGTGGCCTCATAGAATGAGTTTGGGAGTGTTCCTCCATCTGCTATATTTTGGAAGAATTTGAGAAGGATAGGTGTTAGTTCGTCTCTAAATGTTTGATAGTATTCACCTGTGATGCCATCTGGTTCTGGGCTTTTGTTTGTTAGAAGATTTTTAATCTCAGTTTCAATTTCAGTGCTTGTGATTTTTCTGTTTGTTTTTTTTTCTTTCTTCCTGGTTCAATCTTGGGGGGTTGTGCTTTTCTGAGAATTTGTCCATTTCTTCCAGGTTGTCCATTTTATTGGCATATAGTTGCTTGTAGTAATCTCTTATGATCCTTTGTATTTCTGCAGTGTCAGTTGTTATGTCTCCTTTTTCATTTCTAATTCTATTGATTTGAGTCTTTTCCCTTTTATTCTTGATGAGTCTGCCTAATGGTCTGTCAATTTTGATTATCTTCTCAAAGAACCAACTTTTAATTTTATTGATCTTTGCTATTGTTTCCTCCATTTCTTTTTCATTTATTTCTGATCTGATCTTTATGATTTATTTCTTTCTGCTAAGTTTGGGGTTTTTTTGTTCTTTCTCTAATTGCTTTAAGTGTAAGGTTAGGTTGTTTATTTGAGATGTTTCTTCTTTCTTGAGGTAGGATTGTATTGCTATAAACTTCCCTCTTAGAACTGCTTTTTCTGCATCCCATAGGTTTTGGATCATCGTGTTTTCATTGTCATTTGTTTCTAGGTACTTTTTGATTTCCTCTTTGATTTCTTCAGTGATCTCTTGGTTATTTAGTAGTGTATTGTTTAGCCTCCATGTGTTTGTATTTTTTTACAGTTTTTTTTTCCTGGAATTGATATCTAGTCTCATAGCATTGTGGTTGGAAAGATACTTGATATGATTTCAATTTTCTTAAACTTACCAAGACTTGATTTGTGACCCAAGCTATGATCTATCCTGGAGAATGTTGCAGCAGCACTTAATAAGAAAAGGTATTCTGTTGTCTTTGGATGGAATGTCCTATAAATATCGATTAAGTCTATCTTCTTTAATATGTCATTTATAGCTTGTGTTTCCTTATTTATTTTCATTTTGGATCATCTGTCCATTGGTGAAAGCGGGGTGATTAATCCTAATCTTGATTGTAGGTTTTTCTGTTTCAGCACTTTAAATATGTCCTGCCAAACGCTTCTGGATTGCAGAGTTTTTGCTGAAAGATCAGGTGTTAACCTTATGGGAATTCCCTTGTATGTTATTTGTTACTTTTCCCTTGCTGTTTTAAATATTTTTTCTTTGTATTTAATTTTTGATAGTTGATTAATATGTGTCTTGGCATGTATCTCCTTGGATTTATCCTGTATGGGACTCTCTGCACTTCCTGGACTTGATTAACTATTTCCTTTCTCATTTTAGGGGAGTTTTCAACTATAATCTCTTCAAATATTTTCTCAGTCCCTTTCTTTTTCTCTTCTTCTTCTGGGGACCCTATAATTCAAATGTTGGTGCATTTAATGATGTCACAAAAGTCTTTGAGACTGTCCTGAATTCTTTTCATTGTTTACTCTGCTCTGCGGTAGTTATTTCCACTATTTTATCTTCCAGGTCACTTATCCGTTCTTCTGCCTCAGTTATTCTGCTATTGATTCCTTCTAGAGAATTTTTAATTTCATTTAATGTGTTGTTCATCATTGTTTGATTGCTCTTTAGTTTTTCTAGGTCCTTGTGAAACGTTTCTTATATATTCTCCTTTCTATTTCCAAGATTTTGCATCATCTTTACTATCATTACTCTGAATTCTTTTTCAGGTAGACTGCCTATTTCCTCTTCATTTGTTTGGTCTGGTGGGTTTTTACCTTTCTCCTTCATCTGCTGTGTATTTCTGTGTCTTCTCATTTTGTTTAACATACTGTGTTTGGGGTCTCCTTTTCTCAGGCTGCAGGTTCATAGTTCTTGTTGTTTTTGGTGTCTGCCCCCAGTGGCTAAGGTTGGTTCAGTGGGTTGTGTAGGCTTCCTGGTGGAGTGGACTAGTGCCTGTGTTCTGGTGGATGAAGCTGAATCTTGTCTTTCTGGTGGGCAAGACCACATCTGGTGGGGTGTTTTGCGATGTCTGAGAACTTAGTATGATTTTAGGCAGCCTCTCTGCTAATGGGTGGGGTTGTGTTACTTTCTTGCTATTTGTTTATCATGGGGTGTCCAGCACTGGAGATTGCTGGTCATTGAATGGAACTGCATCTTAGCATTGAGATGGAGATCTCTGGGAGAGATCTTGCCGATTGATAATACCTGGGGCTGGGATGTCTCTGGTGGACCAATGTCCTGAATTTGGCTATCCCACCTCAGAGCCTTGGGTCCCACAGCTGGCCAGAGTACTAAGACCCTGTGAGCCATACGCCTGGAGAAGATGGGCTATGAGTTGGATGTCAGCCACTGCCCTGTTGTAACTCTGTCTCAGCTGTCTCCAAAGGTCACCCAGATATATTTGGTTATTCCACCATTCCTCAGAACTTGCACATGACAGTCTCAGATTTGTACATGTCCTCCTGATACTCTTCATTGAAATACCTTGACTTCATGATGGTGAGAGATATGCTAATAGTGTTGGTTCTCTTCAGTTCAGTGACTGGGACAATCTAAGCCTTTATGTGGCCAAGTCAGGAGCAGCTGTGCAATGGTCCCAAAGTAATAACATGTCAGATTCCAAGAAGGCTTTCTGCAGTGCCTGAGCAGTATTCCCAAGCAGCCAGTCCACTCAGCTGCAGCATTCTGACTGGGGATCTCAGTGGGACCCTATCAGGATTTCTGCCTGCCCTAGAGCCAAACTTGCCCACCCAGGCAAGGAGCAGAGGAGAGCATCTCCTGGCTCTGTCTCACCAGAGGAGTGGACACCTGGAAGCTGTGCAGCCAACAGCTTTGGAGCTCACAAATTTAATTTCTAGTAGAAGATGTCAGAGATTGTTGTTGTCTTCAGTATCTACTTTCCCACTTATTATAGTAATAGAATTCTTAATTTTTGTTGGGCCCTGATTTCCAACCCACTTGCAGTTCTATATAATGTACGACTAAGGGATGCAAGCAGATGGGAATCTTCCTCAGGGAATCTACTTCAGAATGATGATGTGTGTTCTTTGCCTCTTCTTCTTTACTCCTTTCTCCTTGAATGTGTGATGCCTGGAGTCAAAGCAATTAGTTTGGACTTTAAGACTTTGGGATAATAACACTCCTAGGGTAAGATTACTTGAGTTTCTGGAAATGTCACACAGAAGAATTGGCATAAAAACAGTTGGATGATTTACCTCAAGACTTCCACATGTAAGAACAGTAAAATTAGATATTGTTGAAGATATTGATATGCTTGGTCTTTGTGATTTTTAAATATGCTTAATCCTACTTGATACCAGTAATAATGAAATAGCCTTTAAAATGGAATGAAAAGTATTTCTGTAATAGGTTTCAATTTCTGGATAAACAGTAACTGAAAAGTCTGAAGAATAATGATAACTTGGCAGTAGAAAATGGGAACGTTTTAACCAAGGGACTTGTAGGGCTTTCTGGCCATGGTAAGAAGCAGAGGGGCAGAAAAGGGGATAAAAGAATTTAACAAAATACAAATGACAAGCAAAAGATACAACCTGACATAGTTGCTCTACAATTGTGCCTAAAACCCTTTAGTATCTCAGAGACATCTTTCATTCTTACCTTAACTAGTGCCATTTTGTGTTCAGAACTCCTTACCACATCATCTTGAGCTCAGAGATGGCATAAATACACCTTAAAGTGGTAAATATACGCTATAAGCAGGAACAAGTTCAGTACTTTCTCTACTAGACTTTAGGTTAACAGAAGCATATAAAATGAAGGATAACAGAAGCAGATAAAAATGTCCATTCCTGATCTGTCTCAACCATATAAATAAGGGAAAATGAACAAAATCCATGAGAGGAGACTCCCCTTGTCTACCACGGCTATACAAAAGTGTAGAGCTGGTAACCAATACAAAAATGCCAACAGTAACTGATACCTCCAAATGTAAAGTGGACAGCTCAAAAAATGGGGAAACTATTCATTTTATTTTACTACTTGCTCAAGACTTGATTTTCATTTTTCCCACTTTTAGGTCATCATTTTGCCCATGAAGATTTTCATTAAACTTTCATCTGACAGGCAGGTCTTCAAACCTGGGATTAGTTTCGTAATAGGAATCCTTGCTTGAGGCTCTATCTGCATTTCTAAGTCAGAACGTTGCTCATGATTTTTGCCAGAGGGAATTTTTAGAGGTTGGTACAGATTCTGGTTTAAGGACACTCTCCTAGTCTTTTCCCTCCATCCAAACCCTTCCGTTCAGTCTTACTGAATTTATTTAAGCAGTCTTGCTCTTCTGGACTTCAAGCTGAGGAATAAGAATAAGTAAACATAGATATTGACCACTAGAGATGGTATTACCTTTCATGACTTCCTTGAAATATAAAGCAGTGTTGAGACTAAACAGCGTGATTTTAAGGAAGTTCACAAAATCTATTAACTGAGTTAAATTTATAAGTTACTAACTCTCAGTGGCCTGCAGGAATTGTTTTCTTTTTAATTTTTTTACTAATCTAATTACACTATTTTCTTTATATATGTTATGTACCAAAATAAAACTTTCTCTTAAAAAATCTGGAAACTAAAAGCAGATAAAATGAAAATTTATTTGGGATATTTTTCTATACCCAATACTGTATTCAAGGCTGACATATTTAAGAGATGGGAATATTCCTTCAGAAGTGTAGAGTAGGCAAAAATCCAAGCATGGTGTGACTCTCTAACTTAGGAAAACTGGGTTAAGCCTTTAAAAACTAAGGAGCAAACAAAATGAACACAATGATTTAGAAAATATTCTACCTGTTTTCCCTCGGTTATCTTAATGTTTTAAAGACATTGGTCCTGCACAGATGGTGCTCCTGAAACAATGCTGTCTGCTTAAGTTTTTAATATAATTGTGAAATTCAGCATTCCTGGGATATAGCTACATTTCTCAGAAAACCTATAAATATTTCTCAGATGACTTTGAATACAAGAAGTGACTCCAAGCTAATGAAAATTGAATGGGGGCTGGAGTTTTTCCCCAAAGCCTAATGTTTAGAATTTTAATCTACCGAATTCAGTCAGCCCTAATTAGAGGACTTCAGCACTACGCAGACATCAATCACCATGTTATGACTCTGGGGAGGTACGTGTGTGTAATTAATCACCACGCATACCTGCCATTTCTTCTTTTCCCTTGTGAAGATTAGAAGGGAAAGAGATGAGTAGAGTTACCACATTGTGTAAACAATGCCACATCTTAGCGGCTCAATTATTTTACTTTCCTAGAAGAAAAGCCTTGCTTTAAAAAGTTGCTAATGTTCATTTTTTTCATTCTTTCTAGTATACACACTCATGGGCATTTTCTTCTTCTAGCCTGAAAACTGCAGAGCTATTTCCCTAGGTAGGGAGCAGAGGGTGGGAAATTTACTGACTGTCTTATGAAGAGTGTGCTGTTCTACCTCAAAGGACAGAGTTCCCCCATGTGAATCCCCAGTGTTTATCCATGAAACACCTGTCTTTTCTTTGAAGACTTCCATCAAAGTACTGAGAGAATCTGACCTTTCTTAACTTATGAGATAGTGACAAGACTGCCAAACATGTGTTGTCTCATAATTGCTCTTACAGATCTGTGCCATAAGCTATGATTAAATACCAGGAGAAAGGTCATGAAAAGATAAAACATAGAAAATGGCTTATTTATGGAAATTAATGAATTTAGAATTCTGTAGCACCTATGATAAACCACACATACAGTGAGACAATAAGTGTTAATGAACTTTAAATGTTGAAGAATATTTTTCTGCTGGGCCATCAACAAGTTTGTGTATGAGTGGCAGATTTTGCATATTAAATGCTGATATTTGTACTCTGCAGGACAATAATGAGAAAAGGGGTGGAGTTGTCTTTCAGTGTAAAATAATAAAGAATAAAGGACTCTAGTCTCTATAGTTTCCCAAGGGAATTGTATTCTTTAAGTTACTCAGCTCAAATGTAATTGTGTCTCATCCAAATTTCAAATTCAAAAATTTTCCCTTCAAACAAATCAGAGGAGGCAGAAACAACATACACCACTGGGTCCAAGGTTCAAAAACCATTGGAAGTATCAGAGTGGACCATAAAGATAGAGCAAAGAAACTACTGGACTTGGAACAAAATTTGCTTTTCTGGCAACTCTTCACTGTAGGTAAAGCAATGCATCTTAAGGACATGACACAATTTTGGGGGCCTTTGATCTGAAGGCAAGTCAAGAGGTTCCTAAAGCTCTGAGAGGCAGCTGGTAAATGAGAAAGCTTATATCTGAGAGCAGGAACAAATAGACCTCTGGTTAAAAGCCCCAAAATTAATGCAGCAAGAGAAAATGCAAATCAGAAATTGTTCAAAGATAAAAGTGATGGTAGCAGAAGCAGAGTACTAGGAATTTGAGTTGTGTGTTAGAATTTGGACTCAAAGACAATTAAATGAGCCTTCCTTATGCAAAGAAAGGCAAGCACAAAATTTTAGAAAAGGACTTAAAAATCAAACCATGATTGGGTATTCTGCTTCTGCCTATCTGAGGGTTAATTCCTGAATCCTTAATTAGAAGGAAGCATATCTATGTTACCAAGTCTCTTGACATTGCAATTTTGACAATTGAGGATCCAAGGGAAAAGTCAAGAAGAAAATGCCAGTCATGCAATCTTAGCAAATTTTATTTTTCTTGGCTCCAAGCCTTTACAGGAAAGCAGATTGTGATGAATCCAAAGTCTGTTTCAGGCAGGAAAATATTTGGGATTACATTAGCAAGAAAAGGTTGCAGATGATATCAGAAATTTATTTTTTAAAACATACTTGATATGAATTCAGGTATATGTCAAGTAGCTAGCAGAAAGAGGGATGATCAAATTTGTGAAAAACATTAAAATGAAGACATGAGCTAATATTTTGTGATCTAACTTTTTTTTTTTTTTTTTTTTTTTTTTTTTTTTTTTGCGGTACGCGGGCCTCTCACTGTTGTGGCCTCTCCCGTTGTGGAGCACAGGCTCCGGACGCGCAGGCTCAGTGGCCGTGGCTCACGGGTCTAGCCGCTCTGCAGCATGTGGGATCTTCCCGGACCGGGGCACGAACCCGTGTCCCCTGCATCGGCAGGCGGACTCTCAAGCACTGCGCCACCAGGGAAGCCCTGTGATCTAACTTTTAAAGCAATTTCCCACTTGAATTTTGGGAAAGGATTTAGAAAGGACTTAATTCCAAAAATTTTTAATAAAAATACTATAAGGTTACCAGTTTTTCCTTTGAAACAATAGGACAGGATCAACCTTCTTCTTTGTAGAAAAATAATCTACTTATGATTTCTAAGTAAAGGCAGCAACAGAAAAAAATAGCAAGAATGTTACCAGTAGTGCTAAGGAAGCATTTTATGAAGTGAGGCAAAGCAAAGACAATGTTGGATTGCCTGCACCTTTAAAGACAAAAGCATTGAAAAGGAGAATGATGAATTATCTTGGTTGAAAGATTTTTTTTTTTTGTAGAGTACTCATGTTTTAGATCATCCTTTCATCCAATAGTGCTGATTCATCAGTTTGAAGAAATTAATAAATTAAATGCCAGGTTTGGTATCACGTTCTTTGTGGGAGCTCAGTAAACATTAATCAAGGGAGCCGATGAGAATTTACAAAGGAGAAAAACAGTATCATCCACCTATTTGTGACATACAATAAAAATTGTAGTAGCCCTGGCATTTAAAATATGGGCTACATGTGGCTGTCTTTCTTATTTTGGTGACCCTGTTTCAAGGGCAAGTTGACTTCTTTGATAGATAGATAATTCTATCTTGAATTTCTAATCACATTACTCTGCAAAGTTCCCTTTAAAGAAAAAGAAGTACCTAAAGTACCAACAGTTATGTCTATGCAAAACGTCAAACGGAGTTAACATCTTTCTAAATTAGAAAAATGATATTGGTAACTCTTCAGTACTCAGGTTGCAATTATTAGATCTGAAGATTTAATATGTTCAGTTACTCATTTTGGTAATTCAATAGATAAATATTTAGGGAACTTACTGTGAACCAGGCTATCAAAAATAAATGAATACCACCTCTTTCAATTATTAAAATTATCATTATTACTTAGCAGTGCATTGCATACTAATGAGGTAGTAGGATGAGGGAGAGGGCTAGGGGGACACAGAAGAAGAAAGAAGAAGAAGAAGAAAGGTAGGAGAGGAAAATAACATTCAGACATTCTGAAGGTACTTTCCTATACCTCATTTCACTTAGTCTTTAACCTTTACATCACCCCACTGAGATAGGTGTGACTACCTATCTTCCCTACATATTTTTTTCTTTATATTTCTTTTTTAACAAATGAAAAATTCTTTGCTTAAAGTTATGTGATTCTCCTAGCAATTAAATTATGTAGCTAGGATTTGAAGCTGTGTCTATTTTACTTCTGATATAGTATATCAGTATAACTATAGTGGTTATAATTTTAACCACATTGCCTTAGGATCTAAGGGGAACACTTCTGCTATGACATCCCTACTGAACCATGTTATATCATTCCTAGCTATAAAACAGACTAATGGTTCCAGGAACCCATAACAAGTTTGAACTAATGGCCCATTTTGCTCAATGACACAGTCATTTCAAATCCCACTGTTTACCATTACTTATTGTGGGAAATATTTGTAATTTCCAGAAACTAAGCATCCTAGTTAATGCATTAGCACCTGAACTCTAATTTCCTTACTATCTTGGACATCTAATCTGTTCCCATTTTTTATCCCTTTTGAGAAGGTCAAGATTAAAGCACTGTGCCCTTGGAATCTCTGCACCAGTAATTAACATCCCATAAATCTTCAGTCTTTTACTTATGCTCACCTCCTGACCCTATCTAAAATTAAACTCTCTGCTGAGGATAATGCTTTGCCTGCATCCCTCAGATCTAGGAGGTAGATAGGATGTCCTCAATTTTTAAAAGCTTTATTTTAAGCATTTCAATTTTCTACTACACTTCTTATTGATTCATTTTATTTATTCTACCATATTTATTTTCTTCCTTCATCAACACCATCTTTCCTGCACTTCCATTTTCACTCAATTTATATACATTGAGCTATCATTAAAATCACTGCATTGAAAACATTCACAATTCCCTTTCCCACTCAACCTCCATCATCTTTGAATGCAGGGTCCTCCATCTCTGCACGTGCCACAAAACTGCTGGCTGTAGCTGGGGGGAGATATCACAAGCATGGTGTTCTGTTTCACTAGTAATTCACAACCGCAAACAAATACTAGCACTACCAAGTAAACCTACTATTTTTTGTTGGTACATTTTCCTTTATCTTCCAAGTTTTTACCACCTCTCTTTCCCACCATCCTTCACTCTCATGTAATGATTTCACTTCATGTTTCATTGAGAAAATAAAACCTAACATTGAAAAAGAACATTTTTTTCTACTAATACATCTATAATCCAACACAATTTTGTATCTTCCATCTGTCTTCTCTCTTATTCCCTTACTTTTATCTAAATCCCTTCTTTATCTTTGGTTCTGGATAATATTCATTTGATTTTAGTCAAAATTTTAGCTTATTCTCTATTCATCACTCTCTTCTAAATCATCAAATTATCCTGCTCCACTGGATTATTAACATTAGCTGATCTAGTGTCTCCTACTAAGTGAATTATAACTCCACTGTAAAACAAACAAACAAACAAATTCATCCTTGATGACACAACCCCTCCAGTGATGGGTCATTTTCTATTCCTCTTCATAGAGAAAATATTCAAAGCATCTTCTACAATTTGTGTCTGATTTTCTCATTTTCTGTTTACTTGTCAACCAATTTTAGTTGTGCTTCTGTCCCCACAACTACTGAGACTATATACTAACGTAGGTGATAAAAAAACAACACATTGCCAAACTTACCAATATTTCTTTAGCCTCATCTTACTTGAAGTCTCATCAATACCCCCTTCTTTCTGGGATGAGTCCTCTCTTGGATTCTTTCATATCACACATTCCTGACTTTCCTCTTCTCTCTCCTTTTCTCTCCTTCCTAGGCTCTCTTTTCAGGATATACCTACTTAAATGTGCCCCAGAGATTAAGCTGGAGGACTTTAGTTCTTTTCTATCTACCCCAGTGATTACATCAAATACCAAGGCTATAAATAATATTTTTATGTGATGATTATACAGTTTATATGTTCAGATGGCTAATTCAATAATTTATTATACATCTTTAGTTGGATATGTAATAGGCATCTCAAATTTAGCATGTCCAATATGCATTGCATCTTGTATCCCTTCCCAGGAGTCCTCTTCTCAGTAAATAACACTGCAGAGCCCACAACTTGGAAACACCCTTTATTTTTCTCACTCGTGTTTTCATCATCCAACCCATCATTACGTGCTTTTAGGAATAACTCAAGTATTTCCAAATATACCAATTTTCCCACCTCAATTTCTGGGCCCCATTCAATCAGTGTTTTCATATAGTATTTAGAATGACAGTTTTTTTTTTTTAAATCCAATCAAATGATGTCTCTTTTCAGCTATAAAATTCCTCAATGACTTCGCACTTTTAAAAGCATAAAATCCAAACTTCTTACTACAGCCTTTAGGCCTACCAGCTGTCTCACCTGATTCTGAACTCTTCTCATTCACTATCATACAATCATATCATACAGGCTCTTTTTGTTCCTTTTCCTTGCTTCAGGGCCCTAGCTCTTGCTCTTTCTATTCTTTGCCAGGAATGTTTTCTTAGGGACCTCCCAGTACTGATTCCTTTGTGTTTCTTGTCTCTCAGCTCATGTCTCATCTGTAGAGAAGCTCTTCATTTTCACACAATGAAAATCCTTCCCCATGATTCCATCACATCATCTTGTTTATTCATTTTATTTCAAAATATGTTGTAACATTATTTTTCTTTTCCATTTAAATTTAAATTCAGTCAGAATAAGGGTCTTGTCTACCCTGACAAGATGGGACCTAAAGCTCTCTTGCCTAGAAGCGTCACTTGCACGTAGTAGGTACTCAATAATGATTTGTTAAAGAGCGAGTCAGTGGATATGTCATTCCCCAGGATCATCAGTAAAGGAAATATAAATGCTAGAAAAAAGAGACTGTGATGCCCAAAATTCAAAAGCTTGTTACAATTTTCATAAGGATTAATCTTTATAAGTGTGATAATGAAGAATGTTGCTATTTCTAGGATGTCAACAGAGGCAGCTAATAGTGCAGAATGTGGGCAAGATGAGTCTCAGAAGTGAGACTTGGAAGGTCCAAAAGAGCTAATTTTTTACTTCAGAAATTCTAATTTTTAAAATTCCATTTTCTTACCATTTTTGGAAACATCTCATGTTTCTTAAAAGAGTAACTGGAGCCACATTCTGTACACTAAATCCATGTTTTGATTTAATCATATAGCACATGTGATGGGGATGGAGACAGTTACATCAATGGACTTTCTGTTTTCTTATAAGATTTCCTATAAATCCATGTCAGAAATGCTACTATGCTTTTAGCTCTAAATTAATTAATCTCCCTTTACCACTTTATAGATTTATTCCTTTCTTGGTGTCCAAAACCTTTAAACTCTGATTTTATTTTGAAAATAATAAATCATTCTAGAGAATGGATGAAAGATTTGTTAAGACAGTGGCCGGTAAAAGAGATCTAGAAATGCGAGGGTATGCTTCACAATGGTAACCCTCCATTTCCCAAAAGTATAAGTGCAGCTATATTGATTAATCCAGAATCTAAATTTATTGTTCAGATGCCCAATGATGATCCTTGTTCAATTATTTAAAGAGGTTTTTTGGAAGACAGTTCTTCATGGATCTCTCATGTTTTCTGCCTGTCTTGCTAACAAGGCACTAACTTGCCCTTTTTCCAGATCCTTTTCAAGGATGTCTGTATAGAAAACAACTTTGAGAAATAGTGATGGTGTCTCCCTCTGAAGCACTAAAAATGATTGAAGTTGCCTATGCTCCGGGTTCTTCTTTTGTAATGAAACATGATACTTGTGCAGTTATCATCAGGCCCTGTTTTCATTACCATGTGAGAATTCGGGCTTGGCAGCTGAGGCAAAGTGCTGAAATTTTGGTTACTGCTATTTCTTTGAGTTATCAACTCTCCTTTTTCTCTAGCCTAGGAGCTGTGTGTCTTTTACCAGCATCTATATAGTGATGACAGGCTAAATTGTTTGCTCGTGAGTAGGTTAAAATTTCAGATCCTTCGTGGTTCTTGATAGTCATCAGTATTTATCTAGTAGTCTACGAGCTCATCAATGCCTTTTGTTTCTTATGTGACAATATCTGTTTATCTCTTGTTATTAACTATTTGCATAACATTACACCACTATTTGTATTGTATAGAACAAATTCCATTAAAGTGAAATTTGATAGTACTATATTAATATCTACCACTCTCTATTTTCTTTCTGTCTTTTAAAAATTAACCTTAACTTTTTGTTTTATTTGCTCTATTATTAGAAACATGCAAAAATAACAATTTGTGTTTTGAATTAAGTTTAGGAATTATTGTTTTGGAGATGTGTTCCCACAAAATACTAAAATGTTTGCTCTGATAAAAATTACATTGGGTAAATTTGAGCATTTTCTGTACAAAATATTGTAATTTGAGAGCTTCTGTGCCTTTAGTCTGGATAAACCTCAGAATGAGTTAGTTTAATGAAAAAATTCAGTCTCTGTTACATAGCAAACTGACTTAGAAACACATAAGTTGAAATATACCACAAACAAAATTGTTATCAAATCAGTAGTAGTTCTTCACAGCTTCATAAGGTATGGCCATTTAACTACACTGACTGTAACATCTCTCCATGGTTTGTTTGTTCATCTATTTATTCATTCATTTGGGAGAACTCAAACTGAATGAGATACATGGACTTTCTGTTTTTAGGTCTTCAGATGGAAAAATAGAGTCTTATTTGCCCAGAAATGCATATATATATATATATCCCTTTATGTATAACTTCCTATGTGGACTCACTAGATGTTTTCACATTCATAATTAATTGAATAAAAGTACATTCCAACAACTCATCAAATTTAAACAATAAGAAAAAGAACTGCTGTAAGTGTGTACATTCAAACAAATGGTTTTCTGTCCTAGAATTTAGGTCTTCAGAGGAAATTGGATTGGAATAATAGGAAGGGCCGTCCAATGACTTCAAAATATATGATTGTCCTGATGGTTTACTAGGAAATTTGCATTCCATAAATTTAGCCATGTATGAGAGTAAACAATCAGATCATACATGTGTAAGAGGACTCAGAATTCAAATCACAGTAATCTTGAGAGTGATATTAGGGAAGCCCAATTTGAATTTAATAAATCAAAATTTGATTAAGCATGTATCAAACTGTCTTAGTCCATTAGTGTTGCTATAAAAAAATACCACAGAGTCGGTAGCTTATAAACAACAGAATTTTATTTCTCACAGTTCTGGAGGCTGGGATGTCCAAGATCGGGGCGGTAGAGCGTGGCAAAGGCCCACTTCCTGGTCCATAGCCTGTGCCTTCTCTCTGAATCTCTGTAGGGTCTCTTTTATAAGAACACAAGTTCTTATAAAACTAGCTGGCTGAATCCCCCTGATGACAAATCACCTCTCAAAGGACCTACCTCCTAATATCACCATAATGGACATTAGGATTTCAACATCTGAATTTGGGGGGGAAATATTCAGACCATAGCACAAGCCAAGTTTAGAGACTGAAGCCTCTGTTATTTCTAACATACAAAAACAATTTACCAAATGCTTACTATGTGTGAAACATTGTATATAAAATAATGATCAAAACAAGTAAGAACCCTGACTTCCTGGAGCTTGCAATTCAATCCACATTGACTAAGTAATTATTTAAATTAATTTAAATGCAAAATTTTGCTAGATGCTATGAAGTAACTACTCCAGTGTTATAAAAGATTTAATTTAGTTTCACACTAAGGAAGGCCTCCTGAGAACAGCAGGGCACATTGGAGTGGAATATAAATAGAAGTAAGCCCCGCAGAGTCTCTCTGGGGTTGGTGGTGGAGAAGGGGCTTGTGGTTACTTAGAACCCAACATTCATATTCCTCTATCAAGGCTTCCCAAAGTGATGGAGAGTATTTGTTGCTAACTAGCTAAAAGAGACTTCTTAAAGATATACTAATTCCTGTGTCCCGTGTCCATATTTACCAAACAAACTTTTGATAATGTGGTGCCTGCTATAACTTACCTTCAGTGAGAGAGGATATGAGTCATATTTCACATCATTATACATTTTATAAAATATTATTTAGATTATAATTTGACTTTACATGTTACTCAGGCTGCAGGAAGGAAAAGCACTAACTTTAGCATTCTTGTCACATTTGCAGCTGTATTGTAAATTAGCATATTAGCATTTGGCTTTCCTCAATCAGTCTGTTTGAGCTTAATATATATCCAACTCGGAGATGTGGATACCTTTAAGACGTGCCCCCCAAATTAGCCTGTGTATATAAAAGTCTTTACCAGCTTTCAGACAGTGGTGAATTCATTGAGATAAATGCTGCCTTCTAAGGCTGCAGTGGCCAGGTTAGGTGGCCAGAAGGATCTCTTCAGTTTACATACTTTTTTCTTTGTTAAATAAGAACTATTTATTCCTTTAGAACTGATTTACAAACAGTAAGGGAACATCTGTTTATTCATGCCTGTTCAATGATTGTAAGTGAGTAGGAAAATAACAGAATAGAAGTTATACTGGATAATATAAGTCCATATTTGATAACCAAAATTAGTTGCTTACTTTCCTCAGTGGAGATACCATGCATCTAGTTAAAGCTTGATGAAATGTAAATTTGAAAATAAATAGAAAAATAAACTAGTTATTTTTAATGTTCACAGATGACAATTACCAAATATAATTATTGCAAATTATTTAAGAAAATTATTAATAGTGATAATAAATATAAGCACAAACCCATATAATTGCAATAAGTAAATGCAGAGGAGAATGTATAGATAAAAACTCCTTCAGGAGATGACCTAATTCCTTTGCCTACTAAACTCTTAGGAAAAAAATTTTAGACTGAACCTTCCTTGTTATTATATTAGTGTATGTGTGTGTTTCTGTGTTTTCTTAACTAGTATACCTTTTCCCACATAAACTATATTTTCCATATTACAAGTGATATAGCTACATATTACATATCCTGTCTGGCATTATTCATAGCACTGTACTCTACTGTATTTCCAACTAACGTCTCTCAGTGACAAGAACAATCACTGAAGATGGAAGTCAGCTACACCACAAATCAGCAACCAATAAATTTGCCTCATGTAAATTCTCAAAATCCCTAAGGATCTTTCGGTCATAGAGGCTGGAGAGTTTTTCTGACAAAGGCAGTGTAGCAGTTGATATTCCTCCTTATTAGAATACATGTTGGTAAGGTTATTAATTGGGAAATTGAATCATAATTATTTAGCATTGATGTTAATTCTCCATATGATGAATGGGAGTTTATGAATGTAAGACTGGCCTTTCCTACTCGCTGTGTTTTCTTGAGTAAATATCTCAACTTCTCTCAGCAGCAGTTTAGAACAAGTAGATTTAGAACACATGTGTAATCGTTTTAGCCACATTCTTTCCAATGGTATTATTTCCTTTGCCCTAATGTCCCATCTAAAAATCAGTCCATACCTCTGGCTTTTCTGAATCTGAACTAATGAGCAATAACAAATAAAATCACATAACCAAGCAGACAGGTGCTGCTCTATACGTGTACACAACCATCTCTACAAGGCTTTTAATACTCCCTGGAAATTCTTTATATTTTCCAAGTCTTCCTTCTAACCCATTCTCCAATTACTTCAAACCTCTGTTTCTCTTCGCAAACCTTCCATATGACATTTTCCTCTTTTCACATTCTGATAACATCTTCTAGCCTCCTAAACTTAAACCCATAAACAGGCTTTTCTGCACCCTCATCTCTGGTTCCATTCCTCTTGCCCAGGCTCAATACTCCTCCCTGGCTTCAGATTCCATCTTCTCCTGTTTCTCAGGACTATCCCACTATTGATTTCCTCTCTTTTACCATATTTGACTCTTTTTGTACTGATACCTTCTATATTGTTTTCTTATTGCTACTGTAACAAATTACCACAACTTTAGTGGTTTAGAACAAGACAAATTTATTATATTACAGTTCTGGAGGTCAGAAATCGATCTTCGAGGGCTAAAATTAAGGTGTCAATAGGGCTCTGTTCCTCAAGGAGGCTTTAAAAGAGATTCTGTTTCCTTGTCTTTTCCAAATTTTAAAGGATACCTGGATTTCTTCACTTGTGGACCCCAGAAAGCAATCATGATTCCAATCTCTGCTTCCAACCTCCTATCTTTTTCTCTGATACTGACACTCCTGTCTTCTCAGAAGAACCATCTTAGAATATACATTGAGCCCATCCAGAAAATCCAGGAATATCTTTCCAACTCAAGATACTAAACTTGAGTGCCATGTTGCTGCAAACGGTACTATTTTGTTCTTTTTATGGCTGAGTAATATTCAATTGTGTATATGTACCACTTCTTTTTTTTTAAATCTTTATTGGACTATAATTGCTTTACAATGGTGTGTTAGTTCCTGCTTTATAACAAAGTAAATCAGTCATACAAATACATATGTCCCCATATCTCTTCCCTCTTGCGTCTCCCTCCCTTCCACCCTCCCTATCCCACCCCTCTAGGTGGTCACAAAGCACTGAGCTGATCTCCCTGTGCTATGCAGCTGCTTCCCACTAGCTATCTATTTTATGTTTTGTAGTGTATCTATGTCCATGCCACTCTCTCACTTTGTCACAACTTACCCTTCCCCCTCCCAATATCCTAAAGTCCATTCTCTAGTTGGTCTGTGTCCTTATTCCTGTCTTACCCCTAGGTTCTTCATGACATTATTTTTTCTTAAATTCCATATATATGTGTTAGCATACGGTATTTGTCTTTCTCTTTCTGACTTACTTCACTCTGTATGACAGACTCTAGGTCCATCCACCTCATTATAAATAGCTCAATTTCATTTCTTTTTATGGCTGAGTAATATTCCATTGTCTATATGTGCCACATCTTCTTTATCCATTCGTCTGTTGATGGACACTTAGGTTGCTTCCATGTCCTGGCAATTGTAAATAGAGCTGCAATGAACCTTTTGGTATATGACATTTTTGAATTATGGTTTTCTCAGGGTATGTGCCCAGTAGTGGGATTGCTGGGTCATATGGTACATCTATTTGTAGTTTTTTAAGGAACTTCCATACTGTTCTCCATACTGGCTGTACCAATTCACATTCCCACCAGCAGTGCAAGAGGGTTCCCTTTTCTCCACACTCTCTCCAACATTTATTTTTTCTAGATTTTTTGATGATGGCCATTCTGACTGGTATGAGATGATATCTCATTATAGTTTTCGTTTGCATTTCTCTAATTATTAATGATGTTGAGCATTCCTTCATGTGTTTGTTGGCAGTCTGTATATCTTCTTTAGAGGAATGTCTATGTAGGTCTTCTGCCCATTTTTGGATTGGGTTGTTTGTTTTTTTGTTATTGAGCTGCATGCGCTGCTTGTAAATTTTGGAGCTTAATCCTTAGTCAGTTGCTTCATTTGCAAATATTTTCTCCCATTCTGAGGGTTGTCTTTTTGTCTTGTTTATGGTTTCCTTTGTTGTGCAAAAGCATTGAAGTTTCATTAGGTCCCATTTGTTTATTTATTTTTTTTATTTCCATTCCTCTAGGAGGTGGGTCAAAAAGGATCTTGCTGTGATTTATGTCATAGAGTATTCTGCCTATGTTTTCCTCTAAGAGTTTGATAGTTTCTGGCCTTACATTTAGGTCTTTAATCCATTTTGAGCTTATTTTTGTGTATGGTGTTAGGGAGTGATCTAATCTCATACTTTTACATGTACCTGTCCAGTTGTCCCAGCACCACTTATTGAAGAGACTGTCCTTTCTCCACTGTACATTCCTGCCACCTTTATCAAAGATAAGGTGACCATATGTGTGTGTGTTTATCTCTGGGCTTTCTATCCTGTTCCATTGATCTATATGTCTGTTTTTGTGCCACTACCATACTGTCTTGATTACTGTAGCTTTGCAGTATAGTCTGAAGTCAGGGAGGCTGATTCTTCCAACTCTGTTTTTCGTTCTCAATATTGCTTTGACTATTCGGGGTCTTTTGTGTTTCCATACAAATTGTGATTTTTTTTGTTTTGGTTCTGTGAAAAATGCCAGTGGTAGTTTGATGGAGATTGCATTGAATCTGTGGATTGCTTTGGGTAGTAGTCATTTTCACAATGTTGATTCTTCCAATCCAAGAACATGATATATCTCTCTATCTATTTGTGTCATCTTTAATTTCTTTCATCAGTGTCTTATAGTTTTCTGCATACAGGTCTTTTGTCTCCTTAGGTAGGTTTATTCCTAGATATTTTATTCTTTTTGTTGCAATGGTAAATGGGAGTGTTTTCTTGATTTCACTTTCAGATTTTGCATCATTAGTGTATAGGAATGCCAGAGATTTCTGTGCATTAATTTTGTATCCTGCTACTTTACCAAATTCATTGATTAGCTCTAGTAGTTTTCTGGTAGCATTTTTAGGATTCTCTTTGTATAGGATCATGTCATCTGCAGTGACAGCTTTACTTCTTCTTTTCCAATTAGGATTCCTTTTATTTCTTTTTCTTCTCTGATTGCTGTGGCTAAAACTTCCAAAACTATGTTGAATAAGAGTGGTGAGAGTGGGCCGCCTTATCTTATTCCTGATCTTAGTGGAAATGCTTTCAGTTTTTCACCATTGAGGATGATGTTGGCTGTGTGTTTGTCATATATGGCCTTTATTATGTTGAGGAAAGTTCCCTCTATGCCTACTTCATGGAGGGATTTTATCATAAATGGGTGTTGAATTTTGTCGAAAGCTTTCTCTGCAGCTATTGAGATGACCATGTGGTGTTTCTCCTTCAATTTGTTAATATGGTGTATCACATTGATTGAGTTGCGTATATTGAAGAATCCTTGCATTCCTGGAATAAACCCCACTTGATCATGGTATATGATCCTTTTAATGTGCTGTTGGACTCTGTTTGCTAGTATTTTGTTGAGGATTTCTGCATCTGTGTTCATCAGTGATATTGGCCTCTAGTTTTCTTTCTTTGTGACATCTCTGTCTGGTTTTGCTATCAGGGTTATGGTGGCCTTGTAAAATGAGTTTGGCAGTGTTCCTCCCTCTGCTATATTTTTGAAGAGTTTGAGAAGGAGAGGTATTAGCTCTTCTGTAAATGTTTGATAGAATTCGCCTGTGAAGCCTTCTGGTCCTGGTGTTTTGTTTGTTGGAAGATTTTTAATCACAGTTTCAATTTCAGTGCTTGTGATAGGTCTTTTCATATTTTCTATTTCTTCCTGATTCAGTCTTGGCAGGTTGTGCATTTCTGAGAATTTGTCCATTTCTTCCAGGTTGTCCATTTTATTGGCATAGACTTCCTTGTAGTAATCTCTCATGATCCTTTATATTTCTGCAGTGTCATTTGTTAAATCTCCTTTTTCATTTCTAAATCTATTGATTTGAGTCTTCTCCCTTTTTTTTCTTGATGAGTCTGGCTAATGGTTTATCAATTTTGTTTATCTTCTCAAAGAACCAGCTTTTAGTTTTATTGATCTTTGCTCTCATTCACTTCATTTATTTGTGATCTGATTTTTATGATTTCTTTCCTTCTGCTAACTTTGGGGTTTTTTTGTTCTTTCTCTACTTCCTTTAGGTGTAAGGTTAGGTTGTTTATTCGTTATGTTTCCTGTTTCTTAAGGTAGGATTGTATTGCTATAAACTTCCCTCTTAGAACTGCTTTTGCTGCATCCCATAGGTTTTGTGTCGTCATGTCTGCATTGTCATTCATTTCTAGGTATTTTTTTATTTCTTCTTTGATTTCTTCAGTGATCACTTCGTTATTAAGTAGTGCATTGTTTAGCCTCCATGTGTTTGTATTTCTTGCAGATTTTTTCCTGTAATTGATATCTAGTCTCATAGCGTTGTGGTTGGAATACATACTTGAAACAATTTCAATTTTCTTAAATTTACCAAGGCTTGACTTGTGACCCAAGATATGATCTATCGTGGAGACTGTTCCATGAGCACTTGAGAAGAATGTGTATTCTGTTGTTTTTGGATGGAATGTCCTATAAATATCAATTAAGTCCATCTTGTTTAATGTATCATTTATAGCTTGTGTTTCCTTATTTATTTTCATTTTGGATGATCTGTCCATTGGTGAAAGTGGGGTGTTAAAGTCCCCTACTATGAATGTGTTACTGTCGATTTCCCCTTTTATGGCTGTTAGTATTTGCCTTATGTATTGAGGTGCTCCCATGTTGGGTGCATAAATATTTACAATTGTTACATCTTCTTCTTGGACAATCCCTTGATCATTATGTAGTGTCCTTCTTTGTCTCTTCTAACATGCTTTATTTTAAAGTCTGTTTTGTCTGATATGAGAATTGCTACTCCAGCTTTCTTTTGGTTTCCACTTCCATGGAATATCTTTTTCCATCTCCTCACTTTCAGTCTGTATGTCTCTGTAGGTCTGAAGTGGGTCTCTTGTAGACAGCATCCTACAAAACAGGACAGGGTCCTGTTTTTGTATCCATTCAGCCAGTCTGTGTCTTTTGGTGGGAGCATTTAATCCATTTACATTTAAGGTAATTATCGATATGTATGTTCCTATTCCCACTTTCTTAATTGTTTTGGGTTTGTTATTACAGGTCTTTTCCTTCTCTTGTGTTTCTTCCCTAGAGAAGATCCTTTAGCAGTTGTTGTAAAGCTGGTTTGGTGGTGCTGAACTCTCTCAGCTTTTGCTTGTCTGTAAAGTTTTTAATTTCTCCATCAAATCTGAATGAGATCCTTGCTGGGTAGAATAATCTTGGTTGTAGGTTTTTCTCCTTCATCACTTTAAATATGTCCTGCCAGTCCCTTCTTGCTTGAAGAGTTTCTGCTGAAAGATCAGCTGTTAACCTTATGGGCATTCCCTTGTGTATTATTTGTTGTTTTTCCCTTGCTGCTTTAAATATGTTTTCTTTGTATTTAATTTTTGACAGTTTGATTAATATGTGTGTTGGCATGTTTCTCCTTGGATTTATCCTGTATGGGACTCTCTGTGCTTTCTGGACTTGATTAACTATTTTCTTTCCCATATTAGGGAAGTTTTCAACTATAATCTCTTCAAATATTTTCTCAGTCCCTTTCTTTTTCTCTTCTTCTTCTGGAGCCCGTATAATTCGAATGTTGGTGTGTTTCACATTGTTCCAGAGGTCTCTGAGACTGTCCTCAGTTCTTTTCATTCTTTTTTCTTTATTCTGCTCTGCAGTAGTTATTTCCACTATTTTATCTTCCAGGTCACTTATCCGTTCTTCTGCCTCACTTATTCTGCTATTGATCCCTTCTAGTGTATTTTTAATTTCATTTATTGTGTTGTTCATCGTTGCTTGTTTCATCTTTAGTTCTTCTAGGTTCTTGTTAAATGTTTGTTGTATTTTCTCTATTCTATTTCCAAGATTTTGGATCATCTTTACTATCATTATTCTGAATTCTTTTTCAGGTAGACTGCCTGTTTCCTCTTCATTTGTTAGGTCTGGTGGGTTTTTATCTTGCTCCTTCATCTGCTGTGTGTTTTTCTGTCTTCTCTTTTTGCTTATCTTACTGTGTTTGGGGTCTCTTTTTTGCAGGCTGCAGGTTTGTAGTTCCCGTTGTTTTTGATGTCTGTCCCCAGTGGATAAAGTTGGTTCAGTGGGTTGTGTAGGTTTCCTGGTGGAGGGGACTAGTGCCTGTGTTCTGGTGGATGAGGCTAGATTTTGTCCTTCTGGTGGGCAGGTCCATGTCTGGTGGTGTGTTTTGGAGTGTCTGTGGACTTATTATGATTTTAGCATCCTCTCTGCTCCTGGGTGGTGTTGTGATCCTATCTTGCTAGTTGTTTGGCATAGGGTGTCCAGCACTGTAGCTTGCTGGTCATTGAGTGAAGCTGGGTGTTGGTGTTGAGATGGAGATCTCTGGGAGATTTTTGCCATTTGATATTACATGGAGCTGGGAGGTCTCCTGTGACCAGTGTCCTGAATTTGGCTCTCCCACCTCAGAGGCACAGCACTGACTCCTGGCTGCAGCACCAATAGCCTTTCGTCCACACAGCTCATAATAAAAGGGAGAAAAAGTAGAAAGAAAGAAAGCAAGAAAGAGAGAGAGAGAGAGAGAGAGAGAGAGAGAGAGGAGGAAAGAAAGAGGATAAAAGAAAATAAAGTAAGGTAAAATAAAATAAAATTATTAAGAAAAAAGTTTTTCTAAAACGTAAAAATACGAACGGACGGATAGAACCCTAGGACAAATGGTGAAAGCAAAGCTATACAGACAGAATCTCACACAGAAGCATACACATACACACTCACAAAAAGAGGAAAAGTGGAAAAAATCATAAATCTTGCTCTCAAAGTCCACCTCCTCAATTTGGGTTGATTCGTTGTCTATTCAGGTATTCCATGGATGCAGGTTACATCAAGTTGATTGTGGAGATTTAATCCTTTGCTCCTGTGGTGCTGGGAGAGATTTCCCTTTTTCTTCTTTGTTCGCACAGTTCCTGGGGTTCAGCTTTGGATTTGGCCCCGCCTCTGCATGTAGGTCGCCGCAGGGCATCTGCTCTTCGCTCAGACAGGACGGGGTTAAAGGAGCCACTGATTCGGGGGGCTCTGGCTCGCTCAGGCCGGGGAGAGGGAGGGGCACGGAGTGTGGGGAGAGCCTGCGGCGGCAGAGGCCAGCATGACGTTGCACCAGTCTGAGGCGCGCCGTGCGTTCTCCCGGGGGAGTTGTCCCTCGATCACGGGACCCTGGCAGTGGCGGGTTGCACAGGCTCCCCGTAGTGGGGTGTGGATAGTGACCTGTGCTCGCACACAGGTTTCTTCGTGGCGGCAGCAGCAGCCTTAGCATCTCATGCCCGTCTCTGGGGTCCGTGCTGTTACCCGCGGCTCGCGCCCGTCTCTGGAGTGCCTTTAAGCAGTGCTCTTAATCCCCTCTCCTCGAGCACCAGGAAACAAAGAGGGAAGAAAAAGTCTGTTGCCTCTTTGGCAGCTCCAGACATTTTCCTGGACTCCCTCCCGGCTAGCCGTGGTGCACTAAACCCCCTTAGGCTGTGTTTATGCCACCAACCCCAGTCCTCTCCCTGCGCTCCGACCGAAGCCCGAGCCTCTGCTCCCAGCTCCACCCGCCCTGGCGGGGGAGCAGACAAGCCTCTCGGGCTGGTGAGTGCCGGTCGTCACCGACCCTCTGTGCGGGCATCTCTGCGCTTTGCCCTCCGCACCTCTGTTGCTGCGCTCTCCTCCGCAGCACCGCAGCTCCCCCGCTCCGCCACCCGCAGTCTCCGCCCACGAAGGGGCTTCTATTGTGTGGGAACCTTTCCTCCTTCACGGCTCCCTCCCACTGGTGCAGGTCCCGTCCCTATTCTTTTGTCTCTGTTTTTTCTTTTGCCCTACCCAGGTACGTGGGGAATTTCTTGCCTTTTGGAAGGTCTGAGGTCTTCTGCCAGCGTTCAGTAGGTGTTCTGTAGGAGTTATTCCACATGTAGATGTATTTCTGATGTATCTGTGGGGAGGAAGGTGATCTCCGCATCTTACTCTTCCGCCATCTTCCCCCCCCCCACATCTTCTTTATCCATTCCTCTGTTGATGCACATGTAGGTTTTTTATAAGTACCAATGATTTTCTAACTTCTATTTTTAGTATAGATCTCGTTTTATTTCATAGCGTACAACTAATTACTGTAATTTTCAATTAGGTGCGAAAACACTTTATGCCCTAATCTTTTTCCGTTTCTTGTATTCCTTATCCTCAAACAGAAGTCTTAAAATATATTCTTGAATTTGTCTCTGTATCTCTGCCATCAACGTGTTATAATTCTTATGTTCTTTCTTCTAAATACATCCTGAAATTTTTGGTTCACTCCATTTTTATGCCCATTACCGCAGTTCATGCCAATATTGTCTGTCATCTGAATTATTTGTAGAGCCTTCAGGTGAGTCTCCCTGCTTCAAATATGGCTTCCCTTCCAAGCTATGCTCTATACTGGAGGCAGAAGAATATTTTTAACACTCAAACGACCTTTTAGAATTCTCTTACTTAAAACCTTTCATAGTTTCTTCTTAGTCTTAGATGAGACTAGCTTCATGGGCATGTGGCATGAGCAATTACACAGGGTCCTACTCTTAGAAGGGCCCCATCTTGATTTGGTGCTCACTCTACCATGTTGAAATTCTTAATAATTTTTGAACACAAAGCCATATAGTCTCATTTTTGCCCTGTCCCCCACACATCCTAAGAGCCAGTCCTGCTCTTAGGTAAAATTTTCATATCTTACTATAGCTTTTAAGACTTTCATAACTAGGTCCATTTTCTCTGTCTTGTCAGCCACTCATATTGCTCTTTCTGTCTGAAAACACAGACACACACACATGCACACACATGCACATGTGCAACTCAAACATTTGCACTCCATCCCCGACCCTTTGTTAAAATTCTATTCAATCTGTAGATCTCTGTTTCAATATTATTTTCTCTGCCTTGCTACAATCTATTCCATAGCCAGTACTAATCACAGGGTATCTCTGCTGCTCCAATATGTCACTCATCTCCCTCTATGGTAACTGTTATATGCTTTTCTGTATCTTTCAGAGATGCTAAGATCCATGCCACTCTTTCCTACTTCATCCATCTTGTATTACGTAGTTCTTATAGTATTATGGATATATGTACTTAATTGTGAATGGTTAACAAAGAGTAATTGTCTTTTTTACTTTTTTCAAAAGAAATAAACATACAAATGCTAAAACTGTCTACTTAATATGAACCTGTGCCAGCAAATAAAACAGTCATTATTTTTCTATTGATCAGATTTGTACATCTACCAAAATTCAGAGAGAGACTAGCATCGTGGGTTTTACCTCTTCAAGTATTGCAAGAAAAGGGAATATTTTTTCAAATCAGAGCACAAATCTTTAAAATTATAACATCCATCATTGACTACTGTCTTTTTTGACTTTTACAGGAATGGTCTTTTATAGTTATACAAATACTATTATTCTGAAAAAGCAATTCAATTGCTAGCTAAACCCTATGATGAAGACCAAAAGTAGTGAAAAATTGGAGGTCAATTTTCCTGTCTTGCTATGATTGTCAAAACAACTCTTATTTGCTCCATGTAAATAAAAGACAATGGTGGAAATGATATTAGCATAAAAGCCTAAGGGAAAGAGATATCCCATTGTGTATTTTTTTGGTAAAAGAAATAGCCTGGTACACAATGCTAGAAAAACATTGAAAAATGAGCTTCTGCAAATGTCTAAAGTGGACCAGAGTGGGAAATACTTTTCTACCACATAATTTTGTCCTAATGTCTATTCTCATCAGGTTCTCATTGGGTAGAAGGATGGGCCTGAACAGGCTACAGCACTGCTTAATTATCTGGACTTTATTATCACCATTCACTGAATTATGATCATTATTCTCATGAAGCAAAATTTACACAGAATCTACTATCCTCAAGATGCTAAGATGCTAAGGGAATTGCAATAGATAAGTATCTTAATTAGATTAATTTAAACATTTTTAAATTGTATTTTAAATTTTATTAAAGAAGAGCTCAGGACCCTCTTCCTTGTTATATAAATGAAAACGTGATTTTGCTTTTCTAATAATCCTAACTTATCTTTCTGCAAAGTGGTTCTGCCCTATTTCCCTCTAGCTCCATTAACCTAAGAGCATTTCCCATATATTTAAACAAGTGAACAGGAAGATTGTTAGATAAAAACTTACAGACACTGTGAGCTTTAGGAAACATGCTAAATAATAAAACATAAAATCAATTACAAAATAATGCAGTTGAAAGTCCAAGAAAATCATGTGATCACATGACTAGCACCCAGGAAAAAAGGATCTGTATGCTGGGCACAGATATGGCACCAGCACGAAAGACAGATGTTTTCCTAAGCACTATTGTATAACCTTATTTGGGTACAGCCGGGGGACATTGCCAGTCAGATCTAGGCCGTGTTCATTAGAGAAGCGGTGAAAAGTGTTAACAGAAACCGATTTTTCCCTTCCAAGAACTGTCTGCTAAAGCAGAGTTGTCAGTCAGCCTTTGGGAATCTTTGCCCATGTGCAGATGTTGCTATTCTCTTGGTGCATAATCAGATCTGTCATTAACACCTCCACAGTCTTCTATATTTGGGCAGAGAAGAGAGTGTTTTTCTCTTATGCGGGAATCTAAGTGTTTTGCTATGCCCTAGTCAAAAATAAAATGGAAATTATTTCTGGGATCTCATTTATATGATCTTGCGTGAAAATTTAGGTTTCTTCTCAATGTTACGATAAGCTTTCCAAATTGACTGAATATTGCCCTGCCTTAGAAAATGGAAGGCTAATTAAGCAGGCAGTAGACCTTTCCTCACCCTGTGCTCAATTTTACCACTTATTTTTAATGCTGTTTTACCCTTGGCTATAAAAGCTCACTATTTGCTGAATGTTTTACCTCAAAGTTTCAAAAAAGAAGGGGAAAAAAAATCATCTTAAAGGCCTATTGATTTTTTAAGCATGTTTTGGTTTTGCAAGTTAGAGATGGAATGATTAACTTATGGTTAAATGTTGATTTCCTGTTCTCAAGAGCAAGGATAATGTGTTATACTTATTAATAATAAATAACTTATAAATTGTTAGACATAAGAATAGGCACTCAGGATATACAGAATCTAACAGATTCTGGGCATGTCATGATAAATATGACACAATTTTTATTCCCTTGATGATATTAGCAATGATCACAAATGCTAGCCCTTCTTCTGGGCACCCTGTAGGAGAGCATTCCTAATCCCCCTGTTTGAGTTAGGTATGTTCAGGTGACTTGCTTCAGTTTATGAAATGTGGTACAGAGGTGTTGTTTCACCTTTTGAGTGGAAGCCTGAAGAATCAGTGCATGGTGTGCTGGTATTTCCTCCCCTGTTAATTGTCATAGCAATCCTGAAAAGATGAGATAGGGCCTCTGCTAGCCTTGAAGACCTGCAGTTAACAGAACCTCCTGCCAACTCACATCAAACATCTGGTATGAATGAAAAATAAACATTTAATATTTTTAGCCATGAGATTTAGGGATTGTTTGCTACTGCAGTGTAACCTAGCTATCCTGACCTACATGAAATAAGATCAAAACAATCTAAAAGAATGCATAGGAGTTAATAATAAGAATGGAAGGGAGGAGTATTCTAAACAAAGAGGGGTATCAAAAGCAAAGGAGCAGAGAAATTTCAAAGTCCATCGCTGGGGGATAAAACACAAAATTAATGACTCAGGTTTGATATAATCAGCAGAGAAATCTGCTCAAAGAATAGGTTTTTAACCACATATTGAAGACATGAGCAGAACTGGTGGAATTGTTGAGGGAATATGGACTGAAGGAAATGTCAAACATATGTTGGAAAGGGAATCAGATGCTACTTTTCCTAGAGAGCATATGCTCCTTGGAAATCTCTGCCTTACCCTTCTGACTCCTTTCCATAGCCTGTGGTAATTGTGGTCTGTGAGAATTCCTCAAATACAGCTTGTGACCTCTTAGAAAATCTGCAGAGTTTTGTCCTGGTGCCTTTTATAGTCTACATGTATTTTAAAAAGTGGAGAGGAAAATTAAGCCAGATAAAATTTACAGATGTTAAGAGCTTTAGGGAAATTAATGGTCTAGTCCCAATTGCAGAGCAGTGTAGAGAAAGAATAAATTTGAAATTTAAGGGATTAAAAGTTGTATCATATTACATTTATTTAATATAATCTATACACTTTTGAATTACAATATTTGACTAGTAAATATTGCATAGAGAAGTTGTTTTTTTTCAAGCTGAAGTTTTATTTAAAATGTAAAAGAAATGGTTCTTCAAAATGCTGATGAATAAAGCAGAAGGATACAATGCTCTCTTTCAGCTACTCAATCCAAGTACAGGATAACATACAATATTTAAGTGCTGGTAGGATTGTACAGTAGTTTAGTTAGAGGACTTGAGCCTAGATTATGTAGAAATTCTCAGGGTGTAATCTGGGTTCTGAGTTTGCACCTTTACTGAGCATGAACGAGGGCTTGTGCTCAAATCCTTTGGCTCAAAGTTCTTTGCATAGCATCTGTTACAGTAGATTTCACCTTCCTTCCTAGTCAGGGTTGTTGATACAAGACTCTTCCCACACTTGGCACATAGAAACACATTTGTGCCTGGACTTTCCAGCTCCAGTTAGCTTCTCTGCAGCATATATGAAATCCCCATATCTGGAACACTTCTCATCACCTCCCTATTTATGAGCATTTTTAGAAGTACTTGGATTTGTTGTAGCCCTGTAAATTTGGATGCCTAGCCTCTCACCACCATCCATCTGGAACATGCCAGGGCCCCTGCTACACTTACGCCTTTTGGCCCATTCTTCTTTCCATGGCAAGATTTACAGTGGGTCTTTTCATCTGAAATGCTGCAGTCATGCTATCTAAATTTTTCCTGTCAATCATGAACAGAAAGTAACAGTGAAAGCTTCTCCCAACACATTGAAGCTCTTCCACAGCGTTCACGATGCTCCCACCAGCCCCAACTCATTTCCACTCCCCAGACCCCAGACCGGCTTTTGGAGATGGAGGTAGGACCGTGCAACTCCAGGCTGGGCAGAGAGGAGCAGTACACTGGTGGAAGTCAGGGAGCCAGGAGAGTTTTTACAAGTTTGGGTGTATTTCCTTTAGAGCTGCTATGAAAACATTCTCTGACAGATAATTTATATTTTTTCTTAATATTTTTATATTATCTTAATAATGATGAATTTATATATTCAATGGCTAAGCACCTATTATTTTCAAATTCATTAATGTTATTTGAAATTGTTCTTCCTGAAGAACTATATTTATTCTTAATACTGTGCATGTTCAATTCATTTTCTTTAGATTCTTAAAAAAAATAATAACTCTCTTGGGGAAAAAAAACAGTTCAAACAAAATGTACAGACTAATTTGGTTACCAGTCTTCAAAATAACAGTAAAATTTCATTGACTATTTGGTTGTTCTATAATTAGTATGGAAATAAATGGACTATAAATAATCAGCCTGGTGGTATAAATCTAAACTTGTCAGGCTTAGCTAGTTAGGAACTGATTTTATGTGTGTGTGTTTTCATTAGTCATGAAATATATGCAGAATTGCTTCCATGTCAGTTTTAAGTAGCTGAACACTTCTATATATGCATATCCCCTGGGGATATTGGGAATAGAAATTCCCCCCAAAATTAAGTACCAGATTGTTTAGAAGCATAGATATAAGGGATAAAATTTTACCTTTAGCTATGTTAATGCAAATCCAGTCACAGTCATGAATATATTATTTTTATTCTTCTGGATCTGAGATTGATATATCAGAAATGAATTTTAGCCCATTTATCCTGCTGATATAACACATTACATGTGTACCAGGTAGCTCATCTTTTTTTGCTTCTTTTTTCTGGTATTACAAAATATAACCAGTAGCTCATTTTCTTATAGAATCTGAGAACTCTCTCCAACTCTGAAATGGTTAGACTATCATTCCAATGTAAACCAGAGCAGCGCTTGTTGCTACTGACCCTGGCAGGCTCCCTCTCCAGGGATTTCACAACAAACAGGTTGATTGAATTGATCAGTGAACTCAGTGAATCACTGGTTGATTCTATGAAGCAACCCGATCTCCTATGATATTGTTGAGTAGTTTTTCAATCTTGATCAAATTGAAGAGTCATGTTGGTATTGTATAGACAAAGTTCAAATTTACCAGACTTTACTCAGGGCCCTTTTTTATTTGGTCATATTTTCCATAAATATGTATTCGGATGTGTGTTATTTGTGTGTGTGGAGGGGGGCAGGATTTTGTAGGCGTTAGTTATCATGTATTATATTGTACTACTCTATCCACTCAAAGTGAAAACTAAACATGATGTCAGGCACGAAAATGTAATGTTTTGGGGTTTCCATTTAATATGATATCACTTATATGTGGAATCTTAAAAAAATGGGTACAAATGAACTCATTTACAAAGCAGAAGTAGAGTCACGGATATAGAAAACACACTTATGGTTACCAGGGGATAAGAGGGGAAAGAGGGATAAATTGGGAGATTGAGACTGACATATACACACTACTATATATCAAATAGATAACTATTAAGAACCTGCTGTATAGCACGGGGAACTCTACTCAATACTCTGTAATGGCCTAGATGGGAAAAGCATCTTAAAAAAAAAAGAGTGGATATATGTATATGTATAACTTGTAAGTTGTATTATAAATCAACTACACTGCAATAAAAATTTTAAAAAGGAATGACAAACTATGGTTATCTATAAGCAAAAAAAAACAAACTATGGAAACACATCAAAAGAATTTGAAAGTGTCTCCATTAATACTTTAGTTTATATTTACTTTGCTGATTTACCTGTCAAAAGTATTATCTTTTCCTGTCATTTATTTTACCTGTTTTCATGGACTCCACAGCGTAACTTCAGATGGGCCTCCTGGGATGGTGAGATGTCCCGTATATACACACTAGACAATCTATAAATGACAATGTACTTAACTTGTCTAGGAGTTGATCTTGAAGGAGAGAGATTATGAATCATAGTAATTGAAGTGTTGGGTCCCCATACATAAAGATAGCTAATATTTACTGAGTAGTTACATAGGTCAGGCAGAATCCATGTTTTACATGAATTAATTTAATTCAATTGTCTCAACAGCACTGTACACTGTTACTGCCCATTATTTATACATGAGGAAAGTAAGTCTTAGAGAACTTAAGTCATTACTTTTAACTCTGTAACTTGGATTCTTTTTTCTCAGTTTTATTGAGAAATAACTGACATATATCTTTATGTAAGTTTAAGGTGTACATCATGATAGTTTGATTTACATATATTGTGAAATGATCACCATAATAGGTTTAGTTAGCCTTTATTCATTTAAACACAATAAAAGAAAAAAATTCTCCTTGTGATGCCTAACTTGTGTTCTTAAACAACTTGCTATAACAATGTGGGATTTTTTTTCAATGCATTATATGAGTTCCTTGAACTGCAAGACTATAGTTATGTAATTGCCCATGTAAAAATAAAAGCAAGCCTTTATTCTCTTTTTAACACTAACCACACATAAAAGTGAACACTGGACGTCTCAGAGTTATCAACTGTGCATTTTTGGTTGCAATACTCATGGGATGAATATAATCCCATGATCAAAAAGTAGAAGGGGAATGCTGTGGAGAGAGATTAAAAGAGGACTAGCAATATTTCCTATGACTGCCCTTGAAACATCAGATAATAGACTGTTAAAGAGTCAGAGCTAATGGACCAGTTTATTTTTTTACATAAGGTGTTCTTTATTTTTTTTGAATTTTATTTATTTTTTATACAGCAGGTTCTTATTAGTTATCCATTTTATCCATAAGGTGTTCTTATTCTTTTCAGATATAAATTAGCCCAATCATATTAAATATCATGCACTATGTGTAGAGTTGGGTAATGATCTCCATGAAATAATGAGTGCAGAGGGTTCACTTCAAGCTGTCTCTCTGTTCCAGCTGTTTCTTCTTATCTTAATTTTCCTAATTGGGTTACAATTAGGCTGTGAATGAGATGTTAATGTGGGAATTGGAGCTTTTCAAGGAAAAGGTTTACTTCTTTTTCTGTTTTGTGGTTCTTAACTTTCAGAGGCCTATTTCGTGCTACACATTAACTAAAAAACATTATAAAGTATTTAAGACGAGCTTCTGGCATGCCAAGAATAACCTGTTTACATCTCCACAGAGCTAACATTTTGGCTGCAAGAAAAACACTATTTGGGAAAATGTTTTCAATTTGTTTAGGGCATGAGATGTTTATTTAAAAACTATTATAATATCTCATATTTGTTTCTGACATTGTCTACAGGCCTGACTTCACTTACTAATTTGAAAGCTATCAGCTGGACAAGCTTTGAATAGGAATGGTAAAAGTCAAATCTAAGTCCTTGCTGTTCAGAGTATGATCCTTGGATCAACAGTATCAGCATCACCTGGGAGCTTGTTGCAAATGCAGAATCTCAGACCCAGTTTGGTTTTAATCTTATTGAAACATAATCTGCATTTTAACAAGTTCCCCAAGTAATTTATATGCATATCAAAGTTTGAGAAACCCTTTTAGAGTCTGATTATAGTAACAAATCAAAGGCAATTCCAAATTTTAAAAAATTATTTGTCTCATCATCCATTCTGATCATATATAAGAAGATATGAAATCTCAACTGGGTCGTCTAGTGACAATTAGATTTAACTTTTTTCAGGCGGACTCTCAACCATTGCACCACCAAGGAAGCCCAGATTTAACTTTTTAATAACATTGCTACTTTAGATTTTAAAAAACAGGCTAAACAACTTTGAAAGCATTACATGAAAAAAGCACAGAGGCAGAGTTGGAAAGTGTTGGTTCTTTAGGCTGTTGTTCTCTAAGGAATCTAGACAATCTAATTTTCTTCTCCCCTGTGGGTCAGTGATGCTGAAGTTCGAAGACTGATATAAGGCTCTGGAATCAGTGGAAAGTATTTCATTACATTCATAAATTTCCCCACTATGTTTTCTTATTCATTTTAGTAATCGTAGACCTCTTATTTATTATTTAAGTTCACTTTATCCAATTAAATGTGCCTTGCCACTTGAAACTTTAATTAATAATGCATTTTCAAAATTCCTGTTCTAGACGACCAGATTCCCGAGGAATGCTGTGCAACTATTTATTTATTGACAGAGTGTCATCTGTTGCCAGCCATTGATGTCAAGGTGACTTAGCTGAGATTTTTGTGGTTGTCCTATGACAAGCAGGATGCCCTTGTGAAGTTTTTCATTCTGTCAGTGATCACTGTGTTATCTTTCTTCACCTATTTCCTTGGTGTCCTGAGATTTGAAAATGTTATCCACAAGTTTCATCTGTACTTTAATTATTGGACTACCCTGTTCCTGGTTGAGGAGGGGTTTTATCATTTCTGTAACTGGTTTGGTGGCCAGGACTGGTACTATTTGGAACAAGTCATTGGAGGGACAGTTTACCTAGGCTTAAATGATTATCTCTGCTGCAAGTTACTATGTACTTCATCTTATCCACATTATATATAATCAACATTCAGAATATCTGTATGTCCCTGGCCTCTCTTTTCTCTTCCTTCACTTTCATCATCAAGTATTAACCTCTTCAAAGAGCTTGAGAATGGCTAAAGCAGCTGGGCCCCTTGCTGCTCCCATAATTGCTATAATACCTGAATGTATCTCCTGATCTGTGGCTGTATTCTGAGATAATGAAGGGATGGCTGTCTTTTGCATTCTGCTCACCTACTACGTGCTAATTAAGGCAGCAAACACTGGTTCCATGTATTGCTGGCCAAGTATGTCCTTCTTTATTCTACATGGTCTCTTCGTTGGAAGAAGTTTATATATTCTTGATCAGCTTAGTTGCTTTCATGTACTCATGTAGGTGCTCACACGACATTTCTCCCAGTGAATCTCTGCGGCCTTCTGTACTGTTTACTACCTGAGCACCATTTTTTGGATGAGGTTCTCCTTTGTGTATTTGCGTCTCATTCTGCATCAGAGAACACAGCAAATTTGTAGTCTTTGCTCCTTGCTAGATCTGTGCCTTTGTGGATTACCTGTGTAGCAAGTTGAATACCTAGCAATTCAAAACTCTTTTCCAGAGTACCCCCTCCCTGGTGGCTTTGTCTTTTTCACCGTGGAAACTCTCTTCTACTGACCCTGGAGTGGGTGTTTCTACTCAGTGTTGGATCTTTTCTGTGCTAAGATCCACATTCTCATTCTTGGTGCTAGCGTCAGCCAACAGTCGGGTCATACTATTTTCTGTTACTTGCAACAATAAACCTTAAATAACACAGGTACACACATGTTTTCATTTTCTATCTGATGCTTAACTTCCTTAAAAGAATTTTGGGGAAAAAATGGCAAAATATAAGATTTTAAACCTAGGTGGTTAGTTTATGGATATTTGGCTTATTCTATTTATTTTAAGATTTGAATTGCTTCACAGTGATAATAGTTTTAAAACATAATTTTGTTTTTTTCCAAATAGTTTTAAAAGATTAAAAATTGAGAAGAATGCAGAACTCCGATGAACAACTTTGTCAAGCTTTTATATAGCGATGCTATTGCTGACTTAGGCAAAGCAACAATGCCAAGAAACTTTAAGCTTTGAGACAAGCCAAGTTGTCTTGGTGCTCCCTCTGTATGAATGTTCTTCTCGCCCCAAAACACAAACCTTGGTCCTCATGGACCAGATACTTTATTAATCGTGGTCTTCTCCAAAAGCCTTTCCTGTTCAATAACTAATAATCCTCCAACTTAATTCTTTCTAATTCTCTTCTCTGCTTTACTTTTCTCTACAATTATTCACACTAGTTTCATTTATATATGTATTTTTTTATTGGGGTATAGTTGCTTTTCCCACCACCAGAATATAAGCTCCATGAGGACACAGTATATATCCAGTACCTAATAGTGCCTGCCACATAGTGGGCACTAAATAAATATATGTTGAATGGATAGATGAACAAGAGAATTGATATCAGGTAATATGATCTTACACCCTTCAGATGTCTTGATGTGTGAGAGCTGGGCCCTTGGAGGGTCTCTTTTCTTAACATCTTTTGCTTCTGATGCTCTGAAGCTTCTTGATATCTGGATTTATACAAATGAGCCCGTGGTTAACTGAAATACAGAGGAACGTCTATTTTAAGATTTACTACTAACAAGAATAGAAATTGTGAATTATCACATTGATCCAAGATAATCTAATCTTGTATATAGCAGACCCTGCATCAATGTAAGACAGCATTCTTAGGATTCTTCTTCTTCTTATTCCTAATAATAATAATATTAATCTTATAATCTTACTAATAAAAAGATAATACTAAGATTAATAATGTTATTAATCTTAATATTAATAGCCACTCTACTGTGAGTTAACCAGAAGAAACTGGGATTTCCTCAAGATCTATAATACCCAGGAGAAGAGTCAATAAGTTTGATGTTCTTTACCCTCCTCAGTGGTGAGAACTAATAACAGAAAGGAAAGGAAAGAAATGGTAAGCACTCAAAACACTTACAGAAGTAGTAAACTGGCCTTCAGATAGACAAAGAAAGAAGGCTAGTGTTGTGATAAGTATCCGCTTCAGAATGCCACATTTCTGATTCCTTTTCATACTCTGAATGCATCTTTTAAATAAGGATTTAAGGAAGATGTCTTTACTGAATAAATGATGGGAAAGCTACCTCTTCTCTGTAATGAGGTTCTTTTAATTAAGAGTGATACTTCACATGAGTTATTACAACTCATTTTAAAATTACAAGATGAGAAGCATGTCAGGCCAGGCCATTTCCCAGAGCAAATGTAAATGTTTACACCACTGCAATACCATCATGTGATGATGTATATATCTTAAAATGATAAGAAGGATATTTTAATTCAACTAACAAAACAACAAGTGGAAAAGTAAAAGACAACTTTGTATATTACCAGTTACATTTTTCTCAATCTTAGAGTAAAAATATATTTTCTTTTCAGTTTTTGCTCAAGGAATACTATAGACCCTCAGTGACCCAGAAACCTGCCACAGAGAGTGCATTTCTTTGTCTGTAAAGTTGAGATCAAGAACAAAGAAGGCCTCCAGTGTTTAAAAGCAAGGAACAAATGGCTTTATGGTGGAAGCACAATGTGTTATTTGGATAAGATAATGGAAAATGGAAAAGTAGAAGCTGTGGACAGGGTCTGGAAAGATATTTTCTCTACCTGACTTACATAATTGCTATAGGGATTATTCATTTACCATTAGCAGATATTTTGTTTCCTTGATACCATGATTTGACCTTTTTTTTTTTTCCTTTGGTAAAATTAAGAATCCAGTTTTAGGCCAGTGAGTTCTAAGTTGTGCAGACTTCCCCTTCCCCCCACCCCCCCAAACACAAGAACTGTCTGTTTGCTAAGTATCTATATGGACACTATACCCTCTTACCCTCTTAAAGTATAAGCTCCACACAGGCAAAATTAAGTGCAATTGTAAATTGAGATTCCTATTATTGATTTAGCCCCGATGAAAACTATTGTTTTTTTTTTATGATTCATAGTCTACCTTTAGTAAATCATTCCTGGAATTTATGAGATTGTTTCCCATTTTGACATGAATGCACCTGGGGAGATTGCCAAAGGACAAACATTTTTGTTGGGCATTTACAATTTTGCATAAATTAGATTCTTCTTCCTCTTCCCCTTCCTCTCCTCCTCTCTCTCTCTTCCTCATTCTGTTCTTCACTCTCTTTTTCTCCTCTCTTTCTTTCTTGTGTCTGTTTATTTGCCTGTGTAGTGCTCTCAGAATGGAAAAAGCACAAAGGCCCTCAACTTTTTGCAAATATTTATTACTCTGGCCAAAAGAATGCTGAATCTAAAGGCTGTTTACTTTTAGCCAAATGTAAAATATAACACTTTGTTTTCCTAAGAGATTCTGTGTTCCCTTAGGAGATTCAGGTCTAGGTGTCAATTGATGGGTCCCAATTCTCTCTCAACAATAAACTTGATTTTTGGTTCTACCTCTTTGTTTTCTCTTTAATGAAATGAAGATACTACCAGTCTTGTGTAAGATATGGTTATCTTTCAGCTGCAGTTGGTCAGCTCTGTGCTTATCTCCAGGAATGTCTGGAAGTCTGGTGCTGACATCTGATAAGAACGAAGATGTGTTAGTTATTGATAAAGGGCAGTTTACAGTTTGAATCTCTCATACAGGTGCCCAGTGCCAAATTGTCTATATTGTTTGGAGATGGATTGATGGTTTATACTTGTTTCAACCTACAGAGGTGTGTAACCAGTAGGGTGTAAAAAAAAATACTGCTGTAAACGTTTGAGTAACCCTGAAAACAAGATGCCTTACACGTGTCTTGTTGGTTTATAATCTGAAGACAGAGAACATTTGCAATTGAGAGACAAATTGCAGATGTTCTGCAATGGGCTGCATCTGGAAATGTTAAACCCTCTATGATGGTACATTCTTTCTCCTGCTGTACCGTACTCTACTTTTTTTAATAGCTTTTTGTCAGTGCCTCCTGTGGAGGCTTGCGAGTTCTCTCAATTAGTAGGACCTTTGTAATGGGTGTAATGACCTGTTTTTCAGATATAGTTGAGAGATCAATTTAGATAAGGTATTATTACTTTAATTTTCTTCTTCCCTGTACTAACTCTGACTAGAGTAAACGTTTGAAAAGTGGAACACAGAGAATAGTAATAAAAGATTTGTTCCTATCTCGAAAGCCTTTCAGGATGTGAACCATTTTAAAGAAATGTCAGATTATAACATATGCGGGTACATAATTTCCCAACGATTATTTTGGGAAAAAAATTGCTGTGAAGTGGTGTTTGACATCTGTTTTGACTGAGCATAACGGATTTTTTTGGCCATAATACATTGGGCATGTTGATGCTTACTTAGTGTCATATTATTGTCTTTCTTAAAAATCTGCAAATAAGACCTTTTCAAATGAATTATCTAGTAGGTGTTTCCAAATTACAGACAATAATTCAAGTTCACATTTTAGGGATAGTGAATTTAAGAGTTTGTAAGTGCCTCTTTGGCATTGTTTCACTAAAATTTTACATGAATTTAAGAAAAACATACCACTCAAGGAAGACTTACTTAGTTTATAGTTATTTTATAATCATTGTTATTAAGGCATTTCAAAATAATGCTTTATTTTATTGTTTATTCTCCATGGTGTCCAAAAGAATTATTGTTAGATGTCCCTACCACTTTTTAATAAAAGACATAATAATCCCTGAAGGATGCATCTGATAGCCTCAATTATATTCATAAAGATGAATATTAAACTATACTCTTTGAATTGGTGATTACCTTGAATAAAAGGGAACATTATGACTTTCATGTTAATTGTCAAATTTCACTTTAATAAAAAAACTATATATAATACATTATCCTAACACACACACACACACACACACACACACACACACACACACAAAACCACACTAGATTTTTAGTGCTGTATTTTCAAACAGGACAACAAATAGAGAAATTCTAATAAGGTTATTTGCTACTTTACATTCTTCTCTATGTTTTAAATTATTATCATGGATGTCTTTTAAAAACCTATATCATATACATCCACATTAAAGCCAAATCAATATCATTTCATTTAGGAGACAGATATCTCTAGCCCCCAGCTTTCAGGACACAAAGATTTTAACAGATCTTTTTTCAGTTTACACTGCCTTCTCCCTCTCCTTCCCATTTTCTATTCCTAAGATTGCCAGAATAGAAATATTTGTATTTTTCTTTTGAAAGAACATTGTCATACCCTATTTTCTGAGATAATACTTGAGAATTTTCAAAGTGATATTCATCTATGCTTCCTTGATCTCTCCAGCTAAACTATATTTAAGGAGAGTTGATTTTTTTGTTTGTTTGTTTTGCCTTTGAAATCAACTTTACTTTTAAAAAATATCCCAAAGGAATTCAGGAACAGAGAAATTCAGCTGTGACAGCTCAGTTTCTGATAACAAACAGGTTTTACTCCTTCTATAAATGAGCAACTCAGTTGTAGTTTGACTAGTTTTATCAGTAGAAAGAAAACAGAAAATTTTCTTTTTCTCATTTTCATTAGATAATTGTTTTTATTAGGCTTGGATGTCGAATGTCAAATGCATTCAGTGAGGACAAGATTGATTTATCATATTCATTGTAAAGTGGTGATATCTAATGAGAATACAAGCACATGTTTTGTCTTTAAAATAAATCAAGGATATTATAGTCAATATATTGTTTAGAAACTTGGAGTAAACTTAAAGATTGTGATGGGAAAGACCAGACATTGGACACTGTAACATAAGGAACAAAGAATAAAAGTATTCCTCTTATCTAATTAAAAAAGGAATACAGAAAGGCAAGCTTTAAAATAGTCTTCAAGCCCATGAAATTTTATTTGAAAAACAAAACAAACCAAACTAGTATTTTTCACTTCAACTGTAAATAGACAGACTAAAAGGGCTTATGTCATAGCACAAATATATGAGATCTCTAATATCCTGAACATGAAAAGTAATATAAATTTTACCGGTTTGTTCAATATATCGTCGAATTTTAGCTGAGTGTGTATGGATTTGATGACTTTCAAAATCCTTCCAGCTCCGTGAGTTGCTGAGTCTCTCAAAGTATCACCTTTCACTGTTTGACGTGCTTATAACTGCAAAACATCCTTCCATCATACACAATAAAAACAGGTTTCAAAAAACGAGATGAAGCTAGGAATGTTTAATCTAATTTCATTTTACAGAAGTAGAAAAAAAAACACTAAGATTTTACAGTGCTTCTTTTTTATCCTCTGTAAAATAGTAATTTCATTTTAAAAATAAAGCTGTCATTAGATAACTTTTTACATCTTAGTGGTTTTGTGTAGCTTTGAGCAATGTACAATATGTTCTCCTTTCCTTGAGGTTGTCTGATATAAGTGAATTTGTGGTGGCATAAATATATTAAGGGGAACGATGTTTCACTGGTAAAAAAAATTGCTAACATCAACGCTTCCATATAAGGAGAGGATAAATAAAAGAGAAGTTTATCTTATGTGGTACATTGTCCTCTTTACGCAAACCATTACATGAAAAAATAAGCAGTTTATTTTTCCCAATAGCCCTATTTAATACAAATATAACAGAAATAAAGCAAACATTTGGTAAATTTTAAGTGTGCAGTACATGCAGACATATAGAAATATATAAAATCATTATATATTTGCAGAGAAAGAACACGATCCTTGAGATGAGCTAATTTACCTGTAAAATGCTCACCACTAAACGGTTTAAAAATTATCGTTTCCCATATTTATTTCTGATATACAAAATTCATGCTGAAGATACTTATGTTAGTAAGTCAGACCATATAGGATGTCTGGGATAGTTCATGCTTCACCTATGATAATGAGACTGTTACAAACTATCCCTTTAAACATCTCCCTCTAGGGCTTCCCTGGTGGCGCAGTGGTTGAGAGTCCGCCTGCCCATGCAGGGGACACGTGTTCGTGCCCTGGTACGGGAAGATCCCACATGCCGCGGAGTGGCTGGGCCCGTGAACCATGGCCGCTGAGCCTGCGCGTCCGGAGCCTGTACTCCGCAACGGGAGAGACCACAACAGTGAGAGGCCCACGTACAGCAAAAAAAAAAAAAAAAAAAATCTCCCTCTATAGATCTATATAAATAATCAAGGGCTAAAACTTTATATCATTTTTTTGAGGTATAATACTGAATCCAAAATAATTCTGATTATATAAGGTATAATACAAAAACTAAACTGTATGCTTCAGTGCTGTATCTCAGAATAATAATAATAGCACAAATAGCAAATAATAAATATAGTAAAAGTAATAGGAAAGATACATATAGGGTTTACTCTGTGCTAGGTACTACTGATTATAATATCAGATGTATTTATTTAGTCTAATTTTTGAGGTAAAATTATTACTTCATCCACCATGAAGATGAGAAAATGGAGTCACAGATATTAAGTGACTGGCTAGGGTTACCAACCTAGAACGTGATAGAGCTAGGATCTAAAATGAAGTAGGTTACTTCTAGAAACGGTCTGAACTACTTTACTGTACTGTGTCTCTATAGAAATAATGTTTTTGAAGTCATAAGCATAATTTCTGATTTTTTTTTTTTTGGCATTTGCCCTTAGTAATACGTTTCTAATCTTGAATATTTTACTTTATTGTATTAGTTTCCTATTTGGCTATAACAATTTATATATATATTTATATATATTTTTATATATATATATATATATATATATATATATATATATAATCTTATTTCTGGAGCCCAGAAGTCTGAAATACCCTCACCTGGCTAAAATCAAACTGGCCAGGCTGCACTCCCTTCTGGAGGCTCTAGGAGAGAATTCACTTTCTTGCCTTTTCCAGCTTCTAGAGGCTGCCCTTGGTCCTTGGCTGTAGCTTCTTTTCATCTTCAAAGCCAGCAGTGGCCAGTCGAGTCTTTCTCATGATGCTGTCTCTCAAATTCTAATTCTCCTATCTCCCTCTTCCCCATTTATGGACCCTTGTGATTACACTGGGACCACCAGATAATCCAGGGTAGTCTCTTTATCTTAAGGTCAGTTGGTCAGCCACCTCAATTTCATCTGCAACCTATATCCCCCCTTGCTGTGTAACATAACATATTCACAGGTGCAGGGATTAGAACATACACATCTTTGGGAGACCATTATTCTGCCTACTGCCGTCCTTATGTATTTATATTGGGTATTTTATACCTGTATGTGTGTAAGTATATGTGTGTGCAAAATAACATCACAATATAATGAGAAATGTAATTATCCATTTAATTGACTGTACCTTAGACATTTTTGTTCGTTAGTCTAAAATTTAGAAAATGTTACCTAACTAACCACTGATGAGTTAGTTTTTGTTGGAAATTGCCATTTGGTCAGTAAACTGAAGTGAGACAGTGTGAGGACTGCAGTTAAGGCTCCCTGCAGAATTGGGAAACTGACAGTTGGCATGGATCATATAATTTAGTATCTGCAGGTTGCGGTTTGCAGCCAGTAGAGGCTTATCCACTCTCCCATGCTCTTTGGAACCACACTGGTAATAATTTTCTAAGCCTTTGTGAAAACTGATTAGCTTTTGATAACAAGTCTGTTATTATCCTGGGTCACTTGCTTATGTTTACTTTGCTTTTTTGCTTTGTTTCCTGAAAAGCAAAGGGAAATTAAAAGAAAAAAATTTTGTGTTAAAATTATTTAAACAAGCATATATGCTTATTTTGTCTCCAAAATGTTGGATTTAAACATGAGAAAGAGCACTCATTGAACTAGTATACTTTGTATATAATATTTAAAAATGGAAGAAACTACTCCTAAATATTTATTTATAGAGTAACTTGAATCATGCTCAACTTTTTGCTCTATTTTTAAATCATGCCTTATAATTCAGAGCTAGCATAGTCCAATAATTCTCAGCATAAAGAGAATATTTATTATGAAGCTAGAAATTTTTCTCTTCACTGTATAAACTTTTTCCTGAGGGGAATTTTCTTTAGGGTTCAAGTCCTTTCTTGGAAATAATGACCTACAAATATAGGCCTTAAAGATTGAAAGATATAAGTAATGTCTACATGCAAACAAGCATCGGACAGAAAATAATCACTATGAACACCTGTGTTTATGACCCACATAATGATTCTATGGTATCAATGGAAAAGGACTAAAAGGAGTTGTAATAATGATTAGGCTGAGCCCATGAATTGAGAAGTGCATAAATACCAGAAGCAGTGTTTCTCAACTCTTTTTTTCTTTAACTATTACCTCTTAAGGAACCTGTCTAGACATACTCTTCTTGATCACTCCTTTCCTTCCATGGAATTTTAATACCATAGATTTACTGCGTGTCTGTTTACATATGGTGGCCCTTTGGAGAACCACAAACTATTATAATATCTAAGATGCCAACTCCCAAAGACACAATTTTCACATCTTAGAGATTAAAATCATCTCCAGTGAGAATACATGATATAGAGTGACAGCAGTTGAAGGAATCTCAACAAGCTGTTATTAAAAACACTTCACTTTACAGACAGTAAGCTGGGACACAGAAGGAAACTGATTTGTCTAAAAGGATGCATACTTAATCGGTGTTGTGGATAAAATAAAAGAAGTATAAGGCATAGAATTTGTCAATTTGCTTTTATATACACCTAATATTGACCAAAACAAGAAACACCACTGGAAAGAAAAGAAAAAAAAAAAAAAAAAAAAAAAACATAGTACCCACAAGATGACTAAATGATGATGTAACAGTCTGGGCACTGGAGGTGTTACATCTTAGTCTGATACTTTGATATAAACAGAATGTAACATTATTTGAAAGTTCAAAAGCTAAGTATTACTTGTATGAAAATCTATAATAGAAAAAATCCTTTGAAAGGAGCTCAGCAACAGAGACTTAAACATTCCAATACAAGGCAAGCCTTGTTTAAATGTCAGTCACTGGTATTCTCTTGGTATTTTCCCTGGGTTAGAGCTTCTTCAACAAAGTAAGGAGTACACAACTGTCAGATGCTGGCATTTCAAAGGGTAAAAGACATCTTTATGAAACAATCAAGACAAAAATCTCTTCATGTACAATAATGTATTAAATATCACCTAGAAAATAGTATTAAAATTTCTCTTTCTATATATGAAAAAGTATCTGTTCTTAGAGATATAGAAATAAAAATAATAGTCACAATCAGAAAGTAAAACTGCCATTTGAAGTTAATATCTTCATATTCCTGATCTAAATGACTACAGAATAATTAACAGAAGGTTATTGTTAAGATCAGAGCAATAAACAATGTACTATGATTAAATTCCAACATTTAGAGAGAGAAAAAACAAGCCAACTTCCTTGCTCATAGGGAGAGATGGTTTCTGGCAGGTAACTGCATACATTCTTAGTTGGAAGCACTAGACCTCTAATTAAAACTATCAGGATTCTCTTAGTCCAATAAAGTATTCTAAATTGCTTCACTCTACATGCTTTACTTTTAATACATTCCTAGAAGTCTTAGGAATACCTATTGTAAAGTAATACAAATAGTGTGCAACTCATAGGGAAAATAAAATATAGTAGGCGGTTTTATGTAACTAATATAACTAATATAATTCAAAGCAGGTATTTAAATTTTGAAGAAAAGAATAAGTAGTTGTGTCCTTGTCTTGGTCCATGTGTTTGATCATGTTAACATTTATTCCCCTTGAAACCACACTTTATCCAGCTCAGCTATCCTATGTGTCTCAAGGCCAGTAAACTCAAGCAAACCTCCTTCAATTTCATTCATACAGATTTCCTAGGACCTTGTCACTTTTTTTATTAGCCTTACTCCTAAATCAGTTTTGAGTTTTACCTGGTCCCTGACTCCTGGTTTATTTTCCACTGTGATTCTTCTCCTCCCTTCACTGGCTGTACCCTTAAACCTAGTAGATTTTTGGCTTAATATTTTATTCCTATATATCAACTAGAATATAACACCAAAGTCTTAGATCCAGGCACCACATCTCCCAAACAGACATCATTGGCGGTGCCCAAGCTGAGATTGTTCTACAGAAATCAGACAATTAATTTATTCCTTCATTTTTTCTTTTACTCATCACAAAATTATTTATTGAACATTTCAATAGTCAGGGAACTCTGCTAGGCTTGGAAACACAATGGAGAATTGGAATGAGTGCTTTTTAATTCATGGATCTTACATTCTATTTCAGGAGACAGATATGAAATAAATAATAGCATAATTACACAATTAATTATTCCATTGTAATTTTGATAAATCCTACAAATAAGCTCATAGGGAATTTATATCATGTAACTAGAAACTTGTCCTATGCTGGTAAGTCAGAGAAAATTTCACTGTATAAATGGCATTTAATCAGAGGCTCAAATAATATATTTACTTTTCAAAGAATAGGGAGAAAAATAAAATAAAGTGAAAAGCACAAAAGACCTAAAATAAGGAGGAGCCTGGCTCACTAGATGAAGTATGAGAAAACCAGTGGTAGAAAGTAAGGGGTGAATAGAGGTGTATAAATATATTGGTGAGGTAGATAGATGTCAGATTATATAGGACAATTTTAAGCATTTTGAATTCATCCTGAAAGCTTTGGAAAGACATGAATGACTATAAAGTTGTGAAATAACATCATATTTAGGCTTTATAACTATTTTTCAAGAAAGACTATGGATAATGAATTGGGGGTTGTAAAGCAGCTACTAAAAATCAGTTAGATCAAAGGACACAGTCAACAGTGAAAAGGCAATCTAAGGGATAGGAGAAAATATTTGCAACTCTATATCTATAAGCGTTAATATCTGGAACTTCTATAACTCAAAAACAAAAAAGTGAAATAACCCTATTAAGAAGTGAACAAACAAATATATATTTCTCCGAAGATGATACACAAATGGCTAAGAAGCGTATGAAATTGTGGTTACCATCACTAATTATCAGAGAAATATAAATCAACACCACTATGAGATATCACCTCACACCCGTTCAGATGGTTACTATTAAAAGGAAATGAAAACAAGTCCTGGTGAGGATGTGGAGAAATTGAAACACTTGGCACTGTTGGTGGGAATGTAAAATGGTGCAACTGCTATGGAAAACAGTTTGGAGGTTCTTAAAAAATAAAAATAAAAAAGAACTACAATGTGTCACAGCAATCCCACTGCTAGGTATAAATATAAAATAACCTAAAACAGGTCTTGAGGAGATATTTGTATACCCATGTTTGTAGCAACACCATTCATAATAACTAAGATGTAGAAGCAACACAAATGTCCGTCAAGGGATGGATGAATAAACAAAATGCAGTATACACATACAATTATTCAGTCTTAGAAAGGAAGCAAATCCTGTCATGTGCTTCAACATAGATGAACCTTGAGGATATTAGGCTAAGTGAAATAGGCCAAACATAAAAGACAAATACAGTATGATTCCACTTATATGAGGTATCTAAAGTAGTCAAATTCATAGAAACAGAAAGTAGAATGGTAGCTTCTAGGTTCTCAGGGGAAGGACGGATAGGGGAGCTGTGGTTTAAAGGGTATACAGTTTCAGATTTGCAAGATGAAAAAGTTCTGGAGATCTGTTTCACATCAATGTGAATATACTTAACACTACTGCACTGTACACTTAAAAATGGTTAAGATGATAAACTTTGTTATGTGTTTTTTAACCATTATAAAAAAGTTATTTAGGAACTATTGCTACAGTTGAAGAAAAAAGTTGAATGGTAGTTTGGGTTAGAATTATAGCAGTGGAGATCAAGAAAAAAGGACAAATGTAAGAGAGATTTTGAAAGTAGAATTAACAGCCGTATTAGGTTAAATATGTGGAAAAAGGAAGAGGAAGTACACAAAGAATTACTGAGATTTTTTGAATTATAAAACTGTATTTGTGCACTATTATGCCTGAGATACTGACAGTAAGGAAAGTCATGGAAATAGATGAGATCATAAACCGTTTAAGAGGCCAAGAGTCGAGAAAGAAGAAAGTGAGATATAAAGAGAATCTAATGCTCAATCTGACCAGAATTTACAGCTCAAGTCAAGTCAAGGAAAATGAGTTAACAAAAAACCTGAAAAGAAGAATATCAATAGGTGTACTCTAAATCAGTTAATCATTCAAACTCACATTTACCAACTCTTTGTTACTTACCTATTAATATTAACCAAAAGATTACTTACAGTAATCTTACAGGAAAGAATTCCCCAAATATTCTAATCTTACACTCTATGATGATCAAATAAGAAACTGCATGGTTTCATTTAATTCTTTCTTTGCTTTGATTTATATAAAATATGTTGATGTACAGATTGGGATGAAGTTCTAAAATAAGCAACTGATTTTCAACTTTACAATCATATGCAAATCCATATATATTTAAAATCCCTCTGTACATTTTTAATTTTTAAAAATTTGAAGAAACAAAAATTAACCCCTTTTCTACGCTAGAATTAGAAACTTCAGCCATTATGTATGTAAAAACAAAAGATAACAACAAAATGTCCTTATTTATAGTGACACAAAAAGAAACTTTGTTATCTAACCAAAAGTGCTTATTCTTCTTTCCACAACTGAGAAAAATTGGATCTTTTATTTGTGTTTATGTTAGCATATTAAATATACTTGGGTTTCAAATTTTTGTAGTTTAATTTAGGGCAGAAAGAGTAAGATTATGTAAAGGTTATTAAAGGCGGATTAATACATAATACCCTTAAAAGATGGGTTAAGTGAGCTAATTGTGTATATTCAACATAAATCAACTTATGTGTAGATTCACCACTGAGTTCAGAATATTTTCTTACACTATAACAAATTGAGTGCCTGGGAATACTAACTCTTATGTGCACAGTTCACGGACAACTTTCAAAACGTGATCATTTTTTACCATCTGAGCACACTGAAAATAGCCCCTAATTATTAAAATTAATTATTAAATTATAGATACATTGATGAATTAATGTCCAACTCACTCTCTTATAAGGAAATTAGAATGGGATGTAGCCCAATATATTTCCACTGTACTGTTAATCACATTATAGATAACATGTTATTGAACAGAGATAGATATCTTATTAATAAAGACATTTTAGGTCTATCCTTGAATTTCTGCCTTATGAAATATTGAGTGTTTTAGGTGCTGTAAATCACTTAAATGTTTATTACTTGGTGCTCCTCTGATAAGATGATCTAATATTAGTTTCTCTGAATTTCAATTTACAAACCCAAAGTATTATAAACCACAGAATAAGAAATTTGTGGTATAGAACAAATACCTACTTGAGTAATTTTTTAAAATTTTAAGATAGTACTTGAGTAAAGTATTTCTGAAGATTTGTTTCTGTCTATATTTCATACTTTTTTGGGGGGGGGAATTAAAATCTGGACTTCAAAATTTGCAATAAAATTAATTGCAAAAACATTTAAAAAATACTCTTTTAGAAACTAATTAAAATAACCTTTCTTTTTCTAATCATCTTGCTATTTTGAAGTGTAACTTTCAGTATGTTAGTCATTCAAATGTTGATGTTTACTCTGGCATGAATCTTGCTTTTGCAGATCTTTTTAACCCTGGAGTAATTTATAAACATTTGAATTAACTTTTTCTTTTTCTAAAAAGATTCTATCAGGTATTCTGATACAATTACAAATATATTCAGAGCTAACAATGACATATTATTTCCATTTTATTCCAAAAAAATTAATTTTCCATTGGGAAGAATTGCAAATATATAAGTAATGACCTTAATATTTTTATGGACTATAAATGTAGCACTGTAGAATAGCAAATATGATCTGAAAATAAGGCTCAATTAAAAGAATAAGACAAAAGATCATGAAGGCATTTTAAAAATAATCTACCTTTTATTTCAACATGCAAAGTAAATTGCAGAGAATTATTATGCAATTTCAGTGGATTCTGAGGGACCACATTACTATGATAAAGTAACTTTTTATTAAAAAAGTCATAAAACCACTGATGGGATCATATACACATAAATATATGCATACATATGTACATATGTATAATTTATAACTATAAAATATAATCAGTAATAGTTTAACTCTTTATATGAATATACAATAATTAAAATGATAGAGAATAAACAAATGCTCATTACATATATTTCATAGACTATAATGTTTAAAGTATTATTTTAAAATCCTTCATTGAAAATTAAGATTAATGGTGAAATATATTACACATATATGTATGTGTATACATTTATATATACTTTTAACATATATTGCTTAAATTCAGAATTTGTGTTAACATCTAGATCTTCACACTGTGGCACATACTATTATATATAAAATCCTGATATTTTCTATTTAAAAAACTTATTTCCACAATTTGAAAATTGTATAGAGGCTTGAAATAGTTCTTATTCCTATTAAACCGGGGCATCATTCCTTTCTTGGAACAAGTCAATATAATATTTAATTAAAGTCAGCACTTCAGTAAATGTACCCTTGCCTTTGAAAAGATAAATCGCTTAACTCAGGAGAGAAAAACAAAGTGTACACAAACTTCACCTTCTATTTAGAGAAATGCTGGAGTGAGCAGGTTGTGGCATACATCTCTATCAGCTGACCCTTGGAAGGCACTGGTAGGAGAGTTAACGAAGGAAAAAATTCAAACTAAACTGTTGTATGTGTTGAATAAAGAAAGCAAGTAGAAGCAAAAATAAGGTATTATAACCTAACCCAAATATTGAGAAAAGATTAGTAAAACTTAATCGTTACTATATTGTTTCTAAACTTGTTTAAATGAATGTATTTTCCATAAATTTTTGCTCACATCATTGAAGAAGTGAGTTGCCATAATTATTTAACATCATAAAGATTCACTTGACGTTTAAATGAGTTTTTTATTTTCCCGCCATGGTTCCATATCCCAACCAAATTTTAAAGAGATGTTATCATTCAGCCATGTGTTAAGTAGGTATTAACACAAGGGGCACTGCTAGCATCTTAATGAAGAATCGCTATCAAATAATTATTTACTTTTACTTCTGATTCTTTCTGTGATTAGTTATTATACTAACCTTAACATTTTCACCTTTAAGATTTCTATACCTTAAGTATCTTTCTTTTGGAAGCTATTCTCATTTTAAGGAAAAAAAACATAAAATTATGCTCCAGTTGGGTTGGAACCAACCCTGTACTATAATATGCCTGTATTGAAGCCCATTTTCTTTTTTTTGTAACCAGGTCTTTGTATTCCTATATTAGGAAATATATCTGGGTATTTTAATCACCATACAGAAGCTGAACTTTATTTAACATTATTAATGAAGTAGTTTAATATTAACTAGAATTTGGAGGATGCAGAACAAAACGTTATTTTACGTATTTGAAAAAGCAAGTTAGATAATCGGTTCTCATCGAAGTCACTAATTTTCACAGTACTATCAAAGCATTTATTAAACTATTTTGATTACATTTTATATACTTGCTTATTTAAATGATTTCTAATTACAAAATGATGGAAAAATTACTCCAGTCATATATTTTTTTTCCTCTCTAGCACTTGGTTGATTAAATTCCCTCACCACCTAAGGACTATAATTAATATTAGCACATTTTTAATTCTAAAGGGTATTTGACCATTTTTTCCCCTTATTTTTATGATTAATATATGTATATACATATATATTTGTATGAAAGAAATTATCATTAAAAGTTATTACTAGTGCAAACTTAATTGTGTTTTTAATTTAGCTTAGTATTTACTTGTGGGCCTAGCTAAAGCTATAGCTACTGAGAATACCTTCATAACTTAAACAGGACAGGAAACAGTACAAATTTAGATCAAACTGTTTCTTGCTGAGAGTAGAAAATATGGAAGGAAATCTAACAGGTGCCTAGCTCTCTAAGCAAATAGAACTAATGAGGCAAATTTTCCATTTTTCAGAGAATAAAAGGAAAGAGTAAGACATATAGCAACAATTGAGGAATATATGATAAGCCATCTGGCTTAATGATGTAAATAGATGATAATTTCCATATGCAGTTCTCAATATTGGTACAAACGCAAGACTACTAAATGAGTACTTAACCCACTTAAACATCTGCCAGGACTCTCATGCAGCTACAGTAAGCTTACCTAGCTGATACTTGATTAATTTTTTTGACCAGTTACTCTCTATATACAAGGTAAATGTCAAGGGAATCTGATAAATTGGACCGTACTCTGACCAAAACAGCTATTAGGCCAAATGCAACTGATGGGGTGAGTCCCTAGGAGTAAGTGACCTTGACACTGAAAAGGACAAAACTATGCAGAAAGAAATACACCCAGGTATAGAAAAGTGTTCTGCTTTATTTAAAGAAGAAATGTGCCCTTCATTCATAAAATATTACATGTATAAGTATGTATCAAAGCTTTCATGTATAAAAGTTTTCAGATATAAATATCTAAAAGGGAAAATAGAATCAAAGAATCTGGAAATCTACAAATATGTAATTTTGAATTGTCAGTCATATATTGTACTGATTTGTTATTTATTTAACAAATACATGTTTTCTGAGGGGAAAGTTTAAAAATGCTTAACAAAATCAGTTTAGTTTTACAAAAAATTCTCCAATCAGCTTAAATTTTTAACTAATAAATACAAACAATAGGAAAAAAAAGTTAAGTAACTGAGAAAATGTATGAAGTCACAAGAAAAATGTTAAGAACTTAATTGCTCACTTTTTATATTTAAAGCAAAAAAAAATATATCAGAAAGGACAATGATCACTTCCATTTAACCTAATAAAAAACAATCCTAGAGAAAAATGTGATAAATTGTGTCTTTATAACAGCAGTTACCCAATTTGATGTACTCACCAGTGTACAACTAAGATTTTTTAAATTAAGAGATAAGGAAATATTTGAATTCATAACCATAACTACCAATTATCTGATGATATTTCCAGTTTGTTTTTTTTTTTCGGTACTCGGGCCTCTCACTGTTGTGGCTTCTCCCGTTGCGGAGCACAGGCTGCGGACACACAGGCTCAGCGGCCATGGCTCACGGGCCCAGCCACTCTGCGGCATGTGGGATCTTCCCGGACTGGGGCACGAACCTGTGTCCCATGCATCGGCAGGTGGACTCTCAACCACTGCGCCACCAGGGAAGCCCTATTTCCAGTATTTTTTTATCAAACAATAAAATGGTAGTTAATATGACTATATTATTTTTATTTCTTATAGTCAAAATAAATTATTGCATAATTGACATTTCTCTTGATTTTACATACACTTATTACATATGTGAACTGAGTAGTGTACATGGATAATAACATCTTTATTTTCATCCCTATATTCATTCATTCAACAAATATTATTGAGCAACTACTACTTCCAGACACTGGTACAGCACTTGTGAAGTGTCAGAGAATGAAGAGTCATTGGCTTGTGGATTTATTTTGAAGGTAGAGCCATCAGAATTCTCTGACAGATGGAATGTAGGTTGTGAGAGAAAAAAAAATCAGAAATGACTCTAACATGTTTTTCCTGAGCAAAATTATCCTATGGATTCTTAAGAACAAATTTAGAAAAATAATTGATTTGAGCGGGAACAAGGTAATATAAATCAAATTTTATGAGAATCCTAAAACAGAACCATCCTCCATAGGACATAAGAATTAAAATTGTGGACAACCTCAGATGATTTTCACAGGAACAAAAGTAAGTAAGTAAAAACATTAAACTGAGGAACAAAAATTATATTTAAAAACTATAAAAAGTAAGAGGAAGGTGAGAGTAGAAATAGAGGAGTAAGTAAGCTAAGAGAAAAACCTCACAAGCTGGAAAAGATAAGGTAAGATAAAATAACCCCTCCAGTCAACGGAAAGGAGAAGTTAAATTGCGGTCTTATATATACAACAGCCCACATGCGTTAATGATGTCAGATTTGAAGCAAAAATTGTTCTACAATCAGGTGCTTCAGCTGTATCTGCAGCTAGAGGAATAGGAACAGTGAGAATGATAGCTAGAGGAGTCCCATTTAAAGGTGAGCCTTAAGAATGAAGAGTCCCTGAAATGGAAGAAAGGAGTACAGAAAAAAGAGAAGGACACTGTAACCCATGATAAAAGGCAGGAGCTAATACACAGTAATATTCAGAAGAAATATGCTGTGTGTGCTAAAGGAAGAAGTATATCAATGAGGAAATCGCTTTGATTTCCTACTTCCTTCTGAGAATATTTTAAAGACCATTTATTTTCTTATTAATACAGAAGACTGGACTTGAAAAACTAACAGATATACAAGACAGCAATATTTTTGAAACATTAGTTGATGTTTTACTCCTGAAATTGCCCTTCTTTTTCTACTCGCCTCCACTGTTTCATTCAATTAAGCAGATTTGGAATCATTATCTTGGGGTAAGGGATATGAGTTAGATGGAAAATAGAAAACACTCTGTAAGTTGTTACTTTTGTTTCCAAAACACTAAGGCCCTTTAAAAAATTCACTGGGCCTATGGTATATTGAATGTTTGGGAGAGTGAGATTTGAGGACTGTGTCTTTCCTCTGGAGCAGTGTTTCTCATCCTGGAGCAATTTTGTGCCCCTGGGTAACATTTGGCAAGATCTGGAGGCATTTTTGAATGTCAACACGAAGTAGGATGGGTGGTGCTGCTGGCATCTAGTGGGTAGAGACAAGGGATGATTGTAAACATCCTACAATGTGCAAGACAGCCCTTCCACCCCAGAAAAGAATTATCCAGCCCCAAATGTCAAGAGTGCCAAGGTTGAGAAAACTTGCTCTAGGGAGGCTGGAGAATATTCCCTTTCTTTCATAGGAAGACAGGAAAGTATGAACAAGAAAAGAGAGTAGAGGGGGTGGCTGATTATGAAGGAAAGCATCCATTTCCCTAGTAGAGTCCTGGATGTTGTGAGGACATCTTGTCTCACAAGCTAATACCTAGAGGCATGGCATGAGCACAGTAAAGAAGAACTGTGCCTTGTGTTCAGGACAGTCTGGTTTGAGCCTGGCATCATGGTGCTTCTGTATGTCAGGGAAGTTATAGAATGATCCCATGTCTCAGGGCACAGAAAGGTAGGGAGAGGTGATTGCAAGTGAATATGCTAAGCAAAGGACAGTGAGGGAGCATCTCAGGGAAGAACCTAATGGAGAACTGGAGACAGGCTGGGGGATGCCCTTAGCTGACCAATTTTACAATAAGGTTGTGGCTTGAGGTGGATACAGAAAGTCAAGCCCTGGAAGAGAATACACTCTCTGTTTAGTCTAAAGAACCCTAAAGAGGGTTCTGTCCAGCAACACAGGAAAATGTTTCCCAGGAAGACAGTTAAGTTTAGGAAAGCATTTTGCATAAGGAAAAGTTTTCATAGAAATAATCTTAAAATAATTCAATTTCAGATGATTACACTTGAGCAAGGGACTTTGCTGTGCATACCAAACATTAAAATTTCTAAAGCTAAATTTAAATACATCAGATTTGAAGGTGGAGAAATTCTTCACTTTTCCTAAGTACAAGGTTTTTAATATAGGGCTCTATATTGTTGCTGTTGTTTACTTTGTTTTTGTTTTGTTTTTGTTGTTGTTGTCATTTTTTAACTTAGACATTCTAACTCACATGGCTGGGATTGAAAACACTGAAGGAATGCCATTTTGCACACATGTAGCCATTTATTATCCTTCTGCCCTCAAGACTTCTAACAGAGATTGGAGGGAGGGCAGCGGAATAGAAGTTTTGTTTGGTTTGGTTTTGGTTTTGGGTTTTTTGTTTGTTTTCTTTGTCTGAATAACCTGACCTCTTTGTATCATCGTTCTGTAAGGATATTAATGTTACAACTCTTATAAAGTCTGAACTATTTAAACATCTAAAAATATATCAAATTCATCAAAAGTGAGAAATCATGCCTTTATAGTATAGTAACTAAATTTACTAAGTACTAGGTATGTGCCAGCCATTATACTAGGACTCTGCATGTGTCATTTGCAACAATACTGTGAGGAGGTTCATGCTAATATCCCCATTTAAAACTCGAAGAAACTAATATATAAAGATGTTAAGGAACAAAAAAGATCAAAATTTAGGAGTGGGGAAATCATTGTTTAAATCTAAGCAGTCTGGTTTTAGATTGTGTGTCAGTAGGTTAGAACCACCTCTATTCCAGGATGGAAGTTTCCCAGAAGCTTTCAAGTAACACGTCTATTTTACACCATTGAGTAGGACTTAATACGAGCTGCAAAGAGACTGGAAGAGGAAATCTTTTTCTCTGGGAAGCCATGTAGACAGCTAAATATCTAATGCTATGGAAGAGGAGAAATCAGATTTAGGAGACAGAAGTCTGTGCCTCTGGCTAATTAGAATACATATTTATTGTATCTCCTGTATATAACATGATCTCCATCTTGTCCTCATAGTACAAGCATCAGTATTGATGAACTTGTCTAGATGGTTTAACCTATGCCAGATTCTCTATACGTTCCTTGATTAATATTAAAATACTTTGTCTATTAAAATTATTTTAGAATAAAAAAATTAAGTTTTATTATCAAAAAGTGCTTTACATCTGTACTTAAGAGATGCTGCCTCTACGGGAATTCCTGAGTCATAATTCCTAGAGAGCATGTAAGTCACACCAACTTTTAGGTAAAATAACAGCATTTGGTGAAATTAACAACTAAATTACTGTGTACAGTCTGTGCAATTATTTTCTTTGTCACATGAAACTTAAAATGTTTTGATTTTTCAAAGAATGCATGAGCTGTCTCTTGTTGTGTCTATTGGTTCAAACTCAAACTGTTTGATACTAAACCTTCAGGGTCTTCATTACTGGTCATTGTTGTTATGTGGGAAAGCCTTTAAGTATCTTACAATAGGCTGCTTTTACAAACTTCCAAGTCTTTCCTAATAATTTTTCAGAAGCTGTACTTTTTTTTTTTTCTTTTCTTTTTAGGTAGACAGCCAAGGTGTAATACTGAAGACTGAGGCCCTCTTTTCCAATAGATATGAAATTTAATCCCTTTTTCTTTTCTCATTGAATTTTTTAAAAAAACATTTAAATTAACGTGAAATTAGAGAGGTACTAACTGATATTCTTGCCTTTCTGTAATTTTAGTGAGTTAAGCATTTAACTATTAAGTTTAAAATTGACCATGAACAATATATCTCTGAAATCATGTTTGAAATCTGAATATTTGGAAACAGAGCACTGGAGCTTTCCGGAGTTAATATATTGGCATTAATATCAGGAAGCAGCTGTCCAAGATCAAGAAGCAGAAAGTTTGTCACAGACAGGTGCAAGATTCACTAAGTCAGTGTAGAGGAGAAGAGGCTAGAGTCCCCACTAGATAAGGACCAGACAAACACACATTCCTAGGCCAGCTTAGACATGATGGGTTACCCTTAAATTATGGTCAATAATTAAATCTAAGACTACACACTCGTTAAAATAGATTATACTTTGTCCTTTTTTTCCCAGTGTGCTTATATTTAAACAATAAATAACAATATAATTCTTTGTCTCTATCCTGTATTGTTATATTATAAATAATCAAATTTAATAATAAATAAATATATTTTTAAGAGGGAAGTCTTAGATCAGCACACCAGTATGACATGGTAATTACCATTGTGGTGAATTTATTTAGAAAGCAAACTAGTAAGACTTTATAGGATTGTTTCCAAGAAAAGTCCTGTTATGATTAGTGTAATAAATAGGCCTACAAAATACACCAGGATATAGAGTCTATTTTCTTGTAGCCCTTGGTGAAAACTTTACCACATCATCTTATTACTATGTTTGCTTGTGATATATTTATAATGTCATGCTCATGGGAACACTGAATATTGTGTTCTTTAAAACTAACATGATTTGCAAGCAATGTAAATATTGTTGATCCTTTGACCACAAACATAATTTCCACATTTAGAAGAAATTCACTGTGTGCAGTTTTGTATTTTCATCTTTACAGATAATCACGGATAGTTAGAATAAACAGGTTTTTCCCTTCTCAATGACTACATTGTTGACATATTTGAAAGACTATTTTCCAATGCACTATTTTCCTCAGCATAGACTTTCAACAAATGTATCAACCTGAAATTTCAATTCTTAGTACTATTTTAATTCTCCTATATCTGTATCAAAAAGTGACTTGGATTTCTGTGTAACTCTGAGTAAATGTCTGTCTTAGATAACAGACTGGACTATGATCATGTATTTTTTACAGCTTTTCCTAGGGATGTACTCACAGCTTTCTGGGAAATCCATATCACGCCTCCACATGGACATTATAAGGAAGTTGATGCTTCCGTAACTTTTACTAGTTTGCTCACTCGTTGACCTTCTTTCCTGTGGAAATAGTCTTGTGTCGTTATTTTCTTTTTGACAGTCCTCCTCAAGTTTATGCAAGGTATTTCATATTTAGCTTTCACTATTATATATTCTTGTGTCTATTTTAATATTACACTACTTTTATGACTGCCTATACATACTCTTTTTTTTAATAGTTTTTTTTTTTTTTAGATGTTGGGGGTAGGAGTTTATTAATTTATTTATTTTTGGAGTTTATTAATTAATTAATTTATTTTTGGGTCTTCGTTTCTGTACGAGGGCTTTCTCTAGTTGTGGCAAGCGGGGGCCACTCTTCATCGTGGTGTGTGGGCCTCTCACTGTCGCGGCCTCTTTTGTTGTGGAGCACAGGCTCCAGACGCGCAGGCTCAGTAATTGTGACTGATGGGCCTAGTTGCTCCGCGGCATGTGGGATCCTCCCAGACCAGGGCTCGAACCCGTGTCCCCTGCATTAGCAGGCAGATTCTCAACCACTGCACCACCAGGGAAGCCCTACATACTCTTTTGAATTAATTAATTATTACTATTTATTTATTTTTTTTGCGGTACATGGGCCTCTCACTGTTGTGGCCTCTCCCGTTGCGGAGCACAGGCTCCGGACGCGCAGGCTCAGTAATTGTGGCTGATGGGCCCAGCCGCTCTGTGGCATGTGGGATCTTCCCGGACTGGGGCCCAAACCCGTGTCCCCTGCATCGGCAGGCAGACTCTCAACCACTGCGTCACCAGGGAAGCCCTGAATTATTTATTTTTAAAGTGTAGAATAGAAAGCATCCTAAACAAATCATTTATTCAAATAGAACTGGAGGGGCAAGTGAAATATGAGTCTGCCCCAGGACTTAACTTTCTCATATCATATCCACAATGGCTTTGAATAGCAGACAATTCCACCGTGGCTTTCATGGTGTTCCTTTTTATTCTCTGTTGCTACAATGGATGTTTTAGAATAACTTTATTTCCCTTTAGGTGTCTGATAGGATTTAACCTCGCTAATTTACAAATAGGAAAAAAATGAAATTATCTAGCACTTTTAGTGCAAATTTCAAACATATTTATGGAATTAGACAATGAAAAGCGTTTGAATTGCCCTAGATAAGATGGATTCAGGAACTGCTTTATTTACCTTTCTTATGAGTTATCACATTAATGACCATTGCTGACAAATGGGAGGGAATAAACATTCATTATAATATAGCAGCATAAAAGTGCCTGTCAGGTTTTACTCTTCCACTGTGCCTTTGATATATTAAGCATATGTTCTCTTAGATTCTGACTTAAGATCAATAAAAAGTGACCTTTCTGTCCTGGGTTCATAAAACACTTAGATGTCCTTCATGTGAACTTCCTCAGCAATTGTACTTGCACCAACCTGATGCTAACTCCAAACATTTATTGATCTTGCTTTCCATTAACTCCAAACATTTATTGATCTTGCTTTCCATTTATTCCCAACACTTAGACTGAGGTAATTCCATAATAAATTCTTGCTTCAAAAATAGTTAAGAAAATATACATATGGCAAACAAGCATATGAAATGATTATCAACGTCGCATGTCATCAGGGGAATTGCAAATTAAAATAATGAGACACTACTAATTCAATTGGCTAAAATCCCAAACACCGATGATGCCAAATGCTGGTGAGAATGTGGATCATACTCTTATCATACAACCCAGCAATCATACTAGCTGGTATTCACTCAAAGGAGCTGAAAACATGTCCATACGAAAACATGCACATGGATGTTTATAGCAGCTTAATTCATAATTGCCAAAACTTGGAAGCAACGAAGTTGTCCTTTGGTAGGTAAATAGACAGATAGACTGTAGTGCATCCATACAAAGAGGTATTCAGCGCTAAAAAGAAATGAGCTGTCAAGCCATAAAAAGATGTGGAGAAAAATGCATATTACTAAGCGAAAGAAGCCAATCTGAAAAGGCTGTACTGCATACTTTAGGATTCTACTATATAATATTCTGGAAAAGGAAAAATTGGAGACAGTAAAATGATCAGTGTTTGCAAAGAGTTTGGGAGAGGGAGGAATGAATAGGTGGAGCACAGGGGACTTTTAGGGCAGTGAAGCTATTCTGTCTGATACCGTAATGATGGATATATATTATTATACTTTTTTCAAAAGCCATGCAATGTACAGCACCAAGAGTGAATCCTAATGTAAACTATAGATTTTAGTTAATATATCAGTATTGGCTCATCAATGGTAACAAATGCACCACACTACTTATAAGATACTAATAATCACAGAACCTGTGTGTATATTTGTGTGTGTGTGTGAAAAGTTGGTGGTAGTGAGGGGTACAGCAGAACTTTTTGCACTTTCCATTCAATTTTTATGCAAACCTGAAAGTTCTTGGAGAAATAAAGTCTAATACTTTGTTTTAAAGTTATTGAACATGATTTGCAAAACCTGGTTATATATTTGGTTTTCCAAAGGTATTTTAAAATTTTTAAAATTCAAAATTAATTTTGGTTAAATTTAATTTAACATTTAATGTTTTCACCTAGAACATCTGGTTGGAAAATCTGATTGCTTGACAGTGCCCAGCTTCATGCTTAATTGAAGAACAAAATTTCTCCAAACTGCTGAAAAAAGGGCCTGAGATCCTTTCATGTTAAAACACAGTCTCCTTGGGCTTCATAGATAACATGGGAAATTATACTATTTCTGTGAGGTCCAGACAATACCGGGAGCAGTGCCCACTGCACTGTAGCTGATTCATAGTGGCTTATGATAGTTGACTTAGTGCTTTTCTTTCTAATTCAGTGATACCATATTTTTTGCTTGAATTTGGTCATGGTGGAGTATTTACATCATGAACATCAGCAAATGCTGCAAATCAGTTCATTTCTTTTTTTGGTTTGTTTTAGAGAGTGGGCTTACCAGCACACCATTGATTAATACAATATCTCAAATTTATATCTATAGGAAATAACTTGCCCAAGTTTAAATGGATTATACAAAACCCTTCTTCCCAGAAAGACCAAAAAAATGACAATTCTGATATCAATATTTTCCAGAAAAAAATCATTTTTCTACATTTTTTAATTGAAGTATAGTTGGTTTGCAATGTGTTAATTTCTACTGTACAGCAAAGTGATTCAGTTGTACCTTCTTTTCCGTATTATTTTCCATTGTGGTTTGTCACAGGATATTGAATATAGTTCCCTGTGCTATACAGTAGGACCTTGTTGTTTATCCATTCTATATATAGTAGTTTGCATCTGCTAACGCCAAACACCCAATCCATCCTTCCCCTACTCCCTCTCCCCCTTGGCAACCACAAGTCTGTTCACTATGTCTGTGAGTCTGTTATTGCTTTGTAGATAGGTTCATTTATGTCATATTTTAGATTCTACCTATAAGTGATATCATAAGTTATTTGTCTTTCTCTTTCTGACTTACTTCATTCTGTATGACAGTCTCTAGGTCCATCCATATTGCTGCAAATGGCATTTTTCTACATATTTTTATTCTCTTGATTTTCTAGAACCTTAATAGTAGTTTGTTTTTGAAGTTTCTAAATTGCATTTTTATAACAGAAATGAATCTAAGGAATCATAAAAGACTGTAAACAATACAGATTAGGGATTAGTGAAGATGTTAACAAATGATTAATTGGAATAATGGAAGGAATTGAAGGACAGTCTATATGAAGATGAATGATTCTGCCTTAAGGTAATTGTCAAAGCCTAGTGATGAAAAGGCAATGAGGAGAATACTAAAGTTTGTATGTGGGTTTTTTTTTTTGGATGCCTAGTGTACTCCATGTTCTTTTATACTAAGCCTATATAATATTAATGCATGTTGAAAGAATTGCCTTCTTAACAGAGGCAATTTGGTAATAAAAAAGACTACAAAGTCCAAGTCCTCTGGGAACAGTAACAATGTGTGTCAGTGATGGTTTTTCACTCTGCTTGTTTTTCAAGATCTTGATACTTTTGAAGACTATTTGCCAGATATTTTTTTAAATAAATTTATTTATTAATTTTTTGGCTGCATTTGGTCTTCGTTGCTGTGGGGGACTTTCTCTAGTTTCGAGCAGGGGCTGCTCTTTGTTGCGGTGCGCAGGCTTCAGTAGTTGTTATTTGCCAGATATTTTGTAGAATGTCCTTTTATTTGGGTTTGAGTGATGTTTTCTCATGTTTGAACTGGAGTTATGGATTTTGAAGAATACCACAGAGGGGAGGTTGCCTTCTTATGCTATCACTTGATACTGACATGACTATTGCTAGTGATGGTTTCCTTGATCACTTGCTTAAGGTGAAGCTTCCAGACTTCATGTAAAGTTACTCTGTTTTCCTTTCTGTACTGTGTTCTTTGGACATTAGTAAATCCAGCCCACACAGGGAGGAGAAGTAAATTGTACCTTCTGTAGGAGGGAGTATCCCCATACAATATTTGGAATTCTTTAAAGATTTGTCCTTTCTGTGCCATTTATTTATTTATGCAATTATTTATGTATGTCCATATGGATTCATTGATATTTATTTAATGATTTATGTTATATTCTAATACTATGTTATATAAATAACTCAATTTATGATGCTCAATTTTTCCAGCTTTGGCCATTGGGAGCTCTTTCACAGTGCCCTCTGTGATTCTTTCTTTCTTTCTTTCTTTCTTTCTTTCTTTCTTTCTTTTTTTCTTTCTTGACATGTATCTATCTCTCTTTTGTCTCTGTTTCAGCACATAAAAACTTTTAGGACTGTAAAGTGTTCCTGCTAATAGTGTATTTTTTTTACCTGCTTCAAGCCTGGTATTGGTAATTTTTTCAGGAATATCTGATTTCTTTTCCTGGAGAATTGGTATTTTAAACTAAAACCTAAGTGCTGGTTGTGCTTATTTCTACTAAGATGTCACTACTTCTAGATCCTCTCTAACACACACCATATTTGTAACAGTTTGTAATCCATTCTGAGATTCTCCAACATTCTGGTTGATTTAAAATATTTTTTCCTTAAATTTCACACTTTGTGATATAAAGTTATACATATGTTGACAAATGCAAAATGTCATTCATCCACCAACCCATTGTCATACGGAAGAGTTACATAACCCTCAACATTTCCCTGCATATTTCTTTTGTAGTAAACCCTTTACTCTCTCCAAAATCCAAAAAAAATCATTGAACTATTTTTCTTCCCAATATTTTCACTTTTTCCAGGATGTCATGTACATGCAATCATATAAAAAGTAGACTTTGGGGTATGGCTTTTTCCTTTGAGCAAAAAATCTTTAAGATTCATCCATATTGTTACCTGCATCAATAGTTCATTCTCTTTTATCCCTGAATAGTTTGGGATACTATTCCACAAAACATTCACATGTTGAAGCAAATCTTAGAGATTCCAGTTTTTAGAGATTATAAATTAGACTGCTATAATAATCCAGGTATAGGTTTTTGTGTGAACATAAGTTTTAAATTTACATATGTAAATACCTAGGAGTGTGACTGCTAAGACTGTAGATTACAACTTCAAGTGGAATGCAGATATCTCATCACCATTTTCATTCCTTTACCCTCTTTCCTTTATGATATGGTTATCTGAAATATTACCTCTTCACTACACTGAGAACCAGATTAAACCATTTTATAATTATCTTTGCTTTTAACTCTCAAACGTAATTTTAAAATATCAAGAAGAGAATAGTCTATTATATATTTATCCTTCCCATTACTCTTTCTTAATGTTTTATATTTCCTTTTAATTTATTTTCTGCCTGCCCCTACCCAGCAGATCCTATGAAAGGTATTCTGACTTCCACCCCTCTTAGTACTGAGATGGCAGTCCATCCACACTTGAACCATAACACACAGAAGTGGGCCAGGAAAACCATTCTGAACCTAAGCATGTTAGCTACCAACTGAAACAGAATATTTACAAAGGAGTAGTCTTATAACACATAATATGTTCAGGGTACAATGCAAAATTACTTGTCATTCTAAGAATCAGGTATATCAGGAAAAATTTAACCAAACAAGAACCTGTAGGAGATTTATATTAAGAGGTTTATTGCTAGGAATTGACTTACCTGATTGGAGGCTGGCTATTCAAGTCTAAAATTCATAGGACAGGTTATCAGGAAGAAGAGACTGGAGGTATTGAGCATGGGCTGAAGCTGCTATTCTCAAGAGAAAATTTTTTCTGTAAGGATGTCTCATCTAGGTTTTTAAGCCCTTTCAACTGATTGACTCAGACTGACTTAGATTATCTACAATATGCCTTATTTAAAATAAACTGTGAACTTTAATTACACTTACAAAATATATTCACAGAAAAACTAGATTCGTGTTTTATTGAATAACTGGGGATTACCCTCCAGTCAAATTAGCACATCTAAATGATCACCATACTAAACAAATCTCAATTTGAATGAGAAAAGGCAATAAATGAACACTAACACTAAGATAACACAGGTGTTGGAATTCTCTGGCATGGATTTCAAAGCAGCTGATGTTAAAAATACTGTAACGAGAAATTGCAAATGTTCTTGAAACACTTAAACTGTCAAAAATCTCAGCAAAGAAATAGAAGACATAAAGAAAAAGCAAATGAAAATTTTTGAATTAAAAAGTACAATAGCCAAACTAAAAATAATAAAAATTGGATAGGCTCAATGTAAGAATGGAAACAACAGAAGAAACAATCAATGAACTTGAAGATAGAGCAATAGAAATTAAACAGTCTGAACAACAAGGAGAAAATATATTGAAAAAAAAAAGAAATTAATCCTCAGAGAGTTGTGAGACAATAACAAAAGATCTAATAAAATAATTGTTCATCAGAGTCAGAAAAAGAAGAACTTACGGAACTGAAAAATATTTGAAGAAACCAATGGCTAAAAACTCCCCAAATTTGGTAAAGAACAAAACATAAACCTACAGATTAAACAAGTTGAATAAATGAAAACAGGATAACATCAAAGAAATCTATGCCTAGACATTTCTTGATCAAACTTCTGAAAATTAAAGACAAAGAAAAATCTTGAAAGCAGACAGAGAGAAACTATGCATTAACCATGAGGAACAACAAAGGCATCAGATTTCTCATCAGAAATCTTAGAAACCATAAGAAAAGTGGCACATTTTTTTAAGTACTGAAAGAAAATAACTGTCTGCCCAGTATTCTATATCCAGTGAAAATATACTTCAGGAATAAATGTGAGATAAAATCATTCCCAGAGGAAAGGAAGTTAAAAGCAGATGTGCTCTAAAGAACATCTTTAAACTCCAAAATTTACCAGTTACTATTCACAAGAATTAGAAGAGCAAGAGAAAGAATTAAAGCACATATATTGCCTAGCAATTTTTTAAATGCATGTATCATTCTATGATTAACACGTTAATAATAAGGTAAATATCACATTTTGAAAGTTCAAAGTATTAATTTTGAAAGGATCCAAAACAAGAGTAGGATTACAGTCTTAATATAATATCTTCAGGTAAAGCAATGCTTCATGTCATAAATTGATAACTGAAAGAGAGAGACTACAATTAATAAAAAACAAGGCTAAAGATATGAATAAATGATTCACAGAAAAGTAAATCCATATGATAGTAAATATATGAAAAGTTATCAATTTCCCAAGCAGTCAAAAAATATAAAATGATAATTAGTAATAATTTTATACCCATCAGATTAAAAATTTTAGAAGGAATGATTCCAAATGCTTCTGCCAATGATGATAGGGGATATGTACTCTTATTTTAGTGGTGGATATATGATAGGCTTTTATTAAATATACTTTATATATTAATGATGGATATGCATTTTTGGAAAGCCATATTCAAATAATAATTAAAATGCCCATATCCTTTGATTTTAAAATCCAGTCGTAGGAATGCATTTCATTTGAATAAAATTACCCACACATAAAGATATTTATGGAATCCTTTTTTATAGAGTTAAATACTAGAAACAAAAGGAATCTCATCAATAGATGGAGGGTTGAATAAGCCATAATTTATCCAAACACAGAACACTGTACTGATACTAAAAACTATATGTTAGATATAACAACTGACTTAGATTTTCATAACATACCAAAAAATGACAAAGCAAAATGCAGAAAAATGTTCATAATATTGAACTATTTTCAAAATGGAAAATAAATATATATATAGGTGTGTAACTGAATATAAATGTGTATATTTATATGTGAATGCTTTTGTATATAGTTATGACCATGGCATTCAATATGCAAGAATATACATCAATGAGTTAATATTTATTACCTGTGGTAGTGGGGGCAGCCATGAGACAGCACTAGAAAGGAGTGTATGTGAAATAAAATGACTCAATATATTTTGACAAATGCTTAAATAAAAACAAAACAAAACCAACCCCTATGAATTCAGTAATAAAGAAACAATCTAAACACAAAATAGGAGGACAAAATATCCAGTGTTGACACATTATAAAAATTTCAAGCTGTCCTCATACTGAATATCTTAATTAGATTATATGGTACCTTTAACCACACTGGTTTAAGGTTAACAGTTCCCTAGAGATGAACATTTTGAAATTAATTTCAGAGTATATTTTATATTATGCATATTAGTTTGTATGGAAATATGTGTAGTACATTATATGGTATTTTCATTTAAAATAATGAAAATAAAACAAAGCCACAGAGAAGCTTAATTGTTTTGTGTACTTACCAAACTAATACCTTTGAGCACTATGCATTTGGAGTGCTGGACCGGGAGTGCAACAAAACAATGTGACCTGTGAAAGTGTCTAATTACTTCACTTCTGAAATTGTCAATCTTCCCAACTTGCCAGATTCACATTTAGTTTAAATTGTTTTACATGGTTTTATGCTTTGGAGAGGACAAATCAACTTTTGAATAAAAGTTGTATGGAGGGCTTCCCTGGTGGTGCAGTGGTTGAGAGTCCGCCTGCCGATGAAGGGGACACGGGTTCGTGCCCCGGTCCAGGAAGATCCCACATGCCGTGTAGCAGCTGGGCCCGTGAGCCATGGCCGCTGAGCCTGTGCATCCGGAGCCTGCGCATCCGGAGCCTGTGCTCCGCAACGTGAGAGGCCACAACAGTGAGAGGCCCGTGTACCGCAAAAAAAAAAAAAAAAGTTGTATGGAGAAACCCGTGTAACCAAATATGAATCTGTATCAAAGCTATTGATAATTACCCCACTAGATATGTTGAGTGAGCTGGAACTCCAATCAGCTCTTAGCTGATAGATTTACAACATCTGTAGTGATTTTTCTGCCAATATACATTGATTTGAAATTGAACTAAATCTGATTTAGACTTGTTCTCTGCCAATTCCATAAATAAATAAGTAGGTAGGAAGATGGATAAACATACATACATAAATATATACATACATGTATGCATACATACATGATACATACATACATGAATACATAAGTAAAATAATGAGCTTCTCACTGCTCAAAATGAAAATTCCTACAATTCCTACTCTTAATAGCATAAAGTAAAGGCAACTGATATTATTAAATAGGAAATGTGAAAGGTTTCCATTATCATTATTGACCTTGAAAATTAGTAACAAACCTAGTTTGGAGATAAGTGAAAATATTTATCCAATATGGTATCAGCTTTGAACAAACCTTTTTAAAAACAAGGATATAAGATGATGGCTTAAAATCTGAATCTTTCCTGAGATATAAAGTTTTTAAAATCCTCTATTAAAAAAAGAAGTTCCTATTTAGGTATTCCTATACCTAAAATAAAAGTACTCATATATTAAATGTGTATTTTCTCCATCTGGGATTCTTTGTCTAAACATAATATAAATTAAATGGGACACAATGCATTTAAAGAAGTTTCTCAGTTAAATGACAATTGCGATACTGAGTCTACAGTATGAAGATTCATATAGACTATTAGGGTCAATAGTAATGAACAGTGTTTATTTGATAAATATAGCTCACGTTGTTAAAATGTTTGACAACTTGCACCCCAAATTTAACTGGGTAAGTTATGTACTGAAAACATTACTTGAAAATAAGAGTAGAAATTTCTACCTGAGCTTTTATGCACACACTCTAAATCTTTTGGACTTATAAACTTAATTACTGTGCGAACTATTTGAAAAAATAAATCATCTAACAAACAGAAGCTTACTGCATTCAATAGTTTCCAACTGATTCCTCCTCTGAGAGAAAGACTAGATTGATCTATGAGGAGTACCCGTCCCATGGAGCTGGACTTGGCCTTGAAAACATTGTATACACAGAACTAGTCCAGTTTGTATAAAAAACTGAGTAGCTCATGGATCAAGGTAGGGTTAGAAGATGACAAAAAAAAATTGACCAAACTATGGTCATAGCCACAAGGAATACACAAGAACTGGCATAAAATCAATCCAGGAAGACAAGATAAAACCAGAGTGGCAGGCTACATGAAAGTGTGATGTGGGAAACAATGAGAGGGCTGTTGCCCATAACCTTCTTCCCTGTGGATAAATTATTTAGTGGGTATATTACTGAAAATTAACTCTAATGAGCTTCATTAAAATATCTCCTATCTTAATTTCAATCAGAGACAACGTCCAATAAAGATTATTTTAAAAATGGTGACATTTCAAGTCATGTAAAGAGTGAAGAATCAGTTATCTCTGTTTTGTACATGAAGGATAGAATGCCAGGAGAGCAAAACATAATGAATGGGAGAAGCAAACACAATATGGGTTTTTGATGTTTCAATTATAAATTGAAACATCAAATTCTATTTGTTCATGGATTAAATATTTGCTGAATATTTATTATGTGAATCGCATGCTGTCTGGCACTGTGCAAGACCAATTAGATGGCAGTAATGACAAATGATCTCTAAATATTTGTTAGTTTTGTGATAAGTCACACATCACAATTCCACTGCCAGTGATATGTCATTTTTTAAAAATGTAAGAATTTTGTATTGGGAGTGGAGTAAGTCCTGCTTTTTTATTACCATAATGGCAGAATATTTTTCCATAACAAGCTAGAAAAAATTTTATATATGATAGTTAGAGACAATCTTTATACTTATTTCATTTTTTTCATTTCTAGTTCCAAAATATGAATTTTGCTAAAAATGTTATAAGCAGTTAAAAATGCCTGTTATCACCATCTAACTCTAAATACGAATTTTTTCTTCATTAGAATAAAAAATACCAAACAACAAGCACTCAATAAGAATATGATTCACCTATTTTATGCTACCACATTTTTATAAGAGAAATCAGGTTGGCTTTATAAAACATGTGGCAGTGGACACAAAACTCACTTGATAGCAGGTGATGGATTTTTAAAAACTCTAGAAGAATTTAAATGCACAAAGTTATGTTTTGTTTAGGAGAATAATATTCAAATCAAGTAATTATTCATACTGAGGAAAACAGCAAAACAAATACAATAAAGATGTTAAAAGAAAAGAGCTTTGGGACAAAAATTTTATACGACTATCATAATAAAAATAAAGTAGAAATCACAAAGCAGAATAATAAAACAACTGGATATTACAGCAGAATTAGATGTATACTGCTTTCAAGAATTGGTATATGTGGAAAACTTCTATCACATATTTACCTCAGTATGAAATTGAAGCTATCACAGAAATTCCTGAAAAACCATTAAGATATTTCGTGCTTATATAAAATTTAACATATAGCTAACATTCTATCATTTATATACAAAGATAACTACCAATTCCTTATGGGTAGTATTTGACCTTTCATTTTGTTGTCACAATAATGATTTCAGTGATTCCTCCTTGCAGCCAATTCAACTGGGACTCAATAGCTTACTAGGATTAGGGCTATGGTCTGTGGAGTAAAACATAGCATATTTCATGTAAAAAACTAAAAGAACAATAGACAAATTAAAATAATAAGATAAAGCTCCAATAATATCATGTCTCTTTTATCATGTATTTGAATTTATAACATACTGGAAATTTAACCTAAAGTTGTATAACCTAGAGTTACTTTATTAGTTATACCCAAAGGCGGCACCTGACATTATTTTATTCTTATTATCGACTATATGATTTTCAGTTAAGTGAAACTAAAATTAGTTCTCAGATACTCCATGATTACAAACTAGAATGTTCATGGGGAAGTGGCAAATAGCAAATACATGAATTGGAGTAGGTGTAAGACAAATGGACAATGATCCCAACTCTTTTTAACATGTGGCACACAAAGAAAACCACTTTGGAAAAACAATGGACCTGTCCAAAGCTGGATGCAAGAGCTCTCTCCAAGGTTCACCCTCCCATTGCTTCCCAGCTGTTTGGTGCCTGGGTGGATCAGTATTTCAGCATAACTCTAATTTAGTTGGAATATGCATAAGGAGTGCTTGGATTGTGCCACCTAGAAAATGTATGCCCAGGCTAACTATTTAGAAAAATTTTAATAATTTTCAAAAGTAATCAATGTCCCATAATTTTTATTTTGATAGGGTTCTCTTACCACTTTTTTGGTAACAAGATTAGATTAGCTTTATAAATTGAACTGGGAAACTTCTCATAATCTGAAATACCTTGAATAAGATAGAGGGTATCTCTTACTTGAAAGTTTGGTTAATTTATAAATCTAGGCCTGATGCATTTTGGGAGGATAGTCTGAAACTTAATTCAGTTTCTTTAAAGGCTACAGTTTGATTCTTGTGTTTTGTTAAGTCGATTTTGGCGTTTTATATATTTTTTAGAATATTTTGCTGCAATTTATCTCAAAATATTTGGTATAAAATGTCTTATAGTATCCCTTTGTGATTTGTTCATCCTCTGTTCCATGTGCAAATTCGTCGGTTTTTAAATTTTACTGTTCTTAATTTGCATCTGATTTACTTTTTCCTTGAAAAATCTTGCTTAAGATTTATCTACTTTATTAATCTTTTCAATGACCTTTTTTCTGTTTCTAATTTCTTAAGTTCAGTGGTGCCTGTACAAGATAGCGTAGTCTAGATTATGCCTATCAACTCTAAAATCTTGGTGAAATATACACAAAAAATTATTTCTTACTCACGTTACTCATGCTGCATGTTCAGTGTTGATTTACAGGGTGTTTACTTATGCTTCTTTGGATTCAGGCTGACGAAGGCCTTATCTTGACATCAATTTCTACAATCACTGAAATAGAAGAAAGGGGATATGGTGTCTCAGATATGGTGCTTAAAATTTCCACCCAATCATGACACACTGAATTGGGACTCTCAAAATTCCCTGGCCACAAAATGTCAAATGGTTAACTAAATTCTAGGGGAAAGGAAGTAAAATCCTGTCATATGCCTAGAAAGAAATAAAAACTGGAAATATTTGAAAAGCTGTGCTAATGACCTTAGTTTAATTAATATTTCTTAGTGATTCTTATTTTGAAATGTGCATTATAAGTTAATTTATAGATACCATTCTAGAGACTTTCCCACAGATTTTGATTTATAATGGCACTGTTGCCATTTAGTTCCAAACATTACCATAATAATTTCTTCTTTGAACTTGTTAAGAAGCTCTTTATGTTTTATTAATTATTTTTGTCTTGCTTTAATTTTCAAACAAGTAGGAATTTCTTGTCTGTCTTTTTGTAATTGATTTCTAATTTTATCACATTTTGGCCATAGAATGTATTTCATTGAATATTTATTTTTTTATAGATATTTGCTTTGTGACCTAGTACATGATCTAATGTTATATATGTCCTACATGTACCAGGAAAAAGAAAATGCATCTACTTTCACAGTACAGAGTTTGAAGTATGTGGATTAATTGTGTTCTTAGCATACATTATCCTTACTAATATGTGTTATCTATCTTACTCATTAAATTGAATTAAAATTGACCACATGATTTTGAATGCATCAATTTCTATCAATTTTATATTTCTATTCCTTATTAATATGAAATATAGAATAATGATTTTTATAGTTTCTTAAATTTTCACTTCAGCAGTAAGCAATTTTTGCTTAATTTTGATTTTTGTCTTAAAATATACTTCTCTGATGTTAATATTGCTGTGTTTTTATTTCATGGTCATTTTTCTGGTATGTCATTTTGTATCTTTTTCAACTATACATGTTATTCAACACAATTATTTTAACTACACTGAAGAAAAATATTCTAGAAAAACATAAATTATCAAAAGGTGTAGCTTTTTTGAAGAGCACATGGAAACATATTTTTAACCCAACTGAAAAGTATCTATTTTCAGGGAAGTTTAATCTGTTTAACATATTTTGTGAGTATTTATAAACATTGATGTATATTTACTATTTTATCTGGTATTTCCTATTGACCATGTACTTTGCACCTTCTTTTTAAATCATTTATTGCCTTTATTGTGTTTTCTTTTCCCCACCTTTTTTACACACTTGCTTCTTTGGAAGTTATATATTCTACTTTTATTACTTTAGAAATTTTAGATGCACACTTAGCTTTCCTATGTCTAAAATAAATCAGTATGTACAGGCTTCTTTTATAATTTTTAAAACTTTCAGAATTTACCAAATATTTATAACTTCTTTCTAACCTTACTATGTAATCAGTTGTTTTATTTACCTAAATGTTTACAGATTCCTATGGTCATTCTTTATCCTGCCATCTCACTCTTTCCTTCTTACTGAGAAGTTTGTTTTTTGGTAGAGGCTAGATTTTAGTGAAAGTATATGAGTAGGAAATTGTTTCACCTTTTTTTAATGTTTTGTTTTATAGTATTTGTATTTTGCAATAAATTTTGAATGATAGCTTAGTTGAGTATAGAGTTATTCTTGGATGGACAGATATACTGGTTAGTGCTCCTGTGATATTAATCTGTTGTCTAAAGGCATTCATTATTATTGATGAGATGTTTGTTTTCAGACTATTTTTTGTTCATTTCATGCTTTTTCCTTTGTATCTCTTAAGATTTTTCTGCACATTTTATGATCTATAGTTTCAGAATGGTGTATGTGTGCCCAGATTTGTTTTGCTCTTGTTCAGGAACTTTTCTGTTGCTTTTATCTAAGGACTTAGGATTTCTTTTTAAGGTCTGAAAAATTTACCACAATTTTTTTTTCAAATAGAACTTCCTTTTTCTCCATTCTATAATGCCAAAAGTACAATTAGTTTCTATCCTTCTCATGTTATCCTCAATGGTTCTTAATGGCTGTTTAATATTTTACATATCTTCATTCCTCCTGATTTCTTGGTGATTTGCTCAGATTTGTCAATAATGCTATCAATTATTTTTTCAGATATGCCCACTCTTTTATTTAAAATGTTTATTTAAATTTTAATGATTATATATCTAAAAAATATACTGCTATTTATTTATTATTTGTTTATTTATCTGTCTTTTATTATTTTCTTCCCATCACATATTTTCCTTATTGACTACCCAGACTGGTGGGTGGAATGTTTTCAGTTTCCTGTTTCAGTGATAAGAGGGCCCCTCATAGTACCCTAGGTTGTGTAGTGAGCTTTATTCTACTTGTCTGCTTTGGCATGGACATTAAACTCTAGCCATCAACCTCTTTGGTCTGATTCCCCTGGGGACACCACTAAATATTCATATCCCTCTTACCATTCTCAGACTTGCTTATCCTTGTCATTTATTGCACCTAGGGGTCTGTTTTCTTTCTTTGTTGGTCATATATATTTTTTTTAATATTCCAAATTTCTTTGTTTGATGGGAGATGCATCTGCTCTCAATATCCACTTAAATTTACCTTATTATTTAAAGTTCAACATATATAGTACAAATGCATATTACCTTGTTTTGTTATTCTAATCTCTGTTGTTCCTAGAGTTTCTATGATGTTTTAATAATATATAATTCTGTCTAAACATGTAGAATATTGTATCGAATTGAAGGTATAGGCCAGAAAGTTCAAAACAAAGCATTTTTGCTTGCAAGAAATAAGGGTATCCAATTTGTATATTAAATCTTTGCTTTTATAATTTGCCAGAAATATGTTTCTTATCCTTTATGCCTAAAAACTTCTAATAAGCCTAGCTAAAGTAGATTTTGGGCAACCAAAATTATGCCAACAGTATCCACAATTTTATGACTCATTCTTGTTTTGTACAAGAAATGACAAACATTTCCTGATGGGAAACCACTAATCAATCACTAAACTCTTTCTCACTGAATCTGGATGCAGCTTTGAATGCTTTTCAATATAGTACTCCTGGAAGCCACAACAAATCAGTCAGCATGAGCATGTGAATTGAAACATACTAGTCATCTTGATCTCATATATCAGACCTAAATTGGTAATAATTTTAGTTAAATGATATCAGGTCTGAACTCAGACCATCAACCTTGCTGCTAAATTGATGCTAGCAATTTTAGACAGGGGAATTATATTTTACAATACTCCTGCTATACCCTATGCTCTTTGCAGTCCTCTCATTTTGTCCTCACAACAAACCTGTGAAATTAAAATTACATTCATTAAGGAAAAAAGATACATGCTAATTTCCTCAGAGACACAGAGCAAAAAATTAGCAAATCTAGAATTTAAACCTAGGTTTTGGTCTCCAAAGCCTATGTTTCTGTGATATTCATGCCAAAGCCAAAATAAATTACTGAGAAATATCTATAATCACATTACTATTTCCTATTAGAATAACACAGGCAGTTTGAATAATTTTGAAAATCTATTTAATAATATAAACAATTTGAAAACTGATAAATGTGCTTATAAACCCTAAAGATGAAATATGTACAGAATATATATAATAAAGGAGATAAACAAAAATTTGGCAAACTGTTTCAACTGTTTGATGTTGTTTATTGTCTAACTTTTCCTTCATTTGACATGTAAGTTTGCTAACTGCCTTATTTGAAAAAATTATGTAATCAGTAGATTTCAAGATTTAAATATGCGTTCATAATATGTCATATTCCAGTTCTCATTTAAAGGATCTAAGATGAAGGAAATAATTAATATATAATTGGCCAATAAAATGGTTTACCTGAGCATCACATACACCTCTATGCAATGCCATTGCTAATATTATTTCTTTAAAAAAAAAAAAAAAACATTTCAAGTCCTCATTTTTTAAAATAAATTTATTTATTTATTTTTGCTGTGTTGGGTCTTTGTTGCTGCTCATGGGCTTTCTCTAGTTGCAGTGAGCAGGGGATACTCTTCATTGCAGTGTGCAGGCTTCTCATTATGGTGGCTTCTCTTTTGAGGGGCACAGGTTCTAGGCACATAGGCTTCAGTAGTTGTGGCTCATGGACACTAGAGCTCAGGCTCAGTAGTTGTGGCTCAGGGGCTTAGTTGCTCTATGGCATGTGGAATCTTCCCGGACGAGGGATTGAACCCATGTCCCCTGCACTGGCAGGCGGATTCTTAACCACTGAACCACCAGGGAATCCCGCTAATATTATTTCAATTATATTTCCATTCAAAGTGTGTTTTAGCAAAATATGACATCAAAATTAATGCTATGATTTCTCTATGAGCCAAAATCAAATAACAAATACCATATTTACTTTCCTACTTGAAATATCTAAGCATCCACACTAAATATATGAATAATGATATTTTCTAGTCTTGCAGGGCACTGGGTAAAATAATCAGAAATATTTTGCCTATATAGTTTGAAAGAATCATCCTTAAACTAAATGCTTCTCTGCTCCTTCCAGATAAATATTAAAAGCAACTGTGAGAGGATTAAACTATGTTTAAGCAACATGTCTTAAAACAAGCTTAAGAAAAATTATAGGAATATAAAAATGTCCAATACACAACAAGGTGAAATGAAAAAGGTCTGGTATTCAATAAAATTTTATCAGCATGCAAAGAAATACAACACCTAGAGAGATTAAAATCCTGTCAATCAAAACTGACAAAGAAATATAACCAATGTTAGAACTGGTAGAGAAAAACAAATGTTTTTCTAGCTATATTTTATATATTGGAAAAGCTAGAGAGAAATGAGAGATAGCGAAAAGGAGACAAATTAAACTTTACAAAATAAAAATTATAATTTGTGATATGCAAAATTCACTGGATGACATTAATGGCACATTAAATACTGCAGAAGAAAATATTAGTGAATTTGAACATATCTCAATAGAAATGACCCAAATCAAAAATGAAGAGAAGAATTTAAAAAATTAGCAAATAATTAGCAAATAGTTTGATAACTTCAAGATATTCAATTAATCTTAGTTCTCAAAGATGAGAAAGAGGACAAAAGAAAAAAATGTTTGAAGAAATTGTAGACAATAGTTTCCCAAAGTTGATTAAACTATAAACCCACTCATCGCAAAAAAACTCATCAAATTAAAATACAAAAAAACACAAAAGAAACCAACTTGAAGGACAATAGATCAATCCCTTGGAGTCAATTATAAAGAGAAAAATCTTAAAGAAGTCAGAAAAAGGAAGACAAAGATGCAATAAATTAACAAATATAAAAATGCCATCAGATTGGAAACAATGCCAACAAGAACAACAGGATAAAGCACTGAAAGAAAGAAAAAAAAAAACAAAACCCTGTCAATTTACAGTCCTATAGCCAAAATACCTTTCAAAAAAAGGAGGGAAGACAAAGAATTTTGAAGACTTATGAAAGTGGAAAGAGGTCATCTCCAGAAGACACAAACTATGAAATAAAAGGAAATCCTTTAGACAGAGGAAAGTTGTTTCAGATGAAAATATGAATCTTCAAAAAGGAAAGAACACTGAAAATGGTAACCATGTGAGTAAATTGATTATTTTTTCTTATTGCTTAAATACATAAATTGTTTAAATAGATAATTGACATTTAAACAAACATGGTAACAGCATAGGGTTAGGTTGATAACATGTGTAGAAGTAAAATGTATGACAATAACAGAACCAAGGCCATGGTATAGTGTACCACTGTAAGGTTCTTACACTGTTGTTGAAGTGCTATAATATCTCTAAAGGGTAGATCTGGTGTGTAAGATACATACTATAAACCATAAGTCAACCACTAAAATTTTAAAAATAATTCAAAATTTATAACTAATACATTAACAAAGGGGATAAATGGAGCATTAAGAAATTTCAAGAAAAAGAAAAATGGACCAAAGAATTGATAGAGCAAATAGAAAACAAATAGAAAGATAGTAGATTGAACAAAATCATAATGCAATCACATAAAACATACATGGTCTAAACATCCTAATTAAAAATCAGATATTTTATTATATGCTATCTACAAATAAAAAACAAATAAGCAAAAACAATATAAAAACAGGACTAGGTTAAAGGTAAAAGAATAGGAAAAGATAAATCATACAAACAATAATCAAAGTAAAGCAGGAGTGTCTATATAAATATCACAGAGAATAGATTTCAGAAAAAAGTGTACTATCCCAGTTGTATAAGTTAATTTCATAATAATAAAGGATTAAGGGAGATATAACAATCTTAAGTGTTTATATACCTAAGAGAAGAGTTTGAAAAGATATGAATCAAAAACTGAGATCGCTTCAAAAAGAAACAGACAAATCCACAGTCATAGAACTTTTTTCTTAACATCTTTATTGGTGTGTAATTGCTTTACAATGGTGTGTTAGTTTCTGCTTTATAACAAAGTGAATCAGCTATACATATACATATATCCCCATATCTCCTCCCTCTTGTGTCTCCTTCCCACCCTCCCTATCCCACCCCTCTAGGTGGTCACTGAGCACCAAGCTGATCTCCCTGTGCTATGAGGCTGCTTCCCACTAGCTATCTATTTTACATTTTATAGTATATATAACTCCATGCCACTCTCTCACTTAATCCCAGCTTACCCTTCCCACTCCCCGTGTCCTCAAGTCCAGTCTCTACATCTGTGTCTTTATTCCTGTTCTGCCCCTAGGTTTTTCATAACCATTTTCTTTAGATTCCATATATATGTGTTAAGACACAGTATGTGTTTTTCTCTTTCTGACTTACTTCACTCTGTATGATAGACTCTAGGTCCATCCACCTCACTACAAATAACTCAATTTTGTTTCTTTTTTTGGCTGAGTAATATTCCATTGTATATATGTGCCACATATTCTTTATACATTCATCTGTTGATGGACACTTACGTTGCTTCCATATCCTGGCTATTGTAAATAGAGCTGCAATGAACATTGTGGTACATGACTCTTTTTGAATTATGGTTTTCTCAGGGTATATGCCCAGTAGTGGGATTGCTGAGTCATATGGTAGTTCTATTTGTAGTTTCTTAAGGAGCCTCCATACTGTTCTCCATAGTGGCTGTATCAATTTACATTCCCACCAACAGTGCAAGAAGGTTCCCTTTTCTCCACAGTCTCTCCAGCATTTATTGTTTGTAGATTTTTTTCATGATGGCCATTCTGACTGGTGTGAGGTGATACCTCTTTGTAGTTTTGATTTGCATTTCTCTAATGATTAGTGATGTTGAGCATTCTTTCATGTGTTTGTTGGCAATCTATATATCTTCTTTGGAGAAATGTCTATTTAGGTCTTCTGCCCATTTTTGGATTGGGTTGTTTGTTTTTTGATATTGAGCACATGAGCTGCTTGTAAATTTTGGAGATTAATCCTTTGTCAGTTGCTTCATTTTCAAATATTTTCTCCCAATCTGAGGGTTGTCTTTTTGTCTTGTTTATGTGTTCCTTTGCTGTTCAAAAGCTTTTAAGTTTCATTAGGTCCCATTTATTTTTGTTCTTATTTTCCTTTCTCTAGCAGGGGGGTCAAAAAGGATCTTGCTGTGATATATGTCATACAGTCTTCTGCCTATGTTTTCCTCTAAGAGTTTTATAGTGTCTGGCCTTACATTTAGGTCTTTAATCCATTTTGAGTTTATTTTTGTGTATGGTGTTAGGGAGTGTTCTAATTTCATTCTTTCACATGTAGCTGTCCAGTTTTCCCATTACCACTTATTGAAGAGGCTGTTTTTTCTCCATTGTATATTCTTGCCTCCTTTATCACAAATAAGGTGACCATATGTGCGTGGGTTTATCTCTGGGCTTTCTGTCCTGTTCCATTGATCTATATTTCTGTTTTTGTGCCAGTCCCATACTGTCTTGATCAGTGTAGCTTTGTAGTATAGTCTGAAGTCTGGGAGACTGATTTATTTGAGTTTTAAAGTTTCCTCTATAGTCTTATATTTCTGAAATTGTTTTTACCAGATATGTTTTTAGTTTTATTTATTTTCACATTTTATTGTTTTTTTTTTAGAGTGACAGAAAATATTGAGTTTTGTAGAAAAATTTTTATATATAACAAACATGGAGGCTGAAATGCACCAGAGTTCAGTAAACATGCTCTGAGTGAACACTAGCTTTGAAGCTTGTGAGCTTGCCTGTGTTACAATTTCACTCTGTTTTCATCCTCTTGGGATGCCTTTCCTATCTGCTTAGTGATATAGCTAGGAGATTATTTTTATACTTTATTATCCTGTATTTTACTTGTGTTTAGTAATGCTGTTCAGGAGGCTTAATTCACCATACTGCCTGCAATGAAGATCCTCAAAGTTCCTCCTTAGGTTTTGTTAAATTCTACTTTTGGTTATTTTTTTTCTATTTCATTAATTTCTCCTCCTTTTAAGTTATTATTTTGTTCTTTTTATTTTCTTTCATCCCAGACTTTTGAATTAAATACTAATCTCCTTTATTACCTTGTTTTTTTTAAGTAAATGTAGTTAAGTCTGAAATTTTTCTCTAAATATCAGTTTACTGTAACTCTCAATTTTAATGTATAATATTTCATCTGTACTTTATTTAAAGATATTCAAAATACTTGTTTCACCCATAATTCTAAATTGTTTGCTTCCCAATATAAGTGAATTGTATCTAGAAATTATATCCTACATATTAATTCTTTAGAATTTTTTAATTTGTGCTAATAAGCAATTAATTAACGCAAATTATCATTTGTGATAATTTGGGGAAAAATAATTCTGTGTTTTAACTGTGTGTTATTTCCAGGGTACTGTTTCATCACAGGAACTCACTGTTAAATAAGATAATGACTAAGCCTATAAGAAGACTATATTCCAGTGAGGGGGAGCAGACTATATGTAAGTAAACAAATAACTAAAAGCAGAGTGATACATGCTTTGAAAGAAATGGAGTTTGATAAAGAAGATAGCTTTGGAGTCTATTTATATGTTCAAGGAAGAATTTTTGGTTAAATTAGAAAAATCTTTCATTTTTGAAGATTTGACAAATTTTCCCTTAAGTTTTTCTGATCATCATCTATCTGTTCTTATTTTGGCTTTTGAAATTTAATTGGGTAAACTCTCCCTTTAAGTAAATTTAATTCCTCTTTATTTATTGGGGCAATTAATTCTGAAATCTTATTTTGCAATTTATAACCTTTACCTGAGTGTCTATTTTTTCTCCCATTTTCCTTTGGGTTTATAGTTTTCTTTTTCTTTATCTCCTTGCTCCTGCAATTGTGATTAAAATAATATATATTTTTTATATTATCTTAATGGTTGCCCTTATATTTTAATAAAATCTAAATTTAATTAATATCTTTATTTTTCTCGTAAGTTAGGATGGTTTATAAATTGCCTACCTTTTCATCTTGTTATTTTTGTCTAGTATACTAGGCTTAACTTATTTTTAACACATACTCAAATTTGGATTTATGAAAATGACAAGTGATTTGCCAAAATATATTTCTGTTACTTTGCTTTATGTGGCTTTTTCTAGTACTACTTTTGTATTCAGTTTTCTTCTCCCTGAAGTTTATCTTTCCATGTTTTTTTGTTGAGCTTTTATAAATACTAAACTTGCAGTCTTTTAAATGTCTTCACTTATATTGCACTCAATCTGGGGAATGGCTTACTTTAATCTGGAATTCTTCAGTAACAGTTATTTCCCATCAGAAATTTGAAGCTATAAGCACATTTTTTTCTGGCCACTTTTTTGCTATTTGGAAGTTTGCTATGGAAAATGGCAAATTAATGTGGGCTTTTGGATTCTTTCCTCAGCTATAAAAACTAAGATAATTATTTGAGGTAAAAGAAGGTTGCTCGTTCTGTTTATGTCTGTATGGGTGTGTGTAGGGATGGAAGTAGATGCTGCAGATAAAGTGCAAAACTGTAATGTATCATGAATGTGGGACAGGTAGCCTACATTTTCATCAGCAAATAATTTCTTGCTCCACTCTATGCTAAACAGGAGACTTAGCCTAACATCATCTACAAGCGTTAGTGGTGGTGATGATAGGGGAAAAGGGTGGTGGTTAGATCCTGGCCTTCCAGTTGAATCCAGGAGCTAGGCAACCCCTGGAAGAATGTATTACTCTGATTGGTGACAAGGCAATGTTCACTGAAAGGCAGATACTAGGCAAAAAAGAAGTCTTAGCTCAAGATTGCCACACAAGACTTTTTACCATGAGGTGTGATCCTCTGTTCCCTAAACTTACCTTGATAAATACAAACTGCACTTTCCTGTACTTGACTGTTTTCCCTCCAGTACACAGTGAAAGACAAGTTAGCAGATAAGTCCATTTTCTTTTAATTCATTAAAAAAATACTTATTGATTTATTTTTTAGTGAAGTATAGTTGAATTACAATATTATATTAATTTCAGATGTACAGCATAGTGATTCAGTATTTTTACAGATTATACTACATTAAAAGTCATTAAAGACAATGGTTATAATTCCCTGTGCTATACAACATATCCTTGTTGCTTACCTATTTCATAAATAGTAATTTGTTTCTCTTAATCCCATCCCCCTAACTTGCCCCTCCCACTTCTCTCTTCCCTCTAGTAACCACTAGTTTATTTTCTATATCTGTTTAGCTGTATACATTTACTTGTATTATTTTTTTTAATTCCACATATAAGTGATATCATACAATATTTGTCTTTCTCAGTTTGGCTTATTTCACTAAGCATAATGTTCTCTAGGTCCATCCATGTTGATAGAAATGGCAGAATTTCATTATTTTTTATGGAATAATAGTCCTTTGCTCTTTTTTCTCAAAATTGGCAATTTAGGGTCTTTTGTGATTCCATGTAAATGTTAGGATTATTTGTTCTACTTCTGTGAAAAATGTTTTGGGTATTATCTAGGGATTGCATTAAAATCTGTAGATTACTTTGGGTAGTATGGACATTTTAACAATATTAATTTTTTCCTATCTAAAAGCACAATATATCTTTCCATTTCTTTGTATCACCTTCAGTTTCCTTCATCAGTATTTTATAGGTTTCAGGGCATAGGTATTTCACCTCTTTGATTAACTTTATTTCTAGGTGTTTTATTCTTTTTGATGTGATTTTAAATGGAATTTTTTGGTTTTACTTTCTCTTTCTGATAGAAAGAGAACATTTGTTAGTGTATAGAAAAGCCACAGATTACTATCTATTAATCTTGTACCCTGCAACTTTGATGAATTCATTTATCAGTTATAATAGTTTTTGTGTGGAGTATTTAGGGTTTCCTATATAGAGTATCATGTCATCTGCATGTAATGATAATTTTACCTCATCTCTTCTGATTTGTATACCTTTTATTTTTTCTTGTCTGATTGTTGTGGCTAGAACTTCTAATACAATGTTGAATAGAAGTGGTGAGAGTGAGCATCCTTGTCTTGCTCCAGAATTTAGCAAGAAGACTTTCAGCTTTTTACTGTTTATGTCGGCTGTGGGTTTGTCATAAATGGCTTTTATTATGTTGAGATATGTTCCCTCTATACCCAAGAGTTTTTATCATGAATAGATATTGAATTTTATCAAATGATTTTTCTTCTTCTGTTGAGAGGATCATGTGGGTTTTGTCTTTTGTTTATGTGGTGTATCACATTGATTGATTTGTGTATGTTGAAACATCTTTGTGACCCTGGGATGACTCCAACTTGATCATGGTGTATGTTTTTTATGTGTTGTTGGATTTGGTTTGCTAATATTTTGTTGAGGATTTTTACATCTATATTCATCAAAGATATTAGCCTGTAATTTTCTTTTTTTGGTAGTGTCTTTGTCTGGTTTTGATATCAAGGTAATGTTGGCTTAGAATTAATTTGGGTGTGTTCCCTCCTCTTCAATATTTTGGAATATTTTGAGAAGGATAGGTGTTCTTCACTATATGTTTGGGGTTCCTCTGTGAAGCCATACAGTCCTAGACTTCTGTTTGCTGGGAAGTTTTTGTTTTCTTCTTGATTCAGTCTTAGCAGGTTGTATGTTTCTAGAAAGTTGTCCATTTCTTTTAGGTTGTCCAATTTGTTGGCATATAACTAGTGGTAGTGTTCTTTTATGACTTTTCTTTATCTCTGTGGTATTAGTTGTTATTCCTCCTCTTTCATTTCTTATCTCATTTATTTGGGTCCTCTCTCTTTATTTCCTCATGAACCTGGCTAAAGGTTTATCAATTTTATTTATCTTTTCAAAAACATGGCTCTTGGTTTCATTGATCATTTCTATTGTTTTTTAATCTCTATTTTATTTATTCCCTCTCTGATGTTTATTATTTCCTTCCTTCTGCTGACTTTAGGTTTCCTTTGTTCTTTTTCTAATTCCTTTAGGTGGTAGTTCAGGTTGTTTATTTGAGATTTTTCTTGTTTCTTGAGGAAGGTCTGTATTGCCATAAACTTCCCTCTTAGAACTGCTTTTGTTGCATCCCATAGATTTGGAGTGTTGTGTTTCCATTTTCATTTATCTTGTATTTTCTGATTTCTTCATTGACCCAATGAAGCATATTGTTTAGTCTCCATGTGTTTGTGCTTTTCCTATTTTTCTTTCTGTAATTGATTTCTAGTTTCATAACTTTGTGGTCAGAAAAAATGCTTGATAAAATGTCTGTCCTCTTAAATTTGTTATGACTTGTTTTGTGATCTAATATGTGATCTATCTGAGAGAATGCTCCATGTGCACTTGAAAAAAGAATGTGTATTCTACTGGTTTTGGATGTAATGTCCTCTATCTATTAAGTCCAACTGGTCTGTTGTGTCATTTAAGCCCACTGTTACATTATTTATTTTCTGTCTGGATGACTTGTTCATTGATGTAAGTGGGATATTAAAGTCACCTATTATTATTGTCAAATTTTCCCTTTATGTCTGTTAGTATGCTTTATTTATTTAGGTGCTTCTGTATTGGGTGCATATATATTAACAAATATAATAGCCTCTTTTAGCCTGGGGCATACAGAGAGGTAGTTGTGGGAAACCTGGCAGCTGCTAGAGCAAACCACTCTCTGTCATGCCTCAGGGGCTAGCCAGTACATGCGTTCCTCATGAGGGGGGTTTAGGCTTCCCACAGTACTTCTGTTTATCCCAGCCATCCTCCAACTAGCCAAGAAGGCTTGTCTCCTTCATGTAAGACCCCAGGACTAGGGCACCCAATCTGTGGCTTGAATTGCTCACTCCCCAGGGAAAGTGTTACCTGTGTAATCCCTTTTCCTCTGAGTTCCCTCACAGGGACACAAGTTCTGACCTGATCACTTTTTTTTCCTTCCTACCTGATTATGTGTTTATCTTTCTTACAGCTTTGGTTCTTCTTCCAGTTTCCAGTTAGTTTTCCATGAGAATTGTTTCACATATAGATGTATTTTTGATGTTTGTAGGAGGAGAAGAGCTCCATGTCCTCTTACTCCACTATGCTGATCTCAGCTTCACCTGATTTTGAATCACTATGTTGTACACCTGAAACTAGTATAATATTGTAAGTCATGTATACCTGAAAAATATATAAAAAATTAAAAAAGCAAGGATAGCAAAAGAAATTATTGGAAACATACTGTCAGTTGGACACTCTTCTCAGGTGCATGGAACACATTAGTGAATAGAGCATTAAAGGTCTGTGCCCTATTCCAGTTTCTACATTAGAAGGTAGAAATAAAATAAGCAATAGATACAATAACACAGTAAATTATATAATATGCTAGAAGATTACAGAAGAAAACATACAACAGAGTAGGAGGATAGCAAATATGAGGTATGGAGTAGGAGGAAAAAAGAGTGAAACAGATGTTAACAAGTGCAAGAAGACCATGGAATAAAATTGTGAAGTCTATTAAAATTTAGAATTGTTCATCAAGGTAAAATTTCATGTAAACATACGGGTAAAATAAGATGTTAACACTTACTGAACTAGCTTTACCTAAATATCTCTTGGGAGATATACTTCAGCAAGAAGGGAAAATGTTATGGACTGAATTGTTTTCTCCTCCACAAAGTTCATGTGTTGAAGCACTAATTCCCAAAGTAACAATATGTGGAAATTGGACCTTCAGGGAGATAATTAAGGTTAAACAATATCAGTTAAACAAGATCCTTAAGACCAGACCCTAACCCAAGAGGATTGGTGTCTTTATAAGAAGAGGAAGAGACACAAGAGATTGTGTGCACATACACAGAAAGCAAGTCATGTGAGGACAGAGAAACAGAAGCCATTTACTGGACAGGAAGAGAAGCCACACCAGAAATCAACCCTGATGGCACCTTCGTCTTGGACTTACAGCCACCAGAACTGCGAGCAAGTAAATTTCTGTTACTTAAGCCCCTGTCTGATGTATTTTGTTATGGCAGCCCTAGCAGACTAACACAGAAATGAACCCAGGAGGAAGTACATATGGAAGATAATTGTGAGTTAATACTCTTGTTAAATTTATTGTTATTTTAAATACACAGTGATCAAAACATTAAAAATATATCAGCCAACAAGAATGGCTAAAATAAAACAGATGGAAACCACCAAAGTTTGGCACTAATTTGGAGTAATTGAAATTCTTATACACGGCTGAAAGATTATTATTAGTAGCACATTGGAAAACTGTCAGTATCTACTGAAGCTAAATATACACATATGTTCAGATCCAGCAATTCATACCTAGTTATATTCCCAGATAAATAAGTGTATATTCACCAAAGACATGTATAAAAATGTCCATAAAGGATTTATTCATAATAGCCACAAACTAGGAAAAAATAAAACAAATGTCCATTAATAATAGAATTGATAAATAAATATCACATATTACTACAGTAGAATTTTATGCATCAGTGAGAATGAGTTGTTGACAGCTACATGAAGTAAAATGGGTGTATCTCACAAGTATAATTTTGAACCAAAGAAATCAGACAGAAGAGCATGTGTCCTATTATAATATTCATATTAAAAAAAAACAAAAACAGGCTAAACTAATATAAATTTTTACAAGTTAGGAAAGAGTTGCAGACAGTTGCAGTCACTGCATGGGAACCTGAGATGTGGCTTTTGGCAGCTGGTAGTGCTCAGTTTCTTGATGAGAACTTGTTACCTAAGGTATTGTGAAAATTCTTCCAGCACTTATGAAATATAAACCCTTCTGTATGTACATTATACTACAGTAAAATGTTTAAAAAATATCAGTATAATCTAAAGCAAAATATCTACATAGACAGAGGGTAAACAGATCAGATGAGAACAAAGAAAGGTACTTGTCTAGTTAGAGAGGAGTTCATGGATATTTATAAACTGAAGACCCTGATAGGTAAAAGGAAACATAAATAAATGTCTTATGAACTCAGGGTAACAAATACATGAATAAAAATAGAATGTTTGTCTTTTTAAAATACCATAAGAAAACTCTAAATATATAATAAGAATTAGATAAAAGGAAAAAGAAAGTTCTTTATATATTGGCCTGTATCCTCTAATCTTCTTAAATTCACATCTTATAGTTAAATTTTTTTGATTGATTTGTTAGGAATTGTTTTATAAAGACAAATATGTAGACTTCAGATAAACACAGCTGAACAGTCTTTTTCCTTTTTATGTTTGTCATTTTTGTTTTATTTTATTTTACTTCATGAACTGGAATCTGCAGAACATAGTGATTGACTTAGTAAAAGTGTAAATTTTTTGCTTGTCCCCAACCTTAGGGAAGAATCATTCAATTATTAGCTATATGTTTTCTTATAGATATACTTTATTAGTTGAGAAAATTTCGTTTCATTCTTAATTTGGTGAGGGTTTTTAAAATTGTAAGTGGGTATTACTTATCTTTTATTCTATTACTATGTTTCATTGCATTGATTATTTTCAAATGCTAAACTAAACTTGTATTCATAGGCTAAACCCCACTTGGTCATGATGGATTTCTGTTTTTTATATATTACTAGATTGTTATTGTTTTGTTGAAGATATTTCCATCTATGTTATGAAGGATTATTTGTTTATAGTTTTCTTTCAATGTCTGTGAGATTTGTGGTATCAGGGTCATGCTAGTCTCTAAAATTAAATGACAAGCACTCATGTCACATTTAATTTCTTAAAGAGTAAGTATAAGAATAGTATATTCCTGCCTTAAATATTTGATAGAATTTACCAGTGAAACTACCTAGACCTCGAGTTTTCTTCATTAAACAAATTCTTTTCTATCTCTTGAGTTAGTTTGGTCAATTATGTTTTTCGAGGAACATGTTCACTTAATCTCAGTTATCATACTTCATGGAGTAAAGTTCTTCAAAATATTCCAGTTTTAGTCTTTAAAATTTGTAATGATATCCCCTTTTTCATTCCCAGTATTTGTGTGTTTTGTCTTTTTTCTTTATTAATTTTGTTGCGATTTTAGCCATATTCTGATTTCCAGAGAATGAACATTTGACTTTGTAAGACTTATCTATTATTTTTCTTACATTGATTTCTACTCTAATCTTTACTGCATCCATTCTTCTCATTATTTGGGGTTTAATTTGTTGTTCTTTTTTCTAGCATCTCAATGTGGGAAATGAGATCATTGATTTTAACCAGTTCTTTTAAAATGTGGTCCTTTAAACTTTGTATTTCAATTTAAACACTGTATTTGCTGTGTGCCACAAATGTCGGTAAGCTGTGTTTCCACTATCTTTTAGTTTAAGTATTTTATTTCCCGTGTGATTTTATTTTTGATTCATGAGTTATTTAGTAGTATAGTTAATTTATAAGTACTTAGGGGCTTTCTAAGTATCTTCTTTGCATTTCTTTCTAATTTATTTTGATGGCAGACAGAGAACTGAGATGTTTGTTGCGACTATAGTCTATCTTGGTGAATCTTCCATATACATCTGATAGAATATGCATTTTCAATCATTGGTTTGAGTATAATATTGTCTAGATATCATTGAGTTCAGATAGTACTATTCAGATTTTTATTACACTCGATGATTTTTTTGTCCGTTTTTTTTTTTCTATCTGAGAGAAGGCAGTTAAAGTTACTGTGAAATGAGGTTCAAATTTTTAACTATGTTCTTAAATTGTCTATTTCTTCCTTTAGATATGTCAGTTTGTGCTTTATGAATTTTGAAGCTCTGTTATTAGGGGTATACATATTAAGATTGTAATACCTTTATGATAAATTACTCCATTTAGTGTTGCTTTTGTAATGCTTCTTGTCTTGAAATCTACTTTTTCTAATAGTAATATAGTCTCACCAGCCCTTTTATATCTGGTCTGTCTAGTATATTTTTCCATTTTTAAATTTTCAACCTATTTGTGTTTTTATATTTAAATTTTGCTTTTTAAAGGTAGCATGAAATTAGCTAATGCTTTTTTAACCAGAGTGATTACCTCTGAATATTAATTTATACCAATTAGGTATACTTCATTGTATTATTTTTATTTTTAGTGGTAGCTCTCTATATAATAATAGACATCCCTAATATATTATTGTTTTTTAGAGTCAGTAGTGTGCCATTTCACACTTTACATCTTACATTTCTCACCTCCTACTCCACATATCCAACTTCTCACTTCATATTTGACAATTTACATGTCTTACATCCCATTTTGTAAATATAATAACCTTATAACAGCATTGTCATTTATTCCCTTATACTCATTCTTTGTGATAATCTATCTTTTTCTTCTCTGTATAGTCAATTGAATTTTATAGTGTTATTTTTTATTTAAGTTTTTAAAGCAAATTATGAGAAAAAAGATTAATATAGTCCTTTATATTTAAAATTACTATTTTTAAAAATTTCTTCTTGAAGATTCTGGTTTCCACCTTGTAACAATTTGTTTTAATCTGAAGAATCTCCTTTAGTGTTATTGTGGAGTAGGCCCATTGTTGATAAATTGTTTCAACTTTGATTAACTGAAAATATCTCTATTTCAGTCACATTTTGAATGATATTTTTGTTGGATATAGGCGTTTTAACTTTCATACAATTAAATGTATCCTTTTACTACATTCTGGTTTCATTGTTTCTGATAATAAATCAAGTTATTTAAATTTTTATTCCCATGTATTTATTCTCTGAGTTATTTCAAGATTTCTTTTAAAAATCTTTGTTTTTTGCTCTTTATTTATGATATAACAAATCTTTTTTTTTTTTTCTTTTTCCTTCACATTTTCTTTAGGAGTATGGGACTTCTAGAATCTCTATGTTGTTTTCATTCAATACAGAAAAATTTCAGCCATTATTTCTTGAAATATTTTTCTGCCCTATTCTCACTCTCTTTTTCTTCTGGATCTTAAATTTTATACTTGCTAGACTATTTGATATTGTTCTTCAGGCCCCTGTGGTTCTGTTCATTTTTTTTCAATCTGTGTTCTCTCTGTTCTTCAGATTGGAAAGTTTATATTTATCTGTTTTCAAGTTCATTATCTTTCTACTGCTCTGTGCAGTTGGATGTGAAGGTTATCTAGGATTTTTAAAATTTCATTATTTTAGTTCTCAGTTCTAGAAATTCCATTTTTATAGTTTTCATTAATCTTGTAAAAGTCCCCTTTTGTTCAACCATTACACTCATATTTTCCTTTTATCACTGAAATAATTGTCTTTTAATTCTTTGTCATGTTTATAATACTGTTTTAATGCATGTGTTTGTAAAATCTAGCATCTGCATCATCAGAGCCAGGATGGATCTGATTATTTGGCTGTGGTTTCTCTTTATTGCATTTGTGTGACTCCAAGGACTTTCTGACCATGTCAGTCTTTCTAGAATATGCTATATCCACAACTCCTAGAACAGTATTGTATACACAACAGCCCCTCAATAAATATTTGTTGAAATGAACAAGTGGATAAGTATGCAGATACTTTTGAACATATGATATTTTCATTCTAGGGTGGAATCTAGTTCCTGCTTACTACCTACCATAAAGTTTTTAGAAGGGGGAACCTATAGAAATCCATGCAAGTCTCATAACAATTTGCTAGACAAACAGGAGGAATAAAGCCACAGTTTATATGCAGATGTCTGACCACTCCATCTATTTTGCTTATAGTCTACTCAGATTCCTACCAACAATTCAGAAAAAGGCAGAGAATCGTCACATGTTCCTCTTTGCCTGAATAAAACACTAGATTGTGCTTGATGGTAGTTTGTGTGTTTGCATTTAGTATACTAACAAAGCTAAATAGAGACCATAATTTTTATTTAATTTTAAGTATAAAAGCTTTATTGAATTATGTCTAACTCTGACAGCCAAACAGATGGCCAAGGCACTCCTTATTCCAGCTTGTTTTTTCACTCAGTGTCCCAGAACATTACCTCCTATGAACAACCAAGCAGCTACTCTTTTCTTGCTCAGTGTTTATCAGCAAACTCCTTCCTCATTTTGTCTCATCTCCTCTTTAGAAGAAAAGCAAATGTTGACAATTTGGCTTTTGCATCTGTTTCTATGTCTACCACTTGTTTGAGGGAAAATCGTGTAGCAAAAGTGAGCTTCTTTCTGTTCAGAAGGCATGATATACCATAATGTAGCTTTAACATCTATTAATCAAAAACAACCTGTCATTATTATAAATATACAGTAAACATATCTACTTATATTTTATTGTATGTACCATTCAGCAATTTTCAGAGTGTCAATTAGTTAATCCTTTGAAATTCTGCTAAAGGAAATGTCCAGCATGCACTACTGAGAATTGAATATTTTTATCGTTGTTGCCAAGTAAAAGAGTAAAAGTTTACATTAAAAGTAGACGTTTCTGGCTTCCCTGGTGGCGCAGTGGTTGAGAGTCCGCCTGCCGATTCAGGGGACACGGGTTCGTGCCTCGGTCCGGGAAGATCCCGCATGCCGTGGAGAGGCTAGGCCCGTGAGCCATGGCTGCTGAGCCTGCACATCTGGAGCCTGTGCTCCGCAACGGGAGAGGCCACAGCAGTGAGAGGCCCGCGTACCGCAAAAAAAAAAAAAAAAAACGAAGTTTCTTTATTAGGTGTGTTTTTTTTTTTTTGGCCATGGCTCATGGGCCTAGCCGCTCCGCAGCATGTGGGATGTGGAATCTTCCCGGACCAGGGCACGAACCCACGTCCCCTGCATTGGCAGGTGGACTGTCAACCACTGCGCCACCAGGGAAGCCCTCTTTCTCAGTTTTTAGTGGAAGGAAAATATCGGAATCTACAACCACTTGAAATTGCATCAACTAGTTTACATAATACTCTTTAGTTTTTAGTTTACTGACAATTTTCCTATAGTTTTCCTTTTAGTAGTCTCTATTTAATATAGTACAAATATTAAGAATATGCTTTGACTTACGAAAATTATATGATGGGTACATTTTTAGTCAAAACTGATAATGAACTTTATGTTCAGTGATGATGAATAACTGTTTATGATAAGCCACCAACAATGTCTTATGAATACAATTTTTAGAAGACTAAGGTAAAGGCATGCTTAGTAAAAATTTGCAGTATAGGATGAAAATTGGTCTATTCAGAGATTAAATGTCACCCTTTAGCAACCTGTTCTAAATTAATAGTAGGAATATTAGGCTAAATATCTACTTAAAGGAAGCTTGCTTAAGTGGCAAATAGAAAAACCTCTGTCTACAAGCCTTGTTAATTAAATATTATGTATTAATGTGGGAACCATTGAAGCAGTATGCTGATAAATGACTTTGTGATTCTCAGGTACACAATAAATAAATTCTAAGCATAAGAGATAGTAATTAAACTGACCCATTAGAAAATTGCTGACTTAAATATGTATGGCTTTTATTCTAAAAATGTATATGCACAGTCTGGAGTGATCCTCAGTGAGTGCATTGTGGACCATGTAGGCACTGAAGGCTGTTTATCCAGCTCTCACTGCATGGCCCGCAAAATGATAAAACAATACAGAGTTTGGGATTGTTTTCCTTCTTTGTCTGATTCTGAAAGTAAAAAAATCAGCTATGTTCCTCTTTGGAGTCTTGTATCTGATAATTCTCAAGGTCTAGTACTATCTACTTAGTCTTTCGATTTTACAAGCCTCTGGTTTGACTTGACATTCTTTCTTTCCCATAACCATCAATTTTATTATAGTGTTTAATGAGAATTTGGAGGTTACCCAATCCATATTTGGAAATTTAGTCTCACAGATATCAATGTGACTTTGTGAACGCAATGTATATCTTAAGGGCAGAATTAGAATTATAATTTTTACCTTCTGACTCCCAGCCTAGTGTTTCTTCTCATATATTTCTTTTATTATTTTATAGCGGGTGGACTCAATAATCCCTTGGCTGACTCTAAAGGTATTTTTAATATAATAATACAAGGCATTATAACATGATGTGGTAGGTAGAATACTGGACCCCCTCCAATGATGCCCATGTCCTAATTCCTAAAATCTCTGAATATGTTTAGTTACATGGCAAGGGGAATTAAGGTTGTAGACGGAATTAGTGTTGTGAATTAGCACACTTTAAGATAAAGAGATTATCCTGGATCTTACAGGTAAACCTGATATCATCCCAAGGGTCTTTTAAATGTGGAAGAGAGAGGCAGGACATTACAGCCAAAGAGATTTAGAGATGCTGCTGGCTTTGAATATGGAGGAAGGGACCACAAGCAAAGGAATGTGGGAGGCCTCTGGAAGCTGAAAAAGACCAGAAAATAGATTATCCCTTAGAGTCTTCAGAAAGGAGCACAATCATGCTGACACCTGGGTTTTAGCCATTTCAGACTTCTGACCTCCACCACTGTAGGTTAATAAATGTGTTGTTTTAAGCTACTAAGTCTTTGCTAATATGTTATAGCAACAATAGAAAATTAATACATTAACTTAGTGAGGGAGAGGGTAAAGAGTTAATTTTCAGACCTTTCACGCTTACATACATCATTTGCTCTGGAGAATGGTAGCAGTGTCATCCTTTTATAGGTATAACAAGCATAACTATAGAGTCCATAAGGTAACACACACTGTCCAGATATTACCTCACTATCCTGGGTCAGAATGGTGTCAAGGACTTGAAAAGGACAAAAGTCCTTATACAGTTAGCTATATCTATACTACACATGAAGAGGTGAATAAGAATACTTGTAGTTATGATACACACAGCTGTATTTTTCCCTGATAATACATATACATTCAAAACACATTCCCAATTTGCAGGAAGAGCAAGTTCTTCTGTCGTCAAGTCCAATCCAATAAGTACAATTAAGGGTTTGCCTTTCTCTCTACTGTTTTTTCTTTTTTTTTTTTCTTCAAAGCTGATTTATTGTTTTTCTGCTATTCATGTGATCTGGTAATTCATTCATATATTTTCCTATATTTTTCACTTTCCAGAATTATAGATATAAGTGTATTTGCAAAGACTTCAGAACCATTGTTTTAATACTAAGATTATTGCTTTAACACTAAGAACACCAAAGGATCATTCATTGTACCCATTTACCCTACAATTTCCAATAATGGAGAAAGGAACATATTTCTACTCCCAAGATGAATAAAAATAACTTATGTTTATGATGTAACTGATAGGGTTTTCCATATGAATACTAATATAACGCTTACTTGGAGAACTGGACTCTGAACTTCCAGCAAGCCATTAAATTAACTTTCTGACATGAATTAGATTCTGAGAAAGCCTACAAGCAAAAAAAGATGAAAATAACAAACATGAAAAAAATAGAAAATACAATGTGAATAATCTGTTTCACAGCAGAATTTTCTTGGAAATGACCTTAAATTCCCCTTGTATTTGAAAATAATAAATCTTTAAATTAACAATGTAATACGTATATAAAATTAAGTTCTACAAGTCATTCAAGTGTAAACATTTTCTATAACAGGTTAATACATTCTGTAGGCTAGAATCTTAAAAATGAATGTTTTATTTTCATGATGGCTTTCCTATATACATTTATTATAAATTAGATATTGAATTGTTTTTTTATTAGCTCATGAGTGGATTTAAAGAGCAAAACATGCAAATTTACTTTTGTTTTATGTAGTAATATTTTCTTCAGGGAAGGCTACATAAATTCCCATGTCACATAATTTGCTTCAGTGCTAGTATTTTATAGGCATTTGCATAGCCATATAAATTAGAATATATATTCTTTAAATTATAATGAACAGACAAAACAATGAAAACATTAAAGAAGGTTGAAAAAGTTAATTAAGTGAACATACCTCAGTATGATATTATGTCTAATTTTATACTACTTTGAGAAAAAAGTCCTCAATTACCACAAATTATTTTAGGCAAATCTATGATACTGTGAATAATGAGTTTATTGATAACATCTGGTAATTAAGTACTTTCACCAAAATACATCTTTTATTCACATATATTTGTTAATATCTCTAAAATAATATTCTAAATATCTATTAATTTGAATGAGTTAAAAATTAACCGGTTTTCTGTATTTTACTCTGCTACTTTTAGATGAGGATATTAAACTGTAATCAGGATTTATAATACTGTTTCCCAGTTTTCTTTTGCAATGTAGCAGATGTTTTCTTACAAGTTTTTATATCTTGAGAAACTGTATCATTATTCTGAAGGTTTTTCTCCCACTATAAAATACCTTCTCACATTAGATTGAAAATTGTATGTATTTTGAAATAATATTTTATATTAGAAATATAATCAATAGTCCAAGACTGAAAGGACTTTCAAAATGTACCTAGTCATATATATGAGGAAATAAACCCATAACAACTGAGTGGCTTGCTTGATAGCTGCAGAGTCAATAACAGAAGTCACCCAGCTACCCTTACAGTGTTACTCCCACAAAATGTTAAGAGCCTACCAGAATTGAACAACTGATTACTTGAAAGAATGAGATTTGAAATGCAGTTCTGGCATAATCTACAAATGTGTAGATTTCCAGCAAGTCACTAAGATTATCTGAACTCAGTTGTATACCCTGATAAAATGTTGATAAAAGACTCAGAAGGTTGTATTTTGTGATAATGGCTACCATGAAATACTCTGAATGGTAGAGTAAAAAAGTGTATATAACAAGACATAATCAAGAGTAACTGAAGTAGAATAGACAATTAACTTATAGGAACATTTTAAGATATTTAAGAATTAATATCAAAAATAAAAAGGTTACCAGGTCTAGGCTCTGACTTCTGAGAGCTACAAAGTTATCAGAAGCAAACAATATCTATACTTGATAAAATGTGCAGAACATTGAAAATGATGGATTATTTCCTAAATCATTTATGAGGTTAGGATAACTCTCATACCAAAACCAAGCAATGATGAAATTTAAAATGTAAATATAGACAAATTTTATTTACAGATATGTGTGGATTTGCCGTTCTTAAATGTGTATTTAAAGAGTAACTCATTGCCAACCTCAGCTTGTTCCAGAAATCCAAAGATGGTTCAACATTAGAAAAATGTTAGTTCAATCTAGCATGTTAGCTGGTCGAAGAAATTGAATAGAAACAGTAATCTTGCTTAAAAAGCATTAGATAAAATTAAACTCCTCAAATTAATAAAATCTGTTACTTAGGAAAGGTGAAACAGAAGAAATTGTATTTATTAATAAGACATATTTCCTCAAAACACGAAACACCAATCATCCTTATTGGTGAAATACTAGAAAGAGTACCATTTAAAATAACCATGATATAATTTCCTTCAATGAAATAAAAGGCAATGTGGTATTGGCAGTTCTATCCAATGCAATAAGAGAAAAAAAGAGCTATAAATGTCAACAATGAGGGAAACAAAACTTACATTGAGATGATAACAATAATTTTTAGAAAGGAAAATAAATTTTTAAATTATTAGAATCAAAATGGTTTAGAAAGGTAACCATATATGTCTTTGAAATTCAGTAGTTCTCTTAATAATCTTTAATAAGCAAAGAAAGTAACATCATTCACTAAAACAATTATATTATAAATTGTCTGGGAAGATAGAGAGAGAGAGAAAGAGAGAGAGAGAAATATTTGTATGAAGAAAACCATAAAACTTTAACTGTAATAACTTCTAAAATGTTACTTCTTTTCAATTTATATTCAATTAAAGGCAAATTAATTTCTCTAAATTTTTTGGAGAAATTTAATGTTCATTACGAAGAGAAAATATTTACTAAAACCACAAAATTTTGTAAAAAGTTAATCAGATTTCAAAATATACTATGAAACCATATATATTAAATCATCCTTATGATTAACAGAATACAGAATTCCAAAAGGTAAGATAGATGACAGCCAAACAAAGATTTGTTCAATCTATAAATTTCAAAAGTCATTGAAGAGACTGAGGGCAGCTTTCCCCATAAAAAGTCACAATCTCTGGTCTAATCTCTGAATCTAAGTCTGTCTTCGGACCTGCATCCCAATGACTGAAGGGAGAGGCTGTTTCAAAGGAAGAGGGACCCTGCAACTACACTACAAGGTCAGACAGTAATTCCTCTCTTCAGGGATCTATAGAAGTTTACTCAGGTTATTGTGTACTGGGGAAAGGATAATACCCAGATGTTTCAAGGACTATGGGACCCTTGGTCTGAGTTGACACAGATACCTGACAACTCAAAGCATCAGTATGCTCCCATCTCTTATTCTTTCTAAGGTGAGGTGGTATGGAGGCCACTAATAAATGGAGTCCTGGCCCAGATCTGACTCCCTTTGGGTCCTCGAAGTCCACAGAATACCCCCAAGTGGTCACTTCACCTAGTCTTTGAAGTGGACTTAGTTGATACTAAGTGGTCACTTCACCTAATCTTTGAAGTGGACTTAGTTGATATTTAGCAGAACCCTCACATCGGAAGAGTCTTCTCCATTCCTATGGGGTAAGAGTTACAGTGGGGAGAGCCAAATAGAGGACCTGAAATTTCCCCAGCCAAATTAGTGTACAAAAAAAATACCTCAGGGTAATACAGAGATGAGTGTCACCCTCAAACTGCAAAGGATGTGGTGTGGTGATTCTCATCTTTTCCAATTTAATTCACCAAAATCCAGCTTATACAAAAACTAGATGAATCCTTGAGTATGAGTGTAGTGTACTACCACAAATTTAACCAAGTAATAACCTCAACTATAGTTGTTTACCAGTTGTATCTTTGCTTAGCATGTAAAATGGTCTCAGGTCCATGGTAGACAGCCACTCATCTAGTAAATACCTTATTTTTCTCTAATAGGAAGCAAGATCAGAGCAGAGGCACTTTGTATTCACAAGAGATAAACAACCATCTGTCCTAGAGTTAACTTTTCTATCATATTTGACAAATGAGTGTGGACCAGTTAGGCATCACATTGGTCTAATATATCAATGGCATCCTGTAAATCAGAACATATGAGCAAGAGCTGACAAGTACATTAGAGTCCTTGGTAAGATACAAGTGTTCCAGATGACAGAAGATAACCTTATGACAGGCTTGCAACACCACTGAAGTTTTTAGGAGTCCAGTGGTCTGGGGCATGCTAGAATATCAATTTCAAACTAGAAGACAAATTGTTACATCTTGTACCTCCCAGAACCTGAAAGGCCTCTTTGAGTTCTGGAGGAAGCATATTCTCCATTTGAGATTACTGCTCCAATCCTTTCAGTGAATGAGATGGAAGAGTACTGATGTCCAGTGAGTCAGAGGAGTGAAGCACCCTTCAGGAGTTCTGGGCTATTGTGTAATCTATTCTGTAGCTTGAGCCATACAAATTAAGAACCTAGAGGTTCTTAATTGGGAAAAGACATGATGTGGGGCCTATGACAAGATCCAATAGGAGAACTACAATGTAGACTCTTGACTTGTGGAGTACATCCCGTGTCATTTGCAGCAGAGAACTGTATCAGTATATCATTTGAGAAACAGCTGCGGCATGCTACTGTACCCTGAAAGGTATGAGATGTCACATAACCATGTAACCAGAACCTCTGATCATGAGCTGTATTTTCTCAGACACATCACAAGTTAAGGAGGAGCCAGCAGCAATCCATGGTTAGATGGACATAATATCTGTATTGTCATGATCAGGGCAGAAGGGTACTAGTAAGATGTACAAACAACCAGCTCAGATGCCCTGTCACCTACCATTATTACGCTAGCACCACTTCCTCAATTCATACCTATGGGTGGGCAGTATGGGGATATATCTGGCTAACGATGGAGAAACAAGTCCCAATTTTGTCACAGGACATCTCAGTATGTGGGTGTAAACTGAAATGACCACTGCCACACTGCAGTCCCATTTGCTGGTGGCTCTGAATGCCTTTAATTGGTGGCTGCAGTGTGGTAACTTCAGGCTTATTGTGCCAAGAGACTGATAGGCAAGGCAAGACACCATCATCCTGGCAAGGTTAATTGACCCTATCAGAGGAAAAGAGCAGCCACTCTTATACAAGAAAGGCAGGAAAGAATAAGTTTGCTATCTAGGAGGTACTACCCTGCCCCAAATCAACAGTAAATGGACAAGCGTGCAGCCATGATCTGAAAAGGACACCATGACCAGGGAATCAGACTCTTTAGAGAGGAGGAGCTAGGTCACCCTACCAGGTAAGGCACCTAGATTAGCAGAAATGCTAAATTCAGTTTGTCTTAGCAATCTTTTTTCTTGTAAGTTTTCTCAAGAAAAGAGGCCAACCAGAATTCTGGAGAAGCTGATGCTAGGTGTAGTGTATTTATTATGTAAATAAGTGGGTCTGAGAGGTACAAAGGGTAAATTGCAGTGTATACTGTCATGCATCACCCAGATGCTACCTTCCAGGACCAAAGCACTCAATACCCAACTGTCAGGAGTGGTGTCAGATGAGAGTTCACGTCTGACTCATTTCCCAGAAACTGCCTTTAGCCAAGATGGCTGCTTTACCCAAAGTTATGTCCCTACCTGAGGGCACCTTGTTTCCAGTGACTAGTAAACATGAGGATTACAAAAGCCTAGTTCTTTTGAAACAATTGGAGACATCTCATGAATGGCCAATCCAGATTCAGAATTCCCTGTGGGATTGTCTAAAGTGTTTGTTGCAAAAGCATATGTATTCAAATTCTTCCTCTGCCCAATCCTGCTTCCATCACCCTCTTATAGGATTTGTTCCTAAGAGTGTCACCAAGTGACCCATCTGCAAACAACCTCTGTCAGAATCTTTTTCCTATGAAAACAAGGAAACTAATGTACAACAGATTATAAATTGGTAGAATCTATTTTTGGAGGGCAATTTAATAGTATCAAAATATAAGTGCATTCTTCATGATCTGGCAAACCACTTCTACGAATGTAACCTACACAAATACTCTTATATGTTCACAAAGCTATGAAAGTGAATATATTTATTAAATACTGCATTTAATACTTTAAAATAGAAATCCTTAATGACTGGCAATAAGGGAAGATATAAATAATGGTATACACGTTACAGAATGCTAGTAAACATTACAAAATGAAGTTCACCTATATTTACAGACATATTTATAAAACATTCTTTACTGAAAAATAAAATTTTAGAGCAATTCATGTAATATAAATTAGATATATTCCTTATTGATTATTCTGAGCCTTTTTATTTTCAATCAAATCTTAGTAAGTAGGACATACCCCAATTCCCAGAAAATCTTCTATGTAGGAAATGATTCCTTCTTAAGGAGAAATCATTATATAATAAGCAGAACAGCTCATACTTTGATTTTTAAAAATTGTTTCATTATCAAATCTTTCATAAGTTTAATTCTAACTGGGATAGTAGTCCCACAGTTGTAGGGGCTGGACAAGTATGAATAAGAAAAGATTGTGCCACCAGTTCTTTGGCCAGGAAAAATTAATTGTATGACTGTGGATCAGACTATCTGATTCTAAATAGATTTATTTGTTACAAATGTAAGTTAAACATATTATCATATTTCTAATACCAATGTGTTGATAATTTCAAATATATAATTTAAAAGTACATTTTTAAAAAATCATTTTCAAAAAAGTATCGATGAGCTTTAGGTTACATTAATAATGTGGTGTTGAATACAGTAATAATTATCTGCTCTTGTACTTGAAATTTCATGATTATGGTTTATTAGATAGTGTTAATGAACAAATATTAATTACTTAAAAATTGTCCAAAATCAACTTCCAAGTGTGGCAGCTTATTAAATATTTTTTGTTTTTGTTGATTGTTAGACTAAATGTCATTGTAGTTACTATTTCTTCTGACTGATTTAAGTGGCATTTGACAAGTCTTACATTTTCAAGTTATTTACAAGTAGATGGTTTCATTGCTTAAAATTTTGTCCACACTAGCTAAAAGATATATGATAGTATAATTGAAATATGGATATTAATTCATTCTGTTATATGTAGTATTAACCATTGTTTATAACTTCACAATAATATTTAAATTATTTTTATCGTCCAGAAAAAAAAAATCACTGTGTGTTTCTTAAAAACTCTATTTGCTGCTTTACTGTTTTCAAAAGTAAATGTCATAAGATTGGAATGATTTGATTGATAAATGAATGTAGTTTCTATTAAGCATCATCATAAGCAATGCATTAATATATTTTCAAGTTATTTAAAAATTTTTATTTCTACACAGTACCAGAGCTTGATTAATGTAAACTAGACAAGATCTAGTTAAAATTATTCAACAATAACAGAATAATGCAATAAACATTTAAAAATTACACAACTGAAATAAAGGAATGTCAAATAACCATAACTCAATGATTTAATCAATAGTGGCTACATGTAAGTTACCACAGGAAGATTTCTGGTTGTGATTAAAATAGAATAAAGGTATAGATGGCAGAAAATATGTTTTTCCTAGATGGGATTAATTTACCCATAGCCTTTGCTTTATTAAAGCATGTAGGTACATTTAATGCTTAAGAAAAATTTTTATCAAACATGTCCAAATGCATATTCTGCTTTATCACAAATTTTTTTATAAAATAACAAACACAAAAAGACTATTTCTTAGCAATGCTCAACAAACAATAACTTTATTTAAAATAATTAATTTTTGAAATGCCCAAGAGCAATTACATTGTAGGAAGTTCAACACAAATAACTGCTAATTTTCCCATCTAATTTTCAAAAGCTGCAGCCAGTCACTAGAAGGCAATAAAAGTGAAAGAAAAACAATATAGTCTAAGGCATCAGCATTATAATGACCTTTTGTTCCTCAAAATGACCTAAACCTAGTATGTTAGACTTCTGATCTAAATGTGAGAATGTCATTCACAATAAACAAATACCTAAATAAATAAGTTGCAAAGTTATATTGGATGATTAAAAAATATTATTCTTGATGGAGTTGAATTTAAATATGGGAACTACAGATGAGCTAGACTTGGAAGGATGTAAATAATGCCATCTAATCATAGTTGGTTTATGTCTAGGTGAGGAATTTGAGTTCTTTTTTAAGTAAGGAAAACAAGGAAAGTTTTAAATAAGGAAAATAAGGAAAGTTTAAGGAAAAGATTGCCTTTGGAATTAGTTTTACCTGGATTTGAATCCAACCTGTGTGTCATTGGATAAATTAGTAACTTTTTGAGCTTCCTTTTCTTCTTCTGTAAAATAAGAGTCTGCCAGAATATTGTTTTGCTGACTGAGTTGTGTAGGAGAAAATTAAACTTTACCTAAGTGCTGTGCTCCTAGAAAACAGTAGCGGGCTAAGAAAGATTGTCTGCACGTGCTTGTCTTCCCTCTCTTCTCATTTATACATCTATCCACTGTAGAATAACATCTTTTCTATCACTCTCTTGAAAGTGCTCTCACCGAGAAAATAATGGCATCCTTATTAACTATAATGGATTCTTTCTTCTCATTATCCTATGTGATCTCTTAACAGCATTTGACTATGTTAGCATTTTGAAACGTTCACTGAAATCCTTTATCTGTACTCTACCAGTTTTCAATCTGTTACTCTGTTTTTGTTTAGTATTTTAAGGATGTTTCTTTTCCTTTTCTCTTTTAAATATCAGTATTTCTTATGTTATTTTTCCCCTTTTCCATCTACTTTTATTTTCCCTGGATCTAAAGACTCATCAAGTCAGTTTCAAGGGGAATATTTTAGTGCCCCAAAGGGTTCATACCTACTTAAGGGAAAAATAACCAAAAAATATTCTAAAAGCACAAAGATGCAAAGGTGAAAAAATATATTACTTATGTATATGCTTCTTAAAAATGCAAGTGGCTGATGTACTTTAGCAAAGATACACACACACACACACACACACACACACACACACACACACACGCAGAGGAAGTTTTGGCAGAAGAGTTTTATGCTAGACAATTATGATTGATTGTATTTATTCATGATTATCATTCCCTCTCTGCCCATGCCATGCTTTCCTGTAGAAGGAGTATATTTTTCCATTACCCTTTAATTTGGCCATGTGACTGCTGCTGGCCAATGAAAAATGACTTGACCTTATACACCATCATCCAAGCAGAAGTTTTACATGCACGTGCATAGTTTGACTCTGTCTTTTTACTATTATTCTTCACCATGTGAAAAGTATGTACCTGATGGTACCTACTCCTTTAGCCTGGGTCCCAGTTGAGAAGACACATTGGAATGAGCCTTAATAAGTACAGGCGAGCCATGACAACTCAGCACAGCCACAGCCAAACAATAACCCTCACATGACATGAGCAAGAAATAAATGTTCACTGTTGTAAGAAACTGAGTGTCTTAGTTAGTTCAGGCTGGTATAACAAGTTACCAGAGATTGTTAGAAACATTTCTCACAGTTCTGGAAGCTGGGGAGTCCAAGTTCAAGAAGCCAGTAGCTATGGCTTCTGGTGAGATCCCTCTTTCCAGTTTCCAGTTTCATTGTATCCTCACATGGTTGGGGGCAGAAGAGAGAGCAAGAGAGTGAGAGAGAGACAGAGAGAGAAGAAGCGGGGAGGGGAAGGGTACAGAGGGAGAGGGAGAGGGAGAGGGGAAGCTCTCTCATATCTCTTTTTATAAGGACAGTAATCCCATTTAAGAGGGCCCCACCCTCATGTCCTGATTACCTCCCAAAGACACCACCTCCTAATTCCTTCACATTGGGGGTTAGAATTTCGACATATGAATTTGGGGATGCAAACATTCAATCCATAACACTGAGATATTGGAAATATTTGCTATTACTGTGAAGGCAGACTAATAAAATATTAAAACAGTTAAACATGTAGTTAAATGTGAATGATTATGTTGTTCAAACACAATACATATGTAAAAAAATATTATTCATGGAAAAGAATGTATGTATAATTCAATGTTGATTGTATAAACCATAATAGGTTTAAAATTCTCATGTATTAACAAAGGGAAGGATGTGAGTTAATAATTGGCAAAAGCATGTTAAGTCCTTAATTTTACTTAAAGTGAAGTGAAAAGACATTATTAATATCTAAAATTGGAAAAATGCTTGTTAAAATATAAGCAATGAAATATAACAAAATATTTTTTATGCAATATAAAATATATATAACCAAGAAAACTAAATTATAAATCATTGGAAGATGTAAGCGAAAAGAAAGTATAGGTCATATGACCAATCACAGAAACAAAAGTAACAGCAAGAATGAATAAAATATGTTGATAATGATCATCATAATAATTTTTAATAATGTACATAAGATAGGTCTTTTGCATGCATACCATGCACTGCATGTGCATTAAAAAGTTAATATACATCTTCTCAATCTTTATAAGATTATGAGGTAGGCACTATTATTAAACCAGTTCACGATTTTGGTTTACAAGACATAAATCTAAAACAAAGTGACAATGATTGTTTAAACAAGAAAAACATAAACAAGTATATAAAATACTAGGGATAGAAGAATTAATATTTAAAAGCAATGCAAAAATTATGAAGACAAGAAAATACTATCATCATTCTATATTAATAAACTCTGTGGTTCATAATGAATATTATTAATTTTGAATATCTGTTAGTGTAATATGGAATGTATAAAACTGAAACAACTGAAAATATCAAAGGAACATGATAGAAATGCATTATTAGTGGAACACTATAAAGCAGTCTTAATCTATAACACAGAGAAAAAATAAGCAGTAATAGTATGTTTATTAAGTATGATTAGTATATATGTTATAATTATACTATACAAAATATAGACTAATTTTAAAGAGCCTTGAGGGTCAGAAAAAGAACAAAAAATAAATTTAAAAAATAAATTCTGAAATATACTATTATATAGACCAATTCTTTTACCATAATCTTTTTTTTTAAATATATTTTATTTATTTATTTTTGTCTGCATTGGGTCTTCGTTGCTGCGTGCCAGCTTTCTCTAGTTGTGGCGAGCAGGGGCTACTCTTTGTTGCAGTGTGCCGGCTTCTCATTGCGGTGGCTTCTTTTGTTGTGGAGCATGGGCTCTAGGCATGCAGGCTTCAGTAGTTGTGCCACATGGGCTCAGTAATTGTGACTCGCGGGCTCTAGAGCGCAGGCTCAGTAGTTGTGGCTCACGGGCTTAGTTGCTCAGCAGCATGTGGGATCTTCCTGGATCAGGGCTAGAATCCATGTCTCCTGCATTGGCAGGCAGATTCCTAACCATTGTACCACCAGGGAAGCCCTACCATAATCTTTTAACATTAGAAATGAATAACCAAGTGTCAGTATTTAAACTTTAGCCCCTTGGAATCTGTAAAACACAAGTTTAATAAGAAATACAAAATCTGATTACAGACAATTTTAAAATAACATATAGAATATTTCCTATATGCTAATTTAGATGCATAACATTAATATAACAAACATATATGCATAACAGAACATGTAAGCATATATAGGGTATATATGTATGTGTATATGTATCATGAATATATACACATATAAATTTATAAATATATGTATAGTATGTGTGTGTGTGTGTGTATATATATATATATATATATATATATATATATATATATATATAAAATTCACATATATATGTAAAATTGGTCCAGTTCTTTTTGTCCAGTCTAGGGATTGTCTCACATCGGTCCAATGGTTACTCCTTGGAACATTAACTGTGCATAGCAGGGAATATAGTTACTTAGAAGGCAGGCCAACTTCCCTTTGAAGATAAATAGGCAAACACTATAGCAGATATCTATTTCTAAATCCTAGGGACTAAAAATTATAGGCTATACCCGCAAAATATCTATAAGTTAAAATCCTAGAATTAAATATGTTATCATTAAGTTAGAAAAAATTAAATATATTGATCTAAGCATTCAGTTTAGACAGCTGGAAAAATAAAACCAACACAAGGAAGAGATAAAAGCAAATATCAGTGAACTAAAACCAGGAAAGCTTAAGAACTGATCAAAAGTTTAAAGATAGTTCTTTGAGAAATATAATAAATAAATATCATTCGTCCTAGAAATTTTAATTTAAAAAAGAACTGAAAACAGGAAATGAACATAGTTGGATTTTTAAGTGCTAAGTAGTTAAAAATACAAGGAATATAGCTATAATCATACAACAAATCTGATTATCCACTTGAAGTAGATTATTATAAAATATATGAATGAACACAGTTGACTCATTACATAATAAAATACTGAGCAGACCAACAACCTCGGTGAATATTTTTAAATTAGCAAGGAAATATATCCATACAGTTTCTGGAACCAAATAATTTCATAGAAGAGTTATTTACAACTTTTATGAAATAGCTAATTATCATTTCATATAAGCTATTCTGAAGCATAAAAGATGTAATCAACTCATTTTGTGAAGGTGGCATATCTTTTATACTTAAATATTAGAACACAAAAGGGAAATCGTTAAAAGACAAATCACAGTTAAGAACAAGAATGAAAAACAAATAATAGGAATTCACAGACTAAGCCATCTAATAATGAATTTAATAGACTAGGTTTTATCTCTACAATAAAGGACAATTAATTGAATCTAATAAATTTGATACTCATTAGATCCCATTTAAAAAGGGTATATTTTATAATGCACTAAAATGATAGATAGAACTGAAGAAACATTGCTGTTATGAATACACAGAAAAAGTAAGAGCTCAGAAAAAAATTTTTAGATGTATTTTAAAAGGCACTTATCAAAAGTAGCAGAATCCATATTCTTCTAAGTGCACATGGAACACTCACTAACATATATGATGTTCCTAAAAATGTATTATTTGGGAAGTTTACTCAGGATGAAAATAAGCATACAAAATCTTAATTTCTTTAAATAAAATTCAGTTGTACATAAAACAATTTTTTTAATTGTGTGAGATATTACCAATCAGAAATGAGTGGTTTTAATTGCATTACTGTACAGTTTTGGCCTGGTGGAAACTAGGGTGTAACGTCAGGCCAAAGAGAATTCTAGCTATTGAAGCAATGGAATCGCTTTGGGTTACAGGGACATTTTTTCCCCAGAACCTAACTTTTTTGAGATACAGACTGAAAACTGGCAAAGATGAAAAACATGCAGCTGAGCCAATAATTGCTGCACCTTAGGATGTTTTTTAGGGCTTACATATGTTTCTACCAAAAACTTTCAAGAATAGAAAAGATCCTAAATAATATTTTGAATATTTCTTGGTGTTGATGTGGGAAGAAGTACCAAAAGTAAGGAGAAAGAGGCAAGGAGAGGGCATGGAGAGATCACTGACTAAACTCACTTATGGAAATCACTGATGGGAAAAGATAGGAAGTTACTTTGGCAGATAATTCATATGTATACCACTATCTCCAAATTAATAAATAAACAGCCCCTTTACTCTCTAACAGTTTCTTTTTTCCATCTTCGTTTTTCTTGATATTTTTCTGCTCTTGGCACTTTTAATCATAAATAAGAGAAGGAGAAAATATGGAAATCTTCCAATGGTAAGGAAACTAACATTGTATATAATCATTAATAGCATACATAAGAAAAATAATATCATCTTTTGAGTTCTCAAAATATGCCAAGCACTAAACTTGAAGTTTGTTACATACGTTATCATAGTCAATCTTCACAAACAATTCTTTGAACTAGTATTACCATTCACATTTTATCAAGGAAGTTATTTTCAGAGTCTCACAAGTAGTAATTGGAGGGATCAGAATCCTACTACAGTATCCCTTCCTTTTCACTCTGTCTAAAATCCTTGTCTCCTGACTCATAGGTTCTACTTTGGATGTCTGGGACAGATGACTAAAGAATTCCATGTAATGATCATTATTTGTTTGGTTTTTTTTTTGGCTATACCACACGGCATGCAGGATCCTAGTTCCCCAACCAGGGATAGAACCAGTGCCCCGTGCAGTGGAAGCTCAGAGTCCCTGATCATTATTTCTTGATCTGGGTTTTAAGAAATTTGAAATGACAACTCCTAGGGTGAATTGCCCCAGTATGGATGTGAAAGAATCCCCTGTGTCAAAGTGGTGGACATCATTTTTGCCTGTCTGTGGTTTAGGCTTTTGCAAACAGTTAGGCTAAATAACTCTCTATGCACGTCACACCACCTTATTTGCTCTCTGAACTCAAGATTTCATTGGGAAAGATGGAAGGACACAAGCATCTTTGTCTCTGACTTAGACATTTCATTCAGCCTTTTTCATACTTTACCTCATATATTTCACTATACAAAGAGCACTGAATCTGCAAATAATGTGTTTCTGGGTTTATTTACCAACTTTTGTTTTATTCTCATTTTTATATTTTAAGGCATAATACACAGATAATAGATCATATGACCAACAGTAATGTAGAATTTGTCTCCTAGTAGAACAGTATCTCTTACACCAGGGATGTATGTTTAACATATTTAACAAATACATGGAAAAAAACATAAACTACTCAGAACAGATACGAGAGCAGGATCCTGGATACCTTTTGTTGTGCCAGAAATTCCCCCTGGATTTAGGCAAGGTCCTCAGAATCTCTAGGAAGGAGTCACAGTGAACATATTGCATAAGTGGCCCTCAGGGACTGGAGGCAAGAGCTTTTCACCAACCGGTAGAAAATCATTTCAATAGTTAACAGCTGACATAGGAGGAGATCAGCCCTGCCTTAGAACTACAAATTCCCCATGCCTTTATGTGGATGATTCCCTCTAAATATCCCATATAAATGTTACATTTTGCAATCTTAAGGATAGAAAAAGACAGAGAGACTTTTTAACTAATTGAGTTGGTACCAGTCAATCTCTTTTTGTGATTGCATATTGAAAATGTGTTTTCTCCACTTCATCAAGTCAGCGTGATAGTAAATACAGGTGTGGAAAACAAATGGTTGACATAAAATAAAGAGAAATACATGTGAATAGAATTTCAGGTGTGGGCTGCAGAGAAAGTCTCTAGTTTGCATTACTCTGAGGACACTGGGAGTAATTCCTTCAAGTTTAGAAACCTCAACTAACAGTCATCTCACTGCACAGTTGTGTCAGGAAATTCTACTTTTCTGTATGTGTGTGTTTGTTTTATCTACTTTACTGAAATTATTCAGATTTTTCTATATATATCCGGTAAAGATCTAAGATATGTTTACTATTAAATGAGTCAGAACAAAAGTATTCTGGTTGAGGATAACTATAGGATAACTGCCTATAATTAAATTTAAATGTATGTTATGCAAGAGATTTAAGATAATTTTGGTTACTGTGTTCATTTTACATGGTTTCATTCTCAACATTGTGAATTAAACAGCTGTATAGTATTCTCTTAAGGAGAATTAACTATAATAGTTCTGTGGCTCTGATGAAGTGTAAAATGTGGAGACAATAACACTTCAAATGAGAAAAATAGAATACATAAAAAGTAAAAGAAACCAAAATCTAACTTAATTACTTAAATAAAAACAAATGAAGTTTCTAGGGAAGGGATAAAACTATATATGATCATTTATTAAGCCTCAAAAGTGATATGTGCAGAAAAGCTCCAGTTCTACTCTGAAATAGCAAAGGATGAATGTCAGTAGGTATAAAATTACCATTTAAAACAAAATGTAATATTACTTTGTGTTCCTGAAACTGTTCAAATTAGTATGATTTGGATGCTGCAGTTAAACAGTTACAGTACTGACCCTACAAGTTTTCCAATAATTTACTGCATCTTAAAAATGCTGAAAAGCTATTTCCTATAATCATTTTTTAATTTATGCCTTTGGAAACTATGAAATTATTTATGAGGTGGCTGCAATAGAATGAAATTATTTAATTAAGCCTTTTTAACTGCTTAGAGTTGATCCTATAGTTAGAAAGTAGTAGGGTACAATTAATAATTAAATCAACTCTATTTTTCCTGTTTGTGGGTCCCTAAACTATGAAAACTTTTGAAGATATAATGTAGTTAAAGCTTTACACACCAACGTTTTCTGGGGAAATCAAGGAAATATACATCAAGCACTTGGGGGATTTCATTTAGTTGACTATTTCCAGACTCCTGCTATATGAATTCCAGGTTGGTTTTATATCAGCAGTACTGATTATATCAATAGCATCAAATTATCCTTGACATGATGAAATATCAATGTATTAGCTAGTTTAAGACAGAAAATTTTAAATGAGCCTTAGGTTGAAAAAATATAAAGGATAGTACATCCTATGATGTGTTCTATGAATTACCAGTTAATAAAATTTTTCAGAAAGGTGTTTTTTATAACTTTAATGATTAAATTTCCTCAGTAATTAAAATGTTGAACATTGATGATGGAAAGACCTTAGTAACGTTATTTTAAGACATTTTTCTTATTGAAATAGAAACTAATATTTCTAATTTTAATTATATTTGGCTTTAAAAATGTATCATTTGGGAAGTTCTCTAAGGATGTAGATAAGCATAAAAATATTAATTTCTATAAACACAATTCAATTGTACATAAATTTTTATTCATTCTATGAGATCTCTAAATTGTATAACTTTATTTCTCACCACTATATACTCAGGACTTAAAACACTTCCTCATACATGTGTGTGCCCCAAAATACTTCTTGAATAAATTAATAAATAAAAAGACAATAAAATATTACTAATTTTGCTCATCTATGCACATACACCCTAAATTTGGAAGCATCTGAAAAAATTTTATGACTCACAAAATGTTTACATTTACCCTTCTATTGTACAGTGCATTTTATCAATCCTCATAAAACAAAAATCAAAGGTTATCTTGCAAGTTATGTAACTTTGAGTTTGAATATCCAAACATTGTTTCTATTATAATGTCTCTAACATGTTTCCTTCTTATATGCAGAATAAATGTTATTAAGTACTATGTTAAAAATTAGCTATACCTGTCTAAATGGGAAATAAAATGGAACAGAAAGACATTAATGTCCATTTCTAATATTATTGTAGAATAGATGTCCTGAAAACTAATTCAAACCTAGTAAATTTTTTCTAAATAATAACTACATATTTTTCAAAAAGGCCCAGGGTCAAAAGATGATAAGGAAAATTTACTAGGATCTGGGTAGAAAAATTAAAACATCTCCTTTGATAATCTGTAACCAAAGTTGGCCCTTTGTGACTATAGGTTTGAACTCACATTACCTGCAGGTCCCAGGACATTCAAAGTTAGGAAATTAACACATATCCTTGGTTGATAGGACCAAAAAACACCTGGTGGGGCGAAGAGGAAGGGAAGCAAGAGTAAATATTCTAAGAAGGCAAATGTACAATGACTTTATCATTTACCCATCTATCAGTAGTTTCATCATTTAAATAAAGGATGTGGTCCATTTTTGATGTTCAACTGATGACAGCTTTTAATTCTCACTCCTTCCTCTTTCCCTCTGCCCCACATCTGCACAGCCATGTAAGAAAGCCTGGGTGTTCTCTCCTTTAGCACTGGCAAGACGTTCAAACCACATGCCAGATCCCTCACTCCAGCCCCACCTCCTGCCCACAAGAAACCCCAAGCCAATAACATTTTCTTTCCCTTTCTAGCCATTTTCAGACCTGCTTAGGAGCCATGACATTCTCCCCAGAAAGCCTCATTATGTGAGTAATAAAACTTTTCATAACCTTTTGGGGTGTGTGCGTGTGTGTATGTGTGTGCGCACACGCGTGCACACACACACGTTGATCTCAATATCAAAACCAAATATTGGGTAGGGGTTCACCCTGAAATTACAGACAATGAAAGAAAAAAACTAAATATGTTTTTCATTGATCCAGCCTTTCTTTTGGGGGAACAAATGACTAATTCAAAACTTACTCTAGTATTATTATTAATATCAGTTCACCAGTTTATAATTTGTAACATTCATCTATTTCCCTTTGAGAAAACTGAATATTTTACATTATCTAGACTTTAAGGACCTTCCTCTTCATGATAATTTAATGACCAAAATTCATTCACTAAATGCCACTGAAGATTTTCCTAGTGTGCTCATAGGAAACAAGTTTGAGACATGAGGCTTACACTCACTGAGATCAGCTAGAAGCTCTCCTATAATTTCTTACCTAGTAGGAGCTTTTATCCTATCATAGATGCTCATGGGCTCTAAAACTCATGGGCTCTAAAACTCTATATATAGACTATATAGGTAGCCATTAAGAGCAATGGCTTTGAAGTACACCTGGCTCTTTAAGATGTTTTATCATAAGTTGTGTAAACTTGAACCTTTTCTTATCCTTTTGATCTTGAGTTTCATCATCTATAAAATTGAAGTTTAGTTCATATCTTATAAGAATAGTGTACATGTTATTTTTTAAAGTTTCTAAAAAATACTAAAGTTAACGTAACAACAACAAAATCGAAACCCAAATTACTCCCTAATTATTTCAGAACAGTCCCCTACATTAATAGCCTGAGAAGAGATATGCCCATTATTGGGTATAAATTCTATTTAACTTTATCTCTCCTGTCCTACACAGACAGGATGCCTAACATTCAATAAAAAGTTATAAGACATATAGAAAAGGTAAAAGAAAACAAAATAATTAGCAGAACCAAAGTCAGAGAAGACTCAGATGCAGGAGCCATCAAAGAGGTATTTAATAATGTCAATGATTAACATGGTAAGGAGCCCAGTGGAAAAGGTAAATAATATGTATGAACAGATGGGGAATTTCAGAAGAGAGAAACTACAAGAAAGAATCAAAAGGAAATGCTAAAAAATACAATATCAGAGACATGAATAACTTTTTTGATATATTTATCAATGAACTTCCTACAGGAAAGAAAAAAATCAATAAACTTGAGAATAGATTAGTAGATACTACCCAAAGTGAAACACAAAGGAACAAAAAGTATGGACAAAAGGGTGTCCTAAGAACTGTGAAACAACATCACATGGTCAATATACTGGAATTCCAGAAGGAGTAGAGCAAAAGAAATATTTGACTATAAAATAGCTGGGAGTTTCATGAAAGTAATGAAATAATAAAAGACTAAAAATCCATGAAACACAGAGAAACCGAAGCAGGATACACACACACACACACACACACACACACCTAGACCTATCATATTCAAACTGCTGAAAAAAGAAATATAAAGGTAAAATTATTAAAGCAGCCAGAGAAAAAGACATATTCCAGATAGAGGAACAAAGATAAGAGGCAAAGCAGACTTCTCTTCAGAAACAAATAAGTCAGAGACGATGAAACAATATCTCTAAAGTACTGAAGGTACCTGTGCTTGGGTTTGGGCTGGGTTGAAGAAGATTTAACTTAGGGATAAAACTCTATGCCCAGTTTTCAGCTGACCCTACCAGTTACTGCTTCAGAATGAATCTTGTCTTTATTTAGAGTCAGAGTGATGTTGCTAACTATTCAGTGGTTCCTAAGCTTGTTGTGGGGCAAGGGGAGTTCTGTGTTTTCCTAGTCCAACCCCAGTCTTATGCAGGACACATGGGCCTTGGTCTCAGTGTCAAGGATTTCTTAATGTTCCTGTTGCTATTTTCGGTAACCAAATTTCACAATTTATCTGTGGTCATTCTCGTGTGGGAGAGTTTCCTGCCAGTAGAAGAAGATCTCTGAGTGTATTAGATTTGAAATCTGAGCTCAAGAGTGTTTCCAGCCCCACTGTAGAAATAGTTTTTATAGTCTCTATTCTTCCCGCAGCAAAAATGAGTCTTACTTGTGTCTTGGGTGTGAGGGTATTTACTGTTCTCAGTAGGGGCTTAAGGCTTTTGAGAAAGGAGCCCAAGTAAGGCATGGGGCTTCGTGCCTTTCTTAAAGCAGTAGGCATCTCCTCCTGTAACACTGACAGAGGGTGTTCTCTTCAGAATACTTCTTATAATATTTTTGTCTCATGAGTATCCAGTGGAGGCCCAAGGAAACAAGCCTGTGAATGTTTGCAAACTCCTCTTGTGTCTGCATATCCTAGAGATTCTGTACCAAACCCAAAGCCCACTGTTGCCTTTTAGCAATTCATTAACATTTTAGTTGATTTCTTCTTGCCTGTGTTTATGATAGTCATGCAGTGGCAAGTAAACTGCACCCATTAGATGCCATTAACAGCCCCCCGCTCAGGTGTGGTGATTAAAAATGCCTCCTGACATTGCCAAATGTCCCCTTAAGGAGAAAATCACTCCTGTTGAAGACCACTGCTCTAGATAAAAAAGTATGAATAAGATGACATTTCTCCTCTCCACTTGTTCGTGGCATATCTGCCCTATAAGTAAACATTCATCAATATGAACCAATGCTTGAACTATTTTGAGAGGAGTCAAGAAGACCTTCTTAATCCAAATCTATGTCTAAAATTTTACTCTTGGTCAATTATTCTTCAGGACCTCATAGCCTATTCTATCTTCAGGAGATCCCTGATACCAAAATCCCTGACAATCACTCAGATATGTCATACCCTAGTTATACCATAACAGTATATGGGAACCAGGATAGAAAGTCATTCAAACAAAAACACACTTTTATTCACTATTTTGACAAGTACTGTTAAATGAGTAATATTTATCAGCCACTGTATTGGGCACTAGGAATACAGTTTTGAAAGTGGAGGCATGGTACCTGCCCTCACTGAGTTTACCATCTATGAGAGAGAGAAGTATGGAAAATACAGTAGAAAGTAATTTCATAATGTTTGTAAATAGAGTTGAATCCTTTGCATACATTTAAATAATTCAAGCAATTACATACTCTCTTGAATGCAGGGAGTAGAAAGTCTAGATTGAAGCTGAGGTGGGATGTGTGAAACTGATCTTGCCTTAGTTTCATTTTCTGAAGGCCTTTGGTAGCATGGCATTTTGTCATGTAGAGTGCAATTCTAGTGCCTAAAAATACATATTTTCATTTACATGGCACTGAAATACAAGACAATTTCTTCATAGAAGGTGTATTAGAAGAAACAGTAGTCTGTTCCAATCTTGAAGGAATCTTGGTTTGCTTGGGTTTATTAAGACATGAAATATTTACCTCCAATGTCATACCTTTTGAAGGGATTTCAAAGCATAAGTCTCCTCTTAAAAGCTGACTCTGTAAACCCCACAGAATGTGTATCATTATTTTATCAGTAATATAAAGAAAAGTATAGTGTTTCACAAAATAATATAAGGAGACATAATACAATCAAGGGGCTGTTAAGTGTTATAAAAGATGAAGCTTTCCTAAAGAAATGATACTTAGGTGGAAACTTGCTTCATAAGTAGGACTAAGTCAGGCAGAATAAGGTGTGGTTAGATGTGGACAAAGAAGCAGGGAATTGGGAGGACAAAACAGCATAGCACAAAGGAAGTTTCTGAGAGTGGAAAGGAAGGAACATGTATGTTGGAGAAGCAGAGAAAAATGCAGTTCTGTGTGGCAGAAATACAATAGGAAGAGGACAGTGACTGAAGATAGATGTTAGTGTCGATTATGTAGGGCTTTGAATACCTTATTAATAATTTTGAATTTCACTTTAGGAGCAGTTAGAAGCATTAAGAAATTTTATCAAGGCATTTCTCAGTTCAGAATTATATTTGCTGTTAATCTAATGAGAGGTGATGTTGACTTAGAGGAAGGTGGCATAAGAAGACATCACAAGAAATTGTAAATTGACAGAATGTGAGTTTATGTTATGGGCTACATGTTTGTGTACCGCCCGCCCCCAAATTAATGTGTTGAAATCATAAACGCCATTTGGATGGTATTTGGAAATGGGGCCTTTGGGAGGTCATTTGGTCAGGAGGGTGGAGCCTCATGATAGGCTTAGCACGCTTATAAGAAGAGATATGAGAGAGAGCTTGCTTCTTCTCTCCTTTCTGCCATGTAAGCATATAAGGAGAAAATGTCCATCTGCAAACCAGGAAGAGAACTCTCACCAGACAAAAATGCCCTGGTGCCTTGACCTTGGCCTCCCAACCTCCATGACTGTGAGAAGGAGAAAAAAAAGTTTGTTTTTTAAGCCATATCATATTCTATAATAAGTAACTCTGAAAAAAAAATTCAGTTATTGGATAACAAGAGTTCAGTTTGGGGACAAAAAAATTGAGATGCCAATGTGACATTCAAGTGAAAATGTCAAAAAGCAAGTGTATATAAAAATCTGGGGTTTAGAGGAGATGTCTGGCCTGGTGATAATAATTAGGGAATTGTCAAGTTACAGAACTTTTTAAAAGCTATGGAAATGGATTTAATCATCTATAAAGACATATAACAAGAGAATAGAAGATGACCTGTGACTGAGCCCTGAGGAACACCAATGCCATTAGAGAAGGCATCCGTACAAGTTTTTACCAGTTTACACAAGTTGGAGCTCCATGTGTGTATGACACATCCAAATTCCAACTGAATAAATACCTTGAATTTCATCTTATAAATGCCAGGCAATGCATTGCAGCCGTCTATGAGTCATTATAAAAGAGACCAACTTAGATTTTCTAGTAGGACCCTGCACTTTGAAGGGAAGAAGAGTCATTGCAAGGCTGGAAGGTAATACTAATGCCAAGTTTGAGACCTTACAGTATGGAGTGCTGACAATCAAAAATTGAAAGTACAATACAATGTGCGTATTACTTATGAGAGTGTCACATTCTCTTTTTTAAATTTAACTTCTGAAAATAGGAAAAATTAAGGCAGTTTAATTTTTTCATGTTGCCATATGTCTAAAACCTTAAATTCAAATTTTATATTTCCTATAGTCATCAATATTTCTATACACATAGTTGTGTTTCCACTAGTGTTCCCTACTCTCCAGGAATCTCCAAGAAATGCATAAATTATTTAAAAATTCTATGAATTCAGAAAAAGCTTTAAAGTCACTAGAAAAATGACAAATATAGTAAGGATATTTCTGCCAAGTGATTTGGCCTTGATTTCTATGAAAGCATATGCAAATATGCAGACTACAGATAGAGAAGAATATTTTAGGCCAAACCATTTCTGAACTAGAATCAATTCCATTATTCTAAAGCTTATTGTGCAATTTATGGATTATCTAGCCCTGTTCCATTTATTTTTTCTTTATGATCCTTGGATTTTGCCAATTTTTCTGCTTCTTATAATTCTTCCAGAGGGTGATCCAGGGAAAAGAAAAAATAAAAGAGAAAGAAATCTGAATGAAAACATGGCTATTTTTGGAGCGCTATCTCACTTGGGAAAAAATGTTTAGGAGGGTAGAATGGTGACTATATTTGCCAAATTAAATTGTGAGATTATATGTGGATTTAAAGTGCATATGTCCCTAATTATTTTAGAAAAGATTTTTTAGCTGTTTGCTGAGCTCCTTTTACATTTTAATCTTTCTTTAACATTGTTTTCCTAAATACAAACTTATAAGAAGCTTAAAAATCAAAAGAAATGTAATTACAGTTCCCCTGAGTAAAGCAAGAGATGGATCCTGAAGCTACACTCCTTTGAATAACTTCCTACGTACACACACAAAAACATACACAAATGCGTACACATTCACAGACGTACTCATTCACACACGTACATACACATTCCTTCATACATGCATATACAATCATGTTACCCAAAAACTGAGTTCGCCTTTTGGTGGGTGTCAAGCCAAAAGACACAACCAAGCCAAAGATTGGAGAAGGAAGGATTTATTACTTGCAGCAAGTAAGGAGAACACCAGGGATCTTTCCCAAAGCAGAGTCTCCCTGAACAGCAAAATTGGGGAAATTTTAAGCTAAGGGTACATGCATATTCATGAAGGGGTTTGGGCAGTGTATGCATATTCATGAAGGGGCTTAGGTGGTCTACAGAGTCCAAGCTTTAGCTGATTGAAATCAGGAGGGTCAGGAAAGTCAATATCATCACCCCTTAGGTTCCAGTTGGTCTGGTGGTTGAGTGCTTCAGGCTAATCTTTACCATTGAAAGAGAACTTGGAGACTTTACAGCTGATGTATTATCTTTGCTATTGTTACTTCTCTTGCCTGATAACAGTCCATTGTTCCTACATTCTTTTGTTCCCTTAAGATCATTGATTACTGAGAATTGTTCAAGGGCAAGCATTGTGGCCAGGCTTAGATCACAAAATGGCTTAGGCCAAAAATGGCTTCTCTTATGTCAAGAAAGCCATTCCTGGGTCTCTTTCTCCTGGGACCCCTTATTCTATCTGCTTACAATCATACATAGACATGTACACATACACACACCATCCCCAAGAAAGCCCTTTGCCTATCTCTGCAGAACTCTAGGACTGGATGCAGTTTGAAAATAACTGCTGCAAATCACAAGAATAATGTCATGAAAGAAAAATTCTTTAATTTTTTAAGGATTGGAGCAAATTACATGGTATGAACATACACAAAAAGAATGAGTGTCATGATCACCTAAGGTAGAGGATAAAAGTAGGATGTAATGCTTACAGAAATGTCTATTTATATTTGTTACACAAATAAATGGACAGAAAGGGCAGTTACTGTTTACACAAATAACTAGTATTAGCATTTCATTATACAATTTGATTGCACTTATTTAGATATCTACAAGAAATTGAGAAATGGCCAAAGGCAGAAATGTTCCACTTTTCCAAAGAACCCAGGATCATTAACATATCCAGACTCAGACATTCCTAGTTATCAGTAGCAGATAGACTTGACAACAAGGTCATGGAGAAACACTTTTGCTACTTCTCACTCCTAAGTCTAAGAATACACTTTGGTGGAATAGCAGTGTGACTTAAATTAAGACTTGGCACTTTTATCAAATTTATCACTCTCTATGGGGACAGAGTACTTTATTTAACTATGCTGAGGCAGATTTTCAAGCACTAACTCGAACTTGGAATGGCTGATAAACTTTCTATATCAGTCAGTATGGTTTGGCTGCAAGTAAGAAAATACCCAAGTCAAAGTAACTGTTAAAAAAATAAGGATATAATGAAAAATCTAGGATATGAGAGTTTTGATGTTTATCCTGAAGATAAGTATGTAACTCCACTCTTTTTAGTCTTTCAATTCACCTCCACCTTCAGCCCTAATGGTTGCTCAAATCAGAAGTGATATGGTTCCACATCCCTAGAAAGTAATCAGTCATTATGAAAAAAGGAATACAGGGGTCTAACACCTATAGTAGGAGTCTAACACTGTTCGAACTGTCCTCGTCTTGTGACCTCTGTACTCAGCCTTCAGAAGTAGGTATTAGAACCTTTCTTGATATAAATTTCCAGAATAAGCCTGGTTTTTGCTCCATTTCCACCCCACCCCAATTCCCCAGAGCTGTTTTAATTTATCTTTCTGTGGTTTGCTAAGCTATTGTAAATTTTCCATCCTCTTTGTAATTTCCAGAATGCTATTATTTCTCCTTTTGCAGGTCTCTTATTGGTTTAAACCCTTTCTTTATTTTGTATTACCATTTTTTGTTGGGGGGTATGGGGTTTTGAGAAGGAGGAGGGAAAAAAATGTATGGGATCAATATGTTAGATTTAACTGCAGGTAAAAGTTATTTTGTATTGTTCAAAATGACACAGAAATTTATAGATATAATGCCTGTAACATTAAAAAAAACAGCAAATAAATGCTAATATTATTCTAACTTGCTTAGACTATACTGCTATCAACTTTGACAGTAGTGCTTCTGACATCTGTTGAAAACAAGCAGTGATTTATGTTAGGCTACTGAGGTAAAATAAGTTATTGTTCATTAACTGGCAAAACTATAAGATAAGACAGGCTGACAAAACAGTTTTGTCCTGATAAATTGTTGTGTACTTATTTGCAAGGCTGGGATAAATAATCCTATTTCTTCAAGGTGCAAACAACAGATAGCAGGAGACCATTAGATGTTAAGCCAGCAAAGGACCACGGCAGCAGTACAGCAACCTCAGGGCTTATTGCTTGAGAATCATTAACTTATGTGTTCTAGTGTGGGGCTCATTTCTAAGAAGAGTCAAAAGTCTATTTCCAATAATTTTCAATGATAAAATAGTCATTGTTGAAAATAACAAGGCTAGTTGTCTTTGTGCTATTATTTCAGGGATAAAAGCCCTACATTCAATAAATTAACATATTTTTCTCTGAATTATAACATGAAGCAAGAGTGGCAATCATTTTGAGAAGACATTTGTTCAGTCATCACTATTTTTTATTGGTTGACCCTAATCTTATAACGGATTATTTTAGATGGTAAATGTGTCATTAGTTGTAAAGCTCAATTTTTTTTAGAATTTTTAGTTAAGTAACTCTTTCTGCCATATTCAGAAAGGAGTACTTACTTGTATGTGATAAAACATTAAAATATTTAAATACAAGAATACTGTAATTGTGATTGTGCTTAGTGATCCCCATGTATGTTAATAAACTGTGACAGAGCAATATGGGAACTTGAACTTTACCATTAATTAGCAAATGAATATAGAATCTATTGCAGATTCAATTAAAAGGAAACTTTACTCAAAATTGGATGTAAAAAATGTCCTTAATTTAATTTCATTCTGTAAAATCGTTCAATCATTCTGAACATGTTATTGATGAACACATTTTAGATAAAAATACAATTTCCATTTTATTTCTCAATCCTTTGATGCAAAAAAGAAACATCTGGGTGAATATGGAACACAGAGCATTGGATGTTGTACCCAGTGAGTTTCGTATTGAGATATATGGGCTGTGTCTTGGTTCTGTTGGAGGGCTGAACTCTATTCTAGTGTTCTCCTCTATGATTAATTCTTCACACTATGTTCTACATAGCCTACTTTTTCTCCACAATTTCCAAGTGTCCCCTGATAGGTCCCATTCTAGTTGTGTAGCCATTCTTTGTTCTTTTAGCAGTTGGTGTCTGCTTCTGTCCTAAACACAGTAAATTCAAGTTGTTTCAAAGTACAACCAATAACATGCCCTAAAATAATGATTGAAGATGTCCAACAGTGACTGCTTAATTTAAATACTTTTCATATAAAGTGAACTTGCTTTTTATATAAGGCAATATTATTTAATGCCTTGATGCTTTCAAAATCCCAACTGTAGATTAATGCTAAAAGAGACAAAACAATATTAGAAGCAAGCTGTTATTATGTAATTTAGATAATTTTGATAGACTAGAAATACTTACCTACTTCTGGCTCTATTAATAATCCATTTTGTGACCCTAGAAAATTACTTCATGAATCCGGATCTTGAATTATCCCCTATAAAATCACCAAAAAAAATTTTTAAAAAGGAATCATATGAAGTTTTGTTAGTTTTTGCCTGATAAAATCACAGAGAAAAAAAAATAGTTGAGCTTTTATCAGGTTTATTAGATATCTAATCAGATTTTATTTACTTTGCCAGTTCTAGATAAATGTTATTTTAAATTATGAATTTATATTAATCCTACAGAATGTGCATGATTGGTTGTTAAAAAACATGAATACACAAGGAAAATAAGAAGGAAATTCTAGAGACACATAAAAGAGTGTACTCTTACAATCTAACAAATCCTTAGCTAAAATGGCTCAGACTCCTCACATTCATAAAATGTGAATGATTTGCTCTTTCATTCATTTCAAAACTTTTTCCTTTGAATAGACAACTAATTTTATTCTTCAATGTATATTCACCATTAAATCCTTCCATCAGTTTAAATATGTGTATGAATATAACAAGGAGGTTTAGTGCTGAAAAATCATTTTGGGTGAGAGCAAGGTGAAATCTGTTCATTACTAATGATTTATTCAAATTGTTTATGTTTAATCTTCCAAGAATAGATCAACTTTTCAGCATGACATAAATCTGCAGGAAGAATTATGGTACTTCACTTTGCTTACTGATTTTTAAAAGGAAAAGAATCCTTATAAATCAAGTGGCTAGGTTATAAAAATTTTGGTAGAGCAAAGTGTGCTTTTAAATTCTGATTTGCTACACAAATTTAAAACACACCTCTCTCTCAAGCTCTGATTATTACGTTTCACATGCTCCTTTTCCAAAATATATTCCCCAATCCTGTTGGTAGTGAGGTTGAAGAGACCCAGATATGCTCTATTAACTTAATGATTATGTATTGACCTGCTATTATATTCAAAGTATTGGAATTGACTAAGGAACGGAGGTAGAGAGGAAACCAAATTTAGTACAACATTATCATTGGCCTCTATTTTCATATGGTGGAAGAAATAGGATTTTTTAAATTTATGATTTTATTAAATTTGGTATAAAAAGAAACGTCTATAAGTGCTTTTTATGCATAAAAATACTCCTTTGCTAGTAAAAAAAAAAAACCCTCAATTTTGCACTTATGAGTTTATACACATGCAGATAATATTTCTGGAAAAATACACCCTAAACTGTTTACAATGTTTGCCAGTAAGCTGAAGAACGACCTACTTTTTATTAGCTTTCGACTTTGTTCCATTTGACTGTATTTTGTTTTGGAATGTATTACTTTCTTTTTTTTTAAATAAATTTATTTATTTTTTTACTTTTGGCTGCATTGGGTCTCTGTTGCTACACGCAGGCTTCCTCTAGTTGCGGTGAGCAGGGGATACTGTTCGTTGCGGTGCGTTGGCTTCTCACTGTGCTGGCTTCTCTTGTTGTGGAGCATGGGCTCTAGGCACACGGGCTTCAGCAGTTGTAGCACGTGGGCTCAGTAGTTGTGGCTCACAGGCTCTAGAGCACAGGCTCAGTAGTTGTGGCGCACAGGCTTAGTTGCTCCGTGGCATGTGGGATCTTCCCGGACCAGGGATGGAATCTGTGTTCCCTGCATTGGCAGGCGGATTCTTAACCACTGTGCCACCAGGGAAGTCCCTGTATTACTTTCTAAATCCACTTTATTTGGGTATAATTTACTTACAGTAAAACACAATCAAGTAAAATGTGTGGATAGAGCTGAATTTTGACAAATAACATGCAACCTTGTAAACACAACCTCATTCCTCAATCGAGCAACTGCTGATCTTACTTCCATCACTATAGACTTTTTTGAGTATTTTAGAACTTCATATATATAGAATAATAGCATATGTACTTTATCGTTATTGTCGTCATTCAGTCTGCATAATAGTTTCTGAGATTCATCCATTTGGTTATATGTATCAGTAGTGTATTCTTTTTTAATCTTAAATTGTATTCCATTGAATAAATCTACCACAATTGGTTCATTCATTTACCTGTTGATGAATAGTGTGGCTCTTATGAACAAATTTATATGAACACATACAAATTATTGTACAGTCATATGTTTTTATTTCTCTTGGTAAAATAACTGGAAGTATGATTGTATGATAAGTGTATTTTAATGTTATAAGGCATTGGAAAACTAGTTTTCAGAATGACCATACTATTTTGCATTTCTATCAGAAATGTATGAGATTTCCATTTGCTCCATGTCTTCACCAACCCTTGGTATTGTCACTCTTTTTTTTTTTTTTGCTGTTTATTTTTTTATTTTCTTTAATTTTTTTAAAATTTATTTTGTATTTTTTTTACATCTTTATTGGAGTATAATTGCTTTACAATGGTGTGTTAGTTTCTGCTTTATAACAAAGTGAATCAGTTACACATATACATATGTTCCCATATCTCTTCCCTCTTGTGTCTCTCTCCCTCCCTAACCCACTCCTCTAGGTGGTCACAAAGCACCGAGCTGATCTCCCTGTGCTATGCGGCTTCTTCCCACTAGCTATTTTACGTTTGTTAGCGTACATATGTCCATGCCACTCTCTCGCTTTGTCACAGCTCACCCTTCCCCCTCCCCATATCCTCAAGTCCATTCTCTAGTAGGTCTGTGTCTTTATTCCTGTCTTACCCCTAGGTTCTTCTTGACATTTTTTTCTCTTAAATTCCATATATATGTTTTAGCATACGGTACTAGACTTTCTCTTTCTGACTTACTTCACTCTGTATGACAGACTCTAGGTCCATCCACCTCATTATAAATAGCTCAATTTCGTTTCTTTTTATGGCTGAGTAATATTCCATTGTATATATGTGCCACATCTTTTTTTTTTAACATCTTTATTGGAGTATAATTGCTGTACAATGGTGTGTTAGTTTCTGCTTTACAACAGAATGAATCAGTTATATATATACATATGTTCCCATATCTCTTCCCTCTTGTGTCTCCCTCCCTCCCACCCTCCCTATCCCACCCCTCCAGGTGGGCACAAAGCACCGAGCTTATCTCCCTGTGCTATGTGGCTGCTTCCCACTAGCTATCTACCTTACGTTTGGTAGTGTATATATGTCCATGCCTCTCTCTCGCTTTGTCACAGCTTACCCTTCCCCCTCCCCATATCCTCAAGTCCATTTTAATGCTAGCTTTTCAAGTGGGTGTGTAGTAATATATATTATGATGTTTTATTTTGTATTTTCCTGATGACTAAACATCTTAAACATTCTTTTTGGCCCATTTTTGACTTCTAATTATTCTATTATGAGAGGTTTTTATATGTTTTAATAATAAGCTCTTCACATTGTTAGGTAGTGTAGTTATATTCTGCCATTATTTGGCTTCATTTTTCAGTGTTGCTTTTTTTTTTTTTGCAGTATGTGGGCCTCTCTCTGTTGTGGCCTCTCCCGTTGTGGAGCACAGGCTCCAGACGCGCAGGCTCAGTGGCCATGGCTCACAGGCCCAGCCGCTCCGTGGCATGAACCCATGTCCCCTGCATTGGCAGGCGGACTCTCAACCTTTGCGCCACCAGGGAAGCCCATCAGTGTTGCTTTTTGAAGAGGATTTTTTAATGAAGTCCAGTTTATTGCTTTTTTTTCTTCTTTAGAGTGTTTGCTTCTTTTTTTTTTTTGGTCCTAAGAAAACTTTGCTTACACCCACTTCATGGTGACTATGATTTCATTGTAAAACTATGTTTTCCTCTAGAATTTCATAGTTTTGGGGTTTTTATTTAGGTCTGTGATCCATTCTAGGTTTATTTTACATATTTTATTTGGTAGTGACTGAAGTTCATTCCTTTTTCTATAGAGATACCCAGTTGTTCTAACAAAATATATGGAAAACACAGTCTTCCCAAATTATCATGGCACATTTTTTAAATTAATTGATCACTCACATGTGTGTCTTTTCTTAGATTCTGTTGTTATATTGATTTTTATGTCTAGGCTTATGCTGATAAGAGATGCTGTTTAATTCTGTATCATTACAGTATGTCTTCAAATAAAATAGTATAAGCTCTCCAACTTAAATTGGACTCCTACTACACACCTACATAAAAATTGCTTCAAAATGGATCATAGATTTTGATTTACAAGCTAAAACTATAAAACTCTTAGAAGAAAACATAAATAAATCTTTATGAGCTTAAGAAAGGCAAATGATTTTTTTAGATATGATGCCAAAAACAAAAGAAATTTTTTAAAAGATTTTAAAAAGCTAAGTTGAACTTCATCAAAATTGAATACTTTTGTGCTTCAAAAGACACTGCAGCAATAAAATGAAATGAAACCTACAGATTAGAAGAAAATAGTTGCAAATAATATTTGTTAAAGAACTTGTATTTAGAATATAAAAAGAACTATTATAATGCAACAAAAAATAAATAAATAAGAAATAGAGCCACACAAATATTGTCAACTAATAGTTGACAAAAGAGCAAAGGCAATCCAATGGAAAAAATGGTCCTAAAAAACCGGACACTCGTATAACCAAAAAATGTCTAGAACTGACATTATACCATTCATAAAAATGAATTCAATGAATTATAGAACCAAATGTAAACTATAAAATTATAAAGCTTCTAGAAGATAATATAGAGCAAAATATAGGTAATTGGAGTTTGACAATGAGTTTTTAGACATAGCCCCAAAGCATAATCCATGAAAAAAAAATTGATATGTTGGACTTCATTAAAATTAAAAATGTCTGCTCTTCAAAGGAACCTTTTACAACAATGAAAAGATAGGCCATGGACTGAAAAAAAAAATTTGCAAAATATAAATCTGATAAAGGACTTGTATCTAAAATATACAAAGAATTCTTAGAACTCAATGATAAGAAAATGAGCAAGCCAGTTAAAAATAGGGCAGAAGATCTGAACAGATACCTCACCAAAGAAGATATACAGATATATGGCAAATAAGCATATGAAAACATGCTCAATATTATATGTTATTAGGAAATTGCAAATTAAAACAATGAGGTATCATTACACACCTATTAGAATGGCTAAAATCAAAACTACTTATAATGCCAAATGCTGGCATGGATATGGAGCAATAGGAACTCTCATTTATGCAGGTGGTAATACAAAATAATACAACTGCTTTGGAGGACAGTTTGCCAGTTTATTACAAAGCTGAAAATAGTCTTACTGTGCAATCCAGCAATCATTCTCCTAAGTATTTAATCAAATGAATTTAAAAATTAGGCCTATACAAAAATCTGCACATGAATGTTTATAGTAGCTGTACTTGTAATTGCCAAAATTTGGAAGCAACCAAGGTGTCCTTCAATAGATGAATGGATAAACAAATGTGATGCATCCATACAATGGAGTATTATTCATCAATAAAAAGATATGAGCTATCAAGACAGTAAAAGACATGGAGAAACCTTAAATACATATTGATAAGTGAAAGAAGCAAGTTAAAAACGCTACATACCATAAAATTCCTACTATATACACAACTTAGGGGACAATTATTTTGTCTATGACTTCCTAAATGACATGCATGTGGGAAGAGAGGCATCGGACCAGGAGAGTCTCTGAGAGATAGGCTTTGGTGTAGCAGGAGTACAGCAGTAAAACTGGAAAGAGAGGAGGGCACAGTGAACAGTGTCCTACCTCGGATGGAGAAAGTGCAGGTAGAAAGGAGAGATCCCTTCTCTGAGGCCTATTAATGGGCATTCAAGAAATTTGTCAGATAATCCTCAAAAGGAAGTATCCAAGGCTAACCATGTTTTCACTGGAAACATACATTAGAGATGCAGGTGGAGTCCTCTAAATGTAACCCTTGAACTAGAACCTCCTTAATAGAAAGAGTAAGCTTTTGGGGGGAAGTTTATGAAACCACATGTGTTTTAAGTTGTCCACCCCACCCCCACTGAAATACCTAGCATAATCTCACTTAACATCACTCCCTTGAGAGTTGCTTACAGAGACCTTTGAAAATGAAAAGTCAAAACTGGAAAATGCCTTAAAATGGATATAAAATGGCAAATGAAAATTTCACCCTAAAGATTAGAGAGTTTACCTAAAATTTGTAGCCTATATTTCTAAACCTAAACCTTACAGAATTATCAAATCTCTAAAATTAAAATAATATTATAATTGTCAAATTTCTTCCCATTCAAAAGTGGATGTGAAAAGATGTTTTGTATACCTGTTTCTCATTTGTATAAATTTCAAATTCTATACCAATACAAAGCTCTCATAGATAGAATTTCTAGTTTTAACTGAATCATATCCTGTTCTTCTAAAATCCTCAAACTCAATTCTGCAGCCAGTTACAAGCAAAATGTCTTACCAGTGTAAAACTTTTAAGTGCTTACAACTCCAGGTTTAAGCCTCCAGGCCTCTAGTTTTATGTCTGTAATTCATGCCAAATGTCAGAATCATTGTATTAAGAAACAGTGAGACATAGTGCCACTGTTATATGTCATATCTGTAGAGTATCAAAAATATCTTCAATGTCAATGTTAAAGCTATAATTATAGAGGCAGATGGTGACATGTTATAGTCAATACTTTAACCTGAAGAGGCCACCATCATTTAGACTTTACTCACTGGTTAAGAAAATTGCTCCATTTCATAGCTTAAAGTCAAAACGGATTTACAATCTTTTTGTAAGTTCTAAGCCTTTCTGTTCAAAATCGTTGACTAAGCCTTATTTTCATGATGAGTTCAGCATGAAATCAGAAGCAAGAGTAATTTCATACTCTCAATGACTTTTTAAAAAATACTTTAACAGGAATTATTGCTTTTTAAAGCACCCTATACTTTTATATTAAAATTTATTAATCTCAAACATTAGTACTTAAGCTGTTTTTTAGTTTTCTAATATAATAAGGTCTAATTGCTTAATTTAATTAAGCAAACATAGCATTTATTTGGCATGCTGTATTTTCTCCAAAGGAACTACTGATTTTCAATCTTGTTCTGGATAAGGAAGATGTGGCACATATATACAATGGAATATTACTCAGCCATGAAAAGAAACGAAATTGAGTGTTTGTAGTGAGGTGGTTGGACCTAGAGTCTGTAATACAGAGTGAAGTAAGCCAAAAGAGAGAAAAACAAATACTGTATGCTAACACATATATATGGAATCTAAGAAAAAAAAAAAGGTCATGAAGAACATAGGGGTAAGATGGGAATAAAGACATAGACCTACTAGAGAATGGACTTGAGGATATGGGGAGGGGGAAGGGTAAGCTGTGACAAAGTGAGAGAGTGGCATGGACATATATATACTACCAAACGTAAAATAGATAGCTAGTGGGAAACAGCTGCATAGTACAGGGAGATCAGCTCAGTGCTTTGTGACCACGTAGAGGGGTGGGATAGGAAGTGTGGGAGGGAGGGAGGGAGATGCAAGAGGGAAGAGATATGGGGACATATGTATATGTATACCTGTTTCACTTTGTTATAGAGCAGAAACTAACACACCATTGTAAAGCAATTATATTCCAATAAAGATGTTAAATAAAAAAAAAAAAAAAACTAGTGAAAATTTGAAATGACCCCTCTGGAGATTTGAAAAGGGAGTTCAATTAGGAATTTAAAAAAATATTTAAAATTAGAGAATGGATCAGAAAAGGTAGAACTCCTGTATTTATTGTAGCAGAGCCAATAAATAAGTCTATGGGATTTTTTTCCCTTCAAAGTGACGCTCAGTGTCACAATAACATGGTAAAAACAAGAGTATATTTACAAGGGATATTTATGAAGATGGATAAATAGCACTTGATCCATTAGAGTAAGCATCAGGGCTAAGATGGCTCCAGGGTTTCTGGCTTAGAAAATTAGTGAATAGTAATGCTCTTCCTTAGCATAGAAAGTTCAAGACAAGATGAAAATGTGATAAGGTGGAGAAGGTAGTGAATTCACCTTCAGTCCCTTAAGGTCAAGTTACTTGAGAGACATCCAGGTGGAAAGTCTATCAAATGCAGGCGTTCAAGATCAAAATAAAATTTATTCAGTTTTGACTTCTAATTGTTGAGTAAACTGGGCCTTGGCAAATAACCTTGGTTTCCTTAGGAATCAAATGCTTCATCCTAGACAAGGAAGAATAAAAGAAAATTGTTCTACAGTAGAGTTATGACACATCCTCAAGAGAATGATGTTGACAGTTCTATAATCATACAGTCTGAAGCAGTTCCCAGAAGACTATTAAGTATACAGAGCCTGACAGAGAATCCTAATACTATGTTTCCTGTCTAATGCCTGTAAAAACGTGATATATGGAACTATCTCCTTCAACTGTGCTCAACTATGGAGATTATTAACACTTACTTTACATATTTTTATTTTTGTAATTGTAATGATGAACACACATTGAGGTATGTCTTCCTATTGGCCAACTCAGTTATTCCTCATTTCTTTTTAACATTTATCTTCTGTATGAATATGTTTCCACCTGTATAATCATGTAGAGAAAAGGTTTATAACGTTAACAGAAATTACACTAATATTTATTATAATACTGATAATGCAAATATATTCAAATTTATATATTTTAGGCTTTGGGGTTCTTAATTTTACTTAAAAGTATTAGAAAATAACACAACTATCTGTAATGCCACTCTTTCATAGAAAGATATAAAGTAAAAAGTGAAAATCTAGCTCTCCAGAAGTGACCACAGCTAACAATTCTTGTAATTGTTTTAGTTCTCCCAAACATGCTCAATAGGGTGAAGGAAAATGATCTCGGGTAGAATAATGGAGGTATAAGAAATAAAAAGGAAATGCAAAAAGGGTAAATATGAAAGACTACCAACTGGTTAAAGCTACAGTGTTAACAAATCATTGTGGTGTTTATAATATATCTGGATGTAAAATATATAAAAATAGAGGAAAAGGAGCCAGAGGAGTTAAAAAGTGTTAAATATTGCTTCAAATTTTTTGCATTGTACTGGACCTGGTCTAATATAAGGTATATGATAATAAGTTATGGCTGTCTTTTAAAATATTTTTTAATTCATTTTTATTGAATAGTAGTTGATTTACAATATTATATTAGTTTTAGGTATACACCATAGTGATTCAATATTTTTATAGATTATACTCTATTTAACTTTATTATAAAACAATGACTATATTTCCCTGGGCTATACAATATATCCTTGCTGCTTATCTATTTTTTACATAGTAGTTTGTATCTCTTTTTTTAATTTTTTTAATTTTTTTTTACTGTTTCAATATAGTTTTATTAGCAGTTATTACATCAAAATTCACATTTATAGGATCCAAAGGACTGTCTTAGAAAGTTCTAAAGTATATGTAGTTAGGTTTTAACAGTAAGATAGAACATATTCTCATAGCACACCCCTTAAAAAGTCAAGAATAATACTGAGAATTAAGTACAGTTCTATCAAGAACTAGAAATGAATTCTGTGTGCATAGAGTCACTTAAAACAAAGTTCCTTGTAAGTATAATGCATCTATGGATGTGAATTTCAGTGGCAAACATTAACTTCCAAACAACTGACACCAAAGGAATTTCCAATCAAAACACAAGCATGGTGGCTTTCATTCAATGTAGAGCTGTGATAATTCTATAAAGAGACCCTGAGTCCCTAAGTCCTGTAATATGATTTTACCCTGTGACACTAATGCAAAACACATCAACTCTAATGCACAGATTCTGCTGCATCATGATAAAAAGATAGCCCTTATCTATATCAGAAAATGCTGAGTTGTCCAGTGCAGTATAGGCTGGTCATTGCTGATCTACTGAAATTCTACATCCTCCAGACTGAGCAGTATTGTAGGACTCACAAATATTACATTTCATGCCTAATATATGGAACTAGACTGTAGATTTTCCATTGCAATCATTGCAGAGAATATCCACAGTCATGTTCTGATATTCTGATGGCATAGGAGTCTGTGCTACCTCATCATCCAGCTGTCTCCAGTACCTAGTCATATCTAAAGCAGAGTGCATATATAATGGACATCTGTAGCCTTCTTTCAACATTTCTTCATAACACGTTCTGTGTAAAAGATGTCCAAATGGCAAGACATGAGCAACAATACAGATGTGTGAATGTCCTGCAAGCATATTGGACAATTCTGCCGGGAAACCTTTTCAATACACTTGTGCTTTCCTTGGAGATTTATTGTGAGGCATAAGTTACATTTCAGACAGTGAAAAAAATCTTCCTTCGGACCAATCCTAAAAATTCCACAGTTTTCACAGTGATACTGTTTCTTGTCTTTGTCAAACAGATGGCACATATTAAAATAATGTTCTCCAAACAACGTGCTACATTCTTCACAAGTCTGTTGTGCACGTTGGATTTTTTCACAGTTTATGCACTGCACTTCCTTTACTTTAAAGTGATCTAGCAGATGATCTTCATTGTTATCATGACACAACTGGCAAGAATAAAGCTTGTCACAGCATGGTGCCTTCAGGAGACATCCTCTGTCATAGTGCTCGCAGCCCCGCCGCCCTTGCGCTTGCCTACGGGTGCTGTCTTCCCGCGCTGAGGCCGCCATCTCCTCCACCTCCTCCACCTTCCCTCAAATTCCACGGACCCTTCCCCAGGACGAAAGCTACGCCCTGAGAAGCATCACAGCTCTACCCTACCCCATCCTGGGTACAGCTCCCAAGTAGTTTGTATCTCTTAATCCCATAACTTTATATTGCCCCTCCTCCCTTCCCTCTCGTCATTGGTAACCACTAGCTTGTTCTCTATACCTATGAGTCTTTTTCTGTTTTGTTGTATATATTGATTTGTTTTATTTTTTAGATTCTACTTATAACATATGGTATTTGTCTTTTTTTTTTTTTTTTTTTGCGGTACGCGGGCCTCTCACTGTTGTGGCCTCTCCTGTTGCGGAGCACAGTCTCCAGACGCGCAGGCTCAGCGGCCATGGCTCACGGGCCCAGCCGCTCCGCAGCATGTGGGATCTTCCCGGACCAGGGCACGAACCCGTGTCTCCTGCATCAGCAGGCAGACTCTCAACCACTGTGCCACCAGGGAAGCCCTGTCTTTTTTTTTTTAATAGATCTTTATTGGAGTATAATTGCTTCACAATACTGTGTTTGTTTCTGTTGTACAACAAACTGAATCAGCCATATGCATACATATGTCCCCATGTTCTCTCCATCTTGAGCCTCCCTCCCATTCTCCCTATCTCACCCCTCTAGGTCATCTCAAAGCACCGAGCTGATCTCCCTATTCTATGCTGCTGCTTCCCACTAGCTAACTATTTTACATTCAGTAGTGTATATATGTCGATTCTACTATCTTCGCCCCAGCTTCCCCTTCCCACCCCATGTCCTCAAGTCCATTTTCTATGTCTACATCTTTATTCCTGCCCTGCAACTAGGTTCATCAGTACCATTTTTTTTTAATTCCATACATATGTGTTAGAATACGGTATTTGTTTTTCTCTTTCTGACTTACTTCACTCTGTATGACAGTCTCTAGGTCCATCCACCTCACTACAAATAACTCAATTTCGTTACTATTTATGGTTGAGTAATATTCCATTGTATATATGTGCCACATCTTCTTTATCCATTCATCTGTCGATGGACATTTAGGTTGGTTCCATGTCCTGGCTATTGTAAATAGTGCTGCAGTGGACATTGTGGTCCATGTTTGTCTGACTTATTTCACTAATCATAGCACTCTCTAGCTACATCCATATTGTTGCAAAAGGTAGAATTTCATTCTATTTTATGGCTGAATAATATTTCTTATATGTGTGTATATATATCTATAGATATATACATATCTATACATCTCTCTCTATTTTTATATATATATAATATATATATATTATATATATATTATATATATATATATCTCACACATCCTCTTAAACCAATCATCTGTTGATAGATACTCAAGTTGTTTCCATGCCTTGGCTATTGTAATAGTGCTGCTATGAATATTAGGGTGCATGTATGTTTTCCAATTAGAGTTTTCATCTTTTCCAGATATATTCCCAGGAGTGGAATTGCCAGATCATATGATAGCTCTATTTTTAATTTTTTAAGGAACCTCCATATTGTTTTCCATAGTAGCTGCACCAATTTACATTCCCACCAACAGTGTAGAAGGGTTTCTTTTTCTCCACACCATCTCCAGCATTTATTATTTGTAGAGTTTTTGATGATGGCCATTCTGATAGGTGTGGGGTTTGATTGTGGTTTTGATTTGCATTTCTCTAATAATTAATGATGTTGAGCATATTTTCATGTGCCTGTTGGCCCTCTATGATCTTTAAAGAAATGTCTATTTAGGTATTCTGCTCATTTTTCGATTGGGCTGTTAGGTTTTTTTTTAATACTGAGTTGTATGAGCTGTTTATATATTTTAGGTATTAATCCCTTACAGGTTTTATCATTTGCAAATATTTTATTTCATTCAGTAGCTTGTCTTTTCATTTTCTTGATGTTTTTCTTTGCTGTGCAAAAACTTTTAAGTTTAATTAGGTCCAATTTATTTATTTTTGCTCTTATTTCTTTTGCCTTAGGAGACAGATCTAGAAAAATATTTCTATAATTTATGTCAAAGAGTGTTGTGCCTATGTTATCTTCTATGATTGCTTTGTGTAGTATGGAAATTTTAATAATATTTATTCTTCTGGTTCAAGAACATGGTATTTCTCTCCATTTCTTTGTATCATTTTCAAATTCCTTCATCAGTGTTTTATAGTTTTCAGAGTATAGGTCTTTCACTTATCTCCTTGGTTAAGTTTATTCCTAGGTATTTTTGGTGTCTTTTGTAATATCTGAAATAACCAGTAAAAGAATGATAATAAAAGTCATAGCAAGTCAGATAATAGAAATTATATGTTGAAATAATAAAACATATGCAACTAATTTTTAAAAAGCCAGGAAAGGAGAAATAAAAGGGCAAATAAAAAAATGCCACAAATAGAACATAAAGAGCAATATTTTATTCTCCAAATAGACAGACATACATGCTATGTAAGCATGCTGTGCAAGCAAAAACAAAGCTAGTGTAGCTGTATTAATATTATATATCATATTTTTAATTTATATTAACATATAACATTAATATAGCACAAAAGTAGTTAAAATTAAGAGTAACAGCTGAGATAGAGACATTTCCTAATGATAGGTAATTTAACAGGAATAAATAATATTAATACATTTATATAAACTTAATAACATAGCTTTAAAATATATAAACTAAAAAGTAACAGAACTAAAATGAGAAATCAACAAATCCACAGTGTGTGTTGGAGATTTTATAACACTTCTCCCAGTAACTTATAGAAAAAGCAGAGTCATTGCACAATGAAACAACATGATTAACCAATTTGACCTAATAGAGATTACAGAACACTACATCCAACAAACGTAGAAAAATAATTTTTTTCAGTTGCACATAGAACATTTACCAAAATATTCTGGACCATGAATCGTGTCTCAACACATTTCAAAGATTTAAAATAGAGCAGTGTATGTTCTCTGAATACTGTAAGATTAAATTAGAGCTCACTAAGGAAAAAGTAAGTAGAAAATCTCCAAATTTGTGAAAAAAATTTTTAAGTCAATCACAGGGGAAATTAGAAAATATTGTGAATTTACTGGTAATGAAAATATAGCAGATCAAAATGTTGAGGATGCAGCAAAAGCAATACAAATTTGGAAACTCCCATTCCATAACACTGGAATACAGAGATGAACTTCAAGATAAGAATGTGACAGGAGACATGCTTTCAGACACCTTTGTAAGAGAAGCTTAGAGGTCAAGCATCTTGAGAAAACATACCTCAGGTTCTCTCTGCAGGCAGAACTCTGTCACTCCCCATTTGCTGCATGGTGAAGACTACTTTCTGGTATTTGGATGAGTCTTCTAGGACTTCACCTTCCCATAAGAGTATTTACTTCATCTTTGGAAATTAAATAGTAAAATTTAGAACTTTGCCTATTAAGTATTTCACAACATCAAATCAAATCAAAAATATTAACAGAATAGAAATCAACACTAAATTTCAGTTGCCTGCAGTTAGAAAACTGAAATTGATATGACTTCAAACTGAGACAAAAATATGTAAAGCTGACCTCCAATCATAGTGTTTAGATGGTTCTGTGAAGATTTCCAGTCCCAACTCTGGATAGATGCAGGGTGCCCTGGGGAATTAATCAGGAAAGAATCAAATGTATCAGTCATTTTTGCCAGGCTGCCACATAGATTTTGCTGGCATTTGAAGAAAAGAGTTAGCTGGCATGATTAACAAAATCGCTCTGCTCCATTTTTATAAATTTAGCCAGAAAGGCTCATTGGAAGGTTAAGATACTTTAAGACATACAAAAAAACAAGTAAGGAACATGGAGAAAAATTCCCTATGTTTAACCAAGCATAATAAACATCACAATTAGTAGCAGCACATTAAATTATCCTTTTTTAAAAATTTATTTATTAAATTTAATTTATTTTTATGTAGTAGGTTCTTATTAGTTATCTGTTTTATACATATTAGTGTATATATATATATATATATATATATATATATATATATATATATATCAATCCCAAACTCCCAAATCATCCCACCACCTCCCCCCCACACCCCCGCCCTCTGCTTTTCACCCCTGGTGTTCATACGTTTGTTCTCTACATCTGTGTCTGTATTTCTGCCTTGCAAACCAGGTCATCTGTACCATTCTTCTAGATTCCACATATATGCATAAATTATCCTTAATCATTAAAATTCACTTATGCATTCTTTCCATTTTTTATTTTTCAAACTACTTCAACTTTAATTAGCACTAGTCATTTTTTCTCTTAATCACATTTGTATGAAAGTTATTGAAAGTTATCTCTAAAAGAGTATATTACATTGGGTTCTCTTAAATTCCCAATATTTCATTTATTAGTCAAATATAAACTTGATCAATAAACATGAGATAATCCTTATTTTCCTCTTTATTTTAGATGATTTTAGTGGGTTTCCTGATACTGGTATTATTTTTTTCTTCATCTAAGTTTATATTTCAATAATTCACAATCTAAAGTGCTTATTTCTATGTCCACTTATGGAATAGTTTTCCCCACATATTCAGATAAATTGAATGTCTTTAGGTATGACAGTATTTTCTGAATGGGAAATGCTAGGTCACTTCCTCACACACAGAAGAAAAGCACTTAAACTAATGTTTTTCAAAATGTGGTTCTCAATCTAATTGCATCAGAGTACTGGTTACAAATGCTGCCACTTTAAGGTCCTACTCCAGGCCTACTGATCAAAAAGGAGGGGCAGGAGCAGGCGCTTGTACTGTTAATAAACTCCTCATACAAATTCTTATGTACACTTCAGTGCACGAGAATGCTGTAGACAGATACCTGTAATACACCATTTTAATCTTATATAAATTATTTCCTATCTTAAAACTTCATTGAAATGCCAAATTTAGTGTGTGGAGTGAGAATTTTTCTAAAACGTGGAATCTACTTATAAAAAGTTTGGAATAGCATCCAACTTCTCTCATAGAACTAGAATGGGTTAAGTTAGTAATTTCATTATAAACAGAGTAGGTCAGTCAGAATTTGGGGAGAGATAATTTTAAAAAGTAAATGGATAGAACTGCAGAATGGTTAGTATTCTCACCACTTCAAGAAAAACTAGCTTGTAGCTCATTATGAAAATTAAAGATTAAAGCTGTTCTGCATATATACCATTCCTGGAAATAGGACCTTCACTTTATCAAAATGACATCATAATGAAAATCACATCTAAATAAAGTAAATGATAAAGACAGAAGGAGACTTACTTATTCTGAGTAGACTGTTTGAGAAACATTGCTGACACCAAGCCAAAATGAGGGCATGGGAAAGCAGCCAGGTGACTTGGGGCCCAGCCCACTAACCAGTGGGACAGCAACATACTCAGGACTCCTTGCAACACAGCCAGCCATACTGGGACATTGCCCTGCCCACCAGTGGCCAGCAGTCTCCATGCAAGGAAGGGCCTGGCAGTCAACAAGGCCAGGAACCAGCCATGCATACAAGCATGCCCACAATAGTAAGCCCTGCCACAACAGAAGGGCCCACATCACTCACATAGTGGGCACCCCTAGGACATATAGCTCTGGCAACCAGAGGGAAATGTGTGGCTGGGCCCCATAGGGTGTCTCCTACATAAGGCCACTTCAAGATCAGGAAACATAACCAACCTACCTAATACAAAGGAATAAAAACAGAGAATTCAGTAATATGAGGCAACAGAGGAATATTTTCTAAGAGAAGGAACAAGATAAAACCACAGAAGAAGAACTAAGAGAAGAAGAGATAAGCAATCTACTTGAACCCCTCATTCAAGGGGTATTTATCATTCAAGATAATGATCATAAACTTAGGAGAAGAGGGCTTCCCTGGTGAAGCGGTGGTTGGGAGTCCACCTGCCAACGCAGGGGACGCGGGTTCGTGCCCCGGTCCGGGAGGATCCCACATGCCTCAGAGTGGCCGGGCCCATAAGCCATGGCCACTGAGCCTGCACATTCGGAGCCTGTGCTTCGCAACGGGAGAGGCCACAACAGTGAGAGGCCCGCGTACCGCAAAAAAAAAAAAAAAATTTAGGAGAAGAATGTATAAACACAGTGAGAAATAAAACAAAAAGTTAGAAAATATAAAGAAGAACCAAGTAGAGCTGAAGAATACAATAACTGAAATTTAAAAATACACTAGAAGGAATTAACAGAGTAACAGATGAGTGAACTGGAGCATAGAATAATGGAACAGAAAAGCTCAATATAGAAAAGAAAAAAAGAAGTTTCAAAAATGAGGATACATTAAGAGATCTACTAACACACCATTGTAAAGCAATTATACCCCAATAAAGATGTTAAAAAAAAAAAAAAAAGAGATCTATGGGAGAACATCAGCCATACTATCGTTTGCATGATAAGGTCCCAGAAGGAGAAGAGAGGAAGGGATGGAGAATTTATTTGAAGAGATAATGGCAGAAACTTTCCTAACCTGAGAAAGGAAACAGAGGTTCAGTAGGCACAGAGTTCCAAATAAGATGAACCTAAAGAAATCCACACCAAGACTCACTGTAATTACAATGGCAAAAATTAAAGATAAAGAGAGAATATCAAAAGCAGCAAGAGAAAAGCACCTGACTATATACAGAAGAACTCCCTTAAGGCTATCAGCTGAGTTTTCAGTAGAAACTTTGCAGGCCTAATGGGAGTGGCACAATATATTCAAAGTGATGAAAGAAAAAAAATATACAACCAAGAATATTCTACCTGGCAAAACTATCATTCATATTTAAAGGTGAGATAAAGAGTTTTACATAAAAGCAAAACTAAGAGTTCAGCACCACTAAACTGGATTTACCAAAAATGTTAAAGGGACTTCTCTAAGCAGAAAAGACCACAACTAGAAATATGAAAAAGACTACAACTAGAAATAGGAAAAAACTGATTGGTAAAGGCAAATATACAGTAAAGGTAGGAGATCAAACACTTATAAAGCTAGTAGGAAGGTTGAAAGATGAAAGCAATAAAAACATTTATATCCACAATCATTAGATAAGGGATACACAGACCAAAAGATGTAAAATATGATTTAAAAAAAATTAAATGTGGAGGAGGGGGAGTAAAAAAGTGGGGTTGTTAAAATGCATATGAACTTGAGATCATCAACTTATAATAATCATATATATGTGTATATTTATATATGTTATATCTAAATCTCATGATAACCAGAAACCAAAAATCTATAATAGATACACACACAAAAAAGAGAATCCAAACATAACACTAAAGATAGTCATTAAGTCACAAGGTGGGTGATCAAACAGCAGAAAGGAGCAAAAAAGAACTACAAAAACTACCCAGGGCTTCCCTGGTGGCGCAGTGGTTGAGAGTCTGCCTGCCGATGCAGGGGACACGGGTTCGTGCCCCGGTCTGGGAAGATCCCACATGCCGCGGAGCGGCTGGGCCAGTGAGCCATGGCCGCTGAGCCTGCACATCTGGAGCCTGTGCTCCGCAAAGGGAGAGGCCACAACAGTGAGAGGCCCACGTACCACAAACAAAACAAACAAAAAAAAAACTACCCAAAAACAGTTAACAAAATGGCAATAAGTACATACCTATCAATAATTTCATAAGTGTAAATGGAATAAATGCTCCAATCAAAAGACATAGAGTAGATGAATGGATTAAAAAAAAACAACCATATAGAAGTGGCCTAAAATGACTCACTTCAGATCCAAAGATACACAGAGAATGAAAGTGAGAGGATGGAAAAAAGTATTCAATGCAAAAGGAAATAAAAAGAAAGGTGGGGGCTTCCCTGGTGGTGCAGTGGTTGAGAGTCCGCCTGCCAAGGCAGGGGACACAGGTTCGTGCCCCGGTCTGGGAAGATCCCACATGCCGCGGAGCAGCTGGGCCAGTGAGCCATGGCCACTGAGCCTGCGCGTCCGGAGCCTGTGTTCCGCAATGGGAGAGGCCACAACAGTGAGATGCCTGTGTACCGCAAAAAAAAAAAGAAAAGAAAGGTGTGTGTGTGGGGGAGTGCAATACCTATATCAGACTAAATAGACTTTAAAACAGAGACTGTAATAGGAGAGAAAGAAGGACATTACATAATGGCAAGGGATCAATCCAACAAGAAGATATAATAATTGTAAATATATATGCACCCAACATAGGAGCACCTAAATACGTACAGCAAATATTAACAAACCTAAAGGAAGAAATTGACAGCAATGCAATAATAGTAGGGGATGTTAACACCCCATTTACATCAATGAACAGATCATCCAGACATAAAATCAATACAAAAACACTGGCCTTAAAAAATACATTAGATCAGATGGAGATTTCTCTCTCTCTCTCTCTCTCTCTCTCTCTCTCTCTCTTTGTATTTTATATATATATATATATAATATTCTATCCAAAGGCAACAGAAAACACATTCTTTTCAAGCGCACTTGGACCATTATCCAGGATAGATTACATACTAGGCCACAAACAAGTCTCAGTAAATTTAGGAAGATTGAAATTATATCAAACATCTTTTCCAACCACAAAAAATACAAGACTAGAAATCAACTGTATGAAAAAAACTAAAAAAAATTGGAGGCTAACCAACATGCTACTAAACAACCAGTGGGTTACTGAAGAAATCAAAGAGAAAATTAAAAAATACCTGGAGACAAATGAAAATGGAAGCACAACAGTCTATATGGGACACAGTAAAAGGAGTTCTAAGAGACCAGTTTATAGCAATATAAGCCTACCTCAGGGAACAAGAAAAATTTCAAATGAACATCTAACTTTACACCTAAAGGAACAAGAAAAAGAACAAAAAATCCCACAGTTAGTAGATGGAAAGAAATAATAAAGATCAGAACAGATATAAATGAAATAGAGACTAGAAAAAAAATAGAAAATATTAATAAAACTAAGATCTGATTCTTTGAAAAGATAAACAAAATTGATAAATCTTTTAGCCAGACTCATCAAAAAACACAAAGAGGGCCCAAATAAATAAAATAGAAAAGAAGTTACAACTGACACCACAGAAATACAAAGCCTCATAAGAGATTAGTACAGACAATTATATGCCAATAAAATGGACAACTAGAAGGAATGTATAAATTTCTAGGAATATACAATTTCCCAAGACAAAAGAAAAAAAAAAATTCCCAAGAGAAAGAAGAAAGCTGGAGGTGTCACTCTTCCTGATTTCAAACTATATTATTCAAACAGTATATATATATATTCAAATAGTAATTGTAACAGTGTAGAACTGGCACAAAAACAGACACACAGATCAATGAAACAGAAAAGAGAGCCCAGAAATGAACATACACTTATATGGGCAATTAATCTATGACAAAGGAGGCAAAAATATATAACGGGGAAAAGACAGCCTCTTCAGTAAATGGTGTTTGGAAAACTGTACAGATATATGCAAAAGAATCAATTTGTACTACCTTCTCACACCAATTACCAAAATAAATTCAAAATGGATTAAAGACTTAAACGTAAGACCAGAAACCATAAAACTTCTAGAAGAAAACATAGGCAGTATGCTATTTGATATAAGTCTTAGCAATATTTTTTGGATATGTCCTTTCAGGCAAGGGAAATAAAAACAAAAATAAACAAATGGGACTGCAATCAAACTAAAAAGCTTTTGTACAGTGAAGGAAACTTCAAAAAATTAAAAATAGAACTATCCAGCAATTCCAGTTCTGTGTGTTTTTCTGAAGAAAACAAAAACACTACTTCAAAAAGATATATGCACCCCTATGTTAATCACAACTTTATTTACAATAGCCAATATTTACACTTATCAAAGCAACCTAAGCGTCCATCAACAGATGAATGGATAAAGAAGATGTGGTATATGTATACAATGGAATATTACTCAGGCATGCAAAAGAATGAAATATTGCCATTTGTGGCAACATGAATGGACCTAGAGGGTTCTATGCTGAGTGAAATACATCAGACAAAGAAAGACACTTACTGTCTGATTTCACTTATGTGTATAATCTAAAAAGTAAATGAACAAACATAACAAAACAGAGCAAAGTTATAGATACATAGAAAAAACAGTTGTTTTCCAGAGGGGGAGATGAGTGACATGAATAGGTGAGGGAAATTAAGAGGTACAAACTTCCAGTTACAAAATAAATGAGTCACAGGGATGAAATGTACAGCATAGGGAATATAGTCAATAACATTATGACTTTGTATGATAACAGATGGTAATTAGACTTATTGTGAGGATCATTTTGTAATGCATAGAAATATCTAATCACTATGTTATGTACCTGAACTAACATAGCATTGTAGGTCAATTATGCTTCAAACAACAACAACAACAAATAAATGAACAAAATGAGGGTATGAGGGAATGTATATGAGAGATTTAGAAAAGGGTTAGCTTGAGTCTGCATACCTAAGAAAGCGAGAACTTCTTTCCAAATATTGCTGGGTTGTTATTTAGTGACTATTCAGTAAGTTTGGGCATTAAATAACCCATATGTCCCTACATATTCATGTTGCCTTACCTGCTTTAATGTATTGGTTTGTCTACTTGGAAAAACCATAGGAAATGTGTGGAGCCAGACTTGGCAAAAGATAAGTTCATCAACCAAGGTCCTTCTGCTTAAATTGCCCTCCTCATTACCCTTAGGACCCAGGAATAAGAAACTGTCCAAAATAATATAAAGGTTGGTCCTTTCATTCAAGTAGGTAGCCTTTATTACCATGTTTTATTTTCCAGACACATTTTTTGGATCAAAGTAAATATATACATTTTAAAAGTCTAACTATAAGGAAAAACAACTGGCCCCTTCCTTATTTCTCACTAACTCTGAATCCCTCTCCCCTAAATTTTGTAACTCTTTTTTTCTGGCAACTTCCTGTTATACTTGGCTATAAATAATAGGGTTATACTTCTATTTGTTGAGTTATTGATTTAAGACATTAACATTTCCCTTGTATTATTATGTAAGAAGAGGTTTTAGACTTTCCCTTATTAGCTCTTTTTTAATGCCAGCCTCTGTGCCTCTTCTACTGTGCCTTGGGTGTCCTTGGGTATAGAGCATCTAGTTCAATTTTTCCATCAAATAAAACTCTATTCTTTTGCAAGGAGTGAAAGAGGCAGATGCTTGGCTATACAGGACTGGGAAGGGGCCCTGTGGTTAAGATGCTTGCAAACACTTTCAGTTCATTCTCCTCATTTTAGTCCATGTTTCATCCTACCTCTATCATACCTGGTCTTCAAATGTGAGAGCCCTTCAAGCAAGAATTATCGTGCTTGCCTTTGACATTCCCTTTCCATCTTGTATCCACTTCAAACTTCTAAAAGCTATGCTGTCATCTCCTATATGACTTTTTTTTTTGTTTATACCATAATCACTTCTTTACTCTGACTTTACCCAGATTTCAGAAAAAAAGCACAGATAAATGTGTATATACAGTGCACAATGTTTAACCTCAAATCTCATGAATAGATAGTATAATCCATTTATTGCTTCATTGGAATACTTCTGTATAAACAAGTAAGAGTCACCAGTTTTTGTTTTTATAGACAATATTCCTATTGTTTTGATTCTGATAGCATAATATGAGTGGAGTAAAACAGGCACTCTCATACATTGATTGTGACCATGTAAATTGGTACAACCCTTTTGGAAAACAATTTAGCAGTATGCATTTAAAAGCCATTAAATTTTTAACACTCTTGGGCTCAGTAAAATTCTACTTCTAAATGTCTGTTCCTAGGAAACAATCTTAAATCCAAGAATGAGAAAATTATGCACAAAGATACTTTTATGTGCTTACTATAAGAGGATAAAATAGGCAATAATCTCATACTATCAGTAAGAAAATGGCTAAGGAAAGGCAGAAACACCCAATAGAATGGTATACAGATATTTAAATGTTGTTTACAAAGACTGTGTGGAAACAGTTGGAAGTTGGAACCTGAGCTGAAAGCTTACTCAAAATAGTTGTTGTTTCAGTGAGAAAGGTTTTTTTCAAAGAGAGAATAAAACCTGGGAAATACGCTTATGGAGGATATATTTATACATCATTAGTATGTTAGAGTTGAAAAGCAGTTATCTGGTCTTGAACAAGACTTATTAAGTATTTAAAATATATTCTAAGAATTAATTATTATTACAGAAAACTGTAAGCTGTGTTTTACAAAACAGAATTCAAGTACTTGAAAAACACAAGGCAATTTGGTTCAAAAGTACTTGGGATGTATTGAAGTCAACATAGCTTATTTTTATAGCAGTGCTAAATAGCTTCTGAATGTCTAGTTTGATAATGATGCATGAATATTCTTACTCCAGGGGACAGTGAAACTAATTACTTTGGAACGTTGTTGTTTTGAATTTGTGCCAGGATTTCTTGAGAAGAGTGCAAACCACTTCATAAAAATTAATCCATTTATTCTTATCATTTCTTGCTGATACAGGTATGAATCAGATAGTTTCCTAGATTTATAATATGTAAGCCACAAAGAATATTTAGCATCTCGTTGAAATCTATATTTCATAGAATCCAAATCCCCTGTACCCTAAGTCAATTGTTCTTTGCACTGGCCTTCACTGTCATTTCATTGGATTGAGAAAGTATTCCTCAAGTGTGATCAACTAAAATGCAGAGGAGATTAGCCTCTCACTTCCTGATAATGATGTTAGAGTATTAAAAATAAAAAAAAGAAACCTACAGTGAGCCTGAAGCAGATAAGAATGTTAACTATCAATTATGTTGTTTGAACAAAGTTTATGATGGAAATTCAATGACTGAAGCATTTGTGACATTACTTTAAGTGAATCAGGATGGCTTAATGGCCTATGTCAAGTATCATTATATATCATTTATATCCTATATAAGCACTGAGAAAATAAGTAACTTGAGATATATTTTATGCTGATTGTCTGGGAAAGAGTATTTATTTAAAACATTTTCAAAAGGAATTCATCCTTCTTGATTACTACTGACTACCTTAGTCAAACTAATAACACATACTTCATTGTCTAAGATGAAAATTTGACCCATAATTAGTATTGTACCTTGAGTGATTCTCCAATGTAGACGGAGTTCTATTTTAATGATTACTATCATAGCATTTCAGATTATGCTGTAACTATCTCCACTTTCCCCAAAAAGGTTCTATTAACACTACTTTGGTGCTATGAATATAATACAATTTATTAAAAGAAAGTCCTATAAAATATCCGTATGCTTGTAAATCCCTATCTATAAATCTGTTTGAAATAGTATTCTTTTGGTTCAGTGTTAAAATGTATATGTGCAATGACTTTGTATGAATGTGTATTTACGGTTAGATGATCAAAGTGCATTATGATACTTTTCATTTCAAGAGGTGCTGGTACAATGAGGAGTGCAGATGGAATTATAATAGGAACTTGAAGCATGAATAAATTCCCTTCTTTGGTGATGTGTAGTAGTAGCAATAATACAATCATCTTCCTTAGACCCAGTCATGTGGTGATTAGGGACAAAAAGCAAAGAAATGCATAACCTTGGACAACCTAAGGGATTAGCAAAAATGGGGCATGTTCCTTAATGAAACATCAAGTCCTGTGATAAGGTGGAAAAAGAAATAAAATTCCGTTGAGAATAAGATGTAAGTCAGTAATTCTATTGTGTTACCAGCTGTCAAATTTACATAGGAAGAGCTTTTTTAACAAGAAAAATAAAAGTATCTGTATTCAAAAATGATCGATACATCACTTTTAAAAACATGCCAAGTTTTATTGGAAATGTATTCAAACACATTTACTCTCTTCCTTCAAGACTCTAATCCAATAATAAATTCTTGTTAAGAATTTTTCTTTTTCTTTTTTTGCTCTCCTTTTTTTCTCAACATCTTTATTGGAATATAATTGTTTTACAATGGTGTGCTAGTTTCTGCTTTATAACAAACTGAATCAACTATACATATACATATATCCCCATATCTCTTCCCTCTTGCATCTCCCTCCCACCCTCCCTATCTCAACTCTCTAGGTGGTCACAAAGCACAGAGCTGATCTCCCTGTGCTATGTGGTTGCTTCCCACTAGCTATCTATTTTACATTTGGTAGTATATATAAGTCCATGCCACTCTCTCACTTCGTCCCAGCTTACCCTTCCCCCGTCCCATGTCCTCAAGTCCGTTCTCTATGTCTGTGTCTTTATTCCTGTCCTGCCCCTAGGTTCTTCAGAACTTTTTTTTTTTTTTTTTTTTTTTTTACATTCTGTGTATATGAGTTAGCATACAGTATTTGTTTTTCTCTTTCTAACTTACTTCACTCTGTATGAGAGACTCTAGGTCCATCCACCTCACTACAAATAACTCAATTTTGTTTCTTCTTACGGCTGAGTAATATTCCATTGTATATATGTGCCACATTTTCTTTATCCATTCATCTGTTGATGGACACTTAGGTTGGTTCCATGTCCTGGCTACTGTAAAAAGAGCTGCACTGAACATTTTGGTACATGACTCTTTTTGAATTAGGGTTTTCTCAAGGTATATGCCCAGGAGTGGGATTGCTGGGTTGTATTGCTGTAGTTCTGTGTTTAGTTTTTTAAGGAACTTCCATACTGTTCTCCGTAGTGGCTGTATCATTTTACATTCCAAACAACACTGAAAGAGGGTTGCCTTTTCTCCACACCCTCTCGAGCATTGATTATTTGTAGATATTTTGATGATGGCCATTCTGACTGGTGTGAGGTGACATCTCATTGTAGTTTTGCTTTGTACTTCTCTAATGATTAATGATGTTGAGCATTCTTTCATGTGTTTCTTGGTAATCTGTATATCTTCTTTGGAGAAATGTCTATTTAGGTCTTCTACCCATTTTTAGATTGGGTTTTTTGTTTTCTTGATATTGGGCTGCAAGAGCTACTTGTATATTTTGGAGTTTAATCCTTTGTCAATTGCTTCATTTGCAATTATTTTCTCCCATTCTGAGGGTTCTCTTTTCGTCTTGTTTATGGTTTCCTTTGCTGTGCAAAAGCTTTTAAGTTTCATTAGGTCCCATTTGTTTATTTTTGTTTTTATTTCCATTTCTCTAGGAGTTGGGTCAAAAAGGATGTGGCTGAAATTTATGTCATGGATTATCCTGCATATATTTTCCTCTAAGAGTTTTATAATGTCTGGCCTTACATTTAGGTCTTTAATCCATTTTGAGTTTATTTTTGTGTATGGTGTTAGGGAGTGTTCTAATTTCATTCTTTTACATGTAGCTGTCAAGTTTTCCCAGAACCACTTATTGAAGAGGCTGTCTTTTCTCCACTGTATATTCTTGCCTCCTTTATCAAAGATAAGGTGACCATATGTGCGTGGGTTTATCTCTGGGTTTTCTGTCCTGTCCCATTGGTCTATATTTCTGTTTTGGGGCTGGTACCATACTGTCTTGATGACTGTAGCTTTGTAGTGTAGTCTGAAGTCAGGGAACCTGTTTCCTCCAGCTCTGTGTTTCTTTCTCAAGATTGCTCTGACTATTCGGGGTCTTTGTTTTGTTTTGTTTTGTTTTGCAGTACACGGGCCTCTCACTGTTGTAGTCTCTCCCGTTGTGGAGCACAGGCTCTGGACACGCAGGCTCAGTGGCCATGACTCACAGTCCTAGCCACTCCACGGCATGTGGGATCTTCCCGGACTGGGGCACGAACCCGTGTCCCCTGCCTCGGCAGGCAGACTCTCAACCACTGTGCCACCAGGGAGCCCCTATACAGGGTCTTTTGTTTCAATACAAACTGTGAATTTTTTTGCTTTAGTTCTGTGAAAAATGCCATTGGTAGTTTGATAGAGATTGCCTTGAATCTGTAGATTGCTTTGGGTAGTAGAGTCATTTTCACAATGTTGATTCTTCCAATCCAAGAACATGGTATATCTCCCCATCTGTTTGTATCATCTTTAATTTCTTTCATCAGTGCCTTATAGTTTTCTGCATACAGATCTTTTGTCTCTTTAGGTAGGTTGCTTCCTAGGTATTTTATTCCTTTTGTTGCAGTGGTAAATGGGGGTGTTTCCTTAATTTCTCTTTCAGATTTTTCATAATTAGTGTATAGGAATGCAAAAGATTTTTGTGCATTAATTTTTTATCCTGCTACTTTACCAAATTCGTTGATTAGTTTTCTGGTAGCATCTTTAGGGTTCTCTATGTATAGTATCATGTCATCTGCAAACAGTGACAGCTTTACTTCTTTTCCAATTTGGATTCCTTTTATTTCGTTTTCTTCTCTGATTGCTGTGGCTAAAACTTCCAAAACTATGTTGAATAATAGTGGTGAGTGGACAACGTTGTCTTGTTCCTGATCTTAGTTGAAATGTTTTCAGTTTTTCATCATTGAGAATGATGTTGGCTGTGGGTTTGTCATAAATGGCCTTTATTATGTTGAGGTAAGTTCCCTCTATGTCTACATTCTGGAGGGTTTTCATAATAAATGGGTATTAAATTATGTCAAAAGCTTTTTCTGCATCTACTGAGATGATTATACAGTTTTTCTCCTTCAAGTTGTTAATATGGTGTATCGCATTGATGGATTTGCATATATTGAAGAATCCTTGCATTCCTGGGATAAACCCCACTGGATCATGGTGTATGATCCTTTTAATGTGCTGTTGGATTCTGTTTGCTAGTATTTTGTTGAGGATATTAGCATCTATGTTCATCAGTGATATTGGCCTGTAGTTTTCTTTCTTTGTGACATCTTTGTCTGGTTTTGGTACTAGGGTCTGGTGGCCTCACAGAATGAGTTTGGGAGTGTTCCTCCCTCTGCTATATTTTGGAAGAGATTGAGAAGCATAGGTGTTAGCTGTTCTCTAAATGTTTGATAGATTTCGCCTGTGAAGACATCTGGTCCTGGGCTTTTGTTTGTTGGATGGTTTTTAATCACACTCCCAATTTCAGTGCTTTTGATTGGTCAGTTTATATCTTCTCCTTCTTCCTGGTTCAGTCTCGGATGGTTTTGCTTTTGTAAGAATTTGTCGATTTCTTCCGGGTTGTCTATTTTTTTGACATATAGTTGCTTGTAGTAATCTCTAATGATCCTATGTATTTCTGCATTGTCAGTTGTTACTTCTCCTTCTTCATTTCTAATTCTATTGATTTGAGTGTTCTCCCTTTTTTTTCTTGATGAGTCTGGCTAATGGTATATCAATTTTTTTTATCTTCTCAAAGTATCAGCTTTTAGTTTTATTGATCTTCACTATTGTTTCCTTCATTTCTTTTACATTTATTTCTGATCTGATCTTTATGATTTCTTTCCTTCTGCTAACTTTGGGGGGTTTTTTGTTCTTCTTTATCTAATTGCTTTAGGTGTGAGGTTAGGTTGTTTATTTGAGATATTTCTTGTTTCTTGAGGTAGCATTGTATTGCTATAAACTTCCTGCTTAGAACTGCTTTTGCTGCACCCTATAGGTTTTGAGTCATCGTGTTTTCATTGTCATTTGTTTCTAGGTAATTTCTTATAACCTCTTTGATTTCCTCTATGATCTCTTGGTTATTAAGTAGTGTATTGTTTAGCCTCCATGTGTTTGTATTTTTTACAGATTTTTTCATGTAATTGATATCTAGTCTCATAGAGTTGTGTTTGGGACAGACACTTGATACAGTTTCAATTTTCTTATATTTGCCAAGGCTTGATTTGTGACCCAAGATAAGGTCTATCCTGGAAAATGTTCCATGAGCACTTGAGAAGAAAGTGTATTCTGTGTTTTTGGATGGAATGTCCTATAAATATCAGTTAAGTCCATCTTGTTTAATGTATCATTTAAAGCTTGTGTTTCCTTATTTATTTTCATTTTGGGTGATCTGTCCACTGGTGAAAGTGGCATGTTAAAGTCCCCTATTATGACTGTGTTATTGTTGATTTCCTCTGTAATGGCTAATAGCATTTGCCTTATGTATTGAGGTGCTCCTATGTTGGGTGCATAAATATTTACAATTGTTATATCTTCTTTTTGGATTGGTCCCTTGACCATTATGTAGTTTCCTTCTTTGTCTCTTATAATAGTCTTTATTTTAAAGTTATTTTGTCTGATATGAGAATTGCTTCTTCAGGTTTCTAATTTTTTTTTTTTTTCGGTACGTGGGCCTCTCACTGTTGTGGCCTCTCCTGTTGCAGAGCACAGGCTCCGGACGCACAGGCTCAGTGGCCATGGCTCACAGGCCCAGCTGCTCCGCGGCATGTGGGATATTCCTGGACATGGGCACAAACCCGTGTCCCCTGCATCGGCAGGCAGACTCTCAACCACTGCGCCACCAGGGAAGCCCTCCAGCTTTCTTTTGATTTCTATTTGCATGAAATATATTTTTTCATTCCCTCACTTTCAGTCTGTATGTGTCCCTAGGTCTGAAGTGGGTCTCTTGTAGACAGCATATATATGGGTCTTTTTTTTTGTATTCATTCAGCCAGTCTCTGTCTTTTGGTTGGGGCATTTAATCCATTTATATTTAAGGTAATTATCAATAGGTATGTTCCTATTACCATTTTCTTAATTGTTTTGGGTTTGTTATTGTAGGTCTTTTCCTTCTCCTGTGTTTCCTGCCTAGAGAAGTTCCTTTAGCATTTGTTGTAAATCTGGTTTGGTGGTGCTGAATTCTCTTAGCTTTTGCTTGTCTATAAAGGTTTTAATTTCTCCATCAAATCTGAATGAGATCCTTTCTAGGTGGAGTAATCTTGGTTGTAGCTTTTTCTCTTTCATCACTTTAAATATGTCCTGCCACTCCCTTCTTGTTTGCAGAGTTTCTGCTGAAAAATCAGCTGTTAACCTTTTGGGGATACCCCTGTATGTTATTTGTTGTTTATCCCTTTCTGATTTTAATTTTTTTCTTTGTATTTAAGTTTTGATAGTTTTATTAATATGTGTGTTGGCGTGTTTCTCCTTGGATTTATCCTGTATGGGGTTCTCTGTGCTTCCTGGACATGATTAACTATTTCCTTTCCCATATTAGGGAAGTTTTCAACTATAATCTCTTCAGATATTTTCTCAGTCCCTTTCTTTTTCTCTTTTTCTTCTGAGACCCTATAATTTGAATGTTAGTGCATTTAATGTTGTCTCAGAGGTTTCTAAGACTGTCCTCAATTCTTTTCATTCTTTATTCTTTATTCTGCTCTGCAGTAATTATTTCCACTATTTTATCTTCCAGGTCACTTATCCGTTCTTCTGTCTCAGTTATTTTGGTATTGATTCCTTCTAGAGAATTTTAAATTTCATTTATTGTGTACATCATTGTTTGTTTGCTCTTTAGTTCTTCGAGGTCCTTGTTAAACTTTTCTTGTGTATTCTCCATTCTATTTCCAAGATTTTGGATATCTTTACTATCATTACTCTGAATATTTTTTCGGGTAGACTGACTATTTCCTCTTCATTTGTTTGGTCTGGTGGGTTTTTACCTTGCTCCTTCATCTGTTGTGTGTTTCTCTGTCTTCTCATTTTTCTTAACTTACTAAGTTTGGGGTCTCCTTTTCCAAGGCTGCAGGTTCATATTTCCCATTGTTTTTGGTGTTTGCCCCCAGTGGCTAAGGTTGGTTCGGTGGGTTGTGTAGGCTTTCTGTTTGAGGGGCCTGGTGCCTGAATTCTGTAGATGAGGCTGGATCTTGTCTTTCTGGTGGGGAGTACTACATCTGGTGGTGTGTTTCGGGGTGTCTGTGACCTTATTATGATTTTAGGCAGCCTCTCTGCTAATGGGTGGTGTTGTGTTCCTGTCTTTCTAGTTGTTTTGCATAGGATCTCCAGCACTGTAGCTTTCTGGTTGTTGAATGGAGCTGGTTCTTAGCATTGAGATGGAGATCCCTGGGAGAGCTTTCACCACGTGATATTTTGTGGAGCTGGGAGGTTTCTGCTGGACCAATGTCCTGAACTTGGCTCTCCCACCTCAGATGCACAGGCCTGACATCGGCCGGAGCACCAAGAATCTGTCAGCCACATGGCTCAGAAGAAAAGGGAGAAAAAAAGAAAGAAAGAAAGAAAGAAAGAAAGAGAAAAAAATAAAATAATTGTTATAAAAATAAAAAATAATTATTAAAAATAAAGAAAATTAAATAGTAATAAAAAAGAGAAAAGAAAAAAAAAGAAGAAAGCAACCAAACCAAAAAACAAACCCACCAATGATAGCAAGCACTAAACACTATACCAGAAAAAAAAAAAAAAAAGAGTAAACTCTTAGAATAAACTTTAAAGATCACATACAATTCTCTCTAGCAGATTAATCATTTCAAAGATAGTGTCAGTTATCTACAAATGATTGAGGGAGCTTTATAAGGACCGTGGAAAGGCTTCCAGGAATGTTTTTAAAGTTTCAAGAATCTTTTAACCACACCAAATTACTAAAATAAGCTTGTCGTATTTTTCTTCTTAGGCTTATGCAGTTTTCAAAAGTTAAAACTTCTATCAGCAGGGTACAGAATAGACTACTATGATATCTCCCAAGTATGAGCCCTCTACTGCAACATCAGGTTTTTAACCTTCTGGTTCAGAGCTAGTTTGGAAAATTTCCCATTCACTTTGCATAGTAGTCCTTTTGGAAGCCAACTATGAGGATTAAGATACATAATATATTTGTCCTTATGTATATGACCAATCCAGAGTTATTTCAATGTTAAAATTTGGCCTGGAATTACTGTTTCCAAAAATGGAAAAGAGAGGGCGGGTCTAAATTATAGTGTTATTTATTATTGTCATCCTTTCTTTGCTTTTGACCCAGGAATTCCTCCTCCTCTCCTTCTTCCTCCTCTTTTATTTATTTATTTATTTTTTTAACAATTCTAGGCTCCCATTAGTATTGCTTTGTAAAGTTATACCTAAAAACCCAAAAGAAGAGGGAATAACACATTTGAGGTAAAATATAACTTTTATTCTCTTTTCTATCTTTCCTGGAGGGAATGTTAGTAGTATCATTAAAATAATTATGAACACTTTTTTCAGATCTTTATGAGATGTTAGACTTTCTGTGTTTGGTTTACAAATGTTGAGAAAAAAAATTAAAGGCAACTTTAATTCATATTATTGTCAGAAAACTTAAAACAGATATATTACATTACATTAATATAAAGCGTTACTTTTGTCAAACCAGAATTACATATCAATCCTTTTTACCTAACAATAATCCTATGAAAGAAGTTATAAGAAACATATTATCATTTTTCAAATGAAATAACATAAGCAAAGAACAATTTTAAAAACGTAGTTACCAAATGTGGACTAAAAATGCCACCTGCCATATCAGTAAACAAATAATGTTGCAGCCATCAAGACATCAGCCACTACAGCCACCTGTGAGCGTGCACCCTGAGGAAACTCAGGATGAGAAAACACAGGATACTGGCCTCAGATAGCTGAGGTGCATATCAAAGGAATGATTTCAGTGAGCCCAGATTCTTGCATCTTCCATGTCATAGAAAAGCGCTAAATCCCTTAACTTGAGATATATGGTTTTCTTTTATTAACAGTAATCTTTTGATGTTCCGACTACCTGGTCTTTTATTGCAAAATCTCCTATATACCCTGGCTCTGCTGCCTTACCCCACCTTGCCTCTTTGGAGCAGTTTCTCAGTGTTATCTGAGATGCCGTGTCCTGACCTTGAAGTCCTCAGAATGTCCACTGAATAAAACATAACTCTCAACTTTTAAGTTGTGAAATTTTTTCAGTCAACACAAAGATAATTTCCAGTTTTCTGTTTTCTTTCCATAGCAAGGGAAATCATATAACTAAGTGCAAAGAGTTTCAAATTACCTCAATCCTTGATTGCATTAATATGAACTACTTCTCCCTTAACTGTCTGAAAAAAGCAAAAGGAAATTCTGCCTTGAAAAACATAAATATCTAGATACTCAAATTATCTCTACATTTTTATATATAACAATCAACCTTATAAAATGCAGACAAAAGGACATCAATTGACCAAAAAAGGAGGAAAAGAGAGGAAATAGGAAGAGAAACTAAAAGGAGAAGCAAATAATACAGGTAACAGACAGATATAAAAACAATGGTAATTATTTTGCCATAAAATTATAGGACAAAATAGAGAATTTTCAGGCAGGAAGCAGAAACTATGTCAGGAATAAAATGGGTATTCTCATACTGAAAAACATAATAACTGAAACTAAATAGGCTTAATAATCACATTATATACACTGAAGATAACTAGAGAATTGGAAGATAGACCAAAGGAAAATATCCATAATCAATAACAGAAAGACAAAATGATGGAAAATAATAGAAAATGTTCTGAGAGACACTCACTTTGTGACGTGGTAGAAAGGTTTACACGTTTAATTAGAGTCCAAGAGGAAAAAGAAGAGAGGAGTAATGTTTGAAAAGATCTTTGCTGAGAAGTTTTCAAAACTAAAAAGACATCAAGTCAGAACCTCAAGAAATGCTTCAAATTCCAAGCATGATAAATACAAATAAAATGATACATAGAAAGATGATAATAAATCTGATGGAAATCAAAGACTGAGAAAATGTTAAAAGCAATCACAGAAAAGGCATGTTACTTTCAAAGGTGTGACATAGCTAATGTACCATTAAAAATAATGGAAACCAGAAAATGATAAAATTATATCTTCAAATGGCAAAAGTAAATGACTGTCAAACTAGAATTCTAGTTTGACTAGAATGACAATCAAAAGTATTGTTCAAAAATGAAGGTGAAATTAAGACATTTTTAGATAAGCAAAAACTCAGATAATTCAGCATCACCTGATTAAGACCAAAATAAATATTGTAGAATGTTTTTAAAGCAAAGGACATGATACCAAGTTGTAGTAAGAAATGCAGGAAAGAAGAAAAGTACGTAGAATTGGAAGAGGCATATCTGTGAGAAAATATAAATTCAAATTGACTATACTTTTAAAAGACTAGTGAGTAAAATAGACAGCTAGTGAGAAGCAGCTGCATAGCATAGGGAGATCAGCTTGGTGCTTTGTGACCACCTAGAGGGGTGGGATAGGGAGGGTGGGAGGGAGGCTCAAGAGGGAGGGGATATGGGGATATATGTATACATATAGCTGATTCACTTTGTTATACAGCAGAAACTAACACAACATGGTAAAGCAATTATACTCCAATAAAGATGTTAAAAAAAAAAAGACTGGTAGGAGTTAAAATATATATAAAATAAAAATGCATTACACAAAAGTTAGGAAGGGAATAAGAGTTAAAGTTTTGTAAAGATCTTGCTTTGTCTGGGATGTGGGACTGTCAGTGTCTCCTGGAACAGTGATAAAGAATCAACAATCTGATAGAGGATAAAACTGGAATAATTCTTCAGTTATTGAAATTGGACTGATTCCAGTTGGACTGATTCAATTGAAGGAAAGAAAGTAAAAGGGTAATAGAAGTAGGACAAATAAACACCAAACAACATACATATGTGGAACCAAGAAAAATGGTTCAAATGAACTGGTTTGCAGGGCAGAAATTGAGACACAGATGTAGAGAACAATGTATGGACACCAAGGGGGGAAAGCAGCGGCAGGTGGGGGTGGGGGTGGGATGAATTGGGAGATTGGGACTGACATGTGTACACTGATGTGTATAAAATGGATGACTAATAAGAACCTGCTGTATAAAAAATAAAATTCAAAAAAAAAAGACAGTATACATCAGTAACTACATTAAATGGAATAAATAATCTAAGTTAAAGGAGAGCAAAATTGTTAAACAGGAAATAGATAAAATCGATTTCAACTATATGCTGCTTACAAGAAGCACAACTTAAATATAAGTACACTAAAAAGTTAAAAATAAAAAGATGGAAAAGCTATACCATTCAAATGTTAACTAAAAAAACTGATAAAAGCCATCTTATTAGAAGAAAAATTGTAATTGAAAGAAAGAAGTATTCATAGGTATAGAGAGCTTTCATAATTACAAAAGAGTCAGTCTATCAGGATGATATGAGAAGTCTAAGTTGTCATATTGTATCAAGTACATATCAAGTTGGTATGTACCAAATAATACAGTCTCACGTTAGTTATATAAAGGAAAAAAAATAATAGAAAATCAAGGACAAATAAAAATTCACAATTATACTGAAAGATTTTTAATATATATCTTTCAGTAACTAATAAATCAGTCAATTAAGGATTATTGTTTGTTATATCCTTAATTATATCCATAATTAAGGATATAAAAGTTTGAATAGGATTTACAAAGTAAACTAATTACATACATAGAACAGTATAATCAACATTTCCAAATTACACAATTTTAATAGACTTTAATGTTTAGAGCAGATTTAGGTTCACAACAAAATTGATCAGGAGGTACAGAGATTTCCTATACACCCCCTGCCCACATATGTATAGCCTCCCCCATTATCAACATCCCCCACCAAAGTGATACATTTGTTACAATTAAACCTACATTGACTTATTATTATCACACGAAGTCCATAGTTTACATTGTGGTAAACTCTTAATATTGTACATTTTATGGGCTTGGAGACATGTATAGTGATATGTATCCACCAGTATAGTATCATATATAGTAATTTCATTGCCCTAAAAATCCACTGTGCTCTACCTATTCATCCCATCCTCCCCCAATCCCTGGCAACCTGATCTTTTTAATGTCTCAATAGTTTTGACTTTTTTCAGAATGTAACATAGTTAGAATCCTAAAATATGTAGCCTTTTCAGATTGGTTTCTTTCACTTAATAATATGCATTTAAGTTTCCTCCATGTCTCTTCATGGCTTGGTAACTCAGTTATTTTTAGTACTGAAGAGTATTCCATTGCCTTGATGTACCACAGTTTATGTATTCATGTACCAAAGGACATCTTAGCTGCCTCCAAGTTTGGGCAGTTATGAATAAAGCTACTATAAATATCTGTGTGCAGGTTTTTGTGTGGCCATAGATTTTTACTCCTTTGGGTAAATTCCAAGGAGCACTGTTGCTGGAGTATATGGTAAGATTATGTTTAGTTTCATAAGAAACCACCAAACAATCTTCCAAAGTAGCAGTACCATTTTGCATTCTCACCAGGAATGAATGAGAGTTCCTGTTGCTCCACATCCTTACCAGCATTTGGTATTCTCAGTGTTCTGGAATTTGGCCATTCTAATAGATGTTTAGTGGTGGTGTCTCATGGTTGTTTTAATTTACATTGCTGATGACATATGATGTGGAGCATCTTTTCATATGCTTATTTGCCATCTGTGTATCTTGGGGATGTGTCTATTAAAGTCTTTGGCCCATTTTTTAAATGGGTTGTTTTCCTATTGTTGAGTCCTAAGTGTTCTTTGTAACTTTTGTATAACAGTCTTTTATCAGATATGTCTGTTGCAAATATTTTCTCATAGTCTGTGGCTTATCTTTTCATTCTCTTGACAGTGTCTTTAGCCAAGCAGAAATTTTAAACAAAATTTTGACAATAGAACAAAAATAGTCTTCTCAACAGATGGTGCTGAAACAGCTGGACATCCACATGCAAAGTATGAATCTACATACAGGTCTTACACCCTTCACAAAAATTAACTCAATTAACTTAGCTCATAGACCTAAGTGTAAAATGCAAAATGATAAAACTTTTAGAAGGTAACAGAAAAAAATCTGGATGACTTTGTTTTCATGATGACTTTTTTGGCCTCTCCCATTGCGGAGTACAGGCTCCAGACACGCAGGCTCAGTGGCCATGGCTCATGGGCCCAGCTGCTCCACGGCATGTGGGATCTTCCCGGACCGGGGCACGAACCCCTGTCCCCTAATAGCTCCTAAAATGCAGTATGACATGCGCTGGGATATATGGATGCAGAGGATGCATACTGTGAGAAGGTGGCTTCCTGGGGGAGATGCCTCCAGAGCTGAGTTCTTAAAAGAGTGCTAGAGGCAGTTGGCTAAGTGAAACAGTAGGGTGAGGAGTAGGGAGTGGTGGTGGTGAAGAGTGTTCTCAAGGCAGGGAAGGGCATGTGTTTGCCAGAGGGAGGAGCATGTATAAGCATAGAAATGGCAAGAAACAGTCTGTTTCAGCAAAAATCACTGTGATACTCACCTGCAAGTTCCTCTTCCCTCTTATGGGGAGAGAGAAGAACACATTCAGGAACTCTAAGAGGTTCAGTGTGGTTGGAATACTAGATGAAAATCACAACATGGCTTGAGGGAGATGGGAAAGAAAAGCAGAGGACAGACCACAGAGTTCAGTATGTGTTGTGCTGAGGCGTGTGAATTTTAGTACTGAAGGCTATGAAGAGCTATGGAGGAATTTTAAGCAGCATTGTGACTTAATTGGGTTTGGATTTCATGAGTATAAAAATCTAATGATGTAATATGGAAGAATAAATCTGACCCTGTATTGGATCTGTTTCTTTTACTTTAACGTTTGTATTCTATTGCTCTTGCTACAAGTTAAGAATGTTACCTATAGTCTGAAATATACAGGATAGCCCATTCTCAAGGCTCTGACCTTTAAAGGTATAACACTTTTTCATTCATATAGAGATAAAAAGTTGCAGAACAGAGAATAACATTTGTCTTGGAGCATTGTGACTGGACCTCTGTGGACAGCTGCAAGGACAAAAGATTCTGGCACCAAGAAGTTTGCAGCAACTAAGCACACACCCTCCCCTTTTAGTACAAAAGAAGCCTGAATTCTAACTCAGGGAAGATGGTTCTTTGGGACACTATTTCACCATCTCCTTGGTCTGCTAGCTTTCCAATAGTAACTTCCAAATGAAGTCACTATTCCTTGCCCCACCACCTCATCTCTCAACTTATTGGCCTGTTGTGCAGCAAACAGTATGAGCTTGGACTTGGTAACAATGGTGATATGTAATGTGTATTGACCAAGACTGAAGGTGGAGGCTGATGCAATGACCTGGAGAAGCCAAGAAGATGATATGAACTTGTCCATGGAGACAAACTTCAGAGGACTTCAGGGTGTAAGCATTGTCTCCCTTCTTAAGAAACTTCAGTATCTTTTCAATTCCAGTGAAATTAAAATCCCCACTCCTTACCACACCCTTACAGTCCCTGCACAACCTGGCTCCTATGTGACAATAGTGACAAAGGAATGAGCTTGCCTATATTTAAATCTCAGCTCTCCACTTAGTACCTGTGTGACTTGATGTAAATTCCTTAAGCTTCTTGTGACTCAGTTTCCGAATTCCCAAAATGAAGATGAAAATAATAAGGTAACTATGAATGTAAAATATAATAACATATTTAAACTTCCAGCACAATAATTTGGCCATGGAAAACACTCAGTAAATGCCAGCTAATAAATACATGTCATGGCATTCTCTCCATTCATTCTACTTCAGCCACACTGGCCTTCTGGTAGACCACAGAATGAACTCTCCATTGTTGTCCTTTAGCCTGAAACACTCTTTCTCCAATGGCTTGGTTCCTTTATATCTCAGCTCACGGCTTGAAGATCACCTCCCCAGAAACCTTCCTTGAACAATCTGTGTAAAATATATACCCTACATCAATTCCCTGTCATGGCAACCTAGCTATAGTTTTCATTGTATGTAGCAGAAACTCTAAATATTTATCAATAGTTTATTTATTTGCTCATTTATTAATTGTATGTCTCCCCAACTAGACTATAAACTCTATGAGAATTCCCTGTTCTCTTGTGTAACTTCGTATCCATTGATCCTAACTCAGCATCTGGTGCACAGAAGATTTCAATAAGTTTATATTAAATAAAAACAAAGAAAGGAAGATGTATAGATTTGGAGAGCCATCCAATGTGGAAAGTATGGACTAAAGGTGAGGGGGAGGTTATCAAACATGATGAATATCAAACATGAACAATTCAGGTGGTGAAGAAAGATGAACATTTAAAATTTAGGCACATTTGTGGATACAATGAAGCCATGGAGAAGTCAGTTGGATACTGGGACTGGTGTCTAAGGAGATCTTTGAATTCAAGATTGAATCAATATACAGTAGTAGTTGTAACAATGGACATAGATGCATTCACCTGGAAAGGGCTTACTCAGTGAAGAGAGACAGGAGCTTGGGAAGGAACTGCAGGAAGCACCGTTCTTCAAGATGCAGATGGAAGACTGAAAGGGAAGCAGACTGATAGGGACACTTGGGGAAAAAAACCCCACAAAACAAAGCAGGTTATTCAAATAATCCATGAGAGAAGTTATTCAAATCCTTTAAGATAGACTGATATTCCAGGATTTTTAGCTCTTTATGTAACGTCAGGGACTCAGGCACTCTTTATAAGGCATCACTGCTTTTTTTGATGCCACCCTGTCCTTAAGCAGGCACCTTCTTCTGGGATTTTGTCTGCTTTGGTCCCTGGGCATACCTGGTCCCCCAACTTCCATTATTTGTCCCCTAGGCTTCATTAGGCAAATGAAGCTTTTTGCCTAGTGTTATGCAAAACATATTCTTCTATCATTAATGTTATGAAGATTTTAGTTATGTGGTCCAGAGAACACGCTTTTAACTCTAAAGTATTGTTCACTCTGAATTCAGTACAGAGGTCTCTAGATCACATGATTAACAGTGCCTGAGAGGAGACCTTCAAGAGGGTGGAAGAATGAGACGTGGAGATCACCTTCCTTCCCACAGATACATCAGAAATACATCCACATGTGGAACAACTCCTACAGAACACCTACTGAACGCTGGCAGAAGACCTCAGACCTCCCAAAAGGCAAGAAACTTCCCAGGTACCTGGGTAGGGCAAAAGAAAAAAGAAAAAACAGAGACAAAAAAATAGGGACGGGACCTCTGGGATGGAGCTGTGAAGGAGGAAAAGTTTCCACACACTAGGAAGCCCCTTCACTGGCGGAGACGGGGGATGACAGGGGTGGGGGGAAGCTTCGGAGCCGCGGAGGAGAGCGCAGCAACAGGGGTGCAGAGGGCAAAGTAGAGAGATTCCCACACAGAGGAGCAGTGCCGACCAGCACTCACCAGCCTGAGAGGCTTGTCTGCTCACCCTCCGGGACGGGCGGGGGCTGAAAGCTGAGGCTCGGACTTAGGAGGTCGGATCCCAGGGAGAGGGCTGGTGGCGTGAACACAGCCTGAACGGGGCTAGTGCACCACGGCTAGCCGGGAGATGTCTGGGAAAAGGTCTGGACCTGCCGAAAAGGCAAGAGACTTTTTCTTGCCCCTTTGTTTCCTGGTGCGCGAGGAGAGGGGATTGAGAGCGCCGCTTAAGGGAACTCGAGAGACAGGTGTGAGCCGCGGCTAAAAGCACGGACCCCAGAGATGGGCATGAGATGCTAAGGCTGCTGTTGCTGCCACCAAGAAGCCTGTGTGCAAGCACAGGTCACTATCCACACCTCTCCTCCCAGGAGCCTGTGCAGCCCACCACTGCCAGGGCCCCGTGATGCAGGAACAACTTCCGTGGGAGAACACACAACACGCCTCAGGCTGGTGCAATGTCATGCCGGCCTCTGCCGCCGCAGGCTCGCCCTGCATCCGTACCCCTCCCTCCCCCGCCTGAGTAAGCTAGAGCCCCCGAATCAGCTGCTGCTTTAACCCCATACTGTCTGGGTGGAGAACAGATGCCCTCAGGCGACCTACATGCAGAGGCGGGACCAATCCAAAGCTGAAACCCAGGAGCTGTGCAAACAAATTGGAAGGGAAATCTCACCCATCAGCCTCAGGAGCAGCAGATTAAATCTCCATAATCAATTTGATGTACCCTGCATCTGTGGAATACCTGAATAGACAACAACTCATCCCAAAATTGAGGCAGTGGACTTCGGGAGCAACGATATATATATATATATATATATATATATATATATATATATATATATTTTTTTTTTTTTTTTTTTCCTTTTTCTCTTTTTGTGAGTGGGTATGTGTATCCTTCTTTGTGTGATTTTGTCTGTATAACTTTGCTTTTGCCATTTATCCTAGGGTTATGTCTGTTGTTGTTTTTTTTTTTTGTATACTTTTTAGCACTTGTTATCATTGGTGGATGTGTTTTTTTGGTTGGGTTGCTCTCCTTTATTTCTTTTTTCTTGTTTTATTTTAATTTTTTTTATTTTTAATAATTAAAATTTTTAAATAACTTTTTAAATTTTATTTTATTTTTTTTTCTTCCTTTCTTTCTTTTTTTCTCCCATTTCTTCTGAGCTGTGTGGCTGACAGGGTCTTGGTGCTCTGCCTGGGGGTCAGGCCTATGCCTCTGAGGTGGGAGATCTGCATTCAGGACATTGGTCCACCCAAGACCTCCCGGCTCCACGTAATATCAAACAGCAAAATACTCTCCCAGAGATCTCCATCTCAAGGCTAAGAACCAGCTCCACTCAATGACCAGCAAGCTACAGTGCTGGACACTTTATGCAAAACAACTAGCAAGACACAACACAACCCCACTCATTAGCAGAGAGACTGCCTAAACTCATAATAAGGTCACAGACACCCCAAAACACACCACCGGACGCAGTCCTGCCTACCAGAAAGACATGATCCAGCTTCATCCACCAGAACACAGGCACTAGTCCCCTCCACCAGGAAGCCTACACAACACACTGAACCAACCTTAGCCACTGGAGTCAGATACCAAAAACAATGGAAACTAAGAACCTGCAGCCTGCGAAGAGGAGACCCCAAACACAGTAAGTTAAGCAAAATGAGAAGACAGAGAAACACACAGCAGATGAAGGAGCAAGGTAAAACCCCACAGACCAAACAAATGAAGAAGAAATAGGCAGTCTACCTGAAAAATAATTCAGAGTAATGGCAGTAAAGATGATCCAAAATCTTAGAAATAGAATGGATAAAATAGAAGAAACGTTTAACAAGGACCTAGAAGAATTAAACAGCAAACAAACAATGATGAACAACACAATAAATGAAATTTAAAATTTTCTAGAAGGAATAAATAACAGAATAACTGAGGCAGAAGAACGGATAAGTGACCTGAAAGATAAAATAGTGGAAATAACTACTGCAGAGCAGAGTAAAGAAAAATGAATGAAAAGTATTGAGGACTATCTCAGAGACCTCTGGGACAACATTAAATGCACTAACATTCGAATTATAAGGGTCCCAGAAGAAGAAGAGAAAAAGAAAGGGACTGAGAAAATATATAAATAGATTATAGTTGAAAACACTCCTAATATGGGAAAGGAAATAGTTAATCAGGTCCAGGAAGCACAGAGAGTCCCATACAGGATAAATCCAAGGAGAAACATGCCAACACACATATTAATCAAACTATCAAAAATTAAATACAAAGAAAATATATTAAAAGCAGCAAGGGAAAAACAACAAATAACATACAAGGGAATCTCCATAATGTTAACAGCTGATCTTTCAGCAGAAACTCTGCAAGCCAGAAGGGAGTGGCAGGGCATATTTAAAGTGATAAAAGGGAAGAACCTACAACCAAGATTACTCTACCCAGCAAGAATCTCATTCAAATTTGATGGAGAAATTAAAACCTTTACAGACAAGCAAAAGCTAAGAGAATTCAGCACCACAAAACCAGCTTTACAACAAATGCTAAAGGAACTTCTCAAGGCAGGAAACACAAGAGAAAGAAAAGACCTACAATAACAAACCCAAAACAATTAAGAAAATGGTAATAGGAACATACCTATTGATAATTACCTTAAATGTAATGGATTAAATGCTCCAACCAAAAGACATAAACTTCCTGAATGGATACAAATAAGATGTGTATATATGCTGTCTACAAGAGACCCACCTCAGACCTAGGGACACATAAAGACCTGAAAGTGAGGGGATGCAAAAAGATATTCCATGCAATGGAAATCAATAGAAAGCTGGAGTAGTAATTCTAATATCAGACAAAATAAACTTTAAAGTAAAGACTATTACAAGACGCAAAGAAGGACACTACATAATGATCAAGGGATCAATCCAAGAAGAAAATACAAAAATTGTAAATATTTATGCACCCAACATAGGAGCACCTCAATACATAAGGCAAATGCTAACAGCCATAAAAGGGGAAATCAACAGAAACACAATCATAGTAGGGGATCTTAACACCCCACTTTCACCAATGGACAGATCATCCAAAATGAAAATAAATAAGGAAACACAAGCTTTACATTCTGTTTTCTATACATTAAACAAGATGAACTTAATTTATATTTATAGGACATTCCATCCAAAAACAACAGAATACACTTTCTTCTCAAGTGCTCATGGAACATTCTCCAGGATATATCATATCTTGGGGCACAAATCAAGCCTTGGTAAGTTTAAGAAAATCGAAATCATATCAATTATCTTTTCCAACCACAACGCTATGAGACTAGATATCAATTACATGAAAAAATCTGTAAAAAATACAAACACATGGAGGCTAAACAATACACTACTTAATAACCAAGAGATCACTGGAGAAATCAAAGAGGAAATTAAAAAATACCTAGAAACAAATGACAATGAAAATATGATGACACAAAACCTATGGGATCTAACAAAAGCAGTTCTAAGAGGGAAGTTTATAGAAATACAATTCTACCTCAAGAAACATCTCAGAAAAACAACCTAACCTTACACCTAAAGCAATTAGAGAAAGAAGAACCAAAAAAACCAAAGTTAGCAGAAGGAAAGAAATCATAAAGATCAGATAAGAAATAAATGAAAAAGAAATAAAGGAAATGAAAGTAAAGATCAATAAAACTAAAAGCTGGTTCTCTGAGAAGATAAACAAAATTGATAAACCTATAGCCAGACTCATCAAGAAAAAAAGGGAGAAGATTCAAATCATTAGAATTAGAAATGAAGAAGGAGAAGTAAAAACTGATACTGCATAAATACGAAGGATCATGAGGGATTACTACAAGCAGCTATATGCCAATAAAATGGACAACCTGGAAGAAATGGACAAATTCTTACAAAAGCACAACCTTCTGAGACTGAACGAGGAAGAAATAGAAAATATGAACAGACCAATCACAAGCACTGAAATTGAGAGTGTGATTAAAAATCTTCCAACAAACAAAAGCCCAGGACCAGATGGCCTCACAGGGGAATTCTATCATACATTATAGAAGAGCTAACACATATCCTTCTCAAACTCTTCCAAAATATAGCAAAGGGAGAAACACTCCCAAACTCATTCTGTGAGGCCACTATCACCGTGATACCAAAACCAGACAGAGATGTCACAAAGAAAGAAAACTACAGGCCAATATCACTGATGCACATAGATGCAGAAATCCTCAACAAAATACTAGCAAACAGAATCCAACAGCACATTAAAAGTATCATACAGCATGATCAAGTGGGGTTTATTCCAGGAATGCAAGGATTCTTCAATATACGCGAATCAATCAATGTGATACACCATATTAACAAATTGAAGGAGAAATACCATATGATCAAGAGATGCAGAAAAAGCTTTTGACAAAGTTCAACACCCATTTATGATGAAAACCCTCCAGAAAGTAGGCATAGAGTGAACTTACCTCAACATAATAAAGGGTGTATATGACAAACCCACAGCCATCATCATTCTCGGGGTGAAAAACTGAAACCATTTCCACCAAGATCAGGAACAAGACAAGGTTGTCCACTCTCTCTACTGTTATTCAACATAGTTTTGGAAGGTTTAGCCACAGCAATCAGAGAAGAAAAAGAAATAAAAGGAATCCAAATCAGAAAAGAAGAAGTAAAGCTGTCACTGTTTGCTGATGACATGATACTATACATAGAGAATCCTAAAGATGCTACCAGAAAACTACTAAATCTAATCAACGAATTTGGTAAAGTAGCAGGATACATATTTAATGCACAGAAATCTCTTGCTTTCCTATACACTAATGATGAAAAAAATTTGAAAGAGAAATTAAGGAAACATTCCCATTTACCATTGCAACAAAAAGAATAAAATACCTAGGAATAAACCTACCTAAGGACACAAAAGACCTGTATGCAGAAAACTGTAAGACACTAATGAAAAAAATTAAAGATGATACAAACAGATGGAGAGATATACCATGTACTGGGATTGGAAGAATCAACAGTTTTAAAATGACTATACTACACAAAGCAATCTACAGATTCAGTGCAATCTCTATCAAACTACCAATGGCATTTTTCACAGAAATAGAACAAAAAAATTCACAATTTGTATGGAGAGACGAAAGACCCTGAATAGCCAAAGCAATCTTGAGAAAGAAAAACGGAGCTGGAGGAATCAGGCTCCCTGACTTCAGACCTACTACAAAGCTACAGTAATCAAGACAACATACTGGTACAAAAACAGAAATATAGATCAACAGAACAGGATAGAAAACCGAGAAATAAACCTATGCACATATGGTCACCTTATCTTTGATAAAGGAGGCAAGAATAAAGAATGGAGAAAAGACAGCCTCTTCAATAAGTGGTGCTGGAAAAACTGGACAGCTACAAGTAAAAGAATGAAATTAGAGCATTCCGTAACACCATACACAAAAATGAACTCAAAATGGATTAAAGACCTAAATGTAAGGCCAGACACTATAAAACTCTTAGAGGAAAACATAGGCAGAACACTCCATGATGTAAATTGCAGCAAGATCTTTTTTGATGCACCTCCTAGAGAAATGGAAATAAACAAATGGGACGTAATGAAACTTGAAAGCTTTTGCACAGCAAAGGAAACCATAAACAAGACGAAAAGACAGCCCTCAGAATGGGAGAAAATATTTGCAAATGAAGCAACTGACAAAGGATTAAGCTCCAAAATTTACAAGCAGCTCATGCAGCTCAATATCAAAAAACAAACAACCCAGTCCAAAAATGGGCAGAAAACCTAAATAGACATTTTTCAAAAAAGATATACAGATTGACAACAAACACATGAAAGAATGCTCAACATCACTAATCATTAGAGAAATGAAAATCTAAACTACAATGAGGTATCACCTCACACCAGTCAGAATGGCCATCATCAAAAAAGCTACAAACCATAAATGCTGGAGAAGGTGTGGAGAAAAGGGAACCCTCTTGCACTGTTGGTGCGACTGTAAATTGATACAGCCACTATGGAGAACAGTATGGAGGTTCCCTAAAAACTAAAAGTAGAACTACCATACAACCCAGCAATTCCACTACTGGGCATATACCCTGGGAAAACCATAATCTAAAAAGAGTCATGCACCACCATGTTCATTGCAGCACTATTTACAATAGCCAGGACATGGAAGCAACCTAAGTGTCCATCTACAGATGAATGGATAAAGAACATGTGGCACATAATACAATGGAATATTACTCAGTCATAAAAAGAAACAAAATTGAGTTATTTGTAGTGAGGTGGATGAACCTAGAGACTGTCATACAGAATGAAGTAAGTCAGAAAGAGAAAAACAAATACCGTATGCCAACACATATATATGGAATCTAAAAAAAAACCAAAAAAACATAGGTTCTGAAGAACCTAGGGGCAGGACAAGAATAAAGATGCAGATATAGAGAATGGACTTTAGGACATGGGACGGGAGAAGGGTAAGCTGGGACGAAGTGAGAGAGTGGCATGGACTTATATATACTACCAAATGTAAAATAGATAGCTAGTGGGAAGCAGCCGCATAGCACAGGGAGATCAGCTCTGTGCTTTGTGACCACCTAGAGGGGTGAGATAGGTAGGGTGGGAGAGAGACACAAGAGGGAGGATATATGGGGATATATGTATATGTATAACTGATTCACTTTGTTATACAGCAGAAACTAACACACCATTGTAAAACAATTATACTCCAATAAAGATGTTAAAAAAGTTAAAATTAAAAAACAAAAAATATAAAAGTGCCTGAGATGTCTTCATCCAGGGCCCAAGTTCCTCACGTGGGTATGAATTTTGGGTGTTGTTCTTGACATTCTTTACCTATCACTAAGTAGAGAACACAGGTATGTACACATAGTGTATCTACTCAGATAGGACCTGACAGTTTGTTTTTGATGGACCTGTTTGATGGCATGATACATGAGCTAGACAGGTTGAAAATAAAATGAATAGGTTGAAAGAGCATGGAAAGCTGGATTGATGGTTCTTTTGTTAGAAAAAATAAACATTTTTTGTTAGGAAGCTTTCCTGACTGTATGGAAACAAATGTAGTTTTAAAATAAACTTGAAACAGATTGCAAGGAGAGAAGGGAGGGATAGTCTCTGGTGGATTATCTGCTTGTTTTGAGTATAGCCATTCTTAGAAATATGTGAACAGAGACTCTGGAATTGGGTTGATCCAAGTGGAATGTAAGATTGTTATTAGTGAACACAAAAACCCACACTCCTATTTCAAACGTGTGGTGTGTTCTGCCTCACTTCATCAGTGGGTTTGTTACACAAAAACTCGCTGTCTTATGAGTTTTGAGCATCAAATATATAAGAACTGTCTAACAATAGCCCAAAACACTATGTGAAGACTCAACAGCTGATTCCAATTGAAATGATCATTCCTAGAATTCCATTTGGATCTGCCTAATTCAATAACCAAAGGAATTAGTTGGAGTACTATAGAAAGAACTGGCAGAAGAAACTTAAGTAATTAAAAAACTTTACACGATCAAGATTTACCCCTAATCCTGCTTGAGTATTTGTGCAGAGTATCTTAAGGCTAACAAAGCAAGCTGCAGGAAATGAGTGTGGCATCATTAGAGAAAGAATAAAATCAGAGGAAAATAGATAGTGACTAGAGAAATTGTGCATACAGCCTTTAAAAAAGGACAAGATCAAATAAAATACCTTATGTTTATCATTATATGAAACCTCGAGACAATGTTTGACTCAATAGGCAGGAAATTAGACATGAGATTCAGGCATTGTTAATGTGATTTTCATACTTGAATCCTGGCTCATTGTAATGAAAATCACCTCTCTGCCTCTCCTGCATTTCTAGCTTTCATGACATTTTTGCCAAGTTACCCTTCTATCATTTAGTCATTCATCCCAATAGTCTACAGCAGCACAGAAGCCATATCACAAGGTACAGTCTTTCTGCTTCTGTAAATGAGTTCACCCACTTCAAAAGCCACTCCCTTTGTTCCTTGATTTCTTTTTGAGTGCCTAGCAACCACCATTGTGTCAGATTCTAAATTTAGATGCATCTCTCTGAAACTGCAAATTATATTCCATCAGTGCCAACTGAGATTAAACCTTGGGCTCTTCAATCTGGCTAAGGCTAGCTACTGTACGCTAATTCCTTTATGCATGGAAACCTTACTAAAGTAGGTGCACAGGAACAAAGAGGCAAGGACTAAGAGCTGTTACAAATGGTAGAACTACTAAATCAGTTCTTTGTTACTTTCTGAACATCCCTATTTCTCCTCCTCTTGTCATTATGAAATACAGCAAATTCTGTACTGAATTTCTCAACAGCTCTTTCAAATAATAATTTCTAGTAGATTGGCTCATGCAACTTGGTGATTTAAGCCAGGTTAACACAACTCTCTTCAGAAAAAGTTAAGAAGGAGGCAGAGGGTCTACATGGTTTTTGAAGAAGCACTTCTCAGTATTTAAACCTATAAAAGGGGGATGCCAGTTCTTCATAAGTTTTACCTCCCTTGTCTGTATTTTCACAGTCTCATCAGAGGGGAGAGACAGGGAAGCAGTGTGATGCTGAGTTGAAAACCTAAAGGCACTGGTTTGTAACAAGCCAATCAAAACATAAAATGCAGATGCTATGTGAGGCATGCCTCCATACACTGGCTGGATTTCTATACAAATCTTTGTCTTTCTATAGACAAAGTCTATGTCAATGGTGTTCATTATTATCTTAACTTTCTTTTCAAGAGTTACATACTGGAAAGGAATCTTCAAGGCTATCACCTTCATCTTCTTTTTTAAATAAATTTATTTAGGTTTTTTATTTCTTTTTTATTGAAGTATAGTTGATTTAAAATATTGTGCTAGTTTCAGATATATATCAAAGTAATTCAGTTTATATATATAGATACATGTATTTTTTAAGACTATTTTCCATTATAGGTTATTACAAGATATTGAATATATTTCCCTGTGCTATACAGTAAATCCTTGTTTCTTATCTATTTTATGTATAGTAGGTTGTATCTCTTCATCCAATACTCCTAATTTATCTCTTTCCCCCTTCCTCCTTTGGTAACCACAGTTTGTTTTCTATGTCTGTGGGTCTGTTTATGTTTGGATATAGATTCTGTTGTATTATTTTTCTAGATTCCACATATAAATGATATCATATAATATTTGTCATTCTCTGTCTGACTTACTTCACTTAGTATGATATCCTCTAGGTCTATGCATGTTTCTACAAATGGCAATATTTTATTCTTTTTTACGGCTGAGTAGCATTCTATTGTGTGTGCGTGTGTGTGTGTGTGTGTGTGTGTGTGTGTGTGTATCACGTCTTCTTAAGCCAATTGTCTGTCCAGCAATCCTCCTGGATATACATTTGGCAAAGATGAAGAATCTAATTGGAAAGGATATATGCATCTCAATGTTCATAACAGCACTATTTACAATAAATAGCCAAGACATGGAAACAACCCAAGTGCCCATCAACAGATGATTGATTTAAGTAGATGTGCTTTTAAAGTCAGTCATGTGATCAAAAACTATGTATAGGAATGCTTTTCATATTCTATTTTTTAAGGAATTTTTTGTTTTGGGTTTCCCTAGAAGTTAACCCTAAAGCAAGGATTTGAGTAGAAAGAATTCTTTTAAAAAAAAAAAACAAGTATTTGTATATTTATCTTTTTAGGTGACCCCAGGATACCACCTATAGGTGTTGTAACAGTAAATCAGGTAAGGCAAGGCAGCCAATAGTTTGTCATGCTACTTACCCCTTTGAGTACCTATAGACTAATCCCACTGGAGAACTCTGAGAACCAGTGTAAAATACAATTGGCCCTCCATATTCATGGATTCTGCATCCATGGATTCAACCAACTGCAGGTTGAAAATATATATTTTTTAATTCCAGGAAGTTCCAAAAAGCAAATCTTGAATTTGCCTCACACCAGCAACTATTCACATAGCATTGGCATTGTATTTATAGCTATTCACATGGCATTTACATTGTTTTAGGTATTATAAGTAATCTAGAGATGATTTAAAGTACTTGGGAGGATGTGCATAGGTTTTATGCAAGTACTATGCCATTTTATGTAATGAACTTGAGCATTGTGGATTTTGGTATCTGCAGGGGGTCCTGGGACAATTCAATCCCTGTGTATAGCAAAGGATGACTGCAAACATTTAAGAGTTCTTCCAACCAGAGAATATAAAATTCTGGCTTCCTGAGCAGATAACAAAGTGGGCACTCTTGGCCGGAAAAAAAAAATCCCCAGAGGAACTACATGTGAGCACTGGAAGGTAGATGGATGTCACTGAGGTGGTAAGGGCAATGTCATCTACTCTAGAGAGCATTCCAGTGATTCACTGACATGGAAAAAAATACTGCTTATATTTTTACAAATCCATCACTACAACTAGAAAACTATTTTAAGATATATTATATAGGAGAGGGTCATTAGCTTTGAATTTCATGCTCCTCTGTGCTTTCCTCTACATTGTTGAGCTCATACTATATTCAAGGAGTTCTCACTTATTTTAATTTTGTTTAATTCTCCTATAACCTCTGCACATGTGTAAGGCTGATTCTTGTGTTACAGATAAAGAAACCAAGTTCAGAGGAATTAAAACACTTTGTCATATGGCTATAGTAAAAACCAGATCTTCTGCTTTCTACTGTTTTTTTTCTCCATTTGACGGCAGTAAAAAGAACATTTAGCTTGTCCATGTCTTTCTCAATGGTGATTCATTTAAAAATTAAAATTATTTTTATTTTTAATTCAGAAACAATTCAAATATTTCTCATTTGCCAATTATTTTTATATTAAGATGATACCATGCAGGGAATTTGTATCCTTTTCTGACTGGATGTAAAAAGTTTTTGGCCACAGATATTGGACAGAAAGCACACATGAAGACTGGAGTTGGGAAAGTTAGATCATGTTGGGTGGGGTCACTAGCTTGAGGGAGGAGTCATATTATAGGAGAGAAAGGTGAGCACCATGGAAACCAAAGTTGGGTTTCAATTGGTATTCTATGTGCTGAAGGGTTATTGAGTAGATCAGGGTAGATTGTAACCAGACAGTCAGAAATATTGAAGAGATGAGTTAAATAATCAGTGGGTCAGAAACTAGGGAGGCAAACTGGAACACAAAAGACAAATTGCAAAGATAAGACAGGTAATCAAAGGTTTGGGGCATGAGAAGTAAAGCAAAATATATCAAAAATGTCTGACAAACTAGAGGGCCAGTCATTTAGATACTTGGTCTGGGCAGCAGGAAATGGGATTACACTGTAGGAAGGATGGAACTTAGGTCATTGGCTGTAAAACAGAATTTAAGTTTCTAATCACCTTTGGGAAACTTCTTAAAAATCTTCCTGCTCCAGAGGAACCAAATGATGAATTATCATTTGGGAAAAATCTATTCTTCTAAGGGTCTAAATTATAATATTTTATATATTGTTTTCACTGAAAATAGGTCATATATATATAAGGTAATATAAAAAGAAATGGTTTAAAATAATTACTGTCAGCTGTAAACATGCATGTCACTTTTAATAAGGAGAGAAGATATTGGCAATGTTTTGCAAAGCCATTATGAGCAAGGGCACTCAGAGCAGACCTGAGCTCTAATAACTGGCTTTTATCTGTGGTTCTCACAGACAGTTGCAAGTCTTGCTAGGTAAGCATTCTGAGGCAGGTGTTACTAACTTGGTCTGTCCATTCTGAACACCTTGAAAGTATTGGCTGCTACATACTTTTGAGTAAATTCAGCTAGGCATTATTATTTTTTTAACACTGGAAGGGAGGAATCTTTAACTTACGAATTGAAAATGGCAAAATTTTCTTCACCCAACTTTAAAACGAATTGCTCATAGTTCATCTAATAGTTAGCTTAAACATGAATGAGCAGTGAGTTATAAAGAACATGCAATTTGGTTCTGATGACAGTCTGCAACCTGTCTTCATCAGAGAATTGGTGAAACCCTTAGGCAGTTTGTGGCAAATGTTGTCTTTCTTGGTCTAGTTTGACTGTCAACACTTGCTTTCTTTGGCCTGATTGGCTCTGCACTAATTCTTTGTGCCCCATGTATTCTGTGCCATCCATGTTACAATATTCATGCCATTTTGAATTTGAATTTTCAAACAAATTGCTGAGAACTCTTGGTCCCTGTCTTTATATTGCTCAAAAATCAATATTAGACATATTTTCCATCTCTATGTCTGACTTTCCTTTTCTCTCTTTGCTTCATTCAGTTTGGTTTCACTGCTCCCCTCCCTTCTTCTTCTTCACTTGTACCCCCTCTGTTTCTGATACTGGTGGCAGGTAAGAGGCCTGAGAGGTGCACAGAAGAAAAGTTTCACCTACTGTATTTTTAACCTGTTAGCATCTTTTCTTCTGATTGTATAACTTTTAGGATGATTTATCTCCCACAGTATCCTAAATTTTTTAAACGTATTAAACATATAAATATAAAACATATACTCTTCAACGTGCATTGCAAAAATCTGTCTCTTTCTCTGAGTTGCATAGCATTGTTGGAAATGGAAGGTAGCACTTCATTTTTGGTACACAAATAACACTCTCTGATTAGATATGATCTTATAATTTCCCTCCATCCTCATAAAGCATTGTAATTTCTAAGAAATCATATTAAAAAAATCCTCTCAGTTAACTCACGATTCTATTCTTTGTCCTAATTTTTGGAACTCTAAAGTCTTCATGGACTGAACACATGTTAGAAGACAGGGAACTCCATACTCTTTTGATTTCCAAAATTCTTCTGGTTACAGGAGATGCTGCACATGAAAAACAAAAAAAGTACCATATTAGGGAAAAGTTCAAGCTGAGTTTATTTGAAACCAGCAAAGCAGTTCATCTTCAGTTAAACAGGCCATTACTTGAGAAGACAAACCTAAACTTATAACTAAAGGAAGAATTTTGTCTTCATCATGTGGCAACTTTCAGATTAGTCTTGATGGTAGAGATCTACTGAAACGGATACAAGGTCACTGAACAGGATCAATGTTTTCAGAAGATATATTCTTTGATTAAGAGGTTATAGTGTAGTGGTTCTATCGTACTATTACTGGGAAAACTATATGCTGTTTTTCAGTTGAGTGCTTAACTTATGTGTTAGCTATGAAATGAACATGGATTGTTATACTTACTTTGAATCCTGTTTCAGATTACAGTGCTAAAGAGTAGGTGTTTCTGGATTCTAAGTTACCTGTATTTCTAGCCACAGCTCTGGAAGTATGCTTAATGAATTTGAGAATAAGTATTTTTAGTGATTTCTTTCTAAAGTTTTCTCTGGTGTCCAGATTTATCCTAGATCCACATCTCATCTTTCCTATTCCCAGGCCAAACTTGGTATAATCCCTTCTGTTAGGTTTCTCTGTGATGGACATGACACAAAAGAAATTATTTCTTCCTTCCCCCTTCGCTTCTATTTCCTCTCCAGGCTTTGTTCATCTTAACTCCATTATCTCAGTCTTCTGTGTATTAGTGGCGGCAGAGTTAGAAGAAGTGAAAGGCAGGAATTTGGCTATTGAAAGGCTCTCTTTCGTATGTCCAGAAGCATATTTGAGGCTGACAATTCAAGTCAAAACTCTGTAATGTTTCAACATTGAATAACAAATTAAGAAAGAGGCTGAAGGATAAAAAAAAATCCAGTGTAAATATGAGTGTATTTTGGAGGTATAAAACGTGAGTGCCTGCAAGATCCAAGGTTGAAGGTGAAGCTGCTGATGTGAATAAGGAGAAATGGATTTTTCTTTTGAATGCAACTAAAGGGACAACTGACAATAAAGGCTAAAGAAAAGCTGTAATGAAGAGAAGAGGTAGCTAAGAGACACACTTGAACTAGTTGATCAAAAAACCATCAAATAGCTCTGATACCTTCCAGATGTTGTCTTAAAAAATGTCTATGAAAGGAAAAATTTTGCATCCTACTAGCTTTATAAAAATGTCTTTTTTGGGCTTCCCTGGTGGCACAGTGGTTGAGAGTCCACCTGCCGATACAGGGGACACGGGTTTGTGCCCCAGTCCAGGAAGATCCTACATGCCGCAGAGCGGCTGGGCCCGTGAGCCATGGCCGCTGAGCCTGCGTGTCTGGAGCCTGTGCTTGGCAACGGGAGAGACCACAACAATGAGAGGCCCGTGTACTGCAAAAAAAAAAAAAAAAAAAAAGTCTTTTTAATGTTTTTAATATTTATATTAAGATATTTTTCCATTTTAATACTTAAAATAACATAGGAGTAATAATGGGGTTAAAAGATTTATGAAGAATACCATTATATTAAATAGTGTCTGCACATTTAATATGCTGTTGAATTCAGTTTGCTAGTATTTTATTGAGAATTTTTGCATCCATATTCATCAGGGATATTGGCCTGTAGTTTCTGTTCTTTGTTTTTTCTTGTAGTATCCTTATCTGGCTTTGGTATCAGAGCAATTCCTGAGCTGAGTTGGGGGCTTGGCATTGGCTGGACTCCATGGTGTGTGGGCCTGCTGGCTGGGCTCTACGGTCAGATGGGGTCACTAGATGGGCTCTGCAATCACTTCTCATTGAGTGAGGTTGTAGGCTGTGTTGCCACTGTTTGGAGTCTGTGGCTGGGCAGGGCTGCTCCCTGATTGGATGGTGCCACTGACTGGTCTCTTTGTTCAGGTGGGGCTACAGGCAGGGCCCTGCAGTCCCATGGAGCCTCAGGCTGTGCTTTGGGATCCGGTGTGGCCACAGACTGTGTCCAAAAATAGGTGGGGTGATTAGGTGCTCTTCTGATGGTTGAGGCTGCTGGTGGGACTCTCTCATTGGGCAGGGCCTCCACCTGTATTCCACAGTTCAGTGAGCCTGGAGACCATGATTTGCAGTTGGGCAGGAGCATCGTCAAGGCTGTCTAGTTGGGTGGGGACCACAGGCTATGCTTTGCAATTGGACAGGATCACTGGCTGAGCTCCCTTCCTGGGTCAGGTCACAGGCTGTCTTCAGCAGTCAGTAGGGCAGTTGCCTGGGCTCCACAGCTGAGCAGTACCATAGGTAAGACTCAGGCTGACCAGGATCACTCTTCAGGCTCCCTGGTTATGTGGTGCCAGTGGCTATGCTCAACAGTTAGGCGTGGCTGCTGGTTTGGCTCTCTGTCAGAGGAGGGCTGTAGGATGGGCTCATGGCTACCTGGGATCTCAGGCCAGTCTCCTGATCAGGTCAGACTGGAGGCTAAGCTCAGCAATTGGGTGTGGTTGTGAATTTTCTTCCCTGCCTGGGCACGCTGTAGGATGTGCTCCAAGGCTGCCAACCAAGCTGGGAAGCATGTAACCATGCTTCTCAGTGGGGCAGGATTGTAGGTTATGCTCAGCCATTGGGCAGGGCTTTGAACTAGCTTCCCTGCCTATGCAGGGCCATAGAACATACTCCATAGCAAATATGGCTTGTTGGCTGGGGACCCAAATCAGGCTGAACTGTCAACTGGTCAGAATGGAATAACAACTTGCTCTACAGATGGGCAGAGCAGCTGGCTGAGATCTCTGCTAGAGCATTGGGCCTTACTACAGGTAGCAACATGGTCCTCCATAATCTGAGCACTGGTTGCTGTAAGCCCCACCCCCTTCTCCATCTCTATGTGATTCCCAATGGTCCACTCCTGAAGCTCCCCCCAGGGATCCCTGACCTAAGTGTGCCTGACTGTGAGGTGAGACCTGAGTATGCCTCCCAAGCTGTGTCCCATAATATGGGGGAAGCTGGATATCCGTCTTGGATTCTCTTTTCCTACTGGAGAAACTGAGGCCCAGTGGGGGGTTCCTCTTGGCACAGCAGTGTGCCCAGTTTATGGAGGGGCCAATGCAATCAAAGTGAAACTGCACCTCTTCCTCTCCTAATACTGTTCTTCTTGATTTCTGTGATTTTCAGGGTGTTTCAGCCTTACCCTCGGAATCTGAGATTTTTCAAAATGGTTTCTTACCTATGGATAGTTGCCAACTGGTCTTCTTGTGAGGTGGACTGAAGTCAAGAACTACCTACATTGCCATCTTGACGATGTCATTATATTCAGCATATTTTTATAAGGCTGATTCTAGGTTATGCTGATCAATTTACATATACCATTCTCATAAATAATTTATAGCAGATTAAATGACTTTAATGGTATTTTTTATGTTCAACACCTTAATTATTATATCATTATTGTATGGTCAAATCAGATTCAGCTTGAGTAATTTTAACCTGTGACACCTTTCTAATAATTCAACCCCATGAAGTTTTGGACTGCCTACACCTGAAAAGATCTATTCAAAATGCAGCCAGTAGAAGCTCAACCATAAATCATTCCCAGTGAGTACATGTATCCAGAAATTTAAAGCCAATTAAACAAGAGCAGGTAAATGAGTACAGTTTTGTAGAAGGGGTGATGTAGTGGAAAAGATCAGATTCTAACTACCTCCATATAATTGCTCATAAAATTTAAATGTTGAAAATATGCTTGTTAGCATATCTTGAAAGCAGCAATGACTATTAATGGAAATCAATAAATTAATACATCAATGGGAGGAAATCCCCAGGTTTCTTCTGTTGTGCCTACAGATCCTCTTTCTGCCCTCTCTACTCTGTTATCCACAGAGGTTGACTGTTTGGATTCATTAAATGTCTTGTGTGGCTGCTGTCTTGTGGCCAGATTCTTAAATGTGGAGCCTTGGGAGGAGCTCAGTGGAAAGAAGGGGAGGGAAGTCAGGGTTCTTAGTCCCTAGCTCCCTCTCTGCAGGGTCAACACTGGCTGGCTGTTTTTCATAACAAAAGGTCTCCACCCCTGCCAGCCTGTCTATACAGACACAGTGGGAAAAGCATAATTTCTTCAATAAATGATAGTGGGAAAATTGGGCATCCACATGCAAAAATATCAAATTGTACCCCTACCTTATATCATACACAAAAATAAAATCAAAGTAGATTAAAGACTTAAATGTAAGACCTAAAACTATAAAACTCCTAGGGAAAAACATAGAGGTGAAACTTTATGACATAGGTCTTGGCAATGATTTCTTCAATACCGTACCAAAAGCACAGGCCACAGAAGCAAAAAATAGACAGGCGGGACTACATCAAACTAAAATGCTTCTTCACAGAAAAGGAAATGACAGAATTAAAAGGCAACTTTTGGAATGGGTGAAAATCTTTGCAAACTATATATCTGATTTATAAGGAACTACCACAATTCAATAGCAAAAAAAATAATTCAATTAAAAACGGGCAAAGGACTTGAGCAGATATTTCTCTAAAAAAGATATACAAATGGTCAACAGGTATATGAAAAGATACTCAACAGCCTTAATTATCAGGGAAATCAAAATCAAAATCACAATGAAATATCTCCTCACACCCATTAGGATGACTATTATTAAAAAAACGATAGCAAGAATTGGTGAGGTTGTGCAGAAGTTGGAACCCTTGTACACTGTTGTGGGAATATAAAATATAAACTGGTGCTATTGCTATGGAAAACAGTGTGAAGATTTATCAAAACATTAAAAACAGAACTTCTGGGCTTCCCTGGTGGCGCAGTGGTTGAGAGTCCGCCTGCCTATGCAGGGGACGCAGGATCGTGCCCCGGTCCGGGAGGATCCCGCATGCCGTGGAGCTGCTGGGCCCGTGAGCCATGGCCCCTGGGCCTGCGCGTCCGGAGCCTGTGCTTCACAACGGGAGAGGCCGCAGCAGTGAGAGGCCTGCGTACCGCAAAAAAAAAAACCCACACAAAACAGAACTTCCATATGATCCAGCAACCTCGCTTCTGGATCTATACCCAAAAGAATTGAAATCAGAATATTGACAAAATATCTGCACTCCCATGTTCATTGCAGCATAATTTACAATAGTCTAGATATGAAAACAACCCAAGTGCCCATCCACAAATAATGGATTAAGAAAATGTGAGATGTGTATATATAAAAAATTCAGCCTTAAAAGGAAAGAAATTCTGTCATTTGTGACAACATGGATGAACCTGGAAAACATTATTCTAAGTTAAATAAACCACACTTTTAAAATAATCCTTTTATTAAACTCTCCTTAAATTACCCAATTTGAATATGCCATCTCTTTCCTGCCAAAATCCTGAAGGTTACAGAAGATATTGGGCAAAAAGAATAGACAGGCTCCCAATATTTCAGTGTATTAGTTAGGTAAATGATTCAGCTTCTTTAAACCTCCCTTTTCTTATATGTTAATGAGGATAATCATCCCTATTTTTGGTAGGCAAAATAATTGACCCTCAAAGATGTTTACTTTCTAACCTCCACCACCTGTGAAATGTTATGTGCCACGGCCAGGGTGAATTAAAGTTTCAGTTGGGAGTAAAGCTGTTGATCAGGTGTACTTAAGTAAGGAGATTAGCTTGGAATGATCCAGGTGGGCCCAATGTAATAACAAGCATACTTAAATGTGGAAGAAGGAGGCAGAAGGGTTAGTATCAAAGTGAGGCACTTCGAGAAAGGTTCGAGTTGCCATTTCTGGCTTTTAGATTGGGAGAAGAAGTCACAAGACAAAAAGTGTGGACAGCAAGGAAGCAGATTCTCCTCAGAATCTCCAAAAGGAGCACTTTGAGACTTCTGACCTCCAGAAAGGAAAGGTAATGATTTTTTGTTGTTTTAAACTGTAATGTCTTAAGCTGTTGTAATTTGTGGTAATTTGTTACAGCAGCAATAGGAAACTACTATTGTATGGGTTTGTTTTGAGAATTGGATGAAATAATGTAAAACTGTGTTTTAACGCATGAGAGCTGGAATAAGGTTTGTGTTTTGAATCTCTCTTTCAAACTAGTAATTATTACCTTGGTTGAATTACTTAACTCTGTTTCTTCATCTACATGTAGGAAGATAATATCTGGAAACACAAAAATGTTGTCAGTTTATTCTTTATGCTTTCTTATACTTGATAATTTTCCTAGTTGGACAGAATTAGATACATCGTCTCGAGAATTAGTAATGTAATTCATAAAAAAAGGATCTTGATAATCAGAAAGGAAGGATTAAGGGAAGCAAGGAAGAGAATTCATGCTAAAAGAATAATGCTGAACAGTGAATAGAGTTATAGCTAAACAACATTGCCTCCACTCCTGAAGAGTTTAGAAGAGGACCACTAGGGGAGGTGGTGTAGGACAGGGGAATGGGTAGGCATAAATGCAAGAGTAGCAGAGAGTCTTCTCATCCTGACTGGCCAGTTACAGGGAGTTGTGGGGAAACTGTATCATCTCTAGCAGCTCTTCCTTCACCATTCTGTGTAGGACTGTGGCTCAACAGAGCAGAAAAAAATAAGTTGACTGTTGTTTTGGATTCCATGGGATAAAAGCCTCCCACTGAAAACTGTCTATATACCATTTTCTAGCAGAATGACCCTTTTATTGACTGTGGGTTTTGCAGATTTTTATGTAGACTGTGTGGACAATCCTTCCTCACCACCAATTTCATTGGCTCATAATAAGCACCTCATTATCCCCAAACAGAGTGAGAAATCTATGACAGCTGAAGAAATGGGTGTTGAAGCTAATAGGAAAACCTTGGTTCCCATCTTATTATTGAACAGCAATGATTGAGCACAGCTTGTACTTGCTAACCCCCTCGCCATGTAAATGGAGAGTTAATAATCCAAATTGCTTGGGATTGAATGAGGTAATGCATGTCAGGTTCTTATCTAAGACCCTGGTAATAACAACCACCACCAACACAACTAACTTTTCCTATAATTCCATGGCATTAACAAGTCGAATGTATTCTTCCTTTTGCTTTTATAATAAAAACACAAAGTATAAAATCCAACAAGTTCCAAAGAGTGGAGAGCCAAAAAGTCCCCCACCTTCCTCTGCTCCGTTATGTAGTTTTCCTTCCAAAGAGCAACTACTTTCACAGATTCTTGTATAATATCAAAATATTCTACATATTTATAAATATTTACTATTGTATCCTTGCAAATGACAGTACATCAGTTTTTGCCTTCGCCTTTTCCACTTAACCATATATGCTAGAGTGTTTTCCACATCAGTAAATAGAGTCCTACTTAACTATAGTTACAAAAGTGATTTGTCAACTGTAAAGTGTTTATAGTATTAGGTTTCATAAAATCAGTAGTGTTTATTTGGGAACTAAACTGGTAGAATTGATTAATATACAGTAGAGTTGATTAATATCCCAGATTAACATTAAGATTTATTTCACCTTTGGGCTGATGAAGATATGCTCCAAAAGATAGTTTGTATATTTTGACAGGAAATACCTCGTGCAGTTCTGACCAGTTCTTTGTGCTGTTTTTAGACTCAGAAGTATCCCCTTCTTTGAAGAATTGGCAACAAGTAAAATCAGACAAAGCCTGTTGGATGTGCACACTTGTGATAATTACCACACTTCAAATTATTTACATAAGAACATGTTCATTCAAATGGACTCTTTAAATGCTAAACAGTGAATATAGACTAGAGGGCCCACTTTAACTGATGGCCATAGATGGATGTTCACTCCAGGTTTGGGTTGATAGGTGCACATTTCTTCCGCAGTAAGCAGGATGAGCAGACGTGTAGGAGGTCTAAACAGCTGCCGTAAATGTGGGCCCTCAGGGCCTGATTACAGAGGAAGCTGGATGGACTTGCCTACTGCATGAAGGCCCAACTCCTGCTTGGCTTCCCTTGCTGAAGTCACTTTTAGGCTGGCATCCAAGTTTGACATCATTTATCTACATGAACAGGTGCTCCAATAAAATGAACTGCAGAAAAAGCAGATGCTACGGCAGGGCTCAGTGATTTCCCACTTGATGTTTTTGTAGAGGGTATGTTTGAAGACAGGCAGGGTTACTCTATTTTCTCAAGAAGCTGAACAAAGAAAATACAGAGAGCAACATTTTCCAGTGCAGAGTAGCTTAAAAAAATCTAGAAGGTTTTATTTTAAATCACTTATTTAAAAACATCCCAATTCCCCCAAATTCTTTCATGTTTCATGGTGTCCGAATTTGTGTCAGCATGATATATATTTGGTATGGTATTAGAACAAAAGAACAATTGGTGGAATGTATTTCAACATGATCATGGTGTGGCAAAGAGGATGGAGAAAAGGCTGGAGCAGGGATAAGTTGACATTTTCCCAAATGGAAAACAACATATTTAATTCAAATCAAATGTTTTTGGAGCTCACACTATTGCCAAAGTACTGATGAGACTACTGAAGATAAAAATCTCTGGAAAAAGTTCAGGAAATTGGGACATATATTTAAAAAGAAATTGTAGAATTTACCTAATAATATAGAACAGCAGTGATTTATATGTCTGACCATAAAGACTTCAGATTGGTCCAACTCCCACTTGTTTTAAAATGTAGAAGTCTTCCTGGATTGAAAATTTTACAAGGTGAAATCACTTTAAATTTTTTGTTAGAAATTTCATGAATTTCTGAGGACTGAATAACCTGTGTAGAGGAGAAGACCTGTCCAATCTGAATAGGCACTCATTTTCCAAGGCATATCCTGTTCATCTAATTACATCAACTCAAAAGGCCAGATCTCATCAAACTCTAAGAAAAATAGACAAGGAAATATTTTAGGGGTAAGGGATACTTAGAAAATCAGTATGATATTCTTGTATTGTCACATCCTCACTGTCAGTTATCACAAAATTGAAATATTATCTCTTAGCACTGAGAAAATAAAACAAAAAGAATTAACAGGAGGACCTTCAAGATGGCAGAACAGTAAGACGTGGAGATCACCTCCCTCCCCACAAATACATCAAAAATACAGCTACATGTGGAACAACTCCTACAGAACACCTGCTGAATGCTGGCAGAAGACCTCAGATTTCCCAAAAGGCAAGAACTCCCCCACGTACCTGGGTAGGACAAAAGAAAAAAGAAAAAACAGAGACAAGAAAAATAGGGATGGGACTTGCACCAGTGGGAGGGAGCCGTGAAGGAGGAAGTTTCCACACACTAGGAAGCCCCTTCACTGGTGGAGATGGAGGGTGGCCGGGAAGAAGCTTCGGAGCCATGGAGGAGAATGCAGCAACAGGGGTGCGAAGGGCAAAGCTCAGAGGTTCCCGCACAGAGGATTGGTGCTGACAAGCACTCACCAGCCCAAGAGGCTTGTCTGCTCACCCGCCGGGGCGGGCGGGAGCTGGGAGCTGAGGCTCGGGCTTCGGAGGTCAGATCCGGGGCGAGGACTGGGGTTGGCTGTGTGAACACAGCCTGAAGGGGGTTAGTGTGACACAGCTAGACAGGAGGGAGTCCGGGAAAAAGTCTGGAACTGCCTGAGAAGCAAGAGACCATTGTTTCGGGGTACGCAATGAAAGGGGATTCAGAGCACCACCTAAACAAGCTCCAGAGATGGGCATGACCCGCGGCTATCAGCACAGACCCCAGAGACAGGCATGAAATGCTAAGGTTGCTGCTGCAGCCACCAAGAAGCCTGTGTGCAAGCACAGGTCACTCTCCACACCTCCCCTCCCAGGAGCCTGTGCAGCCCGCCACTGCCAGGGTCCCAGGATCCAGGGACAGCTTCCCCAGGAGAACACACAGCGTGCCTCAGGCTGGTGCAATGTCACGCCGGCCTCTGCCACCGCAGGCTCACCCTGCATCTGTACCCCTCCCTCCCCCTGGCCTGAGTGAGCCAGAGCCCCTTAATCAGCTACTACTTTAACACCATCCTGTCTGGGTAAAGAACAGACGCCCTCAGACGACCTACACGCAGGGGCGGGTCCAAATCCAAAGCTGAACCCTGGGAGCTGTGCAAATGAAGAAGAGAAAGGGAAATCTCTCCCAGCAGCCTCAGGAGCAGCGGATTAAATCTCCACAGTCAACTTGATGTACCCTGCATCTGTGGAATACATGAATAGACAGCAACTCATCCCAAAATTGAGTAGGTGGACTTTGGGAGGAACTATAGACTTGGGGTTTGCTGTATGCAACTGACTAGTTTCTGATTTACATGATTAGCATAGTTTAGTTTTTAGCACTTGTCATCAAGGGTAGATTTGTTTATTGGTTTGGTTGCTCTCTTTTATTTAATTTTTTAATTTTAATAATTTTTTAACATTTTTTATTTTAATAACTATTTTATTTTTTTTTATTTCTTTTGTTTTTCCCTTTTCTTCTGAGCCACATATCTGACAGGGTCTTGTTGTGATAAAAGACCTTGAATAGCCAAAGCAATCTTGAGAAAGAAAAGCTGAGCTAGAGGAATCAGGCTCCCTGACTTCAGATTATACCACAAAGCTACAGTAATCAAGACAACATACTGGCACTAAAACAGAAATATAGATCAATGGAACAGGATAGAAAGCACAGAGATAAACCTATACATGTGTGGTCACCTTATCTTTGATAAAGGAGGCAAGAATATACAATGGAGAAAAGACAGCCTCTTCAATAAGTGGTGCTGGGAAAACTGGACAGCTACATGTAAAAGAATGAAATTAGAACAATCCCTAACACCATACACAAAAATAAACTCAAAATGGATTAAAGACCTAAATGTAAGGCCAGACACTATAAAACTGTTAGAGGAAAACACAAGCAGAACACTTTATGACATAAATCACAGTAAGATCCTTTGTGACCCACCTCCTAGAGAAATGGAAATAAAAACAAAAATAAACAAATAGGACCAATGAAACTTAAAAGCTTTTGCACAGCAGAGGAAACCATAAACAAGACAAAAAGACAACCCTCAGAATGAGAGAAAATATTTACAAATGAAGCAACTGACAAAGGATTAATCTCCAAAATATACAGGCAGCTCATGCAGCTCAATATCAAAAAAACAAACAACCCTATCCAAAAGTGGGCAGAAGACCTAAATAGACATTTCTCCAAAGCAGATATACAGATTGCCAACAAACACATGAAAGAATGCTCAACATCATTAATCATTAGAGAAATGCAAATCCAAACTACAATGAGGTATCACCTCACACTAGTCAGAATAGCCATCATCAAAAAATCGACAAACAATACATGCTGGATAGGATGTGGAGAAAAGGGAGCCCTCTTGCACTGTTGGTGGGAATGTAAATTGATACAGCCACTATGGAAAACAGTATGGAGGTTCCTTAAAAAAATAAAAATAGAACTACCATATGATCCAGCAATCCCACTACTGGGCATATACCCTGAGAAAACCATAATTCAAAAAGAGTCATGTACCACAATATTTATTGCAGCACTATTTACGGTAGCCAGGACATGGAAGCAACCTAAGTGTCCACCAGCAGATGAATGGATAAAGAAGATGTGGCACATATATACAATGGAATATTACTCAGCCATAAAAAGAAGCAAAAATGAGTTATTTGTAGTAAGGTGGATGGACATAGGGGCAATCATACAGAGTGAAGTAAGTCAGAAAGAGAGAAATACCGTATGCTCACACATTTATGAATCTAAAAAAAAAATGGTTCTGAAAAACTAGGGGCAGGACAGAAATAAAGACAGATGTAGAGAATGGACTTGAGGACACAGGGAGGGGGAAGGGTAAGCTGGGATGAAGTGAGAGAGTGGCATGGACATATATACACTACCAAATGTAAAATAGCTAGTGGGAAGCAGCCGCATAGCACAGGGACATCAGCTCAGTGCTTTGTGTCCTCCTAGAGAGGTGGGATAGGGAGGGTGGGAGGGAGAGGCAAGAGGGAAGCAATATGGGATATATGTATAACTGATTCACTTTGTTATACAGCAGCAACTAACACAACAATATAAAACAATTATACTCCAATAAAGATGTTAAAAAAAAAAGAATTAACAGGGTCCTTACAAATAAATCTCCACATTTTATTATTTAAAAATGTATAGCTTTTAGATTAAATACAAGAAAAATTGTAAAATGAAACTTTTAAAAATTAGAAAAAAATAATATATTATCTAGGTAAATTGTCATTGTGTAAGTAAACCATGTGCCATAAATGTTGGGTTTATTTTAAATTTTATATTTTAGTTTGGATGTTAATGGAAGTATTTTCTTAGCTACTTGGTGCACCATGTGGTTGGATTCTACTTTGTGTCTACTAGTTAAAGAAACTGATTTAAAAAAAAATACTTTGTATAAATTGAATGTCTAGATTTAACCACCCCTTCCCCAAATTTTTCAAAAGCAATTGGGATAAGTTACATATTACAAATCTTTTCTTGTTTCAATATTTTTATCTTCAGGTACTGTTATACTTCCCTTAAATTCATCCTTTCTCCTAAAGGAGTGTTAGCTAAATCTCTCTGACCAATACCTGTCCCTACTTAAACAGAGAGATTTAAAGTTGTTGTATACAGCAAGTTACAGGTTATTTTGCAATAAAATAATTTCTGATGAAAAGCAAAATAATAATTTTGATAGTGTTAAATACCCGATGCTAGTAAATAAATACCCTTAGAATTAGGATAAATATATGGACACCCAGAAGCATGGAGTCACGAAAACGGAACTACTTCTTCAGTTATGTGCTAATGATAGTATTTAGGTCTTAAGAATCATACACTGTCCTGTTGAATCAAACCTTAAGTGGTACAGTATATTTTATACTTCATGCAGTTATCAGGGGAGAGAGATGATGAAAAAGGTGAGATACAGTTTAATGTCTGCTTTCTGGAAGGTGAAAATAGAATCTGCTTTAAAGATTTATCCCAGATAGCAGCCTGTTCCTGTTTTCTCTGTGAATTCTTCCTGATATTATATATCCTCTTTTGATCTGGGGAAGAACTGACAAGTTTGGTATTTATTTTCATGTCTCTGAGCAAGCTTAGTTAGTGGCTTCGTATGGGTACAAACTAAAAGCAATTTAATTTGTTTAGGTGACTTGTTATGTAGTTGATTGGGAGAAGTCATCACCAGGAAAGTAAAAGCCATATATTCAGTGAACATCTTTTCATCATAGTCACTATTTTTATGGACTAAAATGACAATGAGATTGCTTTACATGGGAGATCTGTCTCTGGTATATTATGATCTTAATGTCATCACTGACCTGAAACTTTGTAGTTTATATATCTAACTACATTTGCTTCTTTTTCCAACTCTGTAGTACTTCCATGGGAACAGAAAAATGATTAAAATTCTGATTATTAATATGAACAAAACAAAACAAAAACCTTCAAAATTAAAATTGAGAGAGAAATTGAATCCTGTAAGAGAGTATTCATTTATATTCAAAGAATGCTAATAATCTTCAGTCTTTGTGCATGAGATCTAAAATTCAATCAGTAAATCACCTTAACAACAGAATCCAAAAATGAAAGGCAAAATAGATTGTTTTCCAAGATAACCACTTGCTGCTATTGATCAAAGCTTGATCTAGGTTTTTATATACTATGGACAAGCTGCAGATGGGATTTTATAGATTATTCAATGTAAATGTAATTTACCAAATGTTTTGGTAATGTTTTCTGTTAGCTATCACTCTTGCTTGTAACATGAGCAAACACAGCAACTGTTCTTTCTTCTGTTGTGATAATCATGCTCCAAAGAATGAGCAGCTTTAGGCAAGGAGGTGATTCACTTCTTTGTTTATATGCCAGACAAATGTAATTCATTTGCTAGTATGAAGTGTGTAGGTACTTCCTACTCTACTGCTTACTTAAATCCAGCTTCATGGACATCAATATTTAATATTATTTGTTTCAGGTTTGGGATTTTAAGACATTGCTGATATAAAGGTGTCAGAACTGTAGTGATGCCAGAAAATATCACTTTTATTTTTGCGATGGACATGAAAAACTGTATGAAAAACCTGATTTATAGTTCTTTTCTTTACCTCTTCTGAATTTAGGGCCTCTGTGTTGAGGAAGTCAGTGAGCCTCAGGGGCCAAACCAGAGTTGCAGAAATATATGGGGTGTTTGAGGCCAGGGTGAGAAAACCTTCCATGTACTGTAAGATGTCCTACAAAACACAGAGAAGAGGCAGGGGCACCTTTCTCTTCCTCTGTAACTAAATCTTGCCATTGTTCCCCTGGAGTAAGCTATAGAAATATTTTCAGATGAGGTATACAGCACGTTAAAAACCAGGACCCATCATTTGAGAGCCTGTCCTCATATTTGATGCCCCAGCTATGTTGTTTTCCCACTGTCCCACTTGTCCCTGAAAGGCCTGCATGCAGTCCTCTCCCTTAGACCTCAGTGCTGGTTGCTCTGAGAGACGACTGCTGATCTCTTTAGTTCTAAAGGCTCCCCAAAGTGAATTCTAAATACATACATCACCCACATTTTAAGGCATATCACCCCAGACATAATTCCCACATTTGGTTAAAATCCATCTGCAATTTTCACGTGATAGGTGATATAATAGATTGTTATACATGATTATCTTTATCATGTAAAAATTTGAGCTTCCTTTTAAAAAAGATCTCAATAAATACATAAATCCATACAATATATGAACCTACATACATTCTTTGGTGGTGTGTTGAGGAGTCCATTAAAGAGGAACTGGCTGAAAACAAAGTCCTGAAACCCTCAACTGAATTCCTTTCCATTTCACAGTCAAGAGTAAGGGGATGAGAGTTTCAAATGAGGAAATAAATGAGGAAAGTAGGGCTTGGTTTTTATTTGGAAGAGATGGTTCATGAAGTCTGGGGTTGTCAGGAGGCTCATGGATGGATCTAGTCATATTGATTGAATTCTTGTTCTTTCTTCCCAGATAACCAGGAGTCTCTATTAGTCTTGGAGGTTTGGATTTGTCTCATATCTAGTATCAAATGTTGTGATTTATGGTTGAACAATAGCCATATAAATACTTGCTAGAAGAGTGATGATGTCCTTAAGTTACCATAGTTATTTTCATTTTAAATTTATCCTGGAAAAAAAATGTGGTAAAAGAATGTTAGTGCTAGATTTCTCATAATTCATACCTACAAAGTAGCAAATGAAAGAAAATACTGGCTTAAGTACCATGGCATTAAAGTTCATCTTTCTGCCTCTTACATAGGAAATCATGAGTAAGATACACTCTGCCTAAGCAATCTTAACCTTAGGTCTTAGGTCAGAAATATATTGGTTTGGGCCAAAAGCCTAAGCAAAACTTTTAAAATAAAGAGAATCTATTTTGATATTTAGGATCAATTATAAAGTTTGAAGTATATTAGAGTAATAGTGAATTTTTGAATATGAGAATATATAATATCTCAGTATAAATTTAATCAAATAAATTATTTTTATTATCAAAAACAGCTATTTTGGAAACAGCCAAGGAAAGACATAGTAATTGATATGTATGCTTTACAGTTTATAATTGTTCTACAATTGTTACTGATAAATGTTAGCTAAAACCATCCCCATCTCCCCACAAGGAAACAGTAGATGGTTTTAATTAATATAGAAAATATGAAAGTAAGATGCGATGTATTATAACTCATAGGTTCTGTAAACGTAGATTCATAGGGATGAATGCCATCTGCCTTTGTCTGAAGACAAATTACTGAAAACATGGATCTGAGCTTGGAAAATGTGAAACTTGATAGGTTAGTGATCAACTATGATCATTTTAAATTATTCAATGTTAATGAGAGAATCTTATTTTTCCCAATTTAGCAAGAATTTTTAATCTAAGACATGATTATGGTGATTAATATAACATTCCCTTTTATTTGGAATGGAATCAGTTGGAAAAACTTTATGGTTCTTATCAGCTCAATTTACACAATTCTCTTATTGCATACGGCACAATTTTGAAATGATTCTTAAAAGTTTAAGTGTGTATGTATGTGATTTTTAATTCTTAAGATTTTTACAGCCATATGAAATAGATTCTAGCAGAGGGAGGTTCTTTTTCGCAATAACACAAGAGGGAAAGAGGAAAGTTTTATGAGAAAAATTTTGCATAAGGTTTCCAGTGAATTAATTAATTTTTCTGTTTCAATATTAGACATTGCTCTAGCATTCCATAAAGGGTTTGGGGTTGTTATAAAAGTTCTAGGGCAGGATCAATCAAGTGGCTACCTTTTGGGTAGCTAAATATTTAAGTAAACTGAGACACTATTTATATATTCCCATCCTATTGAGAATCTCAAAGTGTGGCATTCCTACAAAGTTTTCAGAAGTTTTGTGAAACACCAGGAGCAGGTTTCATATTGAGAAAGCATGGCAACTGTGGGTAACTTGATCAAATCCCATGGTGTGATAGTTTCCTTATAAAGTTCCTTCACTACTTAAACTGATTTTAAAGGTAGATTTTATTTTCTGCTTTTGTTTAAGTGTTTAAGTTTATTTAAACACTTTTGTTTAAGTGTTAAATTAATTTTGTTTAATTTAACATTTGAAGAAGATGCAATCTTTATAAATCAGTTTCAATTTTTAAAAAAACAGAAAATAAAAAGTTAAATAAATTCACTTTGACTACTGATCATTTTCAGTATTAAATATCAGTTCAATCTTGGATGTTCTAACTTCTGAGAATTTACATAGACGGTTTAATGAGAACAAAAATCCCTCTCATTTCTCTTATCCAATATGTGTAACATGATTTTCCAGTCAATTATTATTAATTTTTGAGGGGCATTTAAAAATAGACCTGGAAATAATAACTAAAGTCATGTGTTTGACAGTACTGCTCATTATAAAGAAACTGAGAGAGTTGTTAAATATGCCTTAAGCATCTTCATCGTAAGCATAAGCAGCATATCTTGGTAACTTCATTTGAATATACTTAATGAAAGCAAGCCAATATTCAAAAGATTGGAAATAAAGTTGTGATTTTGAAGTGTTCTTGTGGAGTTGCCTTTAAAGTTCAATATTTAACATACATTTTTTCTTGATTCTATATTATCACCTGGGAAACACGTTTTCCCAAAGGGTAGAGGGGAGAAGACCCTCCCCAGCATCCCCATTGTTGCAGTACCCCTTGCTGGAGTGTGCACATCTTGATTTCCAGGACACAGCTGCATTTCTGGCTGTGTGGTCTATATGAATGTTGGTTTGTCACTTTTCTGCAAGCAGCATACAAAAGTATCATATGCCCAGGGACTTGGTAACTCTATCATCTAGATGCACAGATTGTATCTTTCTAAATAGAAACAGAAGCCATGTAGTTGCAATGATCTGCTCCCCTTGTTTTCATACCTGGAATAAATATTCTTTATAATTTTGAGAGAAGAGATATATCTTAGGGTAGAAATACAAATAGCACAGGGCCATAAGTACTGTTTTGACAGTGATCCAAGAGTTTATGGTGTGAACTAAAAAGTCAAGTTTTGTCAGAGTCTGGCCATTCATCCTGCAGTTGCACAGTCAGGGTCTCTTAGTAGGAAAAAGGTGGAGCCACCTCATCTCGTTTCCTCAAGGATGGAACAGTGAAAAGCAAAAGGGATCTTGCCAATTGCTATAGGGATGTGGGTTTCATCTAATCAAGAGGATTACTCAGAACTGAATCTTGAATCCAAACACACATATGATCCATGAGCTAAGTGTTCATGATTCCAAAGCAAAGTGAAACAATACACTGGGTCCAAGATTTGAGCGGTTAAGTATTTAGGTTTAGGAAACCTGGAGGGTAGTCCCAAATAAATGAAGTTCAAATAGGAATGGATAATAGATCTGGGGTCATCCCAGACTGCAGATTGTAACATGGGTCAATGAACCAGAACCATTTTAAGGCTAAAAGTGTCTAACTGCCTCCTGTTTAAATTCATTTCATGAAGCCATAAATGGGGTTGCCTATAATGAAGGATTAGATATGCTGGTGGGGAACCAAAGTTGCAAACTTTGTGTTAGACTCTGCCTAATTCCTTACCTTGTCATACGTTTTTCACAGGTAGGTAGAGGTACTCAGCTCCCATTAGCAGGTTCAGACCAGTTTTGTCTCTGGAACCAATCCTGAATTTTGAGAGTAAGAAAGAAAGCAACCTAAGTCTTAAAATTAAGTTATCCAGACTCCAAGTCAATCCTCTTCTATATTTAAAGCTCTGTATTGGACTTGTGATTTATTTAGCAGGTCCCCTTTTCTTGTTGTCTCCAGCTACTGGGTAACTATACTTTTCCCAGAGACAAACTGTCTTGATTTTTGATCAATAGCTCAGCCTCTTTAGGACTAAGCCCTTGTCTGAATTAGAGATCACCTATCTCTAAACCTCAATGCAGTGGTCAGGGGATTGTTGACAGAGCTTAAAAATGCAGGCATTGTGTTGACATAGACTTATAAGACATCGTCATCTGCATCATGCTTCCCATATGAGGAACGTCAATGTCAATGCATTACCTTGGTGTATGTTTGGATGTTGTGTATGGTCTATCAGTGTGGAGCTCCTCCTGGCATCTGTACCACCTTCAGTAACTATGTTCCGTTTCATGGTTTGTCCCATTGGCTACAGACCATTATGATGAACCAGAGCATTTAATTCATGTAACATATAACATTATGCTACCATCCTATTTATTTCTTTTTTATATAAAGCTGAGGATGGTCCTCTCTGAAATAACTACAAAAGACCAGTATTTGTGTGGCCTAATGAAAACTGGAATTTATTACACTTCTGTTCATAAAATTTTCCCTTGTTTAGTCAACAAATACTTATAGGAGAACCAATTGTATTATAGATGACAGGGATGAAAAGGTGAATTTGGACACATCATCTGTTTTTAAGCAATTTACATTATTGTGGAAGAGACTTAGAAATAATTATGTTACAATATGACAAGTGTTTATAAAAATGGTAAATACATGCTAGGTAGTGGCAAAGGGGGTTACCAGTTTCTGCTGGAGGGGCTGGTACTAACAAATGTTGATTATTTTGCCACTTCTCAGTGCTGCTTTGTTATTCAGGATAACAAATGAATTAAAGAACACCTCCGTGACATTACACATTTCTTTATATATCTAAAACCTATTTCCTTGCCACTTTTAAAAGACATTTCAAATTTTCTAAAATTACATGCTATGTTCTTGCCATGCTTGTGATATTTGAGTAATCTCAGTTTTAAAAATACCTTTATCAAATACGATTTCCATGCTGTCTGATATTTTTGAGACTATAGTCAACTCTAATGTCCTCAGCTTTGTTATAATCAAGAATGAAATATTTATAGAAAATAACATGATGAACTTATACATATCACTCTGCTAAATTTTAAACAATATTTCCATGACACACTAGAAGAGATTTATCAGCATAGCACATTCCAAATCAAGTTGATACAGCAGTTTTCTCCTAACCTTTTCAAAATCACCTTATTTCTTACCAAAGTTTTCTTGCACTTCAGGAGATAGGCAACTGTGTGAAGTTATCTTGGGAGCAGACTAAAAACCTCATCCTAAGCAAGGAGCCCTGTGACCTGAGTTAATTGAATGCCCATCCTGAGAACGCTGTATAGTGAGATGTGTTAATTGCATTGCCTTATCACAATATAATGATGCAATTAACTTGTATCACCATTGTGGACTGTTAGTTAGCACACATTTTTATTTCAAAGATATCAATACCCGCAAAGACTAGCACACATTCTGTCTAGCAAGATTTGACATATAATTGTGCTGAAATGTGCTTTCTAGTGGATAGTCAATCTCTAGTGACCATGATCTTTGAAAAAAAAAAAAAGTTCTCAGCGTGAAGAGAAAAGAAAGGAAAATGATTCTCTTGAAAAATTTAAGCCATTTACATACTTTTTTCTTGCTGAGAAATTCTACATCTAGTGCTCCTATTTCAGCAAACATTTTCTTTCCTCTTTCAGCGTGCTTGCCTTCAAGCTCCTGCACAATTTTCCTTCTTTATAAGTTATTGGTACCTATGTAATTAGCCAGAGGGCTTTAATTTTCTTAGTAGAAACTGTAGAGAAAATTAACAGCAATATTTTGTATTTATAGGGGTAGTAATTTTACTATAATTCCAGTGTCCTGAATATCACATCTCTGAAAAAAAAACACAGGTGGAAAATAAGTCTACCCTGTACTCGTTTCTTCATGTGGAGAAAAATATCTGTATACTCACTACAACCAGTGGAAGCTGCCGTGATTGTCGTGGCCCCTAACCTTGCTGTCATTGTCAAGGAAGCAAGGTTAGGGGCCATAAGGATTGCTATCATAATGTTCTTTCCCTATTGTTTTGAACAATGTGGGGCTGATAGCAGTACTAAGAATAGTAATAGTACATTTCAAGTTAGCATTTTCTTGATGCTCCAGATGTGGAGGAAGATTCTGCATGCGTACGTACACAGTCTTGTATCTTCATGGCTCTGCAAAAAGCAATTAGATTAAAGCAAGTGCATTATGCATTTTCCCTCTCCTGGCAAAATCACTATGATTTAATATAATTATGTTACTATCCACAAGTGAGCACCTCTTCCATCTGTTTTCCACAAAGGCTGTGCATTCAGCAAATAGTCTTGGGTGGCTAAAGGATCTCAAGAACTGCTCCACAAATAAGCCTTTCCAGATGCCTGCAAATATCCAGGTGTAAGGCACTTTCTGTCTCCTTTCATCAGTCATAAATTCGTACATCCTGACCTTCAGGCAATTTAAATTCAACTTTTAGTTACTCATAATTTTTCGAAGTTTGTTGGTCAACTTTTCTTGGCTTAAAAAAAAAAAGTTAAATTGTGCTTTTTCTTGTGATTTCCTTCCTGCTTTTCCCACTCTGGTTTTTGTCTTCTGTGTTGTTCTGGGAAGGCATGTGTTAGATTAGTGTTTCATTTCATCCTTGTCTGTACTTACTACATTCCATGACATGAAGACCTGAGAAGTGCATTGCTTTATGGTTGATGAGATATGTTCATTAAATATGGATTCTGAAAGCCATTATGTAATTTTATCCTGATATCATAAATAATTAAAAGTAAGGAAGAGAAATAATTTTCCTCACTATCATTTAGTCACAAGGAGTACGTAATTTCATGCTGAGTTGTATTTGTTTCTGTCCATGAGTACCTAAGCCAGTAAAATATTCTTTCAGAAATGATTGAGGAACCATCTCACTACCAATCAGAATTATAATGGTGGGTGTAATTAATGAACAACTTGAATCAAGATGTTATTAGGTGATTTGGGGATTAAAATGAATTATGGTGAATAATTCATTTTTCCCCAATACAATAGAGGTATCTTTTTGTGAAAGAAATTCACAAAAGATATGCCTATTTCTGTGTTAAGGAATCCTGGAAGGAAATAAATTTTTCCTCTCAAGGGTAGGTGACTTCTGCCAAGTCTTTCCCCAGTTTTATAGGAGGCAGAGAAACAAGCCAATGAGAGGTAAAGAAAATTACTGATGCTTTTGATCTGTAAAATTCGGGCACTGTCCATATTTTTTAATGCCACATGCTAAAGTTGCTTTCGTCTTTTTCAATTATGGTTAATTGACAATAAGCAGATTTTGATTTCTTGGAATCTCTAACATTAAGATCAAGAGATTTAAGACAGATCTCTTAGAGTCTTTTATATAATTTATGATAAAATATTTTATTATATAACATATATACATGTATACCCATATAGTCTCTAATATATTTATATACATATATATGTATGTGTTATATGCATATACATATATATTTGTATGGTCTCATGGCTGAGAAATAAGTTAAATGACTGAATGGCATGATATATGAAACATGTTGGACTGAATATAAAATATATATTTGCATGGTCTCAAAGGTGATTAGTGGGCTGAATGGCTTGAATATATATGTCCCTTTTGCTGATATACAAGCCTTCCACACTCAGTTTCCTACCTATAGCACCAATTGCATCATGTATGCTTAAGAAGCAGATGCATGCCCAATTATCATAAAATATTCTGTGGGGAAAAGAGATGTTACATAGAAAATAAATTTGGCTGTGTATATTAATGCCACTACCTTGATCAATACAAGTTAATAGGTGTCCTAGCCTACTAAGTAAACAGTATGTTTAATTTATGGACAGTTTTTATTTTTTGATAATTTTTATTATTGGCTCCTAATTTGATTTTTCTTTTCAGTCTACATTCTTCTGCTTTTCAGTTGAACATTTTGTTCTTAGATTCATAATCCCCTTTTTTCATTTTACCCTAGAACAAAATATTAATCTCTCCAAAGTCATTAATAATGGACTATGATACCAGAATCATATGTATTAAGACTGAACTCACAGAGATTGTTTAAAATTATGATGTTGTTGGCTGCTAAACAAAAAGACAAGAAATAAACAGAAATAACATAAGAGATAATCTGAATTTCAGCATATACTACTCATCTGGCTCATGAGATAATTGCTTATACTTGCTTTTGGTACATAGACAGTGTTTACCTTTGGTGGATATTTAGCTGCATAGTTTCCTTACCCAAATGAATATCTTTTCAATACATCCAGTGTGTAATTTAATAAAAAGCTGACAACCAAGTTGCCATCTTTTAACCTTTTCTTGGTCTAAGATGGTGTTCTCTTTTGCTATAGTATTTGATTCCTTTAAATTTCTTTTAATGCATTCAACTCCTTATCTCTTTTATTCTAAAATATTTCTTTTAAAATTCACTTTTCCCCTCCTTGTAAAAGCAATATCCTCTTTTTTTTTAATACATCTTTATTGGAGTATCATTGCTTCACAATGTTGTGCTAGTTTCTGTTTTACAACAAAGTGAATCAGCCATATGCATACATGTATCCCCATATCCCCTCCCTCTTGAGACTGCCTCCCACCCTCCCTAGCCCCCCCTCTAGGTGGTCACAAAGCACCGAGCTGATCTCCCTGTGCTATGTGGCTGCTTCCCACTAGCTATTTATTTTACATTTGGTATTGTATATATGTCGATGCTACTCTCACTTCACCCCAGCTTCTCCCTCCCCCGCCCCATGTCCTCAAGTCCATTTTCTATGTCTATATTCCTGCCCTGCTACTAGGTTCATCAGTACCATTTTTTTTTTTAAAAGAAATACAATATCCTCTTTAATATATTTTTTTCTTAACTTGTTTGAAAGATATTGGTAAAAGAATTCTTCACATTTTTCTTTGCTCCCTGGAAACTCTGAATATCTACTTTTCTACATTTCACCTCCAATGTGGGTCCCTGAAGAAGGTGGAGTGTTTGCTGAAGGATGATGCCTACATCTTCTATTGCTTCCACTCTGTAATATCTCTCATCTATCCCATCCTTTCCATGCCCAATGCTTGTTCTCCAAACTATCAACAAAGATGTCAGCTTTCCAGACCCTTCTCTTCCATTTCTGTATTACATTCTGATATAAAAGTAATCTTCTGAAAACATGTTTTTTATCAAATTTTTTAATAATCATGCTTTCAGAATAAAATCAAAATTCCTAAATGTCACATTTAATATTCTTTATTATTTTAGACTTCGTTTCTTTTTTCAAAATTAATTAAAATCACTTACTTCTTCTACCAGTTTTAACTGTTCTCATCACTGTGGATTCTTTGCACTTTTCTGAAATGATTTCGGCAGCATCTTTTATGTGGCATGGTCTCCTTAACACCTTCTCAATCTGAAATCCTCCTGCCCTTCATGTGCATCCCTAGCACATGGGAAGCCTTTTAACCATGACTCTCTTAACTGCATATGGCTTTCGCACTTGTATTATAATTATTTATATATGAATTATTCTTCTTAAGCAGCAAGCCCTGTAGAGACAGAATCTGCTCATGAATCATCTTTGTATATCCCTACACTGCTTTGCACTTAATGAGCCCTTAATAATGACTTGATGAATAAAAATGAATGGGTTAATTAGGTGATACATAGTTTTCTGTAGTGATCTATACCTAGAGTGGCCCTGATAGGTCAGAAACAAAATACTTAGATCGGGCTTCCTGTATTTCAGGAATGTTTACCATAGGAAGGATTGTTGATAAGTTTATTAGATTTTTTTCCTCAAGGAGATCACAGTCTAGTTGAGAAGACTAGGTAAAGTGTAGTTCAGGAACAAATACTAAAATGCAATGTAGTAGGGTTCAGTAGAAATGTAGAACATAAATGCCACACACATATGGAGGAGAAATGAACATTCTGAGGAGGGGTTAAATTAAGGCCACACATAGTTGAATGTTGAATCATGTAGAATTGATAGAATTTGAATAGGCAGAGAAGAGGTGAGTGACCTTTAGAACTGATTTCTTGGTTAGTAATGGAATTACTCAGGGTTGCTGCTGGATTTGAATAAGTATCAAAGCAACTTTGTATACTGCTCTCTGCTAAAGCTGCTTTCAAGACTCTAGAAGTTCCACATAAGGAGAGATGTTCACTCCTTTTGAGAGTAAAATCAAAATTCCAGAATTAGAATTTTTGTGGCACTTCTTTCTACAAACAATAATCCAGAGGAGGCACTGAATAACCTTTGTAGAAGGGTCAATAGAAACAACTACTCTGAGCAAAAATAGGCTATTGCTCTTTCACCCAACAAGCCTAGGAATTATTCTAACAACTTGTTGCCTTTGTGACTGGCCCATACCTACATCAATTTGGACTTGTCCTATTTTTCAAACATCTGTGCTATATAAATCCTAAATGGTATTAATAACACGGCACATGAATAATTGATTGCATTTACTAATACTTAACATTTTCAGCAAATTTCCATGATCCTCAAGGAGACTATGTGCTTAAAGTACGAAAGAAAATGAAGCTTCTGCAATTTGATTAATTGACACCCTAACGACCTGACCTGTTCACCTGCTGAGATACTAACTATGCAAAGGTGAAAGTATATGAGAGCAGAATTATAATTACCTGGGATTAGGCCAAGAAAGAATTCACTATATAATTTAGCAGCACATTCAACAGTTTACTAAGGGATCCAGGTTTAAAGATTTTCTTTTAATTACTAATTTTGGTATGTTCCAGATAATATTTGTAGTTCATCTAATGACATAACAGCAAAATTATTACAATGAAAAGTCATTGAAAAGAGCCCTAGATTTCTCTTGTCTGTTTCCAAATTTTCATAGGATGCAGATTTCCACAGCTTTATTTACTCTTAAATTTTTCTTTCTATATCATTCCTTTTATTATTATTATTATTTTTTAACTTAAAGGGTGTCCCTCTTGCTCCACTGCTGCATGTCCAGATCCTATAAACCGTCCAGGTCCTATAAACCGTCCAGGTCCCAGTGGAAGTTCTACTCAACCTTGAACTCTTTAGTATTCCTCTTGGTTGGAAGTAATCTCTCCCTTCTCAGAAAGTCTTTATACTTGACCTTTCCTCTTAGGCTCTTGTGCTTGTACTGTATGCTTATCATTTACCAGCATTCTTGAATATATTAATTGCATTTTTAAAAATTATAAAGTCTAATGTAAAACTTTACTCTTTGGTTTTGATGAACATCCTATGATTAGGTAATATGTCAACATAAGAGGAAGCTGGGTGAAGAGTACATAGGAACTTTCTGTTCTATTTTTGCAAGTCTTCTGTGAGTTCAATTGTTAAAAAATCTTTTTTATAACATCTTTATTGGAGTATAATTGCTTTACAATGGTGTGTTAGTTTCTGCTGTATAACAAAGTGAATCAGTTATACATATACATATATCCCCATATCTCTTACCTCTTGCATCTCCCTCCCTCCCACCCTCCCTTTCCCACCCCTCTAGGTGGTCCCAAAGCATCGAGCTGATCTCCCTGTGCTATGCGGCTGCTTCCCACTAGCTATCTATTTTACAGTTGGTAGTATATATATGTCCATGCCACTCTCTCACTTTGTCCCAGCTTACCCTTCCCCCTACCCATATCCTCAAGTCCATTCTCTAGTAGGTCTGTGTCTTTATTGCCTCCTTGCCCCTAGGTTCTTCATGACCATTTTTTTTTTTTTTAGATTCCATATATATGTGTTAGCATACGGTATTTGTTTTTGTCTTTCTGACTTACTTCACCCTGTATGACAGACTCTAGGTCTATCCACCTCACTACAAATAACTCAATTTCATTTCTTTTTATGGCTGAGTAATATTCCATTGTGTATATGTGCCATATCTTCTTTATCCATTCATCTGTCAATTGCCACTTAGGTTGCTTCCATCTCCTGCCTATTGTAAATAGAGCTGCAATGAACATTGTGGTACATGACTCTTTTTGAATTATGGTTTTCTCAGGATATATGCCCAGTAATGGGATTGCTGGGTCATATGGTAGTTCTATTTAAAAAATCTTTTTAATAGAACACATGATTAGTTATTATACTTAAGTTGAGCAGAATGTTTGAGGTCAGCCAAGTGATGGTGTTATGTAATTACAGGTCTGCAAAAACATACAATCAAGAGGATAAATAATAGATCTAAAACCAGAGACTTTGTCAGCTTTCCCTGAACCTCTAAAATAAAGGTGGAGCTGATAAAGGCTCTAAAGCACTACAAAATATAGAGATCCCTCATTTCAACGTTTTTGTCAATCCACAATTTTCTTGAGATCATTTGCCAACCAATAGTCCTTTCCCAAGCATTTTTTTTTCTTTCAGACCAAATTTAGGCCACTAAAATCTTTGAGAAAAGGTAAATATATTGAATAAATTGTTAAGGAGAGCAAAAAGGAGTTTTGTTTTAATGAAACTCCATAGCTTCGCCTTAACTTTTCCTTGTAATAAACATCCATTTAAAGGGAAATGAGAATTTTAAAAAAGGATTGATTAATTCAGAGTCTAGAAAATAAGTTTACAAATCCCACATACAGTGACAAAAAATGTGACATCTGCAGTTGATCCATTCATTAAAAGAAGACAATCTGTGCAGCCCATTTCTGTAACTGTTTTGCAGACTGGCTAAACTTTTCATTCTCATAAAATTAGAGATAGGCTGTTTGGTTTATTGGTTAATACTGCAGAGGCAGAATGGTCCTGTGTTTGCCAGTCCACAAACCCCATAGATGTTTATCCACTCACGGCAGTGCCAGCCTGCTGCATTATTTCAGCAAGTGACGTTTCCTCGATGAAAAACAGCAGCTGCTCACTCAAAATAAACTTGTTTCTGTTTATGCTGTCAGCAGAAATCTGTTTTAAAAAATCATTAGATGCATCATGCTGTTGCAGTATGTTAAATTGTGAAACTAAAAAATCATTCCTGAAAGATAAGCACCATGTTACCTCTATGACTCAGAGTGTTTCTATCTTCTTTCTGAATTATTCAAATACAGATAAGACTGGTAATCTCGGGTGTTTAGACACAATGTTAATGATGCCAGGATGATGAGTTGAAGCCTCTTCCAGGTTAGTGAGCATTAGACAAAGGAAAATGTGTAGAAAATACTACAATAAGATCAGGAGACCTGGTACTGATGCTGGCTCTGCCAACCACAATCTGTATGATCTGGGATATGTCTCTTGATCCATCTGAGCTGCATTTTTTAATGTAATCTAAATGGTCTCTTAAGAACATCACATGTTATCATGTGTTGCTGTTATTGTTAGCATTTTTCATCAGTTGTGAGAGTATGCATGACTGATACAAATTTATTCTGACCCTGGTTAAATTACACAAAGCGCTGTTTTACTAAAACAGTCAATAAAGATATCTTTATATTAAAAGAGTGACACATTTACTTTGTCAACTTAAAATATCTAGAAGTAGATTTTGAATTTTCTCCACCAATTATCATTGGTAAAATAAAATATGGTGATGCTATATGATAAATTACCATATTGCTAGTACAGTATTCATTAGAAAATTGGATTACATTCATTAGAATGCTAATGAACTAACAGAGAGCATCAAAAAACATTATTCATGGGCTTCCCTGGTGGCGCAGTGGTTGAGAGTCTGCCTGCCGATGCAGGGGACACGGGTTCGTGCCCCGGTCCGGGAGGATCCCACATGCCGCAGAGCGGCTGGGCCCGTGAGCCATGGCCACTGAGCCTGTGCGTCCGGAGCCTGTGCTCTGCAACGGGAGAGGCCACAACAGTGAGAGGTCCCCGTATCGCAAAAACAAACAAACAAACAAACAAAAAACATTATTCATTTAAAAGAAAACAAGTAGAAAAGTAGGCTATGTGTTGCTTGTCCCATTTTTGTAAAATAAAATAAATATATATATATATATATATATATATACACATAGGCATACATACAAACATATATGCATACACAAAGTTGTAGAGTAAGATATTACCAGCTTTTTCCAGGTGTTTTTCAGGGCCATGTTCTAGAGAACAAGAGGATCCCTTGGTGATCTCCCAAAGCATCAAGAGATGACAGTGTTCCTGAATGATGCCTTCATTAATGTTTGTTTTATAATAACAAATAACTAAAATACATTAAAATATTTTAGTGAAAATATGCTAATATAATAAACTTTTTTGAGGTAAAATTTTAAGTGTACACTTTTATGAATTTTGAGAAATGTGTGCACGTATGCCATCACTCTGAAAAAAGTATGTTAGAATCTTTGTAGTCAATCCTCCCACCCACAACCCTTGGCCCCAGACAAACACTGATCTTATTTTTCAATTAATTTACTTCTTTTAGATGTAAATGGAATCATATAGTCTCCTCTTCATATTTCTCTTCTTTTGATCAATATTGATTTTTAGATTCAACCATGCTGTATTGTATTCACACAGTAGTTGTCTCCTTGGCATTGCTGATTACGTTATACATTGTTATACAATTATTATTACATTATACAAATATGCCATAATTTGGTTTTTCATTTCCCTCTTGTTGGATATTTGCATTATTTTCAGATTTTTCCTATGAATAATTTTATAAACATTCATGTACAAGTATTCTATAGGCAAATGCTTTATTTCTCTTGGGTATATACCCAACACTAACACTGCTGGATCATGGGGTAGAAGTATGTTTACCTTTACAAGAAACTGCTGAAGAGTTTTCCAGCGTGGTTGTACAGAAATGGCTGTGGTCTCATACAGAAATGTATGAGAGTTTCAGTTGTTCCACATACTTGTCAAAACTAGATATCATCAGCTTTTTAAATGTTGGCTATTCTTATGGCTACCCACTGGTGTCTCTTTATAGTTTACATTTCATTTCCTTGGGGATAAAAAAAATGCTGGCCATCTTTCCACATGCTTATTTATATATCTTCTTTCGTGAATTGTCTATTCAAAGATTTTGCTTTTAAAAACTTGTGTGTTTTGTCCTTTTATTATTGAGTTCTAAAAGCTCTTACAAATACATTGTCAGCTGCATGTGCTACAAACATTTTCTCTTAACCTATAGCTCATCTTTTTATTTTCTTAACAGTAAGCTGAAAAATTGAATGTTTTGCCTTTGATGAACTCCAGTTGATCATTTAAGGCTTTTTGTGTTCTGGAAATCTTTGCCAACCTACAAGTTGCAAAGATAATCTCTTATATTTTCTTCCAGAAGTTTTATCATTTTACCTTTTGTGTTTAGGTCTTTTTTACTTTTATAATCAGAAAATACACAACAATATTTTTTAGTGAAAATGTGGTACTTTTAACATAAATAAATGTAGACTTTTACAAACCACTTTCAAATTGGATCTCTTAATAGTGTTTATAAAAGGTCTGATTTGTAAAGATATCTGGGTCCATCTTAGGGAGGAAAGCTACATTTTAAATTATATTCTCAGCCTACCTGTGGAGAGAGAATTCCTCTCTCCACTTTATCTTATCTGTTTATCCACAAACATCCTTTAGTGCTCAACACAATCCATCTAGTTGACATTAATAGAAATATTTTCTGAATTCTTACCATGTGTCCCACAATTTGCTAGTTACTAAAAATAATACCTTACTTCTGTAGGATTTAGTCCATGCCATGGAAGAGTGAGGTCACACATACGACATAATTACCATATATGTCATAAAGGAAAGGTCAGAAAAATAAAAGGAGGGTGTTACTGGCACTCATAGGGCTTATAACCAGAGTAGGAGGGGGATGGGAGCCTCCTGGGATGGGCTTTAGCTTCCAAATAGTAATTGGTACTAGATGTGCTACATACCCTTGGGCAGATCATAGTATTTGAAAAAAAAAAAAAAAAAGTATGAGAAAAGAAAATGATTTTGCTTAGGATGTTCTCAATTTTTTTTCTCCTCCATCTTTGGTTGGTAGAGAGGTCATTATGGATACACTAAATCAATCCATCTCTACCCCAGTTCTGATATTATTTGTATGTTTCTGAGAATCACATAGACAAATGGATCTGTTATAGACTGTCTATTAGCAAGAAGGCACAGCTTCTGTTGGAGCCTCCTTTTCCCCTTGGGGTTGCATTTACCTATCTCCTCTCCACTTTTATTTTTAGCTTAAGTCTTGGGGTCCAGGTAAGGAATGTTGTTCATAGCCAGTGATTTTGTCTGGCTGTTGCCATTCTTTATGTAGGTAGTCTTCTTAACAGGATTAGGATATGGCTGGAAGTCTTGCTTTTCTCAGTATGTAAGCTCTAGAATTAAATATGACACTTTCAGGAATAAAACTTTGGAAGTCTTTTACTGATATATGACTTTTGTTTTAATTTATTTAAAATGTATTTAGCACATACTGTGGCCAAGAACTAGGCTCAGTGCTGGGAAATAAATGAAATAAGACAGACACAGCTGGTTTCTTATAAAGTTGAAAATGAAATGGCAATGGGTTTCACTGAACATTTAGAGGTATGATGAGTAGTGTAAGGATAAGTGTTGTGCTATAGCATATATAACAAAAGACTGAGGAAGTGACGTTTCAACTGAGACTTGAGCAGGCAATAGAGCAGGAACAGGAGAATCCCAGTAAACTAGACTATATGTGAAACAACTCTGAGGTGAAGATGAGCACAGCACATTTCAATGTATTGGCCAAAAGAGCCAATATGGTGGTCATGTAGAGAGGAGTGAGGAGACCGGCAGCCAAGGATGCTAAAGAAGGATTTAGGGCCAGGTCTCCATGGGTCTTTGAGCATACCTAGCATCAAGCACTCAGTTAGAATGCTGTGGATTTGGGGGGAGACATCGGAAAATCTTACCCCAACTAGCTTCAAAAGTGGGAATTTTTTTGTCTTATATAAAAATAAGTCATAAGGTAAGACAGCTTTGAGGTTGGTTAATTCAGCAAGTCATATTATCAAATTACTTGTATTTTTTGAATGGCATTCTCAGTATGTTAGTAGTTGCCCCCATGTTTGCAAGATGCCTGCCTGCATCAGTTTCATGTATCACAACCTCACATGCCAATATCCAGAGCTGTAAACATAATATATTTTCTTTGTATTTCTTTTTCAAAATAAGTGATTCCCATAAGTACCCAGGAATTTTCCCTTTTACTCCTTGGCCAGAATGGGTCGCAGGGCTATTAGCTTTCTACACCAATCACTGATAAAGTGGAGAGTGACCACCATAACTAAAGTCACTCAAGGAATGCATGGGGGATGAGAAAGTGGCAGCATTGAATATATACAACTCTTTACACTAGTTAGTCTGCATGGTGGGGGGAATGAAATGGCAGATCAAATGGAATTTAATCTCAAAACTAGTCATGATGTCCCTAAATCGTTGACACCAATAGTGGTGTTTTCCGAAGAAATGACTTTGAACTTTATCCAAACTGAATTGGGAGCAACTCAAAGATTTTAAGCATGGAATAAATGTAATATAATCTTTGACAAAAGTATGATTTTATCCAATATGAAAAAATGAGAGACTTTTCATTAGTAATATAATTATTCAACATGGAAAAAAAGGAGCAAGGGATAATACAGAAAAAACACTCATGAGACTATGATACTAATGCAAAGGAGATGTGACAGCAACTTGAACTGGTTAGGATAGAGAAAATTGTTATAATATAAATATACTTAGTAACTAACATCAATAAGAACTGGCAGTGCAGTTGGCAGGCGAAGGAAGGGGAGAGGTCAGTTTTGACACTCAGGATTCTGGTTTGGACAGCTGGTTAGTGAGAGGTCCCATTCACTGAGATGGAAACACTGGAGGGATAGCAGAGTGGTGGGGTTGGGGGTATATTAAATTTGAGTTGTTAATAAGATGTTCAAATGAAGATATCTGGTGGTCAGTATAGGTATGGTGCTCAGGGGAGAGGCTTAACACTAGATATAATTTTGCTGATATTCAGTATAAAATTGTAATCAGACATGGGTAGATAAGATGAGCTAAGAGAGAATATAGATGGAGAAAAACAGAGTGCTTAATCTGGTCCTGAAAGATGCTAAGCTTCAGGGATTGGGAGAGAAAGAGCTTCTGACAAAGATGACATGAAAATGGCTCTGAGAAGTTGGAAGTAAACCAGTGGAATATTATGTCATGAAAGTAAAGAGTTGTTCCATGAAGAGGGAACAGACACCTCTATCAAATACCTCTGATAATTCCACTAAGATGAGCAAAGAATTATAACCACTGGATTTAGTGATATAAAATGGTACTCTTGGGCTACCCTGGTGGCGCAGTGGTTGAGAGTCCGCCTGCCGATGCAGGGGACACGGGTTCGTGCCCCGGTCCGGGAAGATCCCACATGCCGCGGAGCGGCTGGGCCGTGAGCCATGGCCGCTGAGCCTGCGCGTCCCGAGCCTGTGCTCCGCAACGGGAGAGGCCACAACAGTGAGAGGCCCGCGTACTGAAAAAAAAAAAAAAAAAAAAAAAAAAAAAAAAAAAAGGTACTTTTAACAAGAATAATTTGTGTAGAATGGTGTCACAATTCAGGCTGGAGTGAACTGAGTAGTCAATGGACACTAGGACAAGGAATTCCCGGAAAGAAAAAGTATTGGGCAAGGTTATAGGCAGCTTTGCTCATAGCAAGAAAAAGTTTTCTTTGCCCTTAAATTTTCATGCTTGGCACAGTATATATTTTATACCCGGGAAAATTCTTCTTTGTTTCATGCTTGAAATGGCAGGGTGTTAATCAATCCCTAAAAGAGTAGAACATGCAAAATTGAGGTGAAAACGTGACATCTACAGTGGACAACAGTCAATAACTTAAAACTTTTCTTCCATAAATTATTTATTTAGGCCATGAAATCATAATCTAAAAAGTTGTTTGATAAAACTTGACTGTAAGAATAACCTGCCACACAATTTGAGGGCAAATGATACCACGTAATGAAGCAAACTAGAACATTTTACCATTATGGTACTACTTTAGAAGCTTTAGCCTGTTTGGATTTCTAAATTGATATTCTAACAGAAGATGATTAAGGAGACTCCTTCAACCATCAGAAAGTACATCTAATAGCACTGCACAGTAGACACTGGCATTGGACTAGATTGGACTAGATTACTGAAGTATGGACTATGAATGGAAGACAGCAGAGGTGAAAGCATCATCATTAATCCAGGTGCTTCTTAGATGACTAGTTATTGGACACACAATTCATATGCTCCTTCATTCAGTTTCATATGAGAAAATATATCTGTCACTTGATAGGGTAAATTATCATACTAGAAATAAGATAAATTGTGCCCCATATTGAGAACTAATTCCAATAAAACTATTTGTGAATTTATGGATGACTGAAAATATCATTTTAAAAATAATGTATATATGTTGGCTAGGAAAGTATTATGCTTTCCTATTCTTTACTGAAATTATTTTGCTAAATAGAAAATATGTTGGATAAGGTCTTATATAATGAAGGCCTCTAAATGGAATATAATGGACTATATTAGGTAGAATGGCCTTGATTATGGAACTGAATCAATTGTAAATATTCCAATGACTTCAATGGAACAATAATTTATTATTTATTTACTGCTGTTCTCCCCTTGATCTCCTAACTGACCAGATTGATGAATAGTATACCCTACAGTCTACAAAATAGCCCTAATGAGCCAGGCCTATAATCGCATGATTCTCACGTTTTAAAATATCATCTGGAAGGATTACCCTAATGGTTTGTCTTGAATGAATTTCATCCTTGTTCTTTCTTTGGACAGTACTAATTGAATTTAAAACTTTCTTTTTCACTTATTATTTGTGGTAATTTCTATGCTTAGAACATTTGCATATATGTCCAGGAATGTATTCTATTTTGTCCATCAGGTGAAAACAGTGATTCATTTATGAAGCACTCCAGTCAGAATCCATCCCAATATTAAATACAGGATCAAGTCAGCAGTTGCATCTTTGATGGATTGTGTTGTCAAGGCTTTCAATGAAATGGCAATTTTCTACTTGTAAGCAGTTTTCTAGGAAAGAAGTATGAGTAAGGCCTTAAATTAGTATATAATTATCAAATTATGTTGTATTCACTACCTTGATTTAATTAGAATAAATGCACACAATTTAAAGAACAGGTCTCAGGTTGGAAGCTATTTCAATATAATTAAAAATGTCACTTAGGTGAGTTCATGTTTATATTTATCATTTTCCATAAATGTTCTTAAATGCTCCTAAAGAGAGTGGCTAGCAATAATCCTCAAGCTTTATTCAAGGAATAAATACAAAAAAAACCTTGTTTCATGATTATATTTTTCTATTTAGTTATTGAATATTAAGTAGCTGTTTCATGCTAGACATTTTGCCATGTCCTATTCTACAATACGAGCTCTCCTGGTTCTCAACCTACCTCTTCATTTTATCCTATTTCATTTTGATTTTAGGCAGCCCTTCATCTCAGTCTTCCTTATGTGTTGGTTTTCCTTACGTGATGTCTATGTTTCTTTCTTTTAACTCACCCAACTCTCCAGAGGTAATTGTATAACACAGTAGATAAGCCTTGAGTTTTGGAGTGATGTACAGCTGGAAAAAATAGGCTATAACTAGGAATTTGAACTTTATCTTATGAGCAACAAAAGCATCTTTAGCACAGAAATAAGATGAGGAAAATGTTACAGTAAGTGTAGTGGTGATGGGCCTTACCACAAACATCCTGTCCTGGACGGATGCTTATTCTACTTTGAGGGTGAGATCCAGTCTTCAGAAGAGAATTAATTAAGGGAAGACAGACGAGTAATCTCAAATTTTAACTTAGCTGAATTAGAAAAGAGTTTTCCCTGACCTCACATTAAATCAGTTTCTGGGGTTCATAAGCTCCAGGCTTAATTATCTAGGAAGGGACTGGTCTTGTTCTGAAAGCATAATATGTAGGGGAGTGGGAAGGTAGAATTCAGGGGAGGTTGAATAAGCTTAGTGATGCATAGTGATTGTTCTTGTAGCTATCTTGTGAATGAATTATACTTTGTCTTCCTCCCACCTTCCCCTTCTAAGGGCAGTTTTTGATCAACATGTAGACTCATAAGATTTTCAGAATCATTGCATCACTTCATTTCAATAGCAGTAGATATTTATTGGACAGCTGTTACTTTTGCTTTCTTTCCTTATCCTTGTTTGTTTGTTTTTTGTGACAGTACCTTGATTTTCTTTGGAGAACTATTTCCTCTTGTTTAAAATGGTTCTGGTGGAATTAATTATCAAGGTGCCAAGCCTCTTATGCCCAAGAGGTGGGCATGGGACCTAAGTTCAGCCAATCAGGCTCTTCCTGAAATTTGTATATTTAGTGAAGTGACACAAGGAGAGGAAATTATTCTAATCACGGGGCCCTGAAAAAACCCTTCATGTCCCTGCTCCCTTTATTGCCAGAACTGCCTTGGTACCTGAACTTCCTAAAGTTTGTTCTTTCAGGTTTCCTTTCAGTTCTATGAGTTATTTCATCTATATACTTTTATAAAATTATCTACGTTATAAGTTATCAAGCATTGTTTTTCCTTGATAGCAATCAAATATCACTAATTGATTTTTGTTGGAGATTGTTCAAAACCCTAAACAAAGCAAAGCAACACATCTCAAATCTTGCTTTTAACAAGACATCAAACAATTTCTGTTTTCAAAAGAACACTTTTCTTGTAATAAGTACGTATGATTTTTCACATGAAGACATAGTAGATCATTGAGTGAAAAAGACTCAGAGGTTTTCAGCTTGAAAAGCAGTGTATGGTAGTTAAGAGTGCAGCTCTCCAGGTGTATTGCAGGAGGTAAAATCCTGACCCCACCATTAGCAGCAATATGATCTTGGATAATTTTCTCAGACTCTAAATGCTTCCATTTCTTCAACTGTAAAATGGGAAGAAGATAATCCATGCGATGCACTTAGAACAACGTCTAGCACATAGTAAGAACTCAATAAATGTTAGCTCCATGCTCAAACTACACTGCTAACTTATGTCAACTCGACTTTGAGCTCCTTGTAAGCAGAGGCCTTGTTTTAGCCATGTCTATATTCCTACTTCTGAGCCAGATTGTGCTTTTTTTTTTAGTGGCTACACTACAATGATACATATGGGGTTTGTTTTTACGTGTGTTGTAGTTGTATTGATAGTCACACAGAAACCTAATAACAACTGTAACTTTATTGAGAACTTAATTAGAGCACCAGCCTACTATCCTTCTCCTACAAGGTACTCTGGCTTTAAATGGTTATAAACGTGTGTAATAATTTTCATTGTTTTATTTCCTTCTAGTTAATCATATTAGAATACCTCTGTTGAACACTTAAGAGTCCACCAATGGTTCTCAACCTCAGCTGCATATTAGAATTACCTGGAAAGCTTTCAAAAACACTGATTCCAGGTCACTACCCCAGATTAATAAAATCAGACTCCCTGGGGGTGTAACCTAGACATCAGCATTTTTCTCAAGCTTCCAGGTGATTCTAATGTGCACCCAGAAGTGAATCACTGTTTCTTGAACTCTGTTAGACCATCCTAGTAAGACACCAATAGATCTGAAAAATACAGAAGGCTTCTTTTTCCTATTAAGTGTATATAATTTTAGAACTGAGGAATTTTGGTTAAGTTGCCTGACTATAGTTTTCTTGTAACATTAAAGAATGGGGGTAATAGGGCTTCCCTGGTGGTGCAGTGGTTGGAAGTCCGCCTGCCGATGCAGGGGACTCGGGTTCGTGCCCCGGTCCGGGTGGATACCGTGAGCTGTGGCCACTGGGCCTGCACGTCTGGAGCCTGTGCTCTGCAGCGGGAGAGGCCACAGCAGTGAGAGGCCCACGTACCGCAAAAAAAAAAAAAAGAACAGGGTAATAAAGAAAAAGGCTATTTCTTTGTTTCTTCTATTTCTCCCTCCTGATCTTTCATCATCAGATTATAAGAAACTATATTGTTTCATTGAGAAAAGATGGAATTGGCGTAAGGATACTTGAATATATATATTTTTGGAGTCTCTTAAGAGGCCAGGATCTGTGTATTATCTGATTCCATTTTATAGACTATATAGTGTGTAAAAGTACAGATTAAGTTCTGCAATCCAAATGATTTATGTCCAAATTTATATTACCTCAAGACCTTTTGGAACATGACTTTTGGTTGGGATCAGAGAGGTGGTGTGTGTGTGTGTGTGTGTGTGTGTGTGCGTGCGCATGTGTGTATGTGTGTGTATATACATATGTTTTGATTGTTTTTATTATATATATATAATTTATATATATAAACTTTGTGCCTGTTGGCATTATTTTTTCTCTCTTGTGCATATACAGTTGTCCTTTTATCCTTATGTTCCAAGACCTCCAGTGGATGCATAAAACTGCAGATAGGTCTGAATCCTATATATATATGTTTTTACTATACATACATACCTATGATAAAGTTTAATTTATAAATTAGGCACAGTGAGAGATTAACAAAAACTAATAATAAAATAGAACAATTATAACAATATACTATAATAAAAGTTACTTGAATGTGGCCTCTCTCTCAAAATATCTTATTGTACAAATTAAATACCTTTTCCATTTTAACTAAGCACTTATCATGCACTGTGGCCATAACTTTTGCAGTTTGAGGTATAACAGCAAAACTAGTGCAGATTTTTTTCCTTCACAATTTCAGGGACAGAGTATTTGTTTTTAACTGTAGATCTTAGCAGCCTCAGCATAAGATTTTTTTCTTATTAAATCAAGAACTTTTACCTTCTCACTTAAAGGATGTACTTTGTGACTTCTCTCTTTGGTTTATTTGAATTACCAGTATCAATACTGTAGCACTTTGGGGCCATTATTAAATAAAATAAGGATTACTGAACACAAACACTGTAATACCATGACAGTCATCTGATAATGGAAACGGCTGCTCAATGACTAAAGGTGGGATTTGCTGGACAAAGGGATGATTCACATCCCTGGGTGGGACAGATTGGGACAGCACAAGATTTCATCAGGCTACTCAGAAAAGAGTGAAATTTAAAATGTATGAATTGTTTCTGGAATTTGGCATTTAATATTTTCTGAAATTGTAAAAATCAAAACTGCAGATGAGCAGGGACTGCTCTGTTTAAAGTCTTAACCACTTAATAACTTCTCAGACATTTAAAGACAAATATTGCCTCTCCTTCAACTTTTCTCTTCTCTAGGATAAACATGGGCAGTTTCATACATACCATGGTTTCATGAACATTCAGTATGTCCACTGTCTATCCTGTTTAATCATAGTAGCTGATATTGACCACACATCTACTATGTGTCAGGTACCAAATGCTTATTAAGTATTAAATCATTTAGTTCTCACAGCAACCCTATGAGAGAGTGGCTGAGTTGTTTTTTTTTGTTTGTTTGTTTGTTTTGTTTTGTTTTTACCAGATGAGGAAACTGATGCACAGACATAAAAGACATGTTTAGAAATCTGCCCTAAGTCTCAATTACAATTCTGGCAATTCTGTGTCTGCAGTCTCAGTCACTACATTATAATTATTTATATACTATGTAGCAATATATAATTGAATAAAAATGCAACCAAGCTACTAATCCATTGGAGGGTGAAAAAAGGGAACTTTTTCTTAAATTAGTTTAAAAAGAACTTTTCCATTTTTGGTCCACTACATAAAGCAAGAATTTGTATAGATCTTTTTCCCCCCTGGATAATCCATGGAACACTTTGCTACCATTATATACCATTATATATCTGTGGTTATTAAATAAATATAAAATCTACAAACTGTATTTGGTTTATGATATGATGTCATATTCACACAAATTTTAACCCTGTAGAAAATGGTTAACTACTTATGTAGCACAAATTCCATTTCAATCTGGCTTGTGTGTGTGCCATCTTTGAAAGGTAATGCATCAAGAAGTGACATCTAATATGAGTCCCCGGTGTTCATCATACCTCCAGGTTAATCTTTTCTTTAATGCCTTAGGTACTCACAGGAAATGAGGCGGGAAAAATATATCAATCCTAGCACATCTGAAGTAACAGGCAGGGGAAGTCTGTGCTCAATGGTGCAATATGTCGGGGAAGAAGCTAAGCCTACCAGAATGAATGCTGCTGAATTTGGGCAGCTGGCCAATATTTAACAGCACCAGAGAGGTGCAATTTTATTTTAATCGTCTGTTCTTATGTCAGGGCCAAGAGCAGCATTTCCACCAGCTTCTACTTCCCCATCAGTTACAATAATATGCACTTCAGAACTCTCAGTGCAGGGAGCTTGAATTTGCATATTAGCAGAGCAGCAAAATATATTTATTCCATTCATCTCTGGAAGGTGGGACAGAGAGGGAATCATGGAAGCGAGCACTAGTTTTTTCCAAGCCTTTCAGTATTAAAACATACCATCCTAGGCAGATAACATTTGAATCATGATGTCAAAATATAGCACAGCAATGCAGTATTTTGGAACCAGCAGCTCAGAGGAGCAGACAAACTATATAGGTGCTTTTTTGCACGAAGTTGACACTTGGATCCATCCTACCCTCTGAAGACTGGAACACATAGATTTGCCGCACACCCGGATGAAATAATTAACAATAGCAGCATCTTAAGTAAAATCAGAGCCTGAAACTACCAAATCTACTGTCTTGATGGGACTAATCTATCGAGTTTGTTCACAACCCTTTGAGTTTGTTTTTTCAATGAATTGTCTAGATTAAATGTTACTTGTACTTTGTACACACGCAGCCATAATTAAGGGTGACAAAGAACAACTCCATCTACAACTTATAAAATCATCAGGGAATGAGGTCAGATAAAAATAGATTGACAGTTTCTTTTGATTCCATTGCATCTTTTGCATGATTCCCTGTTTTCCCCACCTTGATGTTCTGCAATATATCCCATGCATAGTTCGTATCTTCATCTGAAGTCAGGTTGACCTTCCTGCTCCAGATTCTCCAGCTCTGATAGAACTTCAAAAATCTTAACCAAGCAATGCCATCTCTCCTTTGATCTCTCCTGAAATTAATAAACTTTACTATAATTTAGGGGTGTATATCTCTTTAATAATATTTCCACTTATCAAAATAAAAGTAATTCTTATACTTGTCATCTCCAATTTACATGACATCTAATTTACTTACATTTTTGTTTTAAAGTTTCTTGACCAGCGACTACTAAAAATCATGGACTATTAGACCTGATATAAGCCATGATGTCAGTAGTCAACACTTCTCTTTGTTGTTTAAATCTCTATAGTATTCTAGAGAAGCGGTTATCCAGGTTTTCCTGGATGCCTTCAAGTGGAGCTTACCATCTCACAAAAGTAATCTATCATACTGTTAATATTGTTCACTGTATTGTACACATATATGCCTTTTTAAATAATTTGTCAGTTGGTCCTAACTTTCTTTTTTTTAACATCTTTATTGGAGTATAATTGCTTTACAATGGCATGTTAGTTTCTGCTTTATAACAAAGTGAATCAGTTATACATATACATATGTTCCCATATCTCTTCTCTCCTAATTTTCTTCTATGATACATAACATTTAAAACTTCATCTACGTTGCAACTTTTCAGGTATTTGAAAATACCCCCTAATTCTTTCCCTTCTCTGGGATAGACATGACAGGTTCCATATATAACACAGTTTCATGAATATTTGACATAACCAATATCCTAGTTACTCTTTTCTGAATATGCTCCAATTTTTCCACATGTGTCATAGACATGGAAATGTTCGACACAGATCCCTCTTCAACCTGCCGCCCAGGTGAGGGGGCGTGAGGTCAGAAACAGCCTCCAGCCGTTAATTCCTTCAGGATCAGAATCAGGTGCAGGGAGCCTTAACCAAGGCCATGAACTTCCCAGAGCAGCTCACATCCTTTGAGTGAGGGAGGCAAAGTCATAAAGGCTCAACATTTCTGTCCAAAGAGGGATGACTGATGGGCAATGCTTGTCTCAGAACTCCCCACTGGGTTGGCCAAAGCTTTGTCTCACTTTTTTCCTCTGCCCATCACTGCTTCTTCCCTTCCCCATCCTGCCTTTTCACATATGTTTATCCTTAATAAGCATCTTGTACTTCAAACTTATAGTCTAATTGTCTACTTCCAGAGAACCTAATCTAAGACACTGTTTCTTTCTTCCTATATTGCTCTTTGCTCAGGCTAATTTAGAATATATTTTGAACCAAGTGCAGACCCTCTATTTATATTAAATGTAATTTTTAAAATATTGAACGACACAATATTAAATCTGTTTGTCGGGATTATAGCAGGTATAATTTTACCCTCCTACATGTTTGCTTCACCCAGGTTTGTCATTTAAAAACGATTACCACCATTTCTTAAATTTTTTTATAAAATGTTAACTAAGTCATTTTTATAGATTCACAAGCCTAGATTAACACACATCAATTAATTAGTGTTTATTGGTTATGATTATTCAGTTAAGAATCTGTTTTATTCTATTTTCATATAGCTAGAACAACATTAAAGAACTTATCTCCTAATTTTTAATTATAGCATATAACATATATTGAAAGGTACACAAAACCTAAGTCTAAAATTAATGTATAGGCAAACTCATGTATCCACCATGCCAACCATGAAATAAAATATTACCAGCAGCTCAAAAGCCCTTCAAGCCACTAACTCTACCCTCCTGTTTCTTGTAACCTGATAAGAAATCTTAGCCTACCCCCAAGGTTTTAAAGATGTTTTCCTTTATTATTTTCTAGAAACTTTACTGTTTTACCTCTCACATTTAGATAATACAATACTCTTGAAACTTGGTGTATGGTTTAAGGTAAGGGATCAATGTTCTTTTTATTATATAGATATGCAATCTATTGAAAAGAGAGTTTGTTCACCACTAATTTGCAGTGTCAACTTCTCTTTTTAGTTTGCTGAGGATTTTGTTGTCTTAATGTAAATAGTTATTGAATCTTATGCTTTTTCTGTTTTAATAAAATAATCATAGTTTTTCTCCTTTATTTTGTTAATGCGATGAATTCCATTGATTTTTTTAAATGTCAAGCCCCCTTTGCATTACTGGAATTCACTCAATTTGTTTAATATTTTCCCTTTTATATATCACTAAATTTGATTGCTATTTTTTTCTTTCCACTTTGTGTCCAGATTCATGAGAAATTTTCATCTGTAACTCTTTTTTGTTTTTCCCCTTGCAATGTTCTTGTCATTTGGTGTAAGAGTAATGTTGGCTTCATAATAAGACTTGTGAAGTATTACCACCTGAGGTTAGGAAATCTAGAGGCTAGAATTTAGCTTCTTGATAGGGAAGTTTACACTATTGCTTTCCAAACTTTATACGTTTCTAATGTACACATTTAAAGCTATATTTCACTTTAAGATCTGGTATAATTATATTTCACAATTATGGCATGTTTTAATTTCCATTTCATGTGGTTCAAATTTTTTTAAATTTCCATTTGCATTTCTTCTCTGATACATGGGTTATTTAGAACCATGTTGCTTAAATTTCAAACATTTCAATATTTCTATTGTTGATTTCTAATTTTATTCCTCTGTGGTCAGTGAATACTCTCTAAATGTTTCAAGTCTTTGAGATTTATTGAGACGTCTTTGTGTCCCAGTATATGGTCCATTTTGGTAAATGAATACTTCAGATAAATATATATTCTGCAGTTATTGGGTATAAAGCATATATATAACATATGTTAGGTCAGTTTGGTGAATAGTGTTGATCAAATATTTTATATCCTCATTGATTTTAAGTCTGCTTAATGATTTTATGCCTACTGATTTATTTCAGTTACTGAGAAAGGAGTGGTAAAATTTTTAACCGTGGTTCTGAATTTATCTATTTCTTTTTTGATTCTGTCGAATTTAGTTGCATATATTTTGAAACCATTATTTGATGCATACAGACTTAGAACTATTGTCTTCCTGATGAAGTGACCCTTTTATCTCTTTTATTATCAGAAATATTTCTTTTCGTTTCTATTAATATATCTTAAACATACTTTGCCTAATTTAATATAGCTTTAATAATTTTTGTTAATATATGCATGATATGGTTTTCCATTCTTTTCTTTCATACATTTTATGCCTTTTGATTAAAGTGTACCTCTTGTAAAGGAACATCTTGGGTTTTATTATTTCATAGTCTGTAATCTTTATTTTTTAATTGTAATTTTTAGTTTATTTATATTTAATTTTAGTTTGATATGTTTAGGTTAAAGTCTATTGTCTGGGTATTTGTTTTTTATTTCTCCCATCTGCTCTTCATTCCAACATTCCTCCTTTGTTGGGTGTAGAATTCTAAGTTGGCAATAATTTGCAGCTTTTCATAAAGAGACGGACCATCTCTCTTCTTGTTCATTTGTATGTAATGGATTTTTTATCTTTAGCTATACGTACAATTTTCTCCTTGTCTTTGATTTTTACACTTTTATTCTGATGTGTTTTTGCTTTTACCTTCCTGCATTTGTTCAGTTTTTTGGCTATAGTCTTTTAAAATCAGATTTTGAAAATTATTGACCCTTATCACTTTAAAAAAATTTCTTCTCAATTTTCTCCACTCCTTTCTTTCTGAAACTCAAACTATTAATAAGTAAATAAATATGTACAAATAAACATATTTAAAATAAATTTACTATTTATAAAGAAATAAATATGTTTTTCTTTCTTCTTTTAACCTGAGTTAGTATATACTAATCTTGTTTTCAAGATTGGTATGTTGTTAATTCATCTAATGGATTTTTAATTTCATACTTTTTATTTTTATGGCATATTTTATAATGTTTATTTTATATATATATATATAATTATCTGTTGAGATTCTCTTTTTATTCATTTTGTCCATTTTGTTTGATATATTTTTAATAGTGTTTTTTTTTCAAGTCACTGTCCATTAATCCCAACATGTGAATAATCCTTGGGTTTGTTTTTACTATCTGTTTTTTCCTCTTGACTATCTGTCACATTGCATGAAACTTCTCATGTCTCATAATATTTAATAGTATGCTACTATACAAAATACAGAGATAGAAGTTGATGCCATTTGTTTCTAGAAAATTTTCTTTTTTATGAAAATACTGTGAAAGGTTTGTACTTCAATCTAATTACTTAGTAAGGCCTGTTGGACCTGGGTTGCAAATCCAGTTACTTTCAGCCCACTTCTGTTTTCATAAGTCTCATAGGTGAGATCAACTGTATATTTATTGTAGTCTCTCCCTTATGTGGGACATGTTTTCTTAAGAATTGCAAGACTATAGAAGAGTACATTGCCTTTATGCCCTAAGGTGCTACTTTTCCTGCTTTCGATTGAGTCTGGCCATTCTCTCTTTCTGCCTTGTTGAAAGTTTGGCCTACTGGATGTTTGATGTTTGGAGGTTAACTCTTTAGCCTCACATTTCACAGACATTTAAAATATGGAAAATGTGTTGAGAGATAGACCTGCCGTGCACTTCTTATAGGCTTCTACTTCTCCTAGTAGAGTATCTTTGACTATGTCAAGCCTGACAGTCAACCCTTGCCCAGGCTTAGCAAATGCTTTCAAGGAAGAAACTGGCTGGTGATTTCCACTTGCCCAGGAAGGGCTCTTCCCTCTCTGGGGTTACATTTTATTTAGTTATCTTGATTTATAAGACTCTCATTTCTTTAAATTTTATTTTTTTAATTATCTTTCCTAGTTGTTACAGTGAAAGCAATGGTGTGTTGCTTCCTGTTGTAAGCATAAGTGCAATCAATCACAGTAGTTCAAAAAGCCACAGCCCTTCATTATAGACACCTGCCTCAGCACAGCTTTTAACTCAGGGAACAACATGTAATGTATTATTTTGCAGGTAGACAGATCACAAAGGAGTTACCCTACATTTTTAAAGGGTATTTATCTGAATATACATTTCTAAGTTAGTAGTTTCTTTTTTATAGAACTTAAAAAAAATTTATTCCCATTTTTTCTGTCTACCTTTGTGTGTGCTAAGAAGCCAACTGAGGGTGTCATATTGCTCCTTTGAAAGTAATGTGTCTTTTTCCATTGGCTGCCTTTAAAGTGTTCTCTTTGCCTTTGTTTTTCTACATTTTTTCTACTACGTTGTGCTTAGGTATAGTTGCCTTTCTATTTACGTTGTCTACGGTTGATGTGTTTCTTGAATTTCCAACTAGATGTTTGTTTAGGGAGCACTGAGACCATCCCTATTTGGTGCTTTGTTCAAAGGACTCACAAGATTCAACACAGAGTTGTACTCATGAGTAAGATTTATTATAGTTACACAGTAAGGATGAATAGCTGAATCAGTAAGGGGAAAATGCACATAAGGCAAAATTTGGAGAAACTAAGGCACATGTTTCCAATGTTCTGCTCTCTCTCTCGCAGCCCAGGAAGGGTCACACTGAGCATGCTCCTTTCTCCAGCAGTGAAAATGCAGCAGCATTGTATGCAATGTTTCTGTCCAGGGAAACCTGTCTGAGATTACAATTTTAAGGTTTTAATTGGGGGATAGGCACTCCCTGACAAAACTCCAGACTTTCAGAAGGAAAGCATGTGTTCACCATAAATCACATTGTTTTTTAATTTTATTGCAGTATAGTTTATTTACAATTTTGTGTTAATTTCTGCTGTACAGCAAAGTGATTCAGTTATACATATATGTATATTCTTTTTTTTTTGTATATTCTTTTTCATATTCTTTTTCATTTTGGTTTATCACAGGATATTGAATATAGTTCCCTGTGCTATGCAATAGTACCTTGTTGTTTATCCATCCTATATATAATAGTTTGCATCTGCTAATCCCAAACTCCCAATCTTCCCCCCAGTCGCCACCCCCATCAACTACAAGTCTGTTCTCTATATCTCTATCACAGAAATTTTAAATCCATGTCTGATAGCTCCAATATTTTGATCTTTTGTTGGACTGTTTCTCTTGTTCTCTTGGTTTGCAGTCACGTGATTGTCACTTCTTTTACGATTGGCAAATATTGATTAAATGTTAGCTATTGTGTTTAAAAAGTTAGAGATGGTTTGAGGCCCTAAATAATGTTATCTTTCTCCAGAAAGGATTTACTTCTGTTTCTGACAGGCCTTTGAGTAGAGCAAGTTCACCTTAATCCAATCACAAAATACACTTATTTGAATCTAGGCTTCATATAGTTGGCCCTCCATGTCTGTGGATGCAAAAACCACAGATATGGAGGGCAAACTATTAATTGTACTACGCCATTTTATAAAAGGTACTTGAGCATCTGCTAATTTTAGTATGGGGGGGTGGGAGCTCCTGGAACCAATGCCCCCCACATACAAAGGGATGACTGTACTTGGTACAGGTGGATCTATTTCTGCATTGCTTTTACTCTTGAGATAGCCCTCCAAATGCACAACCTAAAATCTGAGGCATTTACTTGGGACTCTCTTCATTTTGGACTCCAGATGTCCATTCTTTGTCTCCCTAAACCCATTGTATGAGCACAAGCTCTTCTCAGCTTCTCAGTCACCCAGCTATTATTTTGTGCTCAACTTTTAGTGTTTTAGCTGCCACTTTAAAGTCGACAAGTGCCTTGAGGAGGGAAGTTGCACTGACCATGTGGCCTTCCTCCATGAGCTTTATTTTCTTACTGGATTTTGGCCCTCAGGTCCTTGCTACCTTGCATGTCTCCAACACCTAAACACACACATTAGTAATGAGATATCTTAAGAAAGTGATAAATGGTGTTCACTGAAAATATAGAAGAAACTACTTGACTAGTTCTAGACAGTGCTTTCAGGCATGATTAACTAAATAGTGAATGTATTCCTCTCTCTAATGTAGGCATTTTTCTCATGTCCCCTCGCCTAGAAATGTCTTTTCCTCTTTTCTCCTGAAAACCAAAATCCACAAGATTTAGCTAATACATCATTGTTTTCAGAACCCCAAGTCACTTTACACATATCATTTCTCTTTCTCCTAGTTTCTGTTAGAACTTATTATCTGAATCATGTACTTCGTTTCTAATCACACAACTCTCGTCATGTTCTTTCAATCCATGTGTATATATAATATTTACAGTTGGATTATGTTGTTTGTAGACAAAGATCAATATGCCTTCTCTATTCACTTGCTTCAATCCTGCTCATAACTTTTCTCCCATGATTGTTTACTTCTCTCTTTTTTCTTTACTTTGTGGCTGCGCCTGAGATGCAGAGCCTTGGGTAAGTGGGCCTAGGAAGGAGGGAGAAACTTGAGTGCTGACAGTACTGCAGAGGTGTCAAAAGGAAAGAGTGGGTGATTGGAATTGAGAGAACAAGTGTAGTTTTACACCAATTTTCATGGTTCTCACCACAGAATACACCAAACCGAAGAGTTCTCCAGTTTTACCTGGGCATACAGTGGTCTCTACCTACTTTGTGGGCCATTTTACTTCTTTATAATACTAACTGAAGGAAGCTATGCCTGTGGGAAGTGTTCAATATACAGGTATAGCTTACAGATATTGTGGATTCAGTTCTAGACCACTGCAGTAAAGCAAGTCACACAAATTTTTTGGTTTCCCAGTGAATATAAAAGTTATGTTTATGCTATACTGTAGTCTATTAAGTGTGCAGCAGCATTATTTTTTAAATATAGGTACCTTAATTAAAAAGACTTTATTGCTAAAAACTGCTAATCATCATCTGAGCCTTCAGTGAGTCATAGTAGCAACATCAAAGATCATTGATCACAGATCACTATAACAAATATAATAATAATGAAAAAGTCTGAAATACTGCGAGTTACCAAAGTGTGACAGAGACACAAAGTGAGCAAATGCTATTGGACAAAAGGCACCAGTAGACTTGTTTGATGTAGGGTTGCCACAGACTTTTTTTTGTTTCTTTTTTTTTTTTTTGGCAGTACACGGGCCTCTCACTGCCGCGGCCTCTCCCGTTACAGAGCACAGGCTCCGGACGCGCAGGCCCAGCGGCCACGGCCCACGGGCCCAGCCGCTCTGCGGCACGCGGGATCCTCCCGGACAGGGGCACGAACCCGCAACCCCGCATCGGCAGGCAGACCCCCAACCACTGCGTCACCAGGGAAGCCCACCACAGACTTTTAATTTGTAGTTTTTAAAGTTAATAAAACCTGAGTTTTTAAGAAATATTTTATTTTGGAGATTTTTTTTTTTTGCCTGAAAACCTATCAATATCTCACAGAACACTACTAGTACTCTAAGGAACACATTTTGAGAAGCTTGGCATAGGGTACTATCTACCCCCAGTCTACTGTCAATTTTCTTTTCCATTGTACACTATTTTTTTTTTCTGTTTCCTAATACTTGGCTTTAACACTCTGAAAGCATCATGCTTTCAGTGCATGAAATGTCTGAATCCCTCTGGCTTACTGAAAATTCCCAAGGAAGTTTATATAATGTTTAGATACAAACTCTGTTCTCAGGATGAACGAAGGGGAAGTTTAGACGACTGTGTTAGTTTTGTATGGCTGCTGAAATAGATTACCACACACTTAGTGGCTTAAACAGCTTACAGTTCTGGGTATTGGAAGTGTGACTATGCTAAAGACTAAGATAAAATCATGGTGTCTGAGGGGCTGTATTTCTTTCTGGAGACTCTGAAAGAGTATGGTAGACAGAATAATGGGCCCTCAAATATATCTACACTCTAATCCCTGGAATTTGTGTGTATGTTATATTATGTGACAAAAGGTAACTGAACTTGAAGATAGAATTCAAGTTGCTAAGTAGCTTACCTTGAAATATTTATTTATTTTAGTTTATTATTTTAGTTTAAACTAAAATATTTAAATATTTTAGTTTATTCTGGCAATTTTGGTGGGCCCAATGGTCCATAAAAGTGGAAGCAGGAGACAGAAGAAGAGTTAGTGTGTAATTATCACAGCATGAGAAAGACAACCAGCCATTGTTGGCTTTGACTATGGAAGAGGGCCACAAGCCAAGACAGATGGGCAGCCTGGAAAAGGCAAGAAAACAGATTCTCCTCTAGAGCCTTCAGAAGGAATGCAGCCCTTTGGCACCTTTTGAGACCTAGTTCAGATTTCTGACCTCTAAAACGTATGATAATTGTGATGGTTAATTTTACGTCTTGACTAGGCCATGGGGTTTAGATATTTTATCGTATAGCAATCTAGATGTTACTGGAAGGTATTTTGTGGGTGAGATTAACACTTAAATCAGCAGATTTTTAGTATAGGCAATTATCCTCCATGATGTGGGTGGGTCTCATCCAATTATTTGAATAAGACTGGTAAAGTCTTTAAGATAAAGACAGATGCCACCTAGGGAAAGGGAATTCTGCCAGGGCACTACCTTCCACTCCAGCTACAGCTCTTCCCTATGTCACCTGCTCATGTGCCTGCCCTGAAGATTTCATACTTGCCAGCCCCATCAATGGCATGGGCAAATTCCTTAAAAAAAAAATCTGTCTCTTTCTCTGTATATATATACACACACATTTATATATATATATATATATATATATATATATATATATATATATAAATTTGTGTTGTTTTAAGCCACCAAGTTTATAGGAGTTTGTTACAGCAACAATAGGAAACTAATACAAGAATAATCGATTTCCTTGCCTTTTTATTATAATCTGGGATAGTCTCTTTATTTTAAAGTCAACTGATTAGTAACCTTAATTCTATCTGTAATCTTAATTCCCCTTTGTATCATAATATATTCATTGATCCTGAGCGAGATGTATGCATCTTTGGGGGCTAGGAGGGAGCATTGTTCCACCTATTACCACAACCAGTAAATCAAAATAGGAGATTACTAACTTTGGTATTTGAGAGCAAACCAATTACGTGTTGATTGCGATAATTTTCTTGGTTCATGAAATTCTTGTTCTTAAATTATTCTTAATTTTTCAGACATTGAACAATTCCTGGATGGCTCCTATCCCTAGTAGTTTGAAATTCTGATTCAAAATGAAAGAGAAAAGGGCTATATTGCTTCATATTTTTCAAGACTAAAGGCACTTAAGTTATTTTAAAGAGAAAACATTGGAGTCAGGGCTCTGATCACAATCAGCTAAATCAGTTAAGCTCATTTTTAATCCATTCACATTGTTTCTATATAAAATTTTATGCAACTACTTATTCTTTGCACTAGATCTTAGAATGCGTTGTATTGTTAAGTGTAAATATGTTAATTCACACATTACATAGGAATAGCATTTAGCTAATCTATTGTGGGAACAGTTGTTGTTAAGAAAGAAAATAATGTTTTTTAATCACCATGGCCTTATCATCGTAGTTTGTTGCTAGTCCAAGAAACATATAATATTTTAATACACAAGATATTTAGTGTGAACTTTGGTTTTGGAATGTACAAAAGAATATTTAATTCAGCTTCCTATTTAATTTGCATAGCTTTTAAAAACTACTTTACAAGGACAATACAGCATATTTTTCTTTTCCAAGGCCAAAATAATGAAGTGTTGACAGTCCCTCTGTAGCTTCAGACTTTAACAGCAAGAGTTTTGGTTTCATCAAAACCAAAGGGGTGGGCTTCCCTGGTGGCGCAATGGTTGAGAGTCTGCCTGCCAATGCAGGGGACACGGGTTCGTGCCCCGGTCCGGGAAGATCCCACATGCAACGGAGCTGCTAGGCCCGTGAGCCATGGTCGCTGAGCCTGCGCGTCCGGAGCCTGTGCTCCGCAACGGGAGAGGCTACAACAGTGAGAGGCCCGTGTACCGCAAAAAAAAAAAAAAGAAAACAAAGGGGATTTGAGCTCGAGAGAAGAAGAATGATGAAGCTATGGGTATTGCTGGCAGATATGTTTCTGAGCAGACATGAGTCAGTTCTCAGCATTCTAGGAACAACTAGGCAAATGGGTTCCACTTGCCACGAGGCTTCTCAGTTTATAAATCCCAGGAAAACAAGTATTGTATGTGATTTATTCTAGAATATTGAACTAATGTAGGCTTTATGCTTACAAAAGACAGCTATCAGCAGGAAATACTTGAATTGTCATTCTAATATATAAGATTAAAAAATCATTTTAATTAACAAGGATGCAGGCTGTATTAGAAAGAGCCCTCACGTAGGAGTCTGTACAGCATATTTAGACCTACTGTACCACTCGGCTGAATCACTGAGCAAGTCACTTAACCAATGTACATATTTTTCTGCCTCTGCAAAATGATGGAACTTGACTAAATTATTCCTATGGTCTCTGCAGTTCTTTCATCCCATAATTATGACATTTCTCTAATTCCTAATAATTAAACCTACCTCTCTGTCTTAACTGGATTAAAAATGGACTGCCTCGTATTTTAACCTAATCACTCCTAAATGATAGTTACATGTCCCCGGTTAGAATATAAAGTTTTTAGTCCAGGAGCTATGTCTCACATATCCTTTGTATTCACTATGACAGTAAGAAAAGTACTTGGAAGAATAGTTATTTAATACTCATTAAAGTGAAATAAACTAATTGCAAATATCTCACATGACTGTTTTTAATATTTGAGTTATTTTAAGATGGTTTTGATATTTCAGATTATAACTTTTAATTGTCCCTGTGGCATTCATCAGAGATCTAGGAATATTCATAATTTTTTTTTTTTTATTGCGGTACGCGGGCCTCCCATTGTTGTGGCCTCTCCCATTGCAGAGCACAGGCTCCAGACATGCAGGTCCAGCGACCATGGCTCACGGGCCCAGCCGCTCCGCAGCATGTGGGATCTTCCCAGACCGGGACACGAACCCGCATCCCCCACACAGGCAGGCGGACCCCCAACCACTGCGCCACCAGGGAAGCCCAGAATATTCATAATTTTGATTACCTACAATTAGCTAATAAGTTCAAGCAAAAACTTAAAGCCATAGCATTCCATAATGCTCCTGACAACTAATAGGAACCATAAACTCTACCACAGTTTCTCACTATTTGCCTTTTATTGTAAGTGCTTTTGGATCTGGGGACTATTCGAGATGTGAGGACAGTCACAAGGGGCTGGAAAAGTAGGTCATTAGAATGTAAATGCCAGAGATGTGTACAACCTGGAAGATCAGTGATTACCATAGTCCTGAGGAGGGGAGATCAGAGAAGAAAGGAGAATTGTCATGCTGTGGCAGAAGAGCTGCAGGTAACCAAGCCATATTTATGCGTCAGGATGGACACACAGATATTAAAGTGTGAGCTTTTTGTAAAATGAGCTGATCATGGAAAATTATTTTGTAGTTGATATTTCCTGTAGTGCCAGTTCTACCCAAAAGCAGCAGCTCTTATAGGTTCCTGGTTAGTTTAATTAATAGAAAAATGTAGGAAAAAAAAGTATATTCAGCTTACAGACTATAAATTGCTTGAGGAAACAGGAATCTAAAAATGAATAAAACTTAGTGGCAAAAGAGACAAGAAATCCATCTGTGTTCATTTTTTCCTTGGTAGAGGAAGGCTGTTACCAGAATATGTCTACATTACCCTTCCAATAAACCTGAAAACAGAGTGTGGATGAAAAGGATAGCTGGGATGAAAATTTTTACTTTTATTTTAAGCAAATTTAAGAAAAAATAGAAAAATGTCAAACACAGACATACATATTCCATCAAGAGGTGACATAGAAGACTTTAAAAAGAATTAAAATGCTACGCTGAAGCTAAAATCAAGGAAGGCTTCCCCATATTCTATTTCTGGTTGTTGAGAACCTATTAATAGGAGAAAATCTTCAGATGAAATGAGAATTGGTCTTGAGATATTTCAAAGGGAAACAAACCACCAGAAAGACATCTACATGCATTATGCAAATTTTTGAAAGGTCAAGGATTTTTAAGAAGGAAAATTAGCGAGTAAAATGTCTTGTGTTTTAAAAATCAACCCTCTCACCTCATTGCTAACAAATCCACAGAATGCTGCATATATTTTCACCATATTTTCTGAACTGAGATAAAGGGACAAAAAAAGTGACAACTTAAAATTAATTACCTGTTAACAGTGAAAAACAAAACTTCTAAGTATGTAGGGTTTTTTATACTTACTAAATAAGCTGTCATTTTATTGTCTAGTTGCATTTTAAACCTAATATTCTTGGGCTGTCCACTCTGCTATCAAATCAAACATACTTATCAAGCAAGAATAAAGTGAATAGGCCATATAAAGATAAACATAAAAGAAGATTGAAAGTTAGATCAAAGTTAGCAGTTGTTTTTAATATGTTGTCACTAGCATAAAAAAGTGCTAGCACTTGTATGAAACTATTTTTTACAGTGCATTTTTAATAATACAGTCATTATTTTCTTTTACATTTATATGTAAAATAAATATACTGCTATATAGTCACTTTCTAATGTATTTTTATTTTACGAAAGTAAACGAGTGTCTTTTTTTCAGCATTTATTTAAACAGACTACTTAAATATATGCATTCAAGTAAATATCCGCATAATTTGAACAGTTTGAAATATCTAGTAAGTTAGAATTTAGTAATGTTTTTTATTCTTTTCTCATCCTGGAGATAAAAATAATTCTAAATCTATCACCATGGATACAGAAAGTAAAATGTTAGTAAGTGAAGGCCTAAAAATATCATTTTCTTGGGAATTGTTTTCAATGATTATACCATGACATATCATGTAAATTAGAGTCAGAGTCTTTTCTCTCAATAAATGTTTAAATTAAATGAATGAATTAATACATTAATGAATAGATAGGTTTATTTTCAAAAGAACACACATACACACATGAACACAATCATTCATCGACTGCCTAAAACAGGATACTTAGTTATTGCTTAGTGGACTTAAATAATGAAGACTTGATAATCTTTTATAATCACTTATACAGATGTTTGCAGATATAATTTTTTTAGTATTTGTCATCCTTATATTCCTATATATAGGTGACAAATTAGAAAATATGATTATTTTAGTAGAAAAATATCATCATACGTACTAATATTGAAGTAATAAACATCCTACTTTTATAAATCTGCCATGCTGAAGGACATTTCAGAAAAACAATAAATCAGTTGAGAGTAACCTGATATTTTCCCTACCTTTTCAATTACCTCTTCCATCTTTCTACTGTTCTTGCTTTCATACTTTATTTCATACTATTTTCAAGAATAAAAGCTGCCGGGCTTCCCTGGTGGTGCAGTGGTTGAGAGTCCGCCTGCCGATGCAGAGGACACGGGTTCGTGACCCGGTCCAGGAAAATCCCACATGCCACGAAGCGACTGGGCCCGTGAGCCGTGGCCGCTGAGCCTGTGCTCCGCAACGGGAGAGGCAACGACAGTGAGAGGCCCGCGTACCAAAAAAAAAAAAACATTTTGTTAGTCATTTCAGCACTCTGAAGTGGGGAGGTTACATTTGCAGCTATTTACAGTGAAATCAGTATGTTGAGAGTCATGGTCCTATAACTAGACATAATATCCTCTTTATACAGTGCTTGTGTTCTTTAATGGATATTTTAAAATTAGTTGTTTTTATTTTTTTCAAATTTATTTTATTTTTAACTTTTTATTTTATATTGGAGTATAGTTGATTAACAATGTTATGTTAGTTTCAGGTGTACAGCAAAGTGGTTTGGTTATACATATACCTGTATCTATTCTTTTTGAAATTATTTTCCCATTTAGGTTGTTGAGCAGAGTTCCCTATGCTATACAGTAGGTCCTTGTTGGTTATCCATTTTAGATATAGCAGTGTGTTCATGTTTTTAAATGGACTCATACTTTATCATTGGCATATATTAGAATTTATTGGATATTTATTTTCATTTGTTATTTATTATTCAGTCAACAGTACTGATAAAATTAATTATCATTAATGTCTAACTCTGAAAATTTTATTTCTCCTGACCTTCTGACATGTACCCAGGGATTTTTCAAGCAAATACTTTATTGCACAGTTTTCCACATAAATTAATATTTTTGTAAACCAGTAAGGGAACATTAACTTCCTAAATTTGTCTTGTTATTCTGGAATTATGCATATCATCTCATTTGGCAAGACTATGCACTTGTAACCGAGCACAAGAGCTTAAGGAAATTCTTCCTTATGACTAGTTAAATATTTCCTGAAAAATATAAAGAGGCTTTAGTGTGATAAATACAAAAGATTGACAACTGTTATGAAGTTATAAAACAATTTATTGAAGTATATAAAAGCCATACTAGCAATATGGGTGTACTCTTGGTACAAACTCAAATACTAAAGAGTATGACTAGCTATAATTTTACCTTCTGGTATTATTTTCTGAGCATAAACTATGTAAATTCAATGTGCTAGCAATATTTAAGCTAGTAAAGTATAGAAATGAGCTCTGGAGTTTGTACACTATTAACTGTGTAGCGTGATTAAAAACCTTCATTCAGTAGCAAATTTTAGTATTTAAGATATTTTAGATTATTGGAAGTCACCAAAATAGACATTCATTAATTTACTCATTCACTAAGAATCTATGTTAGTTTCCTATTGTACTGTAACAAGTCTGTGATAACAAACTTAGTGGCTTAAAACAACACATAATTGTTATTTTACAGATTTGGAGGTCAGAAGTCTGAAATAGGTCTGACGTGTTAAAATCAATTTATCGATAGAGCTGTGTTGCTCTTAGAGGCTCTAGGGAGAAATATGTTCTCTTGGTTTTTCCACCTTCTAGAGGAAGCTGCATTCTTGTCCTCCTGATTCTTTCCTCTGTTTTCAAAGAACATTACTCAAACCTCTGGTCCTGTCATCGCATCTCTTCTCTCTGACCCTCCTGCTTTTCTCATATTATTGAACACCTACTTCATGCCAGACCCTATGCTAACTGCTGGGTATATAGTGTTGATGAGGAAGACTTAGTTCATGTCAATGGAGCTTAGATTTTCGTTAGAAAGCTAGAATAAAAAGTGTAGGGGTGAACACATTTATCCACACCAAAGACACATGGTGTTGTTGTCTATGATTTATCTAAACTTCTTCACGAATCCATCTTTTTGGGCTGTGGTAAAGATATTTTAAAATGGCAAATTTATCTCTGTAATTTTTGTTTGAGTAGTTTGTCTCATTCTCTTTTCAGTAAATGTGCATTCTTTCCAAATTTCTTCCTCTCTCTTCCTAAGAAGGTGACTGGGTTAGAGGATAGGAATTCTTGACCTCCCAGAAGTAGAAGAGGGAGCCTTGGATCAGCTGATATCCACTGCCTATCACTAGTCCTGTTGTGATGTGCTGATCCGGTCTAATTCCTAGATCCATTAAATTGATTTCTGGTGGGTAAGGCTGCTGAACTTATCTTTAGTTCTCTGGGAGAATTTCAAAGCTTGATGGTTCTCTTTGGCTGATTCAATTAACAGTATTTTGGCTCTTAAGATGCTGTACACTCTGCAGCCCCATGTGGTGCCCCAGACAGGCTTACCTCTTTTTCCAATGTGTCTCAGGACTTGGCATATGCTTTTCTTTCTTATTAAACTACATTTCCCCACATGATCAAGTGGCAGCTCATTTCCTTCTTTTTAGTTTCAGCTCAGCTCAATGTCACTTTTTGGAAAAGTATCCTTTGGTCGCTCAACATAAAATAAGTAACCCTTTGTGATTCCTTATATCATTCCCTTATTAACTCATAACAACCTGCAAGTTTTATATACAATATAATAATCAGGGATAATAATCAGGGGCAATCTGTGATGATTCTAAAGTATTTTCAAGTCCTGAAAATCTTTTTGCCCTACAGTTTGCCACTTATCAAATCAACAGAAGGGAATCAGGGAAAGAACTGGTGCTATTGAGAACATAGGGTTCATATCTCAACTTTCAAAGATAATTTCTTTTTAAATTCATAATGAAAAGAATGGCCATTAAAGAAACCAAAGGAAAAGATTTATTGTTTCACTCCTGAAACATATCAAGAGCCAGCCCTTGTGGATATGATAATATTAGAAGACAAAAGGGTTCCAACTAACCCTTATAGAGTCTTGAGGAAAAATTGTATATTCAACTGGAAAGTTGTTCAAGGGCAAAGGCATAAAATAAAAATGTTCTGAACATGCAAGAACTCATGAACATTAGTTTCTTTTATCTCTTTTTGAAAAACAAAAAACAAAAACTATAGTACAAATATTATGCCAGAAGCATTAACAGAGAACCTATGTCCAAAAGAATAACAATGAACATGATTTTTACTTGACTGAAGGACTGAAACATAATTAAATGTGGAGACTAAAATTCCAAAGACAAATATATATCTTTCAAACCTTCATAATGAATGACTTAAGTAGCAAAAGTTGGAAGAAAAACTTCTAGAGAAGGTGAGAAGTACCTTTTAATGTTAGTGGTTAAAAAAATGGTATTTGAATCTAATAAAACAATGGAGGTATAAAAGTAGTAAAAGATAAAATAAAACACTAAGAAAAATGATATGATCAACTACAGTTGGATTGTAATTTGTGGTGAGGAAAAGGAAGAAGAAATACAAACATGCTAATTTAGTTATTATACATACAAGAAGTGTATTAGTTAAATTTATGGCTTTAAATGTAATCAAGAACAAACTTAGAACAAAATATAACTCTTCCAAATTTTCAGAAGGGGTGTGTGTGTGTATGTGTGTGTATTTTGGTGTGTGTATATATATATATACCAAAAAAAGCAAAACTAATACAAACATGTTGCAAAATTCTCATAAAATCCTGTAGAAATAGAAGAAAATAACATAGGATATAGGAACTAAGAGTATATATATCTGCCATGCCTATAAGTGTAAATGAGATAAAACTCACCTATTTTAAGATTTTCAGATTTGATCACAAAGTAATATCCAGGTAAAAACAGTAAACAACAGACATAACTAGAACAAAGTGATGTAGAAAGGATGAAATTTAAAATATCAGTAAAGGGAGAAAATAGGGGTTCTTACTTTAAGATTATGTTGCTTTAGGGACAAAGATATTAAATGAGGTAAAGAAGAGGCCTTCATAATGAAAAATTGTATGCCAACATGAAGATCTAATATATGTGAAAGTAATGTGGGCCAGCATTCACAAAATAAAAATGGCAGGATATAGAATGTGATATTAACATACATTTGTTAAAATGCACAATAATAGGTAAGGAATAGTAAACTCAAAGTCATTTGAACTTATATAACTATTGAATTTTGTGCCTGCATATAGACAATGGTCCTTTCCAGATTTTCGTGGAATATTCAAAATATGACTGTGTATTAGGACATATTTTAGGACAGGACCATACAATATGACCTATGTGCCAAATTTGGTCTGCTGCCTGATTTTGTAAATAAAGTTTTATTGGAACACAGGCATGCTTATTCTTTCATGTCTATGGCTGGTTTTATATGCCAATAACAAAGCTGAATAGTTGAGAGGGAGACTGTATGGACCACAAACTTGAGAACATTTGCTATCTTGCCCACTAGAAAAAAGTTTGCTGATTGCCTAAATTACTTAATGAACACTAATAATTACAAAGTATAAAGAGTATAAATATATGTGTACATGTATATAGATATTGATATAATCTGTGATCACAATGTATTAAAAATAGAACTGAAAGAAAATATTAGAAAATAACCACCACAACAAAAATTCTTACTATCTAAAGAAAGAAGCTAATTTTATGAACTCAAATTGTTAGGGAAAAACACTAACCTTAAAGAAATGAGTAAATAAAAATCAGATAAAAATATCTAAAAAGTAATAATGAAAAACCATAGATAAGCACATATATGATATAGTTCAAGTAATGCTCGGAGGAAAACCTTATAGCCATAAGGAATTGTGCTAATAAATAAGAGAGAATGAAAATAAATCAATTAAAGACTAAATTCAAAGATTTAAAACAATAAAAATAAAATAAAATTGTAGGATGAGAAGTAGAAAGATCGAATTAGGAAAAGAATAATAGAATCAATAAATAAATTCAGGAGGTGGCTTTTTGTAAAAACAAATATATATTATGTAACCTAACAAATTAAAATTAAATAAAATAAAAAATAAGGGAGTATAAACACAGAGAACATGTTTAAAGAAAGATAAAAGGCTACTTTGATGAAGTGAATTTGAAATAGTGGTTGTTTTTCAAAAGAAATGCTTTATAAAAGAAATAGTTTAAACTATCAAATTTACCCCAAAAGAAAGAGAAAATCTAAATAGACAAATTACCAAAGAAGACAAAGGGAATATTGTCAAAAATCTGCCCACCACAAAATAGTAGGCCCAGATTCCATCATCCTTTAAGGTAAATTCTACAAAATTGTTAAAGAACCAGTAACACCACTGCTACTTAAACTGTTTCAGGACAAAGAAAAAAAGGGGCAATTTCCAATGTCATTTTATGAAGTGAGCATGACACTGATAACAAAACCTAAAGAGAAGGGCACAAAAGATGAAAATTATAGACCAACCTCACTTATGAACAGGATGCAAATATATGTTAAATACAACATTAGCTAACCAAATCAAACAGCATATTAAAATTACCTAAATGGGACATGTTCACTAAATGTTAAAATGGTTCAATATCTGTGAAGCTAATAATATAATTCATCATGTTAAGAAATCAAAAAAGAAAAATCACATGTGCAACTCCAAAGTGATCAAAAGACAATTCAATAAAATTAAATATACATTCTTAATAAAAAATTTGTAAATATATGAATTAGTTTAAACGTTTAAAAGTATATATTTATCTTAACCCTAAATTCTTTATAATGCACAATGAAGAAAAGGCTAGGAAAAATGGTATTCAAATCATTAATAACATAAAGATGTCCATTATTACTGGTATTATTTATGACAAATATGGAGATACCAGCCAATACAATTACATAAGAGGAAAAAGTAAGATATAAAATTAGAAAATAGGCATATACTTATCCTTATGTCATTATAGTATATACATTATTTGTTTATATTGTGCATATATACACACACATATATGCTAACCAAAATATTACAAAAAATAAACCCAGCAAGAATTCACAATTTCAGTAAGGTCTCTAGACACTTCCAAGGTGTTTCATAAGAACATATCCATACAAATTCTATTGTTTGTATATGGGTTTGTTTAATCAGGAGGGACGAAAGATCATAGCCAAAATGTGGGAAGAGAATAAAATAGGTAAAATTATCATATAGTTTTAAAATATAACAATGTTACATAGAGTTTGATGTCATATAATGGAATATTGATTGTATGTTTAAAGCTCTTAGTTTAAGTGGAGTAAACATTTTTATAGTTGGTATCTTCCTGCCTTAACACAGGAAGTAAAAATGCATTTATTAATATGGATTAGAATATGACTAGCTATAACTCATTGAGAGTTTTGAATAAATGTCCCTTCAATTATGAAAATTTACATAAAATATTTGTAGAACATAATTGGCTCAAATATTAAGAAAATAATGTTCATACAATTTTTGTATGCAACTTTGGCCTCAAACTCTAAGAAATGTTCCTAGTATTTAAGTGTGAAGAAAGTAATTTCTTTATTGGAAATCTCACTGAATACTGATTCTCACTTTTCTTTTGCCAATGCTAATGTTTATTAGTGATATTTAGATTATAATTGTCAGGAATTGGCTAGTATTTTATATTAATCTTAGAGGTTATTTTATGCACATCAAAACATCAGAAAATATTCACCTCTGGTATGTACAGTTTGAAAAGTAAAGTTTACAGAAAAAAAAAAGTACATTTGTGCTGCTGAGATTGCACCTTCTATTCTATTAACCTTGAAAATTAAACTTTTCACACCTCAGGTAGGAACTTTCTAATGATTGAATATTCATGTACTATTCAACAGCCCATCAAATGAATGTGGCAGTTTTCTGATTTCAACTGAATGTAATGGTGAAATGTAGAATAATGATACAAAATATAATTTTATCCTTTCTTTACTCTTAGAACATGAAATTTATAATTTTCTCATTATACCAGTAACTGTAACCACCAAGAATATCATCAAAATCAAATTATAAGATGGTTGCATTTGTGTTTTTTTTTTTTTTTTGCGGTACCTGGGCCTCTCACTGTTGTGGCCTCTCCCGTTGCGGAGCACAGGCTCCGGACGCGCCGGCTCAGCGGCCATGGCTCACGGGCCCAGCCGCTCCGCGGCATGTGGGATCTTCCCGGACCGGGGCACGAACCCGTGTCCCCTGCATCGGCAGGAGGACTCTCAACCACTGCACCACCAGAGAAGCCCCATTTGTGATTTTTAAATAACATTTTCAATTTTCCCTTCTTTACCTTAACCTACCTTTGGTAATCCACATGCCTGAATTTTTTTTTAATTATAAAACCCTCAAATGCTAATTCATCAGTTTATAACTTCCAACTTCAACTAGTGCTGTAGTATACCAATTTGAATTTTTTAACCTTATTCAACTCTCTCCCTTATTTAGTTATTTCAGGAAATCTACCACTATCCTAGATACCCCACTCCCACTCCATTTATTTTCAGCAGATGAAAGATCTTTAATTGAGGGGGGAAAAATCTATCAATACTTAACTTTTTGTCTCATTTTCTTTCATGATAGTCCTTAAAGTGTGGTCGATGGACAACTAGGGGTCACTGAGGTCAAAATTATTTTTATAATATTAAGATATACTTTGCCTTTTCACTGTGTTGATATTTGCAGTGATGATGGAAAATCAATGGTTGGTGAACTGATGGTACCTTAGTACAAATCATGGCAGAGGTATAAAACTGTTATACTAGTCATTCTATTCTTCACTGCCCTGCACTTGGAGAAAACAAAATGCTAGTTTAATTTAAGAATGTCCTTGATAAAGCAGTGAAACATTTTGATTATACTAAATCTCAACTCTTGATTATATACATTTTTATAAATATCCTGAATGATGACAATGGCAAATATACACAGAACACTTCTGATGTATACAAAGTATGATATCTTTCTTGGGGAAAATAACTTCTGTGAGTGTGTGTGGGTTATAAATTGAACTAGCCACTTTTTTTTTTTTTTTGAACTAGCCACTTTTTAAACAAAGCACCATTTTTACTTGAAAGAACAACTTATAAAGTGAGGTTATTTCAACTTGGGTATTTGGCAGACATTTTCACAAAAATAAATACAGGGGACCTTTTATTTCAGGGAAACAACTGACATTTGTTGCCAATGAAAACGTGAGCTTTTAAGTGAAAATTAGGAGTTTAGACAACTTATATCATCCACTGTAGATGATGACTTCCCAATACTTAAATATTTTCTGGTAAATTAATAATAATATTAGAGAATATATATTTTTATATTGTATGATTAACCAATGTTTTTCAAATGACCAAACATAATGTTACAACATCATACATAGATAAAATAGTCCATTTAAAGTATAGATAGACTGAATGAATTTATTATTAAAAGAGTATTAAATGTTCATTGATATAGTTTCAGATTCCACACTGTAGCGAACCTGTAGAAAACTACCACTTGATGAGTTTTAATGTAGTATTAAAGAAGACTACTCACAAATATCTAAAAAAGACTATTAAAATACTTTTGTGTGTGAGGTGTGTTTGCCTCATATACTTTAATTACAACAACATATCACACCAGAGAGGCTACTATCTGCTAGATATTTGCTTACAATCTTGGAATACGACATTGAACCAGATGATAAAGTACTTGCTCTCACTGAGCACACATAACTGTTCCTTGCTGTATCCCTGGAGCTTGGGACAAATAGGAATATAATGATTACTGATTTAATTTTATAAGTAGTTCTGTTCTCTGACCTCATATTCTCAGTTAATTTTGCTGATATCTCTTTCACGATTTGCTACACTTCCCTTTCAAAAGTGTGTATTCATTAGGGTACTGCTTTTATTGTCTGTATACTTTCTTTCTGGGTACTTGTTCACTTAAATATACTTACCTGTCACCTAAATGCTCTTGGACCCTTAAATATATATTGCTAATTTTTGCCACTATTGTAAATTTCAAAAAAAAAACTTCAAATTTGAATTTCCAATTACCTGCTTTACTCCTTTGCCTAAAAATAGCAATAACCATTCAAACCAACATGTCTCAAAACAAATCCAGTTCTCTATCTCCACTCTTTCTTCATGGCAAAGACTTCTCTTCTACTAGAAAGAACATCTGAGTAGATTTGCCAATTGTATCACACCAGCATATCATGACCATATTTTTTTCACGTTAAAACTGAGTAACACAGTCTAATTTGTGTGTCTGTGTATTATTTGTTTCATTGATGTTCTACTTTTATGCAGTGTATCATTTATTCTGCTTTAATCTCTAGCATGCTTTTATTTTTTAAACACTTTTTATTGAAGTGAAATTCATATAATAAAAATAAACCCTTTTAAAGTGAAAATTTCTGTGGCATTTACTACATTAACAATGTTGTACAACTATCACCTCTAATTCAAAATAGGTTCATCACTTTAAAATAAAACCTTGTACCTATTAAGCAGTTACTCCCCGGTTCCTCCTCCCCAAGCCCCTGGCAACTCACCACTAAACTGCTTTCTGTCTATATAGATTTATTCTGGATATTTCATATAAATATGAAACAGCTTCTTTCACTTAACATAATGTTTTGAAGTTTATGCATGTAATATATACCAGTATTTCATATTATATTTCATTTTATCAGAATTAAGTTTTCTGATAAAAGCCAAGATGCATGATAGAACTTCAGAAACCTCAATCAGTATGCAGAAATCATAAATCTAGCCTCAGGATTTGGAGATAAGGTTATACACTTAGAATAATAGTAGTAAAAAGCAACCACAAACCCTCATAAAATGGACAACTTAGGGGTGTCAGAAATACTTTAACTTAAGAGAAGATGTCTTGGTAAGTGCTGTCCCTGGAGACTTGAGTGATATCATGTCCAATCAAAAGGATCTGAATGTATCCACAGACTAGGGAAAAATGGAACTCATTCAATTATGTTATAATCTTATTTTCAGAAATAAAGATGTGGTAAACACTAATAGATAATAGAAAAGTAGATAAAAAGAAATTGTAAGTATTAGTGAACACATTCCAAAGGAAAGAGAAAATGAATCTGGCAGACGCAGTTATTTAATTCACAAGGGAAATCTATTCTGTTGTGAGGCAGAAATATTTTATCAGGCTTCTCAGTAGACAGAATGAAATATCATTCAAGACAGTCGAATTCTTTGCTGTGACTCTATGCTCATCAAGAGACCTTGAGGTTATTTGTTTAGAAGTTTTATACTGATAAGAACTCCCATGGATAATGGACATAAATACACTGGATTTCTGGTATGCAAGGAGTCTGTTTTGCATTAATCATTCTATAACACCTAGCATCGTACCTGACACAAGCCACACTCAGTAAATGTGAGCTGAATGAACTAGTAAGTGAACAAAGCATATAATGCTTTGTTGTGCTTAATCTTGATGTGGATAGAATAAGTTGAAGTAAAATATACTATGTTAGTCAGTTTACCATCTTTTCTCCAGCATAAATAATTTGGACAGTTGGGTTATTGAATGTTTAATCATCCATTACATTACTGAATAGAAAAAAATAAATTCATTAACAATCTGCCTAGGATAATTAAAGGAATAATTTGATTGGAAAAATTAAAATGATTGATATAGATATTAATATGGTAAACATCCAGTAGAATCAGGAGGATTTTTTGCCAAATATTATTATTCAGAGATAGGATACACAGAGATATTGTTCATCAGATATTCTGGTTTCCTAAGAATGACTCAGATTCTCAAGTTATACAAGGGCTCTCAAGATTCCACTCTGGAAAATACTTTCTACTTGGAAAAATTGCTGATACTGTTAACTCTGGAAAGCATGAGATCCCCATGGACTTCCTTTTTGGTAAGAAAGCTCAGGGATAATTGCAAGAGCCATTTTTAATAAGATAGGTTAGATTGCTGATTAGTTTGTTTTTTTCAAATTACATTTTTGCAAGTTTTTACTTGAAGGCATTTCTACTGTATCATAGCAATGTTGAAATTTGCTCACAACTCAGCAGATTTTGTTCTCCAAGGATCCCAGCTGTCTTAGTATATTAGTCTTGTTATTAAATCTTCCTTTTATGGTGAATCTATTCTAAATGAATATACATTTATTGAAAGCCTCTTTTTCCCTCTTACCTTTGTAGTGATTTTCAATAAAGACTATTGTTATGTTAAGAGTTTATGAAAATAGTTTTCTGACCATATTGCCTAGTGAGGGTTATGACAGCTTTCAGAAGCATTTTATGTGGGTGTCTTACGTAGTCAATTACAATGAAATCCTGCTTGCAGTGAATCCAGGGGGATTAGGGAGAAAAATATGGGTAAGCACAGCATTTCCTACTTGTGCAAAGTACTTGATTGTATCCTCCAAATTCCAACAGGTATTCCAAAGGGCAACTCCTAAAAGGATTGGCAATTCTATTTAGATTCATTCTCATGCTTCATTTTCTAACATGATCTTATATATCTTATATTTTGTGGTTATCTACAGGATTAGGCAGCACTTTCCTCAAAGTAGACCAAAAAAATATCTCATCATTATCTCAAAAAGTGTTGGTTAGTGCTAACCAAAAACTAAGAACTCTTTTCATTACCTACGTTTATGTGAGAGGATTTTTTTTTCAAAAGTATGAAAATTTTAGGGCCACTGTGTACTTTCTTAGAAGAAAAAGATGATTGACTTCTTCTAAATTATATATGTAATCTCTCACTGAATTTAATTGGTTAACTCTTCTGGGTATAATTGGATACATAATTCCTGTGTTCACATAGTGAAGTGAAGTGGGAAGATTTTCCCTTGTTCTTAGTCAGAGAAGATGGCACAGATTGATGTATTACAGAGGGCTGTGTTGGCTTCTGAAATGTAGAGATGCTAAGTCTTAACACTGAAATTTTAATAACTTTGAAGTGATTGGATGAATTGAGAAACTCTTGAAGACTGAGGACTGCTGTGTACCTTTAATACATTTCTGGGGTGTTCTATACTTATTTATAGGACACTTTTACAAATTTGGTGCATATATTTATACATTGAAATACATAATTTGGTCTTATTTGTTTTTCAAGCTCAGCCAGATCCCTTTGCTCTCCATGGCTAGATAACCTCATAAAGTTTTCTTTATGCTTATGTTAGAGTTACAGATACCTGTAACCAAAATATGTCTGGTCTGTAATACACAAAAAGCTTTTATTGAGGGCAATTCCATTTGTCGAGTCAACAAACTTATATACATCATCTACCATGAACCAGATCCTAGAAACACACACATAAATACCCTGACTTTTCCTGCTCTTGTTCTTGCAATGTAGATACATAAGAAGCTAATGTCATAGGGAGATAGAACTAGGAGGGTCTGGGGAATCCTCGGAGAGGAGGAAATATTTGAGGAGGCATTTGAGAGAAAGTAGATACTTACCAGGAAGATCAGGGAATGATTTCAGGTAGGGGTGTATATGTGTGTGTTAGGAGGAGACAGAAGAGTCTAAGGAAGCTTGAAAAAACACAGATGGGAACTTTGAGAGGTGCAGAAGAGCATAGCTCACATTTTAGAGTGAGAGAAGAGCGAGTGAAACAGGGAGAATGGGTATATAATAGAGGGCTTTATAGGCTGTGTAAAGGACTCGGGACTTTATCTTTCAGAAGATGAGAAAGCACAGCAGGGTTTTAAGTAGGCAGTTTGTGTGTTTAAGAAATGTCATTCCTGGGACCTCCCTGGTGGTGCAGTGGTTAAGAATCCACCTGCCAATGCAGGGGACACGAGGTTCAATCCCTGGTCTGGGAAGATCCCACATGCCACGGAGCAACTGAGCCCATGCGCCACAACTACTGAGCCCACGTGTCAAACCTACTGAGGCTGCGTGCCACAACTAGTGAAGTCCATGCACCTAGAGCCCATGCTCCGCAACAAGAGAAGCCACCACAATAAGAAGCCCGCACACCGCAACGAAGAATAGCCCCTGCTCGCAGCAAATAGAGAAAGCTCGTGCGTAACAACGAAGACCCAATGCAGCCAAAAGTAAATAAATAAAAAATATATTAAAAAAATAGATTAAAAAATAAAGAGGGTACATGTGTCTTTAAAAAGAAAAAGAAAATGAAAAGAAAAAGGTCATTCCCTAGGTATGTGAAGGATGGATTACTGTAGAAAGCCAGGAAGCAGAGAGATTAGTTAGGAAACTGCTGATATTGTCCAGGCAAGAGATGATGAATTAAGTATGAGAGTGGATAGAAGGGCAAGATACAATCAGGATAATGTGTCTAGCTCAAAACTAAGTGTATAATGAATACAAAATGCTTTCTGCTCTAAGGAGATTATATGTTACTTACATATTTAATTGTTGGGAGACAGGAGTGAAAACTGATAAAGACACTACAAAATGACTAAATGTGGTATAAACACATGGTTTGATGAAAAATATATCTATACTGTTTGGTAATTTGAATACCTCAGTAATTAATAAATCTATATGCTGAAGATATGGCTGAGTGCCTACAAAAGGTATTTCTAGAATTCTCTAGCCTTCCCTTTGGTCTGAACTTTCTCCAGTGTCATCCTACTGTAGAAATAAAAATCATCATCTTCCTGATAAAATAATAGCTTAGGATAATTCCAAGGAGGAAGTGAATATCAAAGGATAGATGTGGCTTAGAGGAAAAGTTAAAGAGTTTTTTAGTAGGAGGCCAACGTAAGTACAGGTACAGTGGTAGGAACTGATATGGTGTGTGGAAGAGGCAGGGAGGATAATGATTTGACTGAAGCAGAGAATTTGTGTGTGGCACTAAGGTTGACTAAGTATGAGGGGCCTGTTCAGTGTTACAGAAGATTGTGAAAACCCAGCTCAGGAATTCACCTGTTAGCTAATAGACTCATATTTATGCCATTATATTGTGGTCATTCATTCCATTTCAATCAAGTTGTTTATTGATTTCCTACTTTCAGTCTGCTTGAACACTATAATATATACAGTAGTTGTTTTTGAGCCTGGCTAACTGATACGTTGTGATTTCCTTCTCATCTTTCTTTTCTCCTTCCTTCATATTTGTTTGAAAAAAATGACACCAGCGTATTTGTCCCATCATTCTGGATTAGCCAATAATTTAATGGGTACATTAGTATAAATTCATTAAAAACAAATAAAACATACTTAAGTATAAAGTGTATGGCATCTTTTGAATTGTTCATTTTCAGAGTGTAGGCACAGTGTTTATTACCTCATATTTTTACACTGCCACTTCTTGTGTTTTTAAAAACAAAATTTAAACATATGTTTTCTTTTTCTAATTTACTGGTTTGTCTTTTTATTATTGAGTTGTAGGAATTTTTAGTACATGTTTTGCTTAAATCTTTTCCCATATATGTGTGTTCTAAATATTTTCTCCCAATCTTGGGCTTGCCTATTTATTTTCTTAATGATGTGTTTTATTGAACAGAAGTTTTTAATTTTGAAGATGTTTGATTTATAATTTTTTTAATTTCAAGGCTAATGCTGTCTACGTCACATATAAAAACTTTTGTCTAGATCACAGTGATACCCTTCAGTTTTCTTCCTTACACCTTATATTTTTGGCTTTAAGTGTATGATCATCTTTAAATAATTTTTGTGTATGTTGTGAGATTTTGTCCATTTATGTTTAATGCAATTATTATGTTTAGATTTATGTCTCATCTCACAAGTTATTTGTCTCATCTTTTTCTTATTTTTTCTATTTCTTCTTTACTGCCTTTTGGACTTAATTATGTATCTTTTATTATATGTTTTAATTTCTCTATTTGTTCTTTAGCTATAACACTTTGTATTATATTTTGTGGTTTCAATAGTTATTACAGTATACATGATTAATATTGCATTGCTGATAACTGGAGAGCAGGTTCTTCTCGCATTGCAAAAAGAATTCAGGGGAAAGAAAGTAAAGTGAGGATTTATTAAGCAATAGTCCACTCTCAAGGGGAGAGCGGGCAGTCTCAGGTGAGTAGCTGCCCTGAGTTTCTTTGTCAAGCTGGTTAGTGGGGTGTAGAAATGAAGGAGTGCAATATTCATTGTGAAGGGAGGGGTTTGGGGGTCATATTCCCTAATTTTCATCCCAGCTCCACCTTCCCAAGGGGAGAGATTTGTGTCCTTATTTAGTCTTGACTGGAAGTGTCATGGCATCAGTGCATGATGGGAACTTCTTATTTGCAAGGCTAATTTTATTGTAATGAGAGCATAATGAGCAAAAGGTTACATTCAAACATGGGAGATTCCTGCCTTGTCCCATTTTCTTTGTCTGCCTCCAGGACACTTATCACCCCAGAATGTATGGTTTCCTGTCAGCCTGGAAGTTCCTGCTTTTCTTTGCTCAAGGACCCCTGTTGTTTACAAGATGTGTGGTTTCCTGCCATTTGGCCCATGCCCCACTTTCTCTGCTCATATCTAGCTAACTGTCTGCTTTAACATTACTATATGTAACATCTAAGAACTTTGAATACGATTTATCTTCCTTCATCTTTTGTGCTATTGTCATATATCACAAATACATAAATTACAAAACCTACAATAAATATTAATTCTTGATTTAAATTTCTTATTTTAACAAAATTAAGAGAAATATTTTATGTTTAGCTACCTGCATAACATTTCAGGTTCTTTTATTCCATCCTACAAACTCAAGTTTTATTCTACATTTCATTCTAAAACATTTTTTTTAGGTTATAGGATTCTGGATATACTTTTTCTTTCAGCACATGTTTCATTATCTATTTTTCTTTATTGTTCCTACATTTATTTATACCATTATTTGCCTCTAGCTGCTTTCTCTAACTTTGGTTGTGATTTTCTCTTCATCCTGTTTTCAGCAGTTGCAGTCACCCTATATCTTTACCAATACTTATTTTTAGTCCTTTAAACTTGAGCTCTTTTAGCTGAGGTATAAACTCAACTATCTTAGTGTGGTTTTAATTTGCATTGCTCTGATGATCAATGAGGTTGAGAACATTTCCTATGCTTACTGACCATTTGAATTACCTCATTTAAAGTGCCTGTATACTTTTTTGCCCATATTTTAAAATCAGGTTGACGGTCATTTTCTTACTGATTTATAAGAGTTCTGTATGTGTCCTACATAAAGCCTTTTGTCAGATTATGTAAACTGCATATACATTGTCTTTGGCTCACCATTTTTCTCTTTTAAAGTTGTATTTCAATGTTCTGTGCCATTTTTGTCATATGTTTAATTCTCCACATAATTTAAGCCACTTAAGACTATAACTATTGTTTTGTTTGATCAATATTTACTCACATACTTATGCTTTGTTTTAATCCTCTTTCTTCTTACATTTCAATGCTTTCAACAGGAATCATTTTTACATCTGCTTGAAGATAGCAAACTTCTTTCAGAGTGTATGTCCGGGCAACCAGTTTGCTCAGTTTTGTTTTCCTGTTTTTCTATGTATTTTTTTGAGGATTATTGAGGATTTATTATTTTAATTATATCATTTTGGTTTAGCCCATGGTCACATCATTTATTCCTCTGTTATTCAGCATTTATTAAATATGTTTGTGTGTAATATTGTTTTGAAATGTAAGTAATGAGGACTGTAGTATTGATATCATAAGGTAAAGGATAAGGAGAAATTATTGTGTCCTAATCTTTATTGTGAGAGCATTGGATTCAAGGCACACAATGTGAAATAACTTGTATAAGCAAAGTCAAACTGGAAATAATAGTCTAAGATCCAATCATCCTGATATTTAGCAACATTTCTTACACTTTATATACATATCCACAAATATCTCATTTATTCATGGAGTTATTCCTCTCACCCCCCCCCCCATGGGCCTAACACATGCTAGTACTATGCTAACCAGTGGGTGTATTTTAGTTAGTGAGGTCTTTAGTCTCCTGGAGCTTACAGTCCATTAAGGGAGGGGATAAAGAAAAATAGAAATAGAATAAATAAGAATATAAGATAATTTTCAGGTAGTCGTAAGTATTTCATAACAAGCAAAACAGAATAGTGAAATAGAAAGTGACTTTGGGAAGGGGAGACAACTTAAAATATTGTAATCAGTGCAATCTCTGAGCTGAGACCTAAGTGAATCTAAGGAGTTTGATGTGCAAAAATCTAGGGAGAGTGAGCTTCAGATAGAGGGAGTAATAAATGCAGGGCCCTGATGGTGACACCAGCTTGACTTGTTTATTGAATTTAGTGTGGAACCAAGTGAATGATTTAGAGAATGGTGAACGATGAAGTGAGAGATTTTAATTTCCTTTTCATACTTAAAAATTTCATGTCTAGAGACTGACTTTTCACTCTTGAAAGTTGAGTAAAATTACTAAATTCTACTAAAGTGTACAGTTTTAATCATTGATTTTTATGTCTTTTATGATATTTATATAGTTAATATCTTTTCTTATTTGTATTTTAGAAATATACATTAATGATGTGTTTCAGGTAGGTTTAGGATAATTGGAATAGGCAAATAGCTTCCAGATGTGACAAGTCTGAAGGGGAAGGAGCATTTGTTTTCATGTGTGAATGCTGACATATATGTTTAAAATTACTGGGTTTTTTGCTGTAACTTTTATTTCTTAGTTGCTGTTTGGTCATAAACTTAAGTCAGTAAAAATGATGAATGAAAATATAATAAAAATTTATTCACAATAGATATACAGCCTATATTAAATAATAATCCACAGAGTTCATATTTGTGCTTTTGTTTACATCAAGCTAAATCAAAGTGTCTTTCTCTGTATTTAGAGTAAGGCAGGAAGTGTCAGAACCTATCTATAAAAGGAATTGAGCGACTGATGTTAATACCGCCGATTTCAAAGACTTGAAGTACCCTAGAATAGTTAGTGCTTTACATGGAAGCACTTCATAGAATTTTGCCCTAATCTATAAACCAAAGTATACATGTTCTTTTTTTTTTTTTTTTTGGTGGGGGAAGGAGGTAGTTTTAAAATGTCACTGTAATGACTTTTTTAGAAAGAAATATTGAAAGTAACTCATTTAATGAAATAATTGTAAGTAAAAATTCATTGAACAATTGATTAAATACTGCCTCAGAAAATCTCTAAATTTCAGTTTAATACATTTTGGTGACTTCATATTTCAGATCAAATATTCACTCTCTAAATGAATTTATCACATCACTTTGAACCCAGTAGATTTTTTACTGTAGAAGAGTAATATGTCAATAACTTTAGTCAAAAGTTGTCAAATGGTTATAGTTTATCAAATGAAACAGGTTTCCAGCAAGTCTTCTAGGTATAAAGAAAAAGCAGTCAGGAAATATAATTGCAGCTTGAAATTCATTCTCGCTTTTATCTCAAATCTGTATGTACCCTGAATAGAGATCACTTAAAATAATTATTTAATCAAATTTAGTACTAGGAATGTGCCTGGTGAGTAGAAATTTTGGAGGAATGAATTCACTGTGAGTAGCCATTTAGATTACCTTTCTACTCTATGTGAACAAAAATTTATGGTAGCTAAACACCTGAAATTTATACCATTACTATTGCTAAAGAAAGAAGAAATGTGAAAGAGATGCAACTTTTTCAAGGAAGTCCATGGAGGAATTTACTTAGTTTCTCAAGGTCACTGAAGTATCAATAAATAGGAAACAGATACAGTCAACTCTTAATTATACAGAATCTTTAGAGAAATAGAGATAAGTGAAATCCTACTTTTCAACTCAGGCATTAGTTTCACCTGTTGATCACCAATGTCTTTGCCAACGGGAATTTGATCTGACAATTGTTTTTCAATCCATTTAATGTCTTTTTATTTTTTGGTGGAAATGGTAACAAGAGAAGAAATCTAAATAATCACAACAAATTAGATAACAGAGAGAGAGCCTGCTCAGTGATCTAGAAACAAGTACAAAACAAGCAAATAGTTTCCAAAGTCACACTGTTAATAGGAAATCCAGGACTACCATCCAGTTCATTTAGAATTTCTAAGATAATATCCTTTTCTTCCTCTAGTATGTGTTGCTATTGGGATAAATTAGTAAAAGCATGACTCAGTATAGGTTTTATTATAAGAACATGGAGTATATTCAAATACAAAGGATTAACATGAACCAATGCGTGTGTGTGTGCATGTATATCTTTTATATTTAAACATGATCTCAAAGAGGAGGCGTTTCACTGCACTTGAAGAGAAATAAGTAGAGACAGTTCAAGAAAGGGCTTGATGGATTATGTTGCAGAAGACTTGACAGAAGAGAAAAAGGCAATTGCCGGATGAAATCACTACTCTGGTGAGGAGAAAGAAGTGAAACCATTAAATTCAGGCTCATCAGTAGTGGTCAGATTATTGCTCACTGTTTGAGGAGAGAGAGAAAGAATAACAACAAAAAAAGGGGGAAATAGAATTTTAAAATACCTAGTTTGAGGATACTGGGAATAGATATTTTTTTAAGTGTCTATTGATTTTAAGGAAATAATGATAGCCCCTAACTGAGAAAAACATTTTTTTTTTTTACAGAAGTATTTGAGTATGGCTTAGTTCCAAGATAATTAGGTCCATTTATTCTAGGTTTTGAGAAAATATTAATGGTATGATTTTTTTTTACCCTTTTGAGTTTAAAAAAGGTAGACTATATTAATGATATGTATAGGTATTCATCCTGCAACTTCAAACTTTTTCTCTTTGACTGGCACTATTGTTACTTTTATTGATATAAGCTCCTGTAATGTATCTGAGAGATCAACATGTTCAGGACTTTGACTTTTTAAATATAGTTTACAAACTTTATCTTAAATAATACAAATATTTTTTTTTATTCTAGGTCATTTTATTAAATGATTTTTTAAGATTTTGGTTAAGAAATATCTAGTTCAGCATTTTTATAAATTGGAGTATACTTGCTTTACAATGTTGTGTTAGTTTCTGCTGTACAGCAAAGTGAATCAGCTATACATATACACATATCCCCTCTTTTTTGGATTTCCTTCCCATTTAGGTCACAACAGAGCACTGAGTAGAGTTCCCTGTGCTATATAGTCGGTTCTCATTAATTATCTATTTTATACATGGTAGTGTATATATGTCAATCCCAATCTCCCAATCCATCCCACACCCCCTTCCCCCCTTGGTATCCATACATTTATTCTCTATGTCTGTGTTTCTATTTCTGCTTTGCAAATAAGTTCATCTATACCATTTTTCTAGATTCCACATATATGCGTTAATATATATCTGTTTTTCCCTTTCTGACTTACTTCACTCTGTATGAAAGTCTCTAGGTCCATCCACGTCTCTGCAAATGGCACAATTCTGTTCCTTTTTATGGCTGAATAATATTCCATTGTATATATTTACATCAAATATTACTGCTTTACAATTTATTTTATGAGTCTGAGCAATAATTTTTGCCTGTTTTTATTTGGTTATGTTAAAACTAGTTTAGTGTGTTTCCACTGTATTTATCATCATATTTGTATTATTTAAAATATGTTCAGGATAAGCATCATGCCTTAAATTAGAGACATATACTTTGGCTTTAAAAATCAGCAAACTAACATCAGTTGCTTATGAAAAACTATTAGCATAATACAACTAATTAGCTGTAACAGAATAAATATGGCAAGAAAAATTTTGAGAATGTAGTTTGGTATTTTTCAGACAGCAATTTTGAATAAGTTTTCTTAGGAATGTGTGGAGTTTAGTTATTATCACTTTATTGGGAAAATAAAAATCAAAGAACGTTTTATAGTTAGAAAAAGTAAAGCCTTAGGTGTGTGTGTATATTTATGTATACCACAGGTATATTTACAGTTTCCAAAAAGCCAGATGGTTTGTATTTTCCATGGTCATTGAAATTAGCAATTAGCAAGGGGAAAAAAAAAAGATTTAGTCTTATACAAAGAATTTTTTAACCTGTCAACTATGATTACTCTAAGGACTTTCTCTATTCAATTCATAATCTCCCCTTTACCACTGTTTCTCATTGTTATTACTAATAATCTTATCATTATAATTGTTTTGCAAATATCTGGTCATGATTTTTCTTAATATTTGTTTTGTTTGTTTATTTAGCTGAGCTGGTCTTCGTTGTGGCATGTGGAATCTTTAGTTGCAGCATGTGGGATCTTTAGTTGAGTCATATGGGATCTTTAGTTGCGGCATGTAGGATCTTTTAGTTGTGGCATGAGGGATCTTTAGTTGCATGCAGGATTTTTAGGTGCATCATGTGAACTCTTAGTTACAGCATGTGGGATCTAGTTCCCTGACCAGGGATCCAACCCGGACCCCTGCACTGGGAGAATGGAGTCTTAGCCACTGGACTACCAGGGAAGTTCCAATATCTGGTCATGATTAATACACTTAAGATTTATGAATCAATGAAATCATAAAGGAAATATACTTTGTTCTCTATTTGTATTGTTATTAATGGACCCCTGCTTGATTTTTTTAGGTAAGGGTTTAGTTTTGCCACATGAAACAGGAAAGACGTAAAGAATGGGAAATGTTATTGAAGGAGTTGTACTTAAAATTAGAGATGTGCAAATGCAATTTTCAAGCCAAATTAATATCAATAAAATATCTTCTTTTATTAAAATGATTTTTTTCTGAAACAAGTACTTCATAGAAATCCTGTATGTGAATATGAGCCTGATATCAAATATTGTTCACCTGTAGTGAAATTTATCTGCCAAGACAATAAAACAGAAGTATCAGTATCATTGTTTGAGGAATTAAGAAGAAATGCTTAAATCTATGGATGATCCAAAGTAAGAATGCAGTAATCATGATTACTATTGTTTTTATTGCCCCCAAATTATAATCTCCTAGGTAACCAAGAGTGGTTTGATGTGTCACAGTAGTAAAATGTTGGAAACTTTTTCTTGTATTTACTCACTCAACAGCTCTTTGTTAAAGATGTACAATTTGCTAGGCATTGAAGTAGGTCTTAAAAACAGACAAGATGCCTAAAGTGCAGACATTGCTAAGAATTTAGTCATAATCCAGTGGGAATGTTTACTGAGTGTAGACATGCTGTAATTTAATGAGATTACACAGTGGCACTAGGCACCAAGGTGTGGCTTGAATTTTAATATGCATAATAGAAAAGTTATTCAGTATCAGAAGAAAAGCTTGACACTTGGGTCTTCCAACCAAACACTAGATCCTTTATGACTATTGACTTCCTAAGACTTTGAAACTCTTTCAAGTCAAAATTGAGATCAGAATTCTGAAACTGATTTAAATTTTTAAATTATTTAAAACGTGAGATTATTGGGGTATCACTGATATACAATAAACTTCACATTTTTAAAATGTACAGTTTGGTAAGTTTGGACATATGTATATATCTTCAAACCATCACAGTGAAGGCAATGAACATATCTATTCCTCTAAAAGTTGCCATATATCCCTTGGTAATTCTCTTTCTTGTTTCTTTTTACCCCCTTTCCCCAGGAAACCACTGATCAGCTTTCTTTCACTTTATATTAGTTTGCATTTTCTAGAATTTTATATAAATGGAATCATATTTTATGTATACATTTTTGTCTGGCTTCTTTCACTCAGGATAATTAATTATTTACCCATGTTGTTCCATGTATTATTACTTTTATATTGCAGAGTATTAGTCTGTTGTATGGATATACCACAATTTGTTCATCCATTTGCCTATCAATGATGGACTTTCAGGTTGTTTTAAGTTTTTGGCTATTACAAATCTGCTATGAAAATTCATAAACAAGTCTTTACATAGATATAGGTTTTCCATTTTCTAGGTAAATACTTAGAAGTAGAAAGCCTGGGTCATGTGGTAGGTATATGCTTAAATTTTTGCAAAACTGTCAAGCTACTTTCCAAAATAGTAGCACCATTTTAAATTCCCACCAGCAATGTACTTATAAGAGTTGCATTCGTTCCACATTCCCCCAACAGCTGGTATGGTCCATCTTTTTCTTTTTAGCCATCCTAATAGGCTTGTAGTGATATTTCATCATGCTGTTAATTAGCATTTCCCTAATAACCAATAATATTGGTCATTTTTTTGTTGCTTATTTTCCATCCATATATATTCTTTGAAATTTTATTTAAATATTTTGCCCATTTTGATAAATGAGGTGTTCGTTTTCTTTTTGTTGAGTTCTGAGAATTCCTATTATTTTCTGGATAGCAGTTCTCTTTCAAACAAATAATTTGCAAATATTTCTTTCCAGCCTGTACCTTGCCTTTTTATTCTATAAGTAGGCATTTCTTAAAGAGCCAGAGTTCTTGATTTTATTGATTTTTTTTTTCCTCTATGGATTGCTTTTGGTGCCATATCTAAGAAATCATTGCCTAAGCCAACCCAGATTATGAAGATTTTCTTCTATGTTTTCTTCCAGAAGTTTATAGTTTTAGACTTTAAATTTACATTCATAATATGATTTGAGTCAATATTTGTCAGTGGTTCGAGGTATGCATCAAGGTTTATTTTTTGCATATGGATATACAATTGTTCCAGCACGATTTGTTGAAAAGATTATTCTTTATCCACTTAATTGTCCTGGCATCTTTGTCAAAAATTAATTGACCATATATGTGTGAATCTTTTATGGACTTTCTGTTTTCCCTGTTTATCTATATGTCTATCTCTACATGAATATCACATGGTCTTGATTACTGTAAATTTATAATATATATTTGTCAGGTAACATAAGTCCTCTAACTTTCCTCTTTTATTTCAAATTTCCTTTACTATTCTAGGTTCTTTGCATTTATATTTAAATTTATAATCAGCTTATCAGTTTCTGTGTAAAAAGCCTGCTGGGATCTTGATTGATATTTGGTTGAATTTATTATCAAGTTAGGAAGAATTGACATCTTGGTAAATATTTCATCTTCCAATCCATGAACATTATTTATCTCTCTACTTATTTATGTCTTGTTTAATTTTTGTATCTACTTTATCATTTTCAAAATATGGGTTTTGTATACATTTTGTCAGATTTATCCCTAAGCCCTTTATATTTTTTGATGTTAATGTAAATAATATTATTTTAAAATTCAATTTTTGATTGCTCAGTGTTAGTAGTAGAAATATAGTTGATTTTTGTATATTGATCTTGTATCTGCAACTTCAGTAAACTCATTTATTCTAGTAGCTTTTTTGGTAGATTCCATCAGATTTTCTCTGTAGGTGTTTATGACATCCATGGATAGAGAGAGTTTTACATCTTCCTTTGCAATATGAATATCTTTTACTTTTTTTTTCCTTGCCATACTTCTTAGACTAGTACCTCCTCTAAAATGTTAATAGAACTGCGTAAGAGTAGATAGTCTTACTGCATTATTATTATTATTGAAACATACAGTCTTTAACTGTGATGTTAGCTGTAGGGTTTCCATAGCTGTAATTTATCAAACTGAGAAAGTACCATTTTATTTCAGCTTACTGAAATATTTATGTATTACTGAAAATATTATTCTGCTGTGTTATGGAATATGATTAAGTTATATAGAAACAGTTTGTTTCTTTTAAGCTTTCTTAAGCAATTCTAGAACAGAATCAATTTAGGGTTAATATTACTCCACTTCTGAGGGAATACCCTTCTGAACACTTTGCCCATTGCTCTGCATTATGTGGTTTTTCTACTCTGCCTATTATAAATAGTAAATATATTCAGCCTTGTGTGAGCTTCAGAGACTGTGCACTATACTCTCGTTGCTTCTTTTCTAGACTGCAATAGTTTCCTTGTGTGCCTGTGCTCATTAGGACTTCATTGAAAACCTGATGGTAACTCTGCACAGTTCTCTTCTCTCAGGGACTCTGGCATGCTTTATCCTCCTTTGACTCATGCTCTCAGCTCATTCTCCTCAATAGAGAGACTGCCAAACTCTACTTTGGTACTCTCTCCTTGTCCTAAGCTTGGAAACTGTCTCTAAACTGTAAGGTGGAAAAATCATAGTGCTCACCTTCTTTGTTTCTATCTTTCAGGAATGACTGATGTCCAAAATTTTGAAAATTGTTGTTTCATATATTTTTCCAGTTTTTAAAAATTATTTCCAGCAAAAGGGAAATCTTGTCCCTGATTTTACATCTTGGCTGGAATCAGAACAAAATGTAAAGTTTAAACTGTATTTTGTAAATGCATAATAGATCAATTTAACCTTACATCAAGTGAGGGATATATTTTAGGATCATAGATCAAGGAGTGGTGTCTATATGTTTGCTTCAGATTCTTTTGATTTCATTTAATATTCCTGAGTCAGTCTTCCTTCCTTCCTTTCTTGCTTGCTTCCTTCCTTCCACTAATGTATGGTAAACAAGTGGGAAACATTGCAGAGAGATTTTTTTCATAAGTAAAGAAGGATCCAATGAATCAAGTTAGTATTAGAAAAATATGACGTTGTTTAATCAAGAATTTTACCTAATTCTTTTCTTCTATCTATATTTCTTAGGAAACTGGTGATGAGTAAATTACAATTGTGCCAAACCTTGAAACTCCAGTAAACTTGTACATTTTTGATTAATGACTGAATCGTCTACTGTCAGCCAGGATTCTACAGACATTAATTTTAGCAGGAACAGCTGGTTTTGGAATACAGGTGCAGGCTGTTCCTGCCACATGATTTACCTCTGATGTGTTAATTAAAGAATTATGGTTTAACTCTTCTTAATATTGTCAAAAATTGGTTAATGTTTTCATGAAAGAGAATAAATAAATCATAATTTTGTTTGTGTTTACTATCTTGTTTTATCTCAGAATCCTCATACTTTCAAGCACACCATTATTTGGTTTGGTGAAAGGAAAAGTAGAAATAGGTAAAATGACTTTAGTGGAAAATAGTCATATTTTCAAATAAAGGAGACTCAAAGTAGGAATTATTTAGGTCTAGGAGTAAAAATTTCCATCTGAGTAAAGTACAAATAACTTTTAACTTGTTCTTAATAGAAAACATCACTTTAAATTTTCAAGCCAAGAATTTGCTTTATTCCCTTTGTGATTCAAAAAGTCATAACATCTTAATTAATGATATATATCTTTATTTTTCATATCATTTGATTAGAAATTTTACTTTTAATATCCCAATATGGGAGTGAAACTGGAGAGATTATATATTATGAAATATTTCCAGTTTTAAAATGGTTAATAAGGCATCAAATACAAAACTAAAAATTAAGAAATATGCAAATTTGAAAATTAACACTGGTTAGGAGTTTTGCATTCATTATAGTTATAATGATATTATGGTGAAGATCAGAAATGTTTGGCAGAAAATTTAAGGTAGGGGGAACATTCCATTTCAGGCAGCATGGTATAGTGGAAAGCACAAAATTATTGGAGCTCAGTAGACTTGAACTCAATTCCCAGATCTACTATTTACCACATAGTTGGATAGTGATTATATAGCTTTGAAAATCCCTATGATTTTTATCTTAAGTTGGGTTGATATTGGGTCTGATTCACTGGGTTGTTTTGAGGATTAATGAGAGAATTTGTGTACAGTGCTTGTTAAATAGTTTTTACCTAAAAAAATATTACCTTCTTTCATTACAAAGTCAAAGTATGTAACTAAAAATACCTTACTTTCCATTAACATCAAGACACACATTATTACAATGGATTTTCTTTTCTTTTAATTGAAGTAGAGTTAATTTACAATGTATTAGTTTCAAGTTTATAGAAAAGTGATTCGATTATATCTATATATGTTCTTTTTCAGATTCTTTTCCATTATAGTTTAAGATATTGTGTCTAGTTCCCTGTGCTATACAATAGGTCCTTGTTTGTTTTATATATAGTAATGTGTATTTGTTAACCCCAAACTCCTAATTTATCCCTCCCTCCCTTCCACCTTTGGTAACCATACGTTTGTTTTCTCTGAGTCTATTGCTGTTTTGTAAATAAGTTCATTTGTATATTTTTTTTAGATTCCACATATAGGTGATATTATATGATATTTGTCTTTCTCTCTCTGACTTATTTCACTTAATATAATAATCTCTAGGTCCATCCATATTGCTGCAAATGGCATTATGTCATTCTTTTATATGGCTTAGTAATATTCCATATATTTGTAGTATTCCATATATATACCATATTCCATAGTGTATATATATATTATATATATAATATATATATACACTGCATCTTCTTTATTCATTCATCTGTCGATGGACTTTCAGGTTTCTTCCATGTCTTCACTATAGTAAACAGTGCTGCTGTGAACATTGGGGTGCAGTTATCTTTTCGAGTTAGAGATTTTTTGGATATATGCCAAGAGTGGGATTGTAGCATCATATGGTAACTAGTTTTAGTTTTTTAAGGAATCTCCATACTGTTCTCTGTAGTGGCTGTACCAATTTATATTCCCACCAACAGTGTAAGAGGGTTCCTTTTTCTCCACACCCTCTCTAGCATTTATTATTTGTTGACATTTTAGTGATGGCCATTCTGTCTGGTAAGAGGTGATAACTCATTGTAGTTTTGATCTGTATTTCTTCAATAATTAGTGATATTGAGAATATTTTCATGTGCTTGTTGGCCATCTGTATGTCTTCTTTGGAGAAATGTCTATTTAGGTCTTCTGCTTATTTTTGATTGGATTGTTTTTTGTTTTTGATATTAAGCTGTATGAGCTGATCGTATATTTTGGAAAGTAATCCCTGTTGGTTGCATTGTTGCAAATATTTTCTCCCATTCCATAGGTTGTGTTTTCATTTTTCTGATCATTTTCTTTGCTGTGGAAAAGCTTTTAAGTTTAGTTAGGTCTCATTTGTTTATTTTTGTTTTCATTTCCATTACTCTAGGAGACAGATCCAAAAAGATATTCCTATAATTTATGTCAGAGTGTTCTGCCTATGTTTTCCTCTAGGATTTCTAGAGTATCCAGTCTTACATTTTGGTGTTTAATCCATTTTGAGTTTATTTTTTTATATGGTGTTATACAAAATAGAGAATATTCTAATTTCATTATTTTACATGTTGCTCTCCAATCTTCCCAGCACCACTTATTGAAGAGACTGTCTTTTCTCCATTATATATTCTTGCCTCCTTTGTCCATAAGTGCATGGGTTTATTTCTGGGTTTTCTCTCCTGTTTCATTGACCTATGCGTCTGTTTCTGTGCCAGTACCATACTGTCTTGATTATCATAGCTTTGTAGTATAGATTTTTTACTATAGACTATATTCCCTGAAGTTTTACAATATGTTATAACAAGACACATTTATGTCCATATTTAATAAAGTACCATTCTTGAAATAATAAAGTTACTTGAAATCAAGAAAATATCAGAATCTACGGAGTGTGATAAACGTGAATGGAAAGGCATGATCTTTAGAATCAGAAGAGTGTATTCAAATACGACTCCGTTTTCCCACTGAGCGAGACCTTGCCCAAATGATGCAATATACAATGACGTAGTAACGTATTAATTAACAATTTGGGGGAAATCTTAATTATTGTATATATTTCTACTGTAAAATAATTACTTTCTCTAAGTTTTTAGTTATGGCGCATTAGGTAATGTGTGTGTGTGTGTGTGTGTGTGTGTGTGTGTGTATGTATGTAGTACCTCATCAACAGTGATTTGCTTTATGAAGCTTCCTACTTATTGCAATATAGGCTAGAAAATTTGTTTCCATAACTTCTAGCATAAGTGCTCAATTCACAAAAATTTATTCTAAGCATGAAAATTGTTCCCTTAAAAAATTGTTAATTTGTAAATAAGATGATTCTAGAAACATAAGAGCTGAAATCGCAATAGGAATTACAATAGGTATAATTCCTTAGAAAGAAAGGACTTTCTCCCTCTCTCCTTACTTGCAAATAGAGCTTTGCTGTTACTTTAAAACTTTTTCTTAATAGGAAGAACTAAACTTAATTGGTATATTAGATCCAGAATGGGTGGAAGAGAAATTTCCAACAGACTTCTCCTGGCAAGTAGCACTTAAGTTAATTTATCCTTCCATGGCAATTACTCTGCTATCCCTGACTCCTCATGCCTTGCCACATGATGGTACCTGCAGGCCTACACCTGTAGACACCTGCTGGCTGAAACAGGAATAATTTGAAGTCTGTCTGTGGAGAAGAGCATATCAATTCTGTCTACTACTGGTTTAACTTGTTTTTAATTCATTCCAGTTTCTACATCTTGACCTATTTCTTATGTTGCATTTTCTATGTACTGAGAAAATATAAACAAGGACAAAATATTAAGGGATCACTGAGAAGCAGCTTGTGGCATCTCATCCCAAATTAAAGGATTTTTTTAGTGATGCTGGAAGTTGACAATGTTAACAGGATCACCCACCTTCTCAGAAGATGTGTAGCTGAGCCAAAAAATAAAGCTTTACTTGTAGGTTATATGGTTAGATATAAATGATACACATGCTGATGAGAAGCTCTAGGTATTGGCCACTTCTTAGGGTTTTTAACTAATGATTGAAAACATTGCTATTATTTTGAAACAAGTGGTTCATACCAAGGTTTCATAAGTACAATTTTTAAGTGTAAATTGAGCTCAGTGACTTATAAAGTTTATCCACTTGAAATTCACTGTTTCTTCTATTTCATAGACGCAAGAGAGAAAAATCATAATGTAGGGTATTTTTTAAGTGGAATGGTGCTATGATTTAACTTCACTGGAACCTGAACACTTTTAAATCTGAGAAGACTGTGGTTAATTACAGCAATCAATAAAAGGACATAATGGAAGAACACTTGCTTCTATTCAACTTCTCTCTTTGCCTTGACTTTTATCACTTGCTTCACCAGATTATGAGTGAATACATTACCTTAATGAGAAGAGGAATATTACAATGGAAAATTTTCTACCTCCTCCAAAAACAATGGTTGTTAAACTAAATATAATAATGGTGTTTTATTTCTCTAAAACATATTATAAAAAAAGAAAAGAAAAGAAAATTTCCACTTTATTTGTCACTAAAAAAATACCCAGCAAATCGCATCTTACTTTTTGATGGGTTAATATTTCATATAACTTCGAAAGATATATGTAGTTTAATGCCACAGAACTGACAAGAACTAGTCAAGTCTAATGTCTGGGGCATGAAGCGTGATGTGAGAGACTGGGAAAACTGCTTTCTTTTCAGTTTTTCTGCTGAAGTATTGTAATGCTAAAATCCAAGACTTTTGAGTTATACTGTTTAGATTGAAATTCCAACTCAGCCACATACTAGTACTGTCATCTTGAGCAAGTTACTTAAACTCTTTGTGCCTCAGTTTTTTCATCTATAAAATGGGCAAGTTGAAAGAATTAAATTAGTTAATAAGCAAAAAAAATCTTACAACAGTGCTTGTCACATGTTAAACTACCCATTACTATAACTACTACCACTACTACTTTCATGAAGCAAGGAATTCCAAGGTACAGTCAGAGATCAGTGAACAGGGAGACCCTGGGGACTGCTTTGGAGACCATACATATTCATGAAAAAGCAAAACTCAAAATTAAGGTTAGTGATGAAAATATTTTTGTCACTCTTAAAAATTAAGGCATGCAGGAAAAAAGAATAAGTTTAATCTGTAAAAATGTCTTTGCCTGAATTTACACTGGGGGTGGGGTGGGGAAAGGGGGAGGGCATCTGAGATTGAATGAATTCAAAGTATAAAACCTGACCCATGGATTATGGGTCTTGCTCAACAGGGATCTCTATGGAACACCCAGGCTAGCACAAAAACTGGGAACGTTTCTAAGGTAGAAATGCCTTTACTTGTAACAGTTAGCACTGTGGCATTTAGCTGGGAGCATGATGGATTTGGCAACCAGGGTCCATTCTACAAAACTTTAATCTATCTTGATATTCCCTGCAACATTTTGAGATCCATCACTCTGCTTCTTCTTACCAGCACATTTCTATCAATTGATTTCTAAACTATATCTTTATTTATTCCTCAGAGCAAAGGTGGTATCCTTTATAACAATTCAGTTGGGAGAGAAATCCGTAGTCTTTCTGGAATACATCAAGCTCAATATAGTGTGGTTAGGGAGCTATCAAGATCTTGAGCTTCTAGTTTGCTTGTTAGATTAGCAGACTGTTTAGGTGAAACATTGGCTTTTACACCTCTTTTTTCAATGTTGAATAAATAAAATCTTACCAAATAAATATACAATAAAGGCTGAGTGTGATACTGTTAGCAGCTAGGTCAGAATGGTATTTCTTTTCATCGTTAGTCCTTGGACAGACTGATAAAAACTTTTTTATCAACTCAAAATATTTGGTTCTTTAAAAGAAAAATCTTGTTTAGCATAATGAACTTGATAGTCTGTTAAAATAAAAAAGCCCAATGCATAAACAGATTTTTTAATGGAGAAAGAGTAATTTAATTCTCTCTGTTGCCATTATGTGTATTCCTTCAAACTATTTAAACATTCATATTTTACATTTGATATATCCTAAAAGTGTATAGATAGCACTTGCCTGATAGAAGTCAAAACTCTCTACATTCTCTAGGTTTAAGCAGTGAGAAACAACCAATTTGAGGAGGGAAAAAAAGGTATATAAAATTTAAATTAACATTTAAAAATGACCCATTTTTGCCTCATGGATAGTATTATCTCATTGGTTTAAAGGAATATAGTGATCTGATGTTAAATGAGGTATCATTTAAAATTTGAAGTCATTTATACTGCAAAAAGTGTTACTTTTGTAATATGTTAAGCTTAGAGTTATTCAGAATATGTAAAGATGAGGCATAAGGGAAGTTTAAAGTAAGGTGAGACCTCTTCCACCTCTACCTAGAATGAAGTACCAGAAAGGAAGGACATGTTAGATAATGTAATAGATCATTGGAGACTTTAAAATAATCCATGTTGGTTGCATTATGGGTAAAACATCACAGGTGAAAATAATTCATAGAGATAAAAGAGATCCTTAAATTTGTTGTCACTGCTGAATACAGTGGATTTCAATTCAACTCCATTTTTACCTATGTACCAGTGTGCCTCTATTTTGCAGACTGAAAATCCCACATTGAGAATATCTTGCTACAGGAATTGATTCTCCTTTACTTTCTTATGAGGCTGGTCTTAACCTTCTGTAAAGCCCTATAATTATCTTACCTGAGGTACACTTTGCAAGGTGATGTGATAGTATATCCCCTGCTTGCTTTTTTACCATATTACCTATAACTAGACCAATACCATCCTGGGAAAACAAGGAGAAAACATCATCTAGGGAACAAAAGATTAGCGAGACATTTTATTGTAAATACTTGGGAATATATGTAGGAATTGATTCTTAGTTTGCTGCAACACGGTGGAAGGGACATATTTTTAAGCTGAGTGAAACTCATTGGTGAGGATAGACTCAAAGGAAGGCCTGGACTTCACTTTTAGCTCAAGAAGATGAATATAGCCCCAATTTTTTGCTTGGCTAGTTTGTTGAAATACGAACTCAGAGCTAGTATGCTAAGTGAAGTTGGAATTGCAGAAATTTCTCGGTAAAGGAAGGAATCAAAATACTTAGGAGTAGTCACATTTAGGAATTACAACAGGTATAATTCTTTAGAGAGAAATGTCATCTATATCACATTTAGATGACACAAACAGTATTTATTTTCTCTGTCTCGCTTATTTTACTTAGCATAATGCCCTGCAAGTTCCTCCATGTTATAACAGATGGCAAGATTTCCTTCTTAATTATGGCCAAATAATATTCCTCTGTGTGTGTGTGTGTGTGTGTGTGTGTGTGCGTGTGTGCGTGTGCATGTGTGTGTGTTGTATTTTTTTTATCCAATTATTCGTCAACAGACGCTTAGGTTGTTTCCATATCTTAGCTATTATGAATAAAGCTACAATAAAATCAGGAGTACAGATATCTCTTCAAGATGGTGATTTCATTTCCTACTCCAGTGATCCAGGAGTGGTATTGCTGGATCATATGGTAGTTCTATATTTAACTTTTAAAGGAACACCCATGCTGTTTTCCATATGACTATAACAATTTACACTCCCACCAACAGTGCACAAGGGATCCATTTTCTCCACATCCTCATCAACATTTGCTGTTAACTATTCAATTATAGAAATTCTAAGAGATGAGAGGTGACATCTCATTGTGATTTTGATTTGCATTTCTCTGACGGTTAGTGATGTTGAGTTTCTTTTCATGTGTCTGTTAGTCATTTGTCAGCCTTCTTTGGAAAAATGTCTATTTAGGTCCTTTCCCCTTTTTTGCTACTGACTTGTAAGAATTCCTTATATATTTTTGATATTAACCCCTTACCAGATATATGGTTAGCAAATATTTTCTTCCATTCCATAGTTGCCTTTTCATCTTGTTGATCAGTTTTTTCCTATGAAGAAACATTTTTAATTTTATGTAATCCCACTTTTTTTTTTTTTTTTTTTTGCTTTTGTGCCTGTGCTTTTGGCAATAAATCCAAAAAATCATCATCAAGACCAATTTCAAGGAGCTTTTCCCTGTGTTTTCTTCTAGGAGTTTTATGGTTTTATGGCTTAAATTTAAGTTGGGGATGTTTTTTGTGTATGTTGTAGGATAAAGGTCCAATTTCATTATTTTGTATGTGGATATCCAGTGTTCCCATCACCATTTATTGAAAAGACTATCCTTTCCCTGTTGTGTAGTCCTGGTACTTTTGTGGAAAATTAGTTGACCATATATGCATGGGTTGATTTCCGGGCTCTCTTTTCTGTTCATTGATCTTTCTGTCTGTTTTATGGCAATATTGTTCTGATTAGCTTTGAAGTGTGATGCCTCCAGCTTTGCTATTTTTGCTCAAGATTACTTTAAGCTATGAAGGGTCTTTTGAGGTTCCATATGAATTTCAGAGTTCCTGTTTCTATTTTTATGGAAAATGCCATTGGAATTTTATAGGTATTGCATTGAATCTGTAGATTTCTTTGGGTAGTATGGACATTTTAACAATACTAATTTAATTTAATTTTAATATTAATTTTAATAATGTTAAGTCTTCTGATCCATGAACACAGGGTATCTTTCCATTATTTTGTGTCTTCTTCCATTTTCTTCATTGTTTTATAGCTTTCAGTGTATGATATTTTACCTCATTGGTTACATTTATTCCTAATTATTTTATTCTTTTTGATGATATTGTAAGTGGGATTTTTTTTCCTTAATATTTTTTTTGGATAGTTCATTGTTACTATATAGGAATGCAACTGATTTTTGTATGTTGATTTTATATCCTGTAATTTTACTGATTTTGTTTATCACCTCTAACAGATTTTTGGTAGAGTCTTTAGGGTTTTCTATATATAATATTGTGTCATATGCAAACAGAGGCAATTTTACTTTTTCCTTTCTGATTTGGATGTTTTTATTTCTTTTTCTTGCCTAATTACTCTAGTTAGAACCTTCAGTACTGTCTTGAATAGAAGTGGCAAGAATGTGCATTCATGGCTTGTACATGATCTTAGAGGAAATGTTTTCAGCTTTACACTGCTGAGTATGATTTTGGCTGTGGGCTTGTCATATATGGCCTTTATTCTGCTGAGACACATTCATTTTATACCTAATTTTTGAGATTTTTATCATGAAACAATGTTGAATTTTGTCAAATACTTTTTCTACATATATTGAAATGATATGATTCTTATCCTTCTTTCTTTTCTTTTTTTTTTTTTTTTTTTTGCGGTACACGGGCCTCTCACTGTTGTGGCCTCTCCTGTTGCGGAGCACAGGCCCCGGATGCGCAGGCTCAGCGGCCACGGCTCATGGGCCCAGCCGCTCTGCGGCATGTGGGATCCTCTCAGACCAGGGCACGAACCTGTGTCCCCTGCATCAGCAGGCGGACTCTCAACCACTGCGCCACCAGGGAAGCCCTATCCTTCTTTCTTATAATGTGTTGTATCACAGTTATTGATTCATGTATGTTGAGCCATCTTTGCATCCCAGGGATAAATTCCACATTATCATGGTGTATGATCCTTTTAATGTGCTGCTGAACTTGCTTTGCTAACATTTTTTGAGGATTTTTACATCTATGTTTATCAAGGATATTGGCCTGTATTTTTATTTTCTTGTAGTGTCTTTGTCTCACTTTAGTATCAAGTTAATGCTGGCCTCATAAATAACTCGAAAGTGTTTCTCCTCTTCAATATTTCAGAGGAGTTTCAGGAGAATTGGTTTTAATTCTTTTTTAAATGTTTGGTAGACTTCACCAGTGAAGCCATTTTCGTTCTGGATTTTTTAACTGGACAATTTTGGGTTATTCAATATCCTTTTTATTAACTTGACCCTTTCAGATTTCTGTTTCTTCATGATTCAGTCTTCCTGGGAATGTATGTTTCTAGAAATGTATCAGTGTTAATTCTTTTGTTGCATATTACATGATTTATTAACAGGTTTACACTTTTCATTATGTTTCAGGTGTACAGCATTATAATTCAACATCTATATATAATAAAAGTGATCACCACTACAAGTCTAATTATCATCTGTCACCGTATAGTTGACATCCATTTCACCCACCCTTCAATTCTTCTCCCCTCTGGTCACCACTAATTTCTTCTCTTTATATATGGGTTTGTTTTTGTTTTGCTTGTTTTATTTTTTAAGATTCCACATAGGAGTGAAACTATGCAGCATTTTCTTTCTCTGTCTGACATTTCATTTAGCATACCTACAAGGTCCATCCATGTTGTCACAAATGGCAGGATTTCATACTTTTTTTATGGCTGACATAGTATTCTATTGTGTGTGTGTGTGTGTGTGTGTGTGTGTGTGTGAACTCACATCTTTTTTATCCATTCATTCATTGATGGACCCTTAGGTTGTTTCCATATCTTGGCTATTGTAAATAATGCTGCAGTGAACATAGGGGTGCATGTGTCTTTCTGAAGTAGTTTACTTTGGAAAAACACCCAGAAGTGGAATTGCTGGGTCATATGGTAGTTCAATTCTTAATTTTTTGAGGAATCTCCATACTGTTTTCCATAATGGCTGCACCAATTTACAGTCCCACCAGCAGTTTACAAGGGTCCCTTTTCTCCACATCCTCTCCAACACTTATTATTTCTTGTCTTTTCAATAATAGCCATTCTCAACAGGAGTGAGGTGATATCTTATTGGGGTTTTGATTTGCATTTCCCTAATAATTAGTGATGTTTAGTATCTTTTAATATGCCTATTGACCATTTATATTTCTTCTTTGGAAAAAATGTGTATTCATATTGTCTGCCCATTTTTTAATCAGGTTGTTTGTTTTCTGTTGTTGAGTTGTATCAGTTCTTTATATATTTTGGATGTTAACCCATTATCAGATACATGGTTTGCAAATATCTTCTCCCTCTTATTGCTTTTGATTCCCTTGCCTTTGGAATCAGAGCCACAAAAACATTGCTAACCTGATGTCAATGAAGTTGCCACCTATGTTTTCTCTGAGAATTGTATGGTTTCAGGTCTTACATGCAAGTCTTTAATCCATTTTGAGTTAATTTTTATGTATGGTATAAGACATAAAAATTTTATATATGGTCTAGTGTCATTCCTTTTCATGGGCTGTCTAGTTTTTCCATCACTGTTTATTGGAGAGATTTACCTTTCTCCATTGTATGTTCTCTGCTCCTTGTCAGAAATTGTCCATATATGCAGAGGTTTATTTCTGGGCTCTCAGTTCTGTTCCATTGATCCATGTGTCTACTGCTGTGCCAATACCATACTATTCTGATTATGATAGCTTTGTAGTATAGTTTGAAATCAGGGAGCATGATACCACCAGCTTTGTACTTCTTTCTCAAAACTGTTTTCTTATTCAGGATCTTTTGTAGTTACATACAAATTTTAGATTTCTTCTAGTTCTGTAAAATATGCCATTGGAATTTTGACAGGGATTGCATTAAACCTGTAGATTGCTTTGGGTAGGATGGACATTTAAACAATGTCAATTCTTTCAATCCATGAACATTAAATATCTTTCTATGTATTTGTGTCTTCTTCAGTTTCTTTAATTAATGTCATAGTTTTCAGTGTACAGGTCTTTCACCTCCTTGGTTAAACTTATTCCTAGGTGTTTTATTGTTTTTTATGCAATTGTAAATGGGATTGTTTTCTTAATTTCTCTTTCTGATAGTTTGTTATTAGTGTATAGAAACACTACAGATTTCTGTATACTGATTTTGTATCCTGCAACTTTACTGATTTCATTTACTAGTTCTAAGTCATTTGATGAAGACTTTGGGGTTTTATATATATAGTATTAATATCTTGTCATTAGCAAATAGTGACAGATTTACTTCTTCCTTTCTGATTTGGATGTCTTTTATTTTTTTCTTGCCTAATTACTGTGGTTTCAACTTCCAAAACTATGTTGAATAAACGTGGCGAGAGAGGGCATCCTTGTCTCATTCCTGATCTTAGAGGAAAAGCATTCAGCTTTTTACTGTTGAGTGTGATATTAGCTGTGGGTTTTTCATATATGTCCTTTATTATGTTGAGGTATTTTCCCTCTATATCCATTTTCTTGAGAGTTTTTATCATAAATGGATGTTAAATTTTGTCAAATACTTTATCTGAATCTATTGAGATGATCATATGTATTTTATTATTCATTTTATTAATATGTATCACATTGATTGATTTGCAGATGTTGAGCCATCCTTGTATACTTGGAATAAATCCTACTTGATTGTGCTGTATGATCCTTTTAGTGTATTGTTGGATTGATTTGCTAATATTTTGTTGAGTATTTTTACATCTAGGTTCATCAAGGGTATTGGCATGTAATATTGTTTCTTTTCTTCTCTCTCTCTTTCTTTTTTTTTTTTTTTTGTAGTGTCCTGTTCTTATCTAGTTTTGGTATCAGGGTAATGCTTGCCTCATAAAATGTGTTTGAAAGTATTCAGTTTTTTTCTCTTTCTGTGAAGAATTTGAGTAGGATATGTGTTAACTCTTCCTGAATATTTTGTAAAATTTACCAGTGAAGTCTTCTGGTCCTAGGGTTTTGTTGTTGGGTGATTTTTGTTTACTATTTCAGTCTCCTTACTAGTAATTGGTCTATTCACATTTTATATTTCTTCATGATTCACTCTAAGGCGATTGTATGTTTCTAGGCATTTATCCATTTCTTTTATGTTGTCCCATTTGTTGTCATATAATTGTTAGTAGTAGTCTCTCTTGATCTTTTGCATTTCTTTGGTATTAGTTGTAACTTCTCTTTCATCTCTGATTTTATTTATTGAGTCCTCTTTCTTTTTTTTGTGATTATTCTAGCTAAGGTTTTGTTGATTGTGTTTATCTTTCCAAAGAATCAGCTCTTAGTTTCATTGGTCTTTCCTATATTTTTTTAGTCTTTATCTCATTTATTTCTTTTCCGATCTTTATTATTTCCTCCCTTCTACTAATTTTGGGCTTTGTTTGTTCTTCTTCTTCTTCTTTTTTTTTTTTTTGGAATTCCCTTAAGTATAAAATCAAATTGCATATTTGAGATTTTTCTTGGTTCTTGAGGTAGGCCTTGTATTTCTATGAACTCCCCTCATAGAACTGCTTTTGCTGCATCCTATAGATTTTGGTATATTATATTTCTGTTTTCATTTGTTTCTAGGTCCTTTGATGATCCATTGGTTGTTCAGGAGCTTGTGATTTCACCTCCACATAACTGTGAGTTTTCCCTTTTTTGTGATTGATTTCTAGTTTCATAGCATTGTGGTTAGAGAAGACGCTTGATATGATTTCAAGCTTCTTGAACTTATTGAGACTTGTTTTGTGACCTAACATGTGATCTTTTATGGAGAATATTTTATGTGCACTTGAGAAGAATGTGCATTCTGCTGCTTTTGGGTGGAATGTCCTATATATATCTGTTAAATCCATGGGTCTAATGTGTTGTTTAAGTCCATTTTTGTTGTTGTTGTTGTTGTTGTTGATTTTCTGTCTGGTTGACCCATTCATTGTTGTAGAGGGGTGTTAAAATTCCTTAGTATAATTGCATTGCTTTCTTTTTTTCTTTAAGTCTGTTAATATTAGTTTTATATATCTTGGTGCTCCTCTGTTAGGTGCATATACATTTATAAATACTATATATTCTTGTAGGATTAACCACTTCATAATTATGTAATGCCCGTCCCTGTGTTTTAATATGGTCATTGTTTTGTCTATTTTGTCTGATATGAATACAGCTATTGCAGCCTTCTTTTCATTTCTATTTGCATGGATTATCTTTATCCATCCCTTCACTTTGTCATTGTCTTTCCTTTCTTCTAAACTGAGTCTCTTATAGACAGCATATAGATGGGTCTTGTTTTTTTTATCCATTCAGCCACTCTATGTCTTTTGATTAGCAAACTTTCCCATTTACATTTAAAGTAAATATAATCATTAATAGGTATATAATTATTAGTAGATATGTACTTATTGGCATTTTGATAATTGTTTTTCTAAATGTTTTTGTGGTTCCTCTCTGTTCCTTTTTTTTTCTTGTCCTGTATTGGTGGTTTTCTTTAATGTTATATTTAGACTCTTTCTCATTTTGTTTTGTGTATCTACCATAAGTTTTTTCCTTGCAGTTACTGTGAGGTTCACATATAACATGCTATGTGAGTAGTAGCCAGTTTTGAGTTGGTAGTGACTTAAATTTGAACACATTCTGAGTCTTTATCTTTTTGCTCCTCCCCATGCATTTTATACTTTGTTTTGTTTTGTTTTTTTTTTTTTTGGTACATGAGCCTCTCACTGTTGTGGCCTCTCCTGTTGTGGAGCACAGGCTCTGGACGCACAGGCTCAGCAGCCATGGCTCACGCGCCTAGCTGCTCTGCGGCATGTGGGATCTTCCCGGACCGGGTCACGAACCCATGTCCCCTGCATTGGCAGATGGACTCTCAACAACTGCGCCACCAGGGAAACCCACATTTTATACTTTTGATGACACATTTTTCATCTATTTTGTGCATCCTTTAACTAATAATTGTAATTTTAGCTCATTTAGTTACTTTTTACTACTTTTGTCTTTTAATCTTTGTGCTTACTTTATAAGTGATTGATCAACTAACTACCTTTATGATATATTTACCTTTTCCAATGAAATTTTTACTTCTTTATGTTTTCTTGTTAATTTGTGCCATTTCTTTTCAGCTTAAAGAAGTCACTATAATATTTCTTGTAGGACTTAGTAGTGATGGACCCCTTTAGCTTTTGCTTATATGGGAAAATCTTGATCCCTTCTTCAATTTTGAATGGTAGCCTTGTTAGGTAGAGAATTCTTGGTTGGATTTTTTTTTTTTCTCCTCACCTCTTTGAATATGTTAAGCCACTTTCTTCTGGCTTGAAAGTTTCTGCTGAAAAATCTACTGGTAGCATTATGGGGTTTTCTTTGTACATAACAGATTGTTTTTCTCTTGCTGCTTTTAAGATTCTCTCTTTATCCTTAACTTTTTCCATTTTAATTATAATGTGTCTTGCTGTGTGTCTCTTTGGGCTCATCTTATTTGGAACTCTCTGGGATTCCTGGACATGGATGTCTCCTTCCTTCTCCATACTAGGGAAGCTTTTAGCCACTATTTCTTCAAATAAGTTTTCTGGACTTTTCTCTCTTTCTTCTCCTTCTGGGACCCCTATAATGAAGATGTTATTCTGCTTGGTGTTAAGGTATCTTTACTTTTTGAAATTCTTCTTGTGTTTTGCTGCTCTGAGTTAGTTCCATTGTTTTGTCTTCCAGCTCACTTATTCTTCTACCTTATCTAGTCTGCTGCTGAACCCCTTTAGAATATTGTTCAGTTTAGTATACCTTCTATTTTGTACTTTCTTACATTTTTTATCTGTTTAAGTTTTCATTGTGTTCATCCATTTATCCCCTGAGTTCACTGAACATCTTTATGATTGTTATCTTAAACTCTCTATCAAGTAGATCACTTATCTGTCTCGTTCTTTTTCTGAGGTTTTCTCTCATTCTTTTCATTGGAACATATTTCTCTGTTTTATCATTTTGTCCAATTCTTTGTGTTTGTTTCCATGTATTAGGTAAATCAGTTATCACTTCTAGTCTTGAAGGAGTGACCTTATTTAGGAGATGTCCTGTGGAGCTCAGAAGCACAATCCTACCTGGCCACCAGAGCCAGGCACTCACAGGGTGTCTCCTATGTGGACTGCCTGCTCCCTTCTGTTGTGGCAGTAGCACAGCCGCACAGTCCTGATGGGCAGGGTTGGTCCCTGGATGAGCTGCGGAGCCCAGCAGCAGCTGCTGTGGCATGCTGGGGGGCAGGGCTATTTCTTGACCAGCTGTGAGGCTTGGCCAAGGCTCAGAGGTAAGTGGGGCTCTCTGCAGCGTGCAGCAACTTGTGCCAATGAGGTTAGATGGAGAATTCCAAAATGTCATCCACCGGTGTTGACATTCGAGTGGCCTGAGACCACAAAAATGGCTCCCACCAGTGTTTCAGTCCCCAAAGAGCATCCCAACTATTTTCTGCCTCTCTGGCAGAGGCTTTAAGATTAGTAAGTGGATCCCTTTCACATCTGGTCCATGCACTTTTCAATATGGTGTTTTTATGCTGGTTTTCAAGTCAGATGGGTCTGCATACCAGCCCTTTAAGAGCAGGTTTTCTGTCCTCTGAAGTTCTGTAGTTTTCCTGCACACATTCCTCATTGGTTTTCACAGACAGGTGTTTTGGGGGCTCATCTCTCCTGTGCAGGATCTAAGGGTTGGAGTGCCTAACGTGAAGCTAAATCCCTCATACCTCAGGGAAAAGATCCTTAGCTTTGTGACCCCTCCCAATTGTGGTTTGCTGTGGCTGGGGTGTGGATTTTTCCTTGTTGAGACCATATCTCTGCATCTTCTACCTGTCTCAGTGCTGTCCTTTTACCCTTTGTTGTGGAGGCTCTGTTTATCCAGTTTGCAGCTCCCTTTTTGAGGGAATTATTCCATATGTAGTTATAGATTTGTTTTATCTGTGGGTGGAGGTGAGTTGAGGATCTTCCTACACCACCATTTTGAAACCTCTCAATGGTTAATTTTTAATTCCTGGTAAAAATGTGAATTAGTAAAGCCATTGTGAAAAGCAGTCTATCAACATTGATTAAACTGAAGAATACACATATTCTTTGTCAAGTAATCTCTCAAGGAAGCTACCACATGGAAATAAAACCACATCAGTTTGCCATTTTTTTCCAAGGACAATTACTGTAGTATTGTTCTGGGAAAAAAAAATACCCATCAATAAGAAGCAGTCTGATTACAGAACACTCACACAATAAAATATTATGCAGTTATTAAAGGAATACTTTATTATTTGACTTGGAAGAATTTCTACAAAGTATTTAATATGATCCCATTATTGTAAGATAAAATATTTGCATGTTATGCATATGTGTGTGAAAGTATATTAAGGATATGAATATGAAGAAATCAAAATGTAAAATTAAGTTCTGTTTTTGGTTGACTGGATAAGGGGTAGCATGGATTGTTGTGAAGTTAGGGGTACCTCCTAGGTATATGAGGAATACCATAGTAAAATTGATGAATGAGTAGCTGGTAAATGATAGTATCTCACGAGTGTTGATATTATCTATGTAAACCCAGTAAGAGTGATTTCTAAAGCCATCCTCTAAAAAAATATTTATTGAAAGCCTACATATGTCAGGCACTCTTCTAGGTGCTAGAGAAACAGTAGTAAATAAGACAGTTTACAGAGGGATTTTTTAGTAGGACATGCCACAAGGTGATATTCTTTATCTTCAGTTGGTCAACATTTTTATTAAGATAACATTGGGAGTATTTACAATACAGAAGGGATGGGGATTATTTTGTTGATAGAATAAGGATTCATGAATGTTTCAGGGGACTTTATAAACTTTCTACTAAAAGATTAACTTTAACAGTATTAACAATAAGGTCACATTAAGGTCACTTTTTAATTTTTTTTTTATGAGAAGCATCTGCTGAAGCAGTAAATGAAGAGTGGTGCTTTCCTAATAGTACAAAAAAGCTATTTCAAAGTTTTAGGTTACTAGAATCTCAGTGAGACTTAACAATATGGAATGGTTTTCCAAAGAATGAAAAAAAATTAATATTGCCTTAATAGAAATTCAGTGTGCAGTTAAGTATAGTATACAACACAGGAAACTTTCATTTATGTTAAATACTATAAGATATTATAAGTAGACTAACTCCAGCTGTGGGTAATTAACTCTATGTACAAATTTATGTTATTAATGAAAATGGAATAAATAGTGTCCAGGAAAATATACTATAAGTGGTGAACAGAATTAAAAAGTATTCCATTGCAGAGTAGTTGAGATGTTTAATCTGAAGAAATATCTTCACACTTTTGAAGTTTTTTTAGATATGTGGAATGTGTTAATTTTTTTTAATCCTCATTTGATAAAATTATAAGGAATCATATTTGTCTTTAACAAGTTGATGAACAAATTATTCACAATAATTCAAATATGGGATGCAATACCTTAGCAGCCAGTGAGTTTTTCGTCATGAGTGGCATTCAAATGGATGCTAAATGATCACTAGCATAGATGTCATAGAGGGAATCATGAATGTGTTGTAGAGTGAGAAGAATTGGAGTGAGAAGAATCAGTCAATTTCTGAGGTTCTTTCCAATTCTGAGAATCGTGGGCTAAAGGAACTTCTTTTGATGAGTCTCACAGTATGTCAGGGCTAGTTTGCTGAAAAGTCTGCAACTGTGAAATGATTTGCGGATTGGTTAAGCCCAAGAATATACAAACAAAAGTTTTAATTAAAAAAACAGCAATCTGTAGAGCAAATATATTTTTTAAATTCCATATTCAATTTAACTTTTCTTCTTTTTCATTATTTTTCAGAAGGTTTAAATTTTATTCTGATGAGTTTAAAAGAAATACAGAATTCCTAAACTATATGCTTTCTATACAGTGAGAGAAAAATACATAGGATTTGGCTCTCCATTCTAGCAGACTTACTCATTTTTAAAAATAAATATATTCATATAGTCTAAGTAATGTGTGCCTCAACACATGCATGTGTATATATGGTAGCATTAATGTAGTATTTATATTATTTATCATAATAGTTATGTACCTGCCTACTGATTTCAAATCATATTAAGTTACAGTCCTTTTTATTAGATAGTATAGTGCTTAACTGCTTTGTGGAATTTAAAAATCTAATGATTCTCTTTTATATCAGTAGTTTTTCACTTAGCATGTAGTCATTTAATCTATGATTTTTACTTGATAGAATTTTAATTTTCTACTCAAAACTTCTTTATAAACTAACAAGTTTAAATTCAATTTCTGAAATCACATATGATTGATTTGTTGATCAAATACTGCAGTGAATTTATTTTTCTAATAGTGGATGAAGAGACTGTTACACATGGATATGAGCTGATATATATAAAAGTTATTTATAAGCTGCAAATAGTAGGAAATTGATATGTGCAAGACATATAATCTTTTAAAATTGCATCTGTAAGAAATAGAAATGAAATATTAAATGGGAACAAATTCTAGTATTTCCTTCAAAGTCATGACTTACAAAGGAATACCCACCACCACACTGTTATTCATCATTGTACAAAATGTGTGAAAGCATTTGGACACACAGGAAAAAAATGAAGTATACATACTAGAATGGGAGAAACAATATTATCATTCTCTCTGGGCAATAGAAATATCTTTCTATAAAACACGTCCAAGAACATAAACCAGAAAACTATTAAAATATTAGAATGAAAAGTAAATAAGTGCAATCAAGTTGCTGGATACTGTTGAGCAATGTTGAGATGGTCAGTTAGGAAAACGAGTCCAACTGAAAGTAACAATCAGGCCTTTATTCACATAGTGTGACAGTGTACACAAGAGGCCAAAAGAGGCACTGGCTCCTCAGTGTTCCATTTTCCTTCACAGAATGACACTGGGCAAGAGTCAGCAAGATACAGCTCAGCTAGGAAGAACTGTCCCCCTGCCAAAGACCCCTAACAAAAGACCCCTGCCTATTATGGATTCATGGACCAAGGGAGAAGGAAGAGAGAAAAGGGATAAAAGTGGGAAAGTACTGAGTCAAAGTGGAGAAAATGCCTCAGCTGAGGTCTCCAGTAAAGAGGGGGCACCTGGGAAGTGCCTCAGCCAAGACCCAAATAAGGAAGAGCTTGAATAGAGGTGCCTTGGCTCAGAATGTAGCTATATGTATGAGCATGGTTGGACTGGAGAGGGGGGGTCTCAGCCCTTGACTGAACTTCCTCCAGAAAACTGTAATGCACTGGCTGTGTACTAAGTCTGGTGCGGGGAGGGCAGCAACCCCCCAAGAAGCATGCCAGGAAGAACCTCGTAATTGCTTATGACCAGGCTTTAAAGATCACACATAAGATCTGTGTCCTAAAACTGGGCTCCTCAGAAGAAGTTAAACTATAAATATATAATAAATGTAATAATCTGTATATCTTTATATTAACAGAAATTAATGTGTTACAAAAGGTTACTTCATGCTTAATCACTGAAAATAAACTTAACCATAAGTGTGCAACATCCAAATAAAGAAAACTATTATATTTAGGGAATTCCCTGGCAGTCCAGGTCCAGTGGTTAGGATTCTGCATTCATTGTTGAGGGCTTGGGTTCGATCTCTGATCGGAGAACTAAAATCCCATCAAATAAGGCCTGAATGATTGGAAAAACATAATATTCTGGGAAGACACCTAACACTATAAAACTATTAATTTTCCTAAACTGAATTCACATTATATAGATAATTCTAGTCAAACTCTCAATGGATGCTTTTGGAGCATGATGAATTTATTAAAAATTCCTCTGAAAGAGTAAAATGCTTTAGGAAAGTACCAAATTTGCTTTCCTTAGTAAAAGAAAATGTTTAACATTTTAATACAGCTTTGATATTTTTGATGCTGGAATTTTGTATTTTTATGAGGAAGTCATTGGAAAGAGTACAAGGGCCAAGATACATTGAAAGAAAAATTCAGGGACTGTGTGATTATGACAAGGAGAAGGAAAGAAATTAGGAGATTGTGGGAGAATGTGATTGCTGATGTTGACATAGGTTGAAATCAGAGAATGCAATTGCAAATAATTTCTATCAAGATTAGTTCTAGGTATTTAACCCTTTCTTCTCTTTTATATGTACCTGCATTTTTGAAATGGAATCTTATCAAAGTTTGTTATTAGAGGATCAGCTTAGACATTTTTAATAGCCTATGGAATACTGGATAATGGGAGAAGTAAATTATAAGTATGTAATTTTCAGATGACTAGCATGAAAGTGAGACCACTAGAGATAATAATCTCAAGACCTGGGTCTTTGATTATACACCCTACTTTAAATCATTTCTGTGATACATAAAATTGTAGATTTATCCATGGTTCTTCTTTGCCTCATTTCACAAGACTAGGGGAATTACTAGTTTGATGTTTCCCAGAAGTTTTAACAAAGAAAAAAAGTTTCCATAGTAACATTGGGTTTTGTCTTGCACTAATTTCTCTTAAAAAACAGTAGCCCAATTACTATACTATATTTACTGATAGCCTACATTTGTTATACTCTGAAAACATAACAGTCATTCAGTCACGAATAAAAGTGACATTTTCTTTGACATGAGACCAAGGAAAGCAGGTCAAAATAATTGAGTCAGGGGAGGGGGAGGGATAAATTGTGAGATTGGGATTGACATATTCACATTACTATATATAAGATAGATATCTAATAAGAACTTGCTGTATAGCACAAGGAACTCTACTCAATACTCTGTAATGGGCTATATGGGAAAAGAATCTCAAAAAAAAAAAAAGAAAAGAGTGGATATATGTATATGTACAACTGATTCACTTTGCTGTACACCTGAAACTAGCACAGCATTGTAACTCAACTGAACTCCAATAAAAAATTTAAAAAATAATTGAATCAGATTAATGCAAAATTATAACATAAGTGTTAGCCAGTTAACATTTGGAACCATTCTGAACTTGATTTAAAGTAATTATGACTCCTATTGCCTGTTGGCTTAAAACAAACAAACAAGCAAATACTAACTTATTGTTGAAGTTCCAAATGTTAGATCTCAAAAATTCTTAGTAATTATAATTTCCCAAAAGGATATTTTGAACAGTATAAGTGAGCTGGTGTTAATAGAGGGAAAATCCATAGTCATATAGTTTCAGCAAACTTGATGTCTAGGATTTCTTTGGCTATTCGACTAGTAGGGATTTGATGACGATATGACCCCCCATTATGCTTCATGGTGCTAACCCAACCCCAAATTATTAGACTTTCAGGAAGGTTGAGGAATATATTGTAAGCCTGTAGTTCTAGGATTTAGAAGTTACAGAGAAGCATAGAAGAGTGGTTTATGGTGGGAACCTGCAGAACACTTCTGTGTCTACAACTGGAGCTGTTGCAAAGAAATATCTCTTGTACTCATATTTCTTCACCCTCTTTTCTTAACTAAAATTCATCCGGACCTTTTCCAAATAGTGCTTATCAAGCTCATACAATCTGCTAAACAGTAGATGATAAACAATGCCAAATGAAAGAGATAGCCAAGATCCAGGAAGAGAAATGGAAATAGATCTAGAAGTGACATTTCTCCTCATTTTACTTTATTAGATGAGTCTTAGTATTTGATTCAAAGCCCTAATGAACTAATCTCTGCCTAGCTCACGGAAATTGTCTCCTGACACTATTCCTTGGACATCCTAAAGTTTCCCATTTACTCACTTATTCAACAAATATATATGACCATATACAAAACCACGTATGCAGGATACAGTATTGAACAAAGCAAAGTCCCTGTCCTAAAGACATTTATTTTCTAGTGCGTGTGGGGGGCAGGGGGCGGTGGGTCAAGATACAAATTAACATATAAATGACCAAATAAGAAAATTTCAGGTAGTGATGAATACTAATCAGAAAATAAGTAAAGGATAATTAATGAGTTACTGAATTGAAGAATGGACCCCAGGATTTGGGTCTTTCAAGGAGATGACCTATGAATAAAACCTGAATAATGAAAAAGAGGCAGTCTTCGGGTGTTTGATGAAAATCTATGGAAAGAGAATGAAAGCAGAAAAAAAGTCCTGAGATTGAAATGATGTTGCTACATTCAAGACTCATGAGAAAATAAGGCTCATATGGCTGAAGTATAGTTGGTTGGGTCTGGAGAGTTTGGAAAGACACGTGTCATGTAGATACAGGTATATTGTCCATGGTGGTTGTCACCAGCATTGTCTGAGAGCTTATTCTTGGTCCCCACTCCAGACCTACCAAATTAGAATCTGTAGGGCTGGTTCCAGGTAATTTGTATACATCCTGAAATTTGAATTAGCACTAGTATATGTACAATTCTAGGAGTGATTATTTAGTTGGTGGTATTAATGTTGAAATTTAGTCTAATTTAAATGTAAAATCTTTGAGTAGGGGTTACTACAAAAACATCCTGTGACTTAAAAAAACACTCTGGTTTCTGTAGAGAGGGAAGACTGGAAGAAGAGAGACCACTTTGGAGGAAATTACAGTATGGTAATTAAGAAATGATTTTGACCTGGACTAGGTTGTGTTCAGTGATGATGATTAAAAAATTATTTCTCCCAAAAAGATTCTAGGATGAATTGGATGTTGGGTAAAAAAAAAAAAAAAAAAAAATAGGAACAAGAAATGTTTAAGCCATTGTGGTTAATTGGATTATTTACTGAAATGGAAATAATTTGAAGATGAACAGGTTTGGTGGAGAAAAATGCAGATAATGAAGAGTTCAATTATGGACATGTTAAATTTGAGAGGACTAATATAGTATAGTATAAAGAATGCTTACAACTCTTACAATAACAAGAACCCAACAACAAACCTGATTTTTACAAGAGCAAAAGATCTGAGTAGACATTTTACCAAAGATATGCATGGCAAAAACACATAGGAAAAGATGCTTCAAATCATTAGTCATTAGATAAATGCAAATATAAACCAAAATTATATGTCTCTACCTACTCACTAAAAAAAACTAAAACTTCTTAGAATAGCAATGCTAAGTTTTGTTTAGATTATGAAGCAACTGGAACTCTCACATATATTTGGTGTGAATGCAAAACTTCTAAAGAGAAGGATGAAATTGTCTTCAAAGGGAAAAAAAGTGAGAATGACGATAGACTTCTGACAAGAAAATACTAGAATAATTTGAAATAACTCCTTTAATATTGAGTCAAAATTATTTAAACATAAAACTTTATTATATTTAGCCATATGGCCAATTAAAAATTGTAACCATCAACTAAAAGATATTTTTAAAATATACAAGGATTCAGAAAACCTAGTATGCACAGCCCTCTGGAAAAGAAATTACTGTTTTTAGTTGAGCAAAACAACAAGAAAAGGTGTTCTGAAAAAGAGGAGGGTAGAACGTCTAAGAAAGACTCAGATCAGCAGTAAGATCAAATCCTACGCTGACAGACATGATACAGGCTAGAATAAAATTAGTCCAAATTATGTAAGGAAGTCAGAAGGGCTCCATAAAAATGTCCTAAGGAAGAAAAAGACTGGTGTTCTCAAAACCCTGCAGGGTAGAGTAAAGCAAGTACTTTCCTTCCATTGTGATTAAGAGAAAACAAGTTTTGGACTGAAAAACCAGAAAAATCAGTTATGTGGCATTATCAGTTGCATGGAATACTTTCTCCCTTGAAAATAATTGGCAAATTAAAATAATAACTTAATAATTATCATATATTGCCCTTCCTACCATTTTCTCCTTACATTTTCTAGTAATGATCTCTGAGCAGCATATAATTAATGCCATAAAATAATATCTTCCATTTTAGGTGTCAAATCCCAGTACTTAATTCCACAAGAGATCATATGTAATAGCAATGTTTTAAATTTTGAGTGAATTTGTAGAGAAAACTAGAAGTCAAATATTATTATAGAATAAAATGCAAATGCTATAATATAATAGTAATAACATGGGAATAAAGATGATGTTAACCAGGACTCAGCCAGAGAAGCAGTAGGACACATACACACACATTAGTGTGAGTATATGCATACATAATGTACATATTATGTATAATATATTAAGGAACTGGCTAAACAAGCCAGAAGTCCATGGGGGAAGGCAGGCAAGAAGGAGGACCATAGGAGCATGAGCTGAAGTTTGGAGTCTTTTTACTGCATGTTGATAAGAGCCTTATATATACATATCATAAGGTAACCATTGCAGTATTACTGCATCATCTTTGTCATATTGATTAGAAAAGAAGCATGGTTGAGACAGTTTTTGAAAGTGAAACACTCAGTTGAATATAAAGTAATTTTAAAATGTGATTCTTTTTACTCCATAAAGAGATTTCTTTATTTTGGAATCACTGGACTATTATCTCTGTAGTTTAAAGCAGAGAAGAGATGGTTAAGTGATGGAAACTACCAGGACAATTACTGATACTGAAAAATAAGCACCATAAAAATGTAGAAATCTAATTTGGCTATTGGAACACCTCCTTAGCAGCTATTCACTCCTAATCAGCCTCAAGTTGTAATGAATAGAATAATAAGCACCATTAGAATAATTCACTATTCATCAAGAATAATAAACCACTTAGAATAACAAGGCTAAAATAATAAGCCAGTGCTTAAATCATGGGGAAAGACTGGGGGGAAGAAAAGGAGATTCTCAGAGGAGGTGAGATTATTGCTGTTGTGAATTGCTGAGCTCCCCTAATGGATTGAATTTGGTATTGACCTACTTCACTCCCTACTTCTGTATACTGCTCGATATCACTCATTGTTGTTTGTATCCCACAGACTCAACTAGAGTGCTTGTTAAGACAGAGAGACAGAGAGAGAGAGAGATGGGGGGTTGGGAGGATATTGATTTTCAAGGCTTCACTCTAACTGGGACGATTCTTATTTATAAAGCTATCTACTGTTCCCTGTCAATGCCATTTACTTCTGCTGTCCTTTCCACCTAGAATGGGCGGCTTGATTTCTAAATTTACCTGTTAAAAATCTGCCCACCCTTTAAGGCTCAGATTAATAGCTATCTCCTTCTTTACCCTTCCTGAATCCAATACCCCACCCACTTAACCATCCTGGCCAAAGTGGAAGTAGAACTTGGAGAATCTTAGCAACAAGAAAAGCTAAAAATTACTTAGTTCAGGTCTTTGCACATGAGGAAGAGAAAACCTTAAGATGTTCACTTAAAGGAAAAATCTTCCTTTCCAAACAAGTAATATTAAAGTTGCTCCTAACAAAGGAACTAAATAGACTTATGTAAGAGAGTGATTAAATTACTATTACAAAGATTATAGATTTTTTTAATGAATAGAATAAAAAGAAATAAAGATAAATACTGATCTCTTTCATATGCAGAATATAAAACAAACAAATAAACAAGCTCATAGATACAAAGAACTACAGAGGACAGGTTGGAGGTTGCCAGAGGAGGGTGAGGAGTATGAGAAATGGGTGAATTGTTTTTGTTTTTAGTTTAAATAAATAGAAATTTAAAAAATAGATGTGACTTTCAATGAGATATACAGGTATAAAGTATAATTATATTTGGTTATCTGTATTGCTATTTAAAAAGGAAAATGAACACTAAACAGGTGTTGGAAATAGAAGAGAGAATTTTAGGTCCTTTTCCAACCCTGATCTTCTATGGATCAATATTTTTCAGTTTTAGGACTGGCTTCCTTTTCAGCAACTGTGCCAGTCAATTGACTGCTCTGTGATCCTCTTTCTAAGTTTAACATATAATATATATTTTTTTAATACCTAAATGAGAATTTTCATACATTAATGAGTTGATTTCAGCAAAGTATTTTGAATAATGTGTTCTGAATGTATGTGTACAAATATGAAATATTAGTAAAATTAGCCTACTCCTTCTCCCCAAATATTTGAGTTTCTTTAAGCATGACACTGTAGTGAAAATACCAATATTGATTTGGTGAAGAATTTTTACCTCTTTTAATTATATCATGTTTGTGTTCCTGAAGAGATAAATGATTTAGAATTCACTTAGGTATTTATATAATATTTGATAACTCTGTATTTTATAATACATGATAACTGATGATATTTTCCTTTAAGGGAAACAGATAGATAATTGTATCCAATGAAAAGCCTGACCTTTTAGTAGTTTTAAATTAGGAAAATATCTCCCATGCTTGAAACTGTTTTAAATATCATTCTTATTGCATAATCTTATCTGTTCCTTTTCTCTGTTCTTGGTAAACTCATGTATAAGAGTGTCAGAAAAAAAAAAATGTGCTTCCAATAAGGTTGTAGTGAATGCATGGACTCCATAAAGTTATGAAAAGCCCTTGGTAATAAAACTTTTTTGCAAACAGTGTTATTAGATATCAACTAACAAATAATATCATTATCAGAGGTTAACGTCTGATATGACCTAATAAAAAGGAACAAATATACTTTTATAGAAAATCGACTGAGTTTTAATTTTGTTCTCAACAAAAGTTAAGAAGTTCATTGGCTGAAGCCCTGAGCTATATTCCTGTGAAGTTCTGCTCACAGCCAATGTAAAAAATATGTCTACCTCAGCTTCTTATTATCCAAATCCATTTGTAGCTAAACAAGTCATCATCAGAATGAAAAGCTGCACACTGGATGCTTTATCATTACTGCCTCCAAACTCCTACAAAGTGCCTTTCATCACTTTAGCTTATATGGAAAATTTATAAGAAGATGATTCTGGAAAGTAAAACACCCAAAGTATTTGGAGATATCTACAAATAGAGACAAACAGAATAAGTGCTCAGCCTCCTTCCCTCCCTCCCTCCCTCCTTCTCCCTCTCTCTCTTTCTCTCTTTCTTTTAGAAAACTATATGCTATTGTGTTGTCCTGGAGGAAGAAAATTTCCTCTACCCTTCTAGGTTCTTCTGTCTGGTCTAAGAATTACATTGACATGAGTCAGATTAACAAGAGAAAATCAAACAAAATTTATAACATGTACACATGGGAGAGACCGAGGAAAACTGAGCAATTCACCAAAATGGTTGAAAACTTCACCTTAAATACCATCTTCAGCTAAAAACAAGAGAATGTTAGGATAGTGGCTTGGGACTTCAGAGGAGAAGAAGGCAATTGACATGGAAATGGGAAAGAAAATGTTTGGTAAAGAAATGTTTGCTGGGCTGTGCAAACACAGTGGGACACAGAGAGGATTTTAACAGACTTTACTAGGGTCCTCCCTGTCTGCCTTACCTAGTTCACACTATTGTTATCTATGGTGATAGCTCCATTCCTGGAACAGGTCCTCCATCTGCATTCTTGAGACATTTAGGGGAAGGTCAAAGTTTCTTCCTGAGGCTTCTGAAACTTTATTGTCTTCAGCTTGAAATAATCTGCATGCCAAAGAGACATTCTGGAGTGGCAAATTTTGCTCCCCTGACAGTGTATTCTAAATACAGTCAGAAGGAAAGAGTAGAACTCCAAGGAATAGGAACAGGACATCCAGCTAACCAGTACCTTGGGAATAGCAGGAGTTTGGGGGCCAGTGACTATGAAATAGTCCCTTTTAGATTATCTGCTAGACTCAACTTCTTTGAGAACTATTTTGCCCATTCAAAGATAAAGCACTGTGGGATAAATAAGCTAACTCTATCTGTAGTGAGTTCACTGGGAAAGGGATTTGAGCTATATCCAGAGATCAGTAGGAATTTGATAAAAAGGAAAAGTAGGTAATCTTACATAGAAGAAATGTATTTGCAAACACAATGAAAAATAGAGAGGTTCTATATAAAATTCAGTGTGGTTAAACTCTTGAATGTGTGGTGCTGAGTGGCAGGAAGTGAGATGGCATCCAATCAGGAAGGGTTTACTTGGGATTAGCAAAGAATTGCAATTCAGGGTCTGCAACAATGGGGAGCTATATGCAAGTCCCTGCAGAGGAAGGGAAGGAGAACTCTTTTATAGAGAGGAAAAGGAAGTTGAGGGGGCTATAGTAAACAGAGAGTCCATGGCTTTTATCGGCTGAGTTGTTGCCAGGAAAGAAGAGGTCCTTCTTTTTGTTGGGCTCTGCTATTGCTGCAGGGCATGAGAGCGCCCCCTACTGGTGCCCTGACTCTAGTTAATTGAGGTTGCTGTTTATTATTTTTTATATTTCTGCTTTGATAAATATCTTCCTCTGAAAGCATCGCTGATAAGACTCAGGATTTCTCATTTCAGCGGCTTTTTGTCCCTCAATGCCAGAAAGGATCTTTCCTGGGTGCAGTGTTTCAAGTCGTAGGGAAGTGCACAGACTGAAAACCTACTGAGGTCACATTTGAGTAACAGGGAGGGGTAGGAAGGAGAACTCTCAAGCACATTGAATCTCAAGTTTGTATGTTATCAAGATCTTGACATTAGTGATCATCTGAAGCATAATGTTACCATCAAAGTTTTGGCAACAAACATCCAACAGGCCTGGTGTGGATATCTTGGGAAAGCTATCTCATCAGATGTTGGCTGCTTCAGTTCTGGGAAGTCTTTACTTTCAGGTCACCAGATGATGTGCAGGTCCAGTCAGGGTTCAGTGCTATCTTTAGGTGTGTCACAGGAATCCAAAAATCTATTCCCTGGAGTTTGGCAGCACAAGGATTTATTGGCAGGGTACCTCTCCAGTGAGGATGAAGAGAGTCCTTCTGGAGGCTTTTTTTTTTTCTAATAGACAAAATCTCTAGGTTACAAGGTATGATGCTTAAGTTCTTTGTCTCGTGAGAACACACTGTGAAAAGATTGCTCTACTAAGTATCTTTTACCAACTAGGCCTTTGCAATATTGGAGTATTTCTCCTTTTATCAGTTGTAGGTCAAAAGAGGCAGGAGCCAAGCATTGAGTATCTAGTGACTATCTCCAAGGGTATGCATTCCAAAAAAGGTGGATCCGAGATTCAGAAGGACAAATGACTATGCTTTTGGCCAAGGTATTTGGAGGGCCTCTAAAATCTTGCCAGCTGAGTCTTAATAATGCCATTAGTGCATTCATCTAAACCAGAGGATTGAGGGTGGTAGTTGCAGGGAAACTTGTAAAACCAGCCAAACAGCATACACTTGTCAAAGTACCTGACCAGTAAAGTGGGCTCCTCAATTACTAAGTTCAAGAGGAGTTCCCCAAGCAGGGATAATCTTTTCCAAAAGGACTTTAGTCACAGAAGATGCAGTAGCCTGACTGCAAGGGAAGGCTTCAGTGTTCTGTGAAAACATACAGACCATGACTAAAACATATTTATACCCATGAGACAGAGGAAGTTGTATGAAGTCCATTTGCCAGACCTTGAATGGTCCATTAGGCAGTTTAAAATGTTCAGGAACAGTATGGACAGGCTTCCCTAGGTTGTATTTCAGATAAATGGGATGAGTGAGGTAGGCACTTTTTGCGACCTTGTTAATGTTTCCCCACCAATATTGATTCATGAAGGCTATCATTTTGTCAGTAGACCAGTGGTTTAATGCATGTACAGTAGTAAGTAGTGGGAATTTTAAAGTCTTCAGGAGGACTGTGTTGTTATTTGGTTGGAACCAGAGCTCTCTCTTTTTATCCAACCAACAATTGTTTTTCCAATCTTGTTTTTCCTTTTCTGAGGCCAATTGTTGGGCTTCTTTAGCCAGTTTTTCTAAGGTGACAGAGGTTTGACTGATTTTGATTTCTTTAAGGGCAGCATTCTTTGTGGAAATGTCAGCAAGGTGATTCCCCTTAGTTTCCACAGAGTCAAGTTTAGAATGCCACAGAATCTTAATAATACCTAAAGCAGCAGGTAAAAGTATTGGATCTAATAATTCTTAAGCATAGGGGCCATTTCTGTTTTGCTTCCACTGGAAATAAGGAAGCCATGTTGCTTCCACAGCATTCCAAAATCATGAGCTACTCTGAAAGCATATCTACTGTCAGTATAAATATTGGCAGTTTTGTCTTTGGCTAAAACACAAACCCATGTAAAATCTTATAATGTAACCTGTTGGGCTGAAGTAACCATAGGTGAAGGTGATGCCTCAACATCAGAAGTTGTCGTAATATCTTCAGCACAATATTTGCCATTGTCACATTTTAAATAAGAGCCATCAGTTAACCACGAGAAGTCAGTGTTACTCAAAGAATCCTGCAGACCATCACGAGGAGCCAGGAGCCATCTGTCAGTAGTAAGCATTTGTGAAGGACTTTGTTGGTGACAGAGGGGAGAAGAGTAGCAGGACTAAGGTTACTGCAGTGTAAAAGAGTTATGTGAGAAGCAGTTAACAAAAAGTCTTCATAGGAGGTAAGACAGCTGACTGAGAAATGTTGAGTGTGATGAGAGTTCAGGAGGGCTTCTACTGCATGAGATACAAAAATGGTTAAATAGGATCCCACAACAATTTTCTCAGTGGCTTTAACCAAAAGGGCAGTGGTTGAAATGGTTCTAAGACAAGGGGTTATCCCTATGCCACAGGGTCCAGTTGCTGTGTATAATACCCTATGGGTCAATGATAGTCTCCATGTTTTGGGGTGAGTTCCCCCAAGGGCATTCCATTCCTTTTCATATATAAAAAGGAAAAAGGGAATCTGATAATTGGGATGCCCAAGGGCAAGTGGGTTCATCAAACTCTCCTTTAACGCCTTAAAGTCTGTGTCGTGTGGGTCTTCACATAAAATTGGGTTTGGGTTGTTATTGTTTAGTAAAACATACAGAGCTTTGGTCAGAAGAGAGAAATTTGGAATCCAGTTTCAGCAATAAATGATTAGCCCAAGATAACCTTACAGCTGGCGCTAGGTTTGGGCTTTAGGAAACCTAGTACACCGTGAAATCTACCTGGGACTAGATGTAGCCCTTGTTCTGATATCTGATGCCCAAAATATTGAACCTGGGTTTGGGCAAACTGCAGTTTTTCTTTGGCGACCGAATGTTTCTTTAAAGCTAAAAGCTTTACCAAGTGGATGCTGTCTTCCTATGAGGAGACTTGAAAAAGAAAACAAAGAAGGAAATCGTCCACATGTTGCAACAAAATAGAAAAGCCCTAGGAAACTTTATATCATCCCGATCAACCTCCAGTATTTGTGAAGAATAAGGACTCTCAATAAAATCCTGAGGCATTACTGTTCAGGTGAATTGTTTTTCTTCCCAAGTGATGGCCAAATGGTAATGACTGGCTGCATCAGCTGGAATACTAAAGAATGCACAGCATAAATCAATTAAAAAGAATTTGCTTCCAGTGGAAATGGATGTTAGTAATGTATGAGGGTCAGGAGCAACAGAATATCAAGGGGCGTTAATAATAATAAATGAATAATAATAACAGAGTGTCAGAGGTCGTGAACAAACCTCCACCCTCAGCCCTTAGGTTCTCTTGCCAGTAAAATGGAAGATTTACAGGGACTAGTATAAGAGACAGAGAGGCCTTGAGCCCTATAATCTTCTATTACGGTCTTTATGCCTTTATGCCTTGAAGGGCTTCTTTACTAATAGTGTAGTGATTAATTCTGGAAAGGGGTTTTGAGGGATCTATTTGAATTTTGATGAGGGGTGCTCTGTGAATTTGCCAATATCAGTTGAAGATTTTGCCCATATGTAGTGTGGTAGCTGACTCAAGGGGGACAAATGATCTAAGTTTCCAGAATCAACTCTAGTGCCGTCATAGATGGAGCAAATAAAAGATATCAAAGGGTCATTTAATTCACCTGTTTTGGTTACTTTGCTTACCATCAAATTCTAGAATTACATCCCCATTTCGGGAAAAAGAAATTCCAGCATGATACTTCTCTAAGAAGTCTTGGACTAATAAATGGTGGAGGCAAAGGAAATAAGAAGAAAAGGGTATGTATTTCTCAAAGGGCCTAAACAAAAAGGAATAGGTTCAGAGACAGGAATCTTTTCAGGTTCATTAGAGATCCCCACTATTTGAACTGTTTTAGTACTCAGGTGGGAGCTGCTTTATAGTAGCGGGATTGAGCACTCAGAATGTGGGGCCAGTGTCGATTAGGACTAAAGTGACTCATCCCCAATCTGGAGAAATGTTTCTCCAAGCCAATTAAGAGGGAAAATTGAGAAGAGCCTTGTAGTTCCTCGGAGCTCCATCATCGATAATTGGGAGGTTGTTGGAAAGGCTGGTTAGAGAGCTAAAGGTGCCTAAAGCACTTATATTTAAAATGATCTCTTTGTCCTAGCTCTTTGCAATAGTAGCAGAAACTAGGAGGGTTTTGGTTTCATTAACTAGAGTTGAAGATTAAGAATTTTAGTGGTCTTCCTTACAGGTGACTCATCTAAGAGTGCAAGAAAGCTAGTTAACCAGATGGACTAAATCTGCAGTGGACATAGTTTCCCATTCCATCCTGGTTCTTTCTACTAGGTGGGAAAGGTCCCAGTTCATCCCATTAATAAACTAGTGGAATTGATATCTGAATGAAGATTGGAATTTTCTTTAAAAACAATCTGAAGTCAATTGTAACAGTCATGAACAGATTTATCAGATGTTTGTTTGTGCAAGCCTGAATTTTGTTCCAGTTAACAGGCTTTGGAAGAAGCCCTAGGAATTGCACAGTGAATTCACCTAGCTCAAGCCTGATTCATATAGTAAGTTAGCAGGCTGGTCTTCCAGTTGTTATACTAGAGACCTTTAGGATTTTCCCATTAAGTGGTTTTTTCCCAATGCTGGGCCTGGCCTTCCCCAACAAGCATATGAACCAGCTAATATAAGAGAAACCAGGTTGATCTGTGAGGATCTTTGGTTACTTTGGGGGAAAACTTTGACTATGGCTCCCAGTTCAGCTTTAGTCCAGGGAATATAAGAAATTAAGGATTTAGGCTCTGGACCCTCAGAAAACTTAATTTTAAAGGAATAGGTTCTGGCAAGTTCAGAGGAAAAGGAAAGTCTGCTGGAGAATTGGTATGGGGGAACTGAGAGTATAGAGGAGGTATAGTTGGTATAGACAGGAAGGAAGAAGGTGGTGCCAGAGGCAGGGCTAGAGCAGGAGGGATGAAGGGAGAGAGACAAGACGGCAGGGAGGTGTAGCCTGAGACAAAGAAGACAAGGAAGAGGAGAATGAGGCTTTGGAAGCCATTTCATCTTTTTTTAATTGTTTACCTCAGTTCATCTTAAAATTTTATTTTGCAGAGAGGCAATTTTAGACTCCTGATAACATCTGGAAGCCTCGAAATACCAATCAAAATAGGTATTCCATTCAGTTCAGGAAATGTTAGAGCTATGATAGTCCAATTCATTTTAAGAAAAGTAAGTTTGGGGATTTCAAAAGATCCATAATAGTCATTGATATTCTAAATTGCCTACGGTTAGGTCGGTCCATTTTAGGTAGAAATGCACATAAGGAAGGACCATGGATTTTAAACATAAAACCAACCAGAGTTCCTGTCAGGGGAGGGGGGCATTACCAAAATATTTAGACAACTGGGATCCCATTTCTCAAAGGTTTTTCTCTAGAGTAAAAGAATAATTTTCAAAAAGTCTAAACAGCTTAAGGTTAAAACAGTTTAAACACCTCAGATAGCTCAGGCAACTGGCAATTTAAACACATCAAATAGCTCAAACAACCTGCAGTCTTAATACTAGCCAGTTCTAAGGGAGCAGCTTGGTCCCAAAAGGAACCAGGCTCTAGGCTTCTCAGCTCAGTCGCCATAGAACAGCCCCTATCCTACAGGGATGGGCCAAAGGCTGAGCCAGCTGAGTTCCAATAAAACAGTCCCTGTTCCCAGAGGAATGGGCCAAAGGCTGAACCAGTCCAGCTGGAACACACTGATTTCAAATCAGACCAAAGGGCCAAATGAGTACTTGCATACAGAACAAGGCCTTAACTAGGAAGGACAAAACCGTGGGACAGACCCTGAATAAAGCCTACAGAGCTTCAAAATGTAGAAAGGGCATAAGCTCGGACCCAGGAGAAAGATGTACCTTCCAACTCCAGGGTCATCAAGAAAAGCAGTGACAATGGACTCAGTGTGGATAACGCACCTGTTTCCTCACCAGCCCCTGAGTCGTAGGGGGTCTTTTCTGGATCTCTGTACAGGCCCCCAAAATGTTAACCTAAAATAGACTACCAGTTATATCTCCAGCATAAATGGCTTTATTCAGGATTAACACGGAATTGCAGTTCAAGGTCTGCAACCATGATGAGTCATGTGCAAGTCCCACCACAGCAAGGGAAGGAGAACTCTTTTATGGGGGGGAAAGGAAATTGGGAAGGCTATCATGAACAAAGGGTCCATGACTTTTCATTGGCTGAGTTGTTACCAGGAAGAGGAGGAGTCTTTCTTCTTCCTCTTGGGCTCTGCTATCATTGCAGGGCCTGAGAGTGCTCCCTTCCGTCCCCGGACGCTATTCAATTGAGGTTTCTGTGTATTAATTTTTTACAAAAGAAATGCCCAGGATTTTCTCTCTTACTGCCCTCAAATCTCTGTTTTGCTGAGTCCATCAGGAACCCAGCCCACAAGAGAGCCCAGAGGGCACAATTTGCATTGTCACTCTCCCAACAATCTGGATAGAGAATTGGGAAGTCATTCATCTTAGGCTCTCCTCTTTTTTCACACTATACTGTTTTCCAGAAAGATGCCACTTATGCTTTGGCATCTGAACCTTTTCTACAAATGACTTTCAGTGCAAATCTTCAGATAAGTCCTCTCCTTTGAGCTACAGACCTGTACATAGTAGAAGCAGGATAATATATACTTCATATTACATTCATAACAGTTTTCATCAGTCCTTTATTAATTGTTTTCTTAAGCAGCTGTCAACAAAAAGTCTCAGAAAGACAAGTCAAAAATATTTCTCTTCCTTACCACTAGGGGAAAAAAACAGACCCCATTCTGTGTCATCAAACTAGTTATTATAAAGTCATAAATTGAGATCAATGGATTAATCTACATGTTCTATTCAGGGCAGCATGTGTGCAAAATGTGTACCTGTATTCTGTTTTCTGTTAATTTTGCCCTTGAAAGTTGTATTGGTTAAAAGAAGATTTTTTTTAGATACCTGGACACTAGAAATAATTTCTTTGTCCTACACAATATAACATTAACTCTTAAAAGTCTGTTTTTCCTCATTAGTCGCTTTACTTGTTAAGATCTTGGCCAAGAAATAATATTTATATTAACATCTGTGTTTTTCTAAAAGTATAAGCTTTTGTAATTTTTTTCAAAAAAGTTAAAATCTCACTTTTTCCTTTTAGCCGTAAGTGCATAACACGTGAATTATGAGTATGCTGTATGCTCTCTTTTAACAAAAAGATTAAGAATATTTTTCTCCTTTAAGTCAACAGTTTCCTTCAGCCATTAAAAAAAGAAGGAAATCTTGCTGTTAGCGGTAACACGGGTGGACCTTGAGGGCATCATGCTAAGTGAAATAAATCAGAGAGAAAAAGACAATTAAAAAAAGTATGATCTCATTTATATGTGTAATCTAAAAGCAAAACAAAACTGAACAAGTTTTGTTAAAAAGTTTTGTTAACTTTTTAACAAAAGTTAAATTTAATTTAAAATTTGTCAGATAGTGTTTTTTCTCTCCTTCTAAAATATAATCTCAATGAAGACTGAGTTTATGTATTGAATCTCAGTAAACTAGTATAGTAATTAGCAGTTAATAAAGATATTAAATGCATGAAAAGATTCATGAGTAATGTATATGACTGAGTCAATATGTTCTGGCCTTTTGTTGACACACCTATTATCTCAAGCAAAATGATGAATGGTCTCTGTTAAAACCTTTTTCCTTAGTTTTTTATTTGTTATGGATTCCTAAAATTATTCCAAATAGTTAAGTTTGCTGGGATTCTGATTCTATGAGCTCAAAATATACTCATATTATCAGTTTCTAAATCATTACCCTGCTAAATAGTATAATAGTATTATTTCTTTAATTTCAAGTCAACCTGGGTTAATAGAATGAGAAGCCTTGCCTGTATAAATATGCTCAACATACTAGCTACAAGTATATTGATAATTGAGTTTATCTATTTAGCTTTTATGGAAAATTAATTTAAAAAGTTAATGCTTTCCTACAAGTCTTAATACGATCCAACATTTTGCTTCCGCATAACCACTACTCAATCAATCACATAGTAAAAGAGTGTGTTATAAAGTATGCAGTTAAACAATGGACTAAATATTCATCTACCTAAGTGAAACAAATTTGGAAATATATGACACATAATTCATAAATCAATAAATTTTGGAATCAGAAGGCCTGTTATGGATATGTAGCTTGTTACCTTGTAGATAAGGAAAATGAGATCTGTGAGTAGTTGAATGCCTGGCCAAAGTCACCCAACTGTCTAATAATAGATGTCTGGAACCAAGACTTCTAATTCTTAGTCTTTTGCTCTTTCTACTGTATATTACCTTTTATCTAAAATCGTATTTATGCCAGAACAACATGGATACTTGCCTTAATTCACTTTACCGGTTCATGAATCCACTGATAATTTCTTATGTCTAGAGCAAAGATTTAACCATATGGTATACAAAATTATAATCAGCAATTGTCAAAAACATCTTAACTTCAAACCTAATAAGCTGTTTTATAAATATAGTCGATCTATCAATGTTCAATATACCTTTAGAGTATATTTTTTTAATGTAGATCTAGTACTTAATGATGGAGAAAGCACAAATTGTTAGTCTTCAAGTACAGAACTCCTGACCGAATTGAGTATCAGCTACATTTAGCTAATAAGATGACTTTGTGGGACATTATACATGAGAAGTATAGAATAGGGCATAGAATGAAAGAAGAAATCAGATCAAGATATAGCCAAAAAGCAACATGCTTTTATGATTGATAATAAATTTACTAGAACAACAATATCTTGCAAAAGTTAGTTTCCTTTACCTTGTGTAATGAAATCGTTCACCAGATTACATCTAGACCTTTCTTTTCTCTCTAAACTTTTTTTTTCTTTCTTTACATGCATGATCTTTTAAGTATATGGTAGTGTATCTGAAAAAATAGAAATAGATTGAAAATTCTGGAATGAGAATTAAATAATAGCTTTAAAATATTGATATGATATTTTGATTTTTACTTAGTCTTTATAGCTCTCTCATATAATTGAACCACTACATTCAACGGCTATAGCATTCTTCAACCAGAGAGAAGTAAGTCTGGGATTGGATTAATATACTGCACCAGAGTTTATTTATTTGGCAATAATGAAAAAAGTAGGCATGATGTTGTTGAGTTACACCACATAGTGAGACACTGGTACCCATATAAAAAGAAAAGAAGCATATTTTCTACTTCCTATAGGTAAAAACCAATAGCAGGTGATTCACTGCTGACAGATCTCTTTCCCTAAGCCTTGTTAGATACTCAGTAATTCACAACTGTATATTTTGAGTAACAGGCAACTAGAGTAAAACAGCAAATGTTTCATTTGTTTTCTATCCTGAGTCAAACCTAAGCAGCTCCATGCTGGCACAGCTTTGTGAAGAAACCTATAACTTATATTGCTTTCCAAGGAGTTTGGAACTCCCTACAGATTACTGGGGTTTTGACATATAAAGAGAAAGACCTCATCATCTAAGCTGGAGAGTTAAAGCCTCCATTTTATAAATCAAATAAACATTTTACAGTTTTCTTGGCATATACTTAAATGCTTGACATTTCCAAAATATACCATGATTTTATTTCAAAAACTCTATAATGTCTTCTGTAATATTCCCCATACTCTTTTCCTTGCAGGCAATCTTATGGGCTGTGTGTGTGCACATAAGTGTGTAATATTTCTAAATAAACAAACAATATATATGTGGGGGTGCGTGGGCAAATAGATGGATGGATGATAGGCAGGTTCACAGAGGCTTTGGGATTTGAGTCCATGTGGTGATGGTGGGTGTTAACAGTCCCTATTGTCTCTTGTGACATCTGTGCCTGTGTTGGATCTCAGACTCCCAGTGCCATTTGAGCTGCCCAGGGGCACATGTCTATATTGGAGCTGGCGTTTTGGGAGAAAAGGCTCAGCGAAATCATGGAAAGTATCTCTCAAACATGGTAGATACAGATTTCCTGATTAAAATTTGAGCTTCAATATTTCTATCTGTGTGATCTTGGGCAAGTTACATAACCTTCTTTGTCTCTGTTTCTTCAGCCTCCAGGTTAAATCAATATACACCTGCGAGACAGAATAATGTGACTACACAAAGGACTTTGTTGGTGGTTGACAGTAAATATTTCCTATGGAATACACATTCCAAAGTTTTCAGAGAGACAAATGTCTCAAAACTGCCAGAAGCTATATCTTTTTTATGTACAGTTGGGATTCTAAATCCAAATAGAGAGTAATTAAAGTTTTTATTCTAGAAAATCTTGAGATAGCATTTTCTGAACACCTCCCATCATACTGCCCAGGATTCTTTCACCCAAGTCTAAGGTGACCACAAGGCAAAAGCATTACCATGTGTCCTGTGAGGCTAAGGGCTGACATCTTAGTTCATCTCTGAGAATGTACTTTTAATACCATTTCTATTTATTGCTGCCTTTTTCTCCAAATAGCACTCAGAATTAGCCTCTTGTAGCAGTTTGTGCTCTGCTCAAAGAAACCTAACCAAGGGAGTAGCTGAAGACTGAAATCTAAACTGCATTCTTCTTACCAAGCAATGTTCCCAGAAGGGTGGACATGTTTTTCTAAATTACACAGTTGAGTAGAAATAGGTCACAAGGCAATCTAAATGTCTTTTTACAATGGTGATGGGAGAAAATGGCCAACAAATGAGATTTCAAAATGAAAATTAAAAAGAAATCCTAAAATTCCAAAGGATAAAAGAGGGCTAGTTTGTGTGTGTGTGTGTGTGTGTGTGTGTGTGTGTGTGAGAATCATATAGTTTTCCATTCTATAGAATTATAGATTTTCAACTTCCGTTATTCCATTCTCTTTCCCATAAAGAATGAAGTGAGGCCTAGGGAAAGACCAAAACTCACAGGCTCATGGGGCCTCTGCAAAATGTTACTTCTTATGCATGTCTAGTGTTTGGACACCAGAAATGCTTTTGCAAAGTTTCCTGTCAGACCAATGTATATGGTAAAATATTTAAATCTTTAGCTGTATGGTGAACTCTCTTCTTGAATTAACTGGTAGGAATCCATAAAGATATTTCACACATACTTAAAAAGATGATAATTAGATTTGGGCCATTTGATATTCTGAAATGTGGTATTTGGCTTGCAGATAAAATCCTTTTAATTCAAGCCAGGAAAACTCTTGTGTAGAATCAAAGACTAATATCTGAAATTTCTTATCTTTGACTGCATTTTTTGATTTTTGGACCAGCAGTGGAAAGCATTTCAAAACTAATAGCTCTAGCAAATGGAATTCATCATTTCTCCCTCACTCCTTGGCTTATAAGGCACTTTCCTCCAGTAGAAAAGGGAATTTTAACTGTAAAACATTGAAAGTCAGACTCAGGTGCTGAGATTCTTGACAATTTAATGAAGACTCTTCATGCATTTTTGCCACCTTCATGGTTCTGATGCAGTGATTTCAGAAAGAATGGTCTACTCTGATGAAGGAAATACACTGGCCAAATTTCAGGGGTCCCTTTACTCTTGATTTCATAACCACTGATTAATTTGTAATGTATTCAAAGCAGAAACTGGCCTTTTGGCTCTGAAGCTCTTCTTTTTTGTGCTTTGTGATATAGGTATGACAGAAATGATTTTTGACATTGTTATCTTCCATTTAATGTGGCATTGTAAGACCTAAAAGATATCAAAGACTAAGACACCAATTAGAGCATAATGCTAGACACTTCATATTTGGATGATATACACTTATCAACATACCTTCAAAAGTTAATACAACTAAATAGGTAATGCAACAAAATATTTCCTTTTAAAGAAAACTTCTCTTTGAAAGATGAGAGGAAAAACACCTCATTAATCATCTACATCAAACTGCTCATTGTTATTGTGCAAAACCTTATATCCTTTTACATTTGTACTATTAATCACAGATTGTACTGCTAGTAGAGCATCCATAAATATTCCATGGATGCAAACAGGAATATTTTCACTTTTCCTGACATATGCCTAAAATTTGAAAATTTTAAATATCTAGAATGGCTTTGATTTGTTTCATGTATATTCCAGAGGAAGATAATGGATACTTTTGAAGAAGCATTCACATGTGTACTATTTTATAAAAGGTACACATTAAGTTTTATTTTTCTAGAAGAATGCTTCCTTCCAGTTGGAATTTTACATTTCTTAGGAAAACTCAAAAGGCATTTGAAATTGTCAAATAATCAGGGTCGGGTTTTTCCCAAAATTATTTCATGAGAGAATAAATGCCTTACATTTATAACAAACATTTTATACTAATATTTATATTAGTTTTAAAGCATTGTAATATTAATAGAAACTGTGAACCAAATGACCATGTTTAGTTATGAATAGTAGATCTTTTAGTAATAGCTGTTGAGCTGTACATTTATCCCCAGAAATCTGCTATGATCCTTTAAAAAATATCTTGAGTTGTGGGTAAATATGGAATAGATGATAAAGACACATGGTACAGAAAAAAGAGAAATAAAGCCATCAGAGTAGCCAAGGTGCATAGCACTATATAAAATATATTGAACTTATTTTATTACTATCAATCATGTACAGAGCTCTCTTATTAAAGGATTTAAGGTAAAACTTCCTCTCCTCTCTGTAAATTATAAAAAATCAATGAGTCTGTGCTAAATCTTCCAAATTTTATGGAAGATACTTTTTGACAGTATATGAGTGAATTTCAAACAAAGCTTCTGAGAAGTAAGCAATTCAACTATACAAAGAACACTGCCTAATAAACCCTACCATGCCCTGATATAGAAAGAAGAAATGTGTGACTTGTGAACTTCCTTCTAAACAGAATTGGAACAATCACATAATTTGCAACTTAAGTATATATTATAACATTCTTTACATGGAAATATTACTTCTTCCCTATCCATCTTACAGGGGTTATTGTGACAATCAAAATGAGAAAATCTTTGTGCTAGTGCCTTGAAAACTGGCAAGTACTGTACTCTTCTTCAGTGTAATTATTTTGTTGTGATTATTTCTTTAGAGCACAGATTGTATTTATGATGTATAAAATACCCTTCAAGTTGATATTAAAAACAATGAAGACTCATTATAGTATTTTGCTACACTTAACACTCTCCTTTAGGATTACTGTCTTCCTTTATTAGTTTCCTTGGAAACTTGTATTCAGTAATCACTAATAACTAGCAACTAGTGATCATTTGTATGAAGGTATGAAAATAGAGTTGCTAGGTTTACTGTAAAGGCTTGTTAAATCTCTTCAGAACACCTGTCTGGTGATTTAAATAAATGGGAACTCTTCCTGCTTAAACAGAACTTTTGCTGGTTTAAGAATACTCGAGTCTTCTGTCTCTGAAATAGCAGGGGTCTCTGAGAGAATACCACGTACAGACGGAGGTTTGCTTCTTAGCTTTGCTGTGGGTTCATGGGGAGAATTGATCAAATCTGGGTTTGAGGCTGTATTCTTCAACTCAAAACAAAGAATAGTTCTGTAAACATTGACAACTAAGTCATGCAACATGGGGACTATTTCCAGATATGAAGGAGCACAGCAAATATTATTTTAAGAAATATTTTAGAAATTAAAGCCTTTAAAAGCAGGTTTATTTTTACCAGAGAAATTATAGGAAGCACAAGCCACAGTCCTCCGTATAGAAAGGAAATATGCTTTAACTCCTCTTCCTGCTGGTAAGAGGAGGTTGTTAATTTTTCAGGAATTTTATGAGCCAGTGGTAAGGTAGTTTGTATCTTGAAATTTGCCACGAAGTCTGTAACTACATCACAGAATCTGGAAAACTACCAATCAGGGCCCCTCTCTCTCTCTCTCTGTCTCTCTCTCTCTTTCTTTCTTTCTGTTGTGGGAGTAAACTGTTGTTTCATTTTGCTTTCTTTGTGTCTAGAAAGTTGCTCTTAAATATTTACCAGCATACTACGGGGCTTAAGTCACCTCTTCAGTAATACTTTCTTGAAAACTGAAGTCAATTTCTACACAAAACAAATATTTATTGGTTGTCTTCTAAATGCTTGACATGGCCAACTGTCCTTGATCTCATTCTACTTCTGTATCTGTATTTATATAAATAAAAAGAAACATGATGACTTGTTTTATACAATACTTTAGTGAAAGAAAAAGACCAGCTTTCAGGGACCAGGCAAGATAGGACAGACATTTATAGGTAATAGCTGCTTTGAGAGTTGTATGCCTGTGCCGCTCAATGAGAATAGCATTTGCTTACTGAATCACATGTTTATATCCCCCAATTTTCTATTTTCAAGGACATTTTATTATCCTTTTTATTGTTCCTGGTTTTTCAGTTTTAATTTATCGTGTCCCTAAGCACTATATTATATTAGAGAGAATATGACATAATCCCTGCCCCAAATAAACTCATAATCTAGTGGAGATAACAAATGCAATCACAATTATTTACATGTCAGTATGTATGCATTATGCAAATATATATATTCATGACTTTACCATGTTCTAAAAACTGAGTTAATTGTTTAAGGAGACTATACAAATAGGTGAGAGATATTAAGAGGTACAAACTTCCAATTGCAAAATGAGTGAGTCACGGGTATGAAACATACAGTGTGGGGAATACAGTCAATAACTATGTAGTACCTTTGTATGGTGACATAACTAGGCTCATCGTGGTGATCATTTTGAAATGTATAGAAATACCAAATAGCTATGTTGTGTAACAGGAACTAACATAATGCTGTAGGTCAATTACACTTTGAAAACAAACAAACAAACTCAGAAAAAGAGATCAGATTTGTGGTTACCACGGGGTAAGGGGAGGGGGAACTGAATGAAGGCAGTCAAAAGGTATAAACTTCCAGTTTATAAGTAAGTACTAGGGATGTAATGTACAAAATAATAAATAAAATTAACACTGCTGTATGTTATACATGAAAGCTGGTAAGAGAGTAGTAAATCCTGAGTTCTCGACACAAGAAAAAAATTTTTTTCTATTTCTTTAACTTTGTATCTATATGAGATGATGAATGTTCATTACGCTTATTGTGATAATCATTTCATGATATATGTAAGTCAAATCGTTATGCTGTACACCTTAAATTTATACAGTGGTGTATGTGAATTGTATCCTAGTAAAACTGGAAGAAAAAGAGGGGTGACTCTACATATTTCACAATTGTAATATAAAGAAAATACTATAAGGCATTGAATTTTGTTGTTGTTGGTAGGATGACAAGAGTAACACTGATAATAATTTTTTTAAAAGGCATAAACATTTGGTTCTGGTTCTAGATCCATGTAACAGCTAAAGGTCCACTTTCCTCAGAGATCCAGGAAAATGTTTTTTTCTTTCTTTCTTTCTTTTTTTGATGCTGTGCTCCTCTTAACATGTGACTTTCATTTAAAGGCTTAAGATGGTTGCTTGAACTCCACACTTCATGTTTTCGTTCTGCTCAGTATGAAGGAAGGAGGAAGGGGGGGAAAGTGTACATCCTCTCCCTTTTAGGGAGACTTCTTACAAATTCCTCTTCATATATCTCATTGATAAGAACTTAATCACATGGTCATGCCTAGAAGGAAGTCAGAGAAGTATAGTATTCTAACTGGTGCCAACGTATTAAGTGATTAAAAAGTAGCTTTCTGTTATGAAAGAAGAAGAGAATGAATATATGTTGGTCTTAGGAGTTGGCTATATGTGGGAATCCTGCACATGGACATTTAGTCATGAAGTATCCTACACTAAAAGGAATACTGAAGAAAGGAATGTTTTCTACTAGCTCCTGAGGAAACACAGTTTTCTGGGACAGTTAACAGAGCCTGAACTGGTGGCTGTATAAACAAGGGTGCTGGGAACAGCTAGAGCAAGTGGCACAATAAAGGCCACATTTCAGCAGATTCCTGGGCTTCAGCAAGAACAGCACAGAGCCTCTGGAGTCCAGGAGACAGTAAGTGGGGCACTGGATCAAGAAAGGTAGTCCCAAAATTCATAAATGCTATTAGAGAAGGCAGCGGACAACAGCCGTCTTCCAGAGTGGTCCTGAAAAGAACATTTGAGAACTCTTGACTGAGAGGAACATATCCAGTCCTGCTTCACTTGCAAACAGGCAGTACAGGCAGGTCAGAATCTCAGGCAGGTGTCTGAAAGCTGCACACACTGAGGAGAGGGATATTAGGGGCTGAGTGGACCTTTCTTCATTTGGCAGGTAAGGGCTCCGAGTGAGATAACTCGGCTTATCAAAGTAAGTGTGACTTTACTTGTACCTGAACTAGTGAAACCAGGACATATTAATTGTAGTAGACCAGAAACCCCAAACTCTTGACTCTGCTGGAGAATATCAAAGGAATATGTCTTTTTTCCCCCTACCCTCTCTGAATTTCTCTTATTTTTATTTTATTATAAATGGAAAATATTGTCAATTGAAATTGGGAGGTGAATTGCGTCCCTGTTTAAACATCAATGGAAATATAAGAATTCCAGATTGTATCATTTATCTTCTCATTTAATCAAATACTATGAACTTCAGAAAAAGATTTGATTAAAAATTCCCTGGTTTTTTTTCCTCAAATAGAAAGTTCTATGCAAAAATCAAGTGCCTGGTCTGAGTGTAAAATCAGTCTTCCATATACTACTGCACCAAAATTCAAAACACAGTAAAATACACCATGATATTTTATATAGATATATGTATTGCCTACTGGTTAGCTTTGAGGGAAGGCAACCCTAATTTTGGATTCCAACTTTCACATTCACTGGCTGTGTCTATAAAATGAGAATTATATTAGTAGTACTCTGGTAATTTTGTTATATGGATTCATTCATTTGCTTATTTAGAAATATTTATTGAGATCCTACTATATTCATGACACTGTTTTAGGTGTTAGACACACCTTCACAATCAGGAGGATCAAACACCTGCCCTCGTGGAGCCTCCTACCTAGGTGGAGACTAGCTGAGCTAATACATTGCAAGCAGTTAGCATATTTCCTGGAATATGGTAAATATTCCCTATGAAGAGCAGCTGCCATTGCTTCTGTCATTTGTGAAATAACTAGATGATTGAGAAAGTCACTTCCTTAGAGTCCTACAGTAATCGTAACACTGTATTTGCTTTGGAACAACTGCTACTCTCCAGCTAACTCCAGCCATAATACTCCTTAATAAAAATGTGAGATCCATTGAACTTAATTCACTCAAAGTTCCTATTTTTTATTTTTTTATTTTGGCGATAAATACAACTATGTGGTACGGTGGAGTATTTTAATTTTCCAGCCGAAGGTACTATTGAAAGGCTGAGTACCACACATTTTGCCACCTTTAGAACTACTTTGTTCTAAATACTAAAAACTCAAATACCCTACTTTTTATGACTTTGAGGAGAGAGCTTTAATTCATGTTTCTAGTAGCAGAATTTATTACTTTTACACAACTTCTACTGTTATCAGAATTAGATTCTACTTTGTCAAACAAGTTATTTTATGTTGACTTAATGACCTAAGTATATAGAGTATATTAAAATTGTACATCACCTGACACAAGTAATATTGTATGTACTTTACCACCTGTTATTTAGAATAGTGTTTCATCAGAAAATATTTGATAATATCTTTATAGTATAATAATCACACAAAAGAAATCATGGTGTATAGCTTCTCTTCTTGAGTGTGGAAAAAATAGATGAAGCAAATTTTGTTCCTTAATACATTTGTGAAATTCGTCATAACTAGGAGACCTCTACTTTAAATGGACTATAGAGATAACAATAATATTTTATATTAAAAATTTCCAGAATATTCAGGAGAGTGGTGGATTGGCACTTTTTATTTTGGACTTTAAAGCACAGAATTATTTGAAAATATCTCACTTAGCACAACATGAATAAAATTTAATCACATATCACGTAAAGTATTAAGTTTCAGTCTCATTTAACCACCATTATTCTTAACTACAGAAATGTTCATTGCTTGTGAGCTATTAAATATGCAATTTAATATTAAATGTGTCACATTTTGGTAACGCTCACGATATTTTAAACTTTTTCTATATTATTATATTTGTTTTGGCAACCTATGATCAGTGAGCTTTGATGTTACTATTGTATATGTTAAGGTGTGCCATGAACCACCCTCAAGATGGCAAACTTAATTGATAAATGTTGTGTGTGTTCTGACTGTTCCACCACCCAGCCATTCCCCCCACCTCCCTCCCTCTCTTTGGGCCTCCCTATTCCCTGAGGCACCACAATATTGAAGTTAAGCCAATTAATAAGCCTATAGTGGCCTTAAGTGTTCAAGTGAAAGGAAGAGATGCAATTCTCTCTCTTTAAATGAAAAGCTAGAAACGATTAAGCTTAGTGAGGAAGACATGTTGAAAGTTGAGACAGACCAAAAACTAGGCCTTTTGCAGCAAACAGCCAACTTTTGAATGCAAAGGAAAACTTCTTGAAGGAATCTAAAAGTGCTACTCCCGTGAACACAGGAACATTATGGAAGCAAAACAGTCTTATTGCTGATAAGGAGAAAGTTTTAGTGATCTGGATACAAGATCAAACCAGCCACAGCATTCCCTTAAACCTAAGCCTAATCTAGAGCAAGGCCCTAACTCTCTTCAGTTCTGTGAAGGCTGAAAGAGATGAGGAAGCTGCAGAAGAAAAGTAGGAAGCTAGAAGAGGTTGTTTCATGAGGTTTAAGGAAAGAAGCTGTCTCCATAACATAAAAGTGCAAGGTGAAGCAGCGAGTGCTGCTAATAGAAGCTGCAACAAGTTATACAGAAAATCTAGCTAAGATCATTAATGAAGATGGCTATGCTAAACAATAGGTTTTCAGTGTAGACAGGACAGCCTTATACTGGAAGAAGGTGTCATCTAGGACTTTCGTAGCTAGAGAGGAGAAGTTAGTGCCTGGCTTCAAATCTTCAGAGGATCTACTGACTCTCTTGTTAGGAACTAATGCAGCTGGTGACTTTAAGTTGAGACCAATGCGTATTTACCATTCCAAAAATCTAGGGCCTTTTAGAATTATGTTAAATCGACTCTGCTTGTGTTCTGTAAATGGAAAAACAAAGCCTGGAGGACAGCACTTCTGTCTACAACATGGTTTACTGAATATTTTAAGCCCGCTGTTGAGACCTACTGCTCAGAAAAAATGATTCCTTTCAAAGTATTACCAATCATTGACAATTCACCTTGTCACTCAAAAGCTCTGATGGAGATAGATGTACAATGAGATTCATGTTTTTTTCATGCCTGCTAACACAATATCCTCCTTCAGCCCATGGATCAAGGAGTGATTTCGACTTTCAAGTCCTATTATTTAAGAAATACTTTTGTAAGGCTATAGCTGCCAGACAGTCATTTCTCTGATGGATCTGGGCAAAGTAAATTGAAGACTTCTGGAAAAGAGTTACCATTCTATATGCCATTAAAAACATTTGTAATTCATGGAAATAGGTCAAAAGATCAACAGGAATTTGGAACCAACCCTCATGGATGACTTGGAGAGGTTCAAGACTTCAGCAGAGGAAGTAACTAGATGTGGTGGAAATAGCATGAGAACTAGAATTAGAAGTGGAGTCTGAAGATGTGACTGAATTGCTGCAATCTCATGATAAAACTTTAACAGATGATGAGTTTCTTCCTACGAATGGTCAAAGAAAGTGGTTTCTTGAGATCAAATCTGCTGAAACGCTGTGAAGATTGCTGAAATGACAACAAAGGATTTAGAATATTACATAAACTTAGTTGATAAAGGAGTGGCAGGATTTCAGAAAATTGACTCCAATTTTGAAAGAAATTCTACTGTGGGTAAAACACTATCAAACAGCATCACATGCTACTGAGGAATCGTTCATGAAAGGAAGAGTCAGTTGATGAGGTAAACTTCATTGTTGTCTTATTTTAAGAAACTGCCGCAGGCAGCCTAACCTTCAGCTAACACCACCCTGGTCAGTCAGCAGCCACCACCATCGATGCAAGACCCTTCACCAGCAAAAAGATTAGGACTTGTCGAAGGCTCAGATGGTTAGTATTTTTTAACAATAAAGTATTTTTTAACTAAGGTGCATACATTTTTTTTAGACATAATGCTATTGCATACTTAAGAGACTACAGTATAGTATAACCATAACCTTTACACACACTGGGAAACTAAAAAATGTATGTGACTCGCTTTATTGCGGTAGTTGCTTGCTTTATTCTTGTGGCCTGGAACGGAACACGCAATATCTCCGAGGTATGCCTATAGTGTTTTGGAGAGTCTCTTATTGGCACCCAAGCAGCAGTTGCTATTTTCACTTTAGGTGATTTCAAATTAACACCTGGATGGAGTTCTTTTATTAGAAAAGTAGAAAGAAAGGAACTCAATAAGAAAAAAAGCGAGTATAATAGTTATTATACTTATGAATGTATTGTACTATTTGGTAGATATAAAACTGATTATAATGTTTGCAATTATGTGAAGCCTTTGTTTAATCACCAATCTTCCCTTATTAAAGAATTGGAAAACTCATTAGAGATATCAGCAAATGAAAAGGTAATGAGTCCTAGCCTTGGTCCCAAATAGCTCTTCTTTTTTATAGTTTTCTGGGTTTCACATTTGTCCTTTTATGTTTAGTTACCTTCTTTTCTAGGGAATTAAATTTCTATACTGGATACAAAGATTCCCTCAGAGATTGGCTGCATTTACTTAACTGATTTGATAGTACAAATGGTCTTTTGAATATACTGCTCTAAAATTGTATTTCTATTACTCTCATCCTTTAATGTCTTTGGAAGCAAACTTTTTCTTTGCCTGTGACATTTATTCTAACTACTTTTGGACATGATGACAACAATGACCCACAGATAAACCAAATTCCAAAGGTCAAATTTCAACTTGGATTGTTTTTTTATAATTTTTTAAATCTACTTGTCCTTTTAAAATATAGCATTAATAAAAAGAAAATTAAATGGACTTGAGGTTATGGGGAGGGGGAAGGGTGAGCTGTGACAGGGCGAGAGAGAGTCATGGGCATATACACAGTAACAAACGCAGTAAGGTAGATAGCTAGTGGGAAGCAGCCGCATGGCACAGGGATATTGGCTCGGTGCTTTGTGACAGCCTGGAGGGGTGGGATGGGGAGGGTGGGAGGGAGGGAGACGCAACAGGGAAGACATATGGGAACATATGTTTATGTATGACTGATTCACTTTGTTATAAAGCAGAAACTAACACACCATTGTAAAGCAATTATACCCCAATAAAGATGTTAAAAAAAAAAATTTTAAAGGAAGAACAATTGGAACATATCTGAGCCAAAGCACATTTTATTGTGCAGGTGAGAATAAAAGTCCAAAATATAATAAGAACTTTAATGATAGTTGAGGATACATTTTTTTTTGTCATAAATGCAGGTCAAGAAGTAGCTAGACTTGCTATAGGAAATATTTAGTCTACATTGGATAATTAAACACCGGAACTGAAGACACAGCTATGCCTAACTTACTCGATAATATCCAGGTGTATGCTGGAGGAGATTCCTATGGGTTTGCAAGAACCTATTATACACATTTCTTTTCAATTCCACATTCAGTGACCTTATGTTAGTTGCTTGAAATCAGCCATGGTGGGAATATTTGCACCTCAGAAATCAGCAAATACCTCAAATCAGAGCTTTCTCTCCCCTGGAGAGCTGCTTATTAAATTTACTAGCATACCACTGGCGATATCGTAAGAAGTGAAGACTGGAGTGTACAACTTTCAAAGGCACAATTTAAAGGAAGTACGTTGTGCTTGGTGAGATTCCAGAGATCCTACTTCTGCTCTTTTTCTGTGTTTAAAAACTGTGGATGATGACCTTCCTGAGTCCTACTTCCAACCTGTCATCACTTTAACATTCCTATCTTTCCTTACCTAATGCCAAGATGCTCTGGATACCAGAGGTAGTAAGTCCTAAGAACTAGTATCCATTTAGTCCTACAAGGATCAAAACTCTTAATAGTAGAAGCCCGTTTCTCCCTGTAATTGCCTCATAACCTTTTTAGATGATTGGGTGAAGATCTTAAAAAAATTAAATCTCTGCTAAAGCATACCATCAAAACCAAGGGTTCCTGGACCCTTGTGAATGCTGTCTCTGAATACCAACAATTATGTTAGGAGGTATGCAGGAAAGAGTTAACCCAGCAGGGTTTGGGTGCTCACTGTGCAGTAGAGGGTTAACTCAATGGAATCAGGCAGCTCAAACCTCATACATTCTAAAGAAAGGATTGGCTCTTGACCAGGTTCTGGGAGATTATCTCAACCCTTGGAATATCCTGCATGATGAGAGTATCTTTGTACAGCGGAGCCATGAGCCATGCTGGAGAGTTTATATTAACAGTGTGCTTTATGATGGGGGCCTTGGGCCAGGATGTATTAGTTTGATCTCTGGAGGGGTTAGAGATTGAGTAATTCAGATGAGGCATGCTGGTGCTCCATGCCTACGTGACTGACCCTTCCCACCCATGTGAAAAATCTCTGTACACCACAGCTCAGGTGAGCTTCCCTTGTTGGCAGTACTTCATGCATGTTGTCACATGTCCTTGTTGGGAGAATTAAGCACTGTCCGTACGACTCCACTGGGAGAGGACAACTGGAAGCTTATGGCTGGTCTCTTCTGGACTATGCCCTATTTACCTTTTTCCTTTGCTGATTTTAATCTCTAATCCTTTCACTGTAATAAGTGGTAACTGAATTTCTGAGTTGTGCAGGTCTTTCTAGTGAATAACTGAAACTGAGGGTCACCTTGGGAAATCTTGACACAAGTGATATTCAGGTGAAGGCACTGACCTGGAAGTCAGGAGTCCTTAAATCTATTCCTCCTTCTGTCAAGAATGTACATGTATGACCGGAGGCCATCTGCTCCCTTTGCTAGATTCCAGTTTGTCTATATAATTTTTAACCTATGTGACTTCTGAGTTCAATTCTATATCTGATATTCCGTGATTCTAAATATGCAATTTACCTGTTATGTTTCTGTCTAGGACTTCAAAGACAGTAACACACTCAAGTCCTAGATCTTTGAAAGTAAAAAAGCATGTGAGAATACTTTAGTGCTAATAGTAAATCTGGTTTACCTTTGATTTTTTTGGGCGGGGCAGAGGGGCAGTCTCCCTCTTGATCATCTGCTATTCCACTACTAAAGAAATCAACAAAACCAAAAAAAAAAAAAAAAAGCCCCTTGTATGTATAACAATGTGTTGGGCACTGTGGACAATGGATACTTTTTATATGAAATTATATTCTTCATTGTCATTATTGGGAACCATAAACTTTAAAATATTATGTTATTTGTCTCAAACAGGAAGACTATAAAGCTGTCAAGGGATTGGAAAATGTCTTCCAGCAAAACTTCAAAAATCTCAGAACACATTTATTAACATTAGAAGTTAAACCAGGCAAAGTTAATTCTCCATTGCTCTTATGATAAGATCATACATTTAAAAAGTTAGGATTTCTTGGAGCTTCAGTGATTTAACTATATTTTTGAGTAATAAAAAAAAGATGGCAAACTATTTGACTCTTCTTTTTTGTATTTTCCTCTTAAATTAATGATTTGATTTAATTCTGGGGACAATCTTAATCAGAATTAACAATTTGGATTTTAAGCCAAGGAGTATAGAATGAATTGAGGTCTTTGCATAGTGTAAACTATATCATTCAGCCTTTAAATGTATCTTACCCATCTTTGTTTTTTTTTTTTTTTTTTTTGTTACGTGGGCCTCTCACTGTTGTGGCCTCCCCCATTGCGGAGCACAGTCTCCAGACACGCAGGCTCAGCAGCCATGGCTCACGGGCCCAGCCGCTCCACGGCATGTGGGATCTTCCCAGACCGGGGCACGAACCTGTGTACACTGCATCGGCGGGTGGACTCTCAACAACTGCGCCACCAGGGAAGCCCTCTTTTATTTTTTTATCTTGCCTAATTGCTCTGATGAGGGCTTCCAGTACTACATTAAATAGAAGTGGTGATGGTGTACATCTTTGCCTTTTTCCTGGTCTTAGAGGAAAAACTTTCAGTTATTTTCTGTTGAGTATGATGTTATCTGTAGGTTCTTCAAATATAGTCTTTATTAGATTGGGGAAATAGCCTTCTATTCCTGGTTGTTGAGTTTTTATCATGAAAGGGTGTTGAATTTTGTCAAATAGTTTTTTTTGACATTTATTGTGATAATCATGTGATTCTTATCCTTTATTCTATTAATGTAGTGTATCATATTACTAGATATTCATATATTTAGCTGTTCTTGCCTCCCAGCAATAAGTCCCACCTGGTTATGGTGTATGATCCTTTTAATATGCTGTTGGATTCTGGTTCCTGATATTTTTTGAAGATTTTTGCATCTGTATTCATCAGGCATATGGTCTGTAGTTTTCTTTTCTTGTAGTGTTTTGTCTAGCTTCAGTATCAGGATAATGTTTGCCTCATAAAATAAGTTTGGAAGTGTTCTCTCCTCTTTAATTTCTTCAGAAGAGTTTCAGAAGGATTGGTGTTCATTATTCTTTAAATATTTGATAGAATTCACCAATGAAACCATCCAGGTCTCAGATTTTCTTTGAGTAGTTTTGGTAACTTATTTAATCTCCATACTAGTTATGGGTTTTTTCAGACTTTCTGTTTCTTCCCAATTTAGATTTAGTAGGTTTTATGTTTCTAGGAATGTATCCATTTCACCTAGGTCATTCAGGTTTTTGGCATATAATTGTTCATAGCAGTCTCTTATGACTCTTATTTTTGTAGTATTAGTCTCCTTTTACTTCTGATTTATTAAGTCTTCTCTCTTCATGTTAGTCTATCTGAGGGTTGGCCAGTTTATGTGTTTTGGTTTTTTTTCAAAAAAAACCACAACTCATTTCATTTTTTTCTTTTTTTAGTTTATTTTTATTTATTTCTGCTCTAATCTTTATTTCCTCCCTTCTGCTAATTTGGCATTTAGTTTGTTCTTTTTCTCTAGTTCCTGATATACTGTTATGCTGTTGATTTGAGATCTTTCTTCTTTTTTAGTGTAGATGTTTGTCACTATGAACTTTCTTCTTAGTACTGCTTTTGCTGCATACCATAAGTTTTGGTATATCTTTTTGTTGTTGTTTTTGTGTGTCTCAAGGTATTTTCTAGTTTTTTAATTTCTTCTTTAATCCAATGGTTGTTTAAGAGCATACTGCTTAATTTCCATGCATTTGTGAATTTTCCATTTTGACTTCTTCTTTGATTTCTAAGTTTCATTCCACTGTGGTCAGAAAAAAATAACTGGTATAATTTCAATTTTCTTAAATTTTTAAAACTTGTTTTGTGATCTAACTTGTGATCTGTTCTAGAGAGAGATGTGCGTGCTTAAATAGAGTTGTGTATTCTGCTGCTGTTGAGTGGAATGTTCTATATATGTCTTATAGGTCCACTGGTCTGTAGTGTTATTCAAGTCCTTTGTTTCTTTATGGATATTCTGTCTGGATGTTCTTTTCATTATTGAAAGGGGTATTGAAGTCTCCTATTATTTTATTGCTCTATATTTCTTCATATCTGTTTTTGCCTGCCTTATATATTTAGGTGCTTACTACATTGGGTTCATATATAATTATAACTGTTACATCTTCCTGGAGAATTAACTCCTTTATTTTTACATAATGTCCTTCTTTTTCTCCTGTTTCAGTTTTGAACTCTAAAGTCTATTTTGTATGATATAAGTACAGCCACCACTGCTTTCTTTTGGTTACTATTTGCAAGGGATATCTTTTTCCATCTCTTCACTTTTAGCTTATGTGTGTTCTTAAATCTAAGGTAAGTTTCTTGCAGAGGGCATATAGTTGGGTCTCTTTTTTGTTTGTTTGATTGATTTATTTAATCCATTCAGCCACTCTATGTCTTCATGGACCAGCCTCATACAGGGGAAGATCCTTACCAATCATTATAGCCTGAGATTCTGAAGGCCTCTACTCTTTCCCTCACCATGGAGAAGTAGGCAACTGTTGTATTGTCCACTCATTGTGTGCAGAGCCGGGGCACAGGATCAATGGCACCTTCCAGACTAAGCTTCTGCCTTTCCCCTGGACAGCTAGGATGTGCTGGATCTGTCAGAACTCCAAAACTGGCAACTCAGAAGCCAGACCTCTGAAGAGCCCCCTCAGATATGTTTAGGTAACTAAACATTTGAGCCAATCCCTCCCTCCCCTAGGTGAGGTTGGGAGCTAGGGGTTCTCTCCTTGATTATATGGCACTGTTCCAGGGGAAGGGTCACTGGCAAGAAGGTGTCCTAAATACCCTTACCAGCTTCAGTGAGTCTAGTTTTGCATTCTCCCAGGGTTTGGAGCCTTTCAATTATTTTCTGATTTATCAGGAAAGGAATTTGTTTTTGAATTGTTGCCAAATCAGTGTGATTGTCAGGGGAAAAGGGGGTCTGGTCCTTGCTACTCTATCATCTTACTGACATTACTCCCCATGATATTTTAAAATATGGTAAAATGTTGGTAACATTTCACTGAAGGACAGAATTCCTGATTAAAAGTGGTTATTAACAGAGCATATTTATAATTATTTAGGAGAGTCAATTACTTGAAGATGAAGTAGGAGACTAGAATTTGTTATGGTGGGGATTTAACTGATTTAAAGTAAGCAATTTTACAAAGTTATTTAAAGTTAAGAAATAATCTAAAAAATAAAGGAAAGAAACAATAAACAAAGCAAAAAAATATATGATGGGATATTACTGTCTGCCAAGTTTGAGCATCGGCTCTTGGGGTTTCTTATATAAGCAGAATCGCTTGTATGAAGGCTGATATCACCTTCATTCTTTTTATCTCTCCAAGGAAAACAAAAACACTTCTCTGTATTTCTGTAGAAAAATGCCTTAAAGGACCTTATGTGATGACCTGACATAACCTACCTTAATTCATACAAGTCTTGGGTCCTTTAGACACAAAATACAAAAAATATTTGGAAGATTAAGACAGTAAATTATTTCTGAAGGAAGAACTTTTTTTAAAATTTTAATATTTTCTTCTATTTCTATAAAACTGTCACTGGGATTTTAATAGGGATTGCATTGAATCTGTAGATTGCTTTGCATAGTATTTCAACAAATTGTTATTGTGAATATAATAAGTCCTCCCTCATGATGTGTGAGAAGTTGGGTAGGAAATCTACCCCAAAAAAATTGTTGTCTGGGGCTTTGTGAAGGTCATTGGGATAGGCCAGTAGTCTGTGCTTATGTTGCTGCCTCTAGAACTGAGAGGCCATCAGGGAATTTAGAACAAGGAAAAAATGTGAAAACTACACTGCTTCACTATCCGACTTCTCAGTAAGATCTCAAGAGATTTTCTCTTCTTCAGCACCCTGGTAGAGTGCAATCTTTAGTCAGGCTTACGGGCAACGTTGTAGTTGCTGTCCCAGAGGCCAGATGGCTTGTTGACCACTTTGTCACAACTTCTTCTAGGTCCTAACATACATTTGGCTCATAGAAGCCACCCAACAAAGAAATGCAGCACCTCTTTCCTTCAAATAACATTTCTATTACTTGAATTAAATCATTTGAAATAGCTTACCAATGATACCAAGTCACTATCTCAAGGATTCATTTTATGTTACAATAATGGAAACACACACTTAAATTACTTCATCATCTATGATTTTGTTTTTGTAACAATTAGAGTTTCTAATTTCCCCTCATTTTTAAAATATTCAATCTCTTTATATACTTACAAATCCATCTACACCACAGAACAAAAGAATACTCTAATAATCATTATCCCCACCTCTCATTGTACTGGGGTATGAGAGTGGTAGAGAGAGAAGTAATCTCTCAATGAGTAAGTATTAGAGCAAGCCCAGGAAAAATATACTTTTAGCATCTTGATTATATAGGAAAAGGTCACACAGTTACATGTTCATTTTGTAAAGATAGGAAATTGAAAAAAAATGCAAGGGCAAGGAAGTCAACTAAACTTTAAACAAATAGGGAATTTTAAAAACTTAAAACAACAAATCTTAAAATAGAAGGGGCCTCAGCAGTTCACTATGAAAGATTAATATTTTTTAATTGAATGAAGGTGGTTTTAGAAGAAGCTTACTGAATTAGAACTTTTTTGCTTGCAAGAAAAAGACTTAACTCAGCAACTCACATGATTCAGTCATGGGGAGGGTAGAAATGACTGTTGCTGGCCTCATGTTCTTCCACCTTTACTAAAGAGGAAGCACTTGCCCAGCTCAATTTAGAAAAGTCCTTGCCTCACTTTGATCAGAACTCTACCCAGTAGTGCTTCTTAAACTTTAATGTGCCTAACAACCACCTGAGAATTTTGCTAAAATGAAAATTCTGATTATAAACAATAGGTAAGTCTGTAGTAGAGTCTGAGAGTCTACATTTCTAATGAGCTCTCAAATGAGTCTAAGGCTGATAATCCTCAGAATTTCAAAAATAACATTGATGCCTCTTTCCTACTTCCAGAGATTCTGATTTAATTGTTATGAAGTGGGATCTCAATATTTGGAGTTTTAATCCCCCAGGGCAAAGTTTGAGAAGCACTGTTTTAGAGTAAAACATTTCAAAACTTCCTAATCAGAAGACTTGTTAAACTACCAATTCTCAGTCCCCATCCCAGAATAACTAGATCTGAATCACCAGGAGAAAGGCCTGGAAAGCAGTATCTTTAGCACGCGATTTCTTAGCATCAGGAAAGTTTGGTAAACACTGTCCTAGAGCAATCATAGGGGCCAGGATATGATGTATATTATTGGCCCAGTGGGTCATGAATCTACTTTAAGACCAATCACTGTACTAGAGAAAAAGCATCATGAAACAAACCCCTTTAGATGTCCTTGAGGAGAAAGGTCAATGGAGAGGAAAATTGGTTCTTCAAAGGGATGGAGGAGTGTGAATCATCAATATGAGAATTATCGTGAGTGAGAGAGCCTGTCTTTTAATTTGTACCTATTAGAGTTACCTCTCAAAGCAGGATTTGTAATGGCTACACATCACATATTCAGTTAATTGTGTAAGGAGATGCTATTTGTGATATTTATTCTTGTTTTTTAAAATATCTATTTAATGACATTTAAAATTTTATAATTTCCTGTCTTCTTTTGGCCCACAGATTATCTATAGAAGGGTTTCCAATCAAGTTGCTTTTCAAGACTCTAGTGATGTTTATATGTAACATATAAATGTTGTTTCTTAACAAATATCCTGGGAGATAGTCAGTTAGAATAATAAAAATATGCTAGACTGCTGAAACTAAAAGTTATTTTTTGTTTTCATGTTGAGCAAACATGTTTTGACTCATACAAAATGCCAGGCAATGTTCTAAGGCTCAAAATGTCTCTATACCACCAAGATAAGTGGACTTGTCCCTAAGGTACTGAAGACATTGGGTAGATTGTATAACCTCCACAATTTTCCCTTTTAAATGACATACATTCTTTTTTCTTTAATTTTTATTGGAGTATAGTTGATTTACAATGTTGTGTTAGTTTCTGCTGTACAGCAAAGTGAATCAGTTATACATGTACACATATCCACTCTTTCTTAGATCCTTTTCCCACTTAGGTCATTACAGAGTATTGAGTAGAGTTCCCTGTGCTATACAGTAGGTCCTTACTGGTTATCTATTTTATATATAGTAGTGTGTATATGTCAATCCCAGTATCCCAGTTTATCCCTCCCTGCCCCTTTCCCCCTTGGTAACCATAAGTTTGTTTTTTACAACTTTGATTCTATTTCTTTGTAAATAAGCTCATTTGTACCATTTTTTAGATTCCACATATAAGTGATATCATATGATATTTGTCTTTCTCTGCCTGACTTATTTAACTTGGTATAATGCCCTCAAGGTCTGTACATGTTGTCACAAACGGCAGGAGTTCCTCTTTTTTATGGCTAAATAATATTACATTGTATATATATATATATATATATATATATATATACACACAGACACACCATGACACATTTTCTTTATCCATTGATCTGCTGATGGACACCTAGGTTGTTTCTATGTCTGGCTACTGTAAATAATGCTGCAATGAGTGTGGGAGTACAGCTATCTTTTTGACTGAGTGTTTTCATTTCCTCTGGATGTTACAGCGGGGCCAGAGATCTTTGTGGGAAAGACTTAGTGACCATGGTGTGGAAGTGTTGACCTCCTCTCCCACCTCCGTGATGTTGGGTTTAGGCCTGGCCACTGCGGTGTCCCTGACTCTGACTACCATTGTCCTGGGTCTCACGAGGAGGCATTGGGCTACTTCCCACCCTGTGTGCCCTCTGCCTCCCAAAAAAACAAAGTGAAAAAGAAGAAAAAAAAAAAAAAACAGAAGTGGAATTACTAGATTATATGATTGTCCTATTTTTAATTTTTGAAGAATCTCTATACTGTTTTCAATAGTGGCTGTACCAATTTACATTCCCACCAAAAGTGCAAAAGGGTTCCCTTTTCTCCACATCTTGTTATTTCTCCAACACTTGTTATTCCTTGTTTTTTCTTTTGTTTAAATTAATTTTTATTGGAGTATAATTGATTTACAATGTTGTGTTAGTTTCAGGTGTACAACAAAGTGAATCAGTTATACATATACATATATCCACTCTTTTTAAGATTCTATTCCCATATAGATCATTACAGAGTATTGAGTAGAGTTCCCTGTGCTATACAGTAGGTTCTTATTAGTTACCTATTGTATATATAGTAGTGTGTATATGTCAATCCCAATATTTTCTCCCAATCAGTACATTGTCTTTTCATTTTGTTGACTTCCCGAGCTGAGCAGAAGCTTTTTATTTTGATGTCTTCACACTAGTTTATTTTTGCTTTTATTACCATTGCTTTTGGTGTCAAATCCAAAAAAATCTTTGCCAAGGCCAATGCCAAAGAGCTCACTTCCTATCTTCTCCTCTAGTAGTTTTATGATTTCAGGCCTTGCATTTCAAGTCTTTAATTCATTTTGAGTTAGTTTTTGTGTATGGTGTAAGATAAGGGTCAGTTTTACCAACACCATTTATTGCCCTTTCCTCATTGTGTATTCTTGGCTCCTTTGTCATAAATTAATTGACCATGTATGAGTGGGTGTATTTCTAGGCTTTCTATTCTTCTCCATTGATCTATGTGTGTGTTTTAATACCCATTCCATACTATAATTACTATAGCTTTGTAATATAGTTTGAAATCAGGAAACGTGATGCCTGCAGCTTTATTCTTACTCAAGGTTGTTTTGGCTATTTGAAGTCTTTTGTGGTTTTAGGATTGTTTGTTATATAAAAAAGAAAAAAGTCATTGGAATTTTGATAGGAATTGAATTGAATCTGTAGATTGCTCTAAGTAGTATGGACATTTTAACATTTTAATTCTTCCAGTCAATGAGCATGGAATATCTTTCCATTTATTTGTGTGTTCTTCAATTTTTTCATCAGTGTCTTATGGCTTTCAGTATACAGGTCTTTCACCTCCTTGGCTAAATTTGTTGCTAAGTATTTTTTAACACAATTGTAAATAGAATGTGTTCTTAAATTCTCTGACAGTTTGTTATTAATGTATAGGACTGACACAGATTTTTGTATATTGCTTTGGTATCCTGCAACTTTATTGAATTCGTTGATTAGTACTAACAGTTTTTTTGGTCAGGCTTTTAGGGATTTCTATATATACAATATTATGTCATCTGCAAATAGAGATAGCGTTACTTCTTCCTTTTGGATTCAGGTGCCTTTTATTTCGTTTTCTTGTCTAATCTCTCTGGCTAGGACTTTCAGTACTATGATGAATAAAAATGGTGAGAATGGGCATCCTTGTCTTCCTTCTGATGTTAGAGGAAAAGCTTTCCATTTTTCACCATTGAGTATGATATTAGCTGTGAGCTTGTCATATATGGTCTTTATTATGTTGAGGTATATTCCTTCTATACCCAGATTGTTGAGAGTTTTTTTATCATGAAAGGATGTTGAATGCTGTCAAATGCTTTTTCTACAACTGTTGAGGCATTCATATAATTAAATTTTTTTTATTGAAGTATAGTTAATTTACAATGTTGTGTTAATTTCTCCTGTACAGCAAAGTGATTCAGTAATACATATATATATATATACATTCTTTTTTTTATGTTATTTCCCATATAGCTCTCTGTGCTATATATTATGACCTTGTTGTTTATCCATTCCATATATAATAGCTTACATCAGCTAATTCCAACTTCCTACTCCATCCCTTCCCCAAACCCCTCCCCTTGGCAACCACAAGTTTGTTCTCTATCTCTGTGAGTCTCTTTCTGTTTTGTAAATAGGTTTGTTTGTGTCACATATTAGATTCCACATATAAGTGATACATGGTATTTTTCTTTCTTTTTCTGACTTACTTCACTTAGTATGATAATCTCTAGTTGCATCCATGTTCCTGAAAATGGCATTATTTCATTCTTTTTATGGCTAACTAGTATTCCATTGTATATATGTACCACATCTTCTTTATCCATTCATCTGTCGATGGACATTTAGGTTGTTTCCATATCTTGGTTATTGTGAATAGTGCTGCTATGAACATAGGGGCGCATGTATCTTTTTGTCTGGATATATGCCCAGGAGTGAGATTGCTGGATCATATGGTAATTCTATTTTTAGTTTTTTAAGGAACCTCCATACTGTTTTCCATAGTGGCTATACCAACTTACCTTCCCATGAACAGTGTAGGAGGGTTCCCTCTTCTCCAAATCCTCTCCAGTATTTGTTATTTGTAGACTTTTTAATGATGGCCATTCTGACCAGTGTGAGGTGGTACCTTATTGTAGTTTTGATTTGCTTTTCTCTAATAATTAGTGATGTTGAGCATCTTTTCATGTGCCTCTTTGCCATTTGTATTTCTTTTTTGGAGAAATGTCTGTTTAGGTCTTCTGCCCATTTTTCAATTGGGTTGTTTTTCTGTTTTGAGTTGTATGAGCTGTTTGTATATTTTGGAAATTAAGCCCTTGTCGGTCACATTGTTTGCAAATATTTTCTCCCATTCTGTAGGTTGTCTTTTCATTTTGTTTATGGTTTCCTTTGCTGTACAAAAGCTTGTAAGTTTGATTAGGTCCCATTTGTTTATTTTGCTTTTATTTCTATTGCCTGGGGAGACTGACCTAAGAAACCATTGGTACGATTTATATCAGAGAATGTTTTGCCTATGATCTCTTCTAGGAGTTTTATGGTGTCCTGTCTTATGTTTAAGTCTTTAAGCCATTTTGAGTTTATTTTTGTGTATGCTGAGAGGATGTGTTTTAACTTCATAATTCAAATGTGGCTGTCCAGCTTTCCCAACACTACTTGCTGAAGGGACTGTCTTTTTCCCATTGTATATTCTTGCCTCTTTTGTTGAAGATTAATTGACCATAGCTGGGTGAGTTTATTTCTGGGCTTTCTATTCTGTTCTGTTCCATTGATCCACATGTCTGTTTTTGTGCCAACATCACACTGTTTTGTTTACTGTAGCTTTGTAGTATTGTCTGATGTCCAGGAGGGTTATGCCTCCTACTTTGTTCTTTTTCTTCATGATTGCTTTGGCAATTCTGTGTCTTTTATTGTTCCATATAAATTTTAGGATTATTTGTTTTAGTTCTGTGAAAAATGTCATAGGTACTTTGATAGGTATTGCATTAAATTGGTAGATTGCTTTGCGTACTATGGCCATTTTAACAATATTAATTCTTCCAATCCAATAGTATGGGGTATCTTTCCATTTCTTTGAATCATCTTCAACTTCCTTTATTAATGTTTTATAGTTCTCAGTGTATAAGTCTTTAAGTATTTTACTTTTGGGGGTGTGATTTTGAAGGGTATTATTTTTTTACATTCCCTGATATTTCATTTTTAGTATAATCAAATGCAACCAATTTCTGTATGTTAATCTTGTATCCTGCTAACTTGCTGAATTCATTCCAGTAGTTTTAGTGTGGAGTCTTTCAGGTTTTCTATATACAGAATCATGTCCTCTGAATATAATGACAATTTTACCTCTTCCCTTCCCTACATTTTATTTCTTTCTCTTCTCTGATTGCTGTGGCCAGGACTTCCAATACTATGTTGAATAGAAGAGGTGAGAGTGGGCATCCTTATCTTGTTCCATATTTTAGTGGAAAAGCTTTTAGCTTTTCACCATTTAGTATTATATTGGCTGTGGGTTTGTCATAAATGTCTTTTATTATGTTGAGATATGTTCCCTCTATACCCACTTTGCTAAGAGTTTTTATTATGAATCGATGTTTAATTTTGTCAAATGCTTTTTCTGCATCTATTGAGATGATCGTTTGTGGGTTTTTTTTAATGTGGTGTATCACATTGATTGATTTGGTATGTTGAAACATCCTTGTGAACTTGGGATGAATCCCACTTGGTCATGGTGTATGATCTTTTTTATGTGTTGTTGGATTTGGTTTGCTAATATTTTGTTGAGAATTTTTGCATCTATATTCATCAAAAATATCAACCTGTAATCCTTTTTGGTAGTGTCTTTGTCTGTTTTTGATATCAGGGTGATGGTGGCTTCATCTTTGGGAGTATTCCCTCCTCTTCAATTTTTTGGAAGAGTTTGAGAAGGATTGGTATAAAAGTTCTTTTTTGTATGTTTAGGAGACTTCATCTATGAAGCCATCTGGTCCTGGACTTTTGTTTGTAGGGAGTTTTTAAATTATAGATTCTATTTCACCTCTAGTAATCAGTCTGTTCAAATTATCTATTTCTTCTTGATTCATTTTTGGTGAGATGTATATTTCTAGAAACTTGTCCATTTCTTCTGTGTTGTCAAATTTATTGGCATATAATTGTTCATAGTATTCCCTTATGGTTTTTTGTATTTCTGTGGTATCTGTTGTTATGTCTCCTTTTTCATTTCTTATTTTATTTGGGTTCTCTCTCTATTTTTCTTAGTGAACCTGGCCAGAGGATTTTAAATCTTGTTTACACTTTCAAAGAACCAGCTCTTGGTTTTATTGACTTTTTTCTATTGTTTTTTAATCTGTTTTATTTATTTCCTCTCTGATCTTTATTATTTCCTTCCTTTGGCTGACTTTAGGTTTTATTTGTTCTTCTTTTTCTAATTGTTTTAAGTGGTAGGTTAGGTTGTTTGAGATTTTTCTTGTTTTGGGGGGGAAGGCCTGTATCAGTATGAACTTCCCTCTAAGAACTGCTTTTATTTCATCCCATAGATTTTGTATGGTTGTGTATAATTTTTATCCTTCATCTTATAATGTGACGTATCATCATATTGATTTGCAGATGTCAAACTATCTTTGCATCACTGAAATACATACCACTTGATCATGGTGTATGATCTTTTTAACATACTATTGAATTTGGTTTGCCAATATTTTTTTGAAAACTTTTGCATCTGTGTTCATCAGGGATATTGGCCTGTAATTTTCTTTTTTTGTAGTGTCATTGTTTGGCTTTGGTACCAGGTTAAATGCTGGATTCATAAAATGAGTTTGAAAGTGTTCCCTCCTCTCCTAGTTTTTGGAAGAGTTTGAGACGATTGGTATCAATTTTTCTTTAAATGTTTAATAGAATTCACTGGTGAAGTCATCTGGTCCTTGACTTTTATTTGTTGACAGTGTTTTGATTACTGATTCAATCTGCTTCCTAGTAACTGTTTTATTTAGATTTTCTATTTATTCATGATATATTCCTTGTAGGTTGTATGTTTCTAGGAAGATATTCATTTCTTATAGGCTGTTCATTCTGTTGGCATAAAATTGTTCGTAGTATTATCTGATGAGCCTTTGTAAACCTAGGCTATCAATTGTTAAGTCTTCTCTTTCTTTTCTGATTTTGAGTTCTCTTTTTTCTTTATAAGTCTTGCTAAATATTTTTCAAATTTATCTTTTGTAAAGACAACAGCTCAGTTTCATTGATATTTTTTCTATTGTCTTTTGTTTCTATTTCATTTATTTATGCTCTAATCTGTAATTTTTTTCTTCTAACTTTGGGCTTAGTTTGTTATTTTTGCCTAGTTTCTTCAGGTAAAAAGTTAGATTGTTTATTTGAGATTGTGCTTGTTTTTATATAGGCATTCATGGCTAGGAAATGCCCTCTTAGAACTGTTTTGCTGCATCCCATAGGTTATGGTATGTTGCATTTCCCATTCATTTGTCAAGATATTTTTTTTCTTTTTTTTTTTTTTTTTGTGGTACACGGGCCTCTCACTGTTGTGGCCTCTCCCATTGTGGAGCACAGGCTCAGTGGCCATGGCTCATGGGCCCAGCCACTCTGCGGCATATGGGATCTTCCCGGACCGGGGCATGAACCTGTGTGCCCTGCATTGGCAGGTGGACTCTCAACCACTGCACCACCAGGGAAGCCCTCAAGATATTTTTTGATTGCACTTTTTTTTCTTTGACCCATTTGGTTCAGTAGCATGTGGTTTAATCTCCAAATATTTGTGAATTTTCCAGTTTTCTTCTCGTAACTGATTTCTATTTTCATACCACTGTGGTTGTAAAAGATGCTTGATATGATTTATGCTTGATATGATTTCAGTCTTCTTAAATTTTTTGAGACTTGTTTTGTATCCTAACAAACATATGATCTGTCCTAGAGAATGCTCCATGTGTGCTTGAGAAGGATCTGTATTCTATTGCTTCTTGATGGAACTGTCAGCAAATGTTCTTCAAGTCCTTATGGTTTAACATGTCATTTAACTTTCATGTTTACTTATTCATTTTCTGATGGATGATCTATTCATTGATGAAAGTGTATTGAAGTCCCCTACTATTTTTGTATTGCTGTTTTCTTTGTCTGTTAATATTTACTTTATATATTAGGTGTTTTTATGTTGGGTGCATAAATATATACAAATATTATATCCTCTTTGTGGATTAACCCCTTTGTCATTATACAATGACCTTCTTTTTCTCTTATTACAGTCTTTAAAGTTTTTGTCTGATATAAGTATAGCAACCCTAGCTTTCTTTTGGTTTTTGTTTGCATGGAATGTCTTTTTTCCACATTTTACTTTCAGTCTCTGTGTATCCTTAAAGCTGAGGTGAATCCTTTGTAGGCAGCATGTACTTGGGTCTTGTTTTATCCAGATCCCATTGGAGGAAGGGTCTCTTAGAGGTTCCAGAAACCCATTATATTTCCCCAAAATACACACAGAAAAAAACAATAAAAACATTGTGGAATTCTAAAGGGTCAAGAAGAAAAAATATATATTTAGAATTTAAAAATTAATAAAGCACATTTTTATCTCTTAGAAGAAAAAAGAATTGATCATATAGAATACCACTTAATATTTTTAATAGACTTGACATGTTCCTATAGACAGCTAGACACTGAGTGCCTTAGGTTTTCTTTTCTTTCCTTTCCTTTTTTTTTCTTAATTAGGAATTTTATGTGGACTCTACCTTCTCACAAATATTAGCCAATGGAAAATGAGAACCCTAGTCATTCAATGGGGCATAAACAGAGCAACCAATTGCATACTTGATTTTTTTCCTTTCATTAAAAATCTTTGTCAACTATGAAAAGCATAGAAGGGTCAATTTATCTATACGTTATGCAATTGATAGCCCTCATATAGAATAATTATAAAATTTACTTCTTCACCAAAATACATAATGTTGTATTCTAAGCATATAATTTTGAGACTGACGTAAATTTACACTATTGGCATATGGATAAAAGTCCTTCATTGAATTGAGAAATTGCAAATGCCAGAAACTCAGTATTTTGATGTTAATTTCAATGAGTATGTCTGATGCTTTACATTTATACTATATTTAACCAACTCCTTTCTTTTCCTACCCACTTTCATCTTAAAAAATTATAAAGAAATGGAAAATTTTCTCCCAAATCATAGAACTCAAATCATAGCTTCAAGGGTTTGCTATACAAGTCAAGTGAGTTAAGAAAGGTATGCATTTTTTAGTGACATGGGACAGATAAATAAGGCTAGAACCAAGGTGTTTTTCAGACTGTGAATACCCAATCTGCCAGGAAATAGTTCCAATGACATATTAGATAACTCTTAAAAGAAGAAAAAAAGAACAGCAACAGATATAAGACAACAGTAATTCTACACTTTGCACAAATTGTATGTGACTTACTAAGAATGAAGGATAGGATAACCATATTTTTAGGCTTCTCATGAGTGCTGGTCTACATTTTTCTGCAACAAAGTAACTTGGATCTTAGAGAAGAAATACTGAAAATGGAAGAAAAAGTAGTATATTGGAAGTATTAATAGTCTCCCTACTTAAACTTCACACATTAAATAGAAGAGTCTGCCATTAGAGTGAGGTAGCTGGAAGATGCTACTTTTTGTCATTGTTATTTTGTCTGTTGCTGTTGTCTATTTGTTTTGCATTCCTGTAGTTTTACTCCACTACCTGAATGATACAATAAAAAAGACTCATCTGTGTGTTTCTTAGATTACACAAACTGCATTTTGAAATCTAGTTATGAAATTTAATTAAGCATTTAAGCATTATTATATGAAATATGTTTGTAAACATTTATGTTAATAAAAGCTAGTTGAGTGTTATGGAAAAGCAAAACCCTGATATAGGTAATTGTCTTACTCAGTTCAGGTGGCTATAACAAATTATATAGGCTGGGTGACGTAAAAGAAATTTATTTCTCACTGTTCTGTCAGCTGGGAAGTTGAAGATCAAGGCTCTGGCAGATCTGGTATCTAGTAAGTACACTCTTCCTGGTTTGCAGACGGCCATCTTCTCCCTGTACCTTCACATGAGAGTGGGAAGGGGTGTGGGGAAGGGATAGAGTTATAGACAGAGATAGGGAAATAGCTAGTGTTCTATCTCATTCATGAGGGCTCTACCCTCATGACCTAGTTATCTCCCAAAGGCTCCATCTCCTAATACAATCACATTGAGGATTAAGATTTAAACATATGGAATTCGGGGGACATAAACGTTCATTCCATAGTGGAAAATTATACCAGTGAGTGGCTGAAAGTAATTATACTGACTACAAATACTGGTTAACTTCTACAAGGATTCTGCCCACAGTTTTTAAAGTAAGTATATTTTCTATATTTATAAAAGAGAATAAAACTTAATATAATTAATACAAATCAAATTGTATTGATTATATACCATATATAAAATATATATATGTTATATATGATAAATTAATATACATTAGGTTTCAGGTTAAAATTAAAATGTTTACATTATGTACCTATACATTTTTATGATTCTCTGCTTTGCCTGGGTTTCAAATGGATTGACCAACAGAATTTCTATTGTCTATATATGTTTTCATTTCATGACTAGATAAGTGTGTAAATAATGCCCTTGTGTGTGGAGAAGATACTTATTGAAGATAACTAGAACTGTGTGTTTAAGGTGATGGATACTGGTCGTTTTTACTTTTCTAAACTAAAAAACTCTCACAAATGTAGTTAATTTTTTAGTCCCTTGTCAAATGTGTCTTAGAATGAAAAATCATTTCTTGACCATAGAAGTATATTCTGGTCTTATTAATTAACTAAACGTTACACCTCACTTTTCATTGTCGTTTCAAATAATAATAATAATAATAATAATAAACTGACTTTAGCTGGTTCATTTACCTAGAAATGTATTTGCAAGTTTCTCAAATAGCATTTGCAGTAGATCATCTTAAATATAAGTAATTAAATTCCTTTAAAGGTACAGGACCTTTGTCAGGTACAATGAAAGCTTTGTCTACATTATACCTGAAGGCAGCATTGGAAATACTTCATCATGACCAGGAGCCAGATTATAAGGCTGTCTTGCATAAGGGTGTTAGGCTAACTGGGTGAGTGTTGCAGAACCATGACTGTGGTCCTGGGCTAAGCCTGCCCCAAGGAAGGAAAGTCTTTTTTTTCCCCCAATTCTCACAGAGGAGACTGATGAGTCAGCAACGTCCTGTAGGAGACACTGATTCCAATATTTCTTGGAGGTTGGAAACCTATGTGGACTAATTGCAATAATCTTAGTATAATTATTTATCAGTGAAATGAATCTTTTGTGTTCATCTTCATCCATGTGCATACTACAATATATTGTTCATGTGCCCTGGTAATAACAATAACTTTTAAAAGTGTGTTTCTTACTACTATATTCTAGGGAGGTTAGGTGCAGAAGATTATTTTTCATTGCATTTATTCATCTATGCTTTTATACCTAAGTACTCTTAGAACTTGGATTATTGGCTTGAAAACTGCATCTCAGCACCTGCCCTCATATCATTTAATTGTGTACAGAAATACCTTTTAAGCACAGCTACATTTAACTGACAGATATTTGCAAGATGTAATCCTCAATTTTTCCTGAACTGGGAATAGATCCAATGAGCAGATTACTTTTGCCATCTTAGCTTTTTAAAATTTATATACTTTGGTTCTTATTTATTGTTTTACTATATACAAGTTTGATCTTTACTTGAAAGTCTTAGCTCCCCATTGCCTACTTTTTAATGTACCTGTACAAACAGAAAAATAACAATCACACTAGAGTGGCAAAATTTCTGCAAGGGTCATAAAACAGAAAATATTTCTTTAAAAAGGAAAAGCAATATGTAAGCAGGAATATGTGTGCAGATGATCCTTTGTCTGATGATTTGTTCTGCCAGGACCTGGCTTAAATCACTTGTCCCTCAGAAGGCAAGGTTTTTCCTTCCTCCTTTACTTCTCTGGTTTTCACTTTTACTTTTGTTTGTCCTTTAAAGTTTCTAAAATTTGTGCTTTATGGCTCTTAATCTCCTAATAGTCTAACTGACCAGGTTAGTGAAGACAGATTAAAAACCACACTTACAGGTGAATGCATACAGACCTATTGAGAAGGTATTCATTGTCCATTGTGTATTTATCTTTGCTTCCAAAAGGCTCTTTATCAAAGCCCAACTGCGTCATGCTGCACCTGGAACACAGCAGCAGCATCTCCATATGCTTTCCAAATCAGTACAAATTGAAGCATAGAATCTAACTGGGCAAGTCTGTCAAGTTTTTAAACTATTTACCAGTGCTAAAGTCTTTGAAATTTAATTACCTTTATCACTAGGACTATGAGGTCTATTATGAGTCCAGTAAGGGGTAACATCTTCTTTATTTTGACTCTTCAGAACTTTTCATTACTGTTGTATTTTTAAATGACTTCATATTGTGGACGATTATCTACTCTAAACCATTCTTCTACTGATGATTTTTTAGGACACTGAAGATTTTCTGATTGCTTTAGAGATTTTGTGTACTTACTTTCTATATATAAAGCATACAAACAATTTGGAGTACTGCTTCTAGAGAAGTATCGATTAGAAAATAGTGAGCAGAGAGACCTTTCATTTTCAGCAATCCTATGTCAGCAATAACTCTATTGAAGAGAAAGTGGCCCCTTATGAGAGACAAAAACATAGGATGATAAAATTCAAAAGGTACCCAAAGAAAACTTTTTTCTGATTTCAATACCAATTGTTTTTATAGAAAAAAATCATGAGAGGAAGAAACTTATTAATTTTCATAAACTTTCAATTATAGGATCAGATATCCATCCCTAAAAGCCTTGTACTTCTGATTTAGTTTAAATGATGAATCAACTTGAGTAAACTTTTTTTTATTTCAACATATTTTGTTGCTTTGACTTAACCTAGTTGTTACAGTGCATTTCAGCTCCCACACTCAGCAATCTGAAGTTATTACTCTTAACAGCTTGTCAATCTATGGCAAACTAAAATCTAAATCAATTTTATCTCTTTGTCCAAGAATCTACCATCAAAATAAAGTGGGAAAATTCCATATTCATATCCTCTCATGTTCTATTTCCTTCTCTTTCATTATCATCTCCCACTAATATTCTCATCTGCTTTTAGTCTTCTCGTGATTTTATTTTGGTTAGTCTGCTACTTATGACTGACTATGCTCTATTGTCTTCTCACATCATTCTGGAGGGAAGGAATGTTTCCAACTCCTTTTGTTGTCCCTGCTACTTAGAACAGTGCCTGTAACATGTTGGATATTTAATAAATACACTCATATTTGTTTTCCAGAAATGAGAACTCTTCCTTCTTCCTATTTCCTTTTGTAAGTGTTATTTAAAGGAGGGTCCATGAAGGTAGGGACTTTTTTGTTTTAGTCTCTGCTTTATACTTTATACATATTCCTTAGACTAGTACCTGGCATATAAATAGGCATTACATAAATAGTCATTGGATTAACTATTTACTGTTCATATTTTCTAAACCATTGTACATGAATTCAGAAAACTTGAATATTGATGGTAGGGCTATAAAATTATATCAGAAAATTTAAGGGAAAAGCTAAAATGACATGGAATTTACTCTCAAATACTTTCCTGTAATTTAGTAAACTCTGTGTACAGTGTAACATTTCAGACTCACTATACATACCGTATATAGTCAAGGTTACTGTTGAATAATGAAAATATACCTTAACAAATAACATTTCAATTCAAGATCAGAATGCTATGTGATCCTTAAGGGACTACATTTACTGATGATGTTGGCTGTGGTCCAAATGCAAAATATCATGGTTATTAAATGTACTTGTTGGCATTTAATCTGCTAATTATTGTTTAAAGAAAAACTCCTTGACATTTCAAGAGTTATTTCCAATCACTGCTGTTACAGTGTGTGACACTTCATTACAGAAAAAAAAATCACATAAGGCTATGGCAGCAGAAATTGAATAAATATTAACATTTACATAGAATAACTATCTTCCTATTGAAAAACAGTCCATGTTGATAAAAAGGCAGCCCAAGAATTCCTATGACATGAGAATCACTCATTATTACTTTTTAGGTAGGGGGCTATGCATGCTTAGAGGTAACACAATCAGAGTGACCACTACCATGTATGAGAGAGTGATTAGTAGGAAGTTCTAGGCTGCTTAGTTCAAGCTCTCATCCTCAAGCCAATGAATCAGGAATCACTTCTCACAGAAATTACCCTCTGATATCTCAATTTTCTTCCTAGTGTTATAGCTGACATCAAATATTTCTCTAGGCTAAGCTTAGACAAAAGATTTTACAATTAAAGAAGTAAATTTCTAGCTTTAGAAACTCAACATGTGTCAACAAAGAATACTCTTAAAGAGATATTAATTGCAAATATAAAGAACTTTTTTGTATTTTGATTTAAGTAAAAAAACTAAAAAAAAAAGACAACTGGGACAATATGAACACTGAGTATATTCTGATGATATTAACATTGTTGCAATGTTTTTAAATGGTCCGTTTGTTTAGTGATTCACAGTGATATATTTACAAATAAATTCATTTGGTATTTGGAATTGGCTTCACAATGGTAAAGTAAGGGGATGGGTGAGGAGTTAGGAGCAGATATAAATGAAAAAAGATTGGTGTTGAGGCAACAATTATTGAAACTAGGTGATGGATGGTGAAAAACTGAAATCATTTCCACTAAGATCAGGAACAAGACAAGGTTGCCCACTCTCACCACTATTATTCAACATAGTTTTGGAAGTCCTAGCCATGGCAATCAGAAAAGAAAAAGAAATAAAAGGAATACAAATGGAAAAGAAGTAAAAAACTGTCACTGTTTACAGATGGCATGATGCTATACATAGAAAATCTTAAAGATGCTACCAGAAAACTACTAGAGCTAATCAATGAATTTGGTAAAGTAACAGGATACAAAATTAATGCACAAAAATCTCTTGCATTCCTATACACTAATCATGAAAAGTCTGAAAGAGAAATTAAGGAAACATTCCCATTTACCATTGCAACAAAAAGAATAAAATACCTAGGAATAAACCTACCTAAGGAGACAAAATATCTGTAGGCAGAAAACTATAAGACACTGATGAAAGAAATTAAGGATGGTACAAACAGATGGAGAGATATACCATGTTCTTGGACTGGAAGAATCAACACTGTGAAAATGTGTATTCTACCCAAAGCAATCATCTACAGATTCAATGCAATCCCTATCAAACTACCAATTGCATTTTTCACAGAACTAGAACAAAAAATTTCACAATTTCTATGGAAACACAAAAGAGCCTGAATAGCCAAAGCAATATTGAGAAAGAGAAATGGAGCTGGAGGAATCAGGCTCCCTGACTTCCGACCATACTGCAAAGCTACAGTAATCAAGACAGTATGGTACTGGCATGAAAACAGAAAGATAGATCAATGGAACAGGAGAGAAAGCCCAGAGATAAACCCACACACATATGGTCACCTTATCTGACAAAGGAGGCAAGAATATACAATGGAGAAAGGACAGACTCTTCAATAAGTGGTGCTGGGAAAACTGGACAGCTACATGATAAAGAAGGAAATTAGAACACTCCCTAACACCATACACAAAAACACACTCAAAATGGATTAAAGATCTAAAGGTAAGGCCAGACATTATAAAACTCTTAGAGGAAAACATAGGCAGGACACTCTATGGCATAAATCACAGCAAGATCCTTTTTGATCCACTTCCTAGAGAAATGGAAATAAAAACAAAAATAAATAGGACCTAATGAAACTTAAAAGCTTTTGCACAGCAAAGGAAACCATAACCAAGACGAAAAGACAACCCTCAGAATGGGAGAAAATATTTGCAAATGAAGCAACTGACAAAGGATTAATCTCCAAAATATACAAGCAGCTCATGCGACTCAATATGAAATAAATAAACAACCTAATCCAAAAATGGACAGAAGACCAAAATAGACATATCTGCAAAGAAGTTATACAGATTGCCAAAAAACACATGAAAGGATGCTCAGCATCACTAATCATTAGAGAAATGCAAATCAAATCAAAACTAAAATGAGGTATCACCTCACACCAGTCAGAATGGCCATCATCAAAAAATCTACAAACAATAAATGCCTGAGAGGGTGTGGAGAAAAAGGAACCGTCTTGCAGTGTTGGTGGGAATGTAAATTCATAGAGCCACTATGGAGAACAGTATGGAGGTTCCTTAAAAAACTAAAAATAGAGCTACCATATGACCCAGCAATCCCACTGCTGGGTATATACACTGAGAAAACCATAATTCAAAAAGTCATGCACCACAATGTTCATTGCAGTTCTATTTACAATAGCCAGGACATGGAAGCAGCCTGTGTCCATTGACAGATGAATGGATAAAGAAGATGTGGCATATATATCCAATGGAATATTACTCAGCCATAAAAAGAAACGAAATTGAGTTATTTGTAGTGAGGTGGTTGGACCTAGAGACTGTCAAACAGAGTGAAGTAAGTCAGAAAGACAAAAACAAATACTGTATGCTAACACATATATATGGAATCTAAAAAAAAAAAAAATGGTTCTGAAGAACCTAGGGTCCTGACAGGAATAAAGACACAGACCTACTAGAGAATGGAGCTGTGGACATGGGGAGGGGAAGGGTAAGCTGGGACGAAGTGAGAGAGTGGCATGGACATATATACACAACCAAATATAAAATAGCTAGTGGGAAGCAGCCGCATAGCACAGGGATATCAGCTCGGTGCTTTGTGTCCACCTAGAGGGGTGGGATAGGGAGGGTGGGAGGGAGACGCAAGAGGGAGGAGATATGGGGATATACGTATATGTATAGCTGATTCACTTTTTTATACAGCAGAAACTAACACCCCATTGTAAAGCAATTATACTCCAATAAAAATGTTAAAAAAGAAAACCAAAAATTAAGTGATGGGTCCTTGAGGTCCACTATAGTATTTTTCTTCTTTTATAAATATTTCAATTTTCTATAATAATAATTTAAAACAAAAAAATGGCAGCAAAATTCTCTTTTGTATAAAAGAGAAGGCTGAGTAAGGAGAAAAATATATCTACCTCAAAGCCAAAGAGAAACTAAATCATCCTACACCAAGCTTTCTCTTCTCAACCTATGTTGTGTGTAATAACAGAACTACCACTTTGAGGTATATATTTTTGTATTTCTTCTGGAATTATTTCTGCCCAACTATATTTTTAGCTCAATGAAGAAAGCTACTTTTTCTTAAAATGTTTTTGTATCCTCTACAGTATATATACAAACAACAAGGATATACTTAGTATTGAAAATTTGCTGCTTAATATTTTTTAACTAGGAAAAGTAAAGTAAAATGAACACTTCTGCAGTAACGACAGTATTCAAATTAAAATGCAAGACAATGTCAGTGAATGAAGACATAAAGCAAAGCAGATAAAAACTCAGAAAGGATTTTATTTTAGCAAATTACCCCAAGCCAGAAAGTAGTAAACAAAATAGAACAGAAATCTCAAAAAGAAAGATAGTTGGTCAAAAATGAAAGCAGAGTAAGAGAAAATTAAGTGCAGGGCACCTAGAGATGATGACAAACTACAACTGGAGAAATGGAAAAAGAATACTAATTTGTCCCATGTTCCAGGCAGTATTATAAAAATTAGGTCTAAAGCAGCAAATAAAACAAAATTCCTGTCTTCATACACCATTTTTTTCCAGCTTTATCAAGGTATAATTAACAAAGTTGAAATATATTTAAAGAATAAAAAGTAATGATTTGATATGTGTACACATTGTGAAAAGGCTTCCCCCATCATGTTAACACATCCATCACCTCACATATATACTTCCCCTCACTTGGTGAGAACATTTATTTCTACTTTCTTAGCAAATTTCAGTGCTACAACACAGTGTTCCTTACTCAACCCATAACAAACCTTGCACCCCTTTACTAACTTCTCCCTATTTTCTCTACTTTCAACTTCTATAAATTTGACTTTTTAAAAATATTTCATGTATAAGTGATACCATACAATATTTTTCATTCTCTAATTTATTGCACTTAGCATAATGCCCTCCAGGTTTATCCATATTACCACAAATGACAGGATTTCCTTCTGTTTTGAGGTTAAATAATATTCCATTTGTGTGTGTGTGTGTGTGTGTGTGTGTGTGTGGTGTATCACAGTTTCTTAATACATTCATCCACTGATAGACACTTTTAGGTTGTTTTCAGATGGTGGCTACTGTGCATAATACTTCAAGCAACATGGGAGTACAAATATCTCTTTGAGATAATGGTTTTGTTTCCTTTGATATATACCCAGAATGGGATTGCTGGATAATATGGTAGTTCTATTTTTAATTTCTTGAGAAACCTACATACTGTTTTCCATAGTGGCTGCACCAGATTACATTCTAGTCAACTGTGCACAAGGGTTCCCTTTTCTCCATATCCTCACCAGCATTTATCTCTTGTCTTTTTGATAAGGACTGTCCCAACAAGTGTAAGGTGCTATCTGATTGTGATTTTGATTTGCATTTCCCTGATGATTGATGATGTTGAGCAATTTTCACGTACCTATTGGCCATTTGTATGTCTTCTTTGGAAAAATGTCTATTCAGATCCTTAGCCCATTTTTCAATTAAGTTCTTTTGGTTTTTTACTATTAAGTTGTATGTGTTCCTTATATATTTTAGATATTAACACCTTATCAGATATGTGGTTTGAAAATATTCCCTCTCATTCCATAGTTTGCCTTCTCATTTAGTTAATAATTTCCTTTGCTGAGCATAAGCTTTTTAGTTTGATGGTGTCCTACTTCTTTATTTTTGCTTTTGTTACCAAATTTAAAACATCATTGCCAAAATCAATGTCAAGGAGCCTATCACCTATGTTTCCTTCTAGGAGTTTTACAATTTCAGGTCTTACATTCAAGTCTTTAATCCATTGTGAGTTGATTTTTTTCTATTGTGTAAGATAGGGGTCCAATTTCTTTCTTTTGCATGTAGCTGTCCAGCTTTACCAACACCATTTATTGGAGAGACTATCCTTTCTCCACTGTATATTCTTGGCTCCTTTGACAAAAATCAACTGACCATTTATGAGTGGGTTATTTCTGGACACTCTATTCTGTTCCATTGATCTATGTGTTTGTTTTTATGTCAATACCACACTGTTTTGATCACTGTAGCTTTGTGATTTAGTTTGAAATTAGGAAGTGTGATACCTCCAGCTTTGTTCTTGCTCAAGATTGTTTACCTGCCAAATGCCACATAACTAATAAGTGTAGGAGTAAGAATGCGTATGGTATCCTTGATACCAATGACTTTCTCGTTTCTCCTTTTAAGTTATTTTTCTTTGAGAGTGGCTTATTTGTCCATCTGCTTTCTTCTGTATAAGCTTTGGGTGAGGGAGGAAAGAGGAGCAAAGCTGAAAAAATAGATCCAACCATAGAGGGCCACACAAACAAAAACTGTTTTTTTCTATAGTGGTGGTGCTTCAATACTGGTGGGAGCATCAATATTCATTTATGAAGTCATGGCCCATTCACTGCATTTTTCTGTTAGTTTTTCTGTAAGATGAGTGATTCAATTTCTGATTCTTTTAATCTATACTATTTCCCACAGTCCCCTGTGTCAGGACTTTGCAGGTAATTTCAGTATGTGCTTGGTCTGCCTCTTACCTCTCAGATTTTGCAAAGCTAGGCCTTCTGTTCATAAAGTAATGATGATAATGATCAATACAGCAAATTACTAGATAACCTACATTACAACAACTGAATTTCCTTCTGAAGACAGACTTCCTGATGGAGATCATATGCTATTATATGAAAAGTAGGTAGGAAATAGTTCTTTGTGGTAAAAGTTTATACTTTTTCCTGGCTTGGCTGATTTAGAGATAGCATCATGTATCCATCAGGTAACTTTTTGCTTTTTGTAGCTTAGAGTCATCTGAGGAGCTTTCAAAATCTTGATGCCCTGGGACTCCCCCAGCTCAATCATATTAGAAATTTTGGGGGTGGAATTCAGGTACATTGTACAGTCAAATCTGAAAACAAATGATGTAAGTAACCCATTCATTAACTGGAGTTCCACTTGTCAGTAAGTTCTAAGTAGCACATCAGGATCAACTAAAATAACATGCTTGTTATTTGTTCTCTTATCACCACTTAGTGTCTACATGAACTAAGTCAATTCACTCTCCATTCTGAGTATCAAGTTCCCAGCATGGAAACTTGAGATGATGCCATGTTTCCCTCAGGTGGCTTTGAGTATTAAGTGAATCAATGTACAGTGCATGGCACGTTATCCAGAATATACCAATCACTAATGAATAGAGGCTAATGAATTAACTTTTCTTGGAAAAATTCAGGAAATGGTCATTCAAATTTTTTTTTTCTTGTATTCTGTAGCTCAGGTGATGAATCCAGGTTGAGAAATACTGTTGTTACAGATGCTTTTCCTAGACTTTTGAAATCAGACAGTCTTAGATTTATGCTGATCCACCCATTTACTAGCTTTGTGTCCTTGGAAAAGTTAATCTTTCTGAGCTTCAGTTAGCTCATTTATAAACTGGAAATAATAAGACTCTTGGAATTGTTGTAAGAAATAAATGTCTAAGTGCATAATATGGTGCATGATATGTAGCAAGTTCTCATGACACATTAGCTATTACTATTTTATAACTATTATTGTTTGTATACTTTTAGAATTTCTTTGGCCAATGCAATTAATGAAGCTAGTATTACAGTACTGAAAGAAAATTTGGCAAAAGGATAATAGGATTATAAGAAATGGAAACTAGTACAAGTTGTAGTTTTGTCTTTTTTTTGACACTCAACATTTTGCTTTTCCTATCATTTTAGTAAGTAGAGACAGTTTGAATTACAAGATAAACTAGACAAAAAGAAATCTGTAACACCATTATAGTGGTGGAATACACAACATTTAAGAGATTATCCATTCCATAATACCAATGGGTACATAAACTTGGAATAGAGAATTTATAGAAATGACATATAGAAAGATATGAAAATATAGTTTATTTCTAAATGTAGAAAATAAATGTAGACATAAGTAGTTGCTCTTATTTATTTTTTTATAATTTACTGAGGCATTTCCCTTTCTGATAGTTCACAGAAACAATACAGCTTCTTCTCTTCCACTGAAGCTCAATATAGTTGTTTTTAACATCAAAAGGCTGATTATAAGTTATGAAGAGCTTCTCTAATTTTTAGGCATGGTTGATTTCTCCTTGTATATATTATAATTTTTGTTGTTTATTATATTGAGTGACTTACTTACAAATATTTTTGCCTTTATAAATAACAGATTTGTTGAATTTGCTAAATATGTATTGCATAATGCATTTCCACATTTGCAAATCAAATATGATGATAACTTCTCAGTCATTTTTAGAAATTTAGTTGCATCTTGATCTGTCACAAAATTGAGAAAATGTTTCCTATTATAGTTCTAGGAGCTAAGAGTTACATAGTTCTGAAAAGTTCCTAAGTGATAAATTGATGAGGTGGGTAAATTTGCTACAGGTCAGGCTTGAGATCTCATTAGTGGTGACTAGTGGAACAAGATTCTGAAAGAGGTGCCAAGGCCCTGGATTTCCTGAATAAAACTAACCCGAGGTTGGTGAGTTTAATGCTCAGCATTTTTTCTGTACCCTCCTACTATTTACTCTGTTTTATTCTTTTCTTTTACCTTTTTATTTTGACATAATTTCAGACTTATTGAAATGGTGAAAGAACAGTACAAAGAATTCCCTATAATCTTTAGCCAAATTCCCCAAATATTAACATTGTCACATTTGCTTTTCTTTCTCTTTCCCTCTCTCTTCCTTATGCTCTCTTCCTTTCTCTACTGTTGAGGAAATATAATTACAAATAAAATCTTCTTTCAACCCAGAAAACCTCTTCACAAAGGTGTAAGGGAAAGAAAGTTGTATTACTGAATAAGCATTAATCCAGAATGCGATGCTCTTTACAGGCAATCTGCTAAGAGACTGCCTAGAGAGGGAAAAAAAATCACCCTTTTGTATAACCTAGCAGATACAATCCATTTGCAACCTGGAATGAGGGACTCACCCAAATTAGGTTCCTACCCTCCCACAGAGAATTGGAAACTGGGCACTATCTTCCTAGGTGACCACATTATAAAGAGATGGTTCCTGGGTCTTAAAGCTAACAAGAGGCTTATTTAGCTTCTAAAAAGGTTTATACACATTTTAAATATATTGAGAATGTGCTTATAATACAAGTTGTCTAAAGGACATGCTCTAAGAGAGAAGGGAAGTCTCTTCCCTTACTTTCCACAGGGAAAATTAAATCTCTTATTTTTAATTTGTATTTACCCTTAAAACACAGGTACACTTATAATCTTTATTTTGAACCCTTTAAGAGTAAATTCAGACATCTATAATATAGTTACTAATTAGCTTAACCCTAGAATATACAGAAAGTAGTTTGAGAATTGCTAAACTATACCACTGAAAAAGCATACTTACTACAACTAAAGTTCAATATTTGTTTATGATTGATTGATTGTATAAATATTATATCCAAAGGTTAATTTCTAAAAAAAAATGTTCTTTGATCTGTACAAGATGGCAGAGTAAAAAGACCCTGAGCTCAACTCTTCTCACAAGCACACCAAAATTACAACTATCTGAAAAACAACCATCAATAAAAATGACTGGAATCTACAAGAAAAGATCTTCTACAGCTAAAGACATAAAGAAGGAACCACAACAAGACTGAGAACAATTATATTGCAGAGGTTCTCCCACAGGAGCAAGAGTTCTGACCTCCAAGTCAGGCTCCCCAGCCCAGGAAGATGAACTCTCAGAGCATTTGGCTTTGAAGGCCAGTGGGGCCTAACTGCAGGAGCCCCACTGGCCTGGGGAAAATAGAGACATCACTCTTAAAAGGTGCCCAGAAAAATCTCAAGTGCACCAGGACACAAGGCAAGAGAAGTAATTTGATAGGAGCTGCTGCTCTTGGAGAATCTACTGGAAAGATGGTGGGGGGTTGGGGGTGTGTGGCTGCAGCTCACCTGGGGACATAGACACCAGTGGTAGACATATTGGGGAACATTGTTGGCAGCTGACATCTTGGCTCAGTATCTCCAAGATCTGGGCACCCAACAGTCTGCAGGTGACAATGCTGGTATGCCTCAGGCCAAACAACTAACTAGGTGGGGACAGAGCCCTATCCATCAGTAGACAGGCTGCCTCTGAGCTTGCCCCAAGACCCAGCTCCACCCACCAGTAGACAGGCACCAGCCCCTCCCACCAGGAAGCCAGACCAAACCTCTAGACTAACCTCACCAGGGGCAGACACCAGTAGCAAGAAATGATCCCGCAATGCAGCCCAAACCTTTCCTTGGGACCAGCAGGGCCCTAGCCTCACCCAAGAGCAAATCAACACAGTCTTCAGGACACCCAAGACCCCATACCCAACTGTGTTAGGAACTGACACACACATACACCCCAGTGATCTAAAACGAGCTCTGGGAACCCTGGGCCCTGCAGCCACACTCCAGTAATCAGCACTGTATGCCAGTAGACTGGCACTAACCACAGGATTTGGCTTTGCCTGCCAGTGGGTGGGCAACAGCTCCAGAGTCTTTGGGACCCTGACTCTGCCCACCAGAGAGCCAGCACTAGACCTGAGAGCCCCCTAGGGCTCCACAACCAGCAACCTGGTGACCAGACCCCACTAAATAGTAGCCAGGAGTAGCCACACAAGGCAGGGCCTGGCAACCAAACAACTAGGGGCCTATTAGACCACCCACACATCCCACCACAAAAGAAGGACCAACATACCCCCCTTAGGGTGAAACCGTAAAGCATATAGCTTGGGTGACAAGAGGGAGTGCCCTCCTGGGATGCATAGGATGCCTCCTACAGAGGGCCACTTCTCCAAGGTCGAGAGACATAAATAACCTACCACATACATAGAAATACAAATAGCAACTTAGACAAAATGATGCAGCAGAGGAACATGTTCCAGAAAAAGGAACAAGACAAAACCCAAGAAGAAGAACTAAGGGAAGTGGAGATAGGCAGTCTACCTGAGAAAGAGTTCAGAGTAATAATAAAGATGATCAAAGAACTCGGGAGAAGAATGGATGCACAGAACAAGAAGTTAGAAGTTTTTAAGAAATAGTTAGAAAATATAAAGAACAACCAAACACAGATGAAGAATACAATAACTAAAATGAAAAATACAATGGAAGGAATCAATAGCAGACTAAATGATTCAGAAGAACAGATTAGTAAGCTGGAAGACAAAGTACTTGAAATCACTGCCACTGAACAGAAAAAAAATGGAAAAGAAATAAAGACAGTTTACGAGACCTCTGGAACAACATAAAGCACACTAGTATTTGCATTATAGGGGTCCTAGAAGAATGAGAGAGAGAAGGGGCCCAAGAAAATATTTGAAGACATAACAGCTGAAAACTTCCCTAACCCAAGAAAGGAAATAGTCCCCTAAGTCCAGGAAGTGCAGGGAGTCCAAAGAGGAACACACCAAGACACATTGTAATCAAAATGACAAAAATTAAAGATAAAGAGAGAATACAAAAAGCAGCTGCATAGCACAGGGAGATCAGCTCAGCACTTTGTGACCACCTAGAGGGGTGGGATAGGGAGGGTGGGAGGGAGATGCAAGAAGGAGGAGATATGGGGATATATGTATATGTATAGCTGATTCACTTCGTTATAAAGCAGAAACCAACATACCACTGTAAAGCAATTATACTCCAATAAAGATGTTTAAAAAAAAAAGCAAGAGAAAAGCAACAAATAATATACAAGGCAACTCCCATAAGACTATCACCTGACTTTTTTCAGCAGAAACTCTATAGGCTAGAGGGAGTTGCAAGATATATTTAAAGTGATGAAAGAGAAAAAACCTACAACAAAGAATACTCTACTCAGCAAGGCTCTCATTCAGAATTGATGGAGAAATCAAAAGCTTTATAAACAAACAAAAGCTAAAAATTTAACACCATCAGATAAGTTTTAAAACAAATGTTAAAGGAATTTCTCTAGGTGAAAAAGGAAAGTCCACAACTAGAAACAAGAAAAATATGAAATAAAAAAGCTCACTGGTAAAGGCAAACATACAGTAAAGGTAGGAAATTGTCCACACACAAAGCTAGTAGGGATGTTAAAAGGCAAAAGTAGTAAAATCATCTGTAGCCACAATAAGTAGTTAAGGGATACACAAAACAATTAGATGTAAAATATGATATCAAAAACAATAATCATGAGGAGAGGAGAGTACAAAGGCAGGGTATTTAAAATGCATTTGAAATTAAGAGATCAGCAACTTAGAATAATCATGTGTCTATATATATATATACTTCTACACAAAAACATCAAGGTAACTGCACATCAAAAACCTGGAATAGATATACACACAAAAAGGAAAAAGGAATCCAAAAATATCATTAGTCATCAAAACATAGGAGAACAAAGACAAAAGGGTAAAAAAAGACCTAAAAAAACAAATCCAAAATAATTAATGAAATGACAATAAGAACATACATATCAATAATTACTTTAAAGGTAAACAGACTAAATGCTCCAACCAAAAGACACAGACTGGCTGAATGGATACAAAAACAAGACCCACATATTTGCTGCCTACAAGAGATTTATTTCAGATCTAGAGATATACACAGACTGAAAGTGAGGGAATGGAAAAAGGTATACTACCAAAATGGAAACCAAAAGAAAGCCAGAATAGCAATACTTATATCAGAAAAAAAATAGACTTTAAAATAAAGACTGTTACAAGAGGCAAAGAAGGACACTACATAATGATCAAGAGATCAATCCAAGAAGATCTAACAATTGTAAATATATACGCACCCAACATAGGAGCAAGTCAATATATAAGACAAATGCTAACAACCATAAAAGGAGAAATTAACAGTAAAACAATAATAGTGGGAGTCTTTGCCACCCCACTTACATCAATGGACAGATCATCCAGACAGAAAATCAGTAAGGAAACACAGGCCTTAAATAACACATTAGACCAATGGATTTTATTGATATTTATAGAGCATTCCATCTGAAAGCTGCAGATTACACATTCTTTTCAAGAGCACATGGACCATTCTCCAGGATATATCGCATGGTAGGACACAAAACAAGGTTTGGTAAATTTAACAAAATTGAAATCACATCAAGCATCTTTTCCAAGCACAATGCTATGAGATCAGAAATCAACTACAAGAAAAAACTGCAAAAAACACAAACACATGGAGGGGGAAAAATAGGCTATACTAAACAACCAATGGATCATTGAAGAAATCAATGAGGAAATCAAAAAATACCTATAGAAAAATGAAAATGAAAGCACAGTGATCCAAAACCTATGGGACACAGCAAAGGCAGTTCTAAGGGGGAAGTTTATAGCAATACAAGTTAACCTCAGGAAACAAGAAAAATCTCAAATAAACAACCTAACTTTACACATAAAGCAACTAGAGAAAGAAGAACAAACAAAACCCAAAGTTAGTAGAAGGAAATAACTCATAAAGATCAGGGCAGAAATAAATGACACAGAGGCTAAAAAAGCAATAGAAAAGATCAATGAAACTAAAAGCTGGTTCTTTGAAAAGATAAAATTGATAAACCTTTAGCAAGAGTCATTAAGAAAAAAAGAAAGAGTCCAAATCAATAAAATCAGAAATGAAAAAGGAGAAGTTACAATCAACACCACCGAAATACAAAAGATCATAAGAGACTCCTGCAAATAACTATACACCAATAAAATGGACAACCTAGAAAAAATGGACACATTTTTAGAAAGGTACAATCTCCCAAGACTGAACCAGGTAGAAATTAAAAAATGAACAGATCAATTACCAGTACTGAAATTGAACCAGTAATTTAAAAACTCCTAACAAACAAAAGTCAAGGACCAGATGGCTTCACAGTTGAATATTACCAAACATTTAGAGAAGAGTTAACACCTATGTTTCTGAAACTATTCCAAAAAGTGGCAGAGGAAGTAACACTTCCAAACCCATTCTATGAGGCCACCAACCCCCTAGTACCAAAAGCAGACAAAGATACCACAAAAAAAGAAAATTACAGGCCAATATCACTGATGAACATAGATGCAAAAATCCTCAACAAAATACCAACACTACATTAAAAGGATCAGACACCATGATCAAGTGAGATTTATCCCAGGGATGCAAAGATTTTTCAATATCTACAAATCAATCAGTGTGATACACCACATTAACAAATTGGATAACAAAAACCATGGGATCGTTTCAATAGATGAAGAAAAAGCTTTTGATAAAATTAAATATCCATTTATAAGAAAAGAAATAAAACTCTCCAGAAAGTGGGCAAAGAGACAACATAACTCAACATAATAAAGACCATATATGACAAACCCACAGCTATCATACTCAACAGTAAAAAGCTGAAAGCATTTCCTCTAAGATCAGGAGCAAGACAAGGATGTCCACTCTCACCACTTTTATTCAATACAGCTTTGGAAGTCCTAGCCACAGCAATCAGAGAAGAAAAAGAGATAAAAGGAATCCAAATTGGAAAGGAAGAAGTAAAACTGTCACTGTTTGCAGATGACATGATACTATACATGTAAAACCTTAAAGGTGCCACCAGAAAACTACTAGAGCTCATCAATGAATTTGGTAAAGTTGCAGGATACAAAATTAATTCTCACAAATCTATTGCATTTCTCTACACTAAGAACAAACTATCAGAAAGAGAAGTTAAGGAAACACTCCCATTTACCATCCATCAAAAAAAAAAATACTTAGGAATAAACCTACCTAAGTAAACAAAATATCTGTACTCCAAAAACTATAAGACTGTGATGAAAGAAACTGAAGACCACACCAACAGATGGAAAGATATACCGTGTTCCTGGATTAGAAGAATTAATATTATTATAATGACCATACTGCTCAAGGCAATCTACAGATTCAATGCAATCCCTATAAAATTACCAACAGTATTTTTCTCAGAACAGGAACAAAAAAATTTTGCATTTGTGTTGAAACACAAATGGCCCTGAATAGCCAAATCAATCTTAAGAAAAACAGAGCTGGAGGAATAATGCTCCCTACCTTCAGACTATACTACAAAGCTACAGTAACCAAAACAGTGTGGTACTGGCACAAAAACACACACACAGAAAAATGGAACATGATAGAAAGCCCATAAATAAATCCATGCACTTATGGTCAATGAATCTACAACAAAGGAGGCAAGGATATACAATGGAGAAAAGACAGTCTTTTCAATATATGGTGCTGGGAAAACTGGACAGCTGCATGCAAAAGAATGAAATTAGAACATTTTCTAATGCCATATACAAAAATCCACTCCAGATGGACTAAATACCTAAATGTAAGATTAGATACTGTAAAACTCCTAGAGGAAAACATAGGCAGGACACTCTTTGACATAAATCGCAGACATACCATTCGGTAAACATGGTGCTGTCTTGCTGTGGGGCTGCTCTTGCTCCATTCTACACAGTGGCAGCCAGGTGTTACTTTCCTTACTTTCAGACCTCTCATGACCTCTCTGTCTCCTTACCATTCTGAACTTAGCTAGTTCATTCTGGCTGAATCTCATTCAAATCCAGTTTCTGATCACTCAAGGCAAGGGATGCTTTTTTTTTTTTTTTTTTTTTTTTTGCAGTATGCGGGCCTCTCACTGTTGTGGACTCTCCTACTGCAGAGCACAGGCTCTGGACGCACAGGCTCAGCGGCCATGGCTCACGGGCCCAGCCGCTCTGCAGCATGTGGGATCTTCCCAGACCAGGGCACGAACCCGTGTCCCCTGCATCAGCAGGCGGACTCTCAATCACTGCACCACCAGGGAAGCCCCAAGGGATGTTTTAAAGAAGGATTTTGCTGGCACATACTTTTCCATCAAGTGTTAAAAAAATTGAGGGAGATTCATTTATATTATAGAGCAAACTTGTCACCTGCTGCCTTTACCTTTGAAGTCCTCTTGTTTTATATAATAAGAAAATTAATTTAGTTTATTCTCTCATGTTTTTCCATTATACAAAGTAAAGAAAATATTGTCTTAAAATTCAAAGGCAAGTCACTTTTGTCTGCAGCATGATGGCAGCCTGCATCATTTGCCTTTTTTTCTCTTCTTGATTTGCAGCTAATTGGACATCCATAACCAAACCCAAGTGCATCTGCCTGTTATAACAGGACAGCCAGGATTTTCTACCCACCTGTGCCTCCAAACCTGGACAGATAAGATCTCAGTGGGGATGATGGATCCTGGGAGTCAGTGAGCCTGCCCTAGCTCCACTCATGTCCATCAGGAAAAAGGGAACTGGGAGAGAGCAAAACTGGGTGGATATCCACAGGTGACAGACAATTGGTGGAGGCCCAGCCTGCCTGACAGGGGACTCTGGCATGCTGTTGAAGAATAAAGACAAGTTTTGAGGCAGAGGACACAGAGGAACTCACTAAGTCATCACCTCTCCCCCAGGTGACATTAGAGGCCACCTCTTTGGCAGTTGAGGTAGAAAGTGAAAGTATTGAGTGACCATCCAGCTGCCCCAGTTGTTCTGGATGCAGGTGGAGGGACCTATTTCTCTTTACCAGGAGGGCACTCAGTGACTGGTGTGGGGCTGGTGAGGAATAGAAAGAGTCAGACAAGACTGTCAAAGGGCACTGAAGGAATGCATTCTCTCCTTTGAGATTTCAGCAGGAAGTCTGCCCATGGACCTCTGGGAGTGCCCTGCTGGAAGATCCCTCTACTAGACTCATGGGCCATCCCCAAAGCCTCATGTGCTGAGCCCATACCTCCCCTCACTCTGCTGTCAGTTCTGTGTGCTCAGAGAGCTCTAGCTCTGGTAGGAGAAAACACAAACTTGAGCTGTAGCGCCACCTTCTAGAACACAAAAGAAAAGATTCTAATTACCAGCCTGTTGAATTGTAAGAAACAAAACAAAGTAAACATAAGATCTTAACTAAGAAAGTAGTCTGCTACTTTATGTGAGAAAACAGAAACATATACCATCAAACACCATTGAAAAATCAGGGAAATATGGTATCACAGAGAAAATAATTCTTCAGCAACCAAACTCAAAAGCATGGAATATTGTAATCTAATTGACAAAAAAAAAAATTTGAAATAGCTGTTATGAAGAAATTCAGTGAGCTACAAGAAAACTCAGGAATAACATTAATGAGCAGAGGGAGTTATTTACCAAAGAGATTAAAATTATCAAAAAGAACCAAACAGACATTCTGGAGCTAAAGAATTCAATAAATGAAGGGTACACTGAGACCATAGATAATAGGGCAGACCAGATGGAGGAAAGAATAATGACTTGGAGGACAGAAATATAGAAATAATTCAGTTACAAAAGGTGAACTTAGATTTTTTTTTAAGTGAACAAACCCTATAAGAGCTATCAGATTTGACCACAAAGGCAAATATAAGAATAATTGCTACACCAGAAAAAGAAAAGAAGGAGAAAGGGACAGAGAGTGTATTTAAAGAAATAATTGCTGAGAATTTCCCAAACCATGGGAAGGAACTGGACAATCAAGTTCATAAATCCGATAGAACACTATTATCTCAATGTAAAAAGATCTTCTCCAAGACACCTTATAATGAAATTGTCAAAAATCAATGATCAAGAATCTTAAAAGCAGTTAGGGAAAAGAAATAAAATTGTCTACAGAAGAACCCCCATTAGGCTAGCATCAGATTTCCAAGCAGAAACTCTACAGGCCAAAAGAGAATGGAATGACATATTCAGAGTGCCAGCCAAAAATACTTTATCCTGCAGAATTATCCTTCAGATATGAGGGAAAAATAAACAAAAGCTGAGAGAATTCACTACTACTAGACATTTCTTGCAAGAACTGCTGAAAGGAGTTCTGCAAGGTGAACTGAAAAGAAGCTAATCAGGGACATTAAAACATATAAAAGAACACAACAAAGGTAAAGGTGAAAAATAAACATTCAGAATGGGGTATTAACCCATTTACTATAGTATAAAGCTTAAGGAAAAGAGCATTAAAAATAACTACAGCTACTATAATTTTTTAAATGAATTCACAATGTAAAAAGAATTGTGACATTAAAAATATAAAAGGGGAGGGGTAGGGGGTGGAATCTTTATTGAAGAATGAAAATAAGTTTCTATCAGCATAAAATGGACTTTTACCTATGAGATGTTTTATGTAAGCCTCATGTTAATCACAAGGCAAAAAAAAAAATCTAGAGTAGATTCAGAAACATATATAAAGGGGAGACTGAGCATATCACAATAGAAAACTACCAACCAACAAAGGTAGACAGAAACAGAAGGAAAAAGAAAGAATGGAGATACAAAACAAACAGAAGGTAAATAAGATGGCAGCAGTAAGTCCTTACATATCAATAATCACTCTAGATATAAATGGATTGAGTTTACCAATCTAAAGGGACAGTGTGGCTGTCTGGATAAGAAAAAAAAACCCAAGTATGCTGCCTACAAGGAACTCATTTCAGCCATATAGACACACATAGGCTCAAAGTTAAGAGGGTGAAGAAGATATTCCATGCAAGTGGAAGCCAAAAGAAAGCAGGTAGCCATACTTATAACAAACTAGTCTTCAAGACAAAAATGGTAACAGGAATATACTTACATAATGATAAAGGGATCAATACATCAAGAAGATAGTACAATCATAAATATATGCACACCCAGCCTCAGAGCACCTGAATATATTAAGGAAATACTGACATAACTGAAGGGAGAAATAGAAAACAATAAAATAATGGTAGGGAACTTCCATACCCTACTGTCAGCAATGGATAGATCGTCCAGACAGAAAATCAACAAGGAGTGAGAAGATCAAGATGGCAGAGTGGAAGACTCAGAGCTCATCTTCCCCCATGAGCACATCAAAAATACATCTACATGTGGAGTAATTCTCACTGAAAACAAACTGGAGACTAGCAGAAAGACTCTTACACAGCCAAAGCTGTAGAAAAGATCCACACTGAGGTAAAAAGGAAAGAGAAGTGATAGGGTCAAGACCTGCACCCCTAGGACAGGGCACAGAAGAGGAGGGGAATTACACATGCTCAGAGATCCTCCCTGAGAAGTGAGTGGTTTGACCACATAATTTGGCACCCCAGCCTTAGGGTCTGACACCAGGAAGTTGAGTCCCCTTTGCTGGTTTGAAAACCAGCGAGACTAACAGTAGAGCTGTAAGAAACCTTGACTCTGCTTGTGAAGAGTGCACACATGCTTGCTTACTTCCAAAACAAGGCAGAAGAAGCAGACTGAAGCTGCCCAGGAGCCTGGCTGGGTTCCTGTGACTGGGTCCCTATGACCACCCTTGTGCATGTCCTGGCCCATGCTAAGCACATGCTCTGGCCCCTCTTGTTCTGCAGCACAGCTCCACACTAGGGTGAAGGTCCCTGCCAAGGAAAGTGTGCAGTTGTGGGGAATGGAGCCAGCTTGGACCCTGTATTAGCAACTGAATGGGGTGAAGGCAACCATTACTGGCAATCATGGGGGTGGCAAACTGGGAATGGTTTGGAACTCTGGTGTGCTGGGAATGTACCAGCATGTGCCCCAGACCACACAAGGTACCCACCATGGCCCCTCTTGCTCTAGCACTGCTTCCTTCTGGGAACCAGATGCCACTGCTAGGAGGGGGGATAGCACACACTTAGAGGGAATGGAGCCAGCTTAGACCAGACCCTCAGGGCTTCTGTTCCAGAAATTTAGGATGTGACTCTGCTCCCCACCCCCAAAGGTTTTGGTGGCCATTGAGCAGAGGAGAAGCAATGGTTCACACCTAGGTCTGACTCTAGCCCCTCCATCTCAAGCCACACCTCCCACTAATATGATAGTAGCCAGCACACTCTGAGAGAAAAACATGACTCATGCTCACTTCAGATCCAGCTCCCCAACTAAAGCCACTGGGGACACGCAGACTGTAATAGGGATGCTCCCATATAAGGATGCCCCTACAAGACACGGATAGGCAACTGTTTCACCTAATTTCATAGAGACAGAGAAAGGTAAGCAAAATGAGAAGACAGAAGAATTTGTTCAATGAAAGAAGAAGAAAAAAAAAGCCACCCTTGAAAAAACAACTAATAGAACAAATAATTTACCAGATAAAGAGTTCAAAGCATTAGTAATAAGAATTAAATTAGTATTAGTAATACTAATTAAAGTGGGGAAAAGAATAGATGAACACAGTAAGAATTATTAAAAACAAAAAGATAGAAAATATAAAAAGGAACCAGTCATAACAGAAGAATACAATAATTGAAATGAAAAACACACTAGAAGGAATTAACATCAAACTTGGTCTTACAGAAGAATGCATAAGTGATCTGGAAGATAAAATAACAGAAATCACCCAATCAGAACATCGAAAAGAAAAAAAAACAAGAAAATGAGAACACTTTATGGGACCTCTGAGACAACAAGTATACTAACATTCAGAGAGGAAATAGAGACCAAAAAAGAAAAAAAAATAGAAAAGATCAGTAAAACCATGAGTTGATTTTTGAAAAGATAAACATAGTTGATATGACTTTAGCCAGGTTAATCAAAAAATCATGAGAACACCCAAATAAACAAAATAAGAAGTGAAAGAGGAGAAACTACTACTAACACTACAGAAATATATAGCACCATAAGAGACTATTCTGAACAGTAATATGCCAACAAACTGGACAACCTAGAAGAAATGGATAAATTTCTAGAAACAAACAGTCTTCCCAAACTGTATCAGGAAGAAATAGAAAACCTGAAAAGAGACTGAATCAGTGATCAAAAACCTCCATACATAGAAAACCCAAGGACCAGGTGGCTTCACTGGCAAATTTTACTAAACGTTAAAAAAAGAATTAACATCAATCCTTTTCAAACTCTTCCAAAAAATTAAAGAAGAGGGAACATTCCCAAATTCATTCTAAAAGGTCACCATTACCGTGATACAAAGTCAGGTAAGGAAGTACACAACAGAAAACTATAGACCAAGATCCATGATGAATATAGATGTAAAAATCCTCAACAAAATATGATCAAACTGAATTCAACAATATATAAAAATGAGGGAAGGTGGGAGGGGATAGACAGGAATAGGGGATTAATAGGCCCAAATTATTCTATATAAAATAAGTAAACTACAGGGCTTCCCTGCTGGCGCAGTGGTTGGGAGTCTGCCTGCTGATGCGGGGGGCACGGGTTTGTGCCCCGGTCCAGGGGGAACCTGCGTGCCACGGAGCGGCTGGGCCCGTGGGCCATGGCCACTGGGCCTGCGTGTCTGGAGCCTGTGCTCCGCAGTGGCAGGGACCGTGGCGGTGGGGGGCCCGCATACCACAAAAAAAGAAAAAAAACTTAAACTACAAGGAAATATTGTACAGCATAGGGAATATAGCCAATATTTTATAATAACTTTAAATGAAATATAATCTACAAAAATACTGAGTCACTATGTCATACTCCTGAAACTAATATAATGTAAATTAACAAAGAAATGCTGACTGTGAACCATATTTCAGACCAAATGAACTTAGCAGACACATATAAGATGTGTCATCTAACACCAGCAGAATACACATTTTACTCAAGTGCATATGGAAAATTCTCTAGGATAGATAATATGATAGGACACAAAACAAATCTTAGCAAACTTAAGAAGATTGAAATCATACTAACTATATTTTCTGGCCACAGTGGTGTGAAACTAGAAATCAACAATAAGAGGAAACCTGGACTATCTACAAATATATGTACACCAAACAATACAATTCTGAACAACCAATGGGTCAAAGAAGAAATCAAAAGGGAAATAAATAAATATCTTAAAACAAATGAAAATGGCAGAAATAGAGACACAGATGTAGAGAACACATGAATGGACACCAATGGGAGAAAGTCGGGGGAGGGCGGTGGTGGAGTGATAAACTGGGATTGACATGTATACACTAATATGTACAAAATGGATAACTAATAAGAACCTGCTGTATTAAAAAATTAATTAAATAAAATTTTTAAAAAAAGATGAAAATGGAAATAAACACATCAAATCCTATGGCATGCACCAAAAGCAGTTCTGACAGGAAGGTTTACAGCAATAAATGCATATATAAGAAATTGGAAAGATCTCAAGTAAACTAACTTTACACTTCAAAGACTTGAAAAAGAACAAATGAAGTTTAAATTTAGCAAAAGGAAGAAAAAAGTAATGATCTGAGCAGAAATAAATGAAATAAATAGAGACCAGAAAAACATTAGATAAGATCAACAAAACTAAGGGCTGTTTTTTAAAGAAACAAAACAAAATTTATGGATCTTTAGCTAGAATAAGAAAAAAGGGAGAAGACTCAAATAAAATAAATGAGACATTACAACTAACACTGCAGAAATACATAGCATCATAAGAGATTACTATGAGCAATCATATGACAACAAATTAGATAATCTAGAAGAAATGGATAAATTTCAAAAACTCACAACTTACCAAGACTGAATCAGGAAAAGATAGAAAACCTGAGAATACCAAACCTATAAAGAGATTGAATCAGTAATCAAAAACCCCCCAACACAGAAAACCCTGGGACCATACAACTTCATTGGCAAATTTTAGTAAACATTTAATTAATAATTAATGCCAATCCTTTACAGACTCCTCCAAAAAACAGAAGAGGAGGAGACACTTCCAACTCATTCTACAAGGCCAGCATCACCCTGATACCAAAGCCAGGTAAGGACATAACAGAAAACTATACACCAATAACCCTGATGAATATAGATGCAAAAATTCTCAACAAGATATTAGCAAACCAATGAAATTCAAGGACACATTCTATACAATGACCAAATGGAATGTATCCTTAGATTGCAATGCTGGCTTAACATATGAAAATCAATAAATGTAATACATCCCATTCATGGAATGAAAGATTAAAATCACATGGTCATCTCAATAGATGCAGATAAAGCATTTGACAAAATGCCACATTCTTTCATTATAAAAACCCTCAACAGATTGGGTATAGAAGGGACATGCCTCGACATAATAAAGGCTATATATGACAAACCCACAGTTAACCTAATACACAATAGAGAAAAATTGAAATCTTTTCCTCTAAAATCAGGAATAAGACAAGGATGCCCACTCTCATCATTTCTATTTAACATAGTATTGGAAGTCCTAGCAAGGGCAGTTAGGCAAGGCAAAGAAAAAAACATGCATCTAAATCAGAAAGGAAGAAAATTGTCACTATATGCAGATGATATGATTTTGCATATAGAAAATCCAAAGACTCAACCAAGAAACTGTTGGACAAAGAAACTATTTCAATGAAGTTTCAAGATATAAAATCAATATACAGAAATCAGTTGAATTTCTATACAATAATAATGAAATATCTGAAAAAAATAAATAAAACAATCCCATTTACAACAGTATCAAAACCAGTAAAATATATAGGAATAAAATGAACCAATGAAATGAAAGATCTGTGCAATGAGAACTATGAGACTTTGCTGAAATAAGAAAAACAAACAAGTGGAAAGACATCCCACATTCATGTATCAGAAGAATTAATATTATTAAACTGTCCATTCTACCCAAAGCCATCTTAAATTCAATGCAATCCCCATCAAAATACCAAGGACATTCTTCACAGAAATAGAAAAAAAATCATAAAATTCTTATGAAATTACAAAAGACCCCATATAGCCAAACCAATCCTGAGGAAAAAGAACAAAGCTGGAGGTATCACAATTCCTGATTTCAACTATACTACAAACCCATAGCAATAAAAATAGTGTAGTACTGGCATAAAAATAAACACATAGAATAATGGAACAGAATAGAGAGGCCAGAAATAAACCCTGCATATACAGTCAACCAACATTCAACAAGGGAGCCAAGAACACCTGATGTGGAAAGCACAGTTTCATCTCTTCAACAAATGGTACTGGGAAAACTGAATAAACATATGTAGACAAATGAAATTGGACCTCTATATTCCATCCCTCACAAAAACTAATTTGAATGGATCAAAGACTTAAAACATAAGACCCAATACTATAAGCCCTAGAAGAAAATGTAAGAAAGAAGCTCCTTGACATTGATCTTGGCAATGCTTTTCTGGATATGATGCCAAAAGCACAAATAACAAAAGCAGAAATAAACAAATACGGCTACATCAAGTTTGAAAGCTTCTGCACAGCAAAAGAAACACTTCACAAAATGAAATGTCAACCTTCAGAATGGGAAAAATTTTTGCAAACCATGTATCAGATAAGGAGTTAATATTCAAAATACATTATGAACTTACACAACTCAATAAAAAAAAATAACCACAAACAAACCAATTTTAAAATGGGCAGAGGAATTAAATATACATTATTCCAAAGAAGACATCCAAATGGCCAACAGGTACATGAAAAGATGTTCAACATCACTAATCATCAGGAAAATGCAAATCAAAACCACAATGAGATATCACCCCATACCTATTAGTATGGCTATCGTCAAGAAGACAAGAGATAAGAAGTGTTGGCGAGAATGTGGAGAATAGGGCACCCTTGTACACTGTTGGTGGAAATGTAAATTGGTTTAACTACTATGGAAAACAGCATGGAGAGTCTTTAAAAAATTAAAAATCAATCTACCATATGATCAAGCAATTCCATTTCTGGGTATATACCCAAAGGAAACAGAAACAGATATATGCACTCACATGTTTATTGCAGCATTATTCACGATAGCCAAGATCCAGAAACATCCTAAGTGTTCATCAATGGATGAATGAATAAAGAAGATATGGTACATTTATACCATGGACTATTATTCAGCCACAAGAAAGAAGGACATCCTTCCCTTTGTGACAACATTGATGGATCTTGAGCATTTTATGCTAAGAGAGATAGACACAGAAGGGAAGGAACCATATGACATCACTTATATGTGGAATCTAAAAAAGCCATACTCATAAAAACAAAGTAAAATGATTGTTACCACAGGAAAAGGGTGGAAAGATAGGACACATGTTGTTTAAGTGTACAAACTTGCACTGAGTAGTAAAATAAGACCTAGAGGGGCTTCCCTGGTGGCACAATGGTTAAGAATCTGCCTGCCAATGCAGGGGACATGGATTCGAGCCTTGGTCTGGGAAGATCAAACATGCTGTGGAGCAACTAAGCCCGTGTGCCACAAGTACTGAGTCTGCACTCTAAAGCCTGCGAGCCACAGCTACTGAGCCCATGTGCCACAACTACTGAAAACCACGTGCCTAGAGCCCATGCTCTGCAACAAGAGAAGCCACCACAATGAGAAGCCCGCACACCGCAATGAAGAGTATCCCCCACTCTCCACAACTAGAGAAAGCCTTGCACAGCAACGAAGACCCAAAGTAGCCCCCCCACCAAAAATTAAACAAAACTTAGAGATCTGGGCTTCCGTGGTGGCGCAGTGGTTTAGAGTCCACCTGCTGATGCAGGGGATACGGGTTCGTGCCCTGGTCCGGGAAGATCCCACATGCCACAGAGCAGCTGGGTCCGTGAGCCATGGCTGCTGAGCCTGCGCATCCAGAGCCTGTGCTCCGCAAGGGGAGAGGCCACAACAGTGAGAGGCCCGTGTACCGCAAAAAAAAAAAAAAAAAAAATCTAGAGATCTAATGCAGAGTATAATGGATATAGACAATATTGTATTTAGTCATCAAACCTGCTAAGAGACTAGATCATAATGATTCCAACCACTAAAATGAAAGGATAATTATATAAAGTGATAGAGGTGTTAATGATCTCTGAAATGGCAATCATGTTACAATATATAAATGTGTCAAATAGCATGTTGTACACCTTAAATTTACACAATGTTTTATGTCAAATATATTTCAAAAATAAAAAGTCACTTTTGTCTTGTGTGATTTTTCTTTAAAAAACATTTAGTTCTGAATTTGCATGTGTAAATTTAATTATTTTTAATTTTCAACAAAGTCTGGGCAAAAATTTTTCACACAACATTATTGCATCCAACAGATTCTGTAATATAATGTACAGAGTGCATGATTAGAGTACAAATATTTATTTATAATGTTGCATAACTTTTATAGTATAAGTTTATTTATGACCTCAGAGTTTTCAAATTTTTAGCAGAACTACTTTAAGCTAATATTTTACTTTACATACAAGAACTTTGAGGATAGTCTAATATTTAATAATATTTCAAGTCTTTTTTTCTCCTATAAGGAAGGACTGAGAATAGAATCACTATATCATGTTGTCCTTCTACACATTGAAATATCTCAGTACTGCACTGGGTAAACACATCATAACTTATGATTCAAACATTAATTAAATTCAATGATTAACTTTATTAATTTTGGTGGTTATGAATAGGTGTCTGATAATTAATTACTTCTCTAATTAATTACTTATATAGTTGGTTTAAAGTTCACCACTTTGCTATTTGTTTTCTATTTGTGCCTTCTGTTCATTTTCACTTGTTTTTCCTCTAGTCTTGTCTGCCTTTCTCAAGTATTTATTATCCATTCTATCTTTTCTATTATTCTACTTTATCTTTTGTATTGGCTATATGGCCTTACTTTTAAAATAATTATTAACTGGTTACTCTAGAGATTTCATCATGTATCCTTAATTTATTGTAATCCAACTTGAGTTAATATTTTACCAATTAACCATTGTTTATAGCCAATATACAACTGTATATTCCCATTTTTTCACCCACTGCCCTTTGTACTATTATTGTCAGATATTTAGCTTCTCCATATGTTATAAACCTCATAATATATTGTCATCAGTCTCAGCAAAATGAAGAAGCTGCCCATACATATCACCATGGTGCACAACTACCAATTTTTTGAGTTGGATGTATATCACACCCCTCACCTAAGATCAGATCTTTATGCAACTAGAGATGTGTAACTCATCACTGCAAATGAACAAAGAGCCCATAGCTCCCTCACCTCTAATCACTGCAACTCCTGGGCCAAGGCATACAGCACTTTTATCAAAGACAAGGTGAACTGGGAATCAGGGCAATCCATCCAGGAGAGCATCTTCACCTTATACCTGGTTGCATTCTTACCACTCATCTCCAGAGATGTGTACCACAATCACATGGCCAGCCAAATGCTGCCTGGGGGCAGTGGCAAAATCAACAGCACCAACAACTGTTTCCATAAGAAGCTGTAGTTCATTCTGGCAGAAGTTGGTGCCTGTGAGATTAGTTACAAACATGCAGCAGTAGAGAGCTCCCCCATTTATTGTCCTTGTGGACCACATCACTGAGTTCACAAAGAAACCTGAGTTCACAAAGAAATCTGAGTTCATGAGGTCTCCCATTGTTCCGCTGCTTATTCCCAAGAAGCTGTAGTTTATCATCATCCCCACATAAAGAGCAACATTGAGAACAAGCAGAATCTCATCATGACAGAATCATGATCCGGGAACTGGATATCAAATGATGGTGATAACAAAATATTGTTATATAAAGGCAGTATTATTTTAACCATTTAAAAATCAGTCTTTTACATTTCTATCATACTTTTCAGTACTATTTGTTCATTCCTACAGTTCAGAGTGCTATTTAAGGATCTTTGACTTTCTATAGTATTTTGTAGTGTGAATCTCCTCATGACAAATTGCTTTTTATTTTCTTTGTCTGAAAATAGCTTTACTTGTCAGTATTTTGGGAAGATACGTTTGCAGGATACAGAATTCTAGTTTTTTTATTTGCTTCTCTTCAGAAATGTCATTTTATTATTTTCTGGTTTCGTCTTTATTCAAGGTCAGCCATTATTCTTACTGTTATTCTCTAAATGTATTACAACATGTGCTTTTTGTCTGGATACTTTTAAGATTTTCTCTTTTCAGAGGAGCTTCAAGATGGTGAAAGAGTAAGAAGTGGAGATCACCTTCCTCCCCACAAATACACCAGAAATATATCTACGTGTGGAACAACTCCTACAGAACACCTACTGAACACGGGCAGAACACCTCAGATCTCCAAAAAGGCAAGAAACTCCCCACGTACCTGGGTAGGGCAAAAGAAAAAAGAAACAACACAGACAAAGAATAGGGAAGGGAACCTGCACCAGTGGGAGGGAGCTGTGAAGGTTTCCACACACTAGGAAGCCCCTTCACTGGCGGACACAGGGGGTGACAGGGGAGAAGCTTCAGAGCCACGGAGGAGAGCACAGCAACAGGGTTGCGGAGGGCAAAGTGGAGAGATTCCTACACAGAGGATCGGTGCCGACCAGCACTCACCAGCCCAAGAGGCTTGTCTGCTCACCCGCCAGGGCGGGCGGGGGCTGGGAGCTGAGGCTCAGGCTTTGGAGTTCGGATCCCAGGGAGAGGACTGGGGCTGGCTGTGTGAACACAGCCTGAAGGGGGCTAGTACGCCAAGGCTAGCCGGGAGGGAGTTGGGAAAAAGTCTGGAGCTGCCAAAGAGGCAAGAGACTTTTTCTTGCCTGTTTGTTTCCTGTTGCACGAGGAGACGGGATTAAGAGTGCCGCTTAAAGAGCTCCAGAGACGGGCGTGAGCTACGGCTATCAGCGCGGACCCCAGAGACGGGCATGAGACGCTAAGGCTGCTGCTGCTGCCACCAAGAAGCCTGTGTGCAAGCACAGGTCACTATCCACACCTCCCCTCCCGAGAGCCAGTGCAGTCTGCCACTGCCAGGGTCCCGAGATCCAGGGACAGCTTCCCCGGGAAAACACAGGGTGCACCTCAGGCTGCTGCAACTTCACGCAGGCCTCTGCCGCTGCAGGCTCGCCCAGCATTCTGTACCCCTCCCTCCTGGCAGCCTGAGTGAGCCAGAGCCACCTAATCAGTTGCTACTTTAACCCTGTCCTGTCTGGGTGGGAACGGACGCTCTCAGGCGACATACACACACAGGCGGGGCCAAATCCAAAGCTGAACCACAGGAGATGTGCGAACAAATAAGAGAAAGGGGAATCTCTCCCAGCAGCCTCAGGAGCAGCAGATTAAATCTCCACAAACAACTTGATGTACCCTGCATCAGTGGAATACCTGAATAGACAACGAATCATCCCGAAATTGAAGCAGTGGACTTTGGGAGAAATGATATATATATATATATTTTTTTTTTTTTTCCTTTTTCTCTTTTTGTGAGTTTGTATGTATATGCTTCGTTGTCTGATATTGTCTGTATAGCTTTGCTTTCACCATTTGTCCTAGGGTCCTGTCTGTCCATTTTTTTTTTTTTTGTTTTTGTTTTTTATAGTATAGTTTATAGCACTTGTTATCATTGGTGGATTTGATTTTTGGTTTGGTTGCTCTCTTCTTTCTTTCTGACTTTCTTCCTCTTTTTTATTATTATTACTTTAAAAATTTTTTAAGTTACTTTTTGGTTTTGAGTTTAATAACTTTATTTTATTTTTTCTTTCTTTTTTTCTATTTTTCTCCCTTTTATTTTGAGCCGTGTGGATGACAGGGTCTTGGTGCTCTGGCCAGGTGACAGACCTGTGCCTCTGAGGTAAGAAAGATAAGTTCAGGATATTTGTCCACCAGAGGATTCCCATCTCCACATAATGTGGAGAAATGTGAAAATCTCCCAGAGATTTCCATCTCAACGCTAAGACCCAGCTCCACTCAATGACCAGCAAGCTACAGTGATGGACACACTAGGCCAAACAAATAGCAAGACAGGGACACAACACCACCTGTTAGCAGAGAGGCTGCCTAAAATCATAATAAGGTCACAGACACCGCAAAACCCACCACCAGACGCAAACCTGCCCACCAGAAAGACAATATCCAGCCTCATCCACCAGAACACAGGCACTAGGCCCCTGCATCAGGAAGCCTACACAACCCACTGAACAAACCTTACCCAGTGGGAGCAGACACCAAAAACAATGGGAACTACGAACCTGCAGCTGTGAAAAGGACACCCCAAACACAGTAAGTTAAGCAAAATAAGACACAGAAACACACAGCAGATGAAGGAGCAAGGTAAAAACCCAACAGATGAAACAAATGAAGAGTAAATAGGCAGTCTACCTGAAAAAGACCTCAGAATAATGATAGTAAAGATGATGCAAAATCTTGGAAATAGATTGGAGAAAATACAAGAAATGTTTAACAAGGAACTAGAAGAACTAAAGAGCAAATAAACAATGATGAGCAACACAATAAATGAAATTAAAAATTCTCTAGAAGGAATCAATAGCAGAATAACTGAGGCAGAAGAACAGATAAGTGACCTGGAAGATAAAATAGAGGAAATAACTGCTGCAGAGCATAATAAAGAAAAAAGAATGAAAAGAATTGAGGACAGTCTCAGACACCTCTGGGACAACATTAAAGGCACCAACATTCTAATAATAGGGGTCCCAGAAGAAGAAGAGAAAAAGAAAGGGAATGAGAAAATATTTGAAGAGATTATAGTTGAAAACTTCCCTAATATGCAAAGGAAATAGTTAATAAAGTCCAGGAAGCACAGAGAGTCCCATACAGGATAAATCCAAGGAGAAATGCCAAGACACATATTAATCAAACTATCAAAAATTATATAAAAAGAAAGAATATTAAAAGCAGCAAGGGAAAATCAACAAATAACATACAAGGGAATCCTCATAAGGTAAACAGCTAATCTTTCAGCAGAAACTCTGAAGCCAGAAGGGAGTGGCAGGACATATTTAAAGTGGTGAAAGGTAAAAACCTACAACCAATATTACACTACCCAGCAAGGATCTCATTCAGATTCAGTGGAGAAATTAAAACTCTTACAGACAAGCCAAATCTAAGAGAGTTCAGCACCAGCAAACAATCTTTAAAACAAATGCTAAAGGAACTTCTCTAGGCAGGAAACACAAGAGAGGGAAAAGACCTACAATAACAAACCCAAAACAATTAAGGAAATGGTAATAGGAACATACATATCAAGAATTACCTTAAATGTCAATGGATTAAATGCTCCAACCAAAAGACATAGACTGGCTGAATGGACATAAAAACAAGACCCATATATATGCTGTCTACAAGAGATCCACTTCAGACCTAGTGACACATACAGACTAAAATTGAGGGGATAGAAAAAGATACTCCATGCAAATGGAAATCAGAAGAAAGCTGGAGTAGCAATTCTAATATCAGAAACAATAGACTTCAAAATAAAGACTATTACAAGAGACAAAGAAGGACATTCCACAATGATCAAGGGATCAACCCAAGAAGATATAACAATTGTAATTATTTATGCACCCAACATAGTAGCACCTCCTTACATAAGGCAAATGCTAACAGCCATAAAAGGGGAAATTGACAGTAATACAATCATAGCAGGGGACTTTAACATCCCACTTTCACCAATGGACAGATCATCCAAAATGAAAATAAATAAGGAAACACAAGCTTTAGATGATACATTAAACAAGATGGACTTAATTGATATTTATAGGACATTCCATCCAAAAACAACAGCATACACTTTCTTCACAAGTGCTCATGCAACATTCTCCAGCATAGATCATATCTTCGGTCAAATATCAAGCCTTTGTAAAATTTAAGTAAATTGAAATAATATCAAGTATCTTTTCAGATGACAACAGTATGAGACTAGATATCAATCACAGGAAAAAGTATAAAAAATACAAACACATGGAGGCTAAACAATACACTACTTAATACCTAAGAGATCACTGAAGAAATCACAAAGGAAATAAAAAAAAATACCTAGAAACAAATGACAATGGAGACACGATGACCCAAAACTTATGGGATGCAGCAAAAGCAGTTCTAAGAGGGAAGTTTACAGCAATACAGTCCTACCTTAAGAAACAGGAAACATCTCGAATAAGCAACATAACCTTGCACCTAAAGCAATTAGAGAAAGAAGAACAAAAAAACCCCAAAATTAGCATAAGGAAAGAAATCATAAAAATCAGATGAGAAATAAATGAAAAAGAAATAAAGGAAACAATAGCAAAGATCAATAAAACTAAAAGCTGGTTCTTTGAGAAGATAAACAAAATTGATAAACCATTAGCCAGACTCATCAAGAAAAAAAGGGAGAAGACTCAAATCAATAGAATTAGAAATGAAAAAGGAGAAGTAACAACTGCCACTGCAGAAATACAAAAGATCATGAGAGATTACTACAAGCAACTCTATGCCAATTAAATGGACAAATTCTTAGAAATGCACAACCTGCCAAGAATGAATCAAGAAGAAATAGAAAATATGAACAGACCAATCACAAGCACTGAAATTGAAACTGTGATTAAAAATCTTCCAACAAACAAAAGCCCAGGACCAGATGGCTTCACAGGCGAATTCTATCAAACATTTAGAGAACAGCTAACACCTATCCTTCTCAAACTCTTCCAAAATATAGCAGATAGAGGAACATTCACAAACTCATTCTACGAGGCCAGCATCACCCTGATACCAGAACCAGACAAGGGTGTCACAAAGAAAGAAAACTACAGGCCAATACCACTGATGAACACAGATGTAAAAATCCTCAACAAAATACTAGCAAACAGAATCCAACAGCACATTAAACACATCATACACCATGATCAAGTGAGGTTTATTCCAGGACTGCAAGGATTCTTCAATATATGCAAATCAATCAATGTGATAAACCATATTAACAAATTGAAGGAGTAAAACCATGTGCTCATCTCAATAGATGCAGAGAAAGCTTTCAACAAAATTCAACACCCATTTATGATAAAAACCCTGCAGAAAGCAGGCATAGAGGGAACTTTCCTCAAATTAATAAAGGCCATAGATGACAAATCCACAGCCAACATTGTCCTCAATGGTGAAAAACTGAAAGCATTTCCACTAAGATCAGGAATAAGACAAGGTTGCCCACTGTCACCACTCTTATTCAACATAGTTTTGGAAGTTTTAGCCCCATGGAAGTTTTAGCCCCAGCAATCAGAGAAGAAAAGTAAATAAAAGGATTCCAAATTGGAAAAGAAGAAGTAAAGCTGTCACTGTTTGCACATGACATGATACTACACATAGAGAATCCTAAAGATGCTACCAGAAAACTACTAGAGCTAATCAATGAATTTGGTAAAGTAGCAGGATACAAAATTAATGCAAAGAAATCTCTGGCATTCCTATACACTAATCATGAAAAATCTGAAAGTGAAATCAAGAAAACACTCCCATTTACCATTGCAACAAAAAGAATAAAATATCTAGGAAGAAACCTACCTAAGGAGACAAAAGACCTGTATGCAGAAAATTATAAGACACTGATGAAAGAAATTAAAGATGATACAAATAGATGGAGAGATATACCATGTTCTTGGATTGGAAGAATCAACATTGTGAAAATGACTCTACTACCCAAAACAATCTACAGATTCAATGCAATCCCTATCAAACTACCACTGGCATTTTTCACAGAACGAGAACAAAAAATTTCACAATTTGTATGGAAACACAGAAGACCCCGAAGAGCCAAAGCAATCTTGAGAATGAAAAACGAAGCTGGAGGAATCAGGCTCCCTGACTTCAGACTATACTACAATGCTACAGTAATCAAGACATTATGGTACTGGCACAAAAACAGAAAGATAGATCAATGGAACAGGATATAAAGCCCAGAGGTAAACCCACGCACATATGGTCACCTTATCTTTGATAAAGTAGGCTGGAATGTACAGTGGAGAAAGGAAAGTCTCTTCAATACGTGGTGCTGGGAAAACTGGACAGCTACATGTAAAAGTATGAGATTAGATCACTCTGTAACACCATATACAAAAATAAGCTCAAAATGGATTAAAGACCAAAATGTTAGGCCAGAAACTATCAAACTCTTAGAGGAAAACATAGGCAGAACACTCTATGACATAAATCAAAGCAAGATCCTTTTTGACCCACCTCCTAGAGAAATGGAAATAAAAACAAAAATAAACAAATGGGACCTAATGGAACTTCAAAGCTTTTGCACAGCAAAGGAAACCATAAACAAGACCAAAAGACAACCCTCAGAATGGGAGAACATATTTGCAAATTAAGCAACTGACTAAGGATTAAGCTCCAAAATTTACAAGTAGCTCATGCAGCTCAATATCAAAAAAACAAACAACCCAATCCAAAAATGGGCAGAAGACCTAAATAGACAGTTCTCCAAAGAAGATATACAGACTGCCAACTAACACATGAAAGAATGCTCAACATCATTAATCATTAGAGAAATGCAGATCAAAACTACAATGAGATATCATCTCACACCAATCAGAATGGCCATCATCAAAAAATCTAGAAACAATAAATGCTGGAGAGGGTGTGGAGAAAAGGTAACACTCTTGCACTGCTGGTGGGAATGTGAATTGGTACAGCCACTATGGAGAACAGTATGGAGGTTCCTTAAAAATCTACAAATAAGGGGCTTCCCTGGTGGTGCAGTGGTTGGGAGTCCACCTGCCAATGCCGGGGACACGGGTTCATGCCCTGGTCCAGGAGCATCCCACATGTCGCGGAGTAGCTAAGCCCGTGAGCCGTGGCCACTGGGCCTGCGCGTCCAGAGCCTGTGCTCTGCAATGGGAGAAGCCATGACAGTGGGAGGCCCACATACCACCAAAAAAAACCCCAAAAAACTACAAATAGAACTACCATATGAGCCAGCAATCCCACTACTGGGCATATACCCTGAGAGAACCATAATTCAAAAAGAGTCATGTACCAAAATGTTCATTGCCGCTCTATTTACAATAGCTAGGAGATGGAAACAACCTAAGTGTCCATCATCGGATGAATGGATAAAGAAGATGTGGCACATATATACAATGGAATATTACTCAGCCATAAAAAGAAATGAAATTGAGCTATTTGTAATGAGGTGGATGGACCTAGAGTCTGTCATACAGAGTGAAGTAAGTCAGAAAGAGAAAGACAAATACTGTATGCTAACACATATATATGGAATTTAAGAAAAAGAAATATGAAGAACCTAGGGGTAAAACAGGAATAAGACACAGACCTAGAGAATGGACTTGGGAAGGGTAAGCTGTGACAAAGTGAGAGAGTGGCATGGACATATATACACTACCAAACGTAAAATAGATAGCTAGCGGGAAGCATCCGCATAGCACAGGGAGATCAGCTCGGTGCTTTGTGGCCACCTAGAGGGGTGGGATAGGGAGGGAGACACAAGAGGGAAGAGATATGGGAACATATGTATATGTATAACTGATTCACTTTGTTATAAAGCAGAAACTAACACACCATTGTAAAGAAATTATACTCCAATAAAGATTAAAAAAAAAAAGCTTGAAAAAAAATAAAACTGCCTGGTCCTTACAGTTAAAAATATAAATCTACTTTAGGGATAAATGAGACACTGTGGATGCATGGGATGTTTTATCATATTTTGACATAAAATATTATGTCAATATGAAATATTAAGATGTCTATTACTGAAAAATAAATTTTCAATTTAATTACATTCCAATCAAAACTCACTGCAGCTCCAGTTAAAGATGGTGATGGGGCTTCCCTGGTGGCGCAGTGGTTGGGAGTCCCCCTGCCGATGCAGGGGACGCAGGTTCGTGCCCCGGTCTGGGAGGATCCCACGTGCCGTGGAGTGGCTGGACCCGTGAGCCATGGCTGCTGGGCCTGCGCGTCCAGAGCCTGTGCTCCGCAACGGGAGAGGCCACAGCAGTGAGAGGCCTGCGTACCACAAAAAAATTAAAAGATGGTGATGGAGGAAAACCCTGAACTCCGCTCCTGCCGCAGACATGCCCAATTTACAGCTACATATGGAACAATTTCCTTTGAAGAAAACCCAATATTATTTGAGTGACTCATACACATCAAGTGAATGTGGGGAAATAAATCCATATTGAAGTACGTAGACAAGGGTCAGATACCACTTCACCATAAATCCTAACTCCAGCACAGGAGCCCACAGTTTGGAGGAAACTCAAAACCCCAAACTTCTCCTTGAGCTACCCAACTTTTAAGATCTGCACCTGAGACACAAGCCCCCAAAACATCTAGCTTTGAAAGCCAATGGGACATGTGTTCAGGAGACCAACAAAGCTATAGCAAACTGAGAAACATTTCTTAAAGGGCTCGTGCACATTAACACACACACCCCAGAGTCCAGCACAGCATCAACCAACTGCAAAGAGCCCAGACTTTCCATGAAAGAGTCTTATTTGCTTATTTTAAAGCAATGACCTTTAAAGGGGCAGGCATATAATTTAACACACATCTGTGGGTCTCCTGAAATACTCTCCATGGATGGAGGTTGGTGGCTGCCATCTTTGTGCCCTCCCTCTGCCTTGCTCCAGCTCACCAGTATCTCCCAGACAGGAGTTTGTATCCTCATCTAGCACCCCAGTTTTTGTGGCTGCCACCCAGAGGATGTTCTTTGACCACCTGGCTCTGGTGGCCAGCAGGGCTTGCATTCCTGTGCCCCATGGAACAGTCCTTGGCCAATTACCACTCCCAGGGCACAGCACAGAAAATAGACTAAAGCACATACTCAGTCTTTCTGTGAAAGAGGCCTATTTGCTTGTTCTGGAGCCTGAGGGACCGGCTTCTGGTCTGGCACACATGTAGGATCCTACTGAGATGCTCTCTAGGGACTCCAGGGATGGAGGTCAGTAAATGGTATCTATTCATTCTCCCTCTGCCTCACTGGAAGTCACTAGTATCTCTTGGAAAAGAGCTTATACCCATCTGGCACCTGATTTTTGCAGCTGCTGCCCACGGGACACCTCTAGCTCACCTGGCTCTGGTGGCCAGTGGGGCTTACACTTATGGGTCCCGGGGGACTGTAATCAACAGAGACATTCTTAACCAGCTACCATTCCTAGGGCACACCAAGAAGCAACAGAATGAAGTGCCTAGTCTTTCTGTAAAAGAGGCCTATTAGTTCATCTTCATAGCTATGGCCTGAGAGGCAGGCTTCTAATTAAACACACTTCTTAGGGCCACTTGTAATCTTCTCCAGAGACCTCAGAGGGTAGGTGCTAACTTTGTACTTTCCCACCACCTCCTTCCAGGATATCACCCAGATGGAATTTTGTATATGCTGCCCCAGTTCTTGTGGCTGCCACCCAGGGATGGCAGTTGATAGCCTGTCTTTGATAACCAGGGGGACTTAACCTTGTGGTCCCACAGGACTGTGTGTGTGTGTGTGTGTGTGTGTGTGTGTGTGTGTGTGTGTGTGTGTGTGTATTTTTCAAAGCTACTGCCTGAGTGTCTGGCTTTCAGTCAGCCTGAATCTAGATGCTGACTGAGATCTTCTCCTTTGGGACACTGACAAGTCCTGGCACATAGTCAACCACTAGAATCCACTAAAAGTAGGCTGGTTGTATGATCACAAAGGTTTGACAGACAAACAAGAGCTAGGGCAAGGAATAATGATAAGGTTCATCTCTTACACAAGTCTACTTTTTCAAGAATGGGAGAGGTAGCTGTTTTACTTAAAGCATAGAAACCAACACAGAGAGTCAAGGAAAATGAAGTAACAGAGAAATATGTTCTGAACAACAGAACAAGATAAAATGTTAAAAACATATCTTAACAAAATAGAGATAAGTGATTTACTTGATAAAGTATTCAATACATATCAGAGATATAAAAAGCATCATAAAAGGCTACTATGAATAAATATACACCAACAATTTGGACAACCTAGAAGAAATGGATAAATTTCCAGGAAAATAAAACCTACCAGACTAAATCATGAAGAAATAAAATATGGACAGAACTATTACTAGTTAAGAGACTGAATCAGTAATCAAAAATTTGCCAACAAAAAAAAGTCCAGAACCAGATGGCTTCACTGATGAATTCTATCAAACACTTAAAGAAAAATGAATACCAATCCTTCTGAAATTCTTCCAAAAATCTGAAGAGGAGGGAGTACTTTCAAACTCACTTTATAAGGCTAGCATTACCCTGATATCCAAAACCTGATGAATATAGATGAAAAAATCCCTAGCAAAATGGTAACAAACAACATTCAAGAATACATTAAAAGGATCATACACCACGATCAAGTGGTATTTATTCCTGGGATGTAAGGATGGTTCAGTATCTGCAAATCAATCAATGGGATACACTGTGTTAACAAAATGAAGGATAAAAATCGTGATCATCTAATAGATGTAGGAAAATATCTGACAAAATTTAACATCAATTTATGATTAACAACTCTCAAAAAAGTGTGTATATAAGGAACATACCTCAAAATAGTAAAAGCCATATATGAAAAGCTCACAGCTGACATGATACTCATGGTGTAAAGCTGAAAGCTTTTCCTCTAAAAATCAGGAACAAGACAAGGATGCTTACTCTTGACTTGTTGAATATTTATTTAACATTGTACTGGAAGTCCCAGCCAGAGCAGTTAGGCAAGGAAAATAAATAAATAAATAAATAAATAAATCATCCAAATCAGAGAAGAAGTAGTACAAGAGTAGCCATTTGCAGATGACATGATATTACACTGAAAAACTCTAAATACTCCACCAAAAACTTGTAGAAGCAATAAACAAAATCAGTAAAGTTGCAGAATACAAAATCTATATACAAAAATTGGTCACATTTCTATATACTCATAATAAACTATCAGAAAAAGAAATTAAGAAAACAATCCCATTTTTATTTGCATCAAAAAGAATAAAATACCTAGGAATAAATTTAACCAATGAGGTGAAAGACCTGTACACTGAAAACTTTAAGATATCAATGAAAGAAATTGAAGAAGATACAAATAAGTGAAAAGATATTCCATGATCATTTTCTGGATTAATATTGTGAAAATATCCATCCTACCCAAAGCAATCTATAGATTCAATGCAATCATTATCAAAATTCCAATGGCGTTTTTCACAGAAAGAGAACAAACAATCTTAAAATTAGTTAGAACCACAAACGACCCTTAATAGCTAAAGAAATCTTGAGAGAGAGCAAAGCTGGAGGCATCACACTCCCCAATTTCAAACTATATTACAAAGCCATAGTAATCAAAACAATATGGTATTATTGGCATTAAAAACAGACACATAGATCAATGGAATAGAACAGAGCCCATAAATAAACCCACACATATATGGTCAATTAATTTATGACAAAGAAGCCAAGAAAATACAAGAGAAGTCTGTTCAATAACTTTTGCTGGGAAAAATGGACAGCCACATGCAAAAGAATGAAACTAGACCTGTCTCTTACACCATATACAAAGTAACTCAAAATGGATCACAGACTTTAATATAAAACCTGTAATCATAAAACTCCTAGAAGAAAACATAGGTTGTAACCAGTGTAACCTGGATATTGGTTTTGATGATGATTTTTTTGGACTAGATACCAAAAGCAAAGGTAACAAAATCAAAAATAAACAAGTGGCACTACTTCAAACTAAAAAGCTTCTGCACTGCATAGGAAACCATCTATAAAGGCAACCTACCAGGTGGGAAAAATTATTTGCAAATCATATATCTGATAAAGGGTTAATATCAAAATATATAAAGAACTAATTCAACTCAACAGCAAAAGATAAATTAATAAACAATTCAATTAAAATTGGGCAGAGGATCTGAATAGGCATTTTGCAAAGAAGACATACAGATGACCAACAGGTATAAGAAAAGGCATTCAATCATCACTAATCATCAGGGAAATGCAAATCAAAACTAGAAAGAAATATCACCTCACCCTGTTAGAATGGGGTATAATCAAAGATAAGAAATAACAAGTGTTGATGAGGATGTAGAGAAAAGAAAACATTTTTGCATTGTTGGTGGGAATATAAACTGCTGTAGCCACCATGGAAAACAGTATGGAGTTTTCTCAAAAAAATTAAGAACAGAACTACCATATTATCTAGCAATTCCACTTCTGGGTATTTATCTGAAGAAACCGAAATCAATAACTTGAAAAGATATCTGCACCCCCATATTCATTGCAGCATTGTTTACACTAGCCAGGATTGGAAATAACCTAAGTGTCCATTGATGGATCAATGGATAAATAATATGTGATACATACACACAATGAAACATTATTCAGCCATAAATAAGATGGAAATCTTGCCATTTGGGACAACATGGATTTACCTTGAGGGCATTATGCTAAGTAAAAGAAGTCAGATAGAGAAAGACAAATACTGGATGATCTCACTTATAGGTGGAATTTTAAAAATGTTCATAGATACAGAGAACAGATTGGTAGCTGGCAGAGGGAGGGTAAGAGGTGAGGAAAATGAATGAAAGGTATCAAAAGATACAAATTTCCAGTTGTAAAATAAATAAGTCATGGAGATATAATGTACAGCATGGTGACTATAGTTCATAAAACTGTATTGTATATTTATTATATATTTGAAAGTTGTTAAATAGTAGATCTTAAAAGTTCTCATCATGTAGTAACCTTGTATATCAATGGATGTTAACTAGATTTATTGTGGTGATCATTCCTTAATATGTACAAATATCAGATCATTATGTTATATACTTAAAACTAATATAATGTTATATGTCAGTTATATCTCAATAAAAAAATCCCACTGCAACTTTTTTGGGTAGCTTTCCTAATTGACTTTAATGTTTATCTGAAATAATAAAACATGCCTTGACACAAAAAATATGAAGAAATAAGGAAATATTCCTAGAATATTAAATGTCACAAACTAGATAATGTTAACTACACTCCCACTAAATAAAAGTTGAAAACCTGTACACACACATACACACACACTTGATATAAGGCAGCTATCAAGGTAGTGAATATCTGCAAAACCAAATTCAGAAGCAGGAAACTCAGAGAGATGAGCCTCGCTCATGGAGCAGCTATTTCTCTGGGGACTATTGCAGATTCTAGAAAAGGTCACTTAGCCTGAGAAATTGTGCCTTGATGATAATGTAATGTCAATGTTAGACTTCATGACAAGTGTCATGTTACTAGAGGAACGAAAGTTGCAGTTCAGACCTGATAACAAGCCAAGTCCTGATAAATCCTTCATGCTTTAGGGACCACATCCAAGGAGTAAGTGTGCCCAGGGCATAGTCTCATTCTCAAGGGGACTGAAGTTAAGGTTCAAATACTATTAATTCCTTAGAATTGTTTACAAGTAATCCAAGATTGCTAGTGTCCTAGTGTTCTGCCAGAAGCATATGCAAATCCTCTCTGAATGAACATAATATTATCCTAGGCATCATATGATTAAAACTTTATAAGCAGCAAATATCACCCAATAAGAAATATCAGGACAATGAGGAAATAAAAGAATATAAATACAACAAATTGAAAAATACACAATAGAAATAGATACACAGAGGAACTGGATAATAGAATTATCAGATGCAGACTTTAAAATAACTGGTAAATAAGTTAAAGAATATAAAAGACAAAATCTAGAACCTTAATATAAAAGTAGAATATATAAATGAATAGAAAAAAATAAAATAACCAAATTAAGATCTCTGAAGATGGGTTTAATAGCATATTAGGCAATGCTAATCAGTGAATTGCTAACCAGAATATAGGTCAGAAAAAAAATATACAGAAGGAAATACAGTGTTTTAAAAAGAATGGAAATTTTGAAAACTAATGTAAGAAAGGTGACACAGTGACAAGACTAATTTACATGTAATTGGTGTTCCAGAAAAGAGCAGAGAAAGAATCCTTTGACCTTGCCACTCATTGTGGTAATTTTGTCCATCTAGCTTCTGATGTTTAATAATCTCTCCTACCTGCCCAGTTGCCATCAGTGAGCCCATATCTGCAATGTCATCTCCTATCATGAGTGTTTGCATATGAAAGAGACCCACCACTGAATTTCTTAGTGACCCTAACCACCTTCTCACTAATGCACTCATTTTTGCATTAGTAAATAATGTATCTTCTGGGCTGTTCATGGAACATAATCATTTGATGGAGTTTTTCGCCTTACACTGTATATTCACTCCAGCATTCCTACTTATCCAAGCCTTTTAATCCCTTCCTTCACTATCTGTCATGGCAATTCTGGTAATTCTACCACACTAAATGTTAGCGATTGCTTTTTCCATGCTTCTAGAAGTCATCTTAGTAGCATGTTTGTAACATCTTCTGGGGTCCTTGTCAAGGTGTTGAATCCAGGGTCCTATGAGAGTACTCTCAAATGAATAATCTCTTCCTTATCCAATTTTGTGTTTCAGCCCCTTGATTAAGAGTTCTCAGAAATCTAGTCCCATGCTTAATCTCTCAGCTCCTGCCAGAACACACAGGCTAAGTCTTGCTGTACACTCTTTTGAACATAGGCCCTTTCCTCTTTTATCAGACCCAGGTGTCCCCAGCTGAGTTATGACTTAACCCTAGTTACTCTCCTAGTAGACCAGAGGGGCAGTGCAGGCAGATCCTGAGTGGACATGCCTCTGAATTTTCTACTTGTGAAGACTCAGAAAGTTTGAAGCAATCCAAGGATTCATGATTTGGGGCTTCCTATTCTTTTCCAGTCAGGCTCCAAACCTTGACATAGAAGACTTATCTTGGCTGTGAATTTAATATTTAGATCGTGGCTACTTTTACAATTAAGTCCTGAGCCTCATACTCAGCTTTCTCTGTTCTCCAAACTACAGGAGATGAGAGCTCTCGGTATGCAACAAAGGAGTCCTCTTTGCTTTCTCAACTTAGTTTATAATTGATGAATTACTCCCAGCTTCCTAGAAAAATAAATTTTTCTAAATATCAACTGAGTTGAACAGCTACTTCCCAATTTCATTGCCCTTATAGTTAAATTTTTCTCCATATTTCTCAGAGGTCCAATCTACGTTGTCAGCAAAAGCATTCCCTTATACAAGAATATCATTGCAGTCTAATATCTGTGGAAGTCTAACAGTTGGACACCTACCTTGTAGAAGTATCTGGTCTTCACCTACCTCCTACATCAAGGATGGCAGTTCTCACAGTTAGCTGGGTGGCAAATGATCCAGCTCCAAAATTCCATCCCCATGGCTAATTTCTTGGGCCATTCCTTCCATCAACTGCTACAGGTTGGGTTCTCTGGAAGCAGATACGGAGCTGGAGATTACCATGTTGCAGATTTGTTGAGGAGTACTCCTGGGATCAGCAGCTACAGAAGAGAGAGAAAAAGACAAAACTGGTCAGAAAGAAATGAGATCTAATGCTGTCTCTGTGGAAGTTTTAGCCTACCCTTAGGGAGTTCTGAAGATGAGATGATCCTTTGAATTCTTTCCAAATTGGGATAAGGAAGCCAGGCTTTTATATCCCTGCATGGATCAGTTATTGGGTGTAGGAAACTCCAGAAAGGTCTCTGAAGGGTGCTGACAGGTAAAAGCTGTCTGCCTATAGCCCTCTCAGTAGATGTGGTACTAAATCCTCATTTCTGAGGAAAATTTGAGTGGCACATCACAGTATCTACCACAATGGAAGATTTTAACATATATATCTCAAAGACAGATGAAACCAGCAAAAACCAAAATCAGTAGTACATAAGTGACTGGAACAACATGATTAACACTATTGACATTTTTTTATAGGAGTATAGTTGATTTACAAAGTTGTGTTAGTTTCAGGTGTACAGCAAAGTGATTCAGTTATTACAGTTTCCTGTGCTATACAGTAGGTCCTTGTTGTTTATTTTATGTATAGTAGTAACACTATTGACTTTTAATTGATATTAGTAGATCACTGCACCTAACGACTGCAGAACATTTTTTTCAAGGGCTTTCAGAACATTTACCCATATTGATTTAACTCTATCATTTAAATACTTGCACACAATGAAGCACATTTCTACAAAGTTCAAAGGATCGAACTTATAGAATATGTTCTCTGACCACAGTGGAATAAGCTAGAAATTAAAAACGAAACTATAACCACAAAAATAAATCCCCATATGTTAAGCTATTAAGCATATACATCTAAATAACTCAAGTGTCAAAGAATGGGTTAGACAGTGGAAATTAATCATATTTTGAACTGAATATAGTGAAAATATGACATTTCCCAGCTAGAAGGATGCAGCTAAAACCATTCTTGTTGGTAAATGTTCAGTGTTAAATGTAAATATCAGAAGTCTGATAAAATTTCTCAGGAAGTCTGACAAAACCCATCTCAAGAAGCTAGCAAAAGAAGAGCAAATTCAACTCATTTTTGGAGATGATAACACTGTGGTTGTATTAAAAGTAGCTTTTTAGATATATGTACTGAAATATTTGTAAATAAAGTAATATGATTCCTTTTATATGCTTTAAATTAACTCTAAGGGGGTGGAGAGAGTAGTTTTGATGGGCGTATGTGTAGGGAGATATAGACAATACAAGATGGGTCATATTTAAGTTGGTTGATGGGCATATGGGTTTTTATACTGTTCTGTATTCTATGTTTAAAATTTTTCATAATGTAAAGGTTTAAAAATAGTGCAAATTTAGTGCTTAAATTCCAAAATGAAAAAAAAATACATGAATAGAAAAATTGGAAAAGGGCGTGAATATGCAGTTAAATTACAAGGCAGAGTAATGGGCAATAAAATCAGATTTCAGGTGAAATATTTTTAAACCAGTCAGGTTTAAAAGCCTTTTGTCAGAAACTAGCCATAATTTAATTTTACTGGAATGAACAAGGACTTTAATAAGTAGTTGATGGTACATTGCATTTTTGCTTTGAATATACATGCTCATAGCCCTTAAAAGTGATAATGTCAGTGCTTTTTATGGAGATGACATTCTGAAGCTGATCATAATGCTCCTGCTTGTGAGCTTGTGGTGAGGACCCATGGGGCCTATTTGACTCAGGTGCATGCAGATTTGAAACAAGGTAGACCACCTATGACAGCAGTACATGTCTAACTTCTTTTAATGCTATACTAGAGTTCCTATCCAGAACAATACACGGGAACAGTTTAAGAAAGTTCCAAGGAAAAACTAAATATATTATTATTCACAAATGACATGTTTGTGTTCATAGAAAATCAAAAATATCTACAACTTACTATTATTTAACAAGGTCCATAGACACAAGATCAACATGTAAAAATCAATTGTATTTAAATATAAAAACCCTGAAAATTAGAAAATGAAATATAAAATTCATGCATACATTTTATGATATATCAAAAAACATTAAGTGCTCTGGTAAAATCTAATAAAAGATTTTTAATTCCTCTTCACAGAAACTATGAAATATTGAAAGAAATCAAAGGGCAAAATAAGTGGAAGAAATGACATTCAAGAATTTGAAGATTTGGTATCATAAAATGGAAAATTCCTCCCAAAATTGTTCTTCAGATTCAGTACAATACAATCCCAATCTAAAGCTCAGCAAGTAATTTTTGGGGGAGGGGGAAGTTCCAGGGAGGGTTACTGATAAACTGATTGTGCCAAAAATATCAAAGACAAAAGACAGTCTTGAGGAGGAATAACATAGAGGACATATACCATATATAAAGGCTTATGTTAACCTTACAATAATTAAGACAGAATTCTGTTGATGCAAAGGAAAACAAATAGCCAATGGAAGCCATGGAAATTTCAGAAACAGTACCATACATGTATGACCATTTAACTTATGACAGAGATGGTACTGATATTATATTTCAAAAAGTATTAATGTGGAAAAACCTGTATCCTTCCTGCACCTTCCACCCTCACACACATACACATCAATTCCAGATAGACTGCAAATGGAAATGTGAAAAACAAAGCATCTGGAAAATATAATAGATCTTCCTTAGCTTGGTGTAGTAGGCTGAGTTAATGGCCTCCTAATCTCTGAATCCTGTAAATATCATCTTATTTGGAAAAAACAACTTTTCAGGTGTGATTAAGAATCTTTAGATGGGGAAATTATCCAGGATATCTGAAATACAATCACATGTAGCCTTCTAAAAGGAAGGCAGAGGGAGATGTGACCATACAGAAGAGGCGAAGGCAATGTAAAGAAGCAGAGGCTGCAGTCATGCAGCCACAAACCAAAGATTGTCAGCAGCCACCAAAAGCTGGAAGAGGCATAAAAGGGATTTTCTCATAATGCCTCCAGAGGGATCACAGCCCTGCCAACACCTTGATTTCAGCCCAGTGATATTAATTTTGGACTTCCGGTTCCAATAAATTGTTCTTTTAAGCCACCAAGTTGTTGGCAATTTGTTACAACAGCTACAGGAAATAAATACACATAGGATAGACAAAGATTACCCAAACTGGTCATGAAAAAAAGTACTAATCAGGGGCTTCCCTGGTGGCGCAGTGTTGAGAATCTGCCTGCCAGTGCAGGGGACAAAGGTTCGAGCCCTGGTCTGGGAAGATCCCACATGCCGCAGAGCAACTGGGCCCGTAAGCCACAACTACTGAGCCTGCGCGTCTGGAGCTTGTGCTCCGCAAAAATAGAGGCCAAGACAGTGAGAGGCCCACGCACTGCAACGAAGAGTGACCCCCTCTCACCGCAACTAGAGAAAGCCTTCACACAGAAATGAAGACCCAACACAGCCAAAAATAAATAAATAAAATCAAAAAAATAAAAGTACTAATCATAAAGGAAAATTTGATAAATTAGACTGTATTAAAATTAAGAACGTATATTCATCAAAAGACATTAAGAAAATGCAAAAGAAGGCTAGGAATTAAAGAAGATATTTATAACATGTAGAAAGATTTGTGTCCAGGAAAAAATATATAAATCACAAAGATATAAAAACAGGCAACCTAATAGAAAATGGACAAAGACTTGGAGAGGAACTCCATAAAATAGCATATCTAAGTAGTCAATAAATAAAAATTTAGCAACTCTACTAGTCATCAGGAAATGCAAAGTAAACCATAATGATCTACCATTACAGCCCCTCCAGAATGGCTATCATTAAAGGGATTGACAATATCAAGTGTTGAGGTGGTTGTGAACAATGGAAATGCTGCAACTGGGAATATAATTTGGGTAGCTACTTTGGCTATGTGTTTGGCAGTACCTACTGAAGCTGAACATATACATATCTTATGACCCTAAAACTCCATCCCACCCTTGGATATGTACACAAAAGAAGGGTGTGGGATATGCATATGTGTGTGTGTGTGCCAAAGACAAGCACAAAATCATTTAGTAATATTGTCTGTAATAACCCCAAACATGAAACAAGACATACATCCATTAGTAGTAAAATGGATAAATTGTGGCATACAAACAAAGTAGACAAATGAGAGGAAACTATATACTCTATAGCATTGAAAATAAATGAAATAGTGCCATACCTAAAGAAATGTGTGAATTTCACAGACACAATGTTGAGGGAAAGAAGCCAAATATAGAATAATACATTGTTTATTATACCTTTTAAATATAGTTCAAAAAAATCAGTCAAAACTAAAATGTGGTGTTAGAAGTTAGAAAGTGGTTATCTTTGGGAGATGTCACTAATGGAGGAGGAGAATGTGAAGGTGGCTAATGATGTGCAAATTATGTTTTGTCTCTTAATCTGTGTAGTAATTTCATGAGTTAGTTCATTTAGTGACAATGCATTAAGCTTTAATAATCTGTACATATTTCTATATTATATTTTGATTTTTAAAAACTATTTAAAATTTTTTTCTTGGCTCTTTTAAACCACTTTAGTCTTCCAATTATAAATTACCAGAAGTGATCCTGTTGAAATTTTTAACGAAATTGCTTTGAATACATAAATTATTATAGGAAAAATGGGCATTTTTGCAATATTTCATCCCCCATACACAAGGATGAGATACATTTTCACTTATTTTACATTTCTTTATGTCCTTTAGTGATTATATACATATGTACATATATATATATAGAAACACACACATTTTTTTTCCTATACAGATCTTACACTTGGTGTATAGCCTCTCTTTCTAAATGCCTTATGGGGTTAGTTGCTACTGTGAAAATTATTTTTAACGAGTTGATGCATAGAAAATTGTTCTTTGTACTACTTTTTATGCTGATATTTTTGAATTTTTTCTCATCAGCAATCATTTCATCAGCCTACAGTGAAGTTTTATTTTTCCTTTGCTATAATTTTCCATTTTTCTTTTTAAATCTTACCTTATTGAGCCCTGTAAGTGAAGCCATTAGATAGAAGCCATTATAGCTGGAATCCTTGATTATTCTTGACCTTAAATTGAATGTTTCTAGTGTTTATGTCTTAATTACCATTTGTTTGGGCATTTGTAGCAATTAAAATATTTTTTCAACTATTCAACAAGCCTTGCATTTGGGGATTAAATTCTACTTGACTCTGATGTATTTTATCTATGTATTACTTTATATATTTTGCTACTTGTTTTTAGAATTTTGCCTCTATGTTCATAAATATTGATCTGTAATTTTTCTTTTTCTTACTGTTCTTGTGTGGTTTTGAGATAGTTTTTCAGAATGATTTGGAAGACCTATTGCTCTGTAGTCTTTAGAGTAGTATACTACAATGACATTATCTTTTCTTTAAGGTTTTGTGAAATGACCTTGTAAATTCTTCTAAATTTAGGACTTTGAGAGGTGGGAGCAGAAAACAAAACACTGATTCAATTTCTTTAGTAGTTATAGGTCTCTTATGATTTTTACTTCTTGAGGCCATTTTAATACTTTGTGTTTTTCAGAAAATTATCTATTTCATCCAATTTTTCAACTATATTAACATGTACATTTTTGTTGATATTTTGAACATGTATAATGCAATATAACCTGTATCCAATTTTTATAACTAATACTGCCTTTTGCACCTTCTTTCTTTTTTTAAGCTCTATTGAGATATAACTGATATCCAAAAACATTGCACAGATTTAACATTGTGATGAGATTGGACATATGCATATCAATACAATCAAGATGCTAAACATATCCATCACCTCCAAAAATTTCCTTGTGTGATTGTGTGTGTGTGTTAAGGACACTTAACATGAGATGTATTCTCTTAACAAATTTTGAAGCACACAATGCTGTATTATTAACTATAGGCACTATGTTATACAGTATATCTCTAGAACTTACTCATCTTTTATAACTGAAACATATATCAATTAAGCAATAACTTCCTATATCTCCCCTTCCCTTTTCCCTGAAAATCATCATTCTATTCTCTGCTTCTATAAGTTTGGTTATTTTAGATACCTTTTGTAAGTGGAATCATACAGTGTTTCTCCTTCTGTGACTGGCTTATTTTACTTAACATGATATCCTCCAGGTTCATCCATTTTGTCACAAATGTAGGATTCCCTTCTGTTTTTAAGGCTGAATAATATTCCATTGTATATGTATATCACATTTTCTTTATTCATTCATTTGTTGATGGACATCTGGGTTGTTTCCATATCTTGGTTATTGTAGGTAATGTTGCAATGCACATGAGGATGCAGATACTTTTTGAAATCTTGATTATTCTTTCTTTTTAATCATTCTTACCAGACGGTAGTTTAATAATCTTTTCAAATCATCAGCTCTGGTTTTAGCTTATTTTTGCTACTATCTCTTCATGAAAAAAATTATATATTTTAAATTCCATACAATTGGATTTAAAGTGATCTGAAATTAGATTGTCAGTTTAGTTATATACCGTGAGAGATATATCTTGCTAGATTACCAATATGAGTCATTTTCATAATAATGGAATTTACTCCATTATTATATGGAAGATCAATAATTATTATTGAATTAATACAAAGAAAGTGTTTAGAAATGTTTCTACAAGCATTGCTAAGTGGATGATTGCTATTTTCCATTTAAAGCATAGTTCTCTTGTAAGTACCAAAATTACTCCTTAGAATCATTTTGTTCTTTTCTCTTCATTGTCTATTGTATAATAAAGACTCAGTCTTATGCATTGAGTTGGAATGAAGTGAATATTAAAGATTCTGTCATTTTTCTTAATTCTACTTGTATCCTTCTCATCTTCACTAATTCACTCCAGAAACAGGTATTCAGCACTATCCTGGAGCATGACAAATCAATGGCAAATAATTCAGAGAAGATCCTGATTCAAAGAGCTTATGTTCTTCTGTGAGGAAACTCAAAAAAATAGACAAGTAAAGAAATAAAGACAATACTAAAATGTGATCAGTAATTTAAAAAAAAATAACAGTGTGGTACAGTTAAGTGTAACTAAGTAGGTACAAGGGGGAAGGGGCACACTGTATAAAATGAAATGATCACCAAAGTTCTTCTTAAAAAATATTTGCAAGACCAAAATTATGGAAATGAACCAGCTATGAAAAAATGATTGTGAATCATTGAAGGAAAAGGGTGTAACAAATGCGAAGACCACAAGACATAAAAGACCTTGGCATGTTTGAGTAAAAGAAAGAAAGCCCCTGTAGCTGGAACCTAGAAAAAGAAGCAGTGACTAGTAGAAGATGAAGTAGGTGAGAGTCAGACCATGTGACTCTGAGCATGTGATCTTGTAGGCCAAGATAAGAGTTTGGTTTTGATCATAAATACGATAATAAGCCATTATAGAGTTGTTATTGTTGCTGTTGTTGTTGTTTTATTTTTGGCTGATGTTTTGTTTAATAGAAAGCTATGACTGGATTTCAGTTTTTAAAAGACAATTTTAGTTGTAGCCTATGAAGAATGGTTTGTAAGCAACAAGAACAGGAATAGAAATATCAGTTATTACAGTTTAAAGATGACATAGATTTGGACCAGCACAATGGCAGTGGAGATGGAAAGAAGTGAACCACTTCAAGACACAAATTAGAGACAGAACAGTCATGATCCATTGATGAATTAAATATGAGGGATGAGCATGAAGGAAAGGGAGAAATAAAGGAAAATCCAGGGTTTGGGGCTTGAGAAGATGAGCACTTGTATAACGTGGTACATTACAATACAATTGTCAAGATGCCAAATTTTTCCCACTAATTATATTGCAGAGATATTTTTCTAACAGTGTAGAGACAGTAAAATACAATGTAAGGAGCAATTAATTATGAGTCAGAGGACTTGGGTAGCTTACTTGCTGTACAAGGCTTTCTCTCAAACCAAAAATTATGAAAATAGCTACCAAATGATTGTGCGAATTAAATGAGATAACACAGGCAAAAGTAATCAGCACAATACCTAATGCAAAGTATTTATTCAGTACTTATTGGTTAAATCTGAATATTGATACATTCTGATCACCTTGATAACTGGCGGAAGATATCCTGGTACCACTGGATTAATTTGTTTACCTTTTTTTAAATCTCGGAGATAGAGACTGAGAAACACCCTATTCTAAAAAGTCATACATTTATCTATTATTTCTTCAAGAAGGTGACTTCTTCAGATGTTAATCTTGTCAAGTTTAATATAGAGTATATTTAGATTTACTTAAAGAGGTTAATTTGTAGATGCTATCTATTTTCTAAAATATGTCAAAGACTAAACTGTCAAAAGAGGGGCATAAGGCAGGCATTGAATAATTTGACATTAGGTTGTTTAGGGGTAAACCATCTCAATCCTTTCTTATAATTTTTGCAAGCCAATTAAATCTCTCTAAAAAGAGGTTTTCATCATGGTAGCAGAGGAACAGAATCGGAATAGGTGATCTTTTAAGCCATGTTTATGTCAGGCCTCTAGGATGGGAGGAAATATACTGCATTCCTTGCTGATAATAGTTAATCAGATAACGAGTTTATATACCTAAAATCCTCTGTCAATTCTAAAGTATAATTAATTCCTTCTTCAAATGTTTATTGAGCATATTCTATGTCCCTGACCAAGCACCTATATTCTTAGAGCTAAGAATTGCAGGAAAACAAGAAGGAAAGTTAGCAGGAAGTCTAGTTGCAAGAAAACAAGCGATAATTGAATGAATGAATTGATCAGTCAATAAAAACACAAGACAATTATTAAGGGCCAAAAAAGAAATAAACAGGAAGATGTAGGAAACAGAAAGTAACTTAAGCTGGGTGGGTTACTTTAGTCAATGTAGGTCCTATGAAGGAAGTATCATTTCAACTGGAAGTTGAAAGATGAAAGTAATCCAGCCTTGGGATCCAATGAAAACAGAGGTCGAGAGATAAGAACAAATGTAAATGTCTAAGCTGATAATAAGCTTATATTTTTGGTGGAAAATGAGAAAACTAAAGTGGACAAAGAAGAGGAAACAGGATAGAGCACAGTATGAGAAGAGGTATGAGAATAGGCAGGGGCCAGATAATTTATGAGTGCATAGGCTATAGGAGGTAATTTGGATTTCTTTTAGCATGATGGAAAACACTTAGAAGATTTTAAGCAGTAGAGCTACATATTTCAAAATAATTAATAGGTAAGATTAGAGAGAAACAGATCATTTAGAAGGCTAATAATCATGGAGGTAGTAATAATGAAAAAGGTGCAAAGTAGTGATGCTTGGGAAATATATTGAAAGTAGGGTTGACAGGAATTGCTGATGTATTAGATGTACAGAAAAAGGAAGACAATTGCCACTCCTATGTATACTTTTTATATATAGGCAGCATCACTTACTGAGATGTAGAAGGCTGAAACAGGACCAGGATGATGGGAAGTAAGGGATGGAGCCAAAAGTGACAGTTCTTTTTGAAAAAAATGAAATTTAGAATACCTACTGTATATCTATGTGGAGCTTTTGAAAATGTAAAATAGGTATATCATTCTTAAGCTCAGAAATTGGGGCTGGATATATAAAGTTGATAGTCATGAATATAAGACTATTAAAAATCACAGGACTACATCAGATTATATAAGGAAAGGGTGTAGACATGAAAATACTGCTGAGAATTTCTAAATTGAGAAACAAGGATTGACCACTGGACTTATCAAGATGGAAGACATTGGTGACTTTGACAAAAGCAATTTCAGTAGATCACAGGCAAAAGGTTTAACTGAAGTGGATTGAAAAGTGAAGGCGGAAAGAGAATAGTAGAAATAGTGTGTCTAGAATATGTGTGTGAAAAAGAGTAGAGAAATGGGGTAGGAGCTAGAGGAATATTGTGAGGACTAGAATTTTTTAAGAGGGAGATACAATGATTTTTTATTTTGATGGGAATTTTCAGATAAAAGAGACTAAATTGATTTTGAAAAGAAATAAGCTATAACTATAGAAGCAAAATCCTTGAATAGGTCACAAGCAAAGAATCTAATGACCAAGTTGATCAAGTGGAAAAAATTTTCTTCCCATGGGCACAGAGAGATTTCCACTAATTTCAACAGGAAAAAAGGGAAGGTACATGGGTACAATAGTAAATCAATCAATGTCTATTCAAAAATATCTCCACTGCAATCTCCTCCCCCTACAGGAATTAGCTGCATATCGTGTAAAAGTGTGGAGTCCAATTGACTTGGTTCAAATCTCAGCTCAGTGTGACCATGAAGAAAGCTGCTTATCTGTGTCTCAGTCTTTTCATCTGTAAAACGGGGATAATAATAGTACCTACCTCATAGGTACAGTTGAGATAATGCAAATAAAACTTTAAGACCCACAGGTGACCGGGAGTACTAAATATATGTGGTGGTTGTTATTGTTGTCATTATTATTATTATGGCATTATGTTACTATAGCCAACTGCTTATTCTAGATCTCCACTTGGATGTCTAGAAGCCTACCTACCAAGCACCTCAAGCACAGCATGTCTTTGATTAGGTATGGAGTATCATAAATTTGCTGATGCAAAGCCAGAAAAAGATTATTCCTGAACCAGACCATCAGTTACACTTGTCTGATTTTATTTCCTTCATCTTTTATCTTCTCTGAAATTCATTAGCAACAGTAAATATTACTTTAAAAATTTGAGATACTTTTTTTTTAATTCAATAAGTTAATGTGTTGCAAACATATAAAGCAATATCAATTCAGAAAACATTTTTCCCTTTTTTTCCCCATCCATATTCAATCCAAATATCCTAAGAGCTTCTCAATAAACTTTCAGTCATACTAAAATTATGTTTATGTCTCATGGTCTGGCACAGAAGTCAATTTATAAATTATAAATTTTAAATTAAAATTGGTCAATTTCAAATTATTCTAATTGATTTTATCAGAAAATTATTTAAATATTTGGTGGGAAATATTGTTTTCTATTAGCTGTCAGAAAATAGATTTTTATTTTCTTTCTTTTTAATGAAATAAAATTAAAATTGGAATACTCCCAATTGAGGGGGAAAGACATTCAATTAAAAAACAATCTACTTTATTAAGTTAAAGTTTAATTTCAGTTTTCATTACTTGAGGCTGTATTAAAGCACACTTCAGCATTTATACATTTTTTTATGATATACACAGAAATACTTCAGTTTGTCAAGGATATCACATTGTTTTAGAAAGAAGAGTATTCTTAGGAAATGAAATGTTACACAAAATTGTAAAATATAATCATCCCTATCAGCAATTAATGACCTGTGGCCAAAATGGACATATAAAAGAATCAAACCTTGTAATGAAATATTCCTTAGGGAGAATATTATGAAAATGTACTTAGAGTTTATTAAAGTAAGTATTTAGGGGCTTCCCTGGTGGCGCAGTGGTTGAGAGTCCGCCTGCCGATGCAGGGGACATGGGTTCGTGCCCCGGTCCAGGAGGATCCCACATGCCATGAGCCATGGCTGCTGAGCTTGTGCATCTGGAGCCTGTGCTCCACAACGGGAGAGGACACAACAGTGAGAGGCTCACATACCACAAAATAAAAAACAAAACGTAAGTATTTAATTGGGTAGTCACTGTTGCACATAAATTTATAGTTCTCTTAAAAAACTGCTACAGAAGTAGTTTCCCTGTATTTGATGGTCTTTCATTAAAAAAAGCAAATAGAATCAAATGGTATGTGCACAATAAATAGGCAGTACTTTGAACTGTGTATTACATAAAATGCTAAAACAAAAGTTTCACTAATGTTAAGTGTTGAGTATTATATTGTGTCTTGGAAATAGAAAGTTCTTCAAATATATTCGACCCAGAATATTTCATATATTCAAAGCACTACAAGGTAGCAGAAATACAATCTCTCCCCATATCATTGACATAAACCCCTCTTTATATAATAAACTTTTCTGGAAACTAGGAAAAAATAATTTTTAAATTCTCATAGATAAAAGGATACTGATTACACATACAAATACTGTCTAATACCCTTTGTACTGTCAGTAAGGACCATGTCTTTCACAAAACAAGAGGAGAGACTAGAAACAAATATAATAGGTTGACCCACATGAAACTCCCAAAATTTGACCCCTTTTTGTCGGCAAAAATATTTTTATATGATGCAACTTTATGACAACAAGAGAACAGCAAATATATTAACCAGTCATATACTTGAGATATCTACAAGAAGTCAGTTTCCCAGTTGTGGTTAAGAAGTAGATAGAGACCAGTCCCTCCCATCAAGCCTCTTAGATAGCCTCATCCACCAGAGGGCAGAGAGCAGAAGCAAGAAGAACAACAATCCTGCAGCCTGTGGAACAAAAACCACATTCACATAAAGATAAACAAGGTGAAAAGGCAGAGGGCTATGTACCAGATGAAGGAACAAGATAAAACCTCAGAAAAACAACTAAATGAAGTGCAGATAGGCAACCTTCCAGAAAAGGAATTCAGAATAATGAAAGTGAAGATGATCCAGGACCTCGGAAAAACAATGGAGGCAAAGATCAAAAAGATGCAAGAAATGTTTAACAAAGACCAAGAAGAATTAAAGAACAAACAAACAGAGATGAACAATACAATAACTGAAATGAAAACTACACTAGAAGTAATCAATAGAATAACTGAGGCAGAAGAACGGATAAGTGACCTGGAAGACAGAGTGGTGGAATTCACTGCTGCAGAACAGAATAAAGAAAAAAGAATGAAAAGAAATGAAGATAGCCTAAGAGACCTCTGGGACAACATTAAACACAAAAACATTTGCATTATACGGGTCCCAGAAGGAGAAGAGAGAGAGAAAGGACCAGAGAAAATATTTGAAGAGATTATAGTAAAAAACTTCCCTAACATGGGAAAGGAAATAGCCACCCAAGTCCAGGAAGCGCAGTGAGTCCCATACAGGATAAACTCAAGGAGAAACACACCGAGACACATAGTAATCAAATTGGCAAAAATTAAAGAAAAATTATTGAAAGCAGCAAGGGAAAAATGACAAATAACATACAAGGGAACTCTCATAAGTTTAACAGCTGATTTCTCAGCAGAAACTCTACAAGCCAGAAGGGAGTGGCATGATATACTTAAAGTGAGAAAAGGGAAGAACCTACAACCAAGATTACTCTACCTGGCAAGGGTCTTATTCAGATTTGATGGAGAAATCTAAAGCTTTACAGACAAGCAAAAGCTAAGAGAATTCGGCACCACCAAACCAGCTCTACAACAAATGCTAAAGAAACTTCTCTAAGTGGGAAACACAAGAGAAGAAAAAGATCTACAAAAACAAACCCAAAACAATTAAGAAAATGGTCATAGGAACATACATAACAATAATTACCTTAAACGTGAATGGATTAAATGCTCCAACCAAAAGATACAGGCTTGCTCAATGGATACAAAAACAAGACCCATATATATGCTGTCTACAAGAAACCCACTTCAGACCTAGGGACACATTCAGACTGAAAGTGAGGGGTTGGAAAAGATATTCCATGCAAATGGAAATCAAAAGAAAGCTGCAGTAGTTATACTCATATCAGATAAAATAGACATTAAAATAAAGAATGTTACAAGAGACAAGGAAGGACACTACATAATGATCAAGGGATCAATCCAAGAAGAAGATATAACCATTATAAATATATATGCACCCAACACAGGAGCACCTCAATACATAAGGCAACTGTTAACAGCTATAAAAGAGGAAATCGACAGTAACACAATAATGGGGGGACTTTAACACCTCACTTACACCAATTGAAAGATCATCCAAAATGAAAATAAATAAGGAAACAGAAGCTTTAAATGACACAATAGACCAGATAGATTTAATTGATATTTATAGGACATTCCATCCAATAACAGCAGATAACACTTTCTTCTCAAGTGCGTATAGAACATTCTCCAGGATAGATCACATCTTGGGCCACAAATCAAGCCTCAATAAATTTAAGAAAATTGAAATCATATCAAGCATCTTTTCTGACCACAACGCTATGAGATTAGAAATGAATTACAGGGAAAACAACGTGAAAACCACAAACACATGGAGGCTAAACAATACGTTACTAAATAACCAAGAGATCACTGAAGAAATCAAAGAGGAAATCAAAAAATACCTAGAGACAAATGACAATGAAAATACGATGATTCAAAACCTATGGGATGCAGCAAAAGCAGTTCTAAGAGGGAAGTTTATAGCTATAAAAGTCTACCTCAAGAAACAAGAAAAATCTCAAGTAAACAATCTAACCTTACACCTAAAGGAACGAGAGAAAGAAGAACAAACAAAACCCAAAGTTAGCAGAAGGAAAGAAACCATAAAGATCAGAGCAGAAATAAATGAAATATAAACAAAGAAAACAACAGTAAAGATCAATAAAACTAAAAGCTGGTTCTTTGAGAAGATAAACAAAACTGATAAACCATTAGCCAGACTCATGAAGAAAAAGAGGGAGAGGACTCAAATCAATAAAATTAGAAATGAAAAAGGAGAAGTTACAACAGACACTGCAGAAATACAAAGCATCCAAAGAGACTACTACAAGCAACTCTATGCCAATAAAATGGACAATCTGGAAGAAATGGACAAATTCTTAGAAAGGTATAACCTTCCAAGACTGAACCAGGAAGAAACAGAAAATATGAGCAGACCAATCACAAGTAATGAAATTGAAACTGTGATAAAAATCTTCCAACAAACAAAAGTTCAGGACCGGATGGCTTCACAGGTGAATTCTATAAAACATTTAGAGAAGAGCTAACACCCATCCTTCCCAAACTCTTCCAAAAAATTGCAGAGGAAGGAACACTCCCAAACTCATTCTATGAGGTCACCATCACCCTGATACCAAAACCAGACAAAGATACTACAAAAAAAGAAAATTACACACCAATATCACTGATGAATATAGATGCAAAAATCCTCAACAAAATACTAGCAAACAGAATACAACAACACATTAAAAGGGTCATACACCATGATCAAGTGGGATTTATCCCAGGGATGCAAGGATTCTTCACTATATGCAAATCAATCAATGTGATACACCATATTAACAAATTGAAGAATAAAAACCATATGACCATCTCAATAGATGCAGAAGAAGCTTCTGACAAAATTCAATACCCGTTTATGATAAAAACTCTCCAAAGTGGGCATAGAGGGAACCTACCTCAACATAATAAAGGCCATATATGACAAACCCACAGCAAACATCGTTTTCAATGGTGAAAACCTGAAAACATTTCCTCTAAGATCAGGAAAAAGACAAGGATGTCCACTCTCATCACTATTATTCAACATAGTTTTAGAAGTCCTAGCCACAGCAATCAGAGAAGGAAAAGAAATAAAAGGAATACAAATTGGAAAAGAAGATGTAAAACTGTCACTGTTTGCAGATGACATGATACTATACATAGAGAATCCTAAAAATGCCACCAGAAAACTACTAGAGCTAATCAATGAATTTGGTAAAGCTGCAGGATACAAAATTAATGCACAGTAATCTCTTGCATTCCTATATACTAATGATGAAAAATCTGAAAGAGAGATTATGGAAACACTCCCATTTACCATTGCAACAAAAAGAATAAAATACCTAGGAATGAACCTACCTAGGAAAACAAAAGACCTGTATGCAGAAAACTATAAGACACTGATGCAAGAAATTAAAGATGATACCAACAGATGGAGAGATATACCATGTTCTTGGATTGAAAGAATCAATATTGTGAAAATGACTATACTACCCAAAGCAATCTACAGATTCAATGCAATCCCTATCAAATTTCCAATGGTATTTTTTACGGAACTAGAACAAGTTATCTTAAAATTTGTATGGAAACACAACAGACCCCGAGTAGCCAAAGTAGTCTTGAGGAAAAGAAATGGAGCTGGAGGAATCAGACTCCCTGACTTCAAACTATACTACAAAGCTACAATAATCAAGACAATATGGTACTGGCACAAAAACAGAAACATAGATCAATGGAACAAGATAGAAAGCCCAAAGATAAACCCCACACAACTATGGTCAACTAATCTATGACAAAGGAGGCAAAGATATACAATGGAGAAAAGACAGTCTCTTCAAAAAGTGGTGCTCAGAAAACTGGACAGCTACACGTAAAATAATGAAATTAGAACACTCCCTAGCACCATACACAAAAATAAACTCAAAACGGATTCGAGACCTAAATGTAAGACCAGACACTATAAAACTCTTAGAGGAAAACACAGGAAGAGCACTCTTTGACATAAATCACAGAAAGATCTTTTTTTGATCCACCTCCTAGAGTAATGGAAATAAAAACAAAAATAAACAAATGGGACCTAATGAAACTTGAAAGCTTTTGCACAGCAAAGGATACCATAAACAAGGCAAAAAGATGACCCTCAGAATGGGAGAAAATATTCGCAAATGAATCAGTGGACAAAGGATTAATCTCCAAAATATATAAACAACTCATGCAGCTCAATATTAAAAAAACAAACAACCCAATCCAAAAACAGGCAGAAGACCTAAATAGACATTTCTCCAAAGACATACAGATGGCCAAGAAGCACATGAAAAGCTGCTCAACATCACTAATTAGAGAAATGCAAATCAAAACTACAATGAGGTATCACCTCACACCAGTTAGAATGGGCATCATCAGAAAATCTACAAACAACAAATGCTGGAGAGGGTGTGGAGAAAAGGGAACCCTCTTGCACTGTTGGTGGGAATGTAAATTGATATAGCCACTATGGAGAACAGTATGGAAGTTCCTTAAAAAACTAAAGATAGAATTACCATATGTTCCAGCAATCCCACTCCTGGGCATATACCCTGAGAAAACCATAATTCAAAAAGACACATGCACCCCAATGTTCATTGCAGCACTATTTACAATAGCCAGGTCATGGAAGCAACCTAAATGCCCATCGACAGAGGAATGGATAAAGAAGATGTGGTACATATATCCAATGGAATATTACTCAGCCATAAAAAGGAACGAAATTGAGTCATTTGTTGAGATGTGGATGTGGTACAGATGAACCGGTTTGCAGGGCAGAAGTTGAGACACAGATGTAGAGAACAAACGTATGGACACCAAAGGGGGAAAACCGCGGTGAGGTGGGGATGGTGGTGTGCTGAATTGGGTGATTGGGATTGACATGTATACATTGATGTGTATAAAATTGATGACTAATAAGAACCTGCAGTACAAAAAAGTAAACAAAAAAAGAACTAATACTAAGCTTTCTTTGGGTTATTTGTATGGAAATACGTTGATATAAATGTTTCAGACATTACATGGAATTTCTAAAAAATCTTATATTTTCTGGTATTATGTTATAAGTCGTAATTCTAGTTATTACTTTTAATGTATATCTCAGAGTTAACTAAATTTCCTTGTCAATTGCATTATTATGAACTTTCATCAAATCTTTAACTGTGGTCATTTTTAAGTCTTTTGTCATTTACAGACAGTTCTGGGTGTACTCTTATGCTTTCGCAAAAATGTTCCTATAAAAGGGTTTCATCTCCAAGGAATTCATGGAAAAGACTCTGACAAGTACAGGTTTCTGGTAACTGACTATACTGCTGAACTGAATGAATAAGCATTTTCAGAACTCTAATGGAAAACTGATGAATTCATAAAAGTGCTAAGAAAAGATCAAGATAAAAAAATTAATTACATGGGACTGACTGAACTGATGAGGATGATTATAACTTTTGTGACTTTCCGTTTGAATTAAAAAAAAAAATCCCACAAGCACTCAGAGGCAAAAAATATACAAACCAATTTTCACTGCAAAGTAAAGGAGCTGTTACAGGTGAGGATTACTGGACTGAATGTCAATATTATGACATAGTATGAGTGTGTTTCGTGTTTGGTAATTGCAATCATTGTTGCTTTTGTTGTGGTCAACCATTTACAATGCTTGGTGTCAGTTTATTTATCTCTTGTAAAAATAAAATACAGTGTGTGTGTGTAAAAAAAAAAAGTAGATAGAATCTGAATTTTGGAAGTAACTCAAGCTTTTAAACAGACAAAAGCTATATATGCATGTAACTTTTAACTTGATTAACTCACTTTTAGAAAATTGTGTGGAAAAAAAGAATAAAGGAATTTTTATATTAAGATGAAGAACTTGAACATTCAATTTTGTTCTATTATCTAAGAAACGACAGTTTATAGCTATTTAAAAATTTTGTGTCTATTTTAAAGAGCATTTTTTTCTACTTCCACTTCACCACATCCTCAGAAGCTTCCAAAATCCATGTGCCACCTCAGAAGCTTCACATTAAATGTCAGATCATCTATTGTCTACCACACTGGATAATATCAAGCTTGTATTAAAAAGCCTATTAGTGAGAACTTTAACTTATGGGGAACGAAATTGTGTGAAAGCTCAGTTCTTTATTTCAAAGCTACTGCCAAATAAGACCCCAGTTTCAAGGAAATTTTTAAGGAGGCCACCATCCTACTGCTTGATCTTATCTTCTAAACTCTCCCAGTGCCCCATCGATGGTCTTGGGAAAACAGGAAAAGCTGTGCTACAGTGAGACCAGCAATTGTGGTTCAACAAGAATCAGTAAAAGGTCAGCAGCTTCAGTTTGATCTTTCTCCTTATAGATTTGCATATATTAAACATGAAAGTCTCCACAGATTCAATGCTTAAGGTTAAGCAGAAAAAAAGAGAGTTGGGGATGTATTTAGCAATGGTACCTCCACAAATTTCCTATACATATGTACTTCAATAGCTTAGAGGCAGGTCTCACCCATTCTTTAACTTATCACACACAGGTAGAAAACCCTTGACTTAAAACTTATAAGAAACATGCCAGTTCACAAGTGGCAGGGTTGTTTTCTACTGACTAAAATTAAATCAGAAAAAAATTTTGAGAGTGTAATTCGATAACTAATATATGCCTGAAATTAGGAGTTAGTTCATCTTAAAAGGAAAACAGGGCCTCTTCACAAGTAGATAATGTTTTTCTGTTTATAAAAGACTTTTACATATGATTTCATTTAATCATTAGTAAGTAACACCTAAGGTATATAAAATCCCACTTACTGTTGAGAAAAAGGAAGACTAAATGGAACAGGTTTGCCCAAGTTGACATAGCAAGTAGCAGAAATAAAACTGAAATTCTTATTATCTGACTACACACATAACTCTCTTTCTTTTATAATATGGAATATTCATAGGACATACTAAATATATCATGGGATATACAAAGAGATCCTCACTAAAGCTTAAACACTATGCTGTCCTTTATTCCCTGACTTTTAGAGACCTGGCCACAGTCAATTCTTGTCATTATGTAATCTTTTATTGCTTACAATCATGGTCAACAAAAAATCAATGACATCCCTGAAATCACAATATCAGTCTAGTTACTCTTAATTGTATTTAGGTCCTAAGAGAGGAGCTGGGAGAGGACTCTTGAATGACACAAAACAAAAGAAAACCAACCAACCAACAAAAAAACAAGAAATAAAACAAAAATAAGCAAAATAAGACTAAACCAAAAATGAGACAAACATAACTAAACACAAATGACCAAAGCAAAACAAAAAACCTGTTCAGGAAATCCAGTTTTTGCATAGCTCTTCTAATCTCTAGTTTAAAAATAAATATTTTTCTGCATTATTTTGTGCCCCATGCTATTCCAAAGAACAGAGCACTGATTTGGAGAAAAAAGATAACATTAAGTTTCATTTTTTCTTTATGTAGTTCTCCTACCACTGTAAGAGTGAATAATTCTTTAGCTGTAAATGTTGTTATAAATTTTGGTGATAATTTAAGGAAAGTATATAAAAGTTAAAAACAAAAATCTTGAGTATTTTGTATAGTCACATACTATTGTATTGCCTTCTTGTATATGATACTTAGAAAACTGAGCTCTGGGAACATAATTTTTTGATGATTTCTTTATAGCTTTATCAATATTATTCTGCCTAAGCATGTTTTGAGAAAACTATTACCATTTATGTCTTAGCTAATTTTGCTAAATGCTTTTTGTTTTTTATAGCAACAATAGTGCTAGCATTAGGAATTCAAATTATTTTGGGGTAGGGAAAACCAGGTGTAAATTGCAATCAAACAAATTGTTATTGGTGTGTGTATATGTGTGTATATGTGTGTGTGTATGTGTGTGTATGTGTGTGTGTATGTCTGTGTGTGTGTGTGTTCAATAGTATTACAAATAAAGATGTTAGTCCATGCATGGAATAAGTAATAGAAAGAAATTGCTCATCTGTAATGTGTAAGATCAATTAACAGTCTACCTAACTATGAATACATTTGTAGAAAATTCCAAGAGTGTTAAAACTTTAGATCTCAGAAAAAACTGGGGTGCTAAAGTGATAAAAGTTCATACTCCTGAAACAGTATACCATTTAGCCTTCATTGGGAAGACAAGAATATTGCTGTGCAGTGGGCTGGAGGGAACTTGAATTAGCTCAGTCAATTAAGTCATGATTAATTTATGTTAGATCCTGCTCTCCTGAGTCTATAAAAGCCAAGACTTTAGTTAACTGGCAGTATTTAGTTTAATAAAAGTAAAGTCTTTAAAAATGAATTATAGACAGAGAAAAAAATCTACTATTGACACAATCAATAGACAGCAAGTGTTCCACTTTAATTTGTGTCAATGGAAGTTAAAATAAATTTAGAAACTAATAAGAACAGGATTGCTCCCTTCAAATGGATGACCAAATTTCCCAGATAGTTAGCATTAGCATGGCTTATACAGCAGCTCTGCCTGGACGTGTGACAAATCATAAGTATTCACAAGAGCAAAGGCTTTCTTTGCAGCAATTGCTGCCGCTAGTGATAAGTTCAAGTTCTGTATGGGTTTAACAAGAAACATTCAATTGCTAGTACCTTTGGTCAAAAATGATTCTGCAGAGACTGAGTAGATTTTGGTTACTCTAATTATCCATCTGAACATAATACATGAGCCTAATGGGCCTTTGTGTATTTAGGTTGTATTGAGGGAGCATGTGGTGGTACACCTAGCTAGGTTCCTAAACCACAGAGAAAATAATAGAGGCTCATTCAATATGTTCAAGGGAAAAAGCAAAAATGAATCTTAAGGAAAATGCCTCAGCTCCGTTCACACAGTGGCTCAGACAATCTAAATATTGTGCAAAACATTTCACTGAATACAGGAGTAGCACTTATGATTGATCTTTCTTTAAAAGAAACTAGTGAGAGCAGTGTGCACTTTTAGGAATATCTTCTTGGCTGATGAAGAGAAGTTATATGGCTGATTTGACTCACCTCATTTTTCTGAAACATTTGAATTAACCCTACCTATGTAATCTGAGTTCTAGAAAAGTCATGAATAATAGCCTCGTATGGGATTGACCTTGATAGATCAATTACTCTGTATGATTCAATAAATAGATTCTACAAGTTCAAATATGATGCTCCCAAGAATACTATGTGTGGATTTTGCCAGACCAAATAAAGTGATTGAGAACATAGGATCTGAAGTCAGACTGCCTGGGTTTCAATTCTGATCCTGTTATCGACTAGTTGTGCAGTCTTGAACAATTTATTTGACTTCAATTTTCTTCATATGCACAACAGAGATAATAAAATAATAGTCTCTACTACAAAGGTTATCATTAGGATGAAATGAAATATGTATATAATACCTGTAGCACCTTGATTGATGTAGTCAGAGCTCAGGAAATATTGGCTCTAATTATTGTTTTTAGCTTAATGTCACTTGCCACCTTACTTGAAGGGTATTGGAGGTGGTGTCTGGGAGCCATTATCAGTTTCTAGGCTAAAACACACAGTTCCATGGTTCTAAGCCCTTTGTCTTGTGGTCAAAATGAAGAAACGGCAGAATGGGATGAATTAGAGACTGTTTACCTAACCAAGAGCCATCTGGGGCTCTGGTCCTCTTCCCTCTTCTGAGGAATAGTCTAGGGCAAACAGGAGCATCTCATGTAAAAAAGTAGTGGTTAAACAGAGAGGTCTTTCCAAATATGTTCTTATATTTCTCCTGAATTAAACTTTAGCTACTTTTTATCATTATTTTTAAAATATATCAATATAATGCTGTTACATGTACTGAAAATCACAGCTAGTGTGTTATATAAAATGTCTGAGATTGTAACAATTCATTTCCTTTTTACTTACTTACACTTTTGATTTTGAAACATATGCTTACAAAGGAAAGGACTCTACTTGAAGTTTTTTTATATATACTGAATTTTTTTTTATGTGTTACTAAGAATTCTGGCTAAGGGCATCAGTGTCAGATACCAAGTAGCTATTCACAAAAATGACAGTGAGAAAGACACACTCTCCATGATTGTAAACGCCTAAGTGCTCACATGCTTCAAGAAGTGATCAAGCGCAGCCATAGTCCTTCTCACAGGCAATGTGTTGTGAAGTAAGAAGAGTCCCTTCTTTGTGACATGCCATGTTTCACTGCTGGCATGAGAGGGCTTAGGGGTTTTTTGGGTTTTGTTTTGGTTTTTTTTTTGGCGAAAGTCAGTTGTAGGTAACGGTATAGTAGCTTAAATGTGTCATTTTTCAGCAGTTACTATCATAATTTCTATTGGTCTAGAAAATCAACAATGGCTTGTTCACATTGACTGAAGCATTAACTGGACAATGGAAAGAAGGGTGTTTTTGACAGCAGTGGCAACTGTATAGGGCCTTGAAAACAAAACAGGGAGAAGGGTATGAAAAGTGTTCTGTTTTTTTGCAGTGGATGTGAAGATGACCTTGTGTAATGATAGACTGATGTCTCCAAAAAGGAAAATAAAAAAGTGAACTGCCTATGAGGTCTGACAAAGGATAGATCACTAGAAATAACTTTTAAGAACTGGTTTAAAAAAAAAACACACAGAGAAACATGAAGACTTTATATGTCTGTACAAAAGTCAGGCCCTTTTGAAGATTGGGGAAAATGGTAAGAACAATAATGATCTTATGTGCTTAGTTGTTACCCAAAAGCTTTGCTTAAAAAATTAGCAAGTTTATTTTCTTATAAAGGAATACATGTCCACTGTAAGCAACTTGGAAAATATAGCTAGACAAACAGAGGATCATTTAAATAATCCATTATCCCACTAACTACCTTTGCATGAGTCCATTTTATACAGAGCAACTGCTGTGATCTTTCTAAATTGTTCATCTGTTCAGAATCCTCTAATGGATCCCTGGCACACCTTAAAGTCTAAGTGACTTTCCACGCCTATACAGCCCCAAATGACCTGGCCCCATGCTCTCTCTTTTTCTCCCTAATTTCCCACCACTCTTCCCCTAGCTCATTCTGCTCCAGTCCAGAATTGAGCTAGGATTTCTCAAATATGCCAAGCACATTCCTACTACAGGGCATTTCCAGCTGTTCCCTGTTTGGAATGTTTTTTACCCAGATACTCATGGCCTTAGCTGTGGACTTCATTCAGGTCTCTGCTCAAACACCATCCCTCAAAGAGGCCTTCCCTGAGGACCCCATCTATCTAAAGCAACACCCCTCCCATGACCCCCTCTCCTTAATCCTGCCATTTCTTAACGTCACTTACACATCATTATGTAACTTTACATTGCATGTTCATTTGTTTATCTCCATGTTGTGTTTATTCACTAAAATGTAAGCGTACAGAGGATGTTTTGTTCATCGGCGCATCCCCAGTGCTGATCAAACTCTTGACCTACAATGAGCTCTCAATAAATATTTGTTGAATAAATGAATACCCAATGTTAACATTTTGGTTATAAAGATTTAAAAAAATGTTTTGGGGTGCTTATTTGGGCCATTCTTCTAAACACCTTACATGTGTAAACATTTAATCTTCCTAACAATCAGAAAAGAAAGGTATCATTTTTTTTTCCAATCTTATGAATGAGGAAATGGAAACAACAGGAATATTGAAATACTTGCCCAAGATTGATTTAGTAAATGTCAGAACCAGAATATGAACCTGAGCAGGCTGGTCTCACAGCCAAAATCTCAGTCACCGGTCCGCTATCTCCTTTCTTTCTCACTGTCTCTCTCTCACACACACACTCTTACATGCACAAATGTGCACACAGTGTCATAACTAACATAGTGTTTTGGGTCTATTTTCCACATAATTAAATATCCTCTGGCAACATCATTTTATGCCTACACCATATTTCACTCTATGAGTTTGCCAGAGGGATTTTTAAACCATTCTCATATGATGAAAATTTACAGATGTTTTTCTTTTACTACTGTTATAATTAATGTTATTTTCTATAAATCAAATTATGAGACAAAAAGTACAGTTTTTCTCAAGGTTTTTAAAATTTTATATTACCAAATTGTTCTCCAGAAAAATTAACATAATATTCATTTCTTCATACACTTACAAACTTGAATATACATATTTTAAATTTTATTTATTTTGATAAAAATTTTAATTTAATGTTTACCTGCTTTCTAGAGGGTTTGAACATTCTTTATAAATTTATTCCTTCATTTTTGGACTTCGTCTTTTTAACTGAGTAAAGTTTTTAACTTTTATCTTATAGAATTATAACATTCATGTATTAAGTTTAGTAATGCTCATATGTTTTGAAATATTTTTCTAGTTTATAATTGCCTTGAAATTTTTCTTATGTTGTCTTATGTGAAAAAGAAATTTCAGTTATATAATTGTGTTTGTGTGCCTTTTATTCTGTGATTACCAACACTGGATATATATATTATTAAACAAATGCCGTAATGCTTACCACATTCAAGCTACTTCCAAGTCCCTGGTTTTACTCACAAGCCTTTACTCTAGAACTGAAACCTGTTTGCAAGTGCTGTGTTTTGACAACTGTTTATCTTTGGTACCGAATGAGTCATCGGGCACACCTGGTATTTCCCCTAAAACTGAAGTGCTAGCTAAATTTTGGTCTGCATTTTACCTGCCTATTGACTGGGCCTCCTGTCCATTTGGGACTACAAAATGGGAACAAAGACGTAGGTAAAGGCCTGTGCATAAAAAGGGAAAGGTGCCAGAGTCATTTCATAATTTTATGTTTTATCTTTACCTGTCTGTCTACTGAGTAATTTATTGCCAAACCACACCAGGTCAAAAAAGAGGAGGCATTTACTTTTTCACAGTGGGATGGTGAGCTCAGTTAGAGTTAACTCTTTACCAGGCCCTATGCTAAGTGATTATATATATTTACATTTATACACATACACACACATACACACATATATCATACATAAATTACATATATACATATACATTATACATTTATATTGCCACACATACATATCACACATATATTACATTTACACACAAATTATATATGTATGTCAATTACAAATATATTGACATATCAATCAGCCAGTCACAAAGCTATTCTTTCTCATCTAATTTCATGGAGATTTTCCATATAACCTCTCCCACCTCTGGCAGACATTTTTATGAGGAATGTACAGACCATATTTTAGTGTATTTCAGCAGTGCCCAATAGTAAATAAGAGAAATAACTTAGGAACAGAAATTCATTGAATAGCCTAAAGACTGAACTCTGAACAATTGTAAGAGATGTAGAACTCTTGGCAACCACAGCGATATAAAGAATTCAGCAAAGCATGAAACAATCCAACACTGACTGTCATGGGTCAATGAAGCAGTCTTGGAGAAAGACAAGGAATCAGATGACAAAAGGAGAGTATACCTAGACCAGAACAAGGACAGAATCTTTCAGGAGACCCTCCTGAAGAAGGATATCCCCAGTTCCCTAGAGAAAAGGGATATAGAGACATAACTATAGAAAATATGCAGTTATACTGCACTGTGGATAAGCATTTTAAAAATAACCTTTTGGTGAAATACAAGCAATTTGTTCCAAAGAGTACTTTAACTCTTCTCAATAAATAATGATAATTTTATTAAATCTTACATTAAAAGAACCCCTTTAGGTGCTGGAACTACTAAACCCAGTTGGCACTAGAATAAATCACACTGCTTCTAGGTTGGCTAGTACAGCTGGGTTCCAACCCTTTTAGAATGTCACGATTACCATAGCCTAAGCCACCATTGTCTCTGACCTGGAACACTGTAATGGCCTCTTAATGAGCTTCCTTAAGTCCACACTTAGTGCCCCCCACCCTCCATACACTTTACTGTCCACACAACAGCCAAAGTTTAAGTAGGGCTTCCATATATCAAAAAAGTATGATGTTACTATTTATGCTAATGCCTTTATAATGAATGATTCAGGTACCCTCAGAGGAAAGAATTAATTATTTTCAATGCAAAGTGGAGATACAAACACCATCCCTTCTCCATGTCTCTCCATGAACCCAGGACACAAAGTCCAGGAACACAAAATGTATCTTCTGCTGCTGTGAGCAAAGCATCTTTCCCTGTGTCTCAGGAAGAGATTATTCCAGAAGAGATTATTACTCTAACCAGTAGTAATCATTTGATTTCAGGTTATAATTGTTAATTGGTTTTCCTTATCTCACTGGCCAGTCCTAGATTTCCACTGATGATTTCTACTCTTCTTCCCAGTTTTGGAGTAGCTCTGTTTACCATCCTCTACTCTGCTATCCTGAAATTACACGTAGTTGAACTCACCCATTCTCATAGTTTTATATAGCATTTGAACACTGGTGAAGTGGAAATGTACATCTACCATTTTATAGATGCAGTCACATTCAACATCTCTTTTTGACTATCTAATGGATAACTCAAACTTGCAAGTCCAGAACAGAACTCTTGAATCATTCGTCTGACCTCTGAAGTGTTCCCATTTCAGAAACTGGGGAGCAAAATCCCCTCTATTGTTCTGCTCTAAAACTAGGGAACTGTTATTAACTCTTGCCTTTCCTTGTCTACTCACCCACTGCCATAGCTATCAGCAAACTCTATCATCTCCACAATCAAAACATCTCAAAATACGGTATTTGTTTTTCTCTCTCTGACTTCAATAAAGATGTTAAAAAAAAACAAACAAACCCACAGCTCAAAATAGAATTCAGAACCCAATCACTTCTCACCACTGCTACCACACTGGTCCAAACACCAGCTTCTCTTCCTTGGACTACTGCAACCATCTAACTGGTTTTGCTGTTTCCACCCTTGCTCCACCTACACTTTGTTTTTCACACTGCATCTAGAATGGTGTGTTTAAAATGCAAATCTGATCACTCTCCTGCTCAGTCACCCCAAGTGTATTTAGTATAAAGTCTATTTTCCTTTTATTTAACTCTTCTTGCCCTGGCCCCATTCTCTGACCCCTGACCCTAATCTCGCCACTCTTCTCTTCACTTGTTCTTTTCTAGCCTTACTGTCTTCTTTGTAACCTCTCCAATAAGCCAGGAACATTCTCAACTCACAGCCTTTGCCCCTTCATTACTATGACTCAAAGGCTCTTCCCCACCTCCTCCCACCACACACAAACTTTCACACAACTCAGTACATTCAGGCTCTGCTCAACCATCACCCTCTCAGAGAGGAGGGTCCACACCACTGTTGACACCCATCTCCCATTATTCTAGATCCTCTTGTGCTGTTTTATCTTTCTAGCCTTTTATATATGTATGTGTTCATTTGCATATTGCCTGTCTTCCTCACTAGAATGTAAACTCCATGATATCAGGGATAGCCTTGCTTTAATTCACAACTATATCCCCAGTGTCTAGAATGGTACTCAGCACATAGTAAGTGTTCTGTAAGTATTTCAGATGAATTATTATATTAGCTAGCATTCAAAATTGACATCTAACATGGCTTTGCTTTACAATGGACCTGGAACTGATTAACATATAGGGCAATACTAATGCAAACATTATCAAAGTGACTCTTTAAAAAGAAATTGATACACATCAAAAAGAGATCTTACACCTGTATTTCACTTAAATAAATCAGCTGAAAATAAGGGGAGTCATAAACCAAAATTTTAAACAGATAATACCATTTGTTAATCCACTACCACCACTCTACCAACAATATTTTCTATCCATAAAAAATTTTCATTTATTCTGTAGATTTCTATTATGTTCATTTTATCTACAAACATGAAGATAGACCACTTACTCCAATTTGCAATTGCTTAAATTGTATTTTAAATTCAATTTTTTCTGTGTTTATTTTGTGTCCTCTCTACTTACTGTATAGTACACTGTATTGATTAATGGCAAATGTATATCTTGGGCACATGCCTGGAAATCTCTAGATCTACACAAGCTTGTGGTACCGATTTCATTTTGGGGATTCTGCCTCCTCTGGACCAACTCTATAACAAAGGAAATTTTTTAAAATATCCAAAATAAAAAAGATTTCCTTAATACAAATAACTCTTGATTGTTAAAAAAAAAATGTCTAAAATTCCACTTAAACTCTCAATATTTATTGATGATAAATAAAAATGTCTTAAATTATGATTTTACTAAGTTTTTGAGAAAGCTCAAGTATTTAAAAATAACAATTAAAGGGCTTAAATTCATTAAACATTTCAGATTGTTTTCCCTCCATACTTATATGTATTTATTGTCTTTTTTACTATCTATTAAGGGAAAGTCACCAGTTTCAAAGATCACAATGTTTTCAATCACATATATGTCACAATCACATATATTTTCCAGAACTCTTTATTCCAGTGTCAAGCTACTTGAATGCTCCAGATAGATAAACCTGTTTTATTTAGATACAAGTTATCAGGACAACATTATTTTTAATTCAAATTAAATATTTTCTGAGGATTATTTATTGGGTGTTTTATCTCTAAAATTTACCTGAATTTGCTTTTTCTGTGAATTTCCGAGATATACTGCATATGGTTAAAGACCAAAGATATAGTAAGTGCTCCCCTTTTTCCCAGGCTAGAGCCTCTATAATAACACAGAGTCGATATAAATTAGATTTAAAAGTTTATGCCCAAGGGAAGTGTTTCCTATTAACTAGCAATGTATACAATTAAACTTAAAGCATGGTCATAGTGTTTTAATCAGGAACGCTAAGAGTCATTTCTGTCCTGTGGGGTAATAAATGAAGGCAAAAGCGATTGAACATGCTTTCTGATGTGCTAAGTGATATATGGGCTCTCCTGAGTCACCAAATTGAAAGGGCCACATGCTTAGTTAATCAACATTGCACAGTCATATTGAGAGAGAGGTGATAAATTTAACAGATGTTATACTCACAGGGGTCAGGGTAAAATGGACTTGATCCACCACCTCAGTAATTAAAGAGATGTCTTTAAATGCCTATTATCAAATGCCTGACTATAAAAGAGAATTAATTTTTTTATTCTCAGTCATTCACTGTAAGTGGATTTAGTAATACTATCAACCACAGTGGTCGAAGCTGGCCACTGATTAATATGTACTGACTAATATATTGACAATTAGGGAGAAAATCAGATCCTGGGTGACCAGTTAATGTATTTCCTTCCAGACTTTTCAGAGCTGATTAGAACAAAACCACATCCAGAGAAAACCGTTAAGACTACACTCAAATTGCTGATCCTGTAGGCTTTTCTCCTTCAAGAATAAGCCATGCATTCTCTGCCTAGAAATGCTACATTTCTTGCACACAATCTAAGTGCAAAAGGATGAAAGGAATTCTCAGCTCAAATTCAGTCACCTTCCATTTCAATTATGTATACCACAACTTCCTGTGTTTGCAAATTTGTTTGAATGCGCAAGTGATATTTCTGGAGTTACAAGTTTGATGCCTGTTTTCTCATGATAGCATGTTTTCTGTTCTGAGATTCCAGTTACCATTTAACTTTTTTTAAGCATAGAAGTTGAATTAAATAGCATATATGGATTATTCCTATTAATGAAGAGAATAGGGTTTCTTTAGAGGTCTTTATGGTTCAACACATTTGAAATTCTTTTCAATTTCCATCATCTCTGTCTACTACCATCAGGTCTACAGTTGTAATGTTGCTATTTGGTTAGTTGATTGTAGTTTAGCCATAAAAGAATGGTCTCTTGGAAGATGATCATTTCCCTTTCTTTCATGACTCTTTAGAACAAGAGAAGAAAGCCCTCGCTCTTTTCCTCTCCCCTCTGTATCCTCAGTATTGGCTGGAAAAATACACTCATAAGTAAATCTAAGGAGAGGAAAGAAGGAAACATCTCTTTTCTCATCCAATGCCATATCCTGGGCAATCCTCCCAATTCTAAATCTGCACTTGATAAACCACCACTTGGGTTGAACTTCAAACCCAAGAGTGATTGGAATTAAAAATTGGGGCTCCACTTTACTGATAACCATGTTCACAAAGTAAATTATTTCTGCAGCAAATCAGTTTGAAGATATTATTTTAAATATTTCCATCCACTGTCTTACCTAGTCTCTTTTATGTCACTATCTCACGAGTCAGCCCAATCCCTTTGAGCCTGTTTACTCCATAGTAAAACAAAAATTAAAATTATACCCACTCTATCTCCTTTCACATTCTCTTCTTACTTTTATGGTTAATAATAAATTAATTAATGTCCCATGTCAAAAAAATATGAGCACGTATAAAGTGTTAAAAACCTCTTCGTCCCAAACACTCTCTCTCAGAAACCCAACTCCTCCGACTTATCTTCTGTTAACTGCCACCTATTATAAAAAGAAGCAGGCCATGATTGAAAAGAATGAAGCATAGGAAATCTTGGAGTAACATTCCAGGAGGGTGAAAATGGAAAGAAACATATGTGGTATAATGTAAATGCACCATTCTACACCTTGGTCTTTGCTTTTTATTTAGTTCTGTACTTTATGGCATACAATACTCCTATTTCAGTATCTCAATATCTGACATACCTTCACGAAATTTCATTGTATGAATGTAACAAAATTTATTTAACTCCCTGTTGATGTACATCAGGGTAGTTTTAAATTTTGGTAGATATTATTAAAGACCTTCCATAAAGATGTAAATCTATACTTTTACTCAAGACCACCTTTAGAGCTGGGCAACCAGGACTCCTACTCTAAACTACATTTTAGAGGGCTCCTTTGGTCCTGCTCTAAGCATGGCTCTGCCAAAAATGGGAGGAAACCTCAGAACTAAGGGAACATGTCCACCCAGGACCTATATTCTCTATTCCAGGTAATACTCTGAGTATCTGGGGCTGTAGAATTTTCTGTCCAAACACACCTGAACCTGCTTCCAGAGACTGGAAGGGTCTGTTCCCTGAATCTGTTCTTCTTGGGATGGAATGCAAGTGACACTCTGAGGTTTGACAGGTGGCCAAGGAGGGTTATGAAGATGGGTGTGGGTGGATGGAGCTCGATGGCCACACATGTGTTGCCAGGCCCCTTCTGGTGAATGATTACATAGGGCTGGGACATGAACAGGGGCAGACTGAAAGCTGGCAGCTTATATTCCATTCTTGTCCCATAACTTTAAGAGCTCATCTGCTCTCGCTAACAGGACCTAACAGTTTTTGTTTCCAGAATCCTTGCTATCAGTTAGTATTATAATTTTTTTTCATTTTTGCCAGTCTGAGAATTTTTAAAAAACATATTTTATTGTATTTAAATTAGCATTTATTTAGTTCATATTTTCACATACTTATAGGCCATTTCAAGTTTTTTCCAATATACTGCCTATTTTATTGTTTGCCCATTTTAAAAATCAGAATCAAATTAATAGGTTCCAGTTCAAGGTGGCAGCATAGAAGGATCCTGAACTCATCTACTCATCTTCTCTCATAGACACACCAAATCCACAGCTATATATGAAACTGTTTACTCTCGAAAAAAAAAACAAAAAACAAAAAACTAGATTAGCAACCCCTACACATCAGGCAAACAAGAAAAAACCCACACCCACATCAGAGTGGGTAGGAGAGGCTGAGACACGATCTCTCCATAAACTCCACTCTCAGTGCAGCAACCCACAATTGGGAGGAAATGCAACTCAAGCTCCTCCCTGAGGAGCAAAGGATTTGAACCCCACATTTGGCACCCCAACTTTCAAGACCTTCACCTGAGAGATGAACCCCCAAAACACACAGCTTTGAAAGTCAATGGGACTTGCACCCATGAGTTACACAAACCTGTAGTGAACTGAGAAACGGTTCTTAAAAGGTTCATGCATGCAGACTCACCTACCCTAGGGCCAGCTGACTGCTAAGTAGCCAGAATTTCTGTGAAAGAAACTTATTTGATTATGAGAAACATATGGCCTGAAGGGCAAACATCTAATTTAACACACATCTAGGGGTCTACGGAAATACTCTCCAAACATGGAGGCCAGTGGGCACCATCTTTGCACTCTCCCTCTGCCTCACTCCAGCTAGCATGTATCACCTGGAGAGAGATTACACCCTCGTCTGGTGCTCCAATTTATATGGCTGCCACCCAGGTGACACGTCTAGGTCTCCTGGCTCTGGTGGTCAGCAAGACTTACATTTGTGGGTCCCACAGGACTGTAACAAACAGAGAAACTGTTCTTAACAGGCTACCATCCCCCGGGCACAGCAGAGAGGAAGCACCTAAGGAGACCAGTTTTTCTGTGAAAGAGATCTGCAGCCTGAGAGGTAGGCTTCTAATTATACACACACCTAAGGGTCAACTGAAATCCTCTCCAGAGACCTTGGAGGGTAGGCAATATCTTCACGCTCTCCCTCTGCCATGCTCCAGAGTGCCAGTATCTCCCCAAAGGGAGCTTATGCACATTTGGTGCCCCAGTTTTTGTAGTGGCTGCCCAGGGGATGACCCTTGATTGACTGGCTCTCCTGGCCAGTGAGGCTAGCATTCCTGGGCCCCATGGCACTATAACAGATGGAGAGACAGTTTCTGATCAGCTGCCACCTCCAGGAAACAGTCAGAGTGCTGACTGAAACACATCACTATTCTTTCTGTGAAAGGCCTACTTGCTTGTCCTGGAACTTTGGCCTGAAAGTCAAATTTCTGGTTTGGCACACATTTAGGAGCTGGTGAAGTGCTCTCAGGGGATGGAGGCCAGTGGACACCATCTTTGTTCTTTCCTTCCTCCTTGCTCCAGGTTGCTGGTATCTCTCAGAAAGGTGTTTGTTCACTAAGCTAATCTAGCACCCTGAATTTTAAGAGTGCCACCCAGGGGACACCTCAAGATCACCTGGCCCTCAGGGTCAGTCGGGCTTATACTCCTGATCCCACAGGATTGTATATATTTGCATACTTTAAAAGCTGCTGCCTGAGGGTCTGGCTTCCAATCAGCCTAAATCTAGGTGCTGTCTGAGATCCTCCCCTTTGGGACTTACAGGGCTTGGCACAACCTTAACTACAGGGAGGCACTAAAAATAAAGTAGGCCACTTGGGCAATGACAAAGGTTTGAGAGATAACCAAGAGCTATAGCAAAGTTGAATAACATTCATCTCCTACCCAAAGCAACTCCTTCAAGACTGAAATCATATCAAGCAGATTTTCTGATCACAACAGTACAAAGCTAGATATAAATTACAAGAAGAAAACTGGAAAATTCACAACAATGTGAAAATTAAACAACATGTTATTAAACAACCAAAAGGCCAGAGAAGTAACCAAAACATAAATCAAAAAATACCTGTGATAAATGAATACGGAAAATAACATCAAAACTTATAGGATTTAGCAAAAGCAGTAATGAGAAGGAAATTCATAGCAACAAATGCCTACATAAAGAAACAAGAAAAAAATCTCAAACAAATAAATTTATTCCTCAAGGAACTAGAAAAAGAAGAACAAATAGAGTCCAAAGTTAGTGAAAGAAAGGAAATAAAGATCAGAGGAGAAATAAATAAAATAACTAAAAAGAGAATAGAAAAGATCAATGAAACTAAGAGGTGTGTTTCTGAAAGATAAACAAAATTGACATATTTTTGGCTAGACTCACCAAGAAAAAGAGATGACTCAAATAAACAAAATCAGAAATGAGAGAGGAAAGATTAACACTGCTATCAAAAAATATATAAAGTATTATATGACACTACTATGATTGCTTCTCAGCCTTTTAGCTAAGATAAAGTGAGGGCATTATGCTAACATTGGACAACCTTGAAGATATGGATAAATTCTTAGAAATATACAATCTACTAAGAATTAATTAGGAAGAAACAGAAAATCTGAACAGACTGATTACCAGTGAAGTGATTGAATCAGTAAGAAATAAAACCTTCCAACAAACAAAAGTCCAGGACCAGATGGCTTCACTGGTGAATTCTACCAAATATTTAAACAGGAATGAATATCAACCCTTCTCAAACTTTTCCAAAAAGAAAAGAAGGGAACACTTCAGAATTCAATTTATTGGACCAGCATCACCCTTATACATAACCATTGAAGGATACACCAAGAAAAGAAAATTACAGGCCAATATCCCTGAAGAACATAGATGACAAAATACTTAACAAAATATTAACAAAGCAAATTCAACAATAGATTAAAATGATCATGCACCATGATCAAGTGGGATGTATTCAGGGATGTAGGGATGGTTCAACATCCACAAGTTAATCAACATGATACACCACATTACTAAAATGAAGGATAAAAATCATATGATCAACTCAACAGATACAGAAAAAGCATTTGATAAAATTCAACATCCATTTAAAATAAAAACTCTCAACAAAGTGGGTATAGAGGGGAGGTTCCTCAACATAATAAAGGTTGTATATGATAAGCCCACAGCTAACATCATGCTCAATGGCAAAAAGCTGAAAGCTTTTCCTTTAAGATCAGGAATAATACAAGGATGTCCATTCTTGTCACTGTTATTCAACATAGTATTGTAAGTCCTAGCCAGAACAATTATGAAAGAAAAAGAAATAAAAGGCATCCATATTGAAAAGATAGAAGTAAAATTGTCACTTTTTAGAGATGATATATATTGAAAATTCTAAAGACTCCATTGAAGAACTGTGAGTACTAATAAACAACTTAGTAAAGTTGCAGATACAAAATCCATATACAAAAATCAGTTGCATTTTTATATGCTAACAAGTAACAAAAAGAGAAATTAAGAAAACAATCCCTTTTATAGTTGTATCAAAAAGAATAAATTTAACCAAGTAGGTTAAAAACCTTTACACTGAAAACTATAAGACATTGATTAAAAAATTGTAGAAGACATAAATTAATGGAAAGATATGTCACGCTCATGGATTGGAAGAATCAGTGTTGTTAAAATATCCATTCAACCCAAAGCCATCTACAGATATGCAATGCAATTTCTATCAAAATTCTAATGGTGTTTTTTTCACAGACATAGAACAAATAATCCCCAAATTTCTATGAAACTATGAAAGATTCTGAAAAGTCAAAGCAATCTTGAGAAAGAATAACAAGGCTAGAGGCTTCATGCATCCTAATTTCAAACTATATTACAAAGCCATAGTAACCCAAACAGTATGGTATTGGCATAAAAACAGACACATAGATCAGTGAAACAGAATAGAGAGCCAAGAAATAAACTCACACATAAAGAGTCAATTAATATGACACAGGAGCCAAAAATATAAAATGGGGAAAGGACACTCTCTTAAATAAATGGTGTTGGGAAAACTGGACCTCAACCTGCAAAAGAATGAAAAGGGACCACTACCTTACACCATACACAAAAGTTAACTTGGAATGGATTAAAGACTTGAGTGTAAGACCTGAAACCATAAAACTCCTAAAGGAAAACATGAGTACTTTGACTTTGGTTGATGATGACTTTTTGTTTGTTTGTTTTGACACCAAAAACAAAGGCTACAAAAGCAAAAATAAGCAAGTGGGACTCTACCAAACTAAAAACTTCTACAAAGCAAAGGAAACTATCAACAAAATGAAAAGGTAACCTACTGAACAGGAAAAAATATTTGTAAATTGTAATATTTGTAAATATTTGCAAATTGTAATACTGTAATATTTCAAATATTTGCAAAAATATTTGCAAATATTTGCAAATTGTATATCTGATAAGGGTTTGATAAGGGGTTAATTTCCAAAATATATAAAGAATTTAAACAACTCAACAGCAAAAAAAAAAAAAAAAATTAAAAAGTTTAAAAAATTGGCAGAGGATCTGCATAGGCATTTTTCCAAAGAAGACATACAAATGGCTGGAATGTACAAGAAAAGGTATTCAACATCACTAATCATCAGGGAAATGCAAATCAAAACCACAATGAGATAGCACCTCACACCTGGTAGAATGGCTAGACGCAGAAAGCCAAGAGATAACAAACTGGGAAGATGTGGAGAAAAGGGAACACTTGTACACTGGGAATGTGAATTGGTACATCCACTGTGGAAAAAAGTATGAAGTTTCCTCAAAAATATTAAAAATAGAACTACCATGTGATCCAGCTATTCCACTTCTGAGTATTTATCCAAAGAAAATTAAAACGCTAACTCAAAAAGATATTTGCACCCCCATGTTCATTGCAGCACTGTTTACAATAGCTAAAACATGAAACAACCCAAGTGTCCATTGATGGTTGAATGGATAAAGAAGTTGTGGTACATATATACAATGGAAGACTACTCAGCCAAAAGTAAGATGGAGATCTTACTGTTTGTGAAAACATGGACAGACCTTGAGGGGATTGTGCTAAGCAAAATAAATCAGACAGAGAAAGACAAATATCGTATAATTTCACTTATATGTGGAATCTAAAACAAAACACCAAACTCATATATACACAGAACAGACTGGTGGTTGTCAGAGGTGGTGGGTTTGGGAGGGGGTAAAATGAGTGAAGGTATGAAATAAATAGTTATGAAATAAATAGGTAATGGAGATATAATGCACAGCATAATGATGATAGTTATTAATACTGTATTGTATACTTGAATGTTGCTCAGAGAGTAGATCCTAAAAGTTCTCATCACAAGAAAAAAATATTTGTAACTATGTGTGGTGATGGATGGTAACTAGACTTATTGTGGTGACATTTCACAGTATACACAGATACTGAATCACTATATTGTAATCCCCAAACTAATATAGCATTATATGTCAATTATATCTCAATAAAAGAGCAAAGTAATAGTTATTAATCTGTTCTATATAATTTATCTCTTGTATATAATTTTTTCATTTTGAGAATGTTATAAATGTTTGATTCTTGTACGTAGGACATACCTGAGTTTTAAATCTCACAGCATTTTACCTTTTAATTGGTATGTTGATCTCATTTATATGTATGTGATAATGAATATATTTGACCTTCAGTCTACATACTTGGTTTTCTTTTCAGATTTTTAATTACTCGTTTGTTTTATTGTTATCCATCTCTTGTAGTGATATCTGTATCTTCTTTCTTCCCTCCTCTTAGAAATTGCAGTGAGTTAAAATCCATTCTTAATTTTCAACTAGTTTTCCTTCAGAATTTTAAATCATATGCTTAAAACTCAGTTTTCTAAGTTATAAAGTTTAGAAAGCATCTATTGTTTCCACGTTATGAAAGGTTAGATACACATTTCTCTAACATTTCTCCTAGTTTATTACTTTTATATTTTGATCTTTATGAGCTTATATTCTGATTTCTAAACATAATATGCCTACAAATCTTTACCTTCCTTTTACATTTATATGAATTCAAAATGCACAGGCAGTTTTTGATACTATTGCTTCCCCATTTCCCAGTGTTCTTGTTGTTTTGTTTTGCTTTAAATTTTAACTTTTCAGTTGTGCAACAGATGTCAAAACTGGCCTTAGCACTTTTCAACTTCTCCCATAAGACATGAGTCTATGTCTTTATCTCTTAGAATATGCTTTAACCAGTGGAATGCTGTGGAGGGATACCATGTGGATTCTGGTCCAAGATCTCAGGAGTCCTTGCAATTTCTTCTCTTGTGGTACTTTTGGGACCCCTACCACCACCACCTGCAAAAAAGTCTGGGGTAGTCTTGTGGATGGTGAGAGACATGTGACCCATTACCCTCACTGGCCCAGCCAACAGCCTTCCAACCATCAGACATTTGAGTGAGGCCATCCTGGATCATTCAACTGCCAGGAGACATGTAGCTAAAAGCGGATGCCTGAGAGCCCAGAGACATTGATCAAGTTGCCCAGATCAGAAAGACTGTTCAACCTACACACAGAACCATGAGCTAAATAAGGACTACAGTTTAAAGTGAGTACATTTTGGGGTGATTTGTTTCATAGCAAAAGCAAACTGATACAGGTTGGTTGACAGAATTCATAATTAAGATTTTTTCCTCAGCAGTGTCTCATGGGTACTATACTCTCTGAGTCCTTGTTTAAGAAAGGACTGTTGCCTTTATTAATGAATAAAAATGTAGCTGGTTATTAAATTTTAGAATCATAATTTTTTAAACTCAGAATTCTGAAGACGTGCTCTACCATCTCTTGATATGGCATACTGCTATGAAGAATCTGAGTTTAGCCTAATTTTTCCTCTTGAAGGTAACTACTTTTTCTGATGGATGACTGCAGTACTCTTTATTTAATCTTGAACATTAATATTTATGCCATATGACCCCTCAGGGTTGATAATTCTACTTTCTTTTGGAACATGGTATTCCAAGTTTAAATTTATAAATTCAGTTCTTCTTTCATATATGGAAAGTTTTATTACTTTTTGGTATTCATTTCAGCCTCTAATTCAAAGATAACAACTACGCAAATGTTGCATCTCCACTCTCTCGTCTTTATGGCTAATCACTTTCATTGTTTTATCTATGTAATTGCCTCAAACATGTTCTTGCTTCCACATTATCTAGCAGTAAGGGTACAGAGCTGAAAGGAATAATTAATTTTATACAGCCTGGACTCCTAGTAAAGAGAGATAGCTGGGGCAGGAGGTCTGTGCCTCAGTTTCCTCATTCATAGAATATAGAGAATAGTAATACTAACTAATGGAAGTCTTCTGAGTAGTCAGTGAGCCTTATAAAAGTAAGACCCTCAGAAGAGTTCCTAGTATGTAGTAAGTAAATATTAGCATTAAGCAATTAAGTGTTTATTACCATTATAAATTATCACTGGCTCTTTCTTCATCATGTTTTCTTCTTATTGCTTCCAATATGGTTTTAATTTTTGTAAAGACCTTACTATTATCTTCAATTTCTTTCCATAGCTCACCCACCTCACTTTTTCAATTTGTTCTATTTTTCTGTTCTCTTTTAACTCTTTTCCAACTTCTCTGGTATTTTGTCCTTTTTTTTTTCCTTCGAGTCCCTGTTCTCTTTCATTTCCACATACTTCTTAGAATCAAATTCTACTTTTCTAATGTAAATTAAAATCATCCCACGTGCACCATTCCAAATACCACTTTGGTGATCTGCTCACTCCGAAAAGAGAAATCCCAAAACACAAAGTGAGATGGCCACCAAGTGATTTAGAATTTATTTATTGCTCAGAAACTACAAAGCTAGCTTCTGTTTCCCCTCTCTGTTCTTTCCTACCTTACCTCTACCATAGTTTTTTTTGTGTTCAAACTCCAAGCTACATAAAGTAATAAGCTTGTTTGAGACCAGATGCTACTGGTGACTCACATCCATCCACTTCTGATTTCAGCTGGAGCTCTAGTGGACAGTTCTGCGGGGGCTCAGTTTCGCTTCAGACTACCAGCACCTAATCTGAAGTGGGAACCGTGCATCCTTCTGCCTGTAGTCTCAACTCCTTCTTAGATGCTTTGAGAGCCTGTTCATCTCTCACAAGTACCGCTTGGAAGCATAGGGCAGGCAGGACCCTTGAAACAACCTTCAACCAATAAGAGACAGGACTCTGTAGATAAATGTTCTGCCTCCTCCAAGTGGAAAATTCTGAGAGGTATTCTGTACACTTCTCAGAGGTCCCAGTGGAATCTAACGCGAATTACCACAGAATCTTTGATAAAACTCTGGCTTGCCAACTTTCCCTCCATCCTTGTCTTTCCCTCCCTGACCCCTAACTCTGTGTCTGAAATCACTATCTAAATAATCTCTGCACCAAAATCCTTGTCTCAGGCTTTGCTCTGAAGAAACCCAAACTAAGACATATATCTATACAATCTCTCTTTAAGCTTTTTCCCCCCATTTCCCTGAATATGGAACTTAACCCCAAGTAATATCTCCAAACTTTTATAGCCTATTCCTGTCCCAAGTTTGTGTGATTTACACTGAAGTATTATTCCTTTGGTAACTTAGGATCAAATAAATTCAAATATTTAAAAAAATATGCATCCTGATTGAGATTTAGAGCTGTAGATGAACTTGTCTCATGCAAACAGGGGATTTTCTCCTTTTTTAAATTTTCATGGTTTTCATTTACCTAGCAGGATTTTTGTTGAGCAGATATAAATAAATTCTAAATCCCTAAAGATAAGAAATTATTTTATCTATTATCATAGAGCTTCCAAACATAATATGTGATGCTTCTGAAAAATAAAGAGGTTATAGTCAACACTAAATTCTCTTTGAAATGTATAATTCCGTGCTTGGTACTAAGCCATAGTTCCATGGTCTCAATTAGAAAAGTCAAAAAGCTTCCTTTGTCTAGAAAGTTTAGAAACCTTTAGTAATTGAAGCAGGAGAAGTAGATGATCTAAATGTTAGATGACCAAACGCAAAGGGAATTTACACTTTGTTTCTCATTACCTGAACTGTATAATCAGGGAGAAGGGTTGTGTGAATAGCAATGTCTACAAATAGGAAAACAACACATTTTAATAATTAGTTTCAAACTTCATTTCCATTTAATTTAAACTAGAATTATAAGCAAATACAGCTAGCTGCAAATTTATCTACTTTCCTTTGAAAATGCAGTTTTTATTAATATTTGCATACTTCGTAAAAAGTGTGGTAGGAAGAAATACTACAATAACAACTTTGCAACATGCTAACTGGAGATAGTGACTTAGGAGAGCAAAGAATTCTTAACTAACATTCTGTTTTGTATATTAGCATCACATGATGTTGAAAATATTTAATTCCCTGGCCACAAAAAAGATCTTAAATTTAAAAAAATATATAACTGATTTACCTAGTAAGACTAGAATTTACTTATATAATGTTTAAATGTATACAAGTTAGATCACTAAAATTCTAAATGACTTACTTATTTTATACCATTCATAGAATCTAGTTACTTAAAACTAGATTTAAAACAGCATGTCTTAAAGTAACTCATTCGTTCAGTAGTAGCATTTTTGGAATGTCTTCCACGCTATGCTAGGCAGCAGGAAGGAGAAGGGACCCTTGACTGCACAGAGCTGACAGTCCAGAGAGTATTAACATGTAAACAGGCAATCTCAACACAGAATGAGCAATGTCATGATCAGACAAAAAAAGAGACCTGTGGGAGCACCCAGGACTGTCTAATCCAGATTTATAGAATAAGAACAATTTCTCAATGGCAATCCTTATCTAATTGCCTAATAATTGAAATAAAAAGCTTTTTCTATTACAAAGCTAGTTCCCTAAAAGAGATCAAAAGAAACTATTTACCTGAAAAGTTCCACTCAGTTAGAATTATTTTGCATTTTCATGTCTTTAAATAGGCAGAGAGAGAGAGAGAGAGAATGCTTTCAGTATAAATCTGTCTTTGAACAGATTTCTTCTGAAAGTGATTTATTGGCTATGATTAGTTCTCTGTAAACATCCTAAAAGAGCAAAGTTTTAATACCTCAAATTATTCAGGAGAAAATAACCCAAATACCTTCATTAAATGCCCTTTGATAAAGGCAGAATACTGTTGTTAATCCTAATTAAAGTTCTTTATAATTTCCAAAGGACGAAGAACAAAAAATAATGACCTAAAAGAAAGACACTGATTACCTCAATGCATTATTCTGTTTCTTTAGAAGATAAATGTTATATGAAGGTAAATCAATATTGGGAAGAAGAGTTTTAGCCCACTTAACTGTACTAATATTTAATATTTATTGAGCATTAACAATATATAGGGAACTGTTTAAAATTTTAAGTTAGTCATGGTTTCTGACAAGAGATGGTTATTTTATTTTTAACTGTATTTGGGTCCCAGCCATAACTCTTATAATACCATGCATTCTCTATTAGAGATCTAAATGTTAATTGTTATAGAATTGTTAAATTCTTTACAGGTGACTTTAGACAGATCAACTGCCATGTGTTCACAGCCCCTAAACATCAAACATAGTGATAGATAAAACTATTAGCATAAAATTATTTAAACATATAGAAAACTCAATGTAGTCTATTTTTAAAAAATTAATAGCAAGTTTGCAGGATAAAAATCAACATGCAAAATTCAATTTCATTTCAATATAATAGTAACAAGCAATTGGACATGGAACTTTTATAAAACAATATCATTTTCAAATAATCAGACATATATCTGACAAATACTGCAAGGTCTAAACACTACAATATAGTGCCGAGAGAATTAAAAGAATAAATCAATGGAGAGTTATACCATGTTCGTGAGTCAGAGGATGAGATGTTGTTAAGAGGTTGATTCTCTCAAATTGATCTATAGATTTAATACAATCTCAATCCAAATCCTATTAGGCTTTTTGGTAGAAATTGACAAATTGATTCTAAAACCTTCATGGAAATGCCAAGGATGTAGACTAGCCAAAATAACTTGGAAAAGAACAAAGTTGTAGAACTAGCAACACCTGATTTCAAGGCTTCTTATAAATCTAGAGTAATCAAGACAGTGTGGTACTGTTGTAAAGACAGAAAAGTAACTCAATGGAACAGAATGAAGATTCCAGAAATATACCCACACAAATATGGAAAACGAATTTTCAACAAAGTTGCAAAGACAATTCAGTAGGGAAAGGACAGTCTTTTCAAAAAATCGTGCTGGAAACATTGGATGTACATATACAAAAAAATCAACTTCACTATATACCTCATATCTTATACCAAAATTAACTCAATTGATCATGAACAAAAAAATTAAAAGTATAGGAGAAAAATCTTTGTGACCTCAGGACGGGCAAAGGTTTCTTAGATGCAGCACCAAAAGTGTAATCCATAAAAGAAAAACTGATACATTGGAATTCATAAAAATGTGTTCCCTCTGAAATATACAGTTAAGAAAAGGAAAAGACAACATAAATGGGAGAAAATATTTGTAAATCATATATCTGATAAAGGAATTGTATCTACATGTATAATGTCTTGAAACTGTACCCTTTAAACATGTACAATCTATTGTGTGCCAGTTATACCTCAATAAGACTGTTTTGAACATTTACTGGAATATTATTCCTCATTAGGTAAAGTGCATTCTATAATGTCACCTTCTGCTTTTCTGGTATGGATTGTTCCCATATTTCCCAGAATAAAATAAAAAGCAGCTTGCAAAATTCATTCTAAGCAGTTTTCAGGCAGTTTTCTGGAGTCTGAGAAAATTTTGCAAACAGGAATGAAAATGTGTGCTGCCTTTTCATGAGTCTCTTCAGAGGAATTCTTATCCTCAAATGAGCATTAACCTGGGAAAGTACAATAATCAGACCTAGTTTTTAACCAAGTTCCAGAACAGTTTTCCTTAACTCATTTTCTCGTCTCAATGTTACCCACTATGCCCTTAGGTAGAAATAATTTCCACCTATTCAGCCTTTCTCTTATCAATACTACATTTTAAAGATTGGCTTTTCCTAGACTATTTGGACAATGGACAAAGAATTTCATTACTAAATGTATAAACTTCCCTTGTGTCAGCAAGGACATCCTACAATATAAATAAAGACTATACTTCTAATCCATCACCTTATCTGAACTCCTGCACCAGCAAAGAAACAACATAATCATGTACTAAAAACTCTCCTTTAGCCAACCATGAGGAATAGTAATGTGTCTACTGAGCACCAGGGAATTACAGAGCAAATATATTTGCATGTAAATCATGGATACATTTATAAATTTAATAAAACCAAGCAACAAATCATGCAATGAAATTGGGAATCAAACCAGGTGGGAATTGGCTTTAAGTGTCCAAGGACAGAAAGAATTATTGACAGAAAAAGTTCCAGTGTGAGTATAAGGTACACTGACTACCTGAGGACAAATATTTATCAAACCCATTCCTATATGAGAGACACACACACACACACACACACACACACACACACACACACACACACACAGAGAGAGAGAGAGAGAGACAGAGAGAGACAGAGACAGAGACAGAGACAGAGAGACAGAGAGACAGAGAACATGAGAGCGAGTTTCTTTCCAAGATGAATGTGACTGAACCATTCCACATATGAAGCATGGCACTTAAACTCTGAATGTGTTTACCCAGAATGACTTGCAATACACTTGTAATACCACTATTGTCACTTAGCTTCTGTATCTAGAAATGAGAGTCAAGGAAAAAGGATCAAGCCAGGGAAGTTTGATGAGTTTGGTTATCTAAAAGTAGTTAAACTTTCATTCAAAATAAAACCCCATAGAATCTACACCTTATATCATGAAAGCAGATAAAAATACAAAAGACTTGTGTTTTTATTTTTTCAAAGCATATAAGTTTTTACTTTCATGCAATTTTAGGATCCTGTAAAACCAACCTTCATTCAATATATCAAGACACTCTCTAATCTATTTAAAGTGGCAAGGCATTTTCAGCACCAGGCCAGAGGGTTAATGTCATGGCAAGAAAAGCCATAATAACTCAAGTACAATTTTTATGTGATACACTCAAAGGAATTATTGTAATGAATGAGACATTTCTGTAAGTACTAGGGGGCATTTTCAAATGGAAAATGGTTTAACATGAAAACATAATTAAATTCCAGACAAAATGAGTCAAAAATAATTTAACAGCATTCTTATTATACAGTTAGTTTATTTGTTCAATCCACTTAATTTATGAGAGTCCACATGGTAAAAATAAATAAATAAGTCTAAGACAATGGCAGCCTTATGAGAAGCACAGCTATTCTGGTCACCCTCAGCTTATTTCATCTTTTCCCATGGAGAAGATGACCCCAAGACATTTAAATCATCCTAGTTATTGATTAACCCAAAGGCAAGGTCTTTTGTATGAAAAAGGCATTGAATGAAAAGTCCAGTCATAGATATAAACACAGATAAGTCAGAGCTTTCTGAATCTGTTTTTCTCTACATAAAATGGAGATCAGGTAAAAATATACAGTCTAAAATTCTACATTCACACGTTGCTCAGGAAATACCAACCAAAAAGAGAAATGGTATAGGGAAAAAGGAAAGAACATGTTAACTCTTAAATGAAAGACATTATAGAATTCAAAACTTAATTATAAGTAATAAATCCTATATTTTTCTATACACTTTTTTTCAAGCTCCTCTGTTTTAAATTACCCAATAAAATGTACAATTGCATGTGACTCTAGATAAAATATTAGCATCTAAAGGATCTTAGATGATTTCTAAATCAAAATATGACTCTTCAAAGTCCTGTCTTAAACCCTCCAGAGTATCTCTACTGCCAAAAATAAAGTTCGAATGTCCTTCATTCAAAGCCCTTCACGTGGTGTGGTCATCTCCTTTTATAGCTGCATTTCTCAGTTTCCCCAGCAGCCCCTGACTCAACTGTGCAGGGAGGACACTTGCTCACTGTTTCTTAGATAAACCACACACTTTCATGTTTTTTTTTTCTCTTTTCCACTTGGCAAGTTCTTATCTTTCCACTCAGCTCTAATGTCACCTCTGCTGTGAAGATTTCCCTGATCATTTCCTGTAAAGATGGTTGTTCCCTCTCTGCTCACAGTGTAGTGAAAAGAACCAGAGGATCCAGAGTCCAGCATGAATCCAAAATTTCCAGCTTTCACCCACTGATCATCTGAACCTGAGTAGCTTACCAAATTCCTCTAATCTTTGTTTTCTTATCTTCAAAGTACTTTAGTTCAGCAATTGCTTTATTATGTAATATGAGAGCCAGATACTATAACGTACATAAACTATGTAGACCAGAACCTAGTACATAATAGATTCGTAATGAATGATAGCTATCACTATTAGTATTCCTCACTACTCTACATAAGAGTTCACTGTCATTATTTCACTTATGTCTGTACCCCACACTAGACCATCAGAGGGAGGGGTCATATTTAATCTTCTTTGGATTCTTAACAGCTAGCATAGTGCTGGCAGAGAGTCGTCACTACCTGAAGAATGGACAGATGGAAAGATGGATGAATATGCCATAGAGTACAACACTTTATTTTACAGCAGAAGAAACCAAGGCCCAGCCTATTTAAGAGATTTGCTGTAGGCCACACTTCTAGTTAGTGAAAGAAAGAATGCAATAGAGCAGAAGCAGAGAGGATTTAGTTACCAGGATTTTTCCAATTTGGAACTGCATTTCCTCCACTCAATGCTTTTTGGATGAGGTTGTATATTAGGTAGGTCTGCTTTCCTCCAATATCTGCAAGTCATGTGACTCAGGCTGACCAATAGGACCACCCCTCTTCCTCTCTGCACTACTGTGATTAGTTCAGGGGTGGAATTATAGCTCAAGCAAGGCCATGAGAGTTCTTTAAAAGTCACTACTCTCCTTAGACGGATGCTGCTCTGAGACCAAAACTTAGCTAAATGATAGAGTGGAAAGCAAAAGAGGAATAGAATAAATGTTGACATCACTGGAAACTCTCAGGCAGCAGCTGAAGCTCCTTGTATTTCCACTGTTTGTTTGACCAGTACAAGTTGAGTTTCTAGCATTTGCAATCATAAGGATCCTAACACAATTTTTTTCCTAATTTCTAGACCCATTTTCTTCCTGTATAACTTGATGTCTGCTAAATAACTACCAAATAATGTAAAATACCAACAAAGACAAGTAGCAGTACACTAAACCAAGTGTTTCATTTCTAATGACAAACCTGATGCATTTAACCTCAGTATCCACCAATTAATAGAGTGCCAAAAATTTTAATTAGATGATATTGCTAAAACTTGCTATTCCAAATATGACCCCTTACCACTTATAGAAATCATTTTTTTAATTGGAAAATTACAAGATTTGCCAGTTTTACTTTGTGTACAATTCTTACACAAGAGCATTTAACCCTGAGCTACCAACAGGTTTGATATTTTAAAACATATCTGTTTCACACAGTGCTATCAACACAGCCCTCTCCCTATCACTTACCCTTGTGGAAACATTTCATTAATATAATATGTTTTCATATATTAATATTTCATTATTATAATATGTTTTCATATATTAATATAATATGTTTTCAAAACAGAAATATAAAATGACTATTCTATCAGTGGAATACATTAAACTAGTTTATTAAAGACAAAATTTCAAAAGTCAAAATCTAAATCATTTTCTTACAGACCAATTTATTTACCTCCTAGGTGACAGATCGATTTTACATCTTTGACCTAAATATAGTTTAAACTCCTGCTGATTTACAGTGCAGGCTGGAATTTAATAAATGTCCTTTATAAATAAGTTAGGTATACACAATGTGGCATTGATGGTTGAAATTTAAAACAAACTACCATTAAGTTCCCTTATAGTTCTAGTATTTTATTGTTCTACAAAGCCTTGAATTATTTTGTTAAACTTTATTCACTATTTAATAAAAATCTTTCAGGTAAGAAAAAATATGGAATCCAATGTATTAAAGTACCGATATCAAAAATCAGAACACTTAGGCCAATTTACCCAGAAGAACTGTCCAAAGCTTAATCTCTATCAATTATCCTTTCAAAAACTGAATGTTGGATTAAGATGTGAAAATCTTAATGAAATATTTATCCTAATAAATATTGAAAAATATTATGTAATAGTGTTCTCATTAAACTCTTTCTAAAACAACTATTTTAAATACCCTGTCCTACAGAGAATATTTTTAGTTCCTCAGTCATTATTCTTGAGTAATTTTAACTGAGAACTAGACACTCATTTTCTCTTTAAATAGCTCCACCTTTCTTAATTTACTCTAAAAAATTGTGCATGGTGAAGTAATATTTAAGGCATTAATTCACGTGTTTCTTTCTTCCCCTTAGTCCTCTCATACCCCATCACTCTTATGCAACACTCATTGCCTTAGGATGGATTTGTCACAGCAAAACCAAAGAACAAATGAGTCAGATTATTGGCTTTCAACCTAATATACCAAAATCCAGGTATGAAACAAATAAAACTGGAAGAATACTTGCTGTACAGTTTTTTCCCATTCAAGAGGATTTTCCTGGAAAGTGTTGTGGAGAAAGCCATAGTTAGATGTTAATGACAATCTCTAAAGAAGGGAATTTATACCCTGACTCTCTCCTGAGTCAAACATCTGGTTTGGGGGTTGGAGAAATGGAGAGCTGAGAATGACAGAACCTCAAATAAGTCTGGAGTTTTGAGAGTACAGAGGACAACTTCTCTTTTCCCCAGTAAAGCTCCAGGAATTTTTCCAGCCTTCTAGAGAAATCTGAGGTCCAGATGATGAGGAACAGTGGCTTAGAAATGTCTCCAGAAGGACTCCAGGAATCTCATCCTGAGGACAGACTCACAGAGCCTCTAAAGGCTCAGCCCAGAGAGGCAGGTGGTGAGGACAGAGGGTTACAGAGCAGCAGATACCAGCATGGACTGGTAACTGGAGAACAGGCAGGACTTAGAATATACAACAAACACCAGTGTGGAAGGCCTGCTGACTGGAGGTAGGATGGAGGAGTAGATGATGATGCAGCAGTGGGTTTCTAACCGGGACTGATTGCACCCAAATGCCTGGTATTTCCTGACCTTTCGCCCCACCAACACCTGATACTATGTTGGCCCATTAGAACTTACATGGAACCTCAAAGAGATGAGGGTGTATTAGCTAACTGTTGCCCTGTAGCAAATGATCATAAATTTAGGGAACTTAACACCTATTAGTTCACTGTTCTATGGGACAGAAGTCTACAGCAGCCACACTGAGGTTTTTGCTCAGGATATCACAAGCCTGACATTCAGGTGTCTGCCAGGCTGAGTTCTTGTCTGGAGGCTCAGGAAGGCTCTGCTCCCAAGCCTACTGAGGTTGTTGACAGAATTCAGTTCCTTGTACCTATAGGACTAAAGCCTGTTCCCAACTGGCTGTCAGCCAGGAACTGCTCTCAGTTCATAGAGGTTAAACAGGTGTATCACTCTTAGTGTAACTGACACCATCTTGGTTCCTCCTGTACTTCCACTGACCCTACCCAGGACTGTACTGTGTGGGAAATTACTTCTCTGCTGTCAAGGGCTTTGCAGTTAATAGATATTATTTATTTTTCTTAGGACTAGGTGGCATCTATGCTCTGTTAGTCCCCAAATAATGAAGTCCCCAAACATTCGCTGACATGTTTCCAGTACCCACGAGACTAGTTACCCATTCATAAATCTTGACTTAGGAACATACTTCCGGTCTCCAAACACATACCCCCGTATGCTAGGTTAACTATGAAATTGTCCCAGTGGCCCCTCGGCGGTGCACAGTGCAGCTACAAGTGCTTCCGGATCATTCTCTGCCTGATCCCACCCTGTGAGTAAGTTACCCTATAATAAACTGATGCATTGATTATATGGAGCTGCCACCCTCATTTTTTGGTCTCTATATACCTTCTCAGTTCAGCAGGTACTTTTTGTTCCCTCTACCCTCCAACAACAGACCACTCTCAGCTCTCAGAGCCTGCCAGCATTCCTTGCCATGTGGCCCCTTCCATCTCTCAAGCCATTCATGAAGAATCTCCCTCACATCAAATCCTTCTCAAGCTTCAAATCTGATCTGTCTGTCTCTGATGTCTAGACCCATATTTAAAGGGCTCATGAAATTATGCCAGACTCACCAAGATAATCTCCCTTCCTTAAAGCCAATTAATTTGTGACCTCAACTATATCTTCAAAATCTATTCACAGCAGTACCTAGATTAGTGATTGACTGAATGACTGAGAAACATGTGACCTCTAGAGGGCAGGAGCCCTGGAGGCTATCTTAGAATTCTGCCACCATAGAGGGGGAGAAGTAAATTGGCCTAGGAAATCTGGAAGTCACTTAGAAACCTCTAATTGAGTATGTTTATGCTGAACTGACTAGGATAAAGTTTCTAGTCATCTTTAGTGGAATACAGGTCAAGAAAGAAATGAATCAATCTTGGAAAATTTCTTTAAACATCGTTCTGTATTACACACACCAGAGTTTGTAACTCATGTTATCTGTACCCGCTCATATTATACCTTGTTTTGTTGTACTTCGCTTTATTGCACTTCACAGATATTGTGTTTTTTAAAAACTGAAGGTTTGTGGCACCTCTGCATTGAGCAAATTTATCAGCACCATTTTTCCAACAGTATTTGCTCATTGTGGGTCTCTGTGTCACATTTTGGTAATTCTCATAATATTTCAATTTTTTTTATTATTATCATTATATTTGTTATGGTGATCTGGGATCAGTGATCTTTGATATTACTACACTGACATGCCGAAGGCTCAGATCACAGTTGACATTTTTTAACAATAAAGTATTTTTAATCAAGTTATGTAGATTTCTTTAGACACTGATGCTACTGCACACTTAAAAGACTACAGTATAGTGTAAACATAACTTTTATATACACTGGAAAACAAAAAGTTCCTTTGCACAGCCAGTTTTAAAAGTATGACTCACTGGGGCTTCCCTGGTGGCGCAGTGGTTGGGAATCCGCCTGCCGGTGCAGGGAACACGGGTTCGAGCCCTGGTCTGGGAAGGTCCCGCGTGCGGCGGAGCAGCTGGGCCCGTGCGCCACAGCTACTGAGCTACTGAGCCTGCGCTCTGGAGCCCGCGAGCCACAGCTGCTGAGCCCGCGTGCCGCAGCTGCTGAGGCCCGCGGGCCTGGAGCCCGTGCTCTGCAGCAAGAAAAGCCACCGCAATGAGAAGACTGCGCAACGCAGCAACTAGAGAAAAACCCGCACACAGCAATGAAGACCTAACACAGCCAAAAATAAAAATTAAATTAAAAAAAAAAAAAAAAAGTGTGGCTCACTTTATTTAGGTGGTCTGAAACCAAACACACAATGTCTCCTAGGTGTTCCTGTAACGCTTAAGCTCATATGTAAACTTGGTATCATGACATGAAATTGAGTCAAAATCCCTTGAAAATTTTATGTGCGTCCCCACATTATCAGAGTGAACATAGGTACTTGAAATTATAATACCTGGCCACCAGTCTTGCAGCATTTTCTATCTTTAGCTAATTCTATTCCTAAACCTTTCTGGCATTGTTTATATCCTACAACTCCTTTCACATATCAATAAATCTGGAGCTATCCAATTTTATCTGTTTTCTTTAGATCATGCCTAAGACTGTTGAGGAGCAGACTGGAATATCAAGAAATGTCCTCATATATAAATCAGAGTCAGAGCGGGGCCAGGATATGAGGTTTTTCTCCCTGACCAACTCCTTTACCCCGTAGGTGATGGAACCCAGGTGAGACCCCAAGTCTCAGGGTCAGAAGTGCACCTGGGGAAAATCCAAAGAAGCAGCAGCCTTCTTAACATTCTTCAAAAACTAAGGATGAATAAGAAAGACCTGAAGGTGCTTTAAAGAGTACTCTTGAATTCTACTTCCTGTAAGAGTACTCTGATCCTTATAGACCAAAAGGGTTTCACTGGGAAATTGCCACTTGAAAGAACCCTCCATTTTGATAGGCAGCTGAGAGCCAGATTTTCCTGAGAATTACAATTCCCCCTGTGAAAATAAAGCAGAAAAACATTGACGACCTCTACACTGAGACTACCTTCCTCAGCACCAAAAACACACAATTAATTTACACTAAAGTTGGATTTTTAAATGTTAAGATTGTAAGTTACAATTTGTCTGGTATAGGGCTCTTGCTTTTACCTTACAAAACAGAGAGTAAATCAGATCATCAATAATGCCTTGATTCAGCTATAGTTTTTGCCCAACTATTACTCGTAATTATTCTGGCTCTAACCTTGATGCTAAGAGCTCTCCCCATGAACCAAAATAAATAGGAATAAAGGGGAATGGAATAAATTGAAGAAAGACACCCTTCCATCAGCATCAGGAGACCCAAGCAGCCTTTAAATTTATTCAATTCGCACTTTGTTTTTAAAGAAGACTGAGCTATTTATTTCTGTCCCGTGGGCAAACTCAGAATATAATGGACACAATGTCAGAGAGAATGAAGAAAAATGATGATATTCCCCAGAAGAATAAATACATCTTTTGCAAAAATAAAGTTACCAGAGTCACTCTAAGTCCCATGTGATCAGCTGCTGGGAGACACAGAAGTGAGCCGAGACTATTGTTCAGAAAACTTGGGTAAATGAGGATTTATATTTATAATGAAGCAGCATCCATAAAGATTGATAAGATTTTAAGAGCAGAGACTCTGTTTCTCAAATTCTGAGATGTTACTCAATTTTCCTAAAGGTATTCATACCTTTGGACCACATTCCACTCTTGGGATCTCAGAGACCCCCTTACTGACAGTGTGTTTTGAGCTCTAATACAAGGAGAAAAATGGCCTTCTCCATGTGCATATGGAGGACCATTCGGGATTTCTGAGCTGCTCCTTCAACATCTGCCAGAGAATGGAGTTTTACTGGAGAATGCTGCCTTCCACTTAGCAGTGTATGCACAGCCAGTTTTAAAAAAATAATTATTTGATATTAATCACCTAACCATAGATGAATATTGCCTGTCCCAAGAAATATTTACCAGATCCTCCTCACTGCCTCAAATTTCATCTTGTACATTCCCAGCTCCAGGTCTCTGCTCATTCCTTCTCCACAAAATTCTTTATAGCTTCCTAATACAGCTCAGATCCTACTTTCATAAAGCTTCTCCCAAAAACCTGAGATCAAATGATTCCCCACTTCTCAATTCTTTTAACAGTTTCTATCTGCACTAATCATATTAATGTGTTCCTACTTCCCCCCTCAAGGCCTGTAGCTCTCTCTTGGTAAATCCCTGCAATAAACTGAATAATGGCCACTCAAAGATATCAAGTCCCAATCCCTGGAACTTATAAAGATTACCTTATTTGGATAAAGGGTCTTTACAGATGTAATGAAGTTAAGGATTTTGAGATGAGATTACCCTGGATTATCCAGGAGGGCTCTAAATGCCATCACAAGTGTCCTCATAAAAGAGAAGCAAAGGGAGGTAGCACATATATACAGACAAGAAGGCAATGTGAAGACAGGCAGAGTTTGGAGAGATACAGCTACAAACCGAGGAACGCCGATAGCTACCAGACACTGGGAGAGGCAAGGAATCAATTCTCCCCTAGAGTCTTTGGAGGGAACACAGCCCTGCTCACCATGATTTCAGACTTCTGGCCTCCGGAACTGTGGGAGAATATATTTCTGTTGTTTAGGTCACTAGTATGTGGTGACTGATTACAGCAGTCACAGGACACTAACATGGCCCACCAAATAAGCTTGTTGACTGATGCATTTCTTCTCACAGGGAATATAAGGCAGCAAGTAGCTAACCTTAGCATGTCTTGATCAGACACATGGACTTTCCTAGCTCCACATTTACATCTGGCTGGTCAGGTTAAAATCTGACATCCCCCAATTGTAAGAAAAATGTAATCCTCTCTTTGCAAGGTTATTCAGGTTCTATTATTCCCAGGTATAAATAGTTGTTTAGTTCATGAATTTTTGAAATAAGACCCATGGGTTCCAATCGCAGCCCTGAAACTTGCTAGATTTGTAGGTTAGGAAATTAATTTAACTTACTTAAGCTTCCATTTTCTCATATATGAAAAGGTGATACCTTCACAGAATTAATGAATAGATGAAATAATTCATGTAAAGCACAGTGGCTGGCACACTGTAATTGCTTAGTAAATGGCAGCTACTTTTATTACTGAGTTTCCTATAGTTTATTTGCTCAACAAATATTTACCAAAGGTCTCTTATGAGCTAGGTACTCTACTAGGGGCCAAGTTTGCAAATCTAAAGAAACAGACCTCCTCCAAAAATTAAAAATAGAACTACTACATGATGCAGCAATTCCTCCTCTGGGAATAAATCCAAAGGGAAGGAAAATACTAACTCAAAAAGGTTTCTGGGGCTTCTCTGGTGGCACAGTGGTTGAGAGTCCGCCTGCCGATGCAGGGAACGTGGGTTCATGCCCCGGTCCGGGAAGATCCCACATGCCGCGGAGCGGCTGGGCCCGTGAGCCATGGCCGCTGAGCCTGTGCGTCCAGAGCCTGTGCTCCGCAACGGGAGAGCCCACAACAGTGAGAGGCCCGCGTACCGCAAAAAAAGAAAAAAAAAAAAAAAAGGTTTCTGCATCCCCATGTTCATAGCAGCATTATTTACAATAGCCAAGACATGGGAACAATCTAAGTGTCCATCAACAAAAGGATGGATAAAGAAATTGTGAAATTTCTTTATGAAATATTATTATTGAAATATTAATGAAATATTATTCAGCTATAAAAAACGAGGAAATCCTGTCATTTGTGACAACTTGGATGGACAATGAGGGCATTATGCTAAGTGAAAGAAGTCAGAGAAAGACAGATTCTGTATGATCTCACTTATATGTGGAATCTTAAAAAAAAAAATGTCAGGGACTTCCCTGGAGGTCCAATGGTTAAGACTTCACCTTCCAGTGCAGGGTGTGTGGGTTCCATCCCTGGTCGGGGAGCTATGATCCCACATGCCTCGCCGCCAAAAAACAAAAACATAAAACAGAAGCAGTACTGTAGCAAATTCAATTAAGACTTTAAAAATGGTCCACATCAAAAAATCTTAAAAAAAAAAAAAAAACTCACAGAAAAAATAGATCAGATTTATGGTTACCAGAGGTGGGAGAGTAGCGGCAAGGGGAGGGGGAATTGCAGGAAGGTGGTCAAAAGTTACAAACTTCTAGTTATGAAATTAAAAATTACTGGGGATGTAATGTATAACATGATGACTATAGTGAAAACTGTTGTATGCTATATAAGGAAGTTCAGACCGTACATTTTAAGAGTTCTTGCCACAAGGAAAGTTTTTGCTTTTTTATTTGCTTTTTCTGCTTATCTATATGATATGATGGATCTCAATAACTAAACTTATTGCAGTAATCACTTCACAATATATGTAAGGTAAACCATTATGTTGTACACCTTAAACTTATACAGTGATGTATGTCAGTTATATTTCAATAAGACTTTGCTGGGGAGAGAAATAGACTGAAACCCCATAGTCGTGGAATTTATATAATACGATTTATATTCCTAGCCAGTGCACTTTTAAAAATTCTTAAGATGAGTACTTGATTTCTCTCATTTGTTTTCTCTTCTCTTTAATAAGAGGGCTCTTAAGGCTATAAAGTAGCCCTTAATTTTAGTTTTTTCTACATTCCATATGAATGAAGTGCTCTTTCCACTGTTTTTTGCATGGCTGATTTCTTTTTAAAATTTCTTCACTGATACAAGAGTTATATACTTGTGTGTTTTCAAAATTTAAGTAGTTATAATTTTTTTTTTCAATTTCTGGTTAATTATCTCAATTGTATTGACTTATGAGCTGACAGTAACACAATTGCCCACTTTTTTAATTGCAAAAGTTTTTTTTGTTACCAAGTGTATTTCATGTAGGTTTACTACTAATATAACGTCTTCAAAAATATGACTTTTGTATTATACATTAGTCTTTTTTATCTTGTTTAGGGCTCTAAATTTTTTAAATGACCTTATTAACATTGCCACCCCTTTCTTTAGGCTTGCATTTGCCTAGAACTATATATCTTTGACAAAATCTTTTTCATTGTCAAATTTTCCTCATCATTTTTTTTGCTTATTTCTTATAAATCGCATACAGCTAGGTTTTGTTTTCTAACTCTATCTAACAGTTTGCCTTGTAGTGGAAATCGGTCCATTCATACTTGGAATATATTTCATTTTATTGCTTCTATCTACTTTATGCTGATTTCTTATTTAACATCATTCCTTGCCCTATAGATTTATTTCTTAATATTTTCATTACTTTTTTTACCTACTCTTTTATTCTTCTTCTGTTCACTTTTAAATTTAGCTTGACTTTTTCATGCTATTAATTATCACCTTCTAATTTGTTAGGGTAATACTAGCTACTATAATAAACTCCAACGTTTTAGTAGCTTAATATATGAGAACTTATTCCTAACATTCCAAAGTAGTTCCAGGCAGTAGGGTTCTGCCCTACTCAATTATTTTGGAACTCATGATGACAGAAATTATGCACTTAAACCTATACTTTCAACTAGTTGTTAGCATCAAGCTAAAAGGGAAAAAACATGGAGAATCATGCCTGGCAGTGGGACCCATTTGTGCTCACAATCCACTCATATGCAGGGGAAGCTGGGAAATGCACTCTAGCCATGTACTAGCCATTATCAGACACACAGAACTCTCCTATCACTTAACAAGATATCAACTACACACTCTGCCAGGTTTCCCATGTTTCTACCATAAAGGCACCCATCAACCATACTTAGACTACTATCTACTATGCAAAAGCACATGCAGAAGGAAAAATAAAATGGAGGTCTGTAAATACACTTATATATATAGTTATAACACGTGTAATTTTATTCTCTGAGAGGAATCTAAAGTGTAATTCCAAATGTTTGCCAATTTGGTTCTCCAAAATGCGCATGTCACTCAGAGACTAGCCACTTCTTCTGATTAGTTCTGAACACTTCCTCACACATACTATACACTCCATGAAGCAGGGGCACGGTTAGAAGGCCCATGGTTCCAACAATAGCGTTGAACGTTCATTCACATATTATTGATTTTTGTGATCTGAAAATACTTTCCAAATACTCCATTTAATCCTTTCAGGAAAGTTTTTCATCAAAATAATGATAAAGTTACTAAGATTGAGTTTTCTGGTAGATACAAAAAATGTGAACTATTTTATCTGGGGAAAGGGAGATTACTCAGGAAGAGAAGTAAAACTGAAATGTACAACACTCCAGGATCACCAAATTTCTTCATGATTCATTTCACTCCATAGTCGCAGAATGGAGAAAAGGCCTGGAATTAGCAAAATTTGCATCATTCAATTCAGTGACCGAGCACTGAACAGGATCATAATTCTGTAGCAGCTCAGCTATGGTTGAAGATTAGGCTGAGGACTGGGTTACAAAGGTTAATTAAAGCACCCACAGAAGGATTCAGAAGACAATTAGAATGCATCACAAAGCATCAGCATTGCCTTGGGTTTTATGAGATATTTTCTATTGCTGGTCTTAGCTAAATAGGGAGCTATTTTTATGTCACTCTAAATTCCATTTAATTGAAGTTTCTGTTGCATAATTTACTTCTCCCTTGTCTTCTTAAAAATTTCTAATTTAGCCCTATATTTGAAAATGTGCTTCCTTTCATTAGCACGGGATGTCCATTCCTTTCCCCAGTGCAGTCCCATATGGTCTAAATAGTGGGAATTTTATTTTTATGTCCAGAGTTCTGTGGTCCTCACTGAGTCAACTTCAACTTGCCCTGTCTCACTTCTAAACCTAAGTTTGTTCATAGGATAGTCCACATATCCTGCATTAAGGCAACTCATAGACTTCTGAAATCAGTCCTCATCTTTGAAAACCCGCTATTATTAGAGTTTAAAATACTTTACAGCCTTACTTCAGTACAGCTCCCTTTTGCATGAAATTAGAGTATAAGGTAGGTTTATCCTGAACACCATCTATAAAATTAATTATTAAAATGCTGGAAAAAACTCATGAAAGCAGCTTTATCTTAACAGTTTCATGGCATGAATCAAAGCTGCAGTGTCACTGTTAGTACCAGAAGAAATTAAATTTTATCTGAATGCCACACAGGTAAAAATTGATATCTGATGTTAAACAGGTAATATCATAAGTATGTTTCAAGATTTTTTTAATAACCTCAATGAGATTAGAATAATATAATATAACCCATATAGGGAAATCAAAACACATAAATAAAATATATCTAAGTTACTTCTCCATATGAGAATTAACTCTAAATTAGGCCATAGATCTCTTGGCCCTGTTTATATTCATCATTAAGAGTCAACAGGGGATCAAATTTCCAGTTTGATCTCCTTTGCATGTCTTGGCCTGTAGGGAAAATGTAGCTCATATTAGAAATTTTAGCAAAAGGATAAATGAAAATGTTTCTATTCCATTAAAGAACATTATGACACTCTTTACAAAGCAGAACATATACATCACTAAGGAGAGGACTGATACCAGAACAGTTAAAGGAAATAAACTTTTTTTTTAACCATTTTTGTTGAAATAAATTAAGACTTAGAGAAAAGTTACAAAACTTTTATTGTTGAAATAATTTAAGACACAGAGAAGTTACAAAAATAGAACAAAGAATTCTCATACACTTGCTGAAGTCCCCAAATGTTAATATTTTAACACATTTACTTCCCCTTCCTTGTTCTCCCTTCCCTATTTTCCTACCTGCTCTGCCTCTCTCATATATATATTTATAAATATATATTTATATACATATGATTTACTTTTTTCTGAACCATTGGAGAGCAAGTTGATACAATGCTCCTTATCCTTAAAGGATTCAGTGCATATTTCCTAAAAAATAAGGGCATTCTCTTACCTTGTACATTCAGTTACAATTATCAGAAAATGAACTGCAACCTAATCTAGAAACTGTATTCAAATTTTGCCAATATCCCACCTGGGTCCTTTATAGCAAAAGAAACATAATTCTTTTTCTCTGGTCCAGGATCTAATTCAGAATCAAATGTTGCATTTAGCTTCACATCTCTTTAGATGAAGTCTGGGAGTAAGAACAGGAACTACCTCACAGAGCTGTTAAGAGGATATATGAATATTTCAGCCTGAGCATAGTGTCTGACACATGTGTGATGAGTAAAAATTAACTATTGTTTTAACAATATTATTGTTCTTTGAACAATTTTGTATTATGATTATTATTTTTCTAAACTAGAACACAGTTTGGAGCACCACATTGTAATCTGTGTCCTTCTGTTAAGCAAGAACCCCCTCTTAGCCATCTTATACCAAACATAAAATTGACTCTTCTTTAAAATCTTTGATTAATAAATTGAGGGAACATATTAAATTCTCATCTATGCTTTGAAAAGCATCCTCAATACTGAGCACCTATTCTTTCTAAGGAATAAACAGGACAGAAATCAGATGAAACAGCACAGAGGTACAGAGAAGAGTAATGAGAAATGTTGCTTAATGAACACTTTGATCATCTGGTCCAAGAACTATTAATATTTAATATTTACATATATCAAAGTTTCCAAAAATAACTACTTATGGATGATTTCATTAATAACACATGCCCTTAAAGCTGCATCAAATTATACTAATTATACTATTATCTTTTTCTGTTTATTTGATTTGCTTTAACGTTCTCATAATTGCCACAAATCAACTGTGATCATATGAGCCAAATTCTTTAGACACAGTGTAAATCAAAGAATGTATTTGATTCATCCCAAAATTTAATTAGAAAAATGTATCTTATGACCTTTCTGTTAGTGAGTCTTGAATGTTTTTCTTAACAAATGTCCCCAGGCAAGAAATAATTATCATAAAATGTGATAAAGATACACTAAGGTACATAGCAATGAGATTATTTATCAGCTAATAGGGTATCTCACTGTTTGATATCATGCAAATTTTTATCACTGTGGAAATTTAATTTGCACCTTTGATTTCTTTGTGCTTTCCTTTAACCCAGTTCAGCTGTTGAGCTACCTTTTTTCACAGTAATTGTAACTGATTTATTCCTGTTTTTTAAACAGTCAAAATAGTCATGGAGATATGCCATTAAGCGAGCTGGAGAACACAGAGTTCAAGCTTTCCTTAGTACTCAAAGACAACTTAATTGTGCTTACAATTGTGGTCAAAGTAATTTGAAGGCACTTGGCTTGGTACTCAGCATAGGCACATTCTGAGTAGTAGCAGCTGCTAAAACATTCTAATTGTTCATTCTAATTGTCTAAGCAATCTTTCAGTTGAATGGCATATGTGAATCATAACTATGGTCAAACCATAAAATCAAGAACCAGTAGCTCTGTTAACCAGAGTTTAATTTAGGATGTGGCACAGATATATATTGGAGTGATTCCCTAGACTGGCCAATAATTTCAGTGACATATTTCATTTTCATTCATGTCACGAACTATTAAACAACATTGCTTTTGTACCCTCCCTTACTTCCTTACTGAGATGCCTTAAATTAAATTATCAATAAAATCATTCTACAACTAAGATGCCAAAATTTGAAGACCTAGAAAAGAATATTAAAAGTTTGGGATAGTATATTATAATAAGGAAAAATACAGTAGAAGAGTTGTGGATAGTATCTTATAATAAGGAGAACACTGTGGATAAGATGAGCCTTGAAAATCCATGGTGTTGAGTCAGATCAAGATGGTGGAATAGGGGTATGCAGAGCTCACCTTCCTTGACGAATACATCAAAAATACAACTATATGTGGAACAATTCTCACTGAAAACTAACTGGTGATTGGCAGAAAGACTCGTGTACAACCAAGGATATATGAAAATTCCACATGTATTTGGGGAGACAGGGAAGAGAGGCAATCAGATCAGGACCTGTGCCCCTGGGAGGAGACACAGAAGAGGAAGGAGATTATACTGGTGGAGATTCTCCTTGCGGAGTGAGCAGTTTGGGCCAAATATTAGGTGCTTGGCCCTGGGGTACAACACTGGGAACACAAGTTCCCTTAGCCATTAAGAAAACCAGTGAGACTAACAGGAGGGCTGTAAGAAACCTCGACTTTTTTCATGAAGAACCTGCACACAGTCCCTTACTCCAGAAGCAAGGTAGAGAAAGCACAGGACTTTGGTTTCTCTCAACTGCCCTGGCGTGCACCCCAGTCCGAGCCAAGCGTCTGCTCTGGTCCCGCTTGATCTGCAACACAGCTCTGCACTAGGGCAAGACATGCAGCAGCCAAAAGGAGTGCTCAGTTGTGATGGACAGAGCCAGCTCCGACCCAGAATGGCATCTGGAAGGGTGGGAACAGCCATTGCTAGTGCTTACAAAGGTAGCACATCAGAAGCAGTATAGGAATTCGACTTGTGTCAGGACTGCCATAGCCACACCCTGATTGACACTGAACACCCATGATGTCACCTCTTACCCCAGCACTGCTCCCCTCTGGGCTGAGGGTGGTGGTGTGGGAGGGTGAGGACACACTTAGAGGAAATAGAACAAGATTAGACCCGACCCTCAGGGCTTCTGCTTCAGCAACTTGGGACCCACTCCCACCCCCAATAGGGTGGTGGTGGCCACTGAGCAGAGAAGCAATGGCTCACATCTGGCTCTGGTCCTAGCCACCCCCCATCTCTAGGCCCATCTCCTACCAAGGTGATAGCAGACTGTAGAGTGACTCTCCCACACAAAGACACTACTTCAAGACTGCAATAGGTAACTGTTTTACCTAATTTCATAGAGACAGAGAAAGTTAAGCAAAATGAGAAGACAGAGGAATATGTTTCAATTGAAAAAACAAGATAAAACCCCTGGGAAAAAACTAATGAAACAGAAATAAATAATTTATCATAAAAAGAGTTCACAGCATTAGTGATAAGAATGTTAACTGAATTAGGGAAAACTGTATATTAGCACAGTGAGAATTTTTTTAAAGAAATAACAAACATAAAAAAGAATAGTGAGAACTGAAGAATACAATAACTAAAACGAAAAACACTAGAAGAAATGAATATCAGACAAGGTGATACAGAAGAATTCATAAGTGGTATGCAAAAACTAGACAGAAATAAACACAAGATTACCACTAAAAAAAAAAATCATTATACCACAAGACAAGAAACTAAAAGAAGAAAAGAATAAAGAACTATAAAAACAATCTGAAAACAAGAAATGGCAATAAGTACATGCCTAGTTATAATTATTTTAAATGTCAATGGACTAAATGCTCCAATCAAAAGACATAGGGGGGCTGATTGGATGGAAAAAATAAAACCCATAAAAATCTATATGCCGCTTATGAGACTCACTTCAGAGCTAAAGACACACACTGACTAAAAGAGAGGGGATGGAAAAAGATATTTCATGCAAATATAAATGACAAGAAAGCTGTGACAGAAATAATCATATAAGACAAAATGTACTTTAAAACAAAATATTTAACAGAAGACAAAGAAGGGCATTATATCACAATAAAGGGATCAATACAAGAAGAGGATATAGCACTCATTAACATATATACAACCAATACAGGAGCACCTAACTATATAAAGCAAATATTAACAGACATAGAGGAAGAAATTGATAATAATACTAGGGGACTTTAACACCTCACTTACATCAATGGACATATCATCCAGACCAAACAAAATCAATAAGGAAACAGTGGTCTTACATGACACATTAGACTAGTTGAAATTAATAGATATCTACTAGACATTCCATCCAAAAACAGAATATGCTTTCTTTTCAAGTACACATGGAATATTTTCCAAGATAGAAAATATGCTTGGCACAAAACAAGTCTGAACAAATTTAAGAGGACAGAAATTATATCAAGCATTTTTTCTGACCACAATGGTATGAAACTAGTAATAAATACAGGAAAAAAATGGGAAAAACACAAACACATGGTGACTAAACAACATACTACTAAAAATCCAATATATCAATGAAGAAATCAAAGAGTAAAGCAGAAGATACCTTGAGACAAATAAAAGTGGAAACACAAATTTCCACAATCTATGGGATGCAGCAAAAGCAGTTCTAAGAGGGAAGTTTATAGCAATACAGGCCTTCCTCACAGGTTGTTTATTGCAGAAAAATCTCCAATAAACAACCTAACCTAGCATCTAAATGAATTAGAAAAAGAACAAGGAAAGCCCAAAGTCAGCAGAAGGAAGGTAATAATAAAGATCAGAGAAGAAATAATTGAAATAGAGATTAAAAAAAAAAAAACACTAGAAAAGATCAATGAAACCAAGAGCTGGTTGTTTGAAAATATAAATAACTGATAAACATTTAGCCAGGTTCATCAAGAAGAAAAGAGAGAGGAACCAAATAAGAAATGAAAGAGGAGAAATAACAACCAATATGACAGAGATACAAAAATATAAGCAAACACTATGAACAGTTACATGCCAACAAACTGGAAAACCTAGAAGAAATAGACAAATTCCTAAACATGTACAACCTTCCAAGACTGAATCAGGAAGAAATAGACAATCTGAAGGAACCAATCATTAATAGTAAAAAAAAAAAAAAAAAAAAAAAGGAAAAGAAAAAAATTGAATTTGTATTAAAAAAATTTCCACCAAACAAAATTCCAGAACTAGATAGCTTCAGAGGGGAATTCTACCAAACACATAAAGAAGATTAACACCTATTCGTCTCAAACTATTCCAAAAAATTGAAAAACAATCCCGGATTCATTCTACAAGGCCAGCATTACCCAGATACCAAAACCACACAAAAACACTACCAAAAAAAAAAAGAAAATTTCAGGCCACTATGCAAAAATCCTCAACAAAATATTAGCAAACCAGATTCAACAATATATAAAAAGGAGCATATACCATGATCAAGTGGGGTTTTATTCCAGGGATGTAACAATGGTTCAATATCCATAAATCAATCAATGTGATACACCACATTAACAAAAGGAAAAATAAAAATCACATGATCTTCTCAGTAGATGCAGAAAAAGCATGTGAGTAAATCCAACATCCGTTCATGATAAAAAAGCTTTCATCAAAGTTGGTACAGAGGGAGCATGTCTCAACATAATAAAGGCTATTTATGACAAACCCAAAGCTAACATCATACTCTACAGTGAAAAGCTGAAAGCATTTCTTCTAAAACCAGGACAAAGATGTCCACTCTCACCACTTATATTTAACATAGTATTAGACATTCTGGCCACAGTAATAGACAAGAAAAAGAAATAAAAGACATCTAAATTGGGAGGGAAGAAGTAAAACTGTCACTGTTTTCACATGACATTATCTTATATATAGAAAACCATAAAGTCACCACCAAAAAACTATTAGAACTAATAAATGAATTCAGTAAAGTTGCAGGATATACTTAAATCTGTTGCTTTTCTAATAATGAACTATCAGAAAGAAAAAGCAAGAAAATAATCCCATTTAAAATCACAGCAAAAAGAATAAAATATCTAGAAGTAAACTTAATCAAGGGGGTGAAAGACCTATACTCTGAAAACTATAAAACTGTGATAAGGAAACTGAAGATGATACAAAGAAATGGAAAGATATCCAATGCCCTTGGACTGTAAGAATTACTATTGTTAAAATGTCCATACTACCCAAAATTAATGTGATCCCTATCAAAATGCCCATGATATTTTTCACAGAACTAGAACAAATAATCCTAAAATTTATATGAACAGAAGACCCCAAATTGCTAAAGTAATGTTGAGGGAAAAGAACAAAGCTGGAGGTATCACACTCCCTGACTTCACATTGTACTACAGAGCCACAGTAATCAAAACATCATGGTACTGGCACAAAAACTGACACATAGATCAATGCAACAGAATAGAGAACCCACAAGTAAACCCACACACCTGTAGTCAATTAATCTATGACAAAAGAGGCAGGAATATACAATGGAGAAAAGACAGTCTCTTCAACAAGTGGTGCTGGAAAAACTGGACAGCCACATGTAAAACAATAAAATTAGAACATTTCCTCACATCACATACAAAAATAAACTCAAAATGAATTAAAGATCTAAATTTGAGTCCTGAAACCATAAAACTCCTAAAATAGGACATAGGCAGAATACTCTTTGACATAAATTATAGCAATATTTTTTTGAATCTGTCTACTAAGGCAAAAGAAACAATAGCAAAATTAAGCAAATGGAACCTAATTAAACTTAAACGCTTTTGCACAGCAAAGGAAACCATCAACAAAATGAAAAGAGAAACTACTGAATGGGAGAAAATATTTGCAAACAATATGATGATAAGGTGCTAATATTCAAAATATATAAATAGCTCATACAATTCAATATTAAAAAGAAAAATAACCCATTTAAAAGATGGGCAGAAGGCCTGAACAGACATTTTTCCAATGAAGATATACAGATAGCCAACAGGCACATGAAAAGATGCTCTACATCACTATTCATCAGAGAAAATCAAATCAAAACCTCAATGAGATATTACCTCACACCTGTCAGAATGTCTACAAATCAAATCAGCCACTATGGAAAACAGTATGTAGGTTCCTCAAAATACTAAAAATAGAACTATCATATAATCCAACAATTCCACTCCTGGGCATACATCTAAGGAAAACAAAAACACTAATGTGCAGCCTAATGTTCATAGAAGCATTATTTACAATAGCCAATACACAGAAGCAACCTAAGTGTTCTTCAACAGATGAAGGGATAAAGAAACTATGGTATGTGCATACACACACACACACACACACACACACACACACACACAATGAAATATTATTCAGCCATAAAAAATAATGAAATTCTGCCATTTGCAAAAACATGGATGGACTTAGAAGATATTATGCTTAGTGAAATGAGTCAGAAAGTCAAATACTCTGTTATCACTTATATACGGAATCTAAAAAATAAGCAAATGAATGATACAACAAAACAGAAACATAGATACAGAGAACAAACTAGTGGTTTCCAGTGGAGAGAGAGAAGGGGAGAGGGGCAAGATAGGGGTAGGGGATTAAGAGATACAAACTACTGTATATAAAATAAATTTGCAACAAGAATATATTGCACAGCACAGGGAAATACAGCCACCATTTTATAATAAATTTAAATGGAATATAATCTTAAAAATAGTCAGTCACTATGTTCTATACCTGAAACTAATATAATTAGTAAATTATAGTATATAGTAAATCAACTATAGTAAATCAACTATACTTCAATAAAAAACAAAAGAATGAGAGTTAAAAAAATTCAAGTCTCAAGGCCACAGTCTATGGTCACCTCTCAACTGAAATGCTGGAATGGAGGGCAGTCATAGACCATTCTAGTGATCCCAGCCATCTGTGCCTGACCACATATTCTATTGGAAATGTTATTCTGAATCTGGTTTGATCTCACAGATCAAACACAGATCAGATAATCTGATGCTTCTCTAAAAGTCGTCAAGCTAATCTTTGGGGGACATATATATAAAAGCAGATGAATTTAATTTAAAAACATTTACTAAATGACTATATGCTAAATCAATTTTTAAAACGGTGGAAATTATTATCAAAGCTTAGTTTGCATCCCCAAGAAGTAGAGTGTTTGGCACATACAAAAAATATGCATGATACATGGCAAAGGCGATAAATTGTATAAGATGGGCACAAAGTAGAATAGAAAGCCTGAGGAAATAAAGGTGACTCTCTTGAGCCCATCAGTACTGGAGTCCTTGATATGATTCTCAGTTCAGTACAGTGTAAAAGAGTACTGGCCTCCTGAAGGCATGGCCTAGTGAGTTCTACATAAATGACTTTGTGAAGTCCATACAAGTTTAAGATGAAGAGACAGAAATCTCATTCTCTGTCCTGTGCACATTGTGCTTCACGCCTCAGTGAATTTTTTCATTAGAAGATAATATTCAAAATCATGAATCAATAACCTATTAAAGACTTACAGAGGCTTAGCTTAACTGTCTTCACTTAGTAATGGTAGATATATAATAGTTAGGTAATCATTTCATTATTTTCTACTTCATTCACAGAAATATACAGCACTCAAAAGAATGCAGGTATTTGATAATTGTAGAATGAAAATACGTTAGGGGTTATTAGTTTAAGCCTCCTAATTTACAAAGACAGAAATAGTTACAGAGTTTAAGTGACTTTCCCAATGTCACAAGTAGCTAAAATGGGTAGGGCTAATAATTGACTTTTTTGGTATCTATACACTATGACTTTTGTATTTTGCTGATTGTTGTTTCTCATAATTCAATACCCATTCTGCCTCAAATCAAGTCCAGCTAGTTAACTATTTAAGAATGCATCTTTATGCACTTTAATATTTTAGATTGAGAACATTTAAAATAGTTTAGAGCTCTTTTAAAGGTTTGTGGTTCCTACTAAAAGGACTTTAGCATAGGAACACTGTATAATTTAGCTTCCAAAGACTTAAGGACATAAAAAATGATTGTCAACTCCTTTTAATCCCAAAGTAGAAGCATCATAGGAGAATGTGGGTCTACTATATAACTGACAGTCCAGTGTAAATTTTAGCATCTTCAGCAATCCAGGCAACACAGAGTAGATAACCATGTCTGTAAACTGCCCCACTCCAAAAGGCATTCTTCATGAGAACAATCCCAAAAATTAGGAGCATTTACAAAATCTTTCAAGGCAAAATTGTCAAAAGAAAAGAATTATTATACTTCTCCAAATTCAAAATAATTGATGATAAGCATATAGTTAATATAAAACAGTAGAGAACCATCTGTGAATCTTTATGATGGTGCATTAAGAAAAAATAATATGATGACAGGCTTTTCCCAATATTTCCTCTCTGCAACATTTTTTAACAATAATAAGCAAAAAGACTGTGTAATGTATATTGAGAGATGGAAGAGCAGGAAAAGACTTTTATAGGGTGGTTGATTCCTAAGAAAATATGAAGAATTTGAATGGGTAGGGACACAAATTGAGAATATCTCAGTCAGGAGAAAATACCATAAGCAAAGGCCTGTACGTCTTCCCTGAATTAAAGTATTTCGTATTGTCATTCTTATGAATTTAATCACATATTTCTTTTTATACCAGTGCCTAAAATATAGGCCATCTACCCCAGTAGGTTCGTAAATATTTCATACTGGAGGTTATTCTTTATGTCTTTTGTCACATAATGATACCCTATTGCCAGATGTATCATAAATATTACACCAGGGACAACTCTATCTCATATTTGCACCTAAAATTTCTGACCATCTCCTGGGCATATTACCCAATAAAAAAATCCTACATTACATACAGAAGTGACCAAACTTATTATTAGTATGAAGGAAAACAATGTTGGAAGAAAGCCTAATCTGCTGGACAAAATCATAATCATATGTGAGATAAGCCTTAACCCAGGAGTTTCAGGTTACATAGTATAGTACAATACACTGGAAGATTGGAAAGGAGATCTAGCATCTAAAGCACCTGATAAAATATGAAGTTGCAAAATCACATTCTCAATGTGTTTCTAAAGTATGCTTTGATCAACTTCTTTAAAAATTTTTTTTTTCACATAATTATGTTGTATTAAATTGAATTGGACATTATTTAATTCCATAATATAGCAAGGAATCATCTCTAGGGAGATTCTGACAGTATCAACAATCTGAGAGTGGAGAGGGAATATGATCTTGTAGGGGGTGGGGTGAGAAGGGGGAAGAACCTCTAAACAAATTGAAAAAAAAGCCAAGGTTATTTACAATTCTCTGCAACACCACAACAAATAGTAATTTGTGTTTGTAAGTAATATCACCAGAGACTCTATGCAACCTATAATAAGCAGAATTAGAAAAGCCACAAACTGAATTTTATAACATTTCTCCCTCCCAGGTTTACACTAAATTCACTAGGAAATACCTTACCCTAAATATAACACCATTTAAAATATGAAGACCCCACCATGGAAAAGTGAATTCTAACGTAATTTTATTTTTATTTTAAGGGTATATTTTCACACTGCAGGCCAAGTCTCAACCCCCACTAGGGTTTAGAAAACTAGTTATATAATAAAGAATTCTTTTTGAAATGCTGAGTAAACCAAAATATGTAGAAAATTTCATTCATTATTTACCTATCAGGGAAAACAAACAGGTCATTTCGCAACTAATTCTTACATAGTCATTAGGAGATCTGATTATGTAGTAGTCAATTTACATTTGATAAAAATCTACACTTAATTAAAATTAGCTCTATAAATAATGTGCTATCATCTGGGAAAAATGCTGACACTGTGAATCACTACCGAAAAAAGCTCTTATCTTCTACACAACTTTTAATGAACACCTGGCTTTACAAGGTAATATTTACTGGACAGGCATTTTTCAGGCCTTGGAAGAGAATCAGAATAATGCAAAGAAACAAGATGAGGCACTGAAAGAATAATGTTTTCATATCTACAAAATCATTTTAAATCAGCAATCCTTATGTGTTTTAATTCATAAAACCACAGACATTGAAGCATAATTCATAGTTCAATAAAAATAAAACAAAACATTCTGAAAATGTAGAAGTATTCTCAAGTAATGTACCTTAATTTTCCTGATAAATAATAAAAGTAATTACAGTTGACCCTTAAATAACGTGGGTTTGAACTGCGCTGGTCCACTTATATGTGGATTTTTTCAATAAATACATTGGAAAAATTTTTGGAAATTTGTGACAATTTGAAAAAACTTGCAGATGAACCATGTAGCCTAGAAATATGGAAAAAATTAAGAAAATGTTAGGTATGTCGTGAATGCACAAAATGTATGTGGATAGACATATAACATACAAAATATGTGTTAATCGACTGTCTATGTTATCCATAAGGCTTCCTGTCAACAGTAGGCTATCAGTAGTTAAGTTTTGGGGAAGTCAAAGGTTACGCGTGGATTTTCAACTGCACTGTGGGTCAGAGACCCTGACCCCTGTGTGTTTCAAGGGTCAACTGTACTCTCTTTTGCTACAAAAATACATTGTAGGGCTTCCCTGGTGGTGCAGTGGTTAAGAATACGCCTGTCAATTCAGGGGACACGGGTTCGATCCCTGGCCTGGGAAGATCCCACATGCCACGGAGCAACTAAGCCCATGTACCACAACTACTGAGCTTGCACTCTGAAGCCCACGTGCCACAACTACTGAAGCCTATGCGCCTAGAGCCCATGCTCCACAACAAGAGAAGCCACAACAATGAGAAGCCCGCGCACCACAAGGAAGAGTAGCCCTCACTCGCTGCAACTAGATAAAGCCTGCACACAGCAACAAAGACCCAACACAGCCAAAAATAAAAATAAATAAACTTATTTTAAAAAAATGCATTGTAATTCACTTGTCTTGTAGATTTGAACCAAAATTTCTAATAGGTATATTGAGTATAGGGGCTGTTACATGATGCCAATTAGTTAAACTTTTTAGATTTAACTGTTTGTTTTTTGCATCACTTATATGTAGCCTACGTTATTTATTTGCTAATTTTTTTTTAGTTGAAAGTAAATAATTAATTATGGAAGTTCCTTAGGGCAGTAATTATGTCTCTTTTGTTTAACAGCATTTCCCCTACTCCTCACATAGTGTCTGGTGTGTAGAAGGCACTTGGTAAATATTGGCTAAATTAAAGAATTCATTTAAAAGTTGGATTATGATAAGAAAAGTACATAATGAACAATGAAGGTAACTGTGTAAAGCAGAAGGAAAACAGAACCTAGGTAATATAAAACAAACTCCCCTCTTCTAGCTGAACAAAAATATGGTATGCAAATATTAAGGAAATTCAAAAGGAGGTTTCATAGTCATTAATAATGACTTTGTACTCCTTATGTGAATATTGATAATGCCACCTTGACTTCTGTATCAAAGCAAAATTTGCTTTGTATTATAATTATATTTAAATGATATTGCATAAATATTAAATGATGGTATTGACTGTGGCTAAGGTAGAACTTCTTGTGATGACACAGTAAGATGCAATGATCAACACATTCCAGAATACATACTTTCGAGAACATCATGACCTCTTGCTCCAAAGGAAGAGTTTAATACCATTTTCTATAGCATATATCACAGTTACCTAGAAAGTGAACTTTTTCAAAACCTCACCTTATTGAAAAGTTTCTCATTATTTACCCAGCTGACCAAAGAAGGACATGTGGGCAAATACACATGTCCATCATTAGCTTTCCTATAGCTGCTGCACAGATGCCCTGACCATATTGTTATCAAAATAGCTTCAATGTGCTACAGCACCCTAATGAGGCATAAAATGTTCCTCTTTATAATATAGATATGTACACATCATAATAAGGATACAAGAGAATGATTTCTGAAACATGGTACCTGCTAGCCTTCCATTAAATCTCTTGGTCCAACTCTCCTTATTTTAAGAAAAACGATCTTCATGTATTCATTAAATACAGGTTTTAATTTAATGCTATGTGGACAGCATTGTACCAATGGCAATGGAGAGTTCAAAAGACGTTTATGCTTTGGTTCTTGCCTCTAAAAATCTTAAATTCTAACCAGAGAAATAAGATTTATACACATAAAATGGTCATCTTGTCAAACGTACAGAAATAATAACATGAATAAAAACATCACAGTGTATTGATTTTTTTTACTATGAAATGCTTTACCAAGCATTTTTCTTGCCGTTTCTCATTTAATTCTCACAAAAATCCTGTAAGGTAGATTCTTTTATTATTATCCCCACTTTACAGATGAGGAAAACCTAAGTTCCAGGAAGCTAAATATATTGGCCAAGATCACATCCCTGGAAGAGACAAAATTCAATCACAGTTCTTTCTGTCTTGAAAGGTGGTGCTGGGAAACACTATACCTCCTAAGACTTTGTGGATTGAAGCAGGCAGCAGGAGGGGCCTACTGAGAGGAGTCAAGACATGATTTAGATAGGTATGGATGGAGCATTCATAAAAGACCTTGAACATTGCCCTAATGAAATCGATTGACTAACATAGGAAATGGAGGACTAGCGTATAAGTCCTAGAGAAGAAATGTAATATAAAAAATATGTTTAAAATACTATGCTGGAACCATATTAAGCTAAATGATAATTTTGAAAGTTTGAGATTTATGGAAATCGAAAGACATGAAGAGAAGTGAGTGATTTACACCAGAGTAATCATTGTGGAAATGGATCAAAAAGATCAAAACTCGAAGGAATATTAGACATAAGTCAAAAGCCTTTGCTGCCTGGTTAAATGTGGACACTTTATTGACTGTGAGTTCCTGGAAGGCAACTGGCAACAACAACAAAATAATAATTTATAGGGTTTTCATGCAAAAAAGGCATTATGCCAATTGGATCAACTCCAAAGGGTGGAATTAGTTACTTAGCAGGCAAGAAGACAATTCTATCTTTTAGAACGCACTAGAAAAAAGAACTTCAGAGGAGCTTTCAAATGGGAAACAGGGAGTTTAATAGGTATAGAATTGCAGTTTTGCAAGATGAAAAAAAAAGTTCTTGCAAACTTTTTTGAAATTGGTTCTACAACAATGTGAATACACTTAACACTACTGTACACTTAAAATGGTTAATATAGTAAATTTTATGTTGTATTTATTAACCACAACTTTAAAATAGAAAGAAAAATTATTTTAAGTGGAAGGTACTACCCTGTAAGGTAGTGATTGCTCATTTTTGTAGGTACTCTGATAGGAAACATGATAGAGCTTATGTTATGGAGAGAAGCACTGCATTAAACAGAAAGTTGAATCAGAGACCTTGGAAGGTCCTTTCCAAATTCAAGAGTTTCAGATTTAATAATTAAATTTTTCTTCTGGATTGTTTACAAGTCTCTTATCAAATTCTCATAGGGCTAAATGACCAAAGGAAATAGAGAAACAATTTCTCCAAAGAGGAAATAATTTAATCTAATAAAAATATTGAATCCCTATTATATCAGTTTCCTAAGGCTGCCATAACAAAGTACCAAAAACCAGGTGGCTTAACAATGGAAATTTATTATCTCACAGTTCTGAAAGCTATAAGTCTGAAATCAAAGTGTCCATGGGGCCATGGCCCCTCTGACACCTATAGGGAATCCTTCCTTGCCTCTAGTGGTTTGCTAGCAGTCTTTGGTGTTCCTTGGCTTGAAACTACATAACTCCAATCTCTGCCTTTGTCATCACATGGTGTTCTCCATATATCTCTCTGTCTTCATGTGGTCTTTTTTTTATATATAAAACAACAGTCATACTGATTGGGGGCCCACCCTAATTCAATATGATCTCATCTTAACTAATCACATTTTCAATGACCCTATGTCCAAAAAAGGTAACTTTCTGAGGTACTGAGGGTTAAGACTTTAATGTATATTGTGGGAACTACAATTCAACTCATTTTCAGGATCTTTTGTATTCTTAATACCACTTTCTATGGAAAGATAAGATGAGCTGTAATGAGTTTCTAAAAAATAGCCCATTCCAGCAATGAAGAATTCAGATAATACCATACAGTTTCCCCAAGATGTGATCAAGAATTTCAAAGAGAAACAGGATAGTCTAACAGCTATTGTGTAAGCAAACCAAAGTGAGGTCATCACAAAAAAGGGGGTTTGAAGAAAGGCCTTCAGTGAGCCACTGATTAACATTTTCAAGCAACTTGACACAATTGTGTAAAACTGTGACAGACAAATCAAGATGATACCCAGCTATAAAGGAGATTCTTTAGCCACAGCTCACAATAAACTGTAACAAGATACTCAAATTGTGGCTACCAGAATGAAGCAAATGACAAATGCCAGGTGTACACAGCATAGAGGTGACAGGTAGTTCTATATTATATTTTCAGCCTGATCCACACACAGAAATACTATTGTCACCTAGTAGGTTGTCTAGAAAGAATAATAGCATGCTCAGAAAAGTATCCCTCAGACATTTCTACAACATGCAAGTCTTAAAGATTTTTATTTCTACATGCATCTAACAAATAGTGGTCATTCACTCAATCTAACAGAAGCTGATAGCCCAGTTTCTCAAAATAAGATTCACACTACATTTAAGTTTTATGTCAGCATTTGATCCAAGAAAAATTAATATGACAGGAAAAAAAACACGGTTTACTCAACCATCAAGGTGGAGTGGAATAGAGGGCATACGCTGGTATCTCGAGAAGAGTCAAGAGATGCCCATCATAACAACACAGATGCCTGACCTTGCACAGAGGATTTAGACTTTCAATCCTAAATGAGAGTAGCAGGCCAGTCAGTGTCTCATCCTGGTTATATGCAGAACCAAAACAACTGTCCTAGATTTGTCAGTTTTGTAAATCACCCCTCCTGAGAAATACTCTATTCTCTGGAGATTGTGGGCAACAAATATTCTTCATATTTGCCTACCAGGAACCTGGATATATTTTGCCTCCTCCCACATGGTATACATTCACCAAGCACAAGAACATTCCAGGAATAACTGTATAATACATGTATAATCTTAATGGTTTGCAAACACTTGTCTAGAACATGTTCACATTTAAAACATTTTTTAATTAAAAAAAAGAAATGTCGATTTAAAGTACAAATAGCAATGTACTTCTTAAAATATCTAAAAGACAAATGTGTCCTCACATCGCTTTATCCATTACATCAGATTGCCAACTAAGTCTTCAAAATTGTTTGTTTTAGAGTTATTGGGGTTTAGCATTACTTGTTAGTAAACTATTTAAGTTAAAATGATAAAACAGTCACTTATACAATTAGACTCAGCACAAGATCACATACAAATGATAATTACTTACTAGTAATTAAAATAAATCCCCAGAGGAAATACTCAAACAAAAATCAAGGAACATAATTCTCTTTTAGCATTTTGTATTGAAGTATAATTGACATGTTGACAAAAATTAACACGTATTTAAGGCATACCATCTGAAAAGTTTTGACATATTTATATATCCATAAAACCATCACCATAATCAAGATAATGAACATATCCTTCACCCACAAAAGTTTCCCTGTGCTCCTTTGCAATCCTTCCCCCATTCCTGTCTCCTCCCTTCCCCAGGCAAACATTGATTTGCTTTTCACAATAGATTAGTTTGCATTTTATAGAATTTTATATAAATAAAACTATACAGTATGTATTTTTTTATTCTTGTTTCTTTCCCTCTGCATAATTATTCTGAAGATCATCTATTTTGTGGCAATATACATATGAACATATAAATATACCTGGATTCACTCACATACAGTGAACAGTAGTTCACTCATTTTTATTGCTGAGTAGTATTCCATAGTATAGATATATCACAATTCGCTCATCCATTCCACTGTTGGTGGTTATCTGGTTTGATTTCCAGTTTGGGGCTATTACAAATAAAACTACTACGAATATTTGTGTGTAAGTATTTGTATATATGTGTGGTTTCTGTTATTTTCAGTAAAATCTAGAATAATTGAAATTGAATTGAATTGAATTAGATGCAGGTATACAGTTGTCCCTTGCACAATGTGGGCTCAGGGGTGCTGACCCTACATGCAGGTGAAAATCTGCATATAACTTTACAGTCGCCTTCCAGTATCCTCGGTTCTGCAACTGCAGATTCAACTAACTGGATTGTTTTAATACTGTAGTATGTATTTACAGGAAAAAGTCTGCTTATAAGTGGACCCTCACAGTTCAAACCCTGTTGTTCAAGGGTCAACTGTATTTTTAAACTCTTAAGACTAACTGCCAAACTACTGTTTTCCAAATTGGTTGGACCATTTTACGTTCCCAGTAGCTGTATTTGAAAGTTCCTTTACGTCTTCACCAACACTTGATGGGATCAATCTTTTTCATTTCATCCATTCTAATAAGTGTTTAATGGTATCTCACTGTGGTTCAGTTTGCATTTAGCTTGCTTAATCTTTGCCTATTTTATCTTGAGTTTTTGTTTATCTTTCAGTTTTGAGAATTCTTTATATATTCTCCATACAAATCCTTCGTTAAATACATGGACACTTGCAAACATTTTCTTTCAGTCTATGCTGGCTTTTTCATTCCTTTAACAATGAAGTTCAGAGAACAGAAGTTTTAAACTTTTATGAAGTGCAACATATCAATTCATTCTTCTATGGGTCATGATTTTGGTGTCATATTTAAGAAATGTTTGCCTAATCCAAGATGACAAACCTTATTCTTAAGTTTGCTTTTAGAAGATTCGTTATTTTAGGCATATGTTTATGATTTTTTTGCATTCAGATTTACAATTTCCCAGCACCATCTGTTGAACATAGTAACATGTCTCTACCAAATTACCTCTGCATCTTTGTCAAAAATCAGTTTTCTCTCTAGTATTCCCTTTTATTCAGTTTTCTGGAAGAGTTCAAATAGAACTGGTATTATATCCTCCTTAAATGTTTGGTAGAATTCACTACAAAAGCCATCCAGGCCTGTAGTTTTCTTTGTGAGCTGGTTTGGAAAAACAAATTCAATTCTTTTAATTCAGATTATCCATTTCTTTTAGAGTGAGTTTTGGTAGTTTGTCTCTTTTGTGGACATCTAAATTATCAAATTATTTGGAAAAACTTGGTCATAATATTTTCTCAGTATTCTTTTAAGTATATAGAATCTGTATTGATATTATTCCTTTATTGGTAATATTTGTCTTCTCTTCTTTCTAATCAGTCTGGTTAGAGATTTATCAATTTTATAGATCTTCTCAAAGAAGGAGTATTTGATTTTATTGATTTTTCTTTATTGCATTTCTAATTTCTATTTTATTTATTTCTGCTCTGCTATTAGTTCCATTCTTTTGCTTTCCAGGGTTTCATTAGCTCTTCTCCTCTAGTTTCTTAAAATGGAAGCTGAGGTCACTGATTTGAGACCTTTCTTCAGTTTTAATATACATACTTATTACTATAAATTTTTCCCTAATTATTGCTTACTCACACATTTGTGTTTAAGTCCTTATAAAGCTCAAAATGCTTTACCTTTTGATTTACATTTGGCCCATGGGTTATTTAGAAGTGTGTTATATAGTTTACAAATATTTGAAAATTTTCTAGTGAGCTTTCTGTTATTGATTTCTAATTTAATTTCATTACAATCAAAGACCATACTGTGTATGGTTTGAATCTTTTTAAATTTTTTTATGTCCCATAGCATGGTCTATCTTAGTAAATGTTTCATGTACACTTGAAAAGAATGTATGTTCTGCTATTGTAAGGGGCGGTGTTCTGAAAATAGCAATTTGTTTATAAGTGTTGTTCAATTCCAAATTCTTATTGATCTTTCTCTAACTGTTCTAACACTTATTGAAGTGTTTTAAAATACCTGACTATAATCGAAGATTTGTCTATTTCACCTTTCAATTCTATCAATTTTTGCTTCTGTGAAACTCTGTTTTTGAAGCTCTGTTATTAGGTGCATGATTGTTTAGGATTATATGTGCTTTTCACGAAATAATTCCTTTGCTTTTATGAAATGGTCTCCTTTATTCTGGTAATAGTCTTACTCTGAAATACAATATTTATGATAAAATATAGATACATTCTTTTGATTAGTGTTAGTATGGTATACATTTTCTCATTCTTCTTTTTTTTTCTCATGGATGTTAACATTTTAATGTTCTTCCTTTGAGATTTTCCTTGGCATATATTATCACATTTTCTTACAAAATGATGCTCAGAGGGGCTTCCCTGGTGGCGCAGTGGTTGAGAGTCCGCCTGCCGATGCAGGGGACACGGGTTCGTGCCCCGGTCCGGGAAGATCCCACATGCTGCGGAGTGGCTGGGCCCGTGAGCCATGGCCACTGAGCCTGCGTGTCTGGAGCCTGTGCTCCGCAATGGGAGAGGCCACAACAGTGAGAGGCCCGCGTACCGCAAAAAAAAAAAAAAAAAAAATGATGCTCAGAATATGTACTTGTTCTTTCATTTAACAGGCTTAAAATTAAAAATACACAAACATAGTTTTCTTTCCTATTTTATTTCCTAACATTGTTTGATCCATCCTTTCACGTTTAACCTATTTGTGTTTTTACTTTTAACCTATTTGGATCACCAGCTGAGTCTTTTAAAGGTTTTGCAATTGAGAGATTTTGTTTTAGTGTTACTTGAGAAAGTAAGATCTAACCTAAAATTCACAAGATAGTACTTTACACACCTACATTTAATACAAACTCATATGCAAATAACAGTTATTTATGACTAATCAAAATGAATACCCAGACTAAATATTCACATCAGAATAGAGGAATATAATTCTCATAAAGTTACTTTAAACCAGAGTTGATTAACCTAAATGCCTTATTAAATATTGATATTTTAAAAAATATTTGGTAAGTTAGATCCCTAAGTCTTATTTAAGAAGAAAGTAAATGGGTAGCCTGATATTCATGTACAAAATAAGACAATTAAATATATGTGTTATAAGGGCAGATGAGGAGTAGGCAGGTGAATCTAATTTGTTCTTTTTCATCATTCCCTGTACATATATATTTAATTTTTTTTAATTTATCAATTATCAAAGGTTATTATTGCTAGTAGTAGTTTAAATCAGTAACATTTTTCTGGAACCTAATGTATGCATGTATTTGATACAGAAATTTCATTCCAGGGTTGTATTTAAGGCAATGACAATGGATATACACAAATTTTGTCAGTGATATTCTTCAAAACTGTATTGTCAATGACAAATAGATTAGAAATAAATTAAATTTCCAAAATAGATAGTCAATTAAAGGAATTATACTACAACCATAAAGTGGAATACCATGCAGCTAAGCTAATAAATATTTAATGTCATAGGAAAGTATCTCGAACATACTATTAACTGACTTCAAATTGTATTACAAAATAGTCTACATAATGATTTCATTTTAAAATACATATATAGTAATGAAAGTTTTGAAATACATATGATAATGAAAGAAATGAAATTAACATGTTAAAAGTGGTTATCTTAATATTTGAATTATGGATGCTTTTTATTTCTTTGTGTTTATATAAACTATATCTTCACTCTCAAAATTTAATACAATGAATATGTATTTCTTTTATAACCAGATAAAAAGTATCATTCACAATTCATAAAAGAAATGCAAGATTTTAATTTTTATTAATCAAACATTTATTGGTAAATGACTTGATGTGTGTCATGAGTTATATGGCGGTGTGATATATGGTGATGGCTCCTGCCTTCGAGGTACATAGAAAACTATCCTGACAGATTGCGATTTGGGAAAAACAAACCTACATTTTAAACAAAGCTAAAATAGTAAAAGCTGAAATTAAATGCCCTTCCTGATGAATTCACATAAGACTGTACCCAGCTGCTTTGGAAATATCAAAGATAATTTACCCATTAGCTGCTAATTCAAAAAGCAAATCTTATACCTCAAATTATGCCTTTTAGAATTTTGTGAGTTTTCTGACAAGTGATACATTAAACGTGATTATAGTAAGTCCCCTACATACGAACAAGTTCCATTCCCAAGAGGGCATTCATAAGTCCAACTTGTTCGTAAGTCCAACAAAGTTAGTTTAGGTAGCCAATTAACACAATCGGCTATATAGTACTGTACTGTACTGTAATAGGTTTATAATACTTTTCACATAAATAATACATAAAAAACAAACACAAAAAATAAAGAAAACATTTTAATCTTACAGTACAGTACCTTGAAAAGTAGAGTAGTACAGCACAATAGCTGGCATACAGGGGCTGGCATCAAGTGAACAGGCAAGCAGAGTTACTGACTGGAGGAGGGAGAGAAGTTGGAAAATGGTAGAGCTGAAGGATCGTCAGCAATAGGAGACAGAGGGCAAGCTGCAAGTTCACTCACGCCTGACGTTGATAGAACGCACATTCGCATCTTTGAAAGTTCGCAACTTTAAGTTTTGTAGGTAGAGGACTTTATTACAATAGCCATCATCATCCTGGTTTTCCCATATGTAGTGCATTGAAATGTTATAGCCTGTATGATCTTAAAGTGTGAAAAAGCAAGCGTATAAACATGTGTGTATATATACGTATATACAGAGTGCATGTTATGCATATATATATACATACACACACTTTGTATATACATATTTATACGCATATATGTGTATATGTATATTATGTATATATATATAGAGAGAGAGAGAGGAAGGGGAGAGGGAGGGGTGGAAGAAGGGAAGGAGGAGGCAGGAGAGAGGAGGGAGGGAGGAGTAGAAGTTGTTTGATACTTGTTTTGACTAAGGATTTGTGTGAACCATTGCTAGCTGTTAATGGAATTACAAATGAATCAGAAAATGACTAAATCTCCAGTGAATTGTGAATCTTGGGAGAATGATAAAGTTTTACATAATACGAATTAGAAGTCACATATTGCAGGCTACGATACACAGCAATAAGTTATGAGTTCCCAGACTTGAGATTCAGAAGCAGATAGAGTGCTACAGGTATTCCTAGAAGAAATAAAGATTTCTGACGTCATTGATCTAGAAAGGTTTCCTGGTTGAAGTGTCACTTGAGCTGCAATTGTGATGAACATTTACTCTCCTTAAAGTCAGCAGAAACCCTACATGACAAAGGAATGTTAAATGAAACAGGTATATTTTCCTGTAGAGGAGACATACAGTACCCATTGCCCTATGACTGCCTCCCATCCTCACAAATAATACAAATTTTCCGCACATGACATTTGAATTCTGCCAAAGACACTCCCTTGACCAAACTTTAGTTATCTCCTCTGAACTCTTTTCAATGGGGCCTCAACCTTGGTCCCCTCCTGTCTTTGACCTGTCTTTCAAGCCAGTCTTAGTAAGAATTCTCCTACATCAGTTTAGTGAGAATTCTCCCATCCTTGATATCTGAGCATACTTGATGTCTGATCACATTCCTCATCCCTTACCCTGCTGTCTAAGCCTTTAGCCTGGCTTCAGCAAGAATCCTGTTAAATCAGTTCAACAAGAATTCCCCTATCTTTGACATCTCATCTTAGTCATTTTTCATTCACTGACCCCCTCACTCTGCTCTCCGGTGACAATATCCATCTGTCTTTACCATGTTTGGAGTTGAGCCCAATCACTTTCCCGTACTGTGATTTTCCTATTGCAAGAGTCTTGAATAAACCCCTTTTTTCTTTTCAATTCTGAGGGACAATTCTGAATCCAGTCTGCATAGATACACCTTGCTTTATCCAGTATATACAATTTTAAAAACTGCAATTCAATTGTAATTGTATATCAATTTCTATTTTTCTTTTTATTTATTTATTTATTTTTATTTTTGGCTGTGTTGGGTCTTCGTTGCGGCGAGCGGGGGCTACTCTTCCTTGCAGCGTGCAAGCTTCTCATTGCGGTGGCTTCTCTTGTTGCGGAGCATGGGCTCTAGGTGTGTGGGCTTCAGTAGTTGTGGCTCACAGGCTCTAGAGCACAGGCTCAGTAGTTGTGGTACACGGGCTTAGTTGCTCCAGGGCATGTGGGATCTTCCTAGACCAGGGATCGAACCTGTGTCCCCTGCATTGGCAGGCAGATTCTTATCCACTGCGCCACCAGGGAAGCCCTCTGTTTTTCTTTTACAAGGAAAACTTTTCAGTTACTCAACAGGTGCTTATTAAAAACCTATCTCTAATAACTGTGAAGGGTGTGAGTTCACCATACTCAAAAACTAACAAATTAGTCTGCCAGTTTCATGGGTGCTGGCAGAAGACAAGAGACTCCTGGGTCAGAAACAACAGACTTGTATTATTTATGACATAGCAAGTAGCATGACCATCAGCATATTTGCAGCAGCTTCCCTTTCCCCCCAAGTCCCACGGAGGTGATACAGATGAACTCAGATGAATGCTACACACAGTGAGTTGCATTACAAGAGAGAAACACTATACACAGTGAGTTGCATTATAAGAGAGAACCTGAATCTTTTACAGTGTGCAGCAGGCATGACTGCCCTTTCCTCTAGAGGGAGACTAGCTCTGTTTTCCAAGGCTGATCACTATTCAGACATCCTTGAAAAGACAGTCAGAGTGAAGATTAATTAGTGCCTTTCTTACAAAATCTTTAGAAATGTGACAGACCCTTAGAGAATTATCTCCCAGTACTGTTTTGAGCCTACAATCATAAGAATCCTGTTAAGCATGTAAGAATAAGGTAATTTATCAAAATGTGCATTTTCATGTACAATTTTTGCAAAATCGGAGATACACTTATATATAACAATAAATTCATTACTTAATCAATGAATGTCAGATATCAGTCCGTTTTTGATGTAAATTCTTGATGGTTGGTTGGTGAGATGGAAAGAAACTAGAGAAAACATTTCATTTCTTTCACTAGCTTCAATTCTGCTCTTCATCCTAAGTGACTGCACTTTTCTAGAACTTTCCCTGTCTTCTCTAACTACTTACAGGGGAAAAAGAAAGCACTTACTGGGTGGCAACTTTGGTGTCAGGCATTGTAATAGGCAATCTTTCTTCTCTTCTTAATGGTCTAACCTCTCCCCAGCTCCAAATCCCATATTCAACATATACACCTGGATGTTATACAGAACCTCAGATTTAGCAAAACCAAAATATCATTCACATATCCCACAACTCAAAACCTCAGACTCAAGCAGATTTGAATTTTATTGATTAGACGCAGGGGAACAACCAAAGTTTAGCCAAGCATTACCTTTCTGGTTTGCAAGCATTCTCACGAATTAGATCCGAAAAGAAAAGATGGAAGTAATTCATTCTCTCTCCCTCTCTCCCTTTGTCTCCTTCTCTCCTTTTGTGTGTATGTGTCTGTCTGTCTGTCTGTCTCTCTCCCCCACCTCCTCATCTTTATATTATGATAAATCCATCAATGGGAACTTTCAAAATCCATTTGTTTTCATTTTCTTGAGATAAAGACACAAACAACCCCTTTAAATACACCTTAAGTTTTACATATGAAATCTGAATAAATGTAGAAAAGCAGCCTAATGGATTGACAAGAACACAAGAGATAGAGATAGGGGCAGGGTCTAACATGTTGAAGACTATTGCAAACGTTTGCGCTCTATTCCTTCCCATCTATTTTTCAAGTCTAGCATAAAATATATTTTTCAATAACTGAATTTAGATAAATCTAACAATACTGAAATAATTACTTGAAAGGAAGACTGGTTTCTAAATTCTCTACTTAATTCTTAAAAATCAAATTGAACAACTTCATTTGTGGTTTTGGCATTATTTAGACTTATCTACATCTCTTGTGACATTTTGTAAACATTCAAGTATTAAATAAATTCTTTTCTTCAAAGGTATGTTCTTTTGTCTGCTTTAGTCACTGTGAAGAGATTACTTCGTACAACACGTCTGATACTTTGAATGTTTCCTTTTGACACTGCTCTCTGAAAATTACAAGGATGTCAAGTTTACAACACTTTTAACAACTGCATATGCTCCCCATGCTAAACCAAAAATAAAAACCTATATTCTCCACCCCAGACATCATCAATGATATTTTAAAAGAAATTTTAATTATATAATTTCTGGATTAGTCCTAGGGTTATAAAGTGAAAGGGTACAGAACACAGTGTCTTTGCCAGAAAGCCTCAGGAGCATGGGGCATGGTCAAGGTTTACATGGTCTTCCTTCTCAAATGCATAGACTTTCAAATGCCCTGACACATGCCACCAGGGCTCAGGTATTTAACAGTAAGCCAGCACTATACTGGAAGTAGAAACACAATTTTGAGGTGGGATAAACATGAAGGATGGTGAAAGAAATTCCTAATTATGAGAGACTACCATGGATCCAAACTGTGAATAGGTTTGAGTATCCTGGAAATCGCTGAACGTTTGGACAGGTCTTAGGGCGTAATGTATAAGAGCCTGTGCTCTGAAGTCAGACAGCCCTGGGCTTGACTTTCAACTTGTTCTGCCATTTACTGTGGGATGTTGGAAATGGACTTAATATTCCTTAGGCTGTTTTTTTCCTACCCAAAACTTAAAAAAAAAATTTTATATGAAGAAACTTAGCAATGATTGTGTGAGTTAGTTCTTTACAGAATAACACATTGTTGGGTGTATATGCCAATACATGTGTTTGGTGGTGTGACATCCATTTTCCATACAAGAGGAGGCATTTTCTAATAATAATAAATGTACTGCTGTGTAGCAAACCATCTGCATTTCTTGTGGAAAAAAGTATCTGGAACATAGGAAGAATTAATTAAGAACTTTTATCTTTAAAAAGTTAATTCTTATGAATTCTTTAATATCAAGTATCCTTATAACTGCAATAACATTGCTGAGGGTGGGTGGTATGCTCACCCCCAGAGGTTTAAAGACAAGCAAGACAAACATTGTCTGAGGCAGTTGAAGTTCAGACTAAAAACACTCAGATACACTTGACAAGTCCTAGAAGCTTCTATAATTGGCCACCCAGAATTATAGATTATAGCTCAAATTTCTTTTTGTTCTGACCTGACCAATTATTTGTGTAAATACAGGAAATCTGAATACTAGAGACTGATCTTCATTCAACAAACCAATTCAGCATATATTCATTAAAGGTTCACTATAGACTAAGCACTGGGCTACACACAGAGTATACACAGACCTGTCCTTATGGGATGTTCAGTCTAATGAGGCCTACAGTAAAGTCAACAGAGAATGAAAACCTGCTGCAATAAATGTCATGACTGCAGTGAGTGCCCAGTGCTGGAGAAGCACCCAGGGTGGATGACACCTAACCCAGGTGTTAGTCCAAGACCTGCTTTCTACCACTAGGGCAACTAGGAGTCAACCAAGTTAAGGGCAGGTGGGAGGTGTGGGAAGAAAGAATATTCCAGCATGTTTGAGGGCCCAAGCCTGTAGATGAGAGAGTGTGGGTTTGAAAAAGTTTCAAATTTAGTATACCTAGGGAATTAAGATTGAGAAAATAAGTAGAAAGAGATGAGCCTGGGGAGATAAACAGGGGCAGGTTCCTGATGGTCTTGTAATCAAGATTACACGTTTTGAACTTTGTCTTAAGAGTAGATATGAAGCCATGGAGGGTTTTTACCAAAAGCAGTGCTATATGATAAGAATAGAGCTAGAGAAAGAACATTTTATTCCTTCCTCAGCTTCTTTACTTTAAGGTATTGGGAAGATGGAGGAAAGCTACTGCTTATCTTCCTCATGACTATTTTCATCCACTGGAAAATGGTTAGGAAATAGGGAGGCCATATAATTGATCATTTCCAAATAGTAATTCAGGAAGAACAAGTGTCATCAGGGGTGTATGGTCACCCCAATAACTCTACATTCAAACCTCTCCCTCTAATCTATTGTCTGGCTCACAAGTTTTTTAGTCCTATTTAAAATGCAGAAATCAGATCCAGACTTTGTAGTAATCAGCAAGAATGGGTTCATTTGTAAGGCTAAAGGATTATCATTCTCTTCATAGTTAACCATATTCTCTTTGCTCCTCTGGGTACAACTTGTTGCTGGCTCAATTATAATTTGTATCACATTACAATTCCTAACTATTTTCAGTTATACTTGGGTTTAGGGAGTCTTTGCTTTACAGTTATTCTACCTCAGAATTTTCCCTACCAAAATGTATCTTGGTTTCAATGGATCATTTCTTTAATGTATAGAGATCACTCTCAATTATTCCCATCTTTGAGCTGTTGGTCACAGAATTAACAGCCATTAGGTCATAAAAGACGGGAACTACACCTCCCTAGATGGAGTGAGGCACATATATTTATGAATACTTACTAGATGAAGGAACCAAATTATGTTATTTTTATTGCTGTTTCTCTCAATTAGGTAACATATATAGGTCCTATTAGCATCATATTACAAATGAGGAATTGGACATAGAATGCTATCATAGGATAAAATTTTTATTAATTCCCAAACTGTTCTTAACTATTTACTTTATAGCTACCAAATGAAGTTGCTGCATGGAAATGATTATTTCTTCTTCCTTAATAAAAAGTCATATTATAACAAAATATGGGACATTCATCGCAAAAATTGATTAAAAATGCTAATTTCTTTTAAGTTATGGAAAGTTTCTAAAGACAGATAGTGATTAACTTATGAATTAATTAACTGAATTCTTTAACTGAATTAAAAATGCTAATTTCTTTTAAGTTATGGAAAGTTTCTAAAGACAGATAGTGATTAACTTATGAATTAATTAACTGAATTCTTTCAGTTGAAAGAAGCATTATTTGCAAAAAGTATATATTCAAAAAACAAACTGTAAAAATCACATTGGGGATAAAATGCCATTCCTAATATTATTTTCATTTCCAAATACAAAAGTATTATTTAAATCATAAATTAAAACATAGTTGACATATTTGTATTTATTGATCCTCAAATATAATCCTTTCAAAGGTTCTTGTTTCCTGCTTAATTTCAGGATTCTGGTTATTAGTTGCATTTCCCTTAAATTTCTTCTAAGATTGATACATAAGAAATGTCCTTTATCTGGGTTTTAGAACATATATAAAATCTACTTACATATAATTAGCTTTGGTTTCTATTTTAAATTCTTACATTTAAAACCACTACTATGGGTCCCTCACCTCCTTGGAAACTTCAGTACCTTCCACTTCACTTGGTTTCAGCCATCATTCTTGCCCACAGTCTAAAATCTGGCCCCCCTTGACACTGAAATAACAAATGTTAACGTTTTTCTAAGTTCAGTGTCTTCTTCCAGCTCTCTCACCCAGTTCATTATACTTTAATCAATTTTCAGCCTCTAAGAGACTTCTGAGTTTTGCTCTACTGATTGCTTTATCACTTAACAATGGTTTGGTTTGTTTCCTTTCTGTGTGTGTGTGCCTGTGTGTACATACATAGGTGCACACATGGGGTGTGCATCTCTCTCATAATTTTCTACTAAGTGCTGTAGGTAAAGTGAAAAGAGCAGTTCTATTAGTGCAAGGAATGTCCATCACTCATCCATCCCAGCTTAAGACTCACAATGCTGTAGACTGAAGTCTGCACTGCAGTCACAACCTGGGTGACAACTCAAGCCCTGGAGTCCTTGGACCATCACTAGCTCTGAGCCCTAGACACAGCATGAATCCAACGTGAGATTGAGTCACCCCAAATCAGCATCTCAGCACTATTCTAATAGCTCAAACTCACATTATCCCAAAAAACAAATAAAGCATTGGCCAAAAGGAGTGAATTGCTCAAGGAGCTGCCCTCTTAGAAACTGGGCCCAGCCGCAGAGCTTCTGGACAACTCCCAAGGCATGAATCCAGGGGTCTGCTGGTCAACCCCATGTGCAGTAGAGAATTAGAGAAATGGACCTGCAGGTCTAGGATTTAATCCAGCCTGAGGCATCCTGTTGAGATAGCACTGGCAGCCCCAACCAGTCCCAGGAACAAATGAAGTCATAGGAATTCCTTCCTTGGAATTTTCTATGTACAACAACACTCTGAGGCACAGGGGTCCAAGCAGCCTCACTCCCAGGTCAAAGGGCACTGAGTCCAAAAAGGGAACATTCTAAAAGGGAGCAAGTAGAAAGCAAGAGTTCCAAGAGTCCAAGGCAAAAGTTGTCACACTCCTTCTGACCTAGCATCAGAAACCCTTCAGTGTGACTTCTGTCTCATTTTATTGGAAACAAAAGTGTCACTGTGGCCAGATGTGAATCAAGAGAATGAGAATTAGACTCCACCTCTTGATGGTGGAAGTCAAGGTCACATTGCAGAAGAGCATGTAGGGTGGATGCTACTGTTGCAGCCATCTCTGGAAAATATAACCTGCCACAATCATCTTAATTGTAATGCTCCGTAGCACTTAGTGTTTTACTAGAGTTGCCCATTCACTTTTTTATATTCTTCACCAGATTGTCAAATAATCAAATGACTGATCACCAACACTTGTGCCCTTCACTCCCCTGGAGCCTGTTGATAGAGGCAGTTAATATGAGAAAATGAAAACAAACGTCTGAAAACTAAGAAAGGAGAGCAATAAACAAATTCTATGTATTGACATACAACTAATCACATATGTATTTAATGACTAAAAGTAACATAGCAAACTTTATTTTACTCTTTCATAGGAAAAGCCAACTTCTGTGAAAAACGGTGCCAAATTCATCAAATAACTATTCAGCCCTTTGCCATAAAGATTTTACATAATATGTAAAACCCTTCTATGCTTAGTTCAAAGCAACGCAATAAGGAAAACACAGAAGATAAAACTTTGAGCACAAGAGTTTGTATGCCAGGGATGGTATTGCTTCCCAATGCCCATGGAAGGGATGTGAAGGCTCCCTGAGAGTAAGGGATTGAGCTGCTTTAATAACAGAGATGAAATTAATAGCTTATCTATTCTCATTCCAGTCTGCTCCAGCTTACAATGTCTGAAAGTTTTCACCCTCAGAAAAAGTACAGAACTTTATGAGTCTCTCATCTTCTGCTAAACTTCAGATGCTGAAAATCATTTTAAATCCATTCCTGTCATTTTGGATTTGCATAAGTGTCTTGCAAATAAAGTCTAAAAAGGCAATGGCTGATACAGTGTGAATGAACATGCCATAAAACATTTCAAACCTTATATCATTCATGTAAATCTCTCATGACTTAAAATTTTTCAACTCGCCAATAACAAGTATTCGGGCTAGATGCAATAGCTAAGGCTGAGTGAATTCACCAGCTAAGGCTGGTGAATTCACTAAAATCCTCCCTCCTGAGACACTTTTAAGTTTGGAGGAGGGTGGAAAAAAAAAAAAAGAATCTTCACTTTGGCCTGAAATTGTCAATCTAAGTCATGGGTTTACATGATACACTAGTTGAGGGAGGAGGAAAATTCTACAGGGCTTCCTTAAGATAACACGGGCAAACGTATTATTCACCAGTGAGATGGGGGAGGTTTTTGGTATACAAATTCTGTCTATATCCAAATCACTTTGGCTTAAAAAAATGTTTAGTCAAGAAACTGAAGAATCACTTATATATATGGAATTTGGTTTTACTAAATCAGCCTTATTGTATTTCAAACTGAGCACTTTTGTACACGATCACTCAGATAGTAGCTTTCAATTGTGAAATGGAGATTTAACAAATCTCTAAGTGGCTTACAAACACATTGCACAAAAAAATGCATCTGTTCTCCTAAGCACCAATTTTTCTTAAACACAAGGCAGCTATTTATGAATTCATCTAACTCAGACCCTATCAAAATTTTCCTTTTAATTTGTGCCATAAAAAACAGCCATTAGAATTTCAAATTTTTTTTTGAAAATCCCAAATTTGGCAGTGGCTTAAATGCATCGCTCTGTGACTTTCCCACTATACAGACCTGACCCATTTGTTGTTCCAACTTCAAAAGAGAAATTCCATGAAAGGAAATAACTAAAAAGAATAGAAATTTGGCAGAAACTAAGAAGCAAATAATCCTTAACATATATATGTAATTAATATGCTTAAAGTTCTACTAAAAAATATAAACTAGTATCATTGAGAGTGGAGAGGAAGAATTTCATTTTTAATGCTTGTGAATTAAAACATTGTGCTTTCAGAGTTCTTACTGATGAAAGTTGTTCAGTTTTATTTAGTGAAAAGCCCATTATCTACTATCTTACCCCTGCCTACAGAGAAAGTGGATAGCACTTGAGAGGCTGGGTCTATCAAGGCCCATTTTCACCTCTGACGATGCAGACAGCTGTCTTCTACACAGTTTGTACTAAGGATTGTAAGAAGGGAAGTGTCCAAAGCAGCTCTTTTGCCTAAGAGCCACAGGGACTACCATTAGTTGTACAGTTTTGGATGGATCATTCTTTTATAAGAATCCATGTTTGTTGATGTTTTTCTATATAAATGCCACAAACATACACAACATAGGTACTATACTGAGTAAGGAATCATCTTGTAAATTTGGAACAATACTTATCCTCACCCCCTCTTCAAGCCCCACCATGCACTATTTCTGCAGAGAGACCTTGAATGTTACTATTGAAAGTGATGAAACCACACTGTCTAATGTGAGCATCTGTAACACTTAGCAATATGTCTAATCCTTTACATTCATCTCTTGTTGACTCTCCCACATAACTGAATTCTCCATAGAACTTGCCTCAAACCTCTTCCCGATAATGGTGATGGTCATACAACCTTATGAGTATACTAAAAACCACTGAATTATAAACTCTTTCAAATGGTTCGCTTTATGGTATGTAAATTATACCTTAATTAAAAAAAAAAAAGAGGAAGGGCTCCATCCAAAGAACCATCAACAAATAGGTCAGTGATTACTTAGAAAGCTAAAAATATTTCAATGCATATTTCACAATATTGCCCTAGGAGTCTCTGATACAGTAGGCCTGGCAGATACCCTAGTAGTTTGCATCTTAGCAGGCACTTGAGGTCACTCCTGATGGTGATCTGCAGGGCATCCTTGGAAAGCAATAATATTTTTGCAGGAGTGAAAAAGAATGCTCAAGTGTAAGCACTGGAGCAGAAGGAAGGAAGGACTAAGGATGGAATTCTATGGGGCATCACTCTCATTGTTAAGCTAATCCGTGATTATGAGTTCATCCGCTCTGGTTGACTAATAGGATTTCACCATCAGGGCTTGAATGTTTACATTAAAACAGAGTATATTGGGAGAGGCTATTTTAATCCAAAATAAGTGACGTTGATGAGAAATCTTAGACATCAGCTTAGGTTAATGAAGGAGATATGTGTTGGCAGGTAGACTTTTATTTTTTCCCTCGAAACATGCCACATAGGTGGCTTCCTAATTGTTCATGCATAGGGCTGGCTTTATTCTCATATATTAGCCTTTTGACATCTCAAAGACACAATTTGACAATCAGAGTTCTGTAAAATATTGACTCTAAAATCTTCGCCAAGTAACCAAAGAAGTCATCACATGCTTACTAGACTTTAGTGTGGTCTTCAGTCCCTGAAGAAAGAATAAAATAATCTATACAGATTAATGTACACCAGGCCTGGAAGAGTTGAAGCCAGTAACAAGACTTTCACTGAAGACGCGGTATGATTAAGTGGAGTTTTTTTAAATTATATGTTAGGTAACTTTGTCTTAAGAGACATTTAAACGAGTTATATAACTGCTTTCTTCACATTCTTTTGTCATGTAGCTGAATTTCAATTTACTTTTTTAATATCATTACAAAAGCAATGAAGAACAATACATATTCCTGCCAATACTGTTAGGGTTGTTAAGTTATTAATTACATATCTAGAGTAAATTTAAATGGTTGCTGACTTGCTTATGTATAGTAAAGATATAATTCTAAAATAGCTAATGGTATTTACTATAAAACAGAAGCATAATTTGTAATCACCCTTGATATACTACCTTTATAAAACACAGTCCATCATAGTCATTTGACCTTAGATGTTCAATTAGAAAAAAAAGTAGGAAACAATTTCAGAAAGAGGACAAAGCTTACACCTTCTGAAAAGCACTGGAACCTAACTCTGAACCAGGAAGACCAACATTTTAACACAAAACTTTAATTATAAGTTAGTTTTGTCCACTATTTTTAAAAACTGTATGTAGTTATTTATTAGAATTCATTTGGGATGGAAATCTTTAATATTGTTGTCTATTTAAACTATGTTGTTTCCCTACTCACCTTCCTCCTTGCTATTAACTGTCCCACTGAAATATATCAGTCCCACAGTTTGGACTCTCATAGATAACCTGACCTACCTCCTTAGCTCTCCTTAGCTATACTCTAGCACTGAATCGTGTCAGTTATCACCTTTTCAGAATAAGTGCAAAATTTATAAAATTCTTAATATCATCACTGTGAGCCTGGATTTGAGATCTTGGCAATCATAACAAAAATACAAACTCCCAGAATGCGTATGGTACATGATACTTTTCAGAGTTCAACAATTAATGATTAAGTGGCCACTAAGAGGTCAACACTGTACTTGGCATTACAGATATCAAGACAAATAAGACATAGCCCTCTCCTCAAGGACATGGTCCAATAAAGATTATTGATACTTCAGCACCAAGATGCAATAAAGTAACATAAGTGCCGTGATGCGTATATATGAGAAACAAGAAAACAACAACTGAAAGAGTAGTTATTCCTCCCTGGATGTGGAGAGAAGGGCTCCTAAAAAGTTATACCAGGAAAAAACAATGCTGAATGTTAAAAATAATAAGCAATTGTTTGTTTGATGAACAAAGAAGATATATCAGCCAGGATTCCAAAAAGAAACAGATGGCATACTCCAAGTAAGTTAATGTGTGGAGGGTTTGTTTACAAAGGTCATTTATTTCTGAGTAACTTAGTTTCTGTACTGGAATAAACACTTGACAACTTTCAAGAACAAATAGTACTTATATACTTAGTAAGAATAAATGCCATCATTTAAGCACCTACCCTGAGTCAAGTGCTTCACTTATAACATCCCTGTAAAAACCAGTATATATTCATTCATTCATTCATTCAGTAAATATTCAATGACCCCCTACCATTTGTCAGGCATTGTTTGAGCACTGGAGATACAGCTGTGAAGAAAGCATTGAAGGTCCTTCCTTTCATGGAAATTTCATGGGAGGAGGCAGACAACACACAAGTAAATGAGAAATTTTGGCTAGTGATGAGTATTATAAAGAAAAAAGCAGGCTTCTATTAATCAAAGTGGCTGGGTAAAGGTGTAGGTTGTTATTTTAGAAAAGATCACTCTTAAGAGAAAATGTGTGAGATAAGATATGAGTGATGAGAAAGAGCCCAGCTTGCAGGACCAGGAAAGGAGGGTTTTGAACAGAGAGAGGGTCAAAAGCAAAGCCTGCAGAATGAGCTTAACATGTTCAAGAAATAGGCAATAGGTTTCAATGAGTGGCATGGAGTAAGCAAGGGAGTTCTGAGGTTGGGGGTGCCATCAAATAAGGTGTGAGAAGCTAGTAAAAGCCAGGTCATGTAGGCCTTAGGAGCCATGGTTTAGTTTTATCTCCTTTAGAGTACAGTAAGGTTGTCACTTGCTTTATTCACATAGGTGGTAAGTGGTAGAGTCCACATTCAAACCACGCCTCTCTGATTCAGCCTATTTCTCTACATCAAGTCATTTTATTGACTATCACTTCCACCAAGTAGGTTAGGAAGAGTAGGCTGAAATTCTTTTAAGAATGTGGTAAAAGTGAAAGATCATCTAGGCTAGTGATTTTTGTACTTGTGTATATAACTGTTATATCACATCCTTGATGCTTCAGTTCTACAAATGGAAAAGCTATTTCACTATTTTTAGGAAATAGTAAGAGATCATGCCTAAAGACATTCAAATCATATTCCAAAATAAAGAAAGAAGTTTTCAAATATGATGTATGATCATCCAACTCACAACAGAGATCAATTAAACTTTCTGTGGGGCTTCCCTGGTGGCGCAGTGGTTGAGAGTCCACCTGCCGATGCAGGGGACGCGGGTTCGTGCCCCGGTCCGGGAAGATCCCACATGCCGCGGAGCGGCTGGGCACGTGAGCCATGGCCGCTGAGCCTGCGCGTCCGGAGCCTGTGCTCCGCAACGGGAGAGGCCACAACAGTGAGAGGCCCGCGTACCGCAAAAAAAAAAAAAAAAAAAACTTTCTGTGACTCAAGTTAAAAAGTTAAAACCCTAAGGTATCACTCCTGTCGTGAGAATTTCTTCTGGTTAACCCCCGGGAATCTGGAGTTTCTAAAATGTACTCATCTGCTTGCTGAATGTCAATACTATATCTGAATTTGGTGATTACTTTGGGAAAACCTGTAATTGCTACATTTTCAAGCATGTCGGAGGATGGATTGGAACATAGTAGATATGGAATGAAAAGACGTGAAAGGTAGGAAATTAGAGTGTATTAAGCAAGTGAAACTCATCGGGGTAAAAGCAAAGCAGTTTTAGTGCAGTGTGAATCGTCAAGTTAGCACAGAATGTCACTGGTTACTAAAAGAACTTGGGTAATGGAAAATGAAAACAACTGGATTTATGACGCCCATAAATGTGTTAAACAGCTGCCTACTCACTGCCAATGAAGATTATTGAAAGTGGTAAATAGTGAGACTTTTACATATAACTATGTGGGAAGGAAAATGACTAAGTTGATAAATCTTCAAATTGTAAGATATAGAGTAAACATTTTAAAATTATTTTTTGGTCATTCCCTAATAAACCACTGGTTTATCCTGAGAGTTAAAAATCATAAAGCTTCTATGAATATATTTTTTTAATTTTTGTATTGAGTTGAATTTGGTCTTCCACAAAACAAACCTGCTACGTTTACTGTCAGCTCCATCAGTACCAAGATACCTTAGGGTTTTAACTTTTTAACTTGAGTCACAGAAAGTTTAATTGAGCTCTGTTGTGAGCTGGATGATCAAACATAGTATTTGAAAACATCCTTATTTATTTTGGAATATGATTTGAACGTCCTTAGGCACGATCCCTTATTATTTCATAAAAATAGTGAAATACTCCAACTGTCTCAAATAACTACAGGAATTTAAAAGTGATGGTTGTATGTAACATTAATTATAATTTAGAAAAGCAAAAGTAATCATTCTAAACCACAGTAAACTGCATACATTAATGTAATCTTATAACAAACAAGGGAGCATTTATCTGAAGTTTGTTATTTCCTGATTTCCTCTTTTCATCCCCAGGATCACTGTTGAGTTCAGGATCTCATTTACTGATACATGGACAATTGCAATAACCACCTAAACTATTTTTTTCAAGCTTTCTCCTCCAGTGCATTCTCCACACTGCCAGCTGAGCCATCTTTCTAAAACAGCGCTTCCTACTGAAACCCAGGATTCCCAAAACCTGTGGGAAACAAGTCAAACTGCTTACTCGGGTATACATGGGTTTTGGTAACCTGGATCCAACTAACATTTTTAGTTTCATCTTTTTAGAGTAGGATGACCTAATGAGTGTGTGGTACATATCAGGGTACTTTGATTGTGAAAGAGGGAGCTATTAGTAATTACCCTGGGACAACAAGCATAAACAGGCTAAAAACAGGTCTATCAGAAAATACGATTACCTCATTTAAGAGCCAACAGAGAAGACTTTTAACAGTTCCTTTACTTTCCCAAGATAAATCAGCTGCTCCCTCCTCTATGCTCCCTTAGCACTGGGGACTTAGCAATTTCACATAGTAGTGTGGGTATCCTTATATTTATTTCCCTTGCTAGGTTCGTATGTCCAAGAAGTCAAAGATTCATCTTTTCATCCTGAGTAACAAGTACAAACCATGTACTGAAAAGGTGTTTAATACATGTTTCTTGATGGTGAATTAATATTGAAGCAGAAGACTAATAGACTTAAGTGGAAGAAGTAAATATCCAAGAAATAGGACAAAGGTAGAGATCTGATCACCGAAGTCAATCTATAAAATTATGTTGCACAGGAACTCTGTATGAGTGTTCAGCCCAAAGGAGAGGAATATCATATATAAATAATCCACCTTGCCTATCTAAAAATATTACATAGCATTTGCTCATTTATCTGTGCATAGCATCTGTGCATTTATTCTTTGAGATGAAAGAATAACCTTGCATTCTTCCTTTAAATGGAGATATACAAAGATAAAAGATAAAATACAAAAATTTTAAATCCTGGTTTTAAAATGCTTTGCAACATGTTAAATAGTATTTGAATATTTGTTATGGTTCCAAAAGCATCTCTTTCCAGTCACACCAGGATGCTAGCATTCCGTTTAAAATTCTCAGTAAGGTATGATCCTGCAATTATTCTGCTCAGTGATTAAGATCATTCCCACTTTACTTCTTACAAGTGTTCCTTGCCTGTGTGATGTTTCCCACACAGGAATATCACGGCTAATTCTGTATAGTCACCATAGCAGAAATAAATGAACCAAAGATGTAACTCTAATGAAAAATCTATGACCCCAAATGATGCATCATCACAGATTCTGATGAAAACTGCTCAGATCTTCAAGTCTATCTTCTTATTTTGCAGAAGCAAACATTTGATTTTAAAAACATTTGATTGAGAATGATATAAGATGTTTTAAAATGAAAATATGAAAATGTATGTACATGGGCAAGACCTTTTTTTTTTCAGTACGCAGGCCTCTCACTGTTGCGGCCTCTCCCGCTGCGGAGCACAGGCTCTGGACGCGCAGGCCCAGCGGCCATGGCCCACGGGCCCAGCCACTCCGCGGCGCGTGGGATCCTCCCAGACCAGGGCACGAACCTGCGTCCCCTGCATCGGCAGGCGGACTCTCAACCACTGCGCCACCAGGGAAGCCCTATGTGGGCAAGACTTTGTATTATTAGTTTCAGTGACTTCAGCAATCTTCATGAGACAAACAATCCTTATTAGTAAAATATAAGGAGAGGGCCCTCCTCCAAAGTCCTGCAAGTCCTCACCCTACGTAGAGCCCTGGTCACTTATTAGAAATCTCAATATAGCTTCATCAGCCCCAAGACTCAATCACCTGGGATCCTCAGTCCAGTATTCACAAATTTTATCAAACATACTTGAAGTCAATTATTTCTAATCCATCTTCACTCCCAACATTCTTTACTGCTCTGCACTTTCCCTCTCCTGTATCCTCCCACTATTTTCCTTTTGATAAAATTTTATTATGAAAAATAATACGTATTTATTTCAGACAACCTAGAAAAGATTTTAAATGCAAAAAGAAAAAAATGAAAGTAATTCATAGGAATACCAACATCCAGATATATACCGATTGCATAGATGGGATGTTCACTGTCTGCCGTTTTCAGAGTCATATCTTCTAGAAACTTCCCCTGCCCACAACCCCAGGCCATGGGGCAGAATCAGAGGCCTTGCTTTACCGCATGACCCCACGCTCCTGGTCACAGCAGATTAGATCAGGAAGTCAATTTCTGACTAGCCAAAAGTCAACTTCATTCTCTTCACAATTTGCCTCAAAAATGTGTTAAGATCCAGGGAGACTGATGATGATCACGGTAGTTACCACTGATCTTTTTGCATTGTATAAGCAGATTAAGAGGGGTGGAGGAAACAGAAGAAAAGCACAGAAACCAGAAATAAGTGAGGCCATACAGTCCTTGAGAGGCAGAGAGATTGGGACATCAACTCCTAGTGGCTCCTTGGAGCTGGTTTCCAGAAGGTACGGCAATAATTCAGTCCCGGCATCTGTAAAACTTGACTGTATCTTTACAATAATTCCCCACCACCTTTATTCTGTCATTGTTACTGTGTCATATGCAGAGTTATGCATATAAATTTCTTTATTATGAAATGGTGCCGTGGTATTTTGTTTTGACCAGCATTTTCAGTGAACACATCCTAAGCATTTCTGTATTGTTAAATATGCTGTATGTTCATGACTGCATCATTTTCTACCACGCAGTTTCACCATGGTTCATGTAACCAATACCTTGATGGAAGACATTTAGACTATAACCAATGTTTTACTGTTGAAACTCCATGCCTTCTCCCCAGCCTTTCCAGAATCCCTTTTCTTTTATAAATAAGCCCCCTTATGTACTCAACCTTTACAAAGAATAGTCTCCACTGCTGTGCTTAACTCTCCAAGGAAAGCTTTATAAATTTCAGAGTACTTATGGTAGAATCTCCCATTGCCTCTTCCAGACCATTAAATCTACATTCTTGTGAGGGCAAAATAACAAAGTGACAAGAGACCAAGCTTTGGAGCCAGATTGCATAACTGCATTCAAATCACACCTCCACCATCTTGTATAACCTTAAACAAGTTATATAGCTTCTCTAGGACCTGGTTTCCTCATCTGAAAAATGGAAATAATGTACTTGCTTCTTAGGGCTGTAAATGATTAAATGAGTCAACAGATATCAAGCACTTAGAGCACTGCCTGGCACACTCTAATATTAGCTATTAACATTATGAGAAAGTTTATTCAGTTCTGAGATTTAGCCATCTGTTATATACAGCCTTATCCTTCTCATCTATTGAGTTCTTTAGATTCATCCAAAGTTTCCTTTCTCAGCCTATATTTATTATAATCCTAGGAAATTTTAATTTCCATGGAACTTCATTTATAATTAAACTTAAACCAAATTTAACTTCCAACAATCTAATTTTCCACCCTATACTCATTATAATCCTAGGAAAAGTTAACTTCCATAAAACCTCCAACAACGTCACCTTACAATTTCTGAGCTGCCTTTACTCCAGTGATTCACACTTCAGTTAATTTTAGTCACTTCCTCACAAGGCCACGTGCAGGACATTTTGATCACCAAAAACCTCCACCTAAAGAACCATCCGTTTATTCAAGGCCACATCTCTCATGGCAGTCAACCTTCTTGTTTAGTCAAGAAAACTAAGGGCATCACACAAGATCACTTTCACCCTGGAGCCCTCATTTACACCCATAGCCATTCTTGCTTCTTTTAGTCTATTCTCAGTCCTCTCAGTCCTCTGAGGAAGATTCAACAGTCTTCTTCCTGCTCAAGGCCAAATTCCCTACCTAAGTCTTGTCCTTTGTCCTCTTTTGCTCCTTTGTCAACATCAGACTCCTTTATACACAACTTCTTTTAAATACTGGGGTGAGCTAATGGAAAAGTGGACTTTAGTGGAGAGGTTGGTCGATGAGATTAGGCATCTGTGTTTGCTAATTGGTGCTTATAAAAGTTAGACTCCTGGGCTTCCCTGGTGGCACAGTGGTTGAGAGTCTGCCTGCCAATGCAGGGGACATGGGTTCGTGCCCTGGTCCAGGAAGATCCCACATGCCGCGGAGCGGGTGGGCCCGTGAGCCGCCATGGCCGCTGAACCTGCGCGTCCGGAGCAGCGGGAGAGGCCACAATAGTGAGAGGCCCGCGTACCACAAAAAAAAAAAAAAAAAAAAAAAAAGTTAGACTCCTGTCTTCCCACAAAGACTGGGAGGTAGGAGCACTATCTTAATGATTACAGGCAAACCTCAGGGATATTGCGAGTTTGCTTCCAGACCACTGCAATAAAACAAACATCGCAATAAAGCCAGTCACATAAATTTTGTGGTTTCCCATAACCAAGATGAAAAGACAACCCTCAGAATGGGTGAAAATATTTGCAAACGAAGCAACTGACAAAGGATTAATCTCCAAAATATACAAACAGCTCATGCAGCTCAATATCACAAAAACAAACAACCCAATCCAAAAATGGGCAGAAGACCTAAACAGACATTTCTCCAAAGAAGATATACAGACTGCCAACAAACACACAAAAGGATGGTCAGCATCACTAATCATTAGAGAAATGCAAATCAAAACTACAATGAGGTATCACCTCACACTAGTCAGAATGGCCATCATCAAAAAATCTGCAAACAATAAAGGCTGGAGAGGGTGTGGAGAAAAGGGAACCTTCTTGCACTGTTGGTGGGAATGTAAATTGATACAGCCACTATGGAGAACAGTATGGAGGTTCCTTAAGAAACTAAAAATAGAACTACCATACGACCTAGCAATCCCACTACTGGGAGTATACCCTGAAAAAACCATAATTCAAAAAGAGTCATGTACCACAGTGTTGACTGTAGCACTATTTACAATAGCCAGGACATGGAAACAACCAAAGGGTCCATTGACAGATGAATGGATAAAGAAGACGTGGCACATATATACAATGGATATTACTCAGCCATAAAAAGAAATGAAATTGAGTTATTTGTAGTGAGGTGGATGGACCTAGAGTCTGTCATAGAGCAAAGTAAGTCAGAAAGAGAAAAACAAACACCGTATGCTAACACATATATATGGAATGTAAAAAAAAAAAAAAAAAAAAAAAGTGGTCCCGAAGAACCTAGGGGTAGGACAGGAATAAAGATGCAGACGTAGAGAATGGACTTGAGGACATGGGGAGGAGGAAGGGTAAGCTGAGACTAAGTGAGAGAGTGTCATTGACATATATACACTACCAAATGTAAAACAGATAGCTGGTGGGAAGCAGCCACGTAGCACAGGGAGATCACCTCTGTGCTTTTTGACCACCTAGAGGGGTGGGATAGGGAGAGTGGGAGGGAGATGCAAGAAGGAGGAGATATGAGGATATATGTCTATGTAGAGCTGATTCACTTTGTTATACAGCAGCAACTAACACAACAATGTAAAGCAATTATACTCCAATAAAGATGTTAAAAAAATTTTTTTTGTGGTTTCCCAGAGCATATAAAAGTTACATTTCCACTATCCTGTAATCTGTTAAGTGTGCAATAGCATTATGTCTAAAACAACAATGTACAAACTTTCATTTAAAAATAGTTTATTGCTAAAAAAAAAAAATGCTAACTATCATCTGAAAACACAGAGTTGCCACAAACCTTCAATTTTAAAAAACACAGCATCTCAGAAGTGCAATAAAGCTAAGTTCAATGAAAAGAGAGAGGTTTGCCTGTACATTTCAAAAGGATGGCTCTCGAAAAAGATGTTCCCGGGATGTAAAACTGGCAAGAGGCCAGAGAAGATTTACATCTCAAAGGGACAAAGGAAAAAGTTATGAGAGTGGAGAGGAAGTGAGTTATTTGAAATTGAGTTATTTGGAAGAAAAGGAAGGTTAGGAGCCTATAGTCAGGAAGAAACTTACCTAAAGTTTATTCTAGCTAGGGGGAATGTTAAGGCCATACCAGTCACTCTCTACTATGCTTCTCCCTCTTCCCTTCCTCATCTTCCATCACGTCTTCAATGCAGGGGTCCTTGATAATGGTTCTTCTACCCACTGTTCATTTAACTCAACACCTTGACCTGGGAAACCTTGACAATTTCATGGTGTCAGTTACCACCTGCTATTATCCTCAACAACTCTTCTCATTCCCTCACCACAAATTTTCTCTCTCAAACACTTTTCAAATCCATCCTCTCCTATTAATTCCTGCTATAATTTCTTGCCTCCATCATTACAACAGCTTCTTAAATCAGTGCCTTTCCATGAGTCTCCCTTCACACAGCTGTCAAATATCTAACTAAGATCAATCTAATGTGTGACTCCAGAGCTTAAAGCTCTTCAGGTGCTCCAGACAGTTCAGAGATAAAGGACAGGCTCCTTCCCAGAAAGAGTACACAAGCCTCCATGACCAGGTCCTGGCCCATCTCTACAGCCTCATCTCTCGAAAGTTTGCCCTGTACACACCATGCTGTCTCTCCTCTCCAATCTTTGGCTCATGTTTTTTTTCTACCTATTTCATTCCCATTCCCTTACAAACCAAAGCCAACCTGTCCAATATGATCAGCTTAATTGTCACTTTCCCCAGAAGTCCCTGATTCCCTTTAACCGAGTATGGTGCCCTCTATAATGCTCCATAGGCTACACTCTGCCCTCATCCGTAAATATCCATGTGTTTGTGTATTTCTGAGTAATCATGAACTCCTCATGAGGGTTTAACCTTTTGCATGTTTATATCCCCAAAAAGTACAATGCCTGGTACATAACTTTTTGCATGTTTATATCCCCAACAAAAAGTACAATGCCTGGTACATAGATGTTTAATTATTGTTTGTTGAAGTATTAAATGAATAAATATGTGAACAGATAAATTTGCAAGTAGAAGGATGGGTGACTGAGACATATCTTTTATGCTCACAGGCAGATCATAAAGAAAGCAAATATTTCCATAGAGTTACACACACATTACCAAGCAGGCATAAAATGATCTTAAAACCTGTACTATAAGTTTAACTAAAATCCCAGCTCTCTGACTTTTTAAGTACTTTAACCATACCTTGTACAAAAACGTCTCTTGGATGGAGGCATCACGTATGAACAAATTCTAGAGGCAGAGTTCAGTTAACCTGATAGTGAGCCTCAGGCAATCAGAATCCTCCAAAGTCATAATAGCATACCAGACCACTATGGCAGTAAGCCTCAGGTGCCATTCTTAAAGATGAAGGGTAGAAAGCTCACTACAATTTTATATCTTATTTAGGCAAGGTGAGAAATGCTTCTAAAATATTTGAGCCAATCTACTATTTTAAACCATTACTTTCACCCCCATAATTTATTTATATCAACCATTGTGCTAATTAACATGCTATTAATTCTGCCAGTGAAAACCCATTGCTAATGTGCTAATTGGTTAATCTTTGGTGCTAGGAATAAAGAAAGCTAAAGCGCTTGTAATAGTGCCTCTGGAATGTGGCCTTGCTAATTGAATGCCGGTGGACCACCCCTGGAGTGTGAATACTGGATTAGGGCCACTGACTGCCCCTCTGGTGGAAATTAAAGCAAACTAATGCACATTTACATCACATTGTTTACTGAAGTATTATAAAGTAGACTACAGACATCTTAATGGCAACCATGAACATGAATATAAACTCTGACTAGAAATAAAAGAACTCCCAAACTCTGGTTTAGCTCTTCCACAGTGAGAAAATTGTGGCCTCATATTTATTTTCGAAGTGATTCTGCATACATTTTATAAATGTGGTCTCTACAATCAATATTTAAAAAGAGAGAAAAGGAAATATATTTGATGTACCTGTCCAAATGTTTAGCACTACACCTCAGAGGAAAATGTTTCTTCATGTCTTTATTATGTCATCAGCATATGACCTGAGGTATAAAGATAAATTTCTCCAAAGTGCTTTTTATTCACAATAGAGAAAATAAATAAGAACTTTCAGCATTCTAAAATACTATGCTTTCTTCTTTAATATCATCATATTAATCTTTACCTCTGCAATGGTGATGAAAAATATGTGGCATTACTGTTGTTTAGTCTTGAATAAGACATATTAGCAAAGTTAATCCAAGGGAGATATACTGTATCAGCCTCTGAAACCTGCAGTATAAATACAGTTCTCAAACCTGTAGGATAAAGATATAATTTTCTTTTGGAAATCAAAACATCATAGATCATCACATGGTACAGCTAATGGAATACATTTTGATATATTTCCTTTTATTTATCTTAGATATGAATAGTAGTCAATTTCATATCTCAAATATGGTTTTCTGTGTCATATGCTTGAAATACTATAGGTGACAAGGAAAGACTTCTGAATGTTAAATAGTGAATCTTTGCTCAATTCTTATAAAGAATGACAAAAATGGGCTCAAGAACAAGGAGAAGTGTTGATATATTGAGGTAATTTTAATTCTCCACGTCAATGTATTCGTGAGCAGTACACACACACACACACAACACTGCATCTAATAGGTTGTAATCATATTTTCTCTTTTACAAAACAGATGTTATATATTATAATTAATTACTTCATCCCAATTTCGAATAACTTAAATAGAGCTTGGTCAAAAACACTGAGTTCTATTTTCATGTTATCTAAGGTCCTCTTTACTACGTGAAATCCACTTGCTCTGGAATAAAATTTTTATAATAATCTGTAAGTTCATCAAGCTGGTAAGTAGGGTTTTTCTATTTTGTGCTATCATTAGTCTCTGTCCAACAGAACAATGCCCAAAATGCAGCTAATCAATTCAGAGGAAAACTGATGAGAGAAATTATTTTAGGTAGGATTTACCCTAAGCAAACTTGTGGGAAAAGCCTAGATTTGTTTGGCAAATTCTGTAACTCCTGCTCTTAGCACTACCTCTTCTGGTCTACTTCCCACTGCCATATTTTACAGCTATCTATGGGCCACTCAAGGATTCCCACAAGTGCAACCTTTCCTGGGCTGACCTGTTCCCAACCCAAGACAGTGTCCAAACCTGCCCTGCCCTTATCTCATGTCCTCTGGTCCTAGATGTCTACTGGAAAAGCAAATGAACTAATTTACACTATGATACTTGCTCTACTCTGAATGTTTGTGTCCTCACAAAATTTTATTAAATCCTAACTCCCAAAGGTGATGGTATTAGGAGGTGGCATTTGAGGGAGATGACTAGGTATGGGGCAGAGCCCTCATGAATGGTATAAATGCTCTTATAAAAGAGATCTCACAGAACTGTCTGGCCCCCTTCCACCATGTGAGAACACAGTGGAAAGGAACTATCTAGGAAGGGAGAAGGGAGCCCTTACTAAACACCAAATCTGCCGGCGCCATGATCTTGGACTTCCCAGCCTCCAGAACAGTAAGAAAGAAATTTCTGTTGTTTATAAGCACCCAGTCTAGGACATTTTATGATAGCCGCCTGAACAGACTAAGACATTATTAATATAAGATTATGGCCTAATAGGGAATCCCTTAAGAAACATATCTGAACAGTAAGACATTCATTATTAACAACAAATATTCATGGAGTGTCTCCAACACTCTAAGCACTGTTCTGTTCTATGCTGTTAGAGATACCTCAATGAAAAACATCAGTGGAGAAAGCAGACAACCATCCCAGCCCTGGTGAAGTTACATTCTAGCAAGAAGAGAGAGACAGAAGTATATTCATATTCCATTCTATGGAAAGAATAATGAAATAAAACAGGGTAAGAGGATCAGCAGTGCAGGGTAGGGAAAGGGACTGCAATCATTGAGAAGGTGGCATGTGTCCAGAGACCTGAAGGAAGTGGCAAACAGGCCATTCGGATATCTGAGGAAAGTGTCTTCCTGGCAGAGAGAACAGCCTCTGCAAATGCCCTAAGGCAGGCACGCATCTGGTTTGTTAGAGCAAGAGCAAAGTGAGTCGGGAGGAAAGCAGTGACAGAGGATATCAGAAAGAAAAGAGGGGAGAGGGGACAGAGGGACACACCAGATTATCTAGGGCCTTGTTAATAAAAGCCTATGAACTGAACCTTCACGGTCAAACGTGCTGTAGGAATTCCAGTTACTACTGCATATTTATTTCCTTTATTCATTCAATATTTTTGAGTGCCCAATGAGTGTCAAGCATTATCTGAAGTGCTGAGCATTCGAAAATGGAAAGACTGCCTTTGGAGAGTTGATAATTGAGAAGAAATACAAAGCAGGCAATTACAGCATAAAGCGAAAAGCTCTATAATGGGAATATCTATAAGACACACTCAGAATATAGGAGAAATAGCTCAATATGGGATGCAGCAGATAAGACGGGAAGTGGAGAGCCAGGAAGGAGCAGGCTGTACTTGAGCTGAGCTGAACAGAAATGTAGGCGTCTCTCCTATATGTGAAGGGCATTACAGGCAAAAGAAATAGATAAGAAAAGTCAGAAAGTAATTAAAAAGCAAAATGTTTTCTGGGTATTATAAACAGCTCAGTAGCTTCACAGCAAGAGAATGTATTGTCGGGCTTCCCTGATGGCGCAGTGGTTGGGAGTCCGCCTACCGATGCAGGGGACGCGGGTTCGTGCCCCGGTCCGAGAAGATCCCACATGCTGCGGAGCGGGCTGGGCCCATGAGCCATGGCCGCTGAGCTTGTGCGTCCGGAGCCTGTGCTCCGCAACGGGAGAGACCACAGCAGTGAGAGGCCCGAGTACCGTAAAAAAAAGGAAAAAAAAATGTTTGAATTTCTGCCAATTACCATAATGCAAATTCATTTTTGACTATCAGAAGGTGGCAATTAACCCTTTTATTCTCTTTTCATTCCTGTTGACATCATCTTGGGGGGCAGATAAATTTTTTTGCTAGAATGGAGTTAATGTACACACACACAAAATGAAAAATTTTAAAGTGTTTTGTACATTACTTCTCTTGCTTAATGAGCTCTCACTCAATAAATATTTGTTGTATGAAAGAAATGTGTGGGTTTTTTAACTGATACAAGGTGAAATACAGAAAATGACAACAAACCTAGCAGACTTAACTATCCAAACAGTTGGTAATAAAATTCTGCAAAAAATAAGTGTCTGGCATAGTCTTTCCTTGACTTACTACAATTTTATCTCGCAGAAATAAAAACCAGGTCTATAAATATAACTTTAACAGGAAAAAGAATTAGTGCTATAGGAGTTCATGGTTGAAGTTTACGGTAGAAGTTGAACTTTATAAGCCTAGACTTTAGCTTAAAACAAAACAAAACAAGAAGACCCTTATTTTGTGCCTCCCTTCTCCAAAGAAAATATTCTTCAATGGGTAAAGTAAAAATCACTGAAAGTTATTGAAAACCTACATAATTTAAATGAAAATAATTTACAGAGATTAGAAAAACTCTACCCCAGGATATGGAAAGATATCACAGTTGTAGTTTTGAATATGCTGCCCATAATTTTGACAAATGCTGACTAATGGGAGAGGTTCCAGGAAGGCTTTAAGAACAAGATTGTTTTGGAGCTGCTCTTCAGAAGATAGAAGTAAGTAAAATGATCTTCAAAGGAAAATAAGCAAAATCCCAGGGTTGGGAAAACACAAAGTAAAACTTAACTATAGTACTGGTATGTGTAAGGAGGCATAAAAAAGAAGCCTAGAAAGGGTTGACATCAAATCCTGGGATGTCAGGCTAAGTAATTTAGTGGTTTTTGTGTATCCTTCAATCCTAGGGATACAACTCAAAACTTATATCCTCTTCATTGTTATTTATTGGATCAAAGAAATATTGCCTACCATAAGTACACTTTCTAAGATTCCATGCCTATTTATGTAGTCAGCCATGATGACTTCAGGCATGTATACAACTTTTTAAGTCAATTATTCTCAATAAGAAACTTGAAGTCAAGGGAACTAGAGCCAAGTGGGCATCTAGGAGGGCTTCCAGAGAGATATGGTCTCCACACTAATTTCTGTGAGGTAGACAAACCCTGTCAGAGAAGCAGAAAAAAAAAGCATTCCCAAGGTTGGAAAACAGTGAGATGGCTAAAAAGCGAAAGGGCCAAGAGACAGAGAGAGCAGATTTGTTAGGATAATAAAGAGAAGTCTGAAAGTATATTATAGAAGAAAGAGCTATATTTTACATTACCCACTTCCACTTACTACAGAGTGCCCAAGGACAGAAATCTTGACTTACTACCTACAAAGAGAAATTACTGCTTCCAAAGATTTGATAGATTTTCCTGTCGTGGCCAGTCATACCAGTGCACTTTCCTTCCTTTACGTGACTCAAGATGATTTCTGTGTTTTTTCCAAGGTAAGAAATCAGAATGTGTCTGTTTTGACAATATATCTTTTCCACTGCTTTCCAAATTTTACAAGCATAACTGGAAATAGATTCCTCCATAGTTTATAGCCCCTTTTCCAATGACAGTAGAAATTCACACTCTGATCCCCTCTGCTTTTTTTCCCCTTCAAAGGGCAGAAGTGATGTTTCCTGTGTATGAAAGAAGAATAAGTAGGATGGTAAGATGAAAGTTTAGAGTTTATAAAGGAAAAGAAATCTCAGCTTCAGGTTTGCTTTATAGAAAGTGTTCACAATATTCTTTAGAATTACAGATAAATACTATGCTGCTCAAACCCACTGGGCATACTCCAGGCACGGAACAGTATTTATTAAATGATTAATGGACAAATGCAGGTCCTGAAGAACAAGTAGGTCAGGACTAAACACTGCATTGGTTAGTACTTTCAGTAGGGACCAACAATTAAGAGATTGTTTACAGTCTGCATTCAAGGATAAACATACAAAAGGTTATTTGCTTCATAATATTTATAATTAAATTTTTAACAATATTCAGCTTCTGATTCCAATTATAATATATACAAGGGATGGTATTTACAACCACAAAGTGGACAATAGGCAGTAGAAGTGTCTGATCCCTAGAGAATAAAGGGGGAAAGCGACAGGAGCACCATGATTGTACCAGTTGATGGCCTGGTGTCAGTTTCTAGGCCACAATGCAAGGAAAGAGAACCCAACGAAAGTCTAGAGTCCCACTAAGTGTCAAAAGAAAGAGTGGAGTTTGAGGAGGCCAAGACAGCTAGAATTTGCCACATATGATGCTGGAGAGAAGGGAGGTGCATAGAGAGAGCTCTGGAAAATCTTTGGCTAACTACTGATCTGCTCATATATGAGAGGAAACTATCCAAGACCAGGGAAAAGTGATAGGCGGAGTTGACACAGGGCTAGAAATTGATCATATTTTTATCAGACAGAGTGGAAATGTCTTGTAATACAAAGGGCTTTGAATAAAGTTCTGAGAAAGATACCTCCTTAGTAGTGGGGCTAAATTAGCCCTAGATTAAAAGCTGTTCTTGACCCACCCTAACAAAGTTTAAACTAACGCTTCAAATAATCCAACTGATTTCAAATAACATAACTTTATGTTAGAATAAAGTCTAACACAATTTAAAAGAATACAACAGAATACAGCAACCAAGAGCATATAATTTACCAGAACCATCATCCAATAAAAATATTACTAGGTATGTGGAGAAAAAGGAACATATGACTCATGACTTAAGAGAAATATCAATAAATAGAACCAGAAATATCAGAGATGGTACAATTAGCATTAAAGTGCATTTAAATGGCTATTATAAATATTTTCCATAGTTCAAGAAGATAGAGAAATGGATGATCTAAAAAATGCATATTGAACTTCTATAGATAAAATAACAATCTCATCTAGGAAATGACATCAGAATAAATCATTCAAGAAAAATAGATGAGTGAACTTGAAAACAGCAACAGTAACTATGCAAAGTAAAGCACAGAGAGAAAAAATACAGAGGAAAAAGTGAACCAACCCTAAACAATTTGTGGATGATATCAAATAATCTAACATACCTGCAATTAAAGTCCTAGAAGAAGAAAAAGGAACAGAAAAAAAAAATTGAAGAAATTATGTCTGAAAAAAGCCTCTAAACCTGATAAATACCAGTAAACTTGAAGTAAAAGAAATTTTAAAAACCAGACAAAGCCACATCATAATAATATTGCTGAATACCAGAGGTAAGAGAAACAACTTAAAAGCAACCTAAGAAAGAGATGGATTATGAAAGATGATGGGATGCTGCCAAATGTTTACCAACAGGCTCTCTGGGGAAAAAACGTGGCTTGTGGTGTTTGCGGATTCTGTGGTATAAATACTCCCACTTGGCCTATTTCAGTCCGTCAGTCTGATGTCCCTGAATGCTAAGTTTGGAACTGAGGCTCACAGTCAGCTCTCACGAAGTGGTACAAGCTGGCCCCAGCACACCACTGTATACAGAAATATGGTAGCTGACTTCTTTTTAGAAGTAATGTAAGCACAAGGACAAAAGCACAGTTCGTTTAAAGTAGTTAGAGAAATAAAAAGAAGTCAACTTGGAATTTTTATCAAGCAAAATATCTTTCAAAAATAAACACAGACTAAAAACTCTTTTGCTTAAACAAGAGCTTAATTTAAATAAAAAAGAATTGACTACCAGCAGACCTATAATACAATAAATATTAAAATAACTTTTTAAGCTGAAGGAAAATAACATCAGATGGAAATTTGAAGAGGGACAGGAGTGGTGGACACGTCAATATGCATGAAAGGCATGTATCTCTCATTTTAAAACTTTTAAAATGATAAATGATTATTCAGAGCAGAAATAATGATATATTTAGACATTAATTTCATATGTAGAAGTAAAATGTATGCCAACAATAGCATAAAGGATAGGAAAAGAAATGGACCTCTATGGAGCTTACATTCTAGGTGAAGATGCATAATATTATTTGAAGATAGACTGTAATAAGCTAAAGATGTAGATCATAAAATGTAGTAAAGAAACAAAATAAAATGGTATAGATTTTAAGTCAGAAACAGAAATGAAAATCAAATATTAATGCAAAAAGTCAGGGAAAAGAAAAATAGAACAAAAAAGTACAGACAATTGAAAAAACAGATATCAAGATAGTAAACTAAGCCCACATTTATGGAAATTGTATTTAATGTAAATGCCCTACACAATCCAATTAAAAGGCAGATTGGAATACTGGATAAAAAGCAAGAGCTTAATATATGCTTTTAAAAAGAAACCCACTTTAAATATCAAGACACAGATAAGTTAAAAATGAAAGGATGGAAAGAACTTTTCATGTGAACAGTAATTTTTTTAAAAGCTCAAGTGGCAATATTAATAACAGACAAACTAAATTTCAGGACAAAAAGTGTGAAATATCAAAGGAAAAATATAACATATTGAACATCAAAATTTTTAATTTTTGCTCTTCAAAAGACATTCTTCAGAAACGAAAAACAAACAAAAAAAAGCAAGCCATGCTTATAAGAATATATCTATAAAATAAATATTAGATAAAGGATTTGTAACCAGAACATAAATTTTAAAACCATCTCAGCTTTTTAAGAAATGAATAAAAGATTTTGATAGGCAGTTCACCGTAGAAGATATACAAATGGTGAAAAAATACAGATAAAGAAACTCAACATCTATAGTCATTAGAGAAATGCAAATTAAAACCTCAGTGAGATACCACTAAACACCCAGTAAACACCATTTTAAAATTTAAAAGACTGATAATAATCCATCAAGTGCTGGTATAAATCATGAAGAATTATAACGCTCACACATTTCTGGTGGGAATGCGAAATGGTACAGCAACTTTGGAAAGCAGTTAGGCAATATCTCATCATGTTTAACGTTCACATATATACAATCCGAACACCCCACTCCTACATATTTGCCCAAGAGAAATTAAAATGTTTGTCCACACAAGGCTTGTACTTGAATATACAAGGAAGTTTTATTCATATTAGGTAAAATACTGGACACAATCCCAATGTCTATTTTTGACTGGATAAACAAATTATGTCAATATGATGGACTACTATTCAGTAATAAAAAGTAATAAACTACTGACATATGCAACAATGTAGATGAATTTTAAAAGCATTATGCTAAGTAAAAGAAGTCAGACACAAATGACTACCTTTCTTATTCCCTTTAAATTAAATTTTAGAAAAGACAAAACTATGGTTACAGAAAGCAAATCAGGGGTTGCACAGGCCAGGAGTAGGGTTAGGACTGACTACAAAAGTGCACAGAGAAAATTATGGGGTGGCAGAAATGTTCTAAGTCATTTTGGTAGTTAGACAATTGTATACTTCTGTTAAAACTCATTGAAATTGTTTAATTTTATTATATTCATACTTCAATAAAGTAAACAAACAAAAAACATTTTAGTTCAATTCTCATCAAAGACCTAAACTCAGTTAAAATTTTGGCTCACTGATACCCCTAAACAAGATGTAAGTCTTAATTGAAGTCTGGAATTAATGACAATTTTAGAGATGAAAGTCTTATTTTTGCAAGTGAGAAAACTAAGGCCCAGGGAGGTCAATTAACTTTTCTTATCTCACACATCCTAGTTTGCCTGGACAGTCCTCCTTTATTCCTATTGTCCTGGTGGCATAATTATTAATGGCACCCTCTTTCACTTACAGAAATGTCCCAGTTTGCATGATGAGTTTTTGGTCACTCTACCTGTACCATTCAGCAAATCAGTAGCATAGCAAAGTCTCAAACTCATGGTTCCTTGCTCCCAACCAATGCTTCCCACTGAATCATACTGTCATCAGTCTGATACAGGAGGAAAGGGAACATTACCATCTGAAAATCATCTTGTCAGATAGATTTAATAAATAGGCAAACAGATTCTCCCTTAACACATACATTTATACTCATATATTTCTCACTCATACTGACGTACATACATGATGCTTACACATTCAAATTTATATACAGGGTTTACAGTTAGAGCCTCCCCATTTCCCAGAACTCAATGGATATTGATGTACATTGTGTCCCAAGGAAGAATGCAATTCTCTCTGAGCATCTTATCTGCCTTTATGGAGTTACCTGGCCTTGCTTATTCACTTTGGTTCTCTGTGTCTCAATTTATCCTCTGTAAAAGTTAGATTGCCTCTATTAAGTTAATATAACTAAAAATATGTAACCCTGTGTTTGAGAACCAACTTAGCATATGCTATGGGTTGAATTGTATTCTCCCAAAAGGATATGAGATCCTAGCCCCCAATACCACAGAATGTGACTAGATGTAATTAGTTAAGATGAAGTCATACTGAGTTGGGTGAGCCCTTAATCCAATATGACTGGTGTTCTTATAAAGAGAAGAGACACAGAGACAAAGACACCCAGGGGGAAGATAGCCATGTGATGGAGGCAGAGGTTGGAGTGATGCACTAAAGCTAAGGAATGTTAAGGATTGCCAGCAAACACCAGAAGCTAGAAGAGGCAAAGAAGGATTCTCCCCTACATGTTTCAGAGGGAGTCTGGCCATGCCAACTCTTTGATTTTGAACTTGTAGACTCCACAACCATGAGACAATAAACTTCTGTTGTTCTAATCCACCCAGTTTGTACTAATTTGTTATGGTAGCCCTAAGAAACTAATACAGTAGGTGACTCAGTAAATACTCAAATACCAGGATTGCAAGTTTTTACTAAAATTGATACCTTTACTTTCTAATTCTATCTGGCTGAATGTTAGGATGTTTTATCAGCCTTCTATCTCTCACCAGCATTACCAATTTAGGTAAAGTCATGTCTCACATCTAGCTTTTATGGAAACTTAGGTAGCTCAAAACCCTGTTAAATTACCAATCTTTCCCATTATCCATCCCATGACAATGTATACCTCTTCTACATTTTCAAAAATCAGAGAGACTCAGCAACTAATACTCTAGGTATGTGAAAGTCTCTGTCCATTCAGGCTGCTATAACAAAACCAAAAATTGGGTGACTTACAAACAAGCATTTATTTCTGACAGTTCTGTAGGCTGGGAAGTTCAAGATCATCATGTCAGCAGATTCAGTGCCTGGTGAGAACATGCTTCCTGCTTCATAGATGGTGTCTTTTTGCCATATCTTCACATGGTGAAAGAAGCTAGGAAGTTTTATCTGGTCTCTTTTATAAGGGCAATAATCCCATTCATGAGGGCTGCACCCTCATGACCTAATCACCTCGCAAATGTCCCACCCAATACCATCACCTTGGGGATTAGGATTTCAACACATGAATTGGAGGGGAAACATTCAGGCCATAGCAGTAAATCAGCTAAATAAGAGGCAGGGGGATGTTATCAGAATAGATGGAAATAGAACCCTGGGTTCTTTCCCCTTGACCTTTGCATATCTTTCCATGAGAAAGCCCTTCTATCCAGTGGGTACTCCTACACTTTTCCAGCATTTCACAGCATTCAGCACCAGCCAAACAACATTAAATATCTTCTACATGGGACAGTGTGTCAGTTATCACTTAAGATCTTATGTTTTCCCCAAAGTTCAGGAAAAGTCCACAACCGAACATGGCAATAATCAAAATAATGTGTGGTCTATATTAAGTCATAGATAAGTGACTCTCAGTTAAGATGGTCCTATTGGAATCATTGATGGGGCTCTAACACTGCCACCCATCTTCTCCTGACCATATAAAAACCACTACCTAGAGGAAGCACTCATAAAAGTATCTCAGAACCCTCAAGTATATTGAAGGGTGTAAGAAAAAATGAGAATGATTGCTACAGATTATCATCTATCTTGTTCATTTATTGACCTTAGAATGGGTTAAAAGCATGTTCAGTTTTTAGAAAAGATAAGTTTCTAAATACTTTGTATAGTAGGGTCCTAATTTTTTTAGTATTTTTTTATTGTGGTAAAATATCCATAAACCATTTTAGTCCTTTTTAAGTGTCCTTTTCAATTCAGCGGCATTAAGTACATTCACAATGTCATACAATCCATTTACAGAATTTTTTCATCGTCCCAAACATAAACTTTGTACCCATTAAATAACTCACTACTCCTCCCTCTCCCAGTATGATCCCATTTTTGTAATAAAAGTCTGAAGCATATATATCAGCTGTCTTCAAATGTTGATTTTATTTGATCAACATTTACTAAGTATTTGTTCAGCACCTATTTTCTACCTTCCCCAAAATGGGTAATGGGACTAAAGGTCTTTAGAAACTACTTTGAACTTCATAGAATAAATGATTTAGAATATGTATAGCCCTTAGAAATAACACCTGGCACCACAGTAAGCGGTATATTGGCATTCGTTACTACTATCATTTGTTTTCTTCATCTTTATTTTCTATTTTTTCTAGAGTGAATTATTATTTTTATAATCAAAATAAAGCTCACTATGAAATTCTTAATAACAGAAAATCCATAAAGTACAGAAGAGGCAAAGAATTCCTAGCCAAATCATAAAATAGTTATTTAAAAATGCAAAACAAAACTATGTGAAGGGAGAGAACCATACATACATATAAGCAAACCTATTAATGGTTTGTCCCAAAACACAATACTAAATAAGGATCTACCCAGGGAGTAGAACACAGGCCAAACCAGGGAAGAAAGGTTTGACATGCTGGGTGCCATTTTCACAACTTTTCAAGTCTGTTTCTGAACAGACAGGGTCCCATGGTCTCTCTAGGGTCTACCTACTGTGCTTCTGCCTCATCCATGACCCCGATTTCTTTTAGCTGTGACTCATTTCACTTCAATCCTGGGACTGAGGCTAATTTGTACAGCTATACAGAGGAATATAATGGCACAAATCCTCACTAGGAACTTCTGAAAATGCAGGGTTACCTCTGTGCACAGACCAGCAGGGTTTAGTTCTGTCAGGAACATCGGTCTGTATCTCCTCTTTCTTTTGTTCTCCCAACATTTTCTGTCTCAGTACCTGTAGAGTACCATGTATATTACTCTTATTTATTGCTTCTCTGAATGTGAGAGCTTGACAGTCAGTGGTGCAAAGCTTATATCCTCAAAAGATTCCTCTTTCAACATGTGTAATTGACTCCAGCTCTTTAAAATGTAGCTCTTTACACCCACAGTTGAATACAGCCATTTGTATCATCTGTGCTAGTTAAATTATACAGTCTCAGCTTTATTGCTAAATTTCAAGACTACTCAGAAAGTCACTAAATTATGTGTTCTGCTTACCAGAGGAAAAAGGTATGTCATCAGGGTCTGGTGCTCTAACACTTTGGGGCCTAATGTCTTATTCAGTCCTTTTTAGTGACTAATCCAGACCACATTTGCATTAAGAGTCTTAACCCCAGTCGCAGGTTTAATTTGTTTTAAACTCTATTTAGGCTTTTGGGAGCCTCTATAATGAATTTCATTAAACAGAAAGATTATATGATATACTCTTTTATGATTAATTAACTCTGTATAAAGATGATCATTATAATTAAACTCAGTTTGACTCATGTGTCATTAGCATAATAATCGATCAAGTCATTTTACCCCATAAGTGTTCAAAAACTGCAATGCATGTGAAACAGAATCAATCCTAAATCATCCAAAAAATGTAATTTTTACATATTTTTCAGAAACTCTACAGTCTTTTTTTCAGTCCTTTCAGCTAATGGCCACTTCCCTGACTCCCCTTCAATACTTTTTATCACTCCAAAGATGACAATACTTTTATCTATAAAACTCTCATTTCAAATCAGAATGACTGTATAGCATAGACGTATATGATGTTTTTGTTTTTAAAATACAGGATTTGTTACTTCCCTCGGGTTACTTAGGTGTGTGTATGGTCTTTCGTCACAATATGAAATCAATGGGCAGCATTAATCAGAACCCCCATGAAACACACTCTCAGAAGTGTGACCTGGGCAACCTGGTGAAAGCACTGGCACTAGATAGTAAAGAATATTCCCATTTCAAAAATGAGAAGGAAGACTTGGGATTCTGGCTACTCACAGCAGATCAGAAAACCCACAGAAATGCTCACCAGGAAGTATAATTAACCTTAATGAACTGCCACAGTCTAGGCTCTCAAAGGATTTATCCTGAAACATCACTGATCTTCACAGTGCATCCCTGCATCTAGAGGAGTGTAAAATAACAGCTGTGAGGAAATGCTGCAGGCAAAATAAACAGCAGCATCATTATGACTATTTTTAGCCTGTCGAATGGAGTCAGCCCAAGGCTGCTGGCTGAGCTCACACACTGATGTACCCAAGCATCAGCATTCCATGGCGCACAGGAGCGGGGTCATTTCAGTAACAAGGCAGAATCCTGACGGAGCACAGAATTCTCTCTGAAATTACTATACTTAAGAAAAATGTCTTAAGGAAACAGTGTAAGACACCGTGTGAATTTTGTGATACAGGAGGTTTTCCCATGCAGAAACACACTCCTGAGGGGCAGGGGAGTGCAGTGAATACACAGTGACATTTTGGCCCTTTTTTTTCAATTTTCTATCTTAATTATCTTTCAAATTTTAGTTCAAGCTTCTGTAAGACTTTCATGCTCACCTATACCAAGCATTTATCCTGCTGCATAGCAATCCACGACTGTAAATACCTTGCAGATAAGAAACCATCTCTCACTCACCTTTGTAGCCCCAACACCTAGGGCAATACCTGACAGTAGGACCTAAAAAACATGTTTATGGAATGAATAACCGAATATCCTTCCCAGCTCTGACATTCAATAAGACTAAGATAGGCTAGTCAGATACCCAGCACAGCCTTCACAAATGAGACAGAGGGCTGCTAACTTTGGTGGAGGTAGGAAGGCTTTGGGAAGTACAGAGAGAGAGATAACACTTGGCTCTAGAGCACAGACCTAGGAGGAGCACCAATTAATAAAAGGAAAGGACAAAAGAAAGTTTCACTTACTAATTTTGCCTAGGACTAACCTGGGGCTCAGTATAGTAAATAAAATGTGATGAAGCTTGGTCTTTGTGAAATAAACAAACAGCATGACCTGACATCAATCAAGATGTCCAAAGTATCACGTACACACTCTAGGAAGCAGCAGAAGGGGCATCAAATCTTAAACACATATTTTAAAGACTTACAGATCCCCTCGGTCGTATGGTTCTTCAGTGTTCTAAATGGGACATTAGTATCCCACCTTAGGAATATTTTGGAAATTCACGGTTTTCTTAATTTTTTTTTGATCTTCTAGTATAATTATACCTGCATATTATATATTGAAATGTATATTATTTTATTATAACTTACTTTCCTTTTATATTTCTCTTAAATTACAGTTAGTTTCTATTTTTTAAATAAGTATACATAGGTTTTATTACCTATATATTTTTTAATAAATGTAAAGGGTTACATAATATTTGCTGTTAAAAAGCTCAGTCTCAGCTCCAGGCATCCCAAAGAATAGACCAAGAGAATGGGGGTTGCATAAATGCACTCTCTACTTGGCTTTCTTCCAGTCTTCATTGTAGCATACCCTTCAGATACAAGGAACAACTGCCCTGGGAGATTCCACCTAGAGGTCTCAGATAAGGGTGCTGTGCTTCAACATTTGATGCTGATGCCTGTCATGTTGTCAGATCTGCTACCTTTGGAGGTATAGAATGGTTTATTCCACTATGGAAATTCAGAGAAATTCAGAGGACACATTTAAAAGTCCCTGAAAGAAAAAGAGAAGGGTTGGGTTTTTTTCTCCTTTTTTTCTCCTTTTCAACAGAAAGGTTGCTTTCTGTTGCTTTAAAGGTGCAAAAAAAAAATAGGATCCATCATCCATCCATCATAATCTTTTGTCCATAACACAACATTATCACTGGTCCACGCCAAAGGATCCAAAGTCCCTTGACCAAGATGAGTTATAGCAGAATAGAATCTTATTCCAGGGTTATATTACATAGTCAGTGTACAAGGCCAGAAGTCACAGAAATCAAATTACCCTAGAAGTTTCCTTACATCAAGCATAAAACACAGTGTACATGATTTTGATCAATAAGCCTGAATAGTAATTATTATGCATATCAAAGTTTAAGAATCATCTAGCTAGAATAATGAAAGGAATAAAAAAAATCATCCATTCAGACTTCTGATTATTTGGAATTTTCTGCTGCTATGATAACTCTCAAATGCTTGGCAGCCAATGGGGGATAGATGGAGAATTTCAAAATATTCTCACCTTCCTGGAAGATTAATTTTGGGGATTTTTTTCTTTTAGGAGTTCTCAAGGTTCTTTTTTTATATTTTTAAATTTTAGAATAGTTTTAAATTTACAGAAAAGTTGCAAAAATTGTACAGTGAGCTCCTATGTATCTCACACCCAATTTCTCCAACTGTTAACACATTATATTAGTATGGAACATTGGACACAACCCACGAACCAACATCATTGTTTACTACAGTTCATAATTTATGCATTTCTCCTTAATTTTTACCTAATACCCTTTTTCTATTCCAGGAGCTCATCCAGGATTTCACATTACATTTAACTGTCTATCATATCTCCTTAGGCTCCTCTTGGCTGTAACAGTTTCTCAGATTTTCCTTTGAGTTTCAAGGAGCACTGGCCAGGAATTTAGTAGAATGCCCCTCCATTGGGATTTGTCTAATGTTTTTCTCAAGATTGATTGGAATTATGGAGTTTCAGGTAAAAAAGCCACAGAGATAAAGTGCCATTCTCATCCCATCCTCTCAAGAGTACATACAACAACCAACACGATTTATGACTGTTAAAGTTAAGCTTGCCGACTGAACGGAGGGTGTGTGAGGTTTCTCCACTGTCAAGCTGTTCCTTTCCCCCCGGACATATTGCAGGTACTGTTTGGAAGAAAATCATTATGCACACCCCACCTAAGGAGCTCTGAATGATGGTCATGAGCTTCCTCCCTGACAACAGAGCATCCACATAAATTATTTAGAATTCTTCTGCACAGATCTGACTATTCTCGCAATGTATTTATTCAATCATATCACTATAGACTCACAGATAGTTATTTTATACTCTGAGTTATCATCTAATACACTTATTGTGTTACTCAAATTGTTCCAGCTTTGGCTAGCGGGAGCTCTTTCAGTCAGCTCCTGTGGCACTCTGACATCCTCCCGTCATCACTGAGGTGTTTTGTGGATTGTTTTCCACTAGCACTTTTTTACCTTCTAGAACTGTAAGATTACAAGATTTTCCAGGCTCATCTGAATTCAATATTTCGTGGATCATTCTAGCTTCCTCCCCTTGCTTGTCTGTAACCTCTCACTCCAACAGTAAAAAACCTTGTTCCCAACATTTGCTATTGTTCTATTTCAGTATGCATGCATAGTGGATTCAGCATTTTTCACCCATACTTCAGTGGGAAACAACTTTATCAACTAGAGTACAGTGCTGATGTACACTTCCATTTGCCATTAGTCTTACAGTCTCCACTCTTCCAAAATTACTTAGGTCACAAGTTTTCCCTCCCACCTCCAACTGTGAGGTTATTTTATACATTTTTAATACAGTTAGATTCTTTCATCACATTCTGTACCTATCCTGAGACCCCTCAACCTCTTAAATTTTTTTTTTAATTTATATACAGTAAAGTTTACTCTTTGTGTTGTAAAGTTCCATGGGTATGAAGAACGAAAATGTCATGTATCCATCATTATAGTATCATACAGAATAGTTTCATCACCTTAAAAAATTCCCTATACTTCACCTACTTAATCCTCCTCCACTTCCCAAATTCCTGGCAACCACTGATCTACCGACTCCAAAGTTCTGTTTTTCCCAGAATGTCATATAATGGAATTATACGACATAAAGCCTTTTCAGACTGGCTTCTTTCCACCAAGCAATATGCAGTAAAGATCCATCCATGTTTTTGCATAGCTTGATAGTTCTTTCCTTTTATTCCTGAATACTACTCCATAGTATCAATGTATCACAATTTATCTAATCATGTATTGAAAACCATCCTGGATGCCTGTGGGTTTGGTGATTAAGAATAAAGCTGCTACAAACACTCACATGCAAGTTTTTATGTGGAAATAAATTTTCACATCAACTGAGTACATACCTCAGAGCACAACTCCTAGATTGTGTGGCAAGACTAACTTGGGCTTTGTAAGAAATTGCCAAACCATATTCCAAAATGGCTATATTATTTTGTATTCCCACCAACAATGAGCATGAGTTCTGTTGCTCTGCATCTTTGTCAACAATTGGTACTGTCAGTTTTTTGGACATTAACATTCTAATATATGTGTAGTGGTATTTCACTGTTAACACACAAATAACATTGAGCATATTTTCACATGTTTATTTGCCATCTGGATATCTTCTTTGGTGAGGTGTCTATTCAGCTGTTGTGCTAATTTTTAATTGGTTTTTTTCTTTTCTTATTGTTGAATTGGAGTTTTGTATATTTTGAATATAAATCTTTTATCAGGTATGTGGTTTATAAATATTTTCTCCTAGTGGTTGACTTATTTTTTTATTCTCTTAACGGTGTGTTTCACAGAGCAAAGTTTTAATTTTAATAATGTCTAATATATCATTTTTTTCTCTCATGGAACCAACTGTTGGTGTTACATCTAAAAACTCATTTCCAAACCCAAAATCACATAGATTTTTCTCCTACATTTTCTTCTGTAAGTTGCATAATTTTGCATTTTATATTTATGTCTATGATCCACTTTGATTAAATGTTGTGTGGCTAGGTTTTGGGGGTTTGGGCATTGTTTTAAGTGTGTGTGTCAGAGTGGAAGAGTGATGTGGTGGGGAGAATGACGGTAGAAGTAAGAAACTAAAGCCATTATCTGAAATCAAGGAATAAGTGATGTGGCCCTACTGTGTTCACTATGAGAGCATTTTATCTTTCTCTTTTCATAGCTCCTCCAGGGAAGAGGTATAGTAGAGTAAACAAGCTTCAGAAGGCCTACTTTGGTGTTTCGAGGTTCTTGTTCACCTCTGAGGAAAATGCCTGCCTGAACTACTTCACAGAGATGTTTTGCAAGACAACAGGGATTATGGAAAATAAAGGCAGTTTGGAAAATCCAAAGGCCAGTACAAATGTAATTTAACAAGCACCACTTTATAATGAACAATCTTCCTTTAAGTTCCCTTCCTACCCTATGCCTGGGAGGAAGAAGCATTCCCCCTACTTATTGGAGAACTTTTCATCATATAAACATTCCATCTAGAGAGCATTTCCGTGTCAAGCTGAGGCCTGATGTGCTCTGACCGTCATTCTCTGCAGAGCAACTGTGTAAGATTAAGCATCCTCCAACCCCACATCTTCCTCCTTTCCCCTCCCCCTTTCCTTTTCTACCAAGGGCTGAATGAAGCCTTAGAGAAACGATACATCTTGTTAAAAGACAAAAATTTTAATATGCTTCAGTTTAAGAGTTTATTAGAGCAAAAATCAATTTGAATAGGGCAGCATCAAACCAGAAGTAGTTGGAGGCACTCCACCAACAGGAGCTCCGGGAAAGTATTTTATAGAGAAAAGGCATAAGCAAAGCAAGGAAATCTTTGATGGGCCATAGCTTATTACTTATTCTTAGGTTTTGATTTCCTAACCTTGACACATTTTCAGGCTTAGGTTTTGGTTTGCTTACCTACACTGCTATTAGAACCACCTCAGTCTAATAGCCTCCTTGTTTAATTAATTTAACAATTTTTAAGCCTATTTAGCAAACAGCCTGGCCACCTGTGCTTGAGAGTGAACAAGATCCTCTTCTGAGCCCTCTTCAACACACCATGCTCTACCTAGAGGAAGCTGAAATCATCCGTTGCCTCCACCTCCACGTTGTAAGTTGAATGTAAGCCATAACCCCCAGTCACAGAGCTACCTACCAAGTAGACCTCAGTCCTACAGCCTCCAAACCATCTGCCAAGACATGCATCAGGGGTCTGGCGGCATGAAGCAGCATTAGTCTTTGAGACTGGAGTTTGGCAGTGGTAAACTCATCACTAAGTGAAAAGCTAGCCAATTCTTGAGCTTTTGTCTTCTTTCTGAGTTTCCCTCAGCCCCAAAGTCCCTTTAAATAAAAAGGGGAAAGTTGAGTTCCTTGTCCCTCTGTGCCTTCAATAGAGTCCCACACCATCCTAGATTTGAAATGAATTACCTAATGCCTTCAAAATATGAAGTCTTTCTATGCCTTCTCAAATTGAAATGGAAAGAAACATACTTCAAATTGAAGATTTCAAATGCAAGATCTGAATAGCAACTCAGTTCTCTTCTTCCTTCAGCAAGCTGTAAGTCTCCAAGTATAAAATATTCCCTAATGAGCAAAAGAAATGATGCTTTTTTGTAGGGGGGAAATGCAAGTGAGTAGTGAAACAATCAATATTGATATTTCCATTAGCCTGAAATCCCATTAGAGACATTTGTAATTAATTGCAAATATATTTTGAACACAGAAGATTTAACAAGAATACCACATTCACATTACATTCTAATTCTGTTGATCTGGCTCTTTCTCTCACTGGAAACAACTTATGTAATGAATACCTAACCTTTGCTATGTGAAACGAGGAACTAAATGAAGCTCACATTTAAATGTAACTGAAAATGTGTCAAATGAGTTGTAAGTGAATAAAGCATGTCAGAATGATTATTTTCTAAAGGTGATGGACACTTTAGCTGTATCTCCAGGTATGTGGAGAAGCTATTAAAATTGTAGCAAGGTCCACCAGGTTCAGAGAATGACACTGGAAATTTATTAGAGGTGCCAAATTCAGTCGTAGTCTGAAGCGTGTTAATGTTTTCCACTGCAGACTCCTATAAAATTCATTTCAAGATCTTTGCAGGAAAAATGTGTTTATGAAAATCACAGAGCCTCCAAAGAAGAAATAGAAGAATAAGTGTGTGTGTGTGTGTGTGTGTGTGTGTGTGTGTATGTAAACTGCTGTATTTTCAAACAGTATAAACTGAAAAAATCCAAAATTACTCTATGTTCCTCACTTTCCAAAGCATCATATATCCAATGTATTTGGCAAACCTTCCACAAACTACTTTGGCATTGGTTTTTCTTACATTTATATATGCTATCACCAGGGCCTTATCTACTCTCAAAGTCACCAGACTTCCAAACAAGCCTCTTCTTAATTAACTGTATTCCAAATACCCCCAAACATACAAACCCTCTACCATAAAACCACCGCTGAGCAGAAAAGATTTATGGGTGAAAGATATTTTCTTTCAACTTCTTTCTCGAACTTCTTTCACTCTTTCTCACTGTCTTCTGTTTGCTGGTTGGTTTATTTGGTTGGTTAGTTTGCTTGCTTATGGCAAGTCAGGGCATTCATCTTCAAGACTTATTTAAAGTGTTATACTTTAAATTGTGTTTAAAGTCATTAACCTTACCCCTACTTTAAGATATATTCCTCACAGGAACACACTTGCCTCCTTAGATGTGGGGAACTACTTCTGTACAAATTTAGCAGAAGTAAGCTGGGAAGAAAGCATTAAAATCTCATTCATTTTGTTAAAGACTTTCACCACAATAGGGAGGGTGAACTCTGATGGGAAAGGTCCGTGGGGCAGGTATGGTTGTGAAGAACAAGGGACCAAAGTACACAATATAACCCTGGGGTTACAGTGGCCTACAACATGCCAGCAAAAAGTGAGAACCCTCTGTGGAATGGCTGGTTTGCCTAAACTACGTTGCAAAAACTTGCTGACTGGACCAGTTATTTGACAGCACATCACTGACCTAAAGAAGTATGTGTCCTCTGTGAGTAGATCACAGAACAGTGAAAAGGTCCATCTGAAATCTTAAAATGAGAGAGAGGGAAAGAGAGAGAGAAAATTATTGTTCAGGTCTTAACTCAATCCCAATCTTGCAAGATAATTAAACCATTTTCCATATCCCACTTATGCAGATAAACTATCAGGCAAAACATAGCTACAGAGAACCAGCTGGAAAACTGCTTTGGATCCATGTCAGGAGTATAGGTAAAAGGACCATTTCTGAACTGCACCATTATGCTCCTTGCACATGAGGCCCCTGGTTTAGAGAAACTTGGGGAAATGTGTGAACTTATGTTCTACTCATGGGTATCAGAGTTTTGGGTTGTTTTTTTTTTTTCAATTGCTGCTAGTGGCTGAGGTTGCTAATTGCCCTAAAATAAAATGGGAGAGTAAACACAAAGGTCCCCATGTATGTTTAAATTTCTTAAGTCAAAATTTTTTGCCACATCTCCCCAACAAGAGCGCACAATTTTGGTTCGGATTCCTCCCATTGCCCATGTTCCTCAAATTAAAATCTTCCATTCTTCTTACTAGACGTTACCCCTCACCCCTGGGCTGCTTTCTCCTCTAGGTTCTTGGGGAAGAAAAAGTAGAAAACAGGTAAGAAACAATAAAAGTCAGGTACTCAAATGTATATATTTGTCCACTGATGCAAGAGGATGTCATTGAAAACAAATATACCACCTAGAAAGCACAGAACGCACCTCCTAAGAAGCAGAAGACTCTAGAACAGGGAAAAGTGAACAACTCTCTCAAACCCTTGGAGGTTTTCTTCCTCGTTTGTTGGGTAATTTACAATCTGAAAGGTAGTGATAATTGATAATGATTTGCTAGTAACAGCCATGTGAATGTGCTTGTATCTGAATGGCTGAAGGCCCCCTTTTTTCTGCCATATCTTGTTTCCGTCCCAGGTCTGTGACCTGTGTCAGGAGCACATCAACACATCCCTCGATCATTTACCCCAGGAGGGTTTTCACATATGCCCGCAACAATATTGCTTTTGTTACCCTCTCCTTTTCAGCCTCACTCACATACTTCTTAGTGTGCTACCTACCAGTATAAGTTTCTCCAAAGAAAGAAACCCAGCCACAGAGGAGTCCACCTGCTGTTTGAAGCTGATGGTGTATTGTTGATAGATGACCAAAAGAAAACTGAACTCCTCAACTCTTATTTTGCTTTTGTACTCACTGTCAAGGGAAAAGATATTTAGACTAAAAGGAGTAGAATAAACATTGTTTACCTGGGCAATGAAGCTCAAAATGAGAGAAGAGCTTGTAGGGGAACATCTATAGGCTGTAAATAAGTTCAAATCTCTTGACCTGAGAATTATATTTCAGGTTACTGAACAAACTTTCATTTGAGAGTTACAGACTGCTGTAGGTAATCTTTAGAGAACCGTGGGAAAAGTGAAAGTCCTAGAGCCCTGAAGACAGTGAATGTGATTCTAATTTTCGAAGGGGGCAAGGTATATTTAGTACAGACTTAAATTCCAGGCAGGACAAAACTGTGAAGGAAAAGTGTATGAGCGCTGTTAGCTCTGAGTTTGGTAACCTTTCATGAATGATAAAGGATCCTTTTAGAAATCTGATTCAAGCTATGGATATGTTTGCCCCCAAAATATGTGATGGATAACTGAAATAAAGGATGGATAGCTCTCCTCCCAAAATATATTCATGCACACAAACAAAATTCTGCCAACAGTTTCAGGAAGTTTATAAACACTTTTAATTTCATTCATAACTTGACTAGTGAGTGCATTAAGAAAGATCATGCCAAATCAAATCATTTCTTCCTTAGCAAGTTTTCTAACTAGTATATCTATAAAAAGGGTCAATAATATACACATTGATTTAAACAAAACATTGTGATAAACTCATTATATTCCTGTAGACAAGATGGCAAAAAGTGAGCTGGCTGTTAGTAAAAGTAGTTTGTTATTCCTTTAACAATATTTACGAAGCACCTATTATGTGTCATTTATTATAGGCACTATTATAGGCACATTATTATATGCACAAAATAGATAAGGCCCCAATACTTGAAGACCTTGTAGCTTAGTGGAGTATAGTTTGGGAGATGTGGTTTGGAGAAGCATGTAAAGAAAAAGACATTAGGTGAGGGTCAACTATAAATTCAAATTCCTGAGATGCTGCCTATGAAGTGCTTAGCATATTGACTGGAGTATAACCAATACCAACTCAATGGTATTTTTGTTGTCATTATTATTTTCGTTTTTATCATTGTTTTAAAAGTTCAAGTAAATGCATAATGCTTCTGTCAAATAAACCAATACAGTTGTAGGATGAATTAACAGAAATGGAATATCTACAATATAGGAATAAATCCAATTTATTCTATGCTGTTGATGGATTATTACATTTAATTATGTAATGGTTATAGACATCCTGCCCTTAGAGGTCAACCAAGATGGTAAAGGGACTAACAACACATCATGTGAAGAATGTTGAAGAAATGAGGATGTTTAGCCAAGAATAAAGAAGAACCAGAGAGGACATATGAAGGACTTCCACATAATAAGAAGGTGCACTTTTTTCCCACTTCTCCAGGAGACAGCAAAAGGATAGAAATAATAAGGAGAAAAATTCTGACTCACTTAAGGAATTTCCTAGTATTTTGGACTTCCCAATGAAAGAATGGACTCCTTCTGTAGATGGAGAATTCTATAACACCAGGGATATTTGAGAATTGGCTGGTGGCCCTTTGGTAAGAGTGTTGCAGAGAGAATCAAGAAACAGAAAGATAGTTATGTTAGATGACTGTGCAGGTCCTTTACAGCCCAGTGGTTCACACTTGCTTTATACATGCACAAGTATATTATACAGTCCCGACTTGACTGTTTTAACTTTTGATAGAAAACAACAAAACAGAAAGTATCAGCGGTCTGTTTTTTAGTTTGAGAGTGCCAAAGACAATGTACATGCACACAGGCTCAGTATATACTGTATATTTGCCAAAATGGTATGTGGAATATCTTTCCCCATGATCAGAGCTAGTACACAGAAACTTGGCAACACAGTTGGTTGTGCCCTCAAATGCCTGCTAAGAAGTAGCCAGTCAGTAATTTGGTCTTGCTTATACATGTAGCATAGACCCTGTTCTCACATTTCTAGTTAGTTAAGTCATGACTGCTAAGATATAGTTACAGAATTTCATTTGATTCATAGAAAAATATTAAGAAATCAAGGTCTTCTCAACTCATTATTGAAACAAAGAATATACTTTACTGGATAGTTTTGAAGCCACAAACCAAACCTTATTAAATGTGGTTTATGGTTCAAAAACCATTTATCAACTGCTTACTTCTCAGCAGAATGCAGAACTCAGCAGTTGTATGAATTCCCTCTCAGTTCTCGATTTGCCTATCCAATAACATAACCTCTCCACTTGGATATTTCAGAGTTCCAAAATTTAACATACCCAAAATCAGCTCTTGATTTATATCTCTGAACCTTTCCATACCTCTAATCTCCCCACATTTTAAAATTACACCTTTATCCACCAAGCTGCTCAAGTAAAAATCCTAGAAGTCATCCTTGAGATCTCTTTTTCCCTCTCTCTCCTCTTTGAGACTGGTTGATTTCTCCTTCACAATGTATACGGAATCATTTCCCTTCTTGCATTCTCCTTTGTCATTTTCCTAGTCAAAGTCACTGTCATATTTTTCCTGACCTGTTATGGCAGCCACCCGCCAGCCTCCAGCTGCCACCTTAATTCATTTCTATCCATTCTTCTCAAAAAAATGCCAGAGATATTGATTTGAAATGCAAGTCAGACTTTGTCACTTCCCTGGCCAAATTCCTTCAACGATTTCTCACAATCACTTAAAATATTAACTTCTTATCATGGCTCTCAAGGTCTCGGTTGATACAATGTCTACTTATATCTCCATCCTTATCTCTTGCTTCTCACTCCTCTTATTCTCCAGTATTCTTTCAGGTCTTTAAAACTACCAAGCTCTTCCCCATCCTAAATCCCTCAGGGATCCTTTCTTGTGCCTAGAAAGTTCTGTCCTCCGCTTTTCTCTTGTCTGGCTCCTTCTCAACCCTCAGGTTTCACCTTAAATTACCCCTTTTTGGAGAGGCTTCCGAACAACCGTCCCTAAAGCAAATTCCCAGTCCCCGCCTCTCTCCCATCCTGTCTGGTTCTCTCTAGCTAGCTTACTATTCTACTGATTTTCTTTCTAGGGTTTACCATAATTTGTAATTACTTTACTGATATACATGTTTTTTATTTGTTTTTCCCCCACACTATAAGCCACAAAGGGCAGAGGCCACATCAGTTTTGTTCACTATGCATTGGGTGGGGACATACAGCATACAAGGTAAGGGCACAGGCTCTGAAGCTGGACTGCTTGCATCCTAGTAGCAGTTTGCTAATTTATAACTTTCTGACCTTGACATTCTTGACTTCAATGATTTCTTATGTGAAAGAAGAAAATACGATTTACCTCAGAAGTTTTTAGGAGGATTAAATAACAGATTCAAAGTGCTTAGCATATAGTCAACACGCAACAAGTGTCAGCTATTATCATTTTAGTGCCTAGTACATAGAAAATACTGTATGAGTATTGATGGCCTCAAGCAGTGGCCTTTGCAAGACATGTCAAAACTAACTGGGGAAATCTATCAGATTAAGAAATGACCCTTACCTGGAAGAGATTTATAACCTCCAGCAAATTGTCCTTGCTGTTCTCTTTTCATTCATTCTGGGTTGGCTTCCCAAATGGCTTTTCTAAATATTCATCACTTTCTTCAAGTCCTCAAAGGATCACCCCTCACTCTTCATTCCTTCACCTCTAAATTTAACTCTTCCTTTAATTACCTCCTTTCCTAGCATCTCAGCAAAAGGCCCTTCCTCTTTTCCAGGGCCAACCCTTGTCTCAAACTTCTAAATTTTGTACTCTCCTAACTCCTCTGCATATAATTATATTTTTTCTGTCTTCCCATTCAACTGCTACCTCTCTGTTGACTCCTTGCTCCTGGTCTACAAGTATGCCAATGTCTTCACCTAATATTATATATTATGTTGTTCTTTCTGTGTACACCACGGCCCTTGTCACCACTGTATTTCTCTATCAAAAACTTGAATTATCTTTCAAAGTCTGGTGCGATTGTCACTTCCTTTGTTTAGCCTGCTCTATTCCTTTTCTCCTGAGGCAAAATCAATCACCTTTTCCTCTGTCTCTAATAGCACTTCATTTGTATTTCCAATATATTTAAATTCTTTTTAGAACAATGTAGATAGATGGACGGCTTTAAAGATAGATGAGAAGGTTCTCCCTCCACTAGCTTTTGGAGCCTCTTAAGGGCAATGCTTATGTCATTCATTTTTTAACATTTCTTTTAATAATGTAGCACTTACAGTGTTTCTTTTTGCTCTCACAATGTTTTGGTCTCTGTGCTAAGCACTTTAACTTTAATCTTAAGAGTATTAATAGGGAAACTGCATTAGCCCCATGCACAGAGGAAGAAATTCAACCTTCAAGTGGTCAGTTGAGTTGCCAGCTATCATTCTTCACCATCATATTGTATTTCCTCCCAGAACTACTGGGAAGTGGAGAGAGGAGTGGAGAAGGAATGGGGTAAAATAACCAAAATGAAACTAGTAATATAAACACAATATCCAAAAACCCTTCACCAACAGTTGTGCTTCTTTATTATCTATTTCCAGCCTCCAATACATTTTTTCAACAATAGCTAAAAGTTACTAAGATAAGAGCAACAGGTAAGATTGTACTCTGCTGCTTATTCAACTATCAGACTTTTCTTGGTTTACTTTATTCTGTAACTTTCTCAAACCATTGTTACTAGATTCTTTATTTTTGGAGGATAGAGCAGAGAAAACTCAAGTCACATGTTTAATTTTAGAAATTTTGAAAGGAGCTTCATGGAGGGGACTACAAACATTAATATTTAATAAGTATAATATTAATAAATATAAACAAACCTGAATAAACTAAATACAACTTTCTCTTAATGTATTAAGCCTTTCAGAATTTAGGGTTGCCTGGCTCTTGCTCTATCTAAATGAATAACGACGAGTGAGATTAGAAAGAGATAGGGAGAAAAAAGGGAACCAGAATACATAAGTTAAAAAGACCACAAAAGTAGAATTAGAAAGAGAAATAAGGATTCCCTGGTGGTGCAGTGGTTAAGAATCCGCCTGCCAATGCAGGGAACATGGGTTCGAGCCCTGGTCTGGGAAGATCCCACATGCTGCAGAGCTACTAAACCCGTACGCCACGACTGCTGAGCCTGTGCTCTAGAGCCTGTGAGTCACAACTACTGAGCCCATGCGCCACAACTAATGAAGTGCATGAGCCTAGAGCCCATGCTCTGCAACAAGAGAAGCCACCTCAATGAGAAGCTCACACACCACAATGAAGAGTAGCCCCCGCTCGCTGCAACTAGAGAAATCCCCCGCACAGCAACAAAGACCCAATGAAGACAAAAATAAATAATAAATAAATAAATTTATTTTAAAAAAAATAAAAGAAAGAGAAATAAAGGCAGTTAATTGGGTGGAGAGAGAGGGCTGAAGGAACTCAACTCCTCTTACTTAAGTAGCAATATTTTAATTCTCTGTCCTCAGCAGCACTGACAATAAAACTACCAGACCTGTACAACATATTTGAAAATTATAAAGCACACGGCTTAAAACAGGTAAAAGACTGGAAACAACCCAAATGTGCACCCATAGAAAAAACGCTTAAATAAATTGTAGAATGACCGTATACTGGAATACAATACAGATGATAAAAAGAGCATTAGCAAGGAAAAACTAATATATATTGTTTATGGAAAAAAGCAAGCTACACAAAATATAGTGTAGACTTCAGCTTTTTTTAAATTGTTAATCTACAATGTTGTATTAGTTTCAAGTCTACAGCAAAGTGATTCAGTTATACATATATATGTATATATACATATATATTTTTTCAGATTGTTTTCCATTACAGGTTATTACAAGATGTGGAGTATAGTTCTCTCTGCTATATAGTAGGTCCTTGTTGTTTATCTATTTTATATACAGTAGTGTACTTATGTTAATCCCAAGTTCCTGATTTATCTTCCCCCACCACTATCCCCTTTGGTAACCATAAGTTTGTTTTCTATGTCTGTGAGTCTATTTCTGTTACATAAATAATTCATTTGTATCATTTTTTTAGAGTCCACATATAAGTGATATCATATGATATTTGTCTTTCTCTTTCTGACTTACTTCACTTAGTATGATAATCTCTAGGTCCATTCACATTGCTGCAAATGGCATTATTTCATTGTTATGGCTGAGTAATATTCCATTATATATATATAACACATGTTCTCTATCCATTTACCTGTCAATGGACATTTAGGTTGCTTCCATGTCTTGGCTATTTTAAGTGGCATTGCAATGAACATTGGGGTGCATGTATCTTTTCAAACTAGAGTTTTCTCCAGGTATATGCCCAAGAGTGGAAATGCAGTAAAAGCTTTTGATAAAATTCAACATCCATTTATGATAAAAACTCTTCAGAAAGTGGGTATAGAGGGCACATACCTCAACATAATAAAGGTCATATATTGACAAATCCACAGCTAATATCACACTCAAGAGTGAAAAGCTGAAAGCATTTCCTCTAAGATTAGAATTCAGCTTTTTGTAAATAAATTGGACTACAAGTTATTTATTGTATAAATACATATATTGCTAGATAAATGATATAAAATTACTTAATATTATTATTTTTGTTCATTTATAGAAGGTGGATAATAGGATGGAATGAGGGGATGAAGGCAGAAGTGAGGAACCTCACTTTCTACATAAAAAAATTTGTATCAATGTTTTACAATAAACATATATTAATGGCATATACATATGTGCGTGTATACAGATTTATTCTAAAATATAGTAATTACTCAGTAGACAGTTTCTAATTAATGATGAAAATTTTTAGAACTTTACTTTGTCCTTAGGAATTATAATTAACAAGTTAACCACTAAATTATACAAGAAAAGTTAAGATTATCTGGTTCAGTCTCCCTTTTTAGATGAGAAAATGAGCCTAAAGGAGTAAAATGACTTAACCAAAGTCTCATAGGTATTTAACATTAGATCTAGAAGGAATTAATAAAGAAAAAGTAAGTCCCTCAAATAAATTAACCAATGAATAGCTTGAAAATCTGTGATGAGGTGCTTGTATGTGAAAGAATTAAGAAGATAGGAGCTCTTTTATTTGTTACTCCAAAGAACTCATTTCTGGGTCTGGGCCTCACAGTACTTGAGGGCAGGAGCCAGAGAACCTTAATGGCTACAAAAAACTTAAGGAAAGAGGAAAATGAAGCATCTGGTTCCAACAGGAAGTCAAAAGAGCTATTCATTTCCAACAGTATTTATAGCTTTCCTACAGTGTGCCAGGCCGAACACATCTAACATGTCAGTGGGAACAAAGGATGTACAAGCTCACATGAAGCCTCCAGTCATAACAAAAACACCCAAAACCAAATTATAAATAAATAAAAATAGATAACACCATACCACTCGGCAGAAATAATCTGAGCACATCATGAAAAAAATGAAAACCAAAATATTTTAAATGGATGACTAATACTATAGCACATAAACCATTCCACAAATGCCATCAAAGACTGCTGTCTGTTATCCTTCTTAACTGAAGTAAACTTAGTCTAATGAATAAAGGGATGCTCTTACAATTTTGGCTGTTGATCAGGATCAAATCAGGAAATGGATTTGCTGGCAGTCCATTCTGAGTGATGATTTGGCAGTGGGTTATTTGATGTTACCACATTCTGTAAGTGCAGCTTCCTTCAAGACAAGAATCAGTTTGTGCTTTTGAGGCAGGAGATAGATGGGCCCTTGGGATCGACAGCTGGTGTTTGTCAAGTGGAATAAAATTGAAGCTTTGTTTTCCCCCAGACACTCCAAGGACAAAGCTAGTGGCAGAAGCTGAGCTCTGCAGGAATAAAGAGATAAGATGACCACTCCTGAGATCAAGGAAATTTCCCCGATTACACAGGCACAGAAAGACTCCTTGGGGGTCAAAAAGGTGCAGGCGCCACCCCATAATAGATGATGCCAAGACCCCCACAGGCCTCTGCAATGGAATCCATCTTAGCAAAAAGTTGCGCACGCATGTTGGGGAGGGTCCTAGGACCAGTCAGGTGTGGAAAAAGAAACAAGATAGTTGGCCAAACGTAAACAAAGACCTGGAAGAACTGCCCTTATATGAGTGATTTTAATCACCTCTTTACTGCACTCCTCATTAGGGAGGACTCCCACACCCTTTCTCTCCTGGTGTGTATTTCTGCCTTGCTTCTGTCTTAAATAAACAAACTGTTCCTCTGTGTGCTCTTCCACTTGTTGTGCTGTGTCTCTAATAATAAACTTTGTGCCTGTTTTTACAGTTTTTGCCTCCTTGAAACATTCTTGCTTTCAAACAGGGGCAAGAGCCAGGGGAATTTTGCTTCTAGCCTCTAGCCCCTAGTAGTGGTCTAGTGGCTAGGATTCCTGGTTGTCATAGAGGCTACCCAGGTCCAATTCCTGGGCAGGGAACTAAGATCTCTCTTCAAGACTGCTCACTACTGTCTCTTTGAGATCACTTTTTGCCATTTTAGACAAGATTTGATTTTTAGGTTTAAAAGCTCTAGATCTGGACCATCTAAAGAATTACAATAAAATCATTAAGATTTTCTAAGAAAACCTTCATACACGTGTAACTGATGAGGTCTGAATAAACTCTATCGATCATACCAATGCCAGTTTCTTAGTTTGGCTATTGCCCTATAGTCATGCAAGATGTTAACATATGGGGAAGCTGGGGGAAGGATGCATGGGACTTCCCTGTGTTTTTTTGTTTGTTTGTTTGTTTTGCAAACTCCTGTGAATCATAATTATTTCAAAATAAAAAGTGTTAAAAAATCTTCAAGACATACTTCCCCTAACTGAAATTTAAAATGTGGGTTAAGTTATAAATCAAGTGGCCAATCCTTTGGTTTAATTACTATGAATTGCATCACCTCTGAGGGTTAATTTCCATACACTGCCAATCACACTGCCAATTGTACTACCTTTCAGAGGGTTTACCATTTAACAAGCATTCAAACAGCATTCCAATAGCTAAGAAAAACTGCACTGTTGGCAGCTATAAGACACCTGAACTACACTTCATCTTGTTAATAGAGTTTCAGTGTGGATTTGTCCATGTTCCTATTTCACTGCAGCAATCATTTTCTTTCATTTGTTCTTCATAAAGTGTTTTCATCATCAGAAAAGTGACTTTATAACAGGTACTAAATAGTTCCTCAAATCATATTTTCTTGATCACATTTCTTTACCTTTCTGGTAAAATATTAACTTTCTTTTGTATTGCAACAGTCAATCTAATTTGCTCCAATGTTAGGATAGAAAAATTTACTCTTTGTCTTTACCTGGTATCTTCAAACTTCCACGGAGTTTTTCTCAGGAAATCAGTATTTATGCTTCTTACCGGATGGAGGCATCTTAGAATAACATCTGTGAATCATTCTGGAACATGATCACTAAGCTAAATAATTTAAATATGTCCTGGACATTACTATCCACCATCCTGCAGATAGTGGGAACCTGAGAACAACCATGCTTTTAGTTTGCCAATCAACACTGAAAAGATGAAAGCAGCCAGGTGACAGGCACTATAGACTGAATGTTTGTTTCACCCCAAAATGCATATGTGAAATCCTAACTCTCAAAGTGATGGTATTTGGAGGTGGGGCCTTTGGGAGGTAATTAGGTCATGAGGGTAGAGCCTTATATAAAAGACTTCAGAGAGCTCTCTTTTACCTTCTGCCATGTGAGAACCTGGCAAAAAGACGACCTTGTCTAAACCAAGAAGTGGGCCCTCATCAGACACTGAATCGATAGAGACTTGGTCTTGGACTTCCCAGCCTCCAGAACCATGAGAAAAAAGTTCTGTGTTTATAAGCCACCAATTATATAGTACTTCATTATAGCAGCTCAAATGGATAAGATAACAATTAAAGCAGAAAGAAAGGTTGTGATGGCAACAGAATCTTTGTGGCTGAGGCCAGAATGATAATGTTTTAGGTGTGGAAGGGTGGAGCTCAATTAAAGATATATTTTCTAAAGAATGTTAAGAGTTATAGAACCGATATTTTCTGTGACCAACTTCAAAAATAAATGAAAATCAAGGTTTTATATACATCTGACTGTGGCAATGTCATTGCTTTAGCTGGAACCTCCAAGCCTAAATCAAGCCCCCTCATTGATGCTTGGGTATGATCTGCTTATATGGACTCATCTTGCTGTGCACTTGTCACACGGCAGGATGAGTGACCAAGCTGTTGGACATGCCTTAATTTTATGCAAGATCAATTAGAAGGTTATATTTCATCCTCAGAACTTTTAATTATTTTTATGGGGAAACGACGACTCACAGAAAACAGGAATTCTTGCTCTCACATCAGTCAAGTGGTGAGTGGAAGCAACACTGTTAAAAAGAGAATTGATAAAGGGGCAACCAGAGGTGTTGCTGTGTGTGCTTTTTCCTTGAGGCAAATGGCTGTACCAGCTGTTACTTCCTCTCTCCTGAGATTAGAGAGAAAAATGGATGGCTGTTTTGTAATCGCCATGCATTTAAATCTGTTTGCAAGAGATTTATTTATATCCTACAGTCAATACATTTAGTAAACTGAGCAAAACCCTGCTTGCAATGACAACTTACACTGCATTAAGCAGCTTTGTTTCCAGCTCTAGTCAATAGAGGGATGACAAGCAACTCCTCTGTGATTTCTGGACTATTTGTCTTTCCCAACTAATTGACTTTGGAAGAAGCTCTTCCCTTCATTGAATTTTGTTGCTGTGTATAGAAAGTAAAGAGAAGGTGTTACAGCTAGGAGAAACATTAGTTACAGTCTTCTGACCCAACCCTTACTTGACAATGAAACCCTTGGCAGAAATATATGTCCCATCTTGACAAACAGCAGAAGAATGACCTTCCAAGGATCTTACAGAAGAATTCACCCCTGATCAACTAACTCTGATTAAGGAAAATTAAAGATATAATGCCAAAACGGTGAGAAGATATCAGGTCTTATGAGTCTGGGAAGTTGAACACCAATGTTTGTCTCCCTTGGTCAATATCCAAATATCACTTTAGAGTCAGTAACACCACTGTCCCACTTTAAAAGAAGGAAGAAAGCCACCTGCAAGAAAAGTAAAAATAGGCAAATGGGACTACATAAAACTTTAAAACTTGTGCTCAGCAAAGGAAACATCAACCGAGTGAAAAGCAACTTATAGAATGGGGAAAATATCTGCAAACCATATAACTGATAAGGGATTAATATTCAGAATACATAAATAACTCTTACAACTCAACAACAAAATAAACCAAATAACTCAATTAAAGAATGGGCAAAGGACTTGAATAGACATTTCTCCAAAGAAGATATACAAATGGGCAACAAATACATGAAAAGATGCTTAACATCACTAATCATCGGGGAAATGCAAATCAAAACCCCAGTGAGATATCACCACAGATCCACTAGGATACCACTATCAGAACACAGAAAATAAGTGTTGGTGAGAATGTGGAGAAATTGGAACCCTTGTACACTATTGGTGAGAATGCTAAATGGTATAACCACTATGAAAAACAGTATGAAGAGTCCTCAAAAAATTAAAAACAGAATTACCATATGATCTATCAATCCCACTCCTGGATATCTATGCAAAAGAATTGAAAGCAGAGTCCCAAAAAGGTATTTGCACACCTAATGTTCATTAAAGCATTATTCAGGATAGCCAACCTAAATGTCAACTGATGGATGTGTGGGTAAACAAAATGTGGTATATACATGCAATGGAATATTATTCAGCCTTAAAAAAGAGGGAGATTTTGTCATATTCAATATCATGGATGAACTTTGAGGACATTATGAAAAATGAAGTAAGCCAGTCACAAAAAGACAAATACTGCATGATTCAACTCACACGAGGTATCTAAAGTTGTCAAACTCTTAGAAACAGAAAGAAGAATGGTGGTTAGCAGGTGCTTGGGGGAAGGGGATAGGGGAGTTGTTGTTCAATGGGTAGAGAGTTTGTTTTGCAAGATGAAAAACTTCTAGAGATCTGTTACACAAAAATATGCAACACAGTTAGCACTACTTTATACTTAAAAATTATTAAGCTGGTATTTTTATGTTGTGTGTTTTGCTTCAATTTTTTTAAAAATGACAAAGAAAGCAACTCACTGAACTATATTCAAAACAGACATTTCTTACTGATACGGACATCAGTGGAGCTTAAAGAACATTTAGATTCTCTTATGCACAAAGAAGTGGAAAAGGGAGTTTGAGACAGACTACATCCATCACATAGAGCGTTAGAGACTCCAAACTCCAGAATTAGAGATCCAAACCCTGAAGGGCAATTTTAAAAAAGGAGTGGGTTGTAAAGTGGGAGAGAAGACAAATAATCCTTGGGTGAAACAATTTAAATCAAGCATAATTTTATTTGGCCTTTGTAATAGGCATATTTCTTTATTGTGTAACAGAAAACAAACAGTCTTATACTAAGGCATAGTTCAACATTTACCCCAATGATACAATCAGCAGAGTGAACAAAATACATTCACATCCTGAAATTTGACACTACCTATCACTTCCTTCTTGAAATTAATCCCCGTTTTCTCAACAAAACTCCTCTCCTTCAATAACTTGCCTCCAAATAGTTGCTCAGAATTCCCTAGCTTTCCCCCCTCCTCTCCTGGGGATCTCATACACTACCAGAGCTTCAGCTATAACTTAAATGCAGAAAACACTCAAATCTATAGCTGTGGCACTGCAGGTGACACCTTCCTGAGCCACAAAATCTACATGCTTGACATCTACTATATGGTGCTCCCCAAAACTTAAATTCCATATATAGAAAATAAGTGCATTTTCTATACTCTTCAGTAACTACTTCTTTCCCCCCGGTATCCTTGGTCTGTTAGTGACAACATCCATCCAAGCATTCTTGCATAAAATCTTGGAATCATATCCTCTCCTAGTCTCACAGTCAGTAAGTTCTCAAGCCTTATAGATTCTTCCTCTGTAATTTGTTTCACTTTTCTTAACCTTTCTTTTTCTCTCTCGCCAACCTAATTCAAGACCTCATCATTCTCATCTCCCTTTACCTAACTTCCCCACTAGAAGTCTATGCAATGTATAAGATCAACCATTCTAATCCCAGTGCTACCTGTTTCTATATTTGTAGAATTTCATAAAACATTGTTAACTTCCTTAATTTGTTCCTTCTCATCTTAAAATCATTTTTCACTGACTTTTGCAGTTTTGGACAAGAGAATCCATTTCTTCTTTTCTGTAGAGAAGAATCTAGTAGATATTTGCCTATGGAAGTTAATAAAATTTTCACTGACATTGAATTCAATTCAAAAAGACTTCTTGAAATAGCAAATGTCAGTTACTATACCAATTTGCTTAAGTTTTTCTTCAAAACAGCCCTCAACATGTAGACATCATTCGAATATATTGGCGAGATTACCAAATACTATCTCACAAAGGATTAATTTTTAGGAAACAAACGAGGTCATTTCAAACTTTGTTCAACTCTTCATCCCCCCATTCTCTTAATATAAGGGCTGATTTGCCCCATGTATGCCTGTGGTTTTATTCTATTCACCAAAAGTGCACACCAACGTATACACAAACACATGTGCACAAGATAATTAAGTGGCAAGAAACTTACTTAGTCTAGTTTTAGAGAAGGGGGGCAGATTAATTCTACATGAAGAGGAATCCTGACTTTTATACTGACTCAAATTATTCAACCTGAAATCCAATGGCCAATGAGTGATTGCTGGAGAAAACACACATCATGGGGCTGAGGACTGTTTTTCAATTTTAAACAGTATGTGCACAGTTATTCTTATTTAGAATATCAGATAAACATTATTACCAGATGTAAATTTTACTGATTTGGGTAAATATATGCATGATTTATCAATATAAACAATATGTATTTACCAGGTGATATGAATACGGCCATTATCTCCCATATTTCATTTATCTTTTAAGCCTTAATACTTAAGAGTTTGGTATAGGGGGGACCTTGAAGATGGCGGAAGAGTAAGACGCGGAGATCACCTTCCTCCCCACAGATACACCAGAAATACATCTACACGTGGAACAACTCCTACAGAACACCTACTGAAGGCTGGCAGAAGACCTCAGACTTCCCAAAAGGCAAGAAACTCCCCACGTACCTGGGTAGGGCAAAAGAAAAAACAGAGACAAAAGAATAGGGACGGCACCTGCACCAGTGGGAGGGAGCTGTGAAGGAGGAAAAGTTTCCACACACTAGGAAGCCCCTTCGCGGGCGGAGACTACGGGAGGCGGAGGGGGGAGCTTCGGCGCCGCGGAGGAGTGCACAGCAACAGGGGTGCGGAGGGCAAAGCGAAGAGATTCCCGCACAGAGGATCGGTGCCGACCGACACTCACCAACCCGAGAGGCTTGTCTGCTTACCCGCCGGGGCGGGCGCGGCTGCGAGCTGAGGCTCGGTTTCGGTCAGCGCAGGGAGAGGACTGGGGTTGGCGGCTTGAACATAGCCTGAAGGGGTTAGTGCACCACGGCTAGCCGGGAGGGAGTCCAGGGAAAAGTCTGCACCTGCCGAAGAGGCAAGAGACTTTTTCTTCTCTGTTTCCTGGCGCGCGAGGAGAGGGGTTTAAGAGCGCTGCTTAAAGGAACTCCAGAGACGGGCGCGAGCCGCGGCTAAAAGCGCGGACCCCGGAGACGGGTGCAAGCCGCGGCTAAAAGCGCGGACCCCAGAGACGGGCGGGAGACGCTAAGGCTGCTGCTGTCGCCACCGAGGGGCCTGTGTGCGAGCACAGGTCACTATCCACACCCCTCTTCCGGGGAGCCTGTGCAGCCCGCCACTGCCAGGTTCCCGGGATCCAGGGACAACTTCCCGGAGAGAACACACGGCGGGCCTCAGGCTGGTGCAACGTCACGCCGGCCTCTGCCGCCGCAGGCCCGCCCCGCACTCCAAGCCCCTCCCTCCCCCCCCAACCCCCCCCCCCCCCCCCCCCCCCCCCCCGGCCTGAGTGAGCCAGAGCCCACGAATCAGCGGCTCCTTTAACCCCGTCCTGTCTGAGCAAAAAACAGACGCCCTCCAGCAACCTACATGCAGAGGCGGGGCCAAATCCAAAGCTGAGCCCCTGTGAGCTGTGAGAACAAAGAAGAGAAAGGGAAATCTCTCCCAGCAGCCTCAGAAACAGCGGATTAAAGCTCCACAATCAACTTGATGTACCCTGCATCTGTGGAATACATGAATAGACAACGAATCATCCCAAATTGAGGAGGTGGACTTTGAGAGCAAGATTTCTTATTTTTTCCCCTTTTCCTCTTTTTGTGAATGTGTATGCGTATGCTTCTGTGTGAGATCTTGTCTGTATAGCTTTGTTTCCACCATTTGTCCTAGGGTTCTAACCGTCCATGGTTTTTTTAAAAATTTTTTTCTTAATAATTATTAATTTTAATAACTTTATTATACTTTACCTTCTTTCTTTCTTTCTTTCTTTCTTTCTTTCTTTCTTTTTTCTTTCCTTTCTTTCCTTCCTTCCTTCCTTCCTTCCTTCCTTCCCTCCTTTAGACAACGAATCATCCCAAATTCAGGAGGTGGTCTCTGGGAGCAAGATTTATGATTTTTTCCCCTTTACCTCTTTTTGTGAGGCTGTATGTGTATGCTTCTGTGTAAGATTTTGTCTGTATAGCTTTGCTTCCAACATTTGTCCTAAGGTTCTATCCGTCCCTTTTTTTTTCTAAATAATTATTTTTTAATTCAATAACTTTATTATACTTTATTTTATTTTACTGTATCTTTTTTCTTTCTGTCTTTTTCCTTCCTTCCCTCCTTCCTTCCTTCCTCCCTCCCTCCTTTCTTTCCTTCTTGCCTTCTTTCCTTCTTTGCTTCTTTCTTTCTTCTTTCCTTCCTTCCTTCCCTCCTTTTTTTCCTTCTTTCTTTCTACATACTTCTACTAATTCTCTCTACTTTTTCTCCCTTTTATTCTGAGCCGTGTGGAGGAAAGGCTCTTGGTGCTCCAGCCAGGAGTCAGGGCTCTGCCTCTGAGGTGGGAGAGCCAACTTCAGGACACTGGTCAACAAGAGACCTCCCAGCTCCACATAATATCAAACGGCGAAAATCTCCCAGAGATCTGCATCTCAACACAAGCACCCAGCTTTACTCAACGACCAGCAAGCTACAGTGCTGGATACCCTATGCCAAACAACTAGCAAGACAGGAACACAACCCCACCCAGTAGCAGAGAGGCTGCCTAAAATCATAATAAGTCCACAGACACGCCAAAACACACCAACAGATGTGGACCTGCCCACAAGAAAGACAAGACCCAGCCTCATCTACCAGAACACAGGCACCAGTCCCCTCCACCAGGAAGCCTACACAACCCACTGAACCAACCTTAGCCACTGGGGACAGACACCAAAAACAACGGGAACTACGAACCTGCAGCCTGCAAAAAGGAGACACCAAACACAGTAAGATAAGCAAAATGAGAAGACAGAAAAACACACAGCAGATAAAGGAGCAAGATAAAAATGCACCAGACCTAACAAATGAAGAGGAAATAGGCAGTCTACCTGAAAAAGAATTCAGAATAATGATAGTAAGGATGATCCAAAATCTTGGAAATAGAATGGACAAAATGCAAGAAACAGTTAACAAGGACCTAGAAGAAATAAAATGAAACAAGCAATGATGAACAACACAACAAATGAAATTAGAAGTACTCTAGATGGGATCAATAGCAGAATAACTGAGGCAGAAGAACGGATAGTGACCTGGAAGATAAAATAGTGGAAATAACTACTGCAGAGCAGAATAAAGAAAAAAGAATGAAAAGAACTGAGGACAGTCTCAGAGACCTCTGGGACAACATTAAACACACCAACATTCGAATTATAGGGGTTCCAGAAGAAGAAGAGGAAAAGAAAGGGACTGAGAAAATATTTGAAGAGATTATAGTTGAAAACTTCCCTAATATGGGAAAGGAAATAGTTAATCAAGTCCAGGAAGCACAGAGAGTCCCATACAGGATAAATCCAAGGAGAAATATGCCAAGACACATATTAAACAAATTGTCAAAAATTAAATACAAAGAAAGCATATTAAAAGCAGCAAAGGAAAAACAACAAATAACACACAAGGGAATCCCCATAAGGTTAACAGCTGGTCTCTCAGCAGAAACCCTACAAGCCAGAAGGGAGTGGCAGGACATATTTAAAATGATGAAGGAGAAAAACCTGCAACCAAGACTACTCTACCTAGCAAGGATCTCTTTCAGATTTGATGGAGAAATTAAAACCTTTACAGACAAGCAAAAGCTGAGAGTTCAGCACCACCAAACCAGCTTTACAACAAATGCTAAAGGGACCTCTCTAGGCAAGAAACACAAGAGAAGGAAAAGACCTATAATAACAAACCCAAAACAATTTAGAAAATGGGAATAGGAACGTACATATCGATAATTACCTTAAATTTAAATGGACTAAATGCTCCCACCAAAAGACACAGATTGGCTGAATGGATACAAAAGCAAGACCCTGATATATGCTCTCTACAAGAGACCCACTTCAGACCTAGAGACACATACAGACTAAAAGTAAGGGGATGGAAAAAGATATTCCATGAAAATGGAAACCAAAAGAAAGCTGGAGTAGCAATTCTCATATCAGACAAAATAGACTTTAAAATAAAGACTATTAGAAGAGACAAAGAAGGACACTACATAATGATCAAGGGATCGATCCAAGAAGAAGATATAACAATTGTAAATATTTATGCACCCAACATAGGAGCACCTCAATACATAAGGCAAATACTAACATCCATGAAAGGGGAAATCAACAGTAACATATTCATAGTAGGGGACTTTAACACCCCACTTTCACCCATGGACAGATCATCCAAAATGAAAATAAATAAGGAAACACAAGCTTTAAATGATACATTAAACAAGATGGACTTAATTGATATTTATAGGACACTCCATCCAAGAACAACAGAATACACATTTTTCTCAAGTGCTCATGGAACATTCTCCAGGATAGACCATATCTTGGGTCACAAATCAAGCCTTGGTAAATTTAAGAAAATTGAAATTGTATCAAGTATCTTTTCCAACCACAATGCCATGAGACTAGATATCAATTACAGGAAAATATCTGTAATAAATACAAACACATGGAGGCTAAACAATACACTACTTAATAATGAAGTGATCACTGAAGAAATCAAAGAGGAAATCAAAAAATATCTAGAAACAAATGACAATGGAGACACAACGACCCAAAACCTATGGGATGCAGCAAAAGCAGTTCTAAGGGGGAAGTTTATAGCAATACAAGCCCACCTTAAGAAGCAGGAAACATCCCGAATAGACAACCTAACCTTGCACCTCAAGCAATTAGAGAAAGAAGAACAAAAAACCCCAAAGCTAGCAGAAGGAAAGAAATCATAAAAATCAGATCAGAAATAAATGAAAAAGAAATGAAGAAAACAATAGCAAAGATCAATAAAACTAAAAGTTGGTTCTTTGAGAAGATAAACAAAATAGATAAACCACTAGCCAGACTCATCAAGAAAAAAGGAGAGAAGACTCAAATCAATAGAATTAGAAATGAAAAAGGAGAAGTAACAACTGACACTGCAGAAATAAAAAAGATCATGAGAGATTACTACAAGCACCTCTATGCCAATAAAATGGACAATCTGGAAGAAATGGACAAATTCTTAGAAATGCACAACCTGCCAAGACTGAATCAGGAAGAAACAGAAAATATGAACAGACCAATCACAAGCACTGAAATTGAAACTGTGATTAAAAATCTTCCAACAAACAAAAGCCCAGGACCAGATGGCTTCACAGGTGAATTCTATAAAACATTTAGAGAAAAGCTAACACCTATCCTTCCCAAACTCTTCCAAAATATAGCAGAGGGAGGAACACTCCCAAATTCCTTCTATGAGGCCACCATCGCCTTGATTCCAAAACCACACAAGGATGTCACAAAGAAAGAAAACTACAGGCCAATATCACTGATGAACATAGATGAAAAAATCCTCAACAAAATACTAGCAAACAGAATCCAACAGCACATTAAAAGGATCATACACCATGATCAAGTGGGATTTATTCCAGGAATGCAAGGATTATTCAATATATGCAAATCAATCAATGTGATAAACCATATTAACAAATTGAAGGAGAAAAACCATATGATCATCTCAATAGATGCAGAAAAAGCTTTTGACAAAATTCAATACCCATTTATGATAAAAACCCTGCAGAAAGTAGGCATAGAGGGAACTTTCCTCAACATAATAAAGGCCATATATGACAAGCCCACAGCCAACATCATCCTCAAAGGTGAAAAACTGAAAGCATTTCCACTAAGATCAGGAACAAGACAAGGTTGCCCACTCTCACCAATTTTATTCAACATAGTTTTGGAAGTTTTAGCCACAGCAATCAGAGAAGAGAAGGAAATAAAAGGAATCCAAATCAGAAAAGAAGTAAATCTGTCACTGTTTGCAGATGACATGATCCTATACATAGAGAATCCTAAAGATGCTACCAGAAAACTACTAGAGCTAATCAATGAATTTGGTAAAGTAGCAGGATACAAAATTAATGCACAGAAATCTCTGGCATTCCTATACACTAATGATGAAAAATCTGAAAGTGAAATCAAGAAAACACTCCCATTTACCACTGCAACAAAAAGAATAAAATATCTAGGAAGAAACCTACCTAAGGAGACAAAAGACCTGTATGCAGAAAATTATAAGACACTGATGAAAGAAATTAAAGATGATACAAATAGATGGAGAGATATACCATGTTCTTGGATTGGAAGAATCAACATTGTGAAAATGACTCTACTACCCAAAGCAATCTATAGATTCAATGCAATCCCTATCAAATTACCACTGGAATTTTTCACAGAACTTGAACAAAAAATTTCGCAATTTGTATGGAAACACAAAAGACCCCGAATAGCCAAAGCGATCTTGAGAACAAAAAACGGAGCTGGAGGAATCAGGCTCCCTGACTTCAGACTATACTACAATGCTACAGTAATCAAGACAGTATGGTACTGGCACAAAAACAGAAAGATAGATCAATGGAACAGGATAGAAAGCCCAGAGATAATCCCACGCACATATGGACACCTTATCTTTTATAAAGGTGGCAGGAATGTACAGTGGAGAAAGGACAGCCTCTTCAATAAGTGGTGCTGAAAAACTGGACAGATACATGTAAACGTATGAGATTAGATCACTCCCTAACACCATACACAAAAATAAGCTCAAAATGGATTAAAGACCTAAATGTAAGGCCAGACACTATAAAACTCTTAGAGGAAAACATAGGCAGAACACTCTATGACATAAATCACAGCAAGATCCTTTCTGACCCACCTCCTAGAGTAATGGAAATAAAAACAAAAATAACCAAATGGGACCTAATGAAACTTCAAAGCTTTTGCACAGCAAAGGAAACCATAAACAAGACCAAAAGACAACCCTCATTATGGGAGAAAATATTTGCAAATGAAGCAACTGACTAAGGATTAAGCTCCAAAATTTATAAGCAGCGCATGCAGCTCAGTAACAAAAAAACAAACAACCCAATCCAAAAATGGGCACAAGACCTAAATAGACATTTCTCCAAAGAAGATATACAGACTGCCAACAAACACATGAAAGAATGCTCAACATCATTAATCATTAGAGAAATGCAAATCAAAACTACAATGAGATATCATCTCACACCAATCAGAATGGCCATCATCAAAAAATCTAGAAACAATAAATGCTGGAGAGGGTGTGGAGAAAAGGGAACACTCTTGCACTGCTGGTGGGAATGTGAATTGGTTCAGCCACTATGGAGAACAGTATGGAGGTTCCTTAAAAAACTACAAATAGAACTACCATATGACCCAGCAATCCCACTACTGGGCATATACCCAAAGAACACCGTAATTCAAGAAGAGTCATGTACCAGAATGTTCATTGCAGCTCTATTTACAATAGTCCGGAGATGGAAACAACCTAAGTGCCCATCATCGGATGAATGGATAAAGAAGATGTGGCACATATATACAATGGAATATTACTCAGCCATAAGAAGAAACGAAATTGAGCTATTTGTAATGAGGTGGATAGACCTAGAGTCTGTCATACAGAGTGAAGTACGTCAGAAAGAAAAAGACAAACACTGTATGCTAACACATATATATGGAATTTAAGGGGAAAAAATGTCATGAAGAACCTAGGGGTAAGACAGGAATAAAGACACAGACCTACTGGAGAACGGACTTGAGGATTTGGGGAGGGGGAAGGGTGAGCTGTGACAGGGCGAGAGAGAGTCATGGACATATATACACTAACAAACGTAAGGTAGATAGCTAGTGGGAAGCAGCCGTATGGCACAGGGAGATCAGCTCGGTGCTTTGTGACCGCCTGGAGGGGTGGGATAGGGAGGGTGGGAGGGAGGGAGACGCAAGAGGAAAGAGATATGGGAACATATGTATATGTATAACTGATTCACTTTGTTATAAAGCAGAAACTAACACACCACTGTAAAGCAATTATATCCCAATAAAGATGTTAAAAAAAAAAGGTTTGGTATAAAGAAGGTAGTCAATAAGTGCTTGATGAACTAAATGTGCTCATTCTTTTCTCTGTTATGCTCTTGAGAAGCTAAAAGTTTCACTTGCATCTCTATATTAATCTTGGAAAAAATTTTAGTAGCCTGAGTGTCAGTGCGTATTTCAGTTGAAGAAATAAGAATTGGAATAAAGAGATTCTGAAGCAGATGGACTTTGCGTGGGCAAAGATTTCTATACACATCTAAAGAGTTTATGTGGACCCCACTATACTGTTACAGCAATAATGATAACTGAAATTAGGGCTGTTTCCATCACATAATGTAGATATGTACCATGCAGCAAAGATTATAGTGAGCTCATAGGGAGAGGGTGGAAGAAATAAAGACTATACCTTAACACAGGTAAGGCAGGAATATTGTAAATAAATAGATGGAACAAGTTCAGTCTCTCAAGCCTTCTCCCGACACAATGCTTGTGGTAGCCTTGCTACTAACGTATGGTCTATGGATCATCGACATTCCTATGACGTGCAAACATCCTAGAAATGTAGAACCTCAGGCCTTACTCAGGGCCTAATGAATCACAGTCTACTTTTTAACAAGATTCAAAGGCAAGTAATACAATAAAGTCTGAGAAACACTTTACTCCCTCTTTTATAAGGTATCACAATGCACCAGTAATGAATAATGGGTAAGACCTAAGACTAGACCATCCTTGATGAAATACTGAAACAGGACAATGCTACCTAAACATATCAATACTAATAACATAACAGTATACGTGATTCCTGCTTTGATTCACATTTAACAGAGCAAAGAACTGGAAAACTCAGTGCTGTATTAGGTGTTTGCTCAGCCACAAAACAATTCCTCAGGGAAGACGTCAACTCTCTACAAACAGTAATGCATGAAGGTTTCCATATTAGTGCTCAAAATGTGTGAAAGAGCATGGGTGAGTCAGCAAAGGCAATGCTATCACTTACTTATAAGCCTTAAAATCTACATCAGGAAAATACCACTGGCAATGGTCAAAGTAGGAGCACATCAAAGTCTATGAGGCACCATTGATGCATGCATGGATAGGGATAACAAGTAATCTAATTCAAGAAATTAATTTTAGTCTTTCAGGAAAATGGAAAATAAAAATGTGTCCATTCAGTATTCATTTTTCAGAGCTAATTAACCTCCAACCCCTGGGAGACACGAGCAGCATTCAAACCTCTTGAGCTCATTCACTTAGACTCACCCCCCTCCACAGAGGATGTAGAACCCTGGTCCCAAACCATGCTGCCTCCACAGCTCTGCTGGAATGTGTGGAGTACAGAAAGTCACAGAGATACCTGGGCAGGATCCATATACCAGAATCAGCAAACTGGGGGAAAGGAACTCTCTGAGGACACCCTGCAGCCCAACCTAAACCAACGCCCCATAGGAAAGGGACATTAAGGACTGCTGTAGCTGAGCCTCCTTGGGTACAGAATGAGAGGCCTGTGTTGGACCAAGCAGGGAGGAACTTTGCTGGTGTTTTAAATTGCATGCTTAGCCAAATCGTGAAGTATTGCTTTTTGGACTCAGCGTCTTTCTCAACTTGGCCCTCACTTTGCTTGTGATGCCTTGTCATGGTCACCGAGGAGCTGCAGTTATTCATTATGGATTATGTGTACACATTTCAGCAAGGCAGTATCTGTCTCTGTCTTCACTATCAGACATCACAAGGTTAATGTGGAAAATGCTATCTGGGTGTTAATCATTTATGAAAACTGCTGCTGGGCATAAGAGGACGGAGAGGGCCAGGAGTACCTAAGAAAATGCATTCCCTTGCTATAATATGCATGCATAAGGGAAGGATAGACCGAGATGCATATCCTGGCAACTCCAGATGAAAATGGGTGACCACGTGCCTCCTTTCTAGGACACAATCAGTATTCTTAGTACTTGCATCACACACATTATGGTGTTTCAGGCACATTTAACCACTTGTGGCCTGCAAGCTTTTCTGTTCTCTAAAAACAACGTCTACCAGGGCAATGTACTTCGGGCTTTGCCACAGAAAAGAAGGGGTGGGCTGCTATAAAAATGCTGTTCCTGTATTATACATGGAAGATCGGTTTGTTTGACGCTTTTTAGAGGCATTGTGAGGAGAGGAGATTATATAAAAGTGAATCCTTATGTCTCTTTCAAATGCCAAAGCCTTTTCTTTTTCATTTTAACAAGTGAAAACCTTTTAAAATCTTTTAGAATACATACTGGATGGGCAAAAATTATAATGTTCTTTACTTCTCAATAACGAAATTTACCTATGCCTTATGAGTCATTGTTTTCTCAACTTTGCCAGTTAAAGATAACTCAGGCTTTCCAGTTTGAAATTCAGTCTCTTCTGAGTAACTGCTCAGTCCCTCCAGGATCCCCCCCTCACATTCTTCCCTTCCTTCTCACTGGGCGCCAGTTGGGCTCAGGTCAAAGAGGAAGGAGGGTGCAGGGGAGAGGCGTGTGCCATAACCTGCACTTACTGACCTCTCTTGAACAATCTTCATCTCTCTGGCCTCCATCTGTGGCAGCCAGGTCCACACACCTGGCCTCCTGATGCCATGAAATGCACCAAGTGAGCAGGCTCCTTTCAGCCACTTCAGGGGAACTCAGGGCGGGGGCGGGAGGCATGAGCTTTTCTGATGTATCCTCACACTACATTAGCGAACTCTGAAAGACTACATCCTGAGAAATCCACTGACATATAGCTACTTTATCATCCTGGTGTCATACTGGACACATGGTTTGCCTAAGGGTCTCACAGAGGTCCTACACTATACCCAAGGCAAAACACACTGCTCTCAGACCCCCTAAATCCATATGAGATTCTAGTCGCTACCACCTCCCCCAAGACTCACCAAATCGGGAGGGTGCACTGGGCCCTCCTCAGGGACCCGAGCAGTATCTAAGCTCAAGTCACATACCCCTCCAATTCTCTTATCCTCTCTGGCCAGGAAAATGGTGTTTACCTCAACAGACAAGCTTCCCTTCCTAGCAGCTATCGTTCAAATTCTATGCACTGAATCTTCCAAGATTCAGGCCTTATTATTTAAAGCCAAGTTTTAGAATTCATGTAATTTATTTTTCTGACCTGAGTCCCTGGCTCTTTCGAGTGAAAGCTGCAGTTTTTTAAGACTTTTATCTCTGCTATAGATATATAAAGTGTGCACAAGAACTCAAAAGCAAAGAATTTGACTCTCTTCTTTCTGCACCATCAATTCCCTACACAGCATAGCAACACAGATAACTTTTATGCTGTTTTCAATGGTAAGACAAAGGGAAGAGGTAGAAGGAATTGAAAAATAGTTTCATATCAAAGTATAACACAGCTACACATTACTTCTTAAACAGGGGATGCTGAACATCATTGTGCATTTTCTGGATAATGCAGGATTCTTATTGGTCAGGGTGGTAATTCTCTTCTGTATCTGTCTTTCAGTTTCACTGTCTCACCTCTCCTGCCAGACTGTGAGCCATCATGGTTATTTTGATGGCCGCCTTCAGCAGTTTCTTCTCTGCCTCTTTTTCAGTTTGTAGTTTCTTGTCTGCTATGAGGTGGGAAGCCAGATAACCAAGCTTGTTAAAAGTTGTGTGTTAAAGGAAAGCCAGTAAGGCCCTGCCCCTAGGAGTGAAGTGCATGCCTTTGTAACTGCTATGTCAGCCTTCAAGGCTGGCTTTTCTTCCTTCTAAGTTTGGGCTGAGTTCCCAAGGGTAGAAGTTGTCAGAAATTCAACCTCCGAATAAGCAGGTCATTACTTAATTTAAAGCATAGTATGTATCATTCTCCTTCATAAAAATGACACAATAAAAGCTTTGTAATTTATACCATGGGCATCGTCTGAACTTAAAATGGGAGTCAAAGCCCAGCAGGGTATTTTCAGACATCTCTACAAAAGGCGCACACACCATTAGGAAGAAATGGGTTTTTTTCTTTCTCTCTGTTTTCATGGACTAAAGTGTATTTCCATTTCCTTTTCCCGTGAGAACAATAACTTCAGTTATTCAGAGTTCAGACTTTTGACCCAGCTGCCACTGAGGAGCTTTCAACCTACCATCTTAAGTTGTGAAAGACAGGTACACAAATTGGGCTGTAAAACCTAGACATTTTCTTAAAACTGCTTGAAAATATCTCAGCCTAGAAACAAAGTCAAAGATAATGTAAGACACTCAGGTTAATCCTCAAGAAATTCTTAATCACCTAAATAAATACATTAGATAGCAATTATCTTCAACCAGCCTACTGACCTTTTGAGAGGAACAAACTTCCTAACTTCAAAGCTGAGATCTTTCAGCTCTGAGGGCGCTCGATTTTTCTCAAAGATCAATAGCAAAGATCCTCCTGGTGAATAGGTACCAAGGATCAGCCATACAAGAGCAATTCCACAACCTCATGAAACCCTAGCAATATGTAAATTGTGGTTTTTGAAACTGAAGACATTCAATACCAGCTCACTGGAACTAGAGCCTTCTGTCCAGTTGGGTTTTGTTGTGTTTCTCTTTTCTTCCACCTCTCACTTGGTAATAGGAGAAATGTGTTACACTAGCAGGTTAAACACCCAAACTTACTCCCGTTTTACAATAAACGTCTAATTAGCTCCAATCTTTGTACCTGCCTGGATAATATAGTATCCACATTTTCCTACCTACTCCCAGCAGCAGCTTCACCGTTGATCTCCCGGACTTCTTGGTATAATAGGATTTTTGTCTCTTACTTTTGCTTGTGTTGGACACTCCTAAAGTAATTCTTTATACTTAGTGGTACATAATAAACGTTTGATGGATTCATTCATTTATTCAGGATATATTTTTTTGCACGCTACATGCTAGATGAACGAACATAGTCTCTTCCTGTATTTGTTATCCACTGCTGCATTAAAATATTACCACAAATTTAGCAGCTTAAAATAACACACATTTATTATCACACATTTTCTGTGGGTCATGGATTTGAGCACTGACCTCACAGGCTTTATAATCTAGTGAGGCATCCAGTCAAATTCTGTGACATTACATTCTGATGGGCAGCACCTACAACTTTAGATGCAGGCAGAGGGCAGGACGGTATAAAAAGGCTTAGATGTGTGGAAGGCAGCATTCACACACATGACTGGGTGGCCCCTGGTGTGAGGAATGAGGTGAGGGAATGGCAAAAGAAGTGGGGCAGGACCAAAGACAGCTCCTTCCCTTTGCCACCATGTTCCAGCTGGGAACTCCAGACGACAGAGAATTCTAAATTTGAATCGAGCTTATCAAGTTATCATGAGCATGCATTTGTCAACCACCAATATGCTATGTGGGCCACCATCTGTATTCTTGCACCAGGTTCCTCAAAATTTAGGGGTGGACCTGGTGATAATATTATGATAAATAGATGCTTTGTGGCCTGACCCAGATCAAAAAGGAAGGAGACTGTCTTGTAGTCTCTGGTGAGAATTTGTAAGAAGCGGCAAAGCTGCAATGTGGGAGGGGGTCAGGGCTCCATGTAGTCGTTAAGAGGAATGGGAGAATATGACCAAAATCTAATTTAGGATGGGAAAGACAGAGCCAGGGACCCATGAGGTCATCCTTAGAAATGTAAAGTACCCCAGTCACCTGAGATTGGTGCCACTCTAGTCATTGACAGAAGAGGCAGAAGGAAAGAATACAAACTTTTAGGCAAGAGAACTATGTTTCAAGCATAAAAAATTACCTCACTTTCTTGGAGGAACTGGGACTGGGATTCCCATAATGTTTATGCATGGGGTCAGTGGTAGAGAGACCATGACTTATTACAGTAGTTTTGTCCCCAGGCAAGGCTGGGCTGGAGAAACACAGGACCTTAACCTCACAAATGTCTATATTTTATTTCCTCCTGCTCAAAAGTTTTCCATACTCTCTGAAACACATTTTTGAGAAATGTGCAAATATCATCTTCTATTTGCTTTCAGATATGTTCCCAGCTTTTCTCCTACTAATTTCATTCTCAGGCTCTCTTGTCACTTGGGCTAGATTGGAAAGTGAGGGGAAGGAAAAAAACAGGTATTTCTCTCACTCTTTCTGCCTTAGAAGCATCGCCTGGAATGGTCACATCTCCATAACTCCAAATCCTGCAGTTACAGCTCTGATTGCCTTAGTTTTAGCTCCCTCCAAAGAACCCATTGTTTTTTCCAGCCCTACAGGTATTAGCAGCTTCCTGCTGTTGTTAACCTCCAACTTATTCCACTCTTCCCTATTAGGTCTAAGCTAATTACTTGTGTATCAAAGAGCTCAATATTAAATTCCTTCTGGCTGAAATGTCTACAGTGGTTTCTACTTTTCTAAGTCAACCCAAACTGACAAGCCTGTCTCATCAAATCTGTCAGTACAAGGAAATCCCAGCAATTGACTGCTAGGATTTACTGTGATGTCCTTATATTTATGGGGTTTTACATGGCAACATGAAAGATGATCATCCATATTAAGGCAAATAACTGTGTGTTTTTCAGCGGCTAATAAAAAAAGAGGAGTGACTCAAGCTTGGCCAATCAGATGATTATTCTTTCTTTGGTCTAATATGGGAGCTAGCAGTACTAACAGTAAGAATAACACTACAGTTATATCATTTGAAGTCACTCAAAGTCTCGTCACTGAATCCGTTTCAGTTCAATTTGTTGCGCAAAGTGATCTCAAACTTTTAAAGAAAGTTTCAGCAATTCTGTCACCTTAAAGAAATGCATGTCCTCTCTTTCTATTCTTTATTCTTTTGTCCCCAGATGAAGCTTTACCTCTTCTATGATTAGCAGATTCTCTTTGTTTATTGCCAAGGCAGGCTTTTCACTTTGGGCTGTATCCTCAGTATTTTCTAGATTCCTGATATCTTATGAATCACCTCCCTTTTCTTTATCTCTCCCTTCTTCCTCCTACACCCTCCCACCCGATTTTATACAAGATTCTACCTATAACATGGCAAAATAAGCAATGGCATGTCTAGTTTGGAGCGACACCTCACATCACTTGTAGCCAAGATCATCTCAGCAACACATCACAGAGTCAGAAGAGAATTGGTAGTCCTCAGTGGGAGCTGGCACTATCCAGCGAGGCAACAGGGGTTCAAATCCCAACATCTCACATACGAGCTGTGTAACACTGGGCAGATTATTCAACCTTTGTACCTCAATTTTCCCAGTCGCAAAATGCAGGTAATTGTAGTACCTACCTCATAAGGTTGTAGAGAGGCTCAAATGAGTTCATTCCTGTAAACATTTAAGACTAGTGCCTACCTCCATAGGAAGCACTTAATAAATACACGGCATTTGGAGCACAGAGGGCAGATCTCTAAGACACATAAATCCTCTTATCAATCTTGACATCCTTGGCACTTAAAACAAAATTACATTCACTTCTAATTTGCGATGGAGAAGTTTCACAGAAATTTGAACAAATGACTGCAGGTATCTCACATACATACATTATACAATAGAATTTATTTTAAAAATGTACATTTCAGAGAGACCATGATTCTGTGGTTACACTTGAAGATGTAATTAAAATATCGCCACCTAGAAAGTTATCATCATCTTATCTTGCAGGGTTATTTTTTGGTAGAAGTATTGTCCTTGAGACAGAGGCAACGGCAGATCCCTTGTAAAATGTCAAAAATTTATAGAAATCATATTATTATAAGGTAGAATAGATGGTGTCAGATACACGTGCTTCCTTAAGCACTTGTTTAATCTACTTCAGTAACCTTTTAAAGATTAAGTTGAAAATTGGTATTTTAGTGTAAGCCTGCATGTCAGGGCATTTAGACAGTTTAGAGGTGGCATATCATTCTGTTAAAGGTTAAGTTCCATTAAACATAAAAAATTATCATCCCAGCCTAGTAAACTTTAATGTCCAAAATCAGGTCTTTTCAACTCCTAAAATATTGAATTTTGCCTCTTGCAATATAGCAGTCAGAACTGTGCTTTTTCCGAAATGTATTTTCTGATGAAGAAAAGCACTTAAAAACACTATAGGCTCAAATGAAATGTATCCTTGTGCACAGTCACCTCCTATGATAGGAAATCTCACCCTAACCACTTTCAAAGTTGTCAGTACCGCTTGCACTTAAAAGTGAGCCAGAACCACATAGAGCACAGACATTCTTTAAATGATTCTAACTATTCTTTGTTAAACATTTTCTTTTACAAATACTTGTGTTTATGATTATTATGTATAATAATTATTTACAGATACATGTTGTGTCTTTGACATTAGCAGAGAGGAGTCATTATCAAAAGTAAAATATTTAATTTTTTATACAATTTTAAAGGCTACGCTCCATTTACAGTTATTACAAAATATTGGCTATATCCCCCATGTTGTACAATACATCCTGTCGCCTTACACCCAGTAGTTTGTACCTTCCACTCCCCGACCCCTATTTTGCCCCTCCCCACTGGTAACCACCAGTTTGTTCTATCTGTGAGTCTGCTTCTTTTTTGCTATATTCACTAGTTTGTTGTATTTTTTAGATTCCACATATAAGTGATATTATACAGTATTTAGGTTTGTCAAAAACCTAAACACAGAGCTATCATACAACACAGCAATTCCACTCCTGGGTATATATTCAAAGAAACAAAAATACTAACTTAAAAAGATAAATGCACCCCAATGTTCATAGCCACATTATTTATGAAGTGCAAAATATGGAAGCACCCTAAGTGTCCATCAACAGATGAATGGATAAAGATGTGGTGTACATATATAAAATGGAATACTACTCAGCCATAAAAAAGAATGAAATTTTGCCATTTGCAGCAATGTGGAGGGACTTAGAAGGCATTATGCTAAGTGAAATAAGTCAGACAGAGAAAGACAAAAGTAAAATATTATTTAAAAATTGGGTGTTTTTGTTATTTTTATTGAAAGATAGTGTGATTTAGGGTTTTGGAACCTGAGAGTCCTGGTTTCAAAACATGGGCCACCCTTTACTGTGTGGCTGTGAATAAATTACCTCCTATCTCTGAGCTTCAACTTCCTCATCTGCCAAAGGAGAGTGTTATCAGGAGAATTATGTGAAACATAATATGGAAATCTTTTGGAAGAATGTCTGACTTATGGAGGCATTCTTCAGATATTAGTTCCCTTCTACTTCCTTTCACAAAAAACAAACTTGAAATGGGAAGATTTGTGATTGTGTAATGTGTTTCATCCACATACACTAACAAGTGAACATTATCCAGTCTTAAAACACCAATTTGTGGCTTTAGTTATAGTTCCTTCATAGACATTCATTTCTCTCCCCATATGACTGTGACCAAGGAAAGCATTCCTGAGATAATAATAAAACATTTAATAAAACTTTATCTACTACAATTATCTTCTGGCAGGATCAAACTATAAGTTAATCTACTGGGAATAGTCACAGGTGTTGGTTAGTACCTACCCAAAGTTGGAAGCATTCTGGCTTTTTGTGGGCCAAAGGGAGAGATCAATATGGAAAACAATACACTAAGTGGAAATCTGTCACAAGGAAGAGCAGTTTTAAGCTTCCAATCATCATATCTTGAGAACCAGGAAAAGTCTTCATCACTCTGCTATTACCCTCATGGTTTAACTCTAGTCCAGGTTGGTTCCAAAGCTGGATTTCTGCCAAAATCTATATTCATTTACAAAGAATTCTGAGTACCTCCCTTTACCTCCAAATGCTCCCTTTACCCTCATCCCTAGTCTCAGAGCAACCTCTCTGTACTGCCATGCAATTTGTAATCTGGCTCACCTTTCTAACACAAGACACTTGAGCTTTCCAGAAAAACTCATTGAGGTTGGAGTTGAACCAAAAATTGACCAAGTCTTAGTCATTAGGAGCTCAAGAAGCTACTTGAAGAAGTGCTGAGATGTTGCAATACTTCTCGCTTGGTTTTGAGAGGCTTCTTGACAATTAGATAACAACTTATGAATAGAAGCATGTTTTTGGTAACTACACTCACATTAGACTGGGGGGGGTCTAATTACTAGGCTAATTTTTACAATAAAATTACTTTAAAGTGCTATAAGAGCATAAAAGTAAGTGTGACAAACTCTAGGGGTAGAGGATGGGAAACAAGAAGCTTCTCAGATGACATTTCAAATAGCCATTGAAAAATACAAGTATAGCCACCAAGATCACCAAGTTAAAGGGATTCTTAGAAGGTGTATTCCAGATAAAGAAAATAACTTGGGAAAAAAAGCATGAAGATATGAAAGAAAAAGACATACGGAGGAATGTTAAGTACACAGATATGCTATTTAGTGTTGGTCCCACAAGTACTGATTTTTTTATAAAAGTATTTGTCCCTAGGTATTCTCTAATAAAAGAAGGAAAAATCAAATACATACTTATACACCTCCATGCTGTTGCTATATGTATTTTTCACATTCTCAGAGCACTCTCCAACATTCTCTCCCAGTGAGAGCTTTTGTACTTTATACTTTCAAAGAGGGTGAGCACACCATCATGCAACAACTCTCAGGCAATGAGCTTAATGCTTAAAATATGATTTCCTTATCCAAGGTTGTTTCTTCATACAACTTTGAGGAATGAGTGAAAATGGTGAAATTCAGAAAACTCACTATTTTTTAGTTAATCAACCCGATGCGTTTACCACATAATTTATAAACTATATGTTATAGTAGTTTATTTTCAACCTCTTTTAAATATTTTAAAGGCATCTAATTTCTACTTCTGCCTTTTATGTATGGCATATATCAGTTAAAGTAAGGGAAATCTGCTTTTATAAAATAAAATTTAAAATTTAACGAGTGCTATTTAGGTACAGAGCCATGATGAAATAATTAGTATCAAACTTATCCTCCTAACAACTTGCAGTTGGACCAGAATTACCCTCTCAACACCTAGAAAGCCAGATCAGACAACAAATAGTGGAGGACTATGGTCCCTAGAGTATACAAACAAGATGAACCCTGTAATCATTACAGCTTTTTTTCCTAGATCCACTTGTGTTACAGTACAAGAGGGGGGAATCCTAAGCAGAATATAGGAATTTCGCTGAGTTAAGGAGATAGAGATAAGAGTTTGGGAATGCTGTGGTGGCTCGAATCAGATCCATTTGAGACCTTGGTCAAATACACAACTACACCTGGGTAGGGTGAAACTCCATGACACTTGGCAAAGGACAGTTACCAGAGGAAGGACCTATATTATGGAGATATAAAATTATAGATCACAGAAACTCCAAACATGACAAACACAAAGAAATAAATTACCACAAATCTATATTTATCACCTCCTAGTTCTGTGGGTTAGAAGCCAGGCAGACTGCACCTGGGTCCTGGATCAAGGTTTCACAAGGCTACAATCTAGGACTCAGCTGTTTCTTTCTGGAGCTCAGGATTTCTTTCCACTCATGCGGTTGTTGATATCCATGAAGTTGCTTAGATCAAAAACTAGGAGTCATTCTTAATTCCTTTTTCCATCATTCCTCACATTTAATTGTTCATAATATTCAGCCATCTCTACCTCCATACCTGGCCACTATTCACCATCAAAAATGCTAAACCTTTCACACATTACACCACCATCTCCCCCTGCCCCCGATTTTAAAATCTTACAGCTGATTTTCCTGTTTCTTTGTTGTCCTCTTCCTCCTTCTTTACTCTATTCACAGAAGCCCAGACTGATATTTTTCAAATCCTACGACATACCTTATCACTCCTCAACATACTGTGTATCAAATTTAGTGCTCTATGATAAGTGAAAGTTTTCATTGGCCTTTTTCTTATGCATGATATTGAGAAGCTTTTCATATATTCTAGAGTTATTTGAATCTTCTTTGTTGTGAGACACTATTCATAGCCTTTGCCAATTTTTCTATTGTGTTTCTGGGCCTCTCTCAAATGGTTTTAAGAGTTCTTTACAGATTAAGGAAATTAACCATTAATTATAATATGAATTGTAAATATTTTCATAGTTGTTTTTTTGATTTCTAGTTTTGGAGTCATACTTAAAAAGGACTTTTCCACTTAACATATTATAAAAATGTTGTTACATGATTTATTCTAATATTTTCATAGCTTTAAAAAAATTTAGCTCTTTGATAAATTTGAAGTTTTTCTGAATTTAGAAGAGGATCAAATTTTATTTTTCTTCCAGATGTTTACCCATTCTCCCAAAGCCATTTATTAAATCTATCTTTTTACTACAAATCTTAAATGCCATTTTTTATCATAAACTAAAGCTTATGAATTTACATGTGTTTCTGGATTTTCTAATAAATTCCATTATCTGTCTGTCTACTCAAGCACAAGTATCAGGCTATTTTTAATGATTGTAGACTTAGTAATACATGTTTAAATATGTAAAACATCTAATATACATATACACACACATTTCTAGCTATTTTTACTGATTTATTTTTCACATGAACTTTAGAATCCATGTTTCCTGACATAAAAATATTTTGTTATCATTTTCATTAAAATCCCATTAAATGAAAAAATTAATTCATCCATGGAGAACTGTCAATTTATAAGTTGTTTCCCCCAAACCCATGATGAGTCTCCACTTCTTGGAGGCTTCTGTGTGTATATAATTTTAGGGCTGAGGAGTGAGAGGAGTAGTCTACAAAACCACCAGCAAAGGAAATATTTATTGAGCACCTACTGTGTGCCAGGCACTGTAGTATGTGTTGACCCATATATTACTTCATTTAATGTCAAATGGCTGACCAGGAAAAGTGTCCGTAACTATTAGCACGAAGAGCTCAATTTCCTAAAATAGTTAATAATAAATATAGAGTGCTAAATGTCCTTAGTTGCCACAAAACACCCAGATGCTAGATAAATTATAATAATATACTTTTAAAAGCAGATCTAGGCTCAATTGAAAGTGCAGAAAATCTCTAAGACTCAGATAAAAGTAAGACTAAGTTGAAATTATGGACTCAGAACTCTGCTGACTTTGTAGCAAAGCCAGTACATGGAACTTACAGTTTGGGGAATTAATACCTGCTCTAAGAATAAGAAATTAGGCCTTGGCAGCAGTAAAGTCACTTGTAGCCCAAAACCACTGCGGAAAGAAGACCAGGCACTCGACCGGGCTTTACCCTCAGTGAAATGTTTAGTGGTAAAAATTTCACTCTCCCACAAAGAGAACTTCAAGGAAACCTGTTTATTTCTGCTACTTCTCTTGAGGAGGGGGTGTGTGAGTGGACAGTACTTAAGAATGACAGTCCTGGGTGGTTTTGGTAGGTACCATTCATTGGACTTATTCATAGTTTGGTAAGGGATTTTTAACATTAGTGATGCTGAATTTTTTCAAATGTGTTTGTCGCATCTATTTAGATCATATGAATTGTCTCCTTTAATCTATTCTTGATTTAATTGTTCATTATCCTTGCATTGTTAGAATAAACCCAACTTGATGGTTAAGTATTGTTATTTAACATTCCGCTGAAACTGAATTGCCAAACGTTTAATTTAGGACTTTTTCATTTAGATTAGTAAGTAAAGTTTACTTATAAATTAATTGCCTTTTCATATTATCCTGGACTATGTAAACATGTACATAAAATCACTTTCACATGATCTTTTAAGATAAGAAATCTACTAAACCTATTAATTTATTAATTTACACATATTCAGAGGGGAAAGAGATAGACAAAAAGTTCCTGAACATATGTGTAGAGAATGGAGTTAGATACCCTAGATTGGATGTCATCTTCCATGAGAAATAATTGGTTTGTAAGGATTTGAGATTACAGTTTACATTCTTCAAAAGATAATGTTATGCCTTTGAAAACAGGATGTTTCACAGAGGACTTTCTACAGATAAGGACACAAGGACACCTAAATGGTTATATGATACAGAATGGCTACCAATATAAATTCTTATATATAGGTCTATTCCAAACAGGTGGTAAATACATATATTTTTGTGTGTGGTCTTACCTTTCATGCCTCTGAAAATACCTTTAAAATAAGAGTTCTATCTACTTGCACTTCATAAACAGTTCTTATTTGTCTGGAAATCCTTTTTCTACCAATTGCTAATTAGAACAGCTGAGCGTTTCAAGGCTACATAGAGAATTTCAGAGCATAACTGTATACTTAAAATCAAATTTAAAAGCATATGTAGGTAAGGGGAAGATGGCGGAAGAGTAAGACGCGGAGATCACCTTCCTCTCCACAGATACACCAGAAATACATCTACACGTGGAACAACTCCTGCAGAACACCTACTGAAGGCTGGCAGAAGACCTCAGACCTCCCAAAAGGCAAGAAACTCCCCACGTACCTGGGTAGGGCAAAAGGAAAAAAGAATAAACAGAGACAAAAGAATAGGGACGGCACCTGCACCAGTGGGAGGGAGCTGTGAAGGAGGAAAAGTTTCCACACACTAGGAAGCCCCTTCGCGGGCGGAGACTGCGGGAGGCGGAGGGGGGAGCTTCGAAGCCGCGGAGGAGTGCACAGCAACGGGTGCGAAAGGCAAAGCGGGGAGATTCCCGCACAGAGGATCGGTGCCGACCGGCACTCACCAGCCCGAGAGGCTTGTCTGCTCACCCGCCGGGACGGGCGGGGCTGCGAGCTGAGGCTCTGAGGCTAGGGTTTCGGTTTCGGACGGAGCGCAGGGAGAGGACTGGGGTTGGCGGCTTGAACATAGCCTGAAGGGGTTAGTGCACCACAGCTAGCCGGGAGGGAGTCCGGGGAAAAGCCTGCACCTGCCGAAGAGGCAAGAGACTTTTTCTTCCCTCTTTGTTTCCTGGTGCGTGAGGAGAGGGGTTTAAGAACGCTGCTTAAAGGAACTCCAGAGACGGGCGCGAGCCGCGGCTAAAAGCGCGAACCCCAGAGACGGGCGCGAGCCGCGGCTGAAAGCGCGGACCCCAGAGACGGGCGCGAGCCGCGGCTGAAAGCGCGGACCCCAGAGACGGGCGCGAGCCGCGGCTGAGGGCGCGGACCCCAGAGACGGGCGCGAGCCGCGGCTGAGGGCGCTGACTCCAGAGACGGGCGCAAGCCGCGGCTGGAGGCGCGGACCCCAAGGCGGGCGGGAGACGTTGGGGCTGCTGCTGCCGCCACCAAGGGGCCTGTGTGCGAGCGCAGGTCGCTCTCCACTCCCCTCTTCCGCGGAGCCTGTGCAGCCCGCCACTGCCGGGTTCCCGGGATCCGGGGACGACTTCCCCGGGAGAGCGCACGGCGGGCCTCGGGCTGGTGGCCGGACTTTGCCGCCACAGGCCCGCCCCGCATTCCGTGCCCCTCCCTCCCCGTCGCCGGCCTCCGTACGCCAGAACCCCCGAATCAGCGGCTCCTTTAACCCCGTCCTGTCTGAGCAAAAAACAGACGCCCTCCAGCGACCTACACGCAGAGGCAGGGCCAAATCCAAAGCTGAGCCCCTGTGAGCTGTGAGAACAAAGAAGAGAAAGGGAAATCTCTCCCAGCAGCCTCAGAAGCAGCGGATTAAAGCTCCACAATCAACTTGATGTACCCTGCATCTGTGGAATACATGAATAGACAGCCAATCATCCCAAATTAAGGAGGTGGACGTTGGGAGCAAGATCTATGATTTTTCTCCCTATTCCTCTTTTTGTGAATGTGTATGTGTATGCTTCTGTGTGAGATCTTGTCTGTATAGTCTTGCTTCCACCATTTGTCCTAGGTTCTATCCGTCCATGGTTTTTTCTTAAAATTTTTTTTTCTTAATAATCAATTTTAATTTTAAGAACGTTATTATACTTTACCTTCGTCCTTTCTTTCTTTCTTTCTTTCCTTCCTTCCTTCCCTCCTTTAGACAACGAATCATCCCAAATTGAGGAGGTGGTCTCTGACAGCAAGATTTATGATTTTTCCCCCTTTACCTCTTTTTGTGAGGGTGTATGTGTACGCTTCTGTGTAAGACTTTGTCTGTATAGCTTTGCTTCCAACATTTGTCCTAAGGTTCTATCCGTCCCTTTTTTTTTTCTTCTAATTAAGAATTTTTTTAATTCAATAATTTTATTATACTCTATTTTATTTTTACTGTATCTTCTTTCTGTTTTCCCTTCTTTCCCTCCTTCCTTCCTTCCTCCCTCCCTCCTTTCGTTCCTTCTTGCCTTCTTTCCTTCCTTGCTTCTTTCTTTCTTCCTTCCTTCCTTCCTTCCCTCCTTTAGACAACGAATCATCCCAAATTGAGGAGGTGGTCTCTGACAGCAAGATTTATGATTTTTCCCCCTTTACCTCTCTTTGTGAGGGTGTATGTGTACGCTTCTGTGTAAGACTTTGTCTGTACAGCTTTGCTTCCAACATTTGTCCTAAGGTTCTATCCTTTTTTTTTTCTAATTAAGAATTTTTTAATTCAATAACTTTATTATACTTTATTTTATTTTTACTGTATCTTTTTTTCTTTTTGTTTTTCCTTCTTTCCCTCCTTCCTTCCTCCCTCCCTCCCTCCCTCCTTTCGTTCCTTCTTGCCTTTTTTCCTTCTTTGCTTCTTTCTTTCTTTCTTCCTTCCTTCCTTCCTTCCTTCCCTCCTTCCTTCCCTCCTTTCCTTCTTTCTTTCCTCATACGTCTACTAATTCCCTCTACTTTTTCTCCCTTTTATTCTGAGCCGTGTGGATGAAAGGCTCTTGGTGCTCCAGCCAGGAGGCAGGGCTCTGCCTCTGAGGTAGGAGAGCCAACTTCAAGACACTGGTTCACAAGAGACCTCCCAGCTCCAGATAATATCAAACGGCGAAAATCTCCCAGAGACCTCCATCTTAACACCAGCACCCAGCTTCACTCAACGACCAGCAAGCCACAGTGCTGGACAACCTGTGCCAAACAACTAGCAAAACAGGAACACAACCCCACCCATTAGCAGAGAGGCTGCCTAAAATCATAATAAGGCCACAGACACCCCAAAACACACCACCAGACGTGAACCTGCCCACTAGAGAGACAAGATCCAGCCTCTTCCACCACAACACAGGCACTAGTCCCCTCCACCAGGAAGCCTACACAACCCACTGAACCAACCTTAGCCACTGGAGACAGACATCAAAAACAGGAGGAACTACGAACCTGCAGCCTGCAAAAAGGAGACCCCAAACACAGTAAGATAAGCAAAATGAGAAAACAGAAAAACACACAGCAGATAAAGGAGCAAGATAAAAATGCACCAGACCTAACAAATGAAGAGGAAATAGGCAGTCTACCTGAAAAAGAATTCAGAATAATGATAGTAAGGTTGATCCGAAATCTTGGAGATAGAATGGACAATAGAATGGACAAAATGCAAGAATCAGTTAACAAGGACCTAGAAGAACTAAAGATGAAACAAGCAACGATGAACAACACAATAAATGAAATTAAAAATACTCTAGATGGGATCAATAGCAGAATAACTGAGGCAGAAGAACGGATAAGTGACCTGGAAGATAAAATAGTGGAAATAACTACTGCAGAGCAGAATAAAGAAAAAAGAATGAAAAGAACTGAGGACAGTCTCAGAGACCTCTGGGACAACATTAAACGCACCAACATTCGAATTATAGGGGTTCCAGAAGAAGAAGAGAAAAAGAAAGGGACTGAGAAAATATTTGAAGAGATTATAGTTGAAAACTTCCCTAATATGGGAAAGGAAATAGTTAATCAAGTCCAGGAAGCACAGAGAGTCCCATACAGGATAAATACAAGGAGAAATACGCCAAGACACATATTAATCAAACTGTCAAAAATTAAATACAAAGAAAGCATATTAAAAGCAGCAAGGGAAAAACAACAAATAACACATAAGGGAATCCCCATAAGGTTAACAGCTGATCTTTCAGCAGAAACCCTACAAGCCAGAAGGGAGTGGCAGGACATACTGAAAGTGATGAAGGAGAAAAACCTGCAACCAAGACTACTCTACCCAGCAAGGATCTCATTCAGATTTGATGGAGAAATTAAAACCTTTACAGACAAGCAAAAGCTGAGAGAGTTCAGCACCACCAAACCAGCTTTACAACAAATGCTAAAGGATCTTCTCTAGGCAAGAAACACAAGAGAAGGAAAAGACCTATAATAACGAACCCAAAACAATATACAAAATGGGAATAGGAACATACATATCGATAATTACCTTAAATGTAAATGGACTAAATGCTCCCACCAAAAGACACAGACTAGCTGAATGGATACAAAAACAAGACCCTTACATATGCTGTCTACAAGAGACCCACTTCAGACCTAGAGACACATACAGACTAAAAGTAAGGGGATGGAAAAAGATATTCCATGCAAATGGAAACCAAAAGAAAGCTGGAGTAGCAATTCTCATATCAGACAAAATAGACTTTAAAATAAGGACTATTAAAAGAGACAAAGAAGGACACTACATAATGATCAAGGGATCGATCCAAGAAGAAGATATAACAATTGTAAATATTTATGCACCCAACATAGGAGCACCTCAATACATAAGGCAAATACTAACAGCCATAAAAGGGGAAATTGACAGTAACACATTCATAGTAGGGGACTTAAACACCCCACTTTCACCCATGGACAGATCATCCAAAATGAAAATAAATAAGGAAACACAAGCTTTAAATGATACATTAAACAAGATGGACTTAATTGATATTTATAGGACACTCCATCCAAAAACAACAGAATACACATTTTTCTCAAGTGCTCACGGAACATTCTCCAGGATAGATCATATCTTGGGTCACAAATCAAGCCTTGGCAAATTTAAGAAAATTGAAATTGTATCAAGTATCTTTTCTGACCACAACGCCATGAGACTAGATATCAATTACAGGAAAAGATCTGTAAAAAATACAAACACATGGAGGCTAAACAATACACTACTTAATAATGAAGTGATCACTGAAGAAATCAAAGAGGAAATCAAAAAATACCTAGAAACAAATGACAATGGAGACACAACGACCCAAAACCTGTGGGATGCAGCAAAAGCAGTTCTAAGGGGGAAGTTTATAGCAATACAAGCCCACCTTAAGAAGCAGGAAACATCCAGAATAAACAACCTAACCTTGCACCTCAAGCAATTAGAGAAAGAAGAACAAAAAAACCCCAAAGCTAGCAGAAGGAAAGAAATCATAAAAATCAGATCAGAAATAAATGAAAAAGAAATGAAGGAAACAATAGCAAAGATCAATGAAACTAAAAGCTGGTTCTTTGAGAAGATAAACAAAATAGATAAACCACTAGCCAGACTTATCAAGAAAAAAAGGGAGAAGACTCAAATCAATAGAATTAGAAATGAAAAAGGAGAGGTAACAACTGACACTGCAGAAATAAAAGAGATCATGAGAGATTACTACAAGCAACTCTATGCCAATAAAATGGACAATCTGGAAGAAATGGACAAATTCTTAGAAATGCACAACCTGCCAAGACTGAATCAGGAAGAAATAGAAAATATGAACAGACCAATCACAAGCACTGAAATTGAAACTGTGATTAAAAATCTTCCAACAAAGAAAAGCCCAGGACCAGATGGCTTCACAGGCGAATTCTATCAAACATTTAGAGAAGAGCTAACACCTATCCTTCTCAAACTCTTCCAAAATATAGCAGAGGGAGGAACACTCCCAAACTCATTCTACGAGGCCACCATCACCTTGATACCAAAACCAGGCAAGGATGTCACAAAGAAAGAAAACTACAGACCAATATCACTGATGAACATAGATGCAAAAATCCTCAACAAAATACTAGCAAACAGAATCCAACAGCACATTAAAAGGATCATACACCATGATCAGGTGGGGTTTGTTCCAGGAATGCAAGGATTCTTCAATATACGCAAATCTATCAATGTGATAAACCATATTAACAAACTGAAGGAGAAAAACCATATGATCATCTCAATAGATGCAGAGAAAGCTTTTGACAAAATTCAACACCCATTTATGATAAAAACCCTGCAGAAAGTAGGCATAGAGGGAACTTTCCTCAACATAATAAAGGCCATATACGACAAGCCCACAGCAAACATCATCCTCAATGGTGAAAAACTGAAAGCATTTCCACTAAGATCAGGAACAAGACAAGGGTGCCCACTCTCACCACTCTTATTCAACATAGTTTTGGAAGTTTTAGCCACAGCAATCAGAGAAGAGAAGGAAATAAAAGGAATCCAAATCGGAAAAGAAGAAGTAAAGCTGTCACTGTTTGCAGATGACATGATCCTATACATAGAGAATCCTAAAGATGCTACCAGAAAACTACTAGAGCTAATCAATGAATTTGGTAAAGTAGCAGGATACAAAATTAATGCACAGAAATCTCTGGCATTCCTATATACTAATGATGAAAAATCTGAAAGTGAAATCAAGAAAACACTCCCATTTACCATTGCAACAAAAAGAATAAAATATCTAGGAATAAACCTACCTAAGGAGACAAAAGACCTGTATGCAGAAAACTATAAGACACTGATGAAAGAAATTAAAGATGATACAAATAGATGGAGACATATACCATGTTCTTGGATTGGAAGAATCAACATTGTGAAAATGACTCTACTACCCAAAGCAATCTATAGATTCAATGCAATCCCTATCAAACTACCATTGGCATTTTTCACAGAACTAGAACAAAAAATTTCGCAATTTGTATGGAAACACAAAAGACCCCGAATAGCCAAAGCAATCTTGAGAACAAAAAAAGGAACTGGAGGAATCAGGCTCCCTGACTTCAGACTATACTACAAAGCTACAGTTATCAAGACAGTATGGTACTGGCACAAAAACAGAAAGATAGATCAATGGAACAGGATAGAAAGCCCAGAGATAAACCCATGCACATATGGACACCTTATCTTTGATAAAGGTGGCAGGAATGTACAGTGGAAAAAGGACAGCCTCTTCAATAAATGGTGCTGGGAAAACTGGACAGGTACATGTAAAAGAATGAAATTAGAACACTCCCTAACACCATACACAAAAATAAGCTCAAAATGGATTAAAGACCTAAATATAAGGCCAGAAACTATCAAACTATTAGAGGAAAACATAGGCAGAACACTCTATGACATAAATCACAGCAAGATTCTTTCTGACCCACCCCCTAGAGTAATGGAAATAAAAACAAAAATAAACAAATGGGACCTAATGAAACTTCAAAGCTTTTGCACAGCAAAGGAAACCATAAACAAGACCAAAAGACAACCCTCAGAATGGGAGAAAATATTTGCAAATGAAGCAACTGACAAAGGATTAATCTCCAAAATTTACAAGCAGCTCATGCAGCTCAACAACAAAAAAACAAACAACCCAATCCAAAAATGGGCAGAAGACCTAAATAGACATTTCTCCAAAGAAGATATACAGACTGCCAACAAACACATGAAAGAATGCTCAACATCATTAATCATTAGAGAAATGCAAATCAAAACTACAATGAGATATCATCTCACACCAGTCAGAATGGCCATCATCAATAAATCTAGAAACAATAAATGCTGGAGAGGATGTGGAGAAAAGGGAACCCTCTTGCACTGCTGGTGGGAATGTAAATTGATACAGCCACTATGGAGAACAGTATGGAGGTTCCTTAAAAAACTACAAATAGAACTACCATATGACCCAGCAATCCCACTACTGGGCATATACCCTGAGAAAACCGAAATTCAAAAAGAGTCATGTACCAAAATGTTCATCGCAGCTCTATTTACAATAGCCCGAAGATGGAAACAACCTAAGTGCCCATCATCGGATGAATGGATAAAGAAGATGTGGCACATATATACAATGGAATATTACTCAGCCATAAAAAGAAACGAAATTGAGCTATTTGTAATGAGGTGGATAGACCTAGAGTCTGTCATACACAGTGAAGTAAGTCAGAAAGAAAAAGACAAATACAGTATGCTAACACATATATATGGAATTTAAGAAAAAAAAATGTCATGAAGAACCTAGGGGTAAGGCAGGAATAAAGACGCAGACCTCCTAGAGAACGGACTTGAGGTTATGGGGAGGGGGAAGGGTGAGCTGTGACGGGGCGGGAGAGAGTCATGGACATATACACACTAACAAACGTAGTAAGGTAGATAGCTAGTGGGAAGCAGCCGCATGGCACAGGGATATTGGCTCGGTGCTCTGTGACAGTCTGGAGGGGTGGGATAGGGAGGGTGGGAGGGAGGGAGACGCAAGAGGGAAGAGATATGGGAACATATGTATATGTATAACTGATTCACTTTGTTATAAAGCAGAAACTAACACACCATTGTAAAGTAATTATACCCCAATAAAGATGTTAAAAAAAAAAAAAAAAAAAAAAAAAAAAATAAAAGCATATGTATTATAAAAAAAGCCTATGTATTATGATATACATATTTTTTAAAAGCAAGATTAGCAATGACCTTCTTCCCTAACATTAGAATGAGAGCATCTGTTTCTTGAATGTTTACCAGAGCTCACCAGTAAAATCAGGTAGGCCTAGTGCTTGGTGTTTGGGTTTGGAGAGGGGAGAGCACATTTTTATTTTTAATGTCTCGTAAGGTTTTCCATTTCTTCTTGAGACAGTTTGGTATGTTTTTCTAAGAAATAGTTTATTCCATCTAAGTTTTCAAATTTATTGGCATAACATTTTTCATAGAATTCTAACTTTTCTTCTTTATTTTACCTAGAATTATGGTGTCTTTATCATATATTGTTTATTTGTGCCTTCTTCCTTTATTCTTGATCAAGCATGCCAATAACTAGACTATTTTATTTTTATTTTCAGAATACCAGCTCTTAGTTTTGTTGATCTTCTCCATTGTTTATCTGCTTTCTATTCTAATAATTTCTGCTATTGTGTTTATTAGGGCTTTTCTCCTATTCATTTCCAGTTTAGTTGCTTACCTGACTAATTTTCAGCCTTTCTTCTTCCTTAGAATTACAGGCTATACATTTCCATTAAATTCTATTTTCACTCCATTCCTCCACTCCACTTATTTGTAGTATTTTCATTATCCGATATCAACTGCTATCAAATATTTTCCAATATCTAGTATTTTCTGATATTTATTAACTATAAATCTCACCCCATGAGGTATTTAGGACATGTTAATTTCCCAACATCTGGGGTTTTTAAGTTACCTCTTTTACTAGTTACTAGTTGCACTGTGATCCAAGAATATGACCTGTATGACACCAAACTTTTGGTGTTTTTGAGATTTGGTTTATGGCATGAAACGTAATTTTTATAAACTTTATGTTTTTGGCATGAATTTTTATTCTCTAGATCAATTTTGTTCATTGTGATATACAAATCCTTTATAACCCAACCACATATTTGGTCTGCTTCATCTAATTATTGAGAGAAGTTTATTAAACTCTCCATGATTGTTGACTTTTTAGACTCTGCATACTTTCATCAATTTTTCTCTATATACATGTTTTGAGATTATGATATTAGGAGCATGAAATATCACTTTATATCTTCCTGAGAACTGTTCTTTTTATCATTATATACCAACCCTCTTTACCCGTAAAGTATATTTTTTGTAAAAATAATATAGCTTCACCAATCTTCTTCTGGTTAATATTTACCCAGTATGATTTCCTCATGCTTTTACTTTCCCCCTTCCTGTGTTTTATGTTTTAGGGCTCTCTCTTAAGAACTTAATAGCAGTTTTGTTTTTTCCAGACTGGCGAGCTCTGTCTCTTAACTGTGAGTTTAGTCCCTTTGGATATATTTTGATACTGATACATTTACAGTTTTACCATCATGTTCTGTGCTTTTTATTTGCCTTGCTCTTTCTGTGCTTCTTAGTTCTCCTTCCCTACATTTCATTAAACTTTTTCAGACTTTTCCACTAACTTTATCAAAATTCTGCTTTATTGAACCAAATGAAGATGCTAACATTTGACCATTTTTTACTTACAAAAATGGTAATATATAGTTTAGTACTCAGACTTAACATACAGGTTTGACTTAACAATATCTAAAATTAGTCAGTCTCTCTACCTCCTGTGAACAATATGAGGACATTAGAAACTTCACACCCACCATCTCTTGTCTGAATTATTGCAATAGTGTCCTAACTCTTCCTTCTATCTGTTTTCTTCTTCTCAACAGTTAACTGCCAACACAGGATCCAAACTCATCTTTGTAAAATGTAATTCTTGTCCTGTCACTCCTCTGCTCCAAAACCTGCAGTTGTTTGTCATCCCAACACCCGATATATACCTCTACATCTTCTAGCCCCCATTCCTCTCTAACTTCACTTCCCACGACACCCGAGCTTATTCTGAGTCAGCTGTTCCTCAAACACGCCAGGCAAGCTCCGTCCTTGGGACATTTGCATCTACTCTTCCCTCTGCCCAGAATCTCTTTCCACCTTCAGATTGTTGTTCAAGTGTCACCCTCTCAATGAAGCCCACTCTGACCCCCTATTTGAAACTACAACCCATCCAATTTAGGATTTCTTATTTCTGCTCTGTTTTTTATTTTCTTCCCCACCTGAAATACTGTATGATTTTACTTTGATAGTTGTCTTTCTCTCCCCTCCAGAATGAAATCTCCATGAAGGCTGTGACTTTTGCTGTTTTGCTCACTGCTGTATCTCTTGCACCTAAAGTGTTTGCCTGACCCATAAATACTTGTTAAATTAATGAATTAATAGCCTCTCATAGGCCTTACTTGTTACTGTTCATTAGTATTCTATTTCCACCTTGATTTATAACCCCCAAATGAGCACGTATTACCACCATTGTTTTATATAACCATAATGTGTTTTTTTGTTTGTTTGTTTGTTTTTTTGTGGTACGGGGGCCTCTCACTGTTGTGGCCTCTCCCGTTGCAGAGCACAGGCTCCGGACACGCAGGCTCAGCGGCCATGGCTCACGGGCCCAGCCGCTCCGCGGCATGCGGGATCCTCCCGGACTGGGGCACGAACCCGTGTCCCCTGCATCGGCAGGCGGACTCTCAACCACTGCGCCACCAGGGAAGCCCATAATATGTATTTTGATTTACTGTACGTTTAATAGTTTGCTTGCTCAGCACTCCATTTTTCTTCTCATGCTTCCTTTCTGGGTATGACTTTTTTTCTTCCTATAGTACAGTCTTTGGTTGTTTTTTTAGTGTCTCTTAGTAGGAAACTCTCAGTATTTGTCTGAATATGGTTATTTTGACTACATTCTTAAATCATGGTTTACCTAGGTATAGAATTCCACATTAATAACTTCAAAGATCATTCTACTATTTAAGGGTTTCTATTATTGCTGTTGATAAATTAGCTAACAGTCTATCACCCTCTTTGTATGTCATCAGTGTTTACTCTCTGCTGCTTTTATTTTTTTGTTGTTTTGTTTTTGAGTTTTTTTAACATCTTGACTGGAGTATAATTGCTTTACAATGGTGTGTTAGTTGCTGCTGTATAACAAAGTGAATCAGCTATACTTATATATATATCCCCATATCCCCTCCCTCTTGCGTCTCCCTCCCACCCTCCCTAACCCACCCCTCTAAGTGGTCACAAAGCACTGAGCTGATCTCCCTGTACTATGTGGCCCTTTCCCACTAGCTATCTATTTTACATTTGGTAGTGTATACATGTCCATGCCACTCTCTCACTTCGACCCAGCTTACCCTTCCCCCTCCCCGTGTCCTCAAGTCCATTCTCTATGTCTGCTTCTTTATTCCTGTCCTGCCCCTAGGTTCTTCAGAACCTTTTTTTTAGGTTCCATATATATGTGTTATCTGCTGCCTTTCAAATCATCTCTTGTCTTCAATTTCATTTTAATATTCCAAATGTGAATTTAATTTAACTGATCTTCTGTTCAGATTCATTGTAATTACTGAATCTGAGAAGTCGTGTCTATGAAAAATCCAGAAGAATCTGGAAAATTCTCAATTATTTTCTATTTCAATAATATCCCCCCTATTTTCCCAATTTTCTCTGTCTAGAACCCATCTATAGATGTACATATTCAATTAACGTTTAGTGATCCCTGTTTCGCCATGTTTTCTATCTCTTTATCTCTCAGGCTGCATCCTGGATAACTGTCCCAAATATGCCTTACTAGTCATGAAATTCCTCTTAAGCTATCTCTGATTTTATCTTTAAGTTCTTCTACTGAACAATATATTTTAATTTCTAGCAACCAATCATGTCTTTTTATAAAATTTGCCTGGTAATGTTCGTGCCCCGGTAATTTTTGCCTTCTTTATTACTTTGATAATCTTAAATACTTATGCTGTGGTTTATGACTGATATTTCTACATTTTTAGAGGTCATGCCCTATATTTGTTATATCTGCTAAGTCATTCTCAACTTTTTTCCTTGAAATTTTGGTAATTTTGGATCATTAGCTTATACTGACCAGGGCTTTATCTGTCTGTTTCTGTAGAAACAATAGGCATCTCGTCTGCTGTTTACTCCAAAGAAAATTTTTGTTAATTTCCTGAAGTTACACATTAGGTAAATATGAAAGGAAGTCCTGACTACAAACTTTTATGAAACAGTTATTTCTTTATGTTCTACCCAGTGTCAAAAACCAAGTTTGACCAACTTGTTTTGTCATACTCCCTAACCAAATGAGCATTTTCTTTCCTATTCCATTATGTTATGAGGGTATAGGTTTTTGAGGGTTTGGGCTTTTTATAAGAAACTCAGTTCCAACTTCCTGTCTTTATCCAAAGCCCCGTCTCCTCTCACCACATAACTCTTAAAATTCTAGGCTCCTGAAATTAACTGCTGTTTCAGCCCTGTGCTTCCTAAATGAGTTTCCCTCTTCATTTTTAGGAGCTAGAAGTGTTCTTTACTTTTTAGATCCCTAGTTCTGGAATTTAAAAGATATTTTTATATTTTATATGTTCATAAATATTTTATAGTGGGAGTATTTTCAGGTTGACTACTACCACATTCCTGGAAACCAGAGTCCTTGGAGGGTTTCAAATATGGAGAGGATTTCAAGAAAATCTACATCAAAGATATTTGCCTTGAACGAGGAGTAGCTATCAGGGCCAAGGCTCCTACAGCATATGGGAGATAATAATGAGAAAAAGCCCGGAAATACTTTAGTATCATGTGTTCCAGTGAGAAGGAGCCTAGAAGAACTGGCCAGAAGAAAAGCTACTCACTTATAAATCTCAGTAAGAATTCGACACATTCCATGTCTATAGTCCTTATGCAGAGGCACTGTCTTTGAGAAGCATTTTCTTGCATCTCCAATTCACTATGTCAACACCAAGCTTCTCAAGTATTCATCCCATTATCCCTTTCTTTGAGAGTCTTAAATTTTAAGCATTCATATGGGAACATAGTAAGAGCTGGAGGCATAATTACTCATGGTCATGGTGACTGTTCTGAAGCTGTGTCAAGCTGTGAACATATATATTCACTGTTAATTAAAATAAACACTAATAATACTTTCACTCTCAGACTAGATAGATCCAATTATAGTTTGTAAATGTCTTGTGTTATAAACTCTATCCTTTCTACGAGTGTTTTCATTCTGCAGGGTATATTTTCCCTGTTAACTATGAAAATTGGTTGCAACTGCTCATTAATTGGGACACTTGTTTATATAGTCTGGCATAACTTGGAACATTAATTAAAGCAGTGCATGTTTCAAATGTACATGCCCTTTCTAATAATTACTGAATTGGCTGGAAGAAGGGTGCATATCTGTGAGGTATAATAAAATTTATATACTCTGTTGCTTTTTTGGTAATACAACATGACTCCACAGACATGGAACATTATGCTTAGTAAAGGGATATAAATAGGTCCATAGCACCTTATCTACAATTTCAAAATTCACAAAGACTCTAAAAACTGAAAGCCTTGTTTTGTAATTCATTTGGCAACAACACCCAACCTGAATTCTTTTAGTGGTAAAATATGTGAACTGATATAAGTGCATTTAACCCACTTAGTGTGACTATTTACACATTTTACTGAATAAATATTAAATACAGCACAATGCCCCAGACCTTGATGAGGTATTACACAATACACACATACACAAAGTTGGCATGACATTACCTGTCTGAAATCCAAAATCATTCTGAACGCTGGAAGACATTTGGTTTAATATTTTCAAATAATGGATTGTGGACCTATAATAAGCTAGTATAACAAGCTAATAGAAATATATATATATATATATATATATATATTTTTTTTTTTTTTTTTTTTTTTTTTTTTTTTTTTTTTTTTTTTTTGCGGTACGCGGGCCTCTCACTGCCGTGGCCTCTCCCGCTGCGGAGCACAGGCTCCAGACACGCAGGCTCAGCGGCCATGGCTCACGGGCCCAGCCGCTCCGCGGCACGTGGGATCCTCCCGGACCGGGGCACAAACCGGTGTCCCCTGCATCGGCAGGCGGACTCTCAACCACTGCGCCACCAGGGAAGCCCTAGAAATATTTTTTAAAAGACTAAAATATCTGTGAATTTGGGAATCTTACAAATTGATGCAAGAGAACTTTCCTGAATCACAGTTATAATTCCTTGAAAAAGCTTAACAAAAAAGTGACTGTATATGATAACATATTATCAAAATGTAAGGCAAATAAGTTGTAATTCTGTAGTGAGTACTATTATTTTTAAGCATATTTGGAATTAAGATGTAAATTAAGTAACAAATATGGCATTTATAGTCACTAAAGGATGGTTGAAAAACTAGGAGAGTAAGCTCCTTGGAGTTATGTACATGTTTGGGGTTTTCAAATTTTAACCCAGGGTTTCTCAACAACCATGTTATTGATATTTGAGTCCAGAGCATTCTTTGTTGTAGGAAGCTGTCCTGTGCACTGCAGGGTGTTTAGCAGCATCCTCAGCCTCTACCCACTAGATGACAGCAGCACATCTCCTGCCCAAGTTCTGACAATCACAAATGTCTCCTGGCATTGCCAGAAGTCCCCTGGGGGCAACTCAGTTGAGACACAGTCTTAACCCAACTTTTGTATAAGACTGTGAAAGTAGTAAAAGTAGTTCCACATATATGTTGTTATATTAAACATATCACAGAACAACCCTGTGAGGTAGGTATTATTATACCCAGTTCACCAATGAGGAAACTAAAGTCCAGGGAGGTGAAGAAACTGCCCCAACCACACAGCTACTGAGTGATCAGCTGGGACTCACCAGTCAGCTCAACAGCCAGTTTGGCCACGTTCTCCCTCCAGCATCATCCTGAAGAGGGTATTGGGTCAATGAAACATGATGCAGATCATCTTTGATTTTTTTAAAGTAGAATAATGCATCTTGGAACATTCATTAAATCATTTCAGCACAAATTATTAGAGAAATGCAAATCAAAACTACAAATGCAAATCAAAACTTACACTACTGGTGTGAGTTACCACCTCACACCATTCAGAATGGCCATCATTTAAAAGTCTATAAATAAATACTGAAGATGGTGTGGAGAAAAGGGAACCCTCCTACGCCGTTGGTGGGAATGAAAATTGGTACAGCCACTGTGGAAAACAGTATGGAGTTTCCTCAAAAAAACTAAAAACAGAGTCACCATATGATCTAGCAATCTCACTCCTGGGCATATATCCAGACAAAACTCTAATTCAAAAAGATATGTGCACACCTGTGTTCATAGGAGCACTATTTACAATAGACAAGACACAGAAACAACCTAAATGTCCTTCCACAGATGAATGAAGATGTGGGATATATATACATATATATATATATATATATATATATATATATATATATACACACACACATACAATGGGATACTACTCAGCCATAAAAAGAATGAGATAATGCTGTTTACAGCAACATGGATGGACTTAGAAATTATCATGCAAGTGAAGTAAGTCAGAAAGAGAAAGACAAATACCATATGATATCACTTATATGTGGAATCTAAAATATGACACAAATGAACCTATCTATGAAATAGAAACTGTCTCACAGACATAGAGAATAGACTTGTGGTTGCCAATGGGGGTATGGGAGAGGGGGGAATTGAGAGTTTGGGGTTAGCAGATGCAAACTATTATGTAGAGAATGAATAAACACCAAGGTCCTACTGTATAGCACAGGGAACTATATTCAGTATCTTGTAATAAACCATATTGGAAAAATATGAAAAAGAATATATACATGTATAACTGAATCACTTTGCTGTATAGCAGAAATTAACACATTGTAAATCAACTATACTTCAATAAAATAAATTTTTAAAAAAATCATTTCATCATGCACAGCAGATGACTGCTTACGCAAGACATTCATCTCTGGGTCTAAGTCATAAGCAGATCATAGGCATGTCAAATGGAATCAGATGTTTTCATACTTGTTAAGTCTTGCTAGGCAACAACTCTTGTGGGTAAGAAAAACCAGCAACATAAGCTGGTTTTAATAAGCTTGTGCCATAAAAATCAGTTTGCAGCTTCTTACTGATAATCCCCAACTATAAAATCACTTAAAGCAATTCCAAACTGATAGTTTAAAATGGAATATTACAATGAAGTGTACTAAGAATGATCCCCGAAAATTAGCATTCAACCCAGAAAATTAGTTCCCAATGGCTCCAGCCATTTAAAATTCCATTTAGAGAACAGGTAGGATCACATTGCCTTGAGTGCATAATAGGAATGCATTTTCAATTGCATGCTTATCTCCAAGCCTTTAAATCTTCATGAAGTTTATTTGACACTGAGCCTGATAAAGAACAGTGAGTGCAGCTACTGAAGCGGGTGCAAAGTCAGTCACAGCTCTTTTCCAAATCACTATCGACAATTCCAGTGAAACCTGGCGGAGTCGTCATACTATTGATGCAATTCCATTTTCAAATGTCACATTTGTGTCAAACTGTTTACTCCCGAGATATCTTGTAATTCACAGTTCAGAGGCAAAATTTTCTTATCCATCAAACACAAATGATTAAGCAGTATTGTTTATGACAGCTGCATTCTACACTGTTATTCGTATAACCGATGCATAAGCACACATACCCGGCATTCGGTAATAGTCATCAAAATTAGAGTATGTTATTTAAAAGTCAAAAGGTCAGCTGGTTGGACCCCTTGTCTGCCACATATGAATCCCCAACTAAAAAATAACTCTTTTCACCTATTTAAAATTCCAATACACATACTGTCGATATAAAAATACAAGTGCATTACTTAAAAGAGTTTTGCTAGTCACCTGGAATCTGACATTTCCTGCATTTCTGTGCTTGTTTTATTTGTTTTTTATTAAGACTTTATAAGACATTATTTTTTAAAGCCCTTGCAGGCGTACAACAAAATGAGAGGAAGGTATAGAGATTTCCCATATGCCCCTGATCCTACACATGCATGGCCTCCCCCATTATCCATATAACCCACCAGAGTGGTACATTTGTTACAGCTGATGAACCTACATGACACATCATAATCTCCCAAATCCATAGTTTACATCATGGTTCACTCTTGCTGCTGTACATTCTATAGGTTTGGAGAAATGAATAATGACACGCATCCATGATTACGGTATCATACAGAGTATTTTCATTGCCCTAACAATCCTCAGTGCTTGACCTATCATCCTTATCCCCCTGGAAACCACTGATCTTTTAGCTGTCTCCATAGTTTTGCCTTTTCCAGAATGTCATATAGTTGGAATTATACCACATGTAGCCTTTACAGATTGACTTTCACTTAATAATATGCATATAAGTTTCCTTCATGTCTTTTCATGGCCTGATAGCTCATTCCTTTTAGTGCTAAATAATATTTCATTGCCTGGAAGTAACACAGTTTATTTATCAAATTCACCTATTGAAGGGCATCTCAGTTGATTCCATGTTTTGGCAATTATCAATAAAGCTGCATTAAACACTTGTGTACAGGTTTTTGTGTGGACATAAGTTTTTAGCTCCTTTGGGTAAATACCAAGGAACACAAGTGCTGGATCTTATGGTAACAATATGTTTGGTTTTGTGAGAAACTGTCTTCCAAAGTGGCTGTACCATTTTACATTCCCAAAAGCAATGAATGAGAATTCCTATTGCTTCACATCTTCACCAGCATTTGTTGTCAGTGTTCCAGATTTTGGCCCTTCTGATAGATATGTAGTGGTATTTCATTGGTATTTTAATTTGAAATTTCCTGATGGCATATGATGTGAAGCATTTTCCTATCCTCATTTGCCTTCTGTGTAAGTTCTTTGGTGAGGTGTCTGTGACCCATTTTTTAATTGGACCATTTTCTTACTCGAGTTTTAATAATTCTTTGTATATTTTGGATAGTAGTACTTTATCAGATATGTCTTTTGAGTAGCCCCTAAAAAAGTTGGATCTTTGGACATTCTATTCAACTCTTTCTCTCCCCATTAAGAAACTTGTTCGTCTACTTGCTCTTGCTGAACGAGGTGGAGAGCAACTCCCAGCCCAAATCTTCATCTCTGTTCTCACTTATCCCCAGGCAGCTAGGCTGTGCCAGGTCCCATCAGCACTCTGGGACAGGAAAGTCAGAAGGCAAGCCTTTGACCAGCTCCCTGAAGAGTTGTAACCTTAGATGCCTGGATAAACCCTTTCCTTCCCCAGGGGGAAGTAGGCAGCCATGGTTTTTGTCCACTCACTCTTTATTGGGCTGAGTGGAGGTGTCATGTCATCTATCAACTCAAGCTGCCTTCTCCATTCTCCCTCAGGCAGCTAGCCTGTGCCATCCCCTCAGATCTCCAAAGTTGGCAAGACGGCAGCCTGTCCTCTGGGGAGCACCCTCAGAAAAGTTAAGATGCTGGACCTGTGAACCAACTCTTTCCTTCCCCTGAGAAAAGCTGGGAGCTGATACCTGTAATTCCCAGGTATTCTGATAATACCTTCAACATTTCTTCTACGTTCAAGATAACTAAAGATAACATGGCTCAATATAGCAAAATGTAACATTCTTTAAGATTCTTCCCCTGTCATCTGAGCCAAAAAAACTCTCCAATCAGCTTCAGTGGCAAAGCTTACATGTAACTGCTGAGAGCTCAGAAAGGAAAATTGAAAAATCTATCAAGTCTAATGTTTCAAATAAATGTTTTCTAGAAGCCAATAAAATCATTTTAAAGATTCCAGTTCTCAAATTTCAAAATCTGTAGTCCTCTTTAATAAGTTTATGTAAGCTTAATTTTTTTCTAATTTCCCATCACTGCATACTGCTTGATTTTTTTTATATCATTTTCTGTAACAAACCTTATCGATGTTCTAATGTACCTCTCTTCCTCACTCCAGTCTTAAGAATTATGTTTTGGCGCACTCTGCTCCTCTGTATGCCACGTGAGTCCCATCAGTCTGTCACTACAACCACACACTGAGATTTCCAATTACCAGGACCCTCACTCACTTCTGAGCTGGTCCTCCTCCTTCCCTACTCCCCAACAAAGGAAACAGAGCTCTCAGTTTGGCTGCAATACACTTCCAACCATTCTCTAAATTGTACTCAGCTTCCAGACCAAATTAACTTATTTCACTTCTATGGTCAGTTAGATGGTTATTTTTCTGTTACAGTGAAAACTTCTTTCAAAAGGATGTTATAAACTTCAGTTCCTAAATGAAAAGATTTTTTAGACTACTTTAATTCATTGTGAACTGATAATATTTAACAATACAAATAAAAAGTAAGAGAGGGCTGCTTTCGTCACTTATTAGGATTTTCCTTACTGATGAGAGTACACTCCTGGAATACCTTCAGAAATGTATTCTTACAAGCATAAAAAATAAAATTTCCATTATATTTACATAATAACTTTCCCAGATCCATACTTATAACCAAGAATGTTTTCAGTATTCACCAGTGTTTTCACTAAACCTGAGTTTTCTGCACTGTCTATACCCCAAAATTTATTTGGAAATAAATGTGCTAAATTTGAATCATTTTATGTGAACAGGGAGTCTTACAATATAGAAATTCGTAAACACTTTCTATGTTACTTAGAAAAGATGAGAAATGGGATACAGTCAGTGCAGAAAACAAAAAATTGTACAGTTCTTTAGGACTTCAGCTTCCTTCAAATTAACGCATTAAGTAATTTACACACAGATAGGAGACTAGTATACAGTAGTCCCCTTATCCTCCGGCTGTGCTTTCTCGGTTTCAGTGATCCTTTCAACCACAATTCAAAAATATTAAATAGAAAATCCCAGAAATAAACAATTCATACGTATTAAATTGTGTGCAATTCTGAGTAGTGTGATGAAATCTCCTGTGGTCCTGCCCCATCCCACCCGGAATGTGAATCATCCCTTTGTCCAGCAGATCCTTCCCATTAGTCAATGAGTAGCTGTTTTGGCTATAAGATGATTGTCAAGGTACCACAGTGCTTGTGTTCAAGTAACCTTCATTTTACTTAATAATGGCTTCAAAGTGAAAGAGTAATAATACTGGTAATTCTGCCAAGGAGAAGCTGTTACTTCAATAAAAAGGGAGACAGACAGAGGACATAAAACACTTCCTTGAGTGAAAAGGTGAAAGTTCCCGACTTAATAAGGAAAAAAAAATCATATGCTGAGGTTGCTAAAATCTACAAAATATTCTATCTGTGAAATTGTGAAAAAGAAAAAGGAATTCGTACTCATTTTGCTGTGGCACCTCAAACTGCAAAAGTTACGGCCACAGGGCATAAGTGCTTAGTTCAGATGCAAAAGGCATTAAATTTATACAATAAAAAGACCCTCAAGATGGCGAAGGAGTAAGACGTGGAGATCACCTTCTTCCCCACAAAAACATCAGAAATACATCTACATGTGGAACAACTCCTACAGAACACCTACTGAATGCTGGCAGAAGACCTCAGACTTCCCAAAAGGCAAGAAACTCCCCCATGTACCTGGATAGGACAAAAGAAAAAAGAAAAAACAGAGACAAAAGAATAGGGGCAGGACCTGCACCACTGGGAGGGAGCTGTGAAGGAGGAAAGGTTTCCACACACTAGGAAGCCCCTTCACTGGCAGAGACAGGGGGTGGGGGTGGGGGGAAGCTTCAGAGCCACAGAGGAGAGATAGCAACAGGGGTGTGGAGGGCAAAGTGGAGAGATACTCTCACAAAGGATCAGTGCCGACCAGCACTCGCCAGCCCGAGAGGCTTGTCTGCTCACCCACCAGGGCGGGTGGGGGCTGGGAGCTGAGGCTCGGGCTTCAGAGTTCAGATCCCAGGGAGAGGACTGGGGTTGGCGGCATGAACACAGCCTGAAGGGGGTAGTGCACCACAGCTAGCAGGGAGGGAGTCCAGAAAAAGTCTGGACCTGCCTAAGAGGCAAGAGACCATTGTTTCAGGGTGCATGAAGAGACAGGATTCAGAGCACTGCCTAAATGAGCTCCAGAAAGGGGCGTGAGAGGTGGCTATCAGCGTGGACACAAGAGACGGGCATGAGACACTAAGGCTGCTGCTGCAGCCACCAAGAAGCCTGTGTTCAAGCACAGGTCACTATCTCCCCTCCTGAGAGCCTGTGCAGCCCACCACTGCCACTGCCACTGCCAGGGTACCGTGATCCAGGGAAAACTTCCCTGGGAGAACACATGGCGCACCTCAGGCTGTTGCAACATCATGACAGCTTCTGCCACCGCAGGCTCGCCCTGCCTTCCATACCTCTTCCTCCCCAAGGCTTGAGTGAGCCAAAGTCCCCTAAGCAGCTGCTCCTTTAACCCAGTCCTGTCTGGGCGAAGAACAGATGCCCTCAGGTGACCTACACTCAGAGTCAGGGCCAAATCCAAAGCTGAACCCCAGGAGCTATGCGAACAAAGAAGAGAAAGGGAAATTTCTCCCAGCAGCCTCAGGAGCAGCAGATTAAATCTCCACAATCAACTTGATGTACCTGCATATGTGGAATACCTGAATAGACAATGAATCATCCCAAAATTGAGGCTGTAGACTATGGAAGGAACTGAAGACTTGGGGTTTGCTTTCTGTATCTAATTTGTTTCTGGTTTTATGTTTATCTTAGTTTGGTATTTAGAGGTAATTATCACTGGTAGATTTGTTTATTGATTTGGTTGCTCTCTTCCTTTTTTTTGTTTAATATATATATATATATATATATATATACTTTTCCTTTTTCTCTTTCTGTAAGTGTGTATGTGTATGCTTCTTTGTGTGATTTTGCCTGAATAGCATTGCTTTTACCATTTGTCCTAGGGCTCTGTCTGCTTTTTTGTTGTTTTTTTAAGATTAGGTTGGAGTGTTTGTTATCATTGGTGGGTTTGTTTATTGGATTGGTTGCTCTCTTCTTTTTTTTAATGAGTTTTTAATTTTAATAATGTTTTTCTTATTTTAATAAATTTATTATTTTCTCTTTTTTTTTTTTTTTTTGCGGTACATAGGCCTCTCACTGTTGTGGCCTCACCCGTTGTGGAGCACAGGCTCCAGACGTGCAGGCTCAGCGGCCATGGCTCACGGGCCCAGCCTCTCCACGGCATGTGGGACCTTCCCGGACTGGGGCATGAACCCATGTCCCCTGCATCGGCAGGTGGACTCTCAACCACTGAGACAGCAGGGAAGCCCTCTTACTTTCTTTTTCTTCTTTTTTTCTTCCTCCCTTTTCTTCTGAGCCATGTGGCAGACAGGGTCTTGGTGCTTCAGCCAATGGTCAGACCTGTGCCTCTGAGGTGGGAGAGACGAATCCAGGACATTGATCCACCAGACACCTCTCAGCTCCACATAATATCAAATGGCAAAAGCTCTCCCAGAGATCTCCAGCACAATGCTAAGACCCAGCTCCCATCAATGACCAGCAAGCTACAGTGCTGGACACCCTATGCCAAACAACAAGCAAGACAGGAACACAATCACACCCATTAGCAGAGAGGCTGCCTAAAAACATAATAATGTCACAGACTTCCCAAAAACATCACTGGATGTGGTCCTGCCCACCAGAAAGACAATATCCAGCCTCATCCACCAGAACACAGGCACTAGTACACTCCACCAGGAAGCCTACACAACTGAACCAACCTTAGCCACTGGAGGCAGACACCAAAAACAATGGGAACTACGAACCTGCAGCCTGAGAAAAGGAGACCCAAAACACAGTAAGTTAAACAAAATGAAAAGACAGAGAAACACACGGCAGATGAAGGAGCAAGGTAAAAACCCACACGACCAAACAAATGAAGAGGAAATAGGCAGTCTACCTGAAAAAGAATTCAGAGTATTTATAATAAAGATGATCCAAAATCTTGGAAATAGAATGGAGAACCTACAAGAAATGTTTAACAAGGACCTAGAACTAAAGAACAAACAAACAATGATGAACAACACAAATATTGAAATTTAAAATTCTCTAGAAGGAATCAGTAGCAGAATAACTGAGGCAGAAGAATGGATAAGTGACCTGGAAGATAAAATACTTGAAATAACTACTGCAGAGCAGATAAAGAAAAAAGAATGAAAAGAATTGAGGACAGTATCACACACCTCAGGGACAACTTTAAACACACCAACATTTGAATTATAGGGGTCCCAGAAGAAGAAGAGAAAAAGACTGAGAAAATATTTGAAGAGATTATAATTGAAAACTTCCCTAATATGGGAAAAGAAACAGTCAATCAAGTCCAGGAAGCACAGAGCCTCTCATACAGGATAAATCCAAGGAGAAATGTGCCAAGACACATATTAATCAAACTATCAAAAATTAACTACAAAGATAAAATATTAAAAGCAGCAAGGGAAAAACAACAAATAACATACAAGGGAATCCCCATAAGTTTAACAGCTTTCAGCAGAAACTCTGCAAGCCAGAAGGGAGTGGCAGGACATACTTAAAGGGATGATACGGAAAAACCTACAACCAAGATTACTCTACGCAGCAAGGATCTCATTCAGTTTCAATGGAGAAATTAAAATCTTTACAGACAAGCAGAAGCTAAGAGAATTCAGCACCACCAAACCAGCTTTACAACAAATGCTAAAATAACTTCTCTAGGTAGGAAACACAAGAGAAAGAAAAGACCTACAAAACAAACCCAAAACAATTAAGAAAATGGTAACAGGAACATACATATCAACAAATACCTTAAATGTAAATGGATTAAATGCTCCAACCAAAAGAAAAAGATTGGCTGAATAGATCGGAAAACAAGACGCGTACATACACTGTCTACAAAAACCCACTTCAGACCTAGGGACTCATACAGATTGAAAGTGAGGGGAGGAAAAAAGATATTCCATGCAAATGGAAAACAAAAGTAAGCTGGAGTAGCAATTCTCATATCAGACAAAATATACTTTAAAATAAAGACTATTATAAGAGACAAAGAAGGACACTACATAATGATCAAGGGATCAATCTAAGAAGAAGATATAACAATTGTAAATATTTATGCATCCAACATAGGAGCACTGCAAGACATAAGGCAAATGTTAACAGCCATAACAGGGGAAACTGACAGTAACACAATCATACTATGGGACTTTAACACCCCACTTTCACCAATGGACAGATCATGCAAAATGAAAATAAATAAGGAAACACAAGCTTTAAATGATACATTAAACAAGATGAATTTAACTGGTATTTATAGGACATTTCATCCAAAAAACACAGAATACACTTTCTTCTCAAGTGTTCATGGAACATTCTCCAGGATATATCATACCTTGGGTAACAAACCAAGCCTTGGTAAATTTAAGAAAATTGATATTGTATCAGTATCTTTTCCGACCACAACACTATGAGCCTAGATATCAATTACAGGCAAAATTCTGTAAAAAACACAAACACATGAAGGCAAAACAATACACTACGAAATAACCAAGAAATCACTGAACAAATCAAAGAGGAAACCAAAAAATACCTAGAAACATACGAAAATGAAAACACAACAATCCAAAATATGGGATGCAACAAAGCCATTCTAAGAGGGAAGTTTATAGCCATACAACCCTACCTCAAGAAACAAGAAACATCTCAAATAAACAACCTAACCTTACACCTAAAACAATTAGAAAAAGAAGAACAAAAAAACCCCAAAGTTAGCAGAAGGAAAGAAATCATAAAGATCATATCAGAAATAAATGACACACAAAAGAAGGACGCAAGCACAAGGATCTATAAAACTAAAAATGGTTCTTTGAGAAGATAAAAAAAATTGATAAACTGTTAGCCCAACTCATCAAGAAAAAAGGGAGAACACTCAAATCAACAGAATTAGAAGTACAAAAGGAGAAGTAACAACTGACACTGCAGACATACAAAGAATCATGAGGGATTACTACAAGCAATTATATGCCAGTAAAATGGACAACCCGGACGAAAGGGACAAATTCTTAGAAAAGCACAACCTTCTGAGACTGAACCAGGAAGAAACAGAAAATATAAACAGACCAATCACAAGCACTGAAATTGACACTGTGATTAAAAAACTTCAACAAACAAGAGCCCAGGACCAGATGGCTTTACAGGCGAATTCTATCAAACATTTAGAGAAGAGCTAACACCTATCCTTCTCAAACTCTTCCAAAATATAGCAGAGGGAGGAACACTCCCAAAATCATGCTATGAGGCCACCATCACCCAGATAGAAAAACCAGACAAAGATGTCACAAAGAAAGGAAACTACAGGCCAATATCACTGATGAACATAGATGAAAAAATCCTCAACAAAATACTAGCAAACAGAATCCAACAGCACATTAAAAGGATCATACACCATGATCAAGTGGGGTTTAACCCTGGAATGCAAGAATTCTTCAATATATGCAAATCAACCAATGTGATACACCATATTAACAAATTGAAGGAGAAAAACAATATGATCATCTCAAGAGATGCAGAAAAATCTTTCAAAAAAATTCAACACCCATTTATGATAAAAACCCTCCAGAAAGTAGGCATAGAGAGAATTTACCTCAATATAATAAAGGCCATAGATGACAAACCCACAGCTAACATCGTTCTCAATGGTGAAAAACTGAGACCATTTCTACTAAGATCAGGAACAAGACGAGGTTATCCACTCTCACCACTATTATTCAACATAGTTTTGGAAGGTTTAGCCACTGCAGTAGGAGAAGAAAAAGAAATAAAAGGAATCCAAATCAGAAAAGAAGAAGTAAAGCTGCCACTGTTTGCAGATGACATGATACTATATATAGAGAATCCTAAAGATGCTCCCAGAAAACTACTAGAGCTAATCAATGAATTTGGTAAAGTAGCAGGAAACAAAATTAAAGCACAGAAATCTCTTGCATTCCTCTACACTAATGATGAAAAATCTGAAAGAGAAATTAAGAAACACTCCCATTTACCACTGCAACAAAAAGAATAAAATACCTAGGAATAAACTTACTTAAGGAGACAAAAAATCTGTATGCAGAAAACTGATGAAAGAAATTAAAGATGATACAAACAGGGCTTCCCTGGTGGTGCAGTGGTTGAGAGTCCACCTGCTGATGCAGGGGAAATGGGTTCATGCCCCGGTCCGGGAAGATCCCACATGCTGTGGAGCGGCTGGGCCCGTGAGCCATGGCCGCTGAGCCTGCGCGTCCGGAGCCTGTGCTCTGCAACGGGAGAGGCCACTACAGTGAGAGGCCCATGTACCGCAAAAAAAAAAAAAAAGATGATAAAAACAGATGGAGAGATATACTATGTTCTTGTACTGGAAGAATCAACATTGTGAAAATGACTATGCTACCCAAGCAATTTACAGATTCAATGCAATCCCTATCAAACTACCACTGGCATTTTTCACAGAAGTAGAACAAAAAATTTCACAATTTGTATGGAAACACAAAAGACGCTGAACAGCCACAGCAATCTTGAGAAAGGAAAATGGAGCTGGAGGAATCAGGCTCCCAGGCTTCAGACTATACTACAAAGCTACAGTAATCAAGACAATATGGTACTGGCACAAAAACAGAAATATAGAACAATGGAACAAGATAGAAAGCCCCGAGATAAACCCACGCACATATGGTCAACTTATTTTCGATAAAGGAGGCAAGAGTATACAATGGAGAAAAAACAGCATCTTCAATAAGTGGTGCTGGGAAAACTGGACAGCTACATATAAGAGAATGAAATTAGAACATTCCCTAACACCATACACAAAAATAAACTCAAAATGGATGAAAAACCTAAATATAAGGCCAGACACTATAAAACTCTTAGAGGAAAACATAGGCAGAACACTCTGTATAAATCACAGCAAGATCCTTTTTGACCCACCTCCTAGAGAAATGGAAATAAAAACAAAAATTAAAAAATGGGACCTAATGAAACTTAAAAGCTTTTGCACAGCAAAGTACAACATAAACAAGACGAAAAGACAACTCTCAGAATGGGAGAAAATATTTGCAAATGAAGGAACTGACCAAGGATTAATCTCCAAAATTTACAAGCAGCTCAGGCAGCTCAATATCAAAAAAAAACCTAGTCCAAAAATGGGCAGAAGATCTAAATACACATTTCTCCAAAGAATATATACAGATTGCAAACAAACACATGAAAGGATGCTCAACATCACTAATCATTAGAGAAATGCAAATCAAAACTACAGTGAGGTATCACCTCACACGGGTCAGAATGGCTATCTACAAACAATAAATACTGGAGAGGGTGTGGAGAAAAGGGAACCCTCAGGCACTGTTGGTGGGAATGTAAATTGATACAGCCACTATGGAGAACAGTATTGAGTTTCCTTCAGAAAATAAAAATACAACTACCATATGAGCCAGCAATCCCACTACTGGGCATATACCCTGAGAAAACCATTATTCAAAAAGAGTCATGTACCACAATGTTCATTGCAGTTCTATTTACAATAGCCAGGACATGGAAGCAACCTAAGTATCCACTGACAGATGAATGGATAAAGAAGATGTGGCACATATATACAATGGATATTACTCAGCCATAAAAAGAAACAAAGTTGAGTTATTTGTAGTGAGGTGGATGGACCTAGAGCCTGTCATACTGAGTGAAGTAAGTCAGAAAGAGAAAAACAAATATCGTATGCTAACACATATATATGGAATCTGAAAAAAAAAAAAAAAAGGTTCTGGAGAACCTAGGGGCAGGACAGGAATAAAGACGCCAATGTAGAGAATGGACTTGAGGACACAGGTAGTGGGAAGGGTAAGCCAGGAGGAAGTGAGTGACATGGACATATATACACTACCAAATGTAAAATAGATAGCTAGTGGGAAGCAGCCGCATAGCACAGGGAGATCAGCTTGGTGCTTTGTGACCACCTAGATGGGTGAGATAGGGAGGGAGGGAGGGAGACGCAAGAGGGAGGAGATATGGGGATACATGTATATGTATAGCTGATTCACTTTGTTATAAAGCAGAAACTAACACACCATTGTAAAGTAATTATACTCCAATAAAGATGTTAAAAGAAATTTATACAATAAGACATTTTGAGGGAGAGAGAGAAACCACATTCACATAACTTTTATTACAGTATATTGTTAAAATTGTTCTATTCTTACTGTTGTTAATCTCTTACTGTACTTAATTTATAAATTAAATTATCATGGGTATGCACGTATAGGAAAAAGCATAGTATGTATAGGGGTAGGTACTATCTACAGTTTTAGGCATCCACTGGGGTTCTTAGAATGTATCCTTCATGGATAAGGGGGACTACTGTACAAAGAATGTTTTCAAACTAAGAGTTTACCAAGGTGAGGCAAAGTTTCCTACAAGCTTACATCCTCAGAGGTGGTAGGATGTAAAACTCTGTAAGATTTAGATCCTTGAACCTAATGTTTAGACCCCTCTCTATCACTTACAGTCTCATGACCTTTGGCTAATCACTAAACATCCTGAGGCTCAGTTCCCAAGCTATAAAATGGGAATGGTAACATCTACCTTTACTGCAGACATAAGAAATAAGTTAATTTATGTAACAATCTAAGCACATAATACACCTGAAAAAGCTTTAACTCTTTTCAACTACAAAAAGCATTTCCCAAGTTGCACCCTGAAGGTACTAATGTATTTCACTTGGGTTTACAGCTTGAATGTTGTTTATCTTGAATAAATTAATCAAATCAAGTATATAAATTTGATAGACTCTACTCTAATCAACAAAAATTATTCAACATTTTTTAACAAAAATGCCAACATCCCTAATAATAAATGAAATTTTTTTCAAAACACTGAATTATTCAATAAGTACTTAGTAAGCACTTTTTAATGTTTCCATTCAGGTTCTTATCCTGTCCATCCTTTGAGAAGTGCTCTACCTTGCCAGACAGGCCTCTGGGTTTTTATGGTACAAAAAAAAATGAGGACAAGAAAAAGGATCAGAATAAGTCAGTCTTAGGCTGGAGAAGAAAGGTGTGTGAGCAGGTTAAGGAAAGTGAGGGAAGTGGATGGGGAAGAAAATGGTGAATTAGTAAGTAACACTGTGATTATGTAGACCCTAGCATGGAGTTCAAGAAAAGAAAAGCAAGTAAAGCTCACAAATTGGTATTAACTTTGGTCTTAGGAATGTGTTCTTTCAACCACAAAATGGCACACAGAGATAGACATACATATTCAAATGCCATTATAAGTGTTATGAAGTAGAAGTAGTAATCAGGGCATATGAGAAAGGACTTACTCTGATGTGGGTGGGGTTGAGGGAGAATACAGAAGACTTCCCTGAGGGAGGCAAAAAGCTAAGGGTAAGCACAGTGTGAGAACAAACACTTCTATTCTTAACAATAACTAGCATGTATGTAAGGCTTACTGTGCACGAGTCTCGGCTCCAAGCAGTTCTCATGTATATCTTGACTCTTTTAAGCTTTCCAACCACCCCATGAAGTAAGTAAAATTATTTTACTACTGATTTTTACTACTATTTGCTTTTTACAAATGAGGAAACTGAGTCACAAAGTGGCAGAGTAAATTGTACAAGACCATGAGCCCATAAATCAACAGCCTCCAAATTTGGATCCAGACAGTCTGACTCCTTATTCTTGACTAGTGTTTCATTAACATAAGTTGAGCAAATTAGACTCTCCTAAGAAATCTATCCCTAACTTAGCTTTAATTCCTTTCAACATTTCAAACTGGATTTATACATTTAATATAGTTGATTTGTGAGTACTTCACCTCCCTAAGTGCTTTCTTAAGTGCTTAATCCTTTATTCAATCTAATGAATTAAACACTATGTATGCACTTAGATATTACATTGCCTTAAATATTACAAACATTAATTTACAACATAATGATCATTCTGAAGTGAACACAAAAGGATTCACATTATGAGTCTTCTTTGTTTGGTTTGTTTTTGTGCTCAATTTATTTATTTTTTTGTTTTTCTAGGATTGTATAGTCCAACTATAAGGGGTTAGGAAAGTTACAAACTATCATGTTAGGAAGGCTAAGATTTCTGGGCCAAAAATTCAGTCAAACTGTAGTTTTACTCAGTGGTTAAAGATTTAAGACTGGACAAAGTTTTAAAGGAATAACCTCTCCCAGCCCAATTCTACCTAAGTCCTTCTGTGTAGCTGCTATATTAATAGGGCTCTCAGGTCTGTGTTTATCAGAGGAGATGGGTCTGATTCTTTACATCCCCTGAACTGAATTGTTACATCCATACACAAGTTGTTTTAAATCTCTGTTTGTACTGTCTAATTTGTGTAGGCAGAATTCTCATCCCCACACAGGTTGCTTCTAATTTCCTTCATGTCTACGTTCTTTTCATATTCTTTTTCTTCTAGGGATTTCAACCACAACTCTATAGACAATTACAAAGACAACTTTGGTGAATTTTTCACTTTTATTCCATTATAAATAGGGTGGGCCTGGGGTGTTTCTAGGTGGTATTATGACCAGAGGCCCTGAAATCTGCCCCCAGATCACATCCACTCTTCCCTAGGTGGATTCCAGGGGAGGTATGTTTACAGAATAATAAGTAAAGGGAGGTAAAGTCCTACCTTATTAATTAGCTGTGAAAGGACTCTTCAGCCACCTCCTACTTAAGGGCTTAGAAGGAAGAGGTGGGAAAGTGTGTAAACCATGCCCACGTATGTCACACTTCCACCCCTTTGAAAGCCCCTCTTCTAGCAATTGAGCTGAACCAGTAAATTGAACTATGATGACAATTCAAATCACTGTTTCTCATTTTATGGAAGAACCAGAAAGAGGTGAAAAAAATGGCAAAGAGAGACCTTGAACTATTTCCCCTTGAGGCCTCAACTATCCTTGGTCGTATTCTTCTTAAAGAATACAATGAGCACAGTCATCTTTTTCATAAACATTCAGGTATACCTCATCATTCATGAAAGGCACCAACACATTTTAGAGACCAACAGACTTGCATTTGAATCACTCTTTTGACTAGCTCCTACCTTTCTGAACTTGGGCAAATGGTTTAAGTTTTCTGAGCCTCAAGTTCACTCATTTGCAAAATGTGCTCAATTCTAGCTACCTCCCAAAACTATGATGATGATAAAATGAGATCAGTTTTAAAATATAGGACATATAGCACTCACAGATATTAGTTCCCTCATTCAGAAACTATCTCATCTCTTCAAGTGAAATAAATTGCTCTCCTTCACCATCTTAAACATCTAAAGAATACGACTCACTGTAGTTTGTCTCATCCAAGTTTATAATATAAAATAGTATACCACCTGCCTATGAATAGGGATTGTGTCACTATCACTTGCTGCTTTGAATTTAACAATTACCCAAGGCTAGTTCATTACTCTAATTTTAAAATAAATAAAATAAGGCCATTTATGTTCAAAGAGAAATGATATACACCATTCTTATCAGAATTGGAGGTATAATTAATGTTAGCTATGGTATGTCCTAGTAGTTCAGTGTTCTAGATCTTTGCCATATGTGATTCCATATTGACTAATCACAACTCACTGAATAGAATAGCTTCCTAATGTCCTTCTGTAGCTACATGGCCTACTTACAGACAGCATTTTTCTTAGTTACTTTTCTCATTTTTATCAAAATTAAACAAAATGTTTAGCCTCATGGGAAAATAAAAGATATCCATCAGTTTTATGCTACATGGGTTTTTAAAAAACAAAATTATATCAGACCAAAAGAGGACTTATTTATGACAGAATCATTGGAAGTAGGGCATGAATTGCTCATAATTTTAAATTACAGCCCCATTTCAATTTACTTCCATGTCTTACCACATGGAATACTCAATTACCATTGAGCAGGACAGATTTTTCACTGCTTAAGCCAAAATTTGCTGCAAACATACATGCCCATGGCTTCACTTCTTGGCTGCATGCCTTTAAAAAGGAACAAAAATTATCATGTCACCCTCACCTTTGAAACCAAAAGCCAATTTCTACAGGAGAGCAAAAGCATCAATAAGATAAATAGAAAATGTTCTGCTTTACTTTGAGGACTCGAATTCATGGTTCCTCTCTCCCATGTATAGTTAATAATTATTCTTAAATGCAAATGTCCATAAATACAGAATGGTCAGTCCATATTTCTTGGTGCCTTACTGTTGTTGTTGAGCATGGGTATAACTCATTCTACTTGGAAAGAAGGAAAAAAGCAAGCATACAATTAGCTGCAGAAAGCCAGGTTACCATAGCAACACGGCAAGGATAAAATGATCTTTCAGACTTTTTCAGCATCGTGTGTCAAAGGAAAGTTTGAGCTCCTTCATCCTTCTTCCTGGGATGGAAAAGACACACTTTGTTTTCATCCAAAAGGAGCACCTGCTTCTTTATGATACTCTCCAAGTAACTTGTAGCTGCTGAAATGAAGGTACATAGGACTAAAAAGACTGGAATATTCTAGGTACCATGGGTACCAAGCTCACCTTTTAAACAGCCAATCCTGACCCAGCCTCAACCAGAATGACCTTCCTATTCCCACAGGCCTCAAAATCCTACTATGATGCAGCACAGTCAGAATGGGGACAGAAAATTCCAGTGCTTTATGAACTTTTCCAGGTCATAGAACATATAAAACCCAAAACTGTTATTTACAAAACTAGCCTAACCATGCTATTAAACATAAAAAAACATAGTTCAAGAAAAAAAAAAGAACAATAGGTCTATCTCACCTACTTACTATAGATGTAATATACTAGCTAAAGTGCTTACAAATCAACCTGAATGTGTTAAAAAATATACAAACCAGGAAAATCAATGCTTGCTTAATATTGTGAATCTATGAGTGGAGATCACAACTATGACTCAAATTATAAATTATTAGAAACGTTGACCTATGGTCAATAGTTATTCAAATTTAAAGACAGTGGTCATATCAATAGTTCCTGGAAAATTATTTGACAAGTTTGGTACCATATCAGTATATAAATATAATTCTTTGAAACCAGGAAGAGAAGAGCCACTCCATAAACAACGTTAAATAGAACTTTACTGCAGTTTCACAGCTATTTCTGAAGTCCAAATATGAAAAATATAAAATCTTATGCCCAGACATTTCTAAAGAGGGATGCCAGGATTCCCCTCCCCTCCCCGCCCCTCCCTATGGACCCTCCAAACCCAAGCCCAGTAAGGGTGGGGAGGGCTTCAGAAAATGTGACTAGTTATCAGAATCTGATTCAGTGGGTCTGAAGTGAAGCCCAGAAAACTGAATTTTTAATACCACTCCACCACCAAAGTATGGGAAATTTTGTATTAAGGAAAGAGAAAGATAACGATGGGTTCCAGAATTTTATCAGTTATTTATGAGTAGTGAATGAGGAAACGCAGGCTGGAGGATATATTAAGGATAGTCCATAAAGAACATTGTACCTCGAATGCTTAGTTCGGGAGCCCAGAGGACTTCTCAAGCCCAGTGCTTCAAAATAGTGGGCAAAAGCACGTGATTATCAGTCACACGGATTCTGCCACCACATTAGTAGATCACACCATGGACAGCAAGTTACATTAGAATAACTCTTGGAAACAAAAGTTATGGGTACCAGTCAAATCAAGGTCAGCCCATAATAGAAATCTCACCTATAACTGAACAAAATTTAAAATAAATTCTGCTAAGGAACACTTATGTTCTTATCCACCTAATCCATCTTTGAGCCTCTTTCGGGTCATACAACCAGAGATGGCTAAATAGCAAGAACAGGTGGAAATACGTTTGCACTTGTAAAGTTACAAAGTATATGCCCATACCTGGCAGAAACCCATGACTTGCTGCTTTAATTCTAAAAGGAGTTCAACCTTGTTAAAATGTCTAAAATTTCAACTAAGAGAACAAAGGAAAAGTATACATTTTCCTTTTGCCCATGAATTTTCCACATTTTCCTCCAAAAACTAATATCAACCTTCCAAGAAGTAGCCATCACAGCTTTCTGGGATGCCCTCAGGCAGGCTGCTCTCATAGGACCTACACTTCTAAAAAGGTGTTGACCTTGGATTGCTTGATACAAATTGAAAATAAAAGTGGAGAACAAATTAAGAGCCTTCTTTCTTATCTTACATTCTATCATCTACCTTCTACCGGAAGGAGAGAGACTAATAGAAAATAATAAAACCATCTTTATCCTTACTTTTCTTACAAAAGAAGTATAATGGGGGAAAGTGCTATTTTGGACCACAATTTCTAGTAGTTCTTTCCAAAGGAAGTCTTTTTGTTCTGAATATCCTAATGAGTTTTGTGACTGGAAGCTGAGAAAAATTACATTGCTTTACAGAAAGGAGTAAGAAGAGTTTTGTCCCTGTGCTCTCCAGGGACAAAAGGAGTTGGAGAGAAGAGCTGGAAAGGAGGAAAGAGAAAAGCAGTCAAGATGGTGTGTGGCCAGAATCTATGAGAGGTGAGACCACTGATGAAAAAAACCTTGGTTACAGAGGGTTAACAGAGAAAGATTTCCTAATTTGAAATGGCATTTGCTACAGGATAAATATGTCCATACGCGCCTGTAGATTATCAGTATAGTCTATCACATACATCTGCCCTATGAGAATAGCTTTTATGGAAATTGGGTGAGGGCTTAAGGTTCATATTTGGGATTCCACACAGTAGCATAAAGGAAGCAAGCAAAGAAGGGTGATTCCATTCCTGAATTAAATGAATTCTGAGGAAGTAGTCTGGAGTCAGACGTGAGCATAATATAAACCCCCCCAAGAGATCTTTGGCAAAACACATTGTGTGGAATGGGAAGCTCTAAACAATCCTATCTAGATGTTACTAGAAGGAAGACTCATGCTAACATCTCATTTACAAGAAATACAATACAATTATAACAAATAGGGAAGAAAAATATTTAATATTTCTCACACCCAGAGTAAGGCCGCACCCAGAGAAACAACTCTTTATATTTGGGTATCTATCTTTTAAGTGATACTTTTCCTCTTATCTGTATCTCTATGCACAGACACATACACACATACCCACTAATTTTATTTAAATATACTCATGCAATTCTTTGATCATAAAGTTTTTAATTTCCAGTCCCCATATCAGCCTTTCCCAGTTTCTCTCCAAATGCCACAGAATTTTACAAAAGATTAAAAATTCACTACACAGTCAGAAACTGACATCGTTATGCCACAATCTGGGAGTACAGTAATTTAGAGTCTTTTGGAACTGGATTTAGATAAAACTATTTGGATTTCAACATATGATAGAATCTGAGTTTGTTTCACAAATGAGGAGTTACCTAAAAGGGATACAAAGATGGTATTCCCCCCCACCAACTGCTCTTAAAACCAAGAATGAAGGGCCTAGCCCAATCAGAGAACAGAGCAGCCAGCACTCTGTAACATTGGCTCTGCCATTTATTTTTAAGTTTTCCCTCCTCTTTATTGTGGTATAATTGACCAAAAATTTGTAATTCATTTAAAGTGTACAATATAAGGGACCTTCAAGACGGCAGAGGAGTAAGACGTGGAGATCACCCTCCTTACCACAAATACATCAGAAATACATCTAAATGTGGAACAACTCCTACTGAACACTGGCAGAAGACCTCAGATTTCCCAAAAGATTTTTTTTTCTTTTTCTCTTTTTGTGAGTGTGTATGTGTATGCTTCTTTGTGTGATTTTGTCTGTATAGCTTTGCTTTTACCATTTGACCTAGGGCTCTGTCTGTCTGATTTTTTTTTTTTAGTATAGTTTTTAGTGCTTCTTATCATTGGTGGATTTGTTTTTTGGTTTGGTTGCTCTCTTCTTTCTTTCTTTCCTTTTTCTTATTACTTTCTAATTTTTTATTTATAATCATTATTTTTTATTTTAATAACATTATTTTATTTACTTATTTTTTCTTTCTTTCTTTCTCCCTTTTCTTCTGAGCCGTGTGGCTGACAGGGTATTTGTGCTCCAGCCAGGTGTCAGTCCTGTTCCTCTGAGGTGAGAGAGCCGAGTTCAGGACATTGGTCCACCAGAGACCTCCTGGTTCCACGTAATGTCAAATGGTGGAAGATCTTCCAGAGATCTCCACCTCAACACTAAGGCTAAGCTCCACTCAACGACCAGCAAACTCCAGTGCTGGACACCCCATACCAAACAACTAGTAAGACAGGAAAGGAAACCCACCAACTAGCAGAGAGGCTGCCTAAAATCATAAGGTCACAGACACCCCAAAACACACCACTGGATGTGGCCCTGAGCAGCAGAAAGACAAGATCCAGCCTCATCCACGAGAACACAGGCATTAGCCCCCTCCACCAGGAAGCCTACATAACCCACTGAACCAACCTTAGCCACTGAGGGCAGATACCAAAAGAAACGGGAAATATGAACCTGCAACCTGCAAAAAGGAGAACCCAAACACAGTAAGTTACACAAAATGAAAAGACAGAGAAACACACAGCAGATGAAGGAGCAAGGTAAAAACCCACCAGACCAAACAAATGAAGAGGAAACAGGCAGTCTACCTGAAAAAGAATTCACAGTAATGATAGCAAAGATGATCCAAAATCTTGGAAATAGAATGGAAAAAAATACAAGAAACGTTTAACAAGGACATAGAAGAACTAAAAAACAATGATGAACAACTCAATAAATGAAATTAAAAATTCTCTAGAAGGGATCAATAGCAGAATAACTGAGGCAGAAGAATGGATAAGTGGCCTATAAGATAAAACAGTGGAAATGACTACTACAGAACAGAATAAAGAAAATAGAATGAAAAGAATTGAGGACAGTCTCAGACACCTCTGGGACATTAAACGCACCAATATTTGAATTATAGGGGTCCCAGAAGAAAAGAAAGGGACTGAGAAAATATTTGAGGGGAAAGGAAATACTTAATCAAGTCCAGGAAGTGCAGAGAATCCCATACAGGATAAATCCAAGGAGAAACACGCCAAGACACATATTAATCAAACTATCAAAAATTAACTACAAAGATAAAATATTAAAAGCAGCAAGGGAAAAACAACAAATAACACAAAAGGGAATCCCCATAAGGTTAACAGCTGACCTTTCAGCAGAAACTCTGCAAGCCAGAACGGAGTGGCAGGACATATTTAAAGTGATGAAAGGGGAAGAACCTACAACCAAGACTACTCCACACAGCAAAGGATCTCATTCAGATTTGACAGAGAAATCAAAATCTTTACAGACAAGCAAAACCTAAGAGAATTCAGCACCACCAAACCAGCTTTACAACAAATGCTAAAGGAACTTCTCTAGGCAGGAAACAGAAGAGAAGGAAAAGATCTACAATAACAAACCCAAAACAATTAAAAAATGGTAATAGGAACATACATTTCAGTAAATACCTTAAATGTAAATGGATTAAATGCTCCAACCAAAAGAAATAGACTGGCTGAACGGATATAAAAACAAGACTCGTATATATGCTGTCTACAAGAGATCTATTTCAAATCTAGGGACACATACAGACAGAAAGGGAGGGGATGGAGAAAGATATTCCATGCAAATGGAAATCAAAAGAAAGCAGGAGTACCCATTCTCATATCAGACAAAATAGACTTTAAAATAAACACTATTACAAGAGACAAAGAGGAAACTACATAATGATCAAGAGATCAATCTAAGAAGAAGACATAACAATTTTAAATATTTATGCACCCAATATAGGAGAACCGCAATACATAAGGCAAATGCCAACAGCCATAAAAAGGGAAATCGACAGTAACACAATCATAGTGTGGGACTTTAACATCCCACTTTCACCAATGGACAGATGATCCAAAATGAAAATAAATAAGGAAACACAAGCTTTATACAATACATTAAATGAGATGGACTTATTTTATATTTATAGGACATTCCATCGAAAAACAACAGAATACAGTTTCTTCTCAAGTGCTCATGGAACATTCTCCAGGATACATCACATCTTGGGTCACAAGTCAAGCCTTGGCAAATTTAAGAAAACTGAAATACTATCAAGTGTTTTTTCTGACCACGATGTTATGAGACTAGATATCAATTAGAGGAAAAAATCTGTAAAAAACATAAACACATGGAGGCTAAACAATACACAACTTAATAACCAAGATGTCACTGAAGAAATCAAAGAGGAAATCAAAAAATACCTAGTAACAAATGACATGGAAACATGATGGCCCACACCTATGAGATTTGGCAAAAGCAGTTCTAAGAGGGAAGTTTATAGCAATATACTCCTACCTCAAGAAACAAGAAACATCTCAAATAAACAACCTAACCTTACACCTAAAGCAATTAGAGAAAGAAGAACAAAAAATCCCCAAGGTTAGCAGAAAGAAAGAAATCACAAAGATCAGATCAGAAATAAATGAAAAAGAAATGAAGGAAACAATAGCTGGTTCTTTGAGAAGATAAACAAATTGATAAACCATTAGCCAGACTCATCTAGAAAAAAAGGGAGAAGACTCAAATCAATAGACTTAGAAATGCAAAAGGAGAAGTAACAACTGACACTGCAGACACAAAGAATCATGAGGGATGACAACAAGCAACTATATGCCAATAAAATGGAAAACGTGGAAGAAATGGACAAATTCTTAGAAAGGCATAACCTTCTGAGACTGAACCAGGAAGAAACAGAAAATATAAACAGACAAATAGCAAGCACTTAAATTGAGACTGTGATCAAAAATCTTCCAACAAACAAAAGCCCAGGACCAGATGGCTTTACAGGCGAATTCTATCAAACATTTAGAGAAGAGCTAACACCTATCCTTCTCAAACTCTTCCAAAATATAACAAAGGGAGGAACAATCACAAACTCATTCTACAAGGCCACCATCACCCTGATATCAAAACAAAACAAAGATGTCACAAAGAAAGAAAACTACAGGCCAATATCACTGATGAACACAGATGCAAAAATCCTCAACAAAATACTAGCAAACAGAATCCAACAGCACATTAAAAATATCATACACCATGATCAAGTGGGGTTTATCCCAGGAATGCAAGCATTCTTCAATATACGCAAATCAAACAATGTGATAAACCATATTAACAAACTGAAGGAGAAAAACCATATGATCATCTCAATAGATGCAGAAAAAGCTTTTGACAATATTCAACACCTATTTATGATAAAAAACCCTCCAGAAAGTAGGCATAGAGGGAACTTTCCTCAACATAATAAAGCCCACATATGACAAACCAACAGCGAACATCATTCTCAATGGTGAAAAGGTGAAACCGTTCCCTCTAAGATCAGGAACAAGACAATGTTGTCCACTTTCACCACTATTATTCAACATAGTTGTAGAAGTATTAGCCACAGCAATCAGAGAAGAAAAAGAAATAAAAGGAATCCAAATCAGAAAAGAAGTAAAGCTGTCACTGTTTAGAGATGACATGATACTATACTTAGAGGATCCTAAAGATGCTACCAGAAACCTACTAGAGCTAATCAATGAATTTGGTAAAGTAGCAGGACACAAAATTAAAGCACAGAAATCTCTTGTATTCCTCTAATGATGAAAAATCTGAAAGACAAATTAAGGAAACACTCCCATTTACCACTGCAACAAAAAGAATAAAATACCTAGGAATAAACTTACCTAAGGAGACAAAAGACCTGTATGCAGAAAACTATAAGACACTGATGAAAGAAATCAAAGATGATACAACAGATGGAGAGGTATACCATGTTCTTGGATTGGAAGAATCAACATTGTGAAAATGACTATACTCCCCAAAGCAATCTACAGATTCAATGCAATCCTTATCAAAATACCAATGGCATTTGTCACAGAACTAGAATAAAAAAATTGACAAATTGTATGGAAACACAAAAGACCCCAAATAGGCAAATCAGTCTTGAGAAAGAAAAATGGAGATGGAGAAACCAGGTTCCCAGACTTCAAACTATACTACAAAGCTACAGTAATAAAGACAGTATGGTACTGGCACAAAAACAGAAATATAGATCAATAGAACAGGAGAGAAAGCCCAGAGATAAACCCATGTGGTCACCTTATCTTTGATAAAAGAGGTAAGAATATACAATGGAGAAAAAACAGCCTCTTCAATAAGTGGTGCTGGGAAAATTGTACAGGTACATGTAAAAGAATGAAATTAGAACACTCCCTAACACCATACACAAAAATAAACTCAAAATGGATGAAAGACCTAAATATAAGGCCAGACACTATAAAACTCTTAGAGGAAAACATAGGCAGAACACTCTATGACATAAATCAAAGCAAGATCCTTTTTGACCCACCTCTTAGAGAAATGGAAATAAAAACAAAAATAAACAAATGAGACCTAATGAAACTTAAAAGCTTTTGCACAGCAAAGGAAACCATAAACAAGACGAAAAGACAACCCTCAGAATGGGAGAAAATATTTGCAAATGAAGCAAGTGACAAAGGATTAATCTCTAAAATTTACAAGCAGCTCATGCAGCTCAGTATTAAAAAAGCAAACAACCCAATCCAAATATGGGCAGAAGACCTAAATAGACATTTCTCCAGAGAAGATATACAGATTGCCAACAAAGACATGAAAGAATGCTCAACATCACTAATCATCAGAGAAATTCAAATCAAAACTACAATGAGGTATCACCTCACACCAGTCAGAATGGCCATCATCAAAAAATTTACAAACAATAAATGCTGGAGAGGGTGTGGAGAAAAGGGAACCCTCATGCACTGTTGGTGGGAATGTAAATTGATACAGCCACTATGGAGAACAGTATGGAGGTTCCTTAAAAAACTCAAAATACAACTACCATACGACCCAGCAATCCCACTACTGTGCATATATCCTGAGAAAACCATAATTCAAAAAGAGTCATGTAGAAACTGACACACCATTGTAAAGCAATTATACTCTAATAAAGATGTTAAAGAATTAAAAAATTAAAAAAATAAAAAAGATTCATGTACCACAATGTTCATCGCAGTTCTATTTACAATAGCCAGGACACGGAAGCAACCAAAGTGTCCATCAATAGATGAATGGGTAAAGAAGATGTGGCATATATATACAATGGAATATTACTCAGCCATAAAAAGAAACGAAATTGAGTTATTTGTAGTGAGGTGGATGGACCTAGAGTCTGTCATACAGAGTGAAGTAAGTCAAAGAGAGAAATAAATACCATATGCTAGCACATATATATGGAATCTAAGAAGAAAAAAAAAATGGTTCTGAAGAACCTAGGGGCAGAACAGGAATAAAGATGTAGACGTAGAGAATGGACTTGAGGACACGAGGAGCGGGAAGTGTAAGCTGGGACAAAGTGAGAGAGTGACATTGACATATATACTACCAAATGTAAAATAGCTAGTGGGAAGAAGCCACATAGCACAGGGAGATCATCTCGGTGCTTTGTGCCCATCTACAGGGGTGGGATATGGAGGGTGGGAGGGAGACGCAAGAGGGAGGAGATATGGGGATATATGTATATGTATAGCTGATTCACTTTGTTATAAAGCAGAAACTAACACACCATTTTAAAGCAATTATACTCCAATAAAGTTGTTAAAAAATAAATAAATAAAAATAAAATTTACAATGTGATGAATATATATTGTGAAAGGATTCCCCCATCACCTCATAGAGTTACTTTTTTTAATTAGAATACTTGATTCTACTCTTAGCAAATTTCAATAATACGGCATACTCTTATCAACTACAGTCACTGTGCTATACATTAGATTCTCCAAACTTCATCCTATAAGTGAAAATTTGTACCCTTTTACCAACCTCTCCGCATTTCTTCTATCTCCCAGCCCCTGGCAGCCACCTTTCTACATTCTGTTTCTAGGAATTCAGTGTTTTTCTAAGATTCCATAAATACGTGAGACCATTTGTCTTTCTCTGTATGAGAAATCCAAAAAATTCATTGCCAAGACCAATGTCAAGGAACTTAATCTCCTGTTTTTCTCCTAGCAGTTTTACAGTTTCAGGTTTTACTTTCAATTCATTAATCTATTTTGAGCTGATGTTTTGGGTATGGTGTAAAACAGGGGTCCCATTTCATTCTCTTGCATGTGGCTGTCCAGTTTTCCTAACACCATTTTTTTTTTTTTTTTTCAGTACGCGGGCCTCTCACTGTTGTGGCCTCTTCTGTTGCGGAGTACAGACTCCAGACGTGCAGTCTCAGTGGCCATGGCTCACGGGCCTAGCCGCTCTGCGGCATGTGGGATCTTCCCGGACCGGGGCACGAGCCTGTGTCCCCTGCATTGGCAGGTGGACTCTCAACCACTGTGACACCAGGGAAGCCCCTTCCTAACACCATTATTGAAGAGACTATTCTTTCTCTATTATCTCTCCTTGGTGTCTTTGTCAAAAGTTAATTGACTATATATGCATGGTCATATATGTGTGGTTATTTCTGGGCTCTCTATTCCGTTCCACTGATCTATGAGTCTGTTTTATGCCGATATTATATGACTTGACTGTGCCATCTTGAGCCAGCATTTGATTATTCCCTCACCTTCTGTCACACTGGCATGGTCTCCTTGTTGTCACTTAGGTTTTCAGAATGTCACTCTCTTTCCCAAGCTTTTTAGGGAATTCTGTTCTCAAGCAGAGACAATTCTCTCCTTAAGAGGAATACTGGTGCCAGATGTAAGGATAGTAAATTGCTCATTATATTACCACCATCTAAGAGCAAGAACTTTCCTCTAAGGAAAGAAGTGAGAAGGATTCTAAGATGGTTAAGATGAAAAAATATTTTCTGTAGTATGTGTTATTCTAAATGCTCTACCGGGCAAAGGAGAAATACGTAATGAAGTCTCTTGACTCTTCAAGCGAAGGTTACTCCTAGTATTTGAAAAGTTATCTAGCCTGTTAATGAATTTTAAGTAGCATAAACACCTAAGTACTTTGGAAACAAAGTACTCTATAAAGAGGTTCACATCTTGCTTTTTTAGAGAAGAACAGAAGGAACCTGGTTTAAGTAGAAATTTTTAAAACAACAAAGATTTGTATTAAGTGTGTACTAGGCATCTTCTATGGCATTGTCTAAGAAACTAGAAAGAGAAAAAACATACTTTCTTCAGACTTTTAGAGTTTTGTTTCCTAAAGGGACACACCAGAAGTAGATACATTAACCGACAGAAGTCACAAACATTACATACGTAAAAATAGTAAGAAAAAGTAAGTGGAAGTCAAAGGAGCAGACTAAAGTTCAATGACAATCAAAATCAGATAACTGGACAATAAAGACCATTACCAAACCAAGCCCTTTGTCATCTGATATTCCTGCTTCCCTTGGAGGAGCAAGTAACCCAAAATTTTATTAACACTATGTCAAATCCAGTGTCACACTTCAGGGTTATCCTCAACTCGTCCTTCTTTTCTTCCTCTTCTCTGCACTCATAATCAACATGGGTTCAAAGGCAGTTGCAAAAATGAGACTCAAAAATTAGCACCCAACATTAATATGGAGAATCTGAAGCTCAACACATTTTTAGTACCTAGCCACAGCTTTGTGAAATATCTTAATACAAATTACACTCCAAGGATATGAGTTTAACTGCAACAGAAGTCCATCCACTATATTATCACTGTGTGCATTGTATTGGGTTTTGGAAGGTTTTTAAGATATTTCTTCTAGAAGCAGAAGGCATATGTATTATACAGCTTTCAAGTAAGAATAAACTGATATCACATTTTCTGTTTTTAACACTAATATTTTCACAACATTTTCTTCTCATATCACTCTAAGATTTTTTAATTAATTACACACACTTAGTCATTATGATTACAAAATCATAATTATATCTAAGAGATTTGACAGTGGCACATCCCCACTATGGGAGTGTGAATTCTGAGCTTATTTTCTGAATTATTAACCATCATTGGATATGAGAAATTGCAGTCAATTTTAATAATGTTATCCTATGTGTCACTCAAGGATTTAACAAATGCTTAGAAATGTGCTTAGACCATAATCTGAATACCAATTTCTTTGTGAAATTTCATTATATAAAAACAAATACAAGCCTGTGTGTAAAATACTTATGTTTATAAGTAGGCAAGGTTTTGATGCTACAATTAAAGTCTCTTTTATTGCATATTTAACACAACCTGTGTTTACGTAAAGTTAAGGTCTTTCAAAGAATTACTGGTTTATTCACTAAGGAGATGAAATACACAAGTTGACTTGTGAAATTAGACTATTTTGTTTATACCTTGGTAATCTGCAAAGCCAGAAAAATAGATAAAATATACTTGTTTATTAACGGTTTATTTATACATGCAGGTTTCATAAGAGTATCAATAAGTTTATATCATATACAGGTGTAGCCATTTTTAAAAGAATAATATACAAATATTTACCCCCAAAATTAAGCATGGCAACTAGCATTTTAAAGAAATTCCTTGCTTTTCTAACAGATTGAACTGTGATATTAAGTTCGAAAAGTAGGTAAGACTAGCAAAGCACGATGTGATCTCGGTATTTTTTGATAAAGGAATTCCTCAGGTCAACTCTTAAGTGTAATAATAATTTGTTCAAATGAAAGCTCTCATAGATGTCTAATATTTCAAAGATTTGGAAGGTAAATTTGTCGGATGAATAAATGGCGGCCACAATAACTCACTTTGCCTTCCCATCCCTACTCTCCACCCTGAATTCAGCCCAAGAATATTTCAACAGCATATTTAGAAAACTTCTACTAAAAATCACTTAATATTTTATATCAGTGTTGAGGTGGGTGGTATCACACAGTCTTTCAATAGCACACTTATTAACTAAAAAGAGGGGCATGCTTCTGGCGTTGCAAATCCAACAGGAGCCTCAGTGAATATGCAGTACCATTTCTTTGTTGTCTGGATGGATCACAGTCCTATTTCCAGACTATGTGGTAATATTCTACATTATCTCCAGCGAATCTCTGGATATTGGGTTAGTGATGGAGAGAAACTAAGAAATTATCTGTCACTCCTCCCTGGACAGCATGTAAAAATTAATAGCAGCTCACCAGTTTATTTATTGGAGTAGTTTAGTTTTTGTTTCATTTTGTGTTTAACGTCACACTTTGAAAAAACGGAAGCAACACATTTTCATCAGCCTTAAGAGTGAGTAGGTTTGAGAGTGGCATGGACAGATATACACTACCAAATGTAAAATCGATAGCTAGTGGGAAGCAGTCCCATAGCACAGCAATAGGGAGGGTGGAAGGGAGACACAAGAGGGAGGAGATATGGGAACATATGTATATGTATTGCTGATTCACTTTGTTATAAAGCAGAAACCAACACACCATTGTAGAGCAATTATACTCCAATAAAGACGTTTAAAAAAAAAAAAAGAGTAAGTTGGTTTCAAACTCAATGAAACCACTTTATTGCTCTCTGACCCTGCTATAAAGTCAGTAGAAAAACAGAACACTATGCTGCTGTCCGTTATGGGATATATAATAAAAGAATCCTAAATCCAATCTAAGGCTACACCAATATCAGTAAATTTGTGGAATCAAATAAAGTTACTTTGGTGGGTAAAAAAAAAAAAAAATCAGCCAAACTACTTGTTTTCTGAGTGGAACAGATGTCTGTATAATGGTCCTGGAAATATATCTCCTGCCAGTACCTCCTTGAGAGAGTTAGGGCAAGCTAGCAAATAGAAGGACTCACCTAACTTTCAGACTTCATAGAACAAAGCTCAGCTCTCATAACTAGTGGAAAAAACAATAAATTGTCCTTTATTTAACAAATATGTGTTGAGACCTAATACAGTGTCATTGTTCTAGGCACATGGAACCAAACAGAATCAGAAAGAAATACCTTCCCTGGTAGAGCTCACTTTCTGTCTGGTATGACAGGAGAGTAGACATTTTAAAAAGTAAATTCCTTAGCATATAGAAGGTGTTAAAAGCCATAGGAATAAAAAACAAAGCAGGGTAAGAATGAGATGTATGTGAGATGGGGTAGGGTTTGCAATTTTAAATAAGGTGGTCAAGGTGGCACTGATCCAAGACTTAGAAGGAGATTGGAGAGCAAACCAGGCAGATACCTGGAGGAAGAGCATTCCAGGTAGAAGGAAAAGCCAGTGCAAAAACTCCAAGATAAGTACTTCATTTGCCAGTTCATAGAGAAACAAGTTGGCTCTAGTGGCAGAAGTTTAGGAGTGACAAGAGAACAGTAGGAAATAAGGTCTGAGGCCTAGCTTTTTATGAGGTGGTCTCCCAACCAGCTTCCTACTCCACGCAGGGCCAAGTCTTGGTCCACAGGTGCCTCCCCTGACCCCTAGCACCACTCAGGTATGCAAGTTCTTTGGACACCCTCAGGGGATATAGCTGTTTTAAGTCTCCTTTAACTTAAAAATGCATACATATTCTCACTTCTTTACTGCCCATATAGTAGTCTTCTCTAGGATAATGAAATTATATAAAAGTTGTTTCTCTTTTGTTTGCTTGCTTGTTTGTTTTTAAGTATTTCTTCTAGTACTGTAGATGGTTTATAGTAGATCATTTTGGGAACTCAGGCCTGCCAACTTGCCAGAAATATTAAGCTAAACCATTTGAAGTTGTTATATTTATATATTAAAAATCATCAAATATTGGCACTTCCAAATGGTTTGACATAATAGAAGTATTTTTTCATTACTTTCGATACCTTAGTAGCCAGAAATATATGTGGCAAGTATTTCAAAATATATGTGGCAAAGACTGCTGGTTGCCTAAGGCAGTGGCCACTTCCTCCATCTTTTTGGTAACAGAACCCTGACTTTTATTCAAGATGACACTGAGCCCAATTAATAGCACCTATTCCCAGCCTTCCTTTCAGGTAGGTGCAGTCTTTGTCCAAAATCTGCCCAATGATATATAAGCAGAAGTATTACATGTAACTTTCAGGAATATTTCTTATAGAGGAACTTACTTGACAGGGAGGTTCTTGGTATTTTTTCTCTTCCCTCCTTTTTCCTCCTTCCTGCTTCCTAGAATTTGATTGTGATGGCAGGAGCTCCAGCAGTCATATTAAACTATGAGGTATCACTGAAGATAGAAGCCACAGGCAAAAGTGACAGAAAAAAGACAGAAGGATGTCAGAGTCACTTATGACCTTGTGAAGCTGTCATTGGTAGCTATGGATTAACAATATCCAGATATTTTTCATGGAATAGATTAACTCTCATCTTTAAGGCACTGCTATTTCTGTAGGGGGAGGGGGTTCTTGTTATGTGGTTTATTTAAAAACTAATTTTAAATAAATAAATACAATAGAAATCATTTTCAAAAATTAATTTATCCTAAAGTGGTGGAAGAGAAATCATTTTAGATTTTTCCCTACTGATTGTTCCAACAATCTGTTATTTATGTAGGAAAAACACCATCTAGTCATCTAGGAATGTACAGACCAAATGAGTTTTTGAATTTTTGTTTTCCTTTGGAAAATATTTTGTTGTCATGGTATATTAAGTTTGTGATTGAACTGTTGGTCATCATCTTAATAATGTTAAAGCAGGTATGACAATTTATGAGTTACATAAATGGAAATCTTTAAGATTTTAACTTATTCCACATGAAACTATTCAAATTTTATTTTTTCTCTCTGAAAAATGAATCTGCTATTCCCTTTTCATTTGCTTTACCAGATTTAATTTTCATGAAGTTATATAGCACTGCATCTTAATACTGGTTTCTGAGTAAAATCAATATAAAGCATGTGGCTACTAAAACTAGAAAAAACACTACAGCATAATTCAAACATTTTGAGAACTGTTCACTATTAAGATATTCTAATCTTTAGCTAAACTATTCTTAAGTGTAAGCTACCGTGGAGAAAGTTAATGTACATTTTAGTGCTTCTAATGAATATTTTAAAAGTCAGTAAAGGAGTAATAAAAACACAGATTTGAGAACACTTATCAACATTTATACCTCAATAAGCCAAAGAATAATTATAAAATTTGAAATAATTTTGAAATATGTAATATGCTTGCAAGTTTTAAGATATAAGAGTAAAATGATTCTCATGAATTAAACTAATGAGATTTTTAAATCTCATGTTAAGTCTGTCATTGTCTAACTATCTGAATCAGTGGCTCTTAATTCCATTCTGGGAAATGATGCCATCCATTAAAGGTTTCACTGGTCAGTAGTCAAACAATAAGAATAACGACAATGTAGTAAGTATTTAATAAAGCTGACCTAATTCAATTTATAAGAATCAGAATGTTCTTTGTAGAGAATAGACTGGTGGTTGCCAAGGGGGAGAGGAGTGGGAGAGGAGGGATGGATTGGGAGTTTGGGTTTAACAGATGTAAACTGGTATATATAGAATGGATAAACAACAAGGTCCTACTGTATAGCACAGAGAACTATATTCAATATCCTGTGATAAACCATAAGGGAAAAGAATATGAAAAAGAATGTGTGTGTGTATATATATATGTATAACTGAGTCCCTTTGCTGTATAGCAGTAATTAACACAACCTTGTAAACCAACTACACTTTAATTTTAAAAAAAAGAATTAGAATGTGCTTCATTCTGAAATGATGCCCTGTGTTTTTTGCTATGCTACTGATCATAAATGATAGTTTGTTGTTGTTATTACTGCTTTTTCTAAATGTCTTTCTTAGATTCTACTTTCATCCCCAAAATTTGTTTTAAAGCTACTGATCTCTTAAATCAAAAAGTGAAAGAGTCCATAATTTTAGTGACGTTTTTCATTCCTTTTCATTTAGTGCATATTTTCACATTTCCTTTTCCATGTGTTCCTCAGAAATTATGTCAGAACTATAACTTAAAATATATCTTCCTTGTAACTGAATTTTTTAAGGTGGTCATTACTTCAAACTAATTCTAAAATAAATTCCATCATAGGCTTCATTAATTTTCTATAATAATAACAGCCATGTTTATTACTATTATATATGTTATGACAGAGAATCTACTGTCCATTCAAGTCCAGATAATTTTTTTAACTGATCCAGCCAGGAATGTAATTTAGAAACAGTCTCAACTAATAACAATTATTTGTAAATGTTTTTTGCAGAAGCAAACGTCAAGGTAAGAAAGAAATGTGACAATACCATTTATGCTTATTAATGTTAATGTTACTCCTTGAAATGTAAGATTATTGATTATAGATATAACATGGTTTCCCTTTTATCTACATACAGTCATCCATGTAATAAGCATATTATTATTACTGAGATCAGGAGTAATAGCTATTATATCATAATTTCCTTGTCTATAGTTATGTAAAATTTGTCCTACATTCTGTAAAAGGTGAAGCCTAAGACAGAGCTATCCAACAAAATATAATCTGAGCCACACATGCATTTTAAAAGTTTCTAATTGTTTCATTAAAAAACATAAACAATCAAAATTAGTTCTAATAATATACCTAATTAAATCTAATATATCCAAAATATTCTTTCAACATATAATCAATATAAAAATTATTAATGAGATGTTTTACATGATTTTGATACCAAGTCTTCAAAATTCAGTGTGCATTTTACACTTAAGGTGCATCTCAATTCATACCAGGCACATTTCAATTGCTCAGTAGCCACATGTGGCTAGTAACTAGCATATTGGACAGCACAGGACTAAAGGCATATTATTCTTAATCCTGACATAACTGGAATACAGACCATAGGTTTATGACCGTGTAAATGTAAGATAATGTAAGATAATCAGACTGAATTGGAACCCAGAGTTTTTTATTTGAATGTGGCTGTTTCCACCCACGTGGAGTCTTTAGGAGCCTGAAAAACATGCCTAATCCCAATAAGAGTTTTCCATTTTCTTATAATAACCTTGTCTAGAATCAATTTACAAGCAAGGAAAATCCAATTTACATGTTATTCTTAACATAAATAGAGGGAGATAAACTAGGTAAGACAAATAAGTCTGGTGTGAGTTTGAAGACTGATAAAAATGAAGTTCTTTCAGACAAAAGACACTAATGAGATCAAGGATACCAGTGGATGAGCATGACTCTTGAGTTCCTTGGGAGACATACCCATGTGAGAATTACACAACCAAGCTTGGTCGTTTATATCATTTCATCTGGACGGGGACCTCAGGAGTGAGTAAAGACCAATCCTTTTACAACATAAGGAAATCTTTAGTATTTACTAGACTTGTTTCTTCCTGTGTCTTTGGGGTGACCCAAGGCTAAGTGCCACAGGCCTAGAAATGACATCCACAGAAGCTATCTCTCTTTACTCAACAAATTCTAAAAGACAAGACACAACCTTCCCACAGATTGCTTATTAATTGGTTAGGGGGAAAGGGTAACTATGCAGTGAAGAAATCAGACAAAACTTGGATTAGGTAATCAAATTAACATCCCCCTTGAGGTACAGAAGGACATCCTGTGCCTTCAAATGTGGCACCCTTAGAAGGACACATCATTGTTTTTGTGGTATTCAGAGCAGGCATGTATAACCCCCATATAATCATGAGGAAACATTAGACAAACACAAATTAAGAAAATTTGATGAAGAAACTAGACCGTATTCTTCAAAAATGTCAATGTCATGGAAGACAAAACACAGTTGAGGAACTGTTGCAGATGAAAGGAGACCAGATGCAATGTGTAATCTCAGACTGGAGGGGGGAAATTTCAACAAAGGACATTCTTAGAACAAGTGACAGAGCTGGAATATGAATGATAAAGTATTGTATCATGTTAAATTCTCTGAATTTTATAATTTGATAACTATAGTTATGTAAGAAAATATTGTTCTAGGAAACACACACTAGAATATTAAAAGGTAGAGAAGTATGATGTATGTAATATACTTTTTTGGAAAACAAACAGTAAAATGTGTGTGTACATATGTGTATATATATATGTATATGTGTGTGTGTGTGTGTGTATATATATATATATATATATATATATATGGAAAGAGAGAGAAAGAATGATAGAACAAATGCAGTGAACTGTTCAAACTTGGTGAGTCTGGATAAACGGTATACAGAAATTTCCTGTTGATTCTGTTTCTCTGGAGAACCTAATACAGAATGTGGACTTTAGAAAACCACTCTGGTCATAACTCTTGGTGGAACAAATCGTCTGTAACAGAGCAATGTCTTCAAGGGAATGACAAGGCTACTGGTGATTAGTCCAAAACAAATTACAGTCTAAATGGCTCCGTAATCTTTTGGTTACTGTACCTGTGGAAATAATTAAACTAGAGAATCTAAGAAATTACTGGAAGAATTATATCCCAAAATTCTGCTTGCAAAGGAAATATCAAGTATTGGGGGTTTTTGTTTGCTTGGTTTGCTTTGTTCTTGTTATTTTGGTGTGTTTTTTCTTCTTTTGCAGTTTCTCTGTCCTTTTCTTGGGCTGGAGAATGGGCCTACTGAGAACACATAGGAACGAAAGACACTTACTCCTTTTCTCTAGTAGTTATTTTTCCTTTTGGCAATGGAAACCCCAGTGCTGTAGCTGGGCACGTGGCTCCCCAGCTCCAGATTCTATTTCTGAGACAGCTCGGTGCTGCTAAGGGCTGAGTATGGGCCAGTGGGATGCAAAGAAAGTGATGTATGTGACTTCCAGAGTGTCTTCTTAAAGACACCTGTCCTAGACATGGTCTGCCCCCAAACCTTCCCACTACTCAGGATGTGACAATGACTGGGACAACCGTAGAAGCCATATGTGTTGAGGATGGAAGAGATGCCCCACTATCCCTAGACCACTCACCTCTAAACTGTTATGTGAGAGAAATAAATTTCTGTCTTATTTATGCCACTGTATTTTCAGGTCTCTATGGTATAATATACCACCCTAATGAACATACAAATTATTACTGAGAGTAGATTTGTGTAACAAAAACTTTATATGCAATGCCTAAGAACACACACTCTCCAATGCCTTCTTCAAATTTGGCCAAATAAGAGAAGAACATCCCAGTGGTCACAGCCAATGACAAAAAGAGTGACTCTAGTGACAGAGGCAGCAAGATGGGCCCACCAAGAAACTCACTTTCCTACCACAGCAGAGACTTCACAACTTCTGCTCAATAGGATCTGATAACTGCTTTGGACCACTAACTGCTGGACTTTCCCACTCTCCCTCTAGAATATGAAAAGTATTATCCTATTGCTGCTCCACCATTGGACATCAGGTATGGGGATGGGATGGAAGATATCTTGCCTTTTATTTTATAGATTGGTAAACCTCCAAGAGCTGCAACAGGACCCAGTGAAGAGGACAGGCACCACTCAGAGATACTAAACTTTGATTTAGATGTAGTAACTGGATGGGATTATGGTTGCCTCTCTCGTAGAAGGGGTGCATGTTCTATGTAGGGGAGAAGATTCAACAAGAGTACATGTTGAGGCATTTATGCGTGGGTGAGCTGAGATACATGGGAGACCAGAGAGGCAGACCACAGTGAAGTCATCTAACTGTGCTCCCTTCTTACTCAGAGTAATAGAGTCCCCAGAATTTCAGCTGGTCACATATGGCCATATATCTGTAGACTATATTTTCTAATCTTTCTTGTGGTAAAGTATGGTGGTGTGACTAAATTTCAATCAATAGGCTATGAAGAGAAGTGTTAGACATCATTTCCAGACATTTCCTTAATTTTTTTCTGATAGCACTTCCTTTTCCCTCCTTCTCAAGAGCTGGGAAATGCCACCATAGTGGCCACCACTGAAGTTTTATGTTAGGATGGCACAGCTACCCCTCCAGCCCTGGATTACTTAGCTCTGGGCTATTATGTGAAATGGAAATGATCTACCTATTTCTAGTATCTTTGTTGTAACATCTAAGCCTATCATTAACTAATACAAGTTTCATCTAACTTTGGGGAGGCCTATTCTAAAATAATATTTGACTTTCCCAGAAAAGCAATAGGAAAATGCATATATTGGAAGAATATGAACATTCTGAATAGTCATAGCTACTTTAAGAACTAAAAGTTGTAAAAAAGCATACCAAAAAGCATAACTGCTCACTCATTTTTCATTCACAAGAAAATAAAATTTGCCTTAAGCTGAAGTTACATTTAAGACAAACTATATAGGCGTAGTGTTGAATCCCTGCCTAAGAACATAGCTGCTTAAAGTGAATAAAATTTGCTAACAAATAGAAGATCAGATTATAAGAATTTCACTGTGTAATATATATACTGTATTGCAGCTACACTTCAATGAATGTCCTAAACACGATGGTATGCCACATGGAATTGTTATTCTGGATGTGGCAGATCACTATGATATAACTTTGCTCTAACCCTGCTCAACAAAGCACACCAAAATAATGATAAACGTGGTAAGTAGTATATTTGAAGAATAAAAGTTACTTTTCTCCGGTTTACATAGTGAGAGGTAAGGTTATAATCGGTCTCTTATAGATATCATCCTAAATTCCTGGAGATAGAAGATTATGCTGAAAGTGTCTCTGTGCCTTAATAGTGCTTTTTTCTAGAAAACATTTTAACAAATTAATTTTTAGTTTTTCTTATTCACAAATCTGTCATAAAATCAGTGAATATACTATTCTTTTCTTTGAATATCCTGCATAAAGCAAAGAAATCCAGTAATAATAATAAAAATACATTTGAGGTTTATAAATAAGTTTGGATCTGTGTGTACCCTGTCACAAGACAAAGAGGCTGATGAGGTTTGAGGGTTTAGACTTAGACAACCCAAGGATGTATGGGACCATTACTGAGGGAAGATGACAAGGTTATTTTTTACAGAAATGTCACTAGATTAAGTTTGGAGTCACTCTGCCCTTAATATAATAGTTGCCATAAACAAGGAGCCATGAGTTTTCAGCTGTTCACATAAGTAGCTTTAGAGAATCATGGAAAAAAAGATTAAATGGATATAATTTATAATCTGGGCTCTCTGTAATCCTAGGGCTTCCAGTACCAGACTTCCTCCGATCCTCCAGTTGGGTCTCATTCCTGACCTTCATCACAATACTGGTTGACATTGTACTGTCTTTGATGTTGACCTATTATTCCTCAAAAGAATAATACACAACAATGCAAATAAAACCTGTTAGACTTTCAGTCACTAAGACGTTTACTGTAAGAATCATTTTAAAAAGAAAGACAAATCACCCAATTTCCTACATAATTCTATAAACACACAGAAGACAAATCTACCATACTTGGACATTGCATTTACCTTTTTAATATTCAGTATCCAGTTTCTCTGTTGTGTTTATGCATTGTATGTAAATATATATGAAAATACAAAAACATTTATCTATATCAGGTTCTCTTTCCTGTCTACTACATAACAAACCAGGACTTATAAATAATTCCATGGAAAACACTAACACCCTATCACTGTATTTATAAATAACATTTATCTTCCCCAGATAACTTCCTAAATCAAATTACAAATGATGAGTTTTTGTATTAAAGGCATCTCTTCCAGAATATGGTATACTACTTTAATTCCCTAAGGGTGAATTTTTCCACTACTTTATGAAATAATTTTATTTATGTATGTGAATGATGCATGAATAGGAGAAACTGTATTAGTCCAAATATAAATTCCTATTTCTTGAAACAATTATCTTAAAGAGTATAACAACAAGAGACTACAAATTTTAAAGGCAGGCTTCCTGGATTTGAATCCCAACTCCCCCATCTACTAGTTGTGTAACTCCAAGCAAGTTTCTTTATCTCCCTAAGTTTTCTTTTCCTCATCTTGTTATTTCTACACCTAAAAATGAAAGTCTATTGTTACATTCAGTCAAAAAGAATTATGTACCCATTTGCAATAGACTAAATTGTGTCCCTTCAAGATTCATATGTTGAAACCTTAATCCCAATGTTGATGGCACCAGGAGGTGGGGTTTTTCAGAGGTAATTAGGTCATGAAGGTGGAGAACTCATGAATGGGATTGATGTCTTTAAAAGAAGAGGCCAGAGAGGTAGCTAAGTCTCTACTCTCTACCATGTGAGAATACAATGAGAGGACAGCCATCTGTAAGGCAGGAAGCGGGCCCTCACCAGACACTGGATCTGCCGGCCCCTTGATCTTGGACTTCTCAGCCTCCATTACTATGAGAAATAAATGTTTGTTGTTTAAGTCACACAGTCTATAGTAATTTGCTATAGCAGCCCAAACACACTAAGACACCACCCTATAAAGTGACAAAAAAGAGGAATTTCTCCTTCTTTATCGCCATTGAGCAGAGCCCAAAAGAGCTAATTCTTATATACATAATTACTGTATACAATAAAATATATTTTAAAACATCCAATTCGTCCTCAAGGTGCTCTGCAATTGAAAAATATGCATATAAATGTATACTTTGCCTTTGGGACCATTTTAATAGTAACCCTGTATCACTATTCTGCAGGGAGCAAAGTAAACCCCCTTTCTGTGGTTGCTCATTTCCACACTTTGTCCTTTCTAAGGGCCTTTGCATTTGGAATATTTTCTGTCCCCACCATACCCTTTCTTTCCTTAATAGTCTACTTTAAAATCACTCTAAAATGCTCTTTCAAAAATAATGCCATTTGACTTTCATCACTGTACAAACCTTATCCCCCTACACCCAGGAGCACACCTCTGCCCTCTTTTCCTATGTCCTTTCACAGAAGGATCATCCCCTCACTCACTCAAATTGCAAAATTTGGAGTCATTTTTGGTTTTTCCTTCTCCCTCAACTCAGCATACTCATTCACCTAGTTCAGTCTAGTCTACTACCAAAGCATTTCTTAATGTGAGGCCCATCTATTCCCCCCACCCCCCAGGCAAACTATTTCTAAATTAAAGTACTTTAAGTGGCTATTCTTTCTTTCTTAAAATAATGCAATAATTTCTACTTTTCCTATCTTTCAATACATGTCCCATTTCTTGTATATCTTTACCATTGTTTCAGAGTATTTAATATTATGTGTAAACAGCCATAGTCTCAAGTATAGGGTTGAATTTAGATTCTTCTAATTTGTATTTCCATCACATCACTAAGATGCTTGAGGAAAATGATTAAAATTATGTATTTAATAACACAGTAGCCTCTGATGCTTAATCCTTCTTCTATACAAGAGCTGTTATGGGTCAGTTCTCAAATGTACATTAGTAAGGAATGAGCCTGCCCTCAAAGCACATTACAATATGCCCTTTCTTAATAACTCGCTAGTAATACCACATACAGAACTGCTTAATAGTCAACTTTCCATTTGGATTTGGATTTGAAAAAGAGATAGGATTCTTAATATATCTAATGCTTTAGAAACTGTAGAATTTAATAGCCAAGAATATTTCTATTTATATATAGGCTGAGGCTGTTAACATAATGTGAGTGTAAAATAATTGAACACTACCTAAAGGTCAACCTCCTGTTAAAAACCACAGAGAGCTATTTAAAAATATCAAACACTTTATTCCACATGACGATGATGTATTTCTCTGGTGAAACTTTTGCTTCAAAGAGGTGTTTAATTCTCAAACAGGTACAGAATTCAACAAAGTTAATATTTTGTAAATGACTTGAAGAGTGGTGGTGGTGATTTACCCCAAGTTGATCATTTTAGAGCTGCTCTCAGGAACACGGTCCATCTCCTCTCACATTAGGATCATTTATAGCATCCAAATGCATTTGAGTTCTGCAGATTTCCTGGAACCCCAGAAGGGATTCATTACAGATCTTTTCCAAAGTTAATGTCTTTTTATTTGCATAAAAATACAAATTCCATCACGGCTTCCAATCAGAGGCAATATAGGAGAGCACTGTAGATGTCTAAAGACATTCATATCTGAATAGATTATGAGGATGGAGCTTCACATTCATTGTTGATATTTTGCCATTTATCACTGAATTATATACACTACAAAAGAATATACAAGCTTAGAAAAATCATCTCTCACAAAGATGCAGGAGCTTATCTAGAGAACAGATCCTGTGATGTGTTTTGTAACAAAATGCCATCAGCCTTTTCTTCAAAGTCAAGGAGAAACTTCTACACAGATTCCAAGGATGGAAAATGTTTCAAAACGTGACTTTGAAATCTATGCTCTACATAAGTACTAGAATTCCCTTTTTAGGTAACTGTATAAAGTTGGAGCCATAGCACTATGATCTTGCCATTGTCCCCTACTTGGAAGAAGACGCAAAGTGTTTAAACAGAAGAGATTCTGGATGAGCCATTCATTCTAAGGCCCCCAGAGCAGGTCTTGTTTGGATTTCCTGAACTTCAGTCACAGAACATTAACAGGGAGTAAAAAGCATTATAGTCATTTATTCACTCAGCAGTGCTTAATTAATAGGGTTCCCTGGTTTGCCTGAGATAGTCCCTGCTTATACCTATTGTTCTGGTATAATTATTAATAGTGTCCCCTCAAAAGGGTTCTTTGGACTATAATTATGTAGTAACCCTATGAACTGAAGGTGACACGTATGTCAGATCTATTTTAGGTTTCAGGTAATGAGCAAAAGTCTTCTGATCAAGTCATGAAATCCTTTCCTTACCTAAAATCACAGTTGATCACATAGGAGTATTATCCCGGTATAGCGTAGGGCAGGACCTGATGTGTCCAGGCCTTGTCAGTAAGGAGAACGTATGAGCACCAGTGCGGAAATACCACCAGGCTAATATGGGTTAAGGAGCCAAAGGAGTTGGAAGAAAACTCAGAGGGCTAGATAGTGACTACATAGGAAATTACTTATCTGGTTACTCAGAGATCAAAGGGTTTTGTCTTGTAAATACCCTAGAGATGATGAGTTAGTATTTAAGAAAAAATCACACTGTAATTATACCTATATATTATTAATATTTCATAGAGTGTATATGTTTGTTTCAATGAAATATTAGCCATTGAGTACCTAATCTGGTTCACCTATGGGGTTTAATTAGTTTACCCCAAATATCCTCCCTGCTGCTTCTTTTCCCACTGAAGTTATTAATCTCCTAAATCTTTAAATGTTAGGTCCATGTTTAAGCTCAAATCAGCAAAATAATCTCAAATGCCACAACAACAGGCCAAGTATGCAGCCCTCTAAAGGTAAAAATGACAATGAAATCTGAGGGCAAGTGAGGTCCAGAATCATGGGAACAGGGGCTAATCTCTTAGGGGGTCTAGAATTACGATTTTACCCTCAGACGCTTGAAATTAGGAGTTGCTGCACAATATAGCAGAAGACACATGGGATTTGCAATGAGAAAATTTGGACTTGGGCCATACATCCTAACTAGAGGAGCTTAATTCAATTTCTTACCTCTCAGCATCACATTCTCATATAGAAAATGCAGAAGATAATCATACTGATTTCACAGGGTTATTTTTAGGATCAAACAAGTTAAAATATAATCATGGGGTAGAAGATGCTGACAGTAAACTTAGGGCAGCTAGTACACCCTCATTTCCTTCATCTCATTGCTATGAACCCTTTCAAAGTGGCCAGACTTCAACTATATTAAACACATTTCTTTCTTCCCTTGCTCATTTATTTTCTTTATCATTACTGGCATATGAGCAAAAAGAAAAGTGGGCATGTCAGTACACACAAATTTTTTTTACCACATCCAATTCTTTTTTTGTTGAATCCAGTTAACTCTGCTCTTGGGATTATTAATAATATAATTAATGACACTTGTCTAAAAACTTCACTTCTTAGCTATTTGTTTTATTGCCATGAGGAAAGAACTGTAGTTTATTCTTATATTCTTCCAAAGAGCAAAGAGTTTTCAAATAAACCAAGCTAGGGCGGTTCTGCAGTCTAGGGAAATCGCACGTTTTTCCTGAGAAGTAGTGTGTAATTAGTGAGCGCTCTTTAGAGTTTCTGGGAGTGTGTTCATTGATTATCTGGCCAATATTTCATTTAAAATGACATCTCTATCTGCGAATAAATGGTCCTATGGTCCTTTTGTGTTCTACTCTAGCAAAATTTTTTTATTCAACACTTGAAAATATTCAGTTGTGAATGTGAATTTTTAAATACAAAATTAGAATGAGAATTGGAATTAGAATTAGAAACTCCGTTCAGTATCTGTGAAAGAGAAAATAATTCCAAGCTGCTGATCTTTAGAAGGCAAAAACAAAACTCCATTTCACAAGCATCCTTCCTACATTGTTATCTAACCAACCATTAGTACTCACTTGCCTACATTCTTACGGTGGTTGACAATCTGTGCTCTGCTACTATGATGCCAATCTCTCAGAATTAGTTCTTGATTATTTTCCTGAAAGGCTCAAGCTTTTAAAACATACTGTCTGGTTCACCCTCAGCATTTCTGTAGGAAACTGGCAACAGATGTCAATGCTAACATTTCACAAATTTTACAAAATCATTAAGGTGATGACACAATTAACATAATCAGTAGTGATTACATCATAACCAGACCATGGGAACTTCCCCGTGTTGCTTTAGGCCTCAGTAACCATTAATAAGATAAATTATCTTAAATTTAAAGTTTATAGTTATCCATTATAGTTAATCAAAGGTATCTAGAACGTAATATTAAGCTACCAGGACATAACTGACCATAAGGAGATTCTGAGATAAATTTAAAATTATAGAGTTAACAAAGACTTACACGTGCTACATACTTTGGTTTTATTCATTTATATATCAGTCATTCATTTATTCAACAAATATTTATTAAATACCTCCTCTGTGCCAAACATCATTTTAGATTATTTATATATATCAGTTAACAAAATTCCTACCTTCAAGGAGCTCACATACTACATAGAGACTGACAATGAATAATACTTATAGGTAAAGTATATAGTACCTTGGAAGTTTATAAGTGCAATGAAAATAAAAACGAAGTGGGTCGAGATTGTGGGATAGTAAGAGGGAGGAATATCTGTATATTTTACTGCATTTTTTTCCACCATAAAGCAGCTAATGTTTCATAATCACTAGTACAAAATATTTTCTTCTCTTAAATATCTGTGAGCTTTTACAGTACAAAATTGTCCATTTTTCTTGACATCCCTTAAAGGTATTCATAACTGGGATTAATAAAATATGCAGCTAAAACAAAAGCGAGAGAAACATGTCATCTTCAATCTGATGTTATCTATTTAGTTCCAAGGTGATGTCATGTCAGTTATATCACTAAAATTGTGTTCTGAAACTGTACACTAAAAACAATATCTGTAATTACACCAGGAAAAGCAGCTGCTGCCTGAGAACAGCTGTCAATCTAGTGCAGAACCAATTTATTTCAGTTGATATCATAATTATGATAGGTCCAATAACGTCCCAACATAGCTGTACGGTCATGTTTATTTTGTAGGTCACTGTTCCTTTCATTGTAGAAGTACATTTTGTTTTATGTGTCTCTAATGACTCTATTGTTACCAAAAACTGGGTATTAGCAATATCCAGATGTCAGCCACTAATGTAATAATCAAAGCAACATGCATATTCTCAATCTCTCTGCAAAACCGCATTTGCTTCTCATTTAGAATTCGAGAAACATTAATTGAATGCTACCCAATGCCAGGATTCTTACAAGATACTGTAATAAATATGATGTTGAACAAATCATGTGCCCCATCCTCCAGGATGCACTTTTGCAAAGTGCATAAATAGCTATAAAGTTTGAGGGGGTCAGTAATTTAATACACATACAAGATATTTTGAACTGTGTTCTGATTTGGCCATTGTGACTTAGCATTTTCTAGCTCTCAGAGATTATATCACACCAGCATCTTGGACCTATATTTTGATTTGCTTATTTTTCCTATTTCAAATCACACTTGCAAATTTGAAATTTCCAAAGTGAATCAGAACTGCAGGGGAGGTGTGCTCGTAGGCAGGGCAGGCAGGCAAGGCACATCTTTGAAAAGGTATCCTTGACAGTACTGAAGAGTAAGGAAAATAAAGAGGTTAGAAAAAGGAATCTGTTCGTGGTCTGGCAAGAACCAGGGCATCTATCAAAGCAGAGGCTCTTAACCTTTACTGTCAGGGACCTCTTGTCACTTAATGAGGCTTTTAAATGCATGAAATCAAATAAATAGCATTAACAAGAAAAACCAGTCAAATAGAAATATCACAGTTCTTATTGTCATACAGTAATATATGTGCTTCTTCATTAGCACATTAAATTACAAGAGGTAGCAGTGTATCTAATAACACTGATAATTTCAAAGTAGTGTTGAGCGTAAATGATATTTTGAAATATCTGCAACATGATATAAAAACATCTGTGACTTCTATTAATGACAAAGTTTCAGGTGCTGCTAATAGAGTGTTTGTGGCCATCACATATAATTGAAGGACACACTCAATTTCACAGGTTATATTTTGCTGATCATAAAACACACTGCTCACCCTCCTGCCTTCTGTCACTGGCCCATGACACAGACTTAATTCTTACCAATGCCTGGCATCATTCAGCAATTTAATTTCCCAATGCCTCACAAAAGCAACACCTTATCAACCTCATACATTTTGCACAGAAGCATAAACCTCATCATGCCCTTCAAACTTGCCTGTCACTGGGTAAGACTGGGCTCATGATAACGTGAACTTGGAAAAATAGTTCTATTTACCCAGTCTTGGGTTTGATAAATGACCACCATTACCTGTCATTTTCAAAATCAACAGAAATCCTACAGTACTAGACTTTATGGCAGCCTGCCAGGAACACACAAAATACAAGACAGAGCACCCAGACAACTCTATTAAGACATACAATCGGGCTTCCCTGGTGGCTCAGTGGTTGAGAGTCTGCCTGCAATGAAGCTTAGATGGTTTACAGTCAAGACATTATCAAGGAATCAATTGGTTAATGACTGACAGAAACAAGAAAAACAAGTTGAGGAAACTCCCCGAGTTCTGCTATTCCAGGAGTAGGCTGTCAAAGCTGGTGCCAAAAGAATCATGAAAACTGTGTCAACAAAGGTAGAACATCTATCAGGATGCAGGCAGACGGCCTGGCTTCATCAGAGCTCAAATAAAAGCAAGGCATGCTGTTTGATTCACGTGTTGGTGTGGAATCATGTGCCATTCAATTTCTGGAGCAGTTTCATCTATGACACCTACAAGATATATTTATAAAACGACAAAGCAGAGCCATTCACTTATTGAAAAGAGAAGAACCAAATATATAATGCACATTTGAGACAGCCTCAATCCACTCGGGGGTGTTAGCAACATTCAGACCCCATGAACACAGCAGCTTCAATGCCAAGTGCTTAGCTGCTATGCAGAAAATAGCAGCTAAGCACTTGGCATAGCAGTGAAAAATTGTCCCCCAACGAAAAATTGGCAGGAGTCATCTCTTTCAAGCAACTAAGGGAACAGCAATTTCCATAAAACTGAGGAAAGAAGTGGGAGAAAAGAATAGGAAAGGAGAGAAAGAGAGTTGGGCCCAAAACACTGAGGGGAAGTGCCCACAAAGAGGGGATAATGCATGGCTGTATGATGTACCCAAGGGCACGGCATCCTTGGCTGGGTGGTCCCAGATACTGCAAAGTTCCCCATACCCTATGTGTTCCTTACAAACAAAAAGCTATGGAACTTCAAACCCCACTGTGGGCTTGGAAAATGTGAACATAATCTTCCCCCATTTTTTACTAACTGTAAGTCTCCCTGATTCTGGTATCACCTCATAAGGGAGGAAACTCTGACTGAATTTTCTATTTAAAGAAAATAAATACAGCAAACATTTCCTGTTCATCCAATTTTTTTTCATCCAATTTTGATAGATATTTTTGCTAGGAATCTTTTGAAGTTCACTATACTGATGTCTGCCTTCTGAAGCTGAAAAATTTAGTCGATCATTTCAATGAAAACAAATGTTAGAAGTCACAGGAAATGTGACAAGACTTGCATACTAGAATACAGACTATGTATAGTAAAGAGACTTTGAGTAAACCTCAAATAACACCCTCAAGTTTATTATCTGATGATTTTTAATAAATAATATAAACAAAGACCTTCTGGCTCTAAAATTATACGACTGGCTCATTTTTTATTTCAAACCTGTATGCTTCCCGTGGCTCTTCATATCCATTCCCTGAGCATCTTAGAGCTGTAATAATTCCTTTCTAAACCCAGCTTCCCCTCAGACATGTGAATTTATTGTGTATCTCAAGATTTCTGAGTTGAAATTAATTTTTCATGTATGTGCAATTATGTGAATCATTAAGATTGAAAAGATACTATAAACCAAGGAAAACAGAGAGAATGATGAAGTTATGAGCTCATTAACCTTGACAGGGAGCAATGAACTCTGTCTTATCTCCTAAGATGGAATCTCACAGAGCCCCTGTACATGCTGGTTACTTAATAAACCGTGAATGGAGACAGACATGAGCGAGAGCCTCTAGCTACTGCAGTCTTTGACTCGGCAGCAGCATCCTGGTCCAGACAACATTGGGATAACTGATAGCTCCCAGGAATATCCAAGAACATCAGAGAGAGAGAGACTGGCATAACCCAGAAATACTTTGTAATGTTTTTAAATCCATCCAACCAGTAAAGAACAAACAAACAAATTTCTAAAACATAAATATGTGATATCATAAGTCAGGAAAAAAACTTGAGAAAATAGAAAATGTGAGATAATGGTTCCATTTCAGAATACTAGCAGAATCACTGCATAAAATGAATTAGAAATAAATATCAGTGGGTTTTTTTTGGGGGGGGGAAGACAGCTTGTTGTAGATCCTATTATGTTTTTCAAAATAATTATTTCTCTCCGTGTGATATGATTATATATTGCTACCCCTTAGAGGTCAGCCTTAATTCTGTATCTTATTTGGCCAATGAAATGGAAGCAATGAGATGGACCCCTACCAAAAAGAAGCTTTAAGCATCATGCCCTCTTAGGCCCCTGCCATGAGATCAGCATCCCAGATAGAGGCTGATTCTTCAGTCTGGATCCCACAAGGAAGCTGGCACAGAGCAGAGTCACAGTGATTCGGGATACACGGATAGTAGGTGCAAGAAATACAAACTCTCTTTTAAACAAACTTTTTTAATAAACTTTTTTGTAAGCCATCAAGATTTGGGGATGGTTTGTTACCGTAGCATAACTTAGCCTAATCTGACTATTACAGGACTGATAAGATTCCATAGGCCAAGAGCAGGACCAGTGAGCATATTCCAGTAAATACAAATGTACAGCAACTACTTATTACCTCTAGCCCAGAATCCCAGTACGTATAGGCGCGCCACTTTCATCTTTGAATCAAGAGATAACTTCAGGGAGACAGCACCAGACGAGTATTACAGGACACAGTGCAAAGTCAGTGGTTTCTGCATTGTTTACCCTTTCCGGAGCATAAAACTGTAACTTTTTATTTCATTAGCTTTTATAGCTTGAAGGAATTGACCACCTAGTACTTCCATTCTCCTGAAGGTAGTGCTAGGGTTGATAAACAATAGTTTTCATTTTCTGTGTTAGCAAAGATTAGGAGAAGGTGACGGGGGGAATTGTGAAAAGAGGAGGAAGGTAGTAAGAATCACAATCCACACACCTAGGCACACGAAAAGTATAACTTTATTTTCTGAAACAATTGAATTTGCCTCTATATTGAACCTATACTTTTGAGCTCCTCTATCATTGGGTCAAGCCACAGTTTTGGAATCTGATATGGGTGCGGGGAGGGGGCTTGCTACGGAAAGTAGGAGAGAAGGTCCTGTATCGTCTCATCAGTCCACACAAATTGCCGCTGAGATATTTACCTTACTGCCCTTAAAGCTCCTTGCCAATTTTGACTAGCAGATGCTCCTGTAGCACACCTGGGATAGTCTTTCATAAGGCTGACTATAAACCTCTTTGCCCAGCTAGCTCTTAACAGCAGTTTTAGCTCAAGAATCTCGCTGCCTCTCAGTTGCACTGCCTGGGAAACACCTCTTTGCTTTGATCACACTCACCTTTTCCTCAACTGGGGTTCTCTAGCATAAGGGGATATCCTGCTACCTTTGTGTCTGGGAATAAAAAAAATTTTTGTAGCCAGGAAACTTCTACCTTCTCTTGGCTTAAGTTTTTCAAAATAAATGCCGGGAAGAATCATAGTCAATTCTTGCTTTTCAACCAGCCATACTTCTACTCTGAGACAACAGGAAGAAGGCAGAGAACTTGATGGAATGGGAAAAAAAGCAAAAAGGGAAAGACAGGACGGTAAATTTTTTAATTGTTTATTTTTCCTCCCTCAAAAGAACAAAACCATTGTGGTAGGCAGAATTTCTAGAAATGACCCCTAAGATTCTAGGCCTAATTATTGGAGCCTGTGAATGGGATGAGGCACCACTTCTGTGGTTGTGTTATATTACATGGCACAGTTTACCCTAAAAAGCTTACCTTTCAAAACCACATTTAAGAACAAAATAATGTCATTTGCAGCAACACAGATGGACCTAGAGGTTGTCATACTGAGTGAAGTAAGCCAGAGAAAGATGAATACCATATGATATTGCTCAAATGTGGAATCTTAAAAAATGGTACAAATAAATTAATTTACAAAACAGTAATAGAGTCACAGATGTAGAAAACAAACTTATGGTTAGAAGGAGGGAAGGTAAGGGAGGGATAAATTGGGAGATTGGGATTGACAAATACACACTCCTATATATAAAATAACTAGTAAGGACCTACTGTATAGAACAGAAAACACTTCTCAATACTCTCTAATGGCCTATATGGGAAAAGAATCTAAAAAAGACTGGATATGTGTATATGTATAACTGATTCACTTTGCTGTACAGCAGAAACTAACACATTTTAAATCAACTATACTCCAACAAAAATTAAAAAAAAAACAATTCAAGTGGTTCTGATCTAATTACTTCAGCCTTTAAATGCGAAGAGATGTCTCTCGCTGGTGGCAAAGAGGAAGGTAGAAGGAGTCAGAAGATATTGAAAGTATGAGAAGGATTTGAAGAGCAGGTGCTACTTTAAAGATGGAGGGACCTCAAGGAGCTGAGGGTGTGCCCCTGACTGATAACCAATGAGGAAACGGGGACTTCAGACCCACAACGGCAAGTAACTGGCTGCTGTCAACAACTTGAATGAACTTGAAAGAAGATTCTTCCCTAGAACCTTTAGATAAGAGGTCAGCCCAGCCCAGATCTTGATTTTGACCTTGTAAGCAGAAAGCCCAGTGAGCCCACCTAAACTTCTGACTCATAGAACTTTGAACTAATACATTTGTGTTGCTTTAATCATCTGAGGTAATTTGTTACACAGCAATAGAAAACTAATACAACCATATTCCCTGTACTTCACTCCTACAAATAAGGGTGACAAATTCCCTAAGCAATATTAATGCTACTTCAAGGACCATTTCCCTCTTAGTCAAATTCTTTAGTTAACTAATAGTGGTTGCCTTCCTGACCGTTCTTAGAGCATTAAAATAGTGCTTAATAAACCTATACGGTGACTGTGTTTTTTTCTTTTTTAAACTTTCCATACGTGCTCACATTCATTTTATATCCTTGCTTGACCTGAAAAAAAAAAAGTTTTTAGGTTAACCATACGAAATTACTAATCCCATCCAGAACAGATTTTCTGCATCAAAGAATGTGGTTCCCCACAATAGTTAATAGAGTTAGGATTACAAAAAAAAATTAAAAATTAACTTTTACCAGTGGGTACTTCCAGGCAAGATGCACTGTGGTCTAAATTGCCCCTAGTTTTGAGAATTCAAGTTTAAAAATTAGTTATTTCCTCCATAGTTTAATTCTATAAATCAAAAATATCAAAAACTATATACAATTCAACTCCAAATATAAATAAGTTCATCTCATCTCCCTTTATATGTTCATTTCCTTTGTTTTTATTAAATGGACCTGAAAAGATAAACATTTTTCTATTTCAAAACACTTGAAAAAGTAAAAGCTTATTACTGTTGTTGTTTCTGATTTTTAGCCAACAAAAAGTAGAAAGGTCAAAATAGCTACTTCCATCCTAAGTCACCATTATACACTTAGAGTTCTTAAGCACCCCATCAGACAGGATTTTCAGCTCTCATCTCCTAAAGAGGACAAGCATTTGGAAGGAACTACCTCATTCAAGGAAGCTTGAAAAGCTCCCAAACTTGTATTCTATAACTCAGGAACGTATCAAAGCCCTATGTGCCGTAAAAATGCTTTTTGATTCTTGAAGTGTCGCTTCTATGTAATTCTGAGTCTCTCCCGTCAGTTTGTCAGCAATAAAAGCATCAGTGGTTTGCGTTCACTGAATTTTTGATCTTTAAAAAAACGTCTTCAAGACACAAAGCTCAGCCAGTACATCTCTTAATGATTTCACACCTAAGCACTAGCTAACATCCTCTGAAGGCAGTCGTAACTATCCTGGCTGGATGGCTGGACATGGATTGGTTAATATACAATACAGCATTATAGAGTAGGCGCTTGAATGTGTGATTTAGGGTGAACGAGGCAGACCCTTTTCCCTTACCAGATTACCAAAGAGTCTGAAAAATCACTGCCCCTTACCCCCTTTCCTACAAAAGTGTTCCTGGCCAAAAAATTTACAGGCTGATACTCTTTTGGGAATTGCAATTCCTGAAAGCAGGAGTAGGGAAAAGAGGATGAGTCAGGAAAGGAGGGAGAGCAAGCAATGGGGAGAGGGTTACCCAGTTAGTCTCAGTTTTCCACCAAATGCAGCTGAGTGTTCAGTCTCACGAGATGTCTTCACAAAGGAAATATGACCTACTGTTTCTCCTAACAGTTGACAGGGAGATGGAAGGGACAAGGATTTATCTGCAGACTTGTTTTCCCCATGGAACACCAAGTCCCTGACACTTCCAGGTTGCAACACACCAGCCAATCTGGCAAAGCTTAGAAAGCCAGATCCCAAGATGCCAATGGCATCACCTGCATGTATGTAGAGTCAAGTCAGGGGTCAGGTGCAAACTCAGGCACCCCTACCTTCTCACCAGCAGCTACTTGGGCTCAGCAGGTCCCATGGCATCTTGTGCCCCAATAGCAATAAGGAAGGCTCTAGGAAAGAGGTGATAGGTTCTTAGCACGATGCTTAAGAAAGGGTGGTGTCAGGTCATGCCCATGAGCAATGTGAGGACCTGAGAACAGCTGCCCCAATAGAAGGCAACAACAGCATTCAATGGGCCTTCCCTCTAATGAATATTGAAACCACCCTTTTGAGGCCTGTAAGGATGTACTTGGCTCCAGGCAGTATTCTTAGAGATTCTTCCACAATATCACAGAAAATCTTGGCTAACCAAAGCCAGGGATCTGCTTAAACTGGCCCAACACAGTGTACCCCTTGCGACATTCAGATTCACCTTCATTCCCTTCTGAGAAAACAAAAGAAAACGACCTAATTTCTCCCCTCAAGGGGGAACCACTCCTTCCAAGAGGTGGCTAATTTCAGTCACCAAAAGCGACCTAAAGATGGTTAGGAGGCTAAGGTCTAGGGAATTCCCTGGCGGTCCAGTGGTTAGGACTCCTTGCTTTCACTGCCGAGAGCACGGGTTCAATTCCTAGTGAGGAAACTGAGATCCCACAAGCCGTGCAGTGCGGTCAAAAAAAAATGGAAACTAAGTTCTAATCTCCATTAGTAAAACTGGTCATCATGTTATAACTGAAACTCATTACTTCTCTTCTCTACTTGCATTCTATAGTTCTCATGTCTTCAGCCAACACTTTAGCTGGTCTGGGTTGTTTATCTGGTGAGGTAATACAGACCTCTAACACCAAGGGGTCTGAGCTTTCAGCTGCCTTGTCCTGTCAGACCATGATTGTCCCCAACTGTCCATTTAGAATTATTACTGGGCACGGAAGCACCAAAATACATGATTACAAATATTCTTCTTCTTGTCTCTATTATATATCAGGAGGAATACACACACACACACACACACACACACACACAAGAGGTGGAAAAAGCCACTGAAAATACAAATTTATTGTTTACTGTTTTGCTTAATGCCCACCATCATCACCAACAGCAATAACAGAAACAAGAACAAAATTGCATTGCTAAAATTAAGAAACCCTAAAATATCTAACAGAGAGGCTCCATGCAATACAGAAACCAAACACAAAAATATACAAATGCTTAACCATAGGTAAATTTGTTGTAATATGTGGTATAGCCTATTTATAGAAGGAAAGATATGATTTGGGATATTCAAATTTCTATAGTAGTTTACTTATTACATTTACAAATACTGCACTGGAGCATCATTTTGACACTATCTATTGAATTCTTAATAGAGAATTAGGATGCAAGTGAAACACTGTCATGCTAATAACTTCATGTTTCTTCAAAAAAATATCTTTTGTATTTAATACAAGATATATCTTTCACTAAAACAAATTCTATAGCAAGGCAATGATTCAGCTTAGCATGCCTGAACACAGGAAATAATGACTACAGTTTTGTAGAAATCCAGAATATTTCCACATAAACCATTATGGACAGTGAGAATGTACTTTTGGGGTTTTTGGGGGGTTGTATTTCATTAAGTAGTAGAATAAAATTACAGCCTCACTAATAAACTTAAATTTCTGAAACGCTCAATAGCTCCCTTGGAAATAGTTGAACTGGGCTTTGATTCCCTGATTAGTACAGAATGTGTGAAAGGAAAGGATGCACAGCAGGTAGAAGAGAAATAAAAGCATGTCTCAGCCAACTAAAATAAATTGTTCAGAAATAGTTAAGAATCATTAGCTAGAGCCCCTAATTAGAATTCTAATCCAAAACCAAGGTCCACTTTTCTTCTTTAACACAGAGATGTGAACACTTCAATCTTTTATTCCAACAAGTTTCCATTCAACCTTTCAGTGTTTTATGTGGAACAATTTTCCAATCCACTGTGTTGTTTGTTTCCTTGTTTTACCATTTTATTTATCAACTGCAAGTTTACACAAAACATCTAGAAAATCCAAAATCACTTAAGAAAAACAATCTCAAAGGTAACCATTACTAAACACAACATACTGCAGCTTCTCCCAGATGCACACATTTTATTTGTGATGAGAGTACATGATAGGCCATTAGAGAAGAAGAAAAAAAATACCTGGAACAGCTAAAACAATTATACAGTGTAATGGTTTCATCATCGTCATTTCGCTGGCTCATATCTGCGACTATAGTGAATCTGCTGCTAATTAAATAGGGACATCATGGGAAATAAAACATCTGGACCAAAATCATGGCTGAGGTTCTCATCACAAACATTATCTATTAGACTTTCTTTTCACTTGACAAGGCTTCATGAACAGATATTCTTCTTCCTTAAAAAAAATTCTGAAACAAGGACTTCATTCCCATAAATATCTAGTTATCTGTCTCCTCCTATAATGGGATATAATAATATATATGTGTTCTCAAATTAGTTCTATTAAAATATTTTTCCTCTGATAATTTAGAAAACGAATCTCATTTCACATCTACCTCTGGGGACAACATCTGAGCTTTTTTTCATCTTTGTAATTCCTTTAGTTCTGATCACTGTAATTTTTAAGAAGGTTCTTCCCAGGTAATTTTTTGGCAGCCTGGTGACACAGATATCTTAGAGTACCCTCCTTAAAAGAATTTTGAAATCATCTTTACCCAGCACCAGCAAGATAGAACGTTGCTGAGGTCTATATTAATGTTGAAGAATAAAACATACACACAAAAAAAATGCCAAATTGTTCAGTGTAAGAAACACAAAAAAGCGCAGTTCCTTATTTTGTACTGAGAGGATTCAAGAATGGAGGAGAACTTAAGATATGTCATGGTGGGGAGGGGTGCTATAGGATTCCTACCTCTCAAGCCAATCATCCAATACAATCATGAAATGTCAAAGTCCTCAAAAAAACATGGTCTAATCCTTCCCCTCCCTCCTCCATTCATACAAAGGGCCAATTTTACAATTACCTTCAACTGCGGTCAGTTACCTTCAATCAGATTTTTCAAGGTATGTGTTTCATCTGCATTACTTCAGCTAAATGTAAGATTTTATCTATTCACCAAAAAACCATGGGATGCCTAAATCCTGGCATTGTTCTTAATGTACCATTCAACACAAGTCTGTCCTACACATTACATAAACAAAGAACCAACACATGTGAAGTTTTGTTGTTGTGTCTTCCTACTTGAAACAGAAAGAGTTCATAGGTGAATAAAGTGCCTAAACTTATGGAGTTTATATTCTACCTGAGAAGAGGACTGATTCATAAATAAAAAATTAAGTTGCAATGTGATCCAAGGAGAAAAGGAAGTTTTCTGTGTTATTTTTCAGAGATTTATGATGAACATTGAATCAATAATAATGACACACTCATTTTTATTGTTTATAATCACTAAAAAATAAGTATATAGAAGGAATGGGCAAACAGTATGTTTGTTACCCTTTGAGATGCTACCTTTGCTTTTCACCCACAGTGTTAAAGATTTTTTGTTTTATTTTGTTTTCCCTGGAAATATAAAATTCAAATACCTCATTTGGGTATACCATATACTAGATCAGACAAAATCAAATTTTCAAGATGCAAGCGGGCAAGGTACCAGTGTACAAGTGGATAAATATATAACTTAATATTGTACAGGGGAAGTGTAGTAACTCCAGCAGAACTCGAGCCTTTTCTGGGAGTAAATAATATCTACTTCAGTTTCTATCGGATTTTTTTCACACGTAATATTGACAAAACAATAAAAACTTATAAGAAATACTGAGGCATGAAAACATGACCCCAAATAAGAGGGAAAATAGTCAATAGAGGCATACCCAGAGAAAACCCAGATATTAAAATTAGCAGGCAATTTTTAAGATAAGCATTATGAATGCATTAAGTATGTTAATGTGGATAAGATAAATAACATGTGTGAACAGATGGGAAATTTTAGCAGGAAAACAGAAACTGAAAGGATGACCCAAAAGAAATTCTAGAACTGGGAAATATGATGTTAGAAATAAATAAATCATTAGATAAGCTTAAGAGAAAAAGAAAGGGTCAGTGAATTCAAATACAGGTTAATAGAAAGCATTCAAATAATAGTACAAAAATAAAGAACAGGAAAAAACTGAACAAAGCTTCTGATATTGGTAGGACACTATGAAATCATGTAATTCATATGTAACTGGAGTCACAAAATGAGAAAAAAAAGAAAAAAAAAATAGCTATCTTACACAAACTCTTTCATAAATAGAGGAGGAAACAATTTCCAATTTATTTTACAAAGCCAGCATAACTCTGATACCAAAACTTGATAAAGATATTACAAGAAAATAAAATAACAAAGCAATATTCTGATGATCAAAGGTGGGAAAGTCCTTTAAAAATATTAGCAAATCAAACCCAACAATGTGTAAAAGAAATAATAAAATGGATAATAAACAGAAAAAAAAATTAATCATGCGATCATCTTAATAGAGGCATAAAAGCATTTGAAAAATTTAACACCTGTTTGATAATTTTAAAAAACAAACATTGTCAGCAAACTAGAAATTGGCACCTCCTTAACCTGATAAAGGGCACCTAGAAATAACATCATACTCGATGCTGAAAGACTAGATGATTTTCTCCTAAGATCAGAAACAAGGCAAAAATGTTCACTCTCACTGCTTCTATTTAACACTGTACTAGATGTTCCAGCCAGTAAACAAGGCAAGAAAATGAAATAAAAACTATGAGATAGGAAAGGGAAAAGTTAAAAAATTTTTATTTCTAAATGACATGATTGTATACTTAGAAAATCCCAAGAAGACTTTTTTAAAGTTACTAGAATAATGAATTTAACATGTTCTCAAGTCAGTTGTATTTCTATAGAGTAGCAATAAACAATACAAAAATAAAATTTTTAAAACAACACAATTTACAATATTACCAGAAAATGTCAACTATCTAGGAAAAAAATCTAACAAGAGATATGAAAGACTTCTAGACAAAAAATAATTTGAAATGGATCATAAACATAAAAATAAAAGCCATAAGTTTTCTAGAAGAAAAATAAGAATATTTTTGTGACCTTGGTGAAGGCAAAGACATCATAGGCAGAATAATATAAAAACCACTAATCATAAAACTAAAAGTTTAATAATCAGACTTCATAAAAACTAGAAAATTTCACTTATCAAAAAAACTATTAACAAACAAGCAAACTACAGACAATACTATATATATTATATATATTATTTCTGTCATGTATGAGAAATAATAATAACAGTAAATTAAAAATTTCAATTATAATGGAGGTTAGTATATGACAAAAATGATATCAAAATTTATATTTTAAACCCTATGATTCAATAATTTAAAAAGACCAACAACCTAATTAAAACAGGTAAAATATTTGAACAGACACTGCAGAAAAGAAGATAAAGGAATGGTCAATAAACATATGAAAAGGCATTCAATAGCATTAGTCATCCAGAAAATGCAATTTAAGGCCACAACAAGATATCATAATCACCTGCTAGAATGGCTAAACTAGTAGACAACAGTAAATGCTGGCAAAGATATTATGAAGCCATTAGATGGGAGTATAAAATATCACGACCACTTTGGAAATACCATATGACCCAGCAATATCAATTCTAGATATTTACAGCCCCCCCAAATGTTTAAAGTATGCTCACAAAACAAACAAAAAACCTGTGAAAGAACGATGATAAATGTCTCATTCATAATAGCTTCAAACCAGAAACAACTCAAAGGTTTACAATAGAAGCACAGATTAACTGTGATATGGTCACACAATGGAATACTACTCAGCAATGAAAAGGAATGAACCATCAGTACATGCAACAACATGAATGAATCTTCAAACATCATTAGATAAAAGAAGCTGGATCAAATGAGCACATGTTAAATTATTTCATTCATATACAGTCCCAAAACAGGCAAAACTAATCTGTGGGGATTGAAATCAGACACTAGTTTTTCTGCACATTGGGGGATTGACTGCAAAGGGTTACAAAGCAGCTTTATGGGATGATGGATTGTTCTGTATCTAAATTTGAGTGGATGTTACACAGGTATAGAGAATTGTCAAAATGCATCAAACTATACCGTTAAGGTCTGTGAATTTTATTAATGTAAATGATGTCTCCATAAGAGTAAAAAAGATGAGAAATGCATAAGAAAACAGTGTTAGGAAAGACCACTGTATCTGAGAGTGTGCCAGACACAGAGCAAGAATCATCATGCAAAGTTTAACAAACGGCTGCCATATGCAAAACACTCATGAGAGGTAAAAAGTAAAGCAGTCGCTAAGATTAAAAAACTTGGCCGCTCAGCATCGGAGCCCGCGAGACACAGAAACTGGGGCAGAAGTGAAGACGGAGGTGCGGCGGACCACATCAGCCCCGCAGCTCACAGCCCATACAAGCTTTAAAAAATAATAATAAAATAAAGTTAAAAACTTAAATTATAATGGAGGTTCACAATTAGCACCATGCTATATTTATATAATCCATGAAAGAGCCTCTTCAGTTAAAACTATCACCTGTTGAGTGCCAGTTGTCTGATTCCATTAAGCGGAATCAGTCAAGAGGAGGCCAAAGTCAGGTAAGCAATTAGTCACACACCTCATGAGAAGAGACAGCCAGTCCAGGAACAGACCTGGAGTTTACTGTGTTGAGTAAAGGGTCCAGATAGATAGGCAGATTTCTCCTCACTTTGTGGGAGAGAAATCAGAGGTCTTCTAAGAAGTATGAGGCTAGGGAAGCGCCAAGAAAGGAGAGGATTGCTTATCAAAAAGCTACTACCTCGGCCTTCCATGGTGGTGCAGTGGTTGAGAGTCCGCCTCCCGATGCAGGGAACACGGGTTCGTGCCCCGGTCCGGGAAGATCCCACATGCCACATGCCGCGGAGTGGCTGGGCCCGTGAGCCATGGCCGCTGAGCCTGCGCGTCTGGAGCCTGTGCTCCGCAACGGGAGAGGCCACAACAGTGAGAGGCCCGCTACCGCAAAAAAAAAAAAAAAAAAAAAAAAAAAAAAAAAGCTACTCCCTCATAGTAAGGTGGGGTTTGCTTTGTCAGGGCCAACCTGCACACCTGATTCGACTCAACTTCCATACATCCCGAGGGGCGAGACCACCAGCTGTATCTGATAACTCCTTATCAGCTCAGACTTGCCATTTGGAATTTCAAGGCCTGTCTGGTCACTGCCTCTATTTTCCTCCTTATTTCTTGTCTCCAACAGGCTGTTTTCTCAGTGTTCTTCCTGACTCCAAACTTCCATTAGACTTTCTGGATTCTTCTGGAGTTCTTTGACTTTGCCTGTGACCTGTCTAAATCGTTGTCAGCTCCCTCACAGAAAGGGGGCCTTTCCACACAGATGTTGTGGTTCTCCTGCTCTTGACCATGCCTCTGCCTCTTGCACCTGGAAGTAGTTCGTCTGCACTAGTCTGCCCTCAGCGGGGCCTGCCTCCCTTTATACCTGAGGCTGTATATTTTCCATACATTTTTAAAAATCACAGTTTGGGGCCTTAACTGAGTTTGCCATAACCCTTTACCAGAGAAATCTACTCCTGCATTTATCATTCACCAGCATTGAAAAACTAAACATTCACAGCCTTGTGCTATCTTTATCCTTCCTTTCCCTCAATTTCTGTTTTCAAACAGAAATCTCCTTATTTACCATCTTCAGTGAGAGCCAAAATGGTACTTGTAGGGATTACAGCGGTGAGAGTCTCAGGGGAAATCTTAGCGGGTGACATGTCTTCCAGTGCTAGAGATAAGCTTCAGCAATAACAGAAGCTTCCTGAGAAGAGCCTTCACCCAGCCGGTCCTCAACCTGGACCTCAGATCAGCCTGGGACCACACCCAAGATGTCCTAACTGGAACAGGAGCAAAGGGTTATTATTCTGCAGGCTCAGTAACAGCCCTTGGCTGTGTGTATTCTACAAAATTAAGCTTGTCCCTAATAACTAGATGCCTTTCTGTACGTTCTTAAGCAGATTAAAAGGCTCCAGGTCTTTTTCAGAGCCCTTTGCGCTGGTGTGTGCAATGGCCTGGCCCCCATCAGCAATGCAGGATTCACCCTGTACCTCAGCAATGACCAGTATGATTCTCTGGCCGTCCTGTTTCACATAACGAGAACTTCTTGTTGCCAGCTTTCTTTCTTTTTTTTTTTTTTGATGTGGACCATTTATAAAGTCTTTATTGAATTTGTTACAACATTGCTTCTGTTTTGTTTTGGGGTTTATTTCTTTGGCCACGAGGCATGTGGGATCTTAGCACCCCGAACAGGGATCAAACCCACACCCCCTGCATTGGAAGACGAAGTATTAACCACTGCACCACCAGGGAAGTCCCCCAGCTTTAATTCCTGACACAGTTCATCTCCCTCCCCACTTAAAAAGGGGTACCAAGCCTTCCAATTATACCATTAAAGGAAAAATATTGAGAGAACTAAAAGAAAGCAAGAGAGAGACAAGGAATGGTTAAAAGAAGACTTCTAACACAAGTGGCCTTAAAAAGAGGATGGTAGGCCACCTTGCAAAACATACTTCTAACAGCCTATTAAGGAAGTCAGTATGAATCTAAGCCTACAAGCTCAAGTATGCAAGAGTGATAGCTCTCTTTATTTTTAAATAATTTAATGGAATTTCTCTTTCCAAGAAGAAGAACGTTAATCTTCATCAACATGGGGTCCCACACTCTCCTTCAGGTTTATAGCAAGGTTCCCAGAGGTATTCAGGGTATTCAGGCACTGAGGATGGCCCACCTGATTCTTGAGTCAGTCCGGATCTTATCCAGGATGTATCTGCTGAGGCCTCCATTTCAGGTCTCGCCCATCTTTCTATGGATCTTCACTTCATCCTGTCTAAAGGGAACATTTCCATTCCTGTGGCTTCCTCTACTAAATGTGGGACAGCTACTGGGATATGAAATAACTCTGCTGCTTCAGGCTGGATCACAGGCCTCTGAGGGAGTCTGTTTAATAGAGCCAAGAAGACATTCCCTACCTGGGACCTTGTCCTCTCCAGAACCCCGCCCCCCATAAGAAGCACACAAGACACCTCTGCCCTCTGACCCACAGCTCCTTCGGCTCTCCTCATCTGTTTTGCCATTTGCTTAAGGCAGACACTGACAGAGAGGAAGAGGAAGACAGAAAGATGAAGTTGAAGAAGAAAAGCCTGCAGCTTCCAATTCTTACTGTCAGAGTGGGCCAGACTCCAGAACATATGCTAACACAGAAATTGTCTCATTTACAAACTGCACTGCATAAGAAAGATTTAGGAAAATTCTGCTATTCAGAGTAAAATTTTATGTCTGTCAATTGGCTTTATAATTATATACCCAAGAATCACTTAAAAACAACATGAGAGGACTTCCCTGGTGGTGCAGTGGTTAAGAATTCGCCTGCCGATGCAGGGGACACGGGTTCGAGCCCTGGTCTGGGAAGATCCCACATGCTGCGGAGCAGCTAAGCCTGTGCGCCATGACTACTGAGCCTGTGCTCTAGAGCCCGCGAGCCACAGCTACTGAGCCCGTGTGCCACAACTACTGAAGCCTGTGCGCCTAGAGCCCGCGCTCCACAGCAAGAGAAGCCACCACGATGAGAAGCCCGTGCAGCACAACAAAAGAGTAGCCCCCACCCACTGCAACTAGAGAAAACCCACGCTCAGCAACAAAGACCCAACGCGGCCATAAATAAATAAATAAATAATAAAATTTTAAAAAAAAATGAGTTGGTCCAATGCTTGAAATAACAAATGAGAGATATAGGAACTCATTAAGGACACAGTTGTGGAAAGAAAACAAGAGAAAAGTGTAGAGAGAGAGAGAAGCAGGGCCCCCAAGAATCTCAACTGGGGAAAAAATGCTCCACTCCCTAGGACGGACAAATTGGCTAAAATCATGCACAGAGGATGGGTCCTCAAGTGTGGTTTCATTTTGGATCACTGAGCCCCAGGGACTTGTACGGGTTTCCTCCCCTCTGTTCTCACAGCCTTGGGTAGAAGCAAAATAAAAAGCCACAGGGATTAAACGTATCAGAAAGAGTGATTTGCTAAGTGCTATAATGCTTTTGGAAACGTAGTGAGAAGGGTGATTTGTAGTTTCACCAGAATATTTCTGGTGCTTTTCACTCACGAAAAACCATGAAAAAGAGTTAAATATAGTAACACATATATCATTCTTATCAGACTTTTAAGACATTAATATACACAAACTTGGTACAAAATTTCAGCAACATTTTCCCTGCTGAAGGCAAGAAATGGCTAGAGCTTCCCTCTGCCAACTATTTGCCACAGTGTGTGACTGTCATACAATCAGGTTTTCTAACACCTGCACACACACAGTTCCAGGTAGTCCTGATAACAGACCAGCCAAAGGCTGAGAGGCTCTTGCTTGCCACCGGTTAAATAATTACTTCTCTTTGTTCATTGATCATTTCAGAGTTTGATCCAATTACCGCATAATTTCTGCTCTCATTCAGGAAATTTACAACACCCATATAGTCTCAGACTGACAGGGGGTAGAGATACTCTGCTCTGCAAAGCCCTAACAGGTCGTTAATTCTTTTCAAGCAGACCATTTCTGATTAAAAACTTCTGAATTTCTAGTTAAATACTCAGGAAGTATCTTCAGAGAAAGACTCTGTCATGTATCCAGTGCCATTACTGGGGCTGCAGATCAGTGCCTTGTGGGTAGAGCTCCTTGGGGCTCAGTTAGAAGCCTTTTTTTATTTTCTCTACAGATGCTCAAGGCCTACGTTTGCACACAGTTCATTTGCATTTTTATGCGGATGAACCCATTTTGTATGCCAGGGAGTCATCTGTGGATTTTGCACAGGATACTTTTTAGAATGCATTTAACGTAATGAAGGCTAGATTGCTAGATATTAAAGTATAGAGGTTAGTATAAAATATTTGAAAATCCGTTCCATCTAGACATATTAAACTGAGAAATATTTTATCTTTCTCCTTGAAAACAGAAAGCTATGCAATTCGGACAGAGCATATATTTATCTAAATGAGAGAGAGAGAGAAGGAGAAAGAGAGACCCAAATACTTGATTTGTTCTTTTATAAAAGAGTAGCTGTTTGTAAAAATTCAATAAAAAAATAATGAAGTTATACTGAGGCACGGAAACAGAAATACTAAAGTTGCCAGAATTCTACAACTGCTATAGAAACCCCTTGGTGAAAGATATTTAAAATTAACCAGAAAACATCACAAGCAGCGATAACACGGAGGAAATTAGTGTGGATTCTTTCCCAAAAGGAATAGAGGGGAAAACGGGAAATATGAGCATGGCTGCCATGAGGGAGCCAGAATTTTTTTGAGTAGCATTACGGTATGAATTATAAGGAATAATTCATTCATCTAGTCAACATATATCGAGTCCCCATCCATACAAAGCACTGTCAAGTTACTATCAGAACTCAAGGATGAATAAGACACAGTCCCTGTTCTAAGCTTATGAAAAATGGACAATAACCATGAAGAATTGCCAATACTTTCCGTAGCTTGTGTTTCCTGTTTTTTAGCTCTAGTTTCCCATATGAGAAACTCCCTGAGTAGTGGTGCCTCAATGTTCAAAATAGGGTGTGGGGACCAGCAGCATCAGAATCACCTGGAAATTTGTTAGAAAAGCAGTCTCAGGCCCCACCCCAGATCTACTGAATCAAAATCTACACGTTAACAAGATTCCCAGGTGTTTTGTATGCACAGTAAAGTCTGAGCAAGCACTGGTCTAGTGCTGTTTGCCAACATCTTTAATTCTGCCAAACCTCTATTTCAAAGCAATTAATTTCCAAATTATAAATAATACCCCTTAAAAAAAAACACTGTTTCTTGCTCAAAATCCTTCAGTAGTTTCCCAACATTCTCACTTTGGTCCTCATGGCATTCCACAGTCTGACCCCTACTTACCTTTGCTCCTGACAGATGACATGTGTACACACACACAAACACCCCTCAGGAATCTGGCATCACCATCCCCAGATGCTCCTTGAATTCACTTTTACCTGGCATTTTTGTTCATTGGATCACCTTAGCTTCAAACAATGCTTCTCAATTTTAGCGGCCCATTAGAAACCCTTGGGAAGGATTTAAAAATCCTGGTACTCAGGCTTCACCCCAGATCAAGTTAATCAAAATTGCTGGAGGTGCAGCCCACAGCCCACATGTTATTATTTTTACAGCCAGAGTGATTCCAAAATACAAGCAAGGTTGTGAACCACTGGCCTAGAAAATCTTCCCTTCTCCCCATCCATGTTCTGAAATCCTACCTATTCTTCAACAGAGATCAAGTGCCCCATGAGCAGCCCCTGATCATCCCAGCCTGTTGTTGTGATCTCTTCCTTACAACTCACCGACACCTTTTCCTCAGGGCTTTTGCTTTGCAAATTGCAACATAGTAAGTACCACACAGGTGCTTACACATAGTAGATGCTTCATTTTTTAAAAATAAATAATAGGTTGTTTAAATTTGCCACTGAATACCTGGAGAAAGACTGGAGGCAAAATGTGATCTCATCTCCCAATAATGATAAACTTGCATGATACAACAGAGCACAGCAGGGAGTGGGGCACTAAAAGCACACACAGGAATACGACAATGGAGGAGGAATAAGGGAGCAACAGGAGGCAGGAGGGCTCCCTCCAGAGTCGGATCCCCCTCCTACCTAGTTCAGGTGATGGCAGTGTCACCATACAACCTCGCTGTCAAAGTCAAGAAGACACCTGTTCTTCACTCTTGTTTTCTTCATTATTTGTCTCCCTCTGCTATGTAAGGTGAAGGAGGGCAGTGAACTTTGTCTGTTTTATTCGCTGATGGAATTCCCCATTGTCTGGAGGAGCGTGTAGCACAGAAGATGTGAGATGGTTAATTTTATTTGTCAACTTGGCTGGGCCATGGGTGCCCAGATGTTTGCTGAACCATTATTCTGATTGTGTCTTTGAGAGGATTTCTGGATATTACCATCCGAATGAGTACATTGAGTAAAGACCAGTGCCCTCCTCAATGTGAATGGCCTGAATAGAATAAAAAGGTTGACTAAGGAACAACTTGCTCTATATGCCTGACTGTCTCTAAGCCGAGCACTAGCCTTCTCTTGCCTTCGGACTCTGACTTGAACTAGAACACATACCATCAGCTCTCCTGGATCTCAGGCCTTCAGGCTCAGACTGGAAATACACCATCGGCTCTGCTGGGTCTCCAGCTTGCCAACTTCAGATCTTGGGACTTCTCAGGCTCCAATATCATTTGAGCCAATTCCTTATAATAAATCTCTGTAATATGTGTAATATGTATGTGTAATATGAGCGAATGTGTATATATATATATTCATATAAATTCATTCATCCTTTGACTATGTTTCTCCGGAAAATCCTGATACACATTTTGGTACTGAGAGTGATTCTAGAAGAATAGAATGTTAAAGTTGAGTTTCCTGATTTGGTCGTAGAGTTCTGGAATTGACTCTCTGATCTGATTAAGGATGCTAATGACTTTATTTCCAGTAGTAAAGAGAGCACTGATAGTCTATGGTGTCAACTGTTTATAGAGATACAAAAACTCTGCATTGGGTACTCTTAATCCACCACTTAAAAGAAGCAAGGGGCTAGGTGACTCTGTATAATATACTTTTGGACATTTCAGGAAAACTGACAAAAAGGACGTTGATTGGTTGGTCCCAGCGCCACTGGACAAAATAGTGAAAGAAAACAAGGAGCTCAGGGATTCTAATTCCCAACTCAAGGTCTGCATAAATGACTTAAGAGCTTCTATGAGTTCCCTGAAGGAGGGTCTAATCTCCTATAGCCACAGGGCTGGAATTGCTGCTAATCAGATGCAGAACTGCATCCTGCAAGGCAGCGGTGCCCAACATTTTTGGCACCAGGGACAGGTATCATGGAAGACAATTTTTCCACAGACTGGGGGTGGGGTGGGGGGGATGCTTTCGGGACTATTCAAGCACACTACATTTATTGTTCCCTTTATTTCTATTATTTTACATTGTAATATATAATGGAATAATTATACAATTCACCATAATGCTGACAGGAGGCAGAGCTCAGGCAGTAATGCAAGCAGTGGGGAGCGGCTGAAATATGAATGATGAAGCTTCGCTTGTTCCCGATGCTCACCTCCTGCTGTGTGGCCCGGTTCATAACAGGCGACACTATACTGGTCCGTGGCCCAGGGGTTGGGGACCCCTGCTGCAAGGGGATGAATTACAATGCAAGTTGATCTCCCAGCCTTGGGAGGTGTCTACTTTTAAAGCAAGGGCATTGATTGAGAAAGAATGGGATCCTATAAGTTGGGATGGGGACATATGGAAAGACCCTGATGAAGCTGAGGACACTGAGCCCCTAAATTCTGATGAGTCTTCTTTGCCAGTGGAAGATAGTTCCTCACCCCTAGCAGAAGCAGCCTCCCCACAGCCAGTAGTAGTAGCCCTTTCCCTCACAGTGATCTCTACAGTCTTTCCATACCAGTCTGAGGGAACTAACCCTGCATTGACTGAGGAAAATGTAATGGCTTCTTCTGAGGTAGTTACCATGCACAACAGTGCTGACTCTCCTCAGGACCCACCCCCACCATGATCTTTGCCTCTAGAACTATAACTAGACTCAAGTCCCAGCAGGTCCCTAAAAGTAAGGTACAATGTGGGACCCATGAGGAGATGAGTGACACTCTAAGAGAACTACTTGAGTTTTCTAATTAATACAGACAGTAATCTAGGGAACATGTATAGGAAGAGGTTGTGGGATAATGGTGGAAGGAATATAAAATTGATCAGGCTGAATTTATTGAAATGTGTTCTGCATTTCATGTTGCAGTTTGAGGAGCTAGGAAAAGCTCTAACATTTTCTTTGGTTGGTTGGTTGGTTGGTTGGAACACAGACCAAAAGGTAGTCCACAGTGAGCAAACTAGAAATACCACACCTGCCTTGGTTTCATGTAGAGGAAGAGATTCAAACGCTTAGGGCAGATTTGTCATTTAAGACCTACCCATCCCACTTGGAGAGTCCAGAAGACATATCTTTTACCACTACTATGAAAAATACATTTGTGATTGAAGCCATGGCATCCTTGAAGAGTTCTGTGATCACTTTCCACTGTAGGCCAGACCTTACAATGGGAACTACAGTCACTAAATTGGCAAACGTAAATGCAATGGGAGTAATGAGATCCTGGGATGGTAGGAGCTAAGTGGCAGCACTCAGTCACAAAGGCAAGTGGACACAGTTACTGTAATCAACAGCAGGGTCAAAGCAGCAATCAGAATAGTATGATTTGAGCAGATCTATAGCACTGGTTGGTTGACCATGGTGTTCCTAGAAGTGAAAAAGATAGGAAGCCTACTAAAATTTTACTCAGTCTGTATAAACAGAACAATACTAGGCCAAGTGAACAGATGTCTTACCAGAATCATATAAACAGAGAGTCACTGTCCCTCAATCAATTCCCAAACTTGAGCCAATTAAGAGACCCAGAATCCCTTGAATGAAAGGGAGGCTGGTACCCTGGTATGCAATTATTGATCTAGCAAATGCTTTTTTCTCTGTACCTGTTTAATAAAGACCATCAGAAGCTGTTTGCTCCTAGCTAGCAAGGCCAGTAATATACCTTCATTGTCTGACATCAGGGGTGTATCAACTCTCCAGCCCTATGTCATAATATAGTTTGCAGGGGTCCTGATTGCCTTTTCCTTCCACATGATATCACACTGGTTCATTAAATCAAGGATATTATGCTGATTTGACCTAGTGAGCAAGAAGTAGCAACTAGTCTAGACTTATTGGTAAGACATATGTGTGCCAGAGGGTGGGAAATAAATCCAACAAAAGTTCAAGAGCCTTCTACCTCAGTGAAATTTCTAGGTGTACGGTAGTGTGGGGCATGTTGAGACATCCCTTCTAAGATGATAAGTCCTTGCATCTGGCCCCTCCTACAACCAAGAAAGAGGCATAATGCCTAGTGGACCCCTCTGGATTTCAGAGGCAGCATATTCTTCATTTGGGTGTGTTACTCTGGCCCATTCACAAGTCTCCCAAAAAGCTGCTGGTTTCGAGTGAGGCCTAGAAAAAGTGAAGGCTTTACAACATCCCATAACTTAAATATCGCATTACTTAAGTTATGCATATTATTTAAGTTATGGGATACCAAGAAGATCCATAAACAACACTTCAGGACTTTAATTCCTCTTCTGGGGTAGGGGTTAGATTGTTTTCAGTTGTCTACAGGTGGTTATACCATGTTGGGCAGAATTATGACCTTGTTAATTGTCTTTATTTGGAGATTAAGTATGATTTAAGGAGGTGCATATGGGTGTCAAGTTGACAAGGGGTGGACTTTTGGTGGTTAATTTTATGTGTTAACTTAATGGGGTCACAGGTGCCCAGATATTTGGTTCAACATTATTCTAGGTGCATCTATGAAGGTGTTTCTGGATGAGATTAACATTTGAATCAGTAGACTGAGTAAAGATTTCCCTCCCCAGTGTGAGTGGCCCTCATCTTTTGAACACCTGAATAGAACAGGAAGAGTAAGGGTGATTGACACTTTCTGCCTACTGTTTTCAAGCTGGGCATCCTCCTCTCCTGCCTTTAGGCTTGGACTGAAAGCCAGAGAGCTGAAGTATAAGTTCCAATCTAAGTCCAAGTCTCCTGCTTGCCAGCTGCAGATCTTGGGATTTCTCAGCTTCTATAATCACATTAGCCAACTCTTTGTAATAAATCTCTTTGTACATAAATATATACCCTATTGGTTCTGTTTCTCTGGGGGACACTGACTAATGCAGAAGGTGCTCAGTAAAAAATTGTTGAGTGGATGAATGAGTGAATGAGCGAATCCAGACTGTTTCTGACTTAGTTCAAGCTTCCACTGTCTCTCACATGAATAGTTTTATATTTCTTCTTGGCTTTGATAAATAAACACACACACACACACACACACACACACACACACACACACACACACACACACTCTCTCTATTTATGCTTTGAAGAATTGATCTTTTGGAACACCAGTATGACCACTGTGACCACAGTTTCTCTCCAGCTTAAAATTAAATGTTCCTCATTATCTGCCCCCACAGAATAAAGTTCAGTTTTGTAAACATATTACATAAAGCCTTGTATCACCTAACCTTGAGATGTATTCAGCCTCATCTTTAGTACTTTTCACCCTGCCCTTTTCATTGCAATATGAATTGCTTTACTGTCACTTTCTCTAACACTCAAGGGCCATGCTCATCTCTGCCCTTACATATAATGTTGTCACTGCTTAGAATGACTTCCTGCCCCTCATCCACCTGGAAAACTCCTTTTCATTGTTCAAAACAAAGTTCAGTGATGACTCCTCCAAAAGCCTTTATCTTCCAAAAGAAGGTTAACCACTATCGTGTTGATACTGACCCTGTAGATTTAGCATACTTCTACATTTTCCTTAATTCTACTTTTTTATACTTTTATTGGTTATGTGAGTTAGAATCCTTTAAGCTACAAAAACTAGAATGTCATTACTATCTTAAACCAATCACAATTCATCACCTGGGGTTGGCAAAATGAACAAAATTGGGATTCTATAAACTGAAGAGGGGAGAGTGACTATAGGATAAGTAACCAACACACTGGTCTCTATGTCTTTCTCTCCATTGAAAAGCAAAGCCCATATCATTTCATCTTCTGGCCAAAGTCCATAGAACAATGCTGACTACTGAATGTATGGAATTGAATTCTGAAGCTCACCTAGGAAAAACCCTAGTTAAAACAATTATATAAGCAGCTGGAGTAAAGGCCTTTAATTTCCCTTTGCCTCAGTTTTCCCATCTGTAAAGTAGAGGTAATACCTGTAGACAAAGAATGTTGCCTGCCATTTCAGTAAACAAAGGATATTGCAGCCACCAAGCCATCACCCACCGCAAATGCCTCTAATGGTGCACCCTGAGGAGAATTCAGGATGGAGAACAATAGGATACTGGTCATAGATAGTTAGGATGCATATCAAAAGAATGATTTCAATAAGCCCAGACTCTTGCATTTTCCCATGCATAGAAAAGCACAAAAATCATTAACTTGAGGTGTCTGTTTTTGTGATTAGTAGTAATTCTTGATGTTTGACTACATGTGTTTTTTCTTTCAGTTCCTCCCTTACCTCTTTGGAACAGCCCCTCAGAGCTTTCTAAGACCTTGTATCCCAGGTTATAGTCCTCAGTAAGTCCACCAAATAAAACATAATTCTCAGCTTTTACGTTGTGCATTTTTTTTTCAGTCGACATACCTCTTCACTCCCTAGAATTTTTTTGAAAAGCATTTAATTTAAATCTAGTTATTGTTATGATACATGAGAACACAAAGCATGAAGATACACATCAAAAAATCTAAACCACTATGTTTTTTAGCAACAAGAAGGAATTGTTATCATATGATTAATACACCAGTATTTATGGAGCACTTACTTCTGGCAGACAAACTTTACTGCTGTATTATTTTGCTAAGGCTGCCATAACTAAGCACCATAGATTGCATGACTTAAACAATAGAAACTTATTGTCTCACAGTTCTGCAAGCTAGAAGTCCAACATCAAGGTATTGACAGAGTTGGTTCCTTTTGAGATCTGTGAGGGAAGGATCTTTTTTAGGCCCCTCCACTTGATTTGTAGATAACCGTCTTCTCCCTCTGTCTCTCTTCACATAGTCTTCCCTCTGTGCATATCTCATGTCTGAATTTCCTCTTTTTACAAGGATATCAGTCATACTGGATTAGAGCCCACCCTAATGACCTCATTTTAGCTTCATTATCTCTGAAAACACTCTCTCTTCAAATACGATCACATTCTGCGATACTGTGGTGTTAAAACTTCAACATATGAATCTTGAAGGGGGCCCCAAGTCAACCCATAGCACATGCATTATCTCATTTTATCCTCACAATAAACCCCTGAGGCAAATACTATTATTATCCTCATTTCATAGAGAAGGACATAGTAAATTGATGAAGTCAAGTATGTTCTCCAAGGATACACAGGGACTGGTGGAGCAGACTCATTTTATCTCATTCATGAACTAAACATAATTTAAGGTGGCAGGATTATTATAAAGTATATATACTAATTTTGAAATATTGGCTAACAGAACCTAAAATATCAATTTTAGTTACATGTTGGAGGGAAACAGCATTATACTCAGGAAGGATAAAACTAGAGTTGGTAGTTTCCTTGGTATTCATTGAGTCCAATTCATTCATTTCACATATGTGGAAACCAAGGCCCGGATATGGAAACTTACTTACCTAAGGTCACAGCATGTTCATGGCAAGACTTAACCAGAATGCAGGTCTCTCAGGCTAGCATACTTTCTACATTGTTCCTCTGATTCATAAAGCATAAAGCAGTGCAGTGTTTAAAAATCTTCACTGGACTGAGAATGCAGACACTTGGGGGCCTGCTACCAATGAATACATTGCACTGATTAATTATATGTTGTTCATCCAGCAAATTATTTTTGAGAATCTACCAAAGAGAAAGTACATGTCATGATTAAAAGCATGGGTCTTGGGACCATACAATTCAGATCCTGATTCTGTTACTTACTAAGTGATCTTGGGAAACGGACCACATTTCCTATCATTCTGACTCCTCAACTGTACAGTGGAGATTATGATAGCTCTTGACTCACATGGTAATAATGAGAATTAAATGAGTTAATGCATGCAAAGGACTTAGTAAGGTGGCTGGCATATAGTAACAATCAGCAAATGTTAGTTCTTAGATCTTATTCTGTGCCAAAGACTGTGCTAGGCACTGGAGATACAGATGTTAAAAACAAGTACGGGGGCTTCCCTGGTGGTGTAGTGGTTAAGAATCCACCTGCCAATGCAGGGGACTCAGGTTCGAGCCCTGGTCCAGGAAGATCCCACATGCCATAGAGCAACTAAGCCCGTGCACCACAACTACTGAGCCTGCGCTCTAGAGCCCGCAAGCCACAACTACTGAGCCCGCATGCCACAACAGCTGAAGCCCACACGCCTAGAGCCCATGCTCTGCAACAAGAGAAGCCACTGCAATGAGAAGCTTGTGCACCACAACGAAGAGTAGGCCCTGCTCGCCGTAACTAGAGAAAGCCCACGCACAGCAACGAAGATCCAACACAGCCAAAAATAAACAAATAAATTTATTTAAAAAAAAAAACTGCAGGTGCAGCCAAACCAGTACATAGAAGTTGCACTAGAGATTGATAACCATAACATTATAGACATGTATAGGATGCTGTGACAGTCCTTTAGCCTGGATAAACTCTAGTATATCATATCACATGCTGCATTAATTTGGTGGGACATTAGAAAAGTATCTCTGGTTAAAATTTTGCATTTTTCAATTAATTCTTCTGAGCTGGTCAGGGAAGGCTGCCCAAAGGAGGTGTCACTGGAGCTGTGTCTATAAATGATGTAGATAAAGGAACAGAGGAGCTTTCCAGGTAGAGGCGAGGAAGAGACATCATCAAGGGCAGGCAAGCATTTTGCTAAGGCTGGATTTTAAGGACTCTTGTGGGTGGGAGATAGGGGGAAGAGTAGTAGGAGATAAGGGGGGAAGCAAACCAGACTCGGATAATGGAAGGCTGTTGGGGACATCAAGATGTTGGGGATTTAGCTTGACAAAAATGGAAAGCCTATATAGGATTTTGAATAGGAAAATAAAGTGATCACTCTGTGGTCATCCGTTAGCCTCTCTTGCCACCTTCCATTGGCCTCACTACCATACTCCCAATAAAATAACCCAGTTAGGCAAGATATTTTAGATATTAGGTATTGAAGGGATTTGTCCTTTCCAGTTCCAAAATTTCCCTTACCCTGTAACAAATCTCTGTAGATCTCAATACAAAGAAACTTCAGATTCATTTGGAGATAATGCAAGTGGAATGGTTAATGGTACATTCTATGACAATCTGCTACTGGGACAGCTTAACGTAGCAAAGAAAACCCATTTTAATAACAGACACCCAAATTGAAAATTCCTGTCCTTATTATAAAGCATGGCCTGAGCAATATACAACACTGTTACAGATCATCTTCAACAGCTCTATCCTGGTGCTTTCGCAAATGAAATGGTACCAACAAAGCTTGTACAAAACAGTAATGAGTAAGAGGATGCTACACAATTAATAAAATACTGTTTTGCAACAGGATTTGCAAAGCCAGGATTAACTTTCTGAGGTATGAGAAGTCAAGGATTAGTATGCCTTGAAACTTAAACTATCAATAGTTCTCCCATTGTATGACTGATGGCTCATCCTTACTGTTTGTGTAGCTACGTATCGTTGAATGGAGGACTTTGGTCTGAATGTGAGATGTGTTACTGTTGGGGAAAAAAATGCCAATTGCAATTATCACTAGAGTAAACTGGTAGTTTAATTCTTTGAGGGTTTTTTTAACATCTTTTTAATACATATTCTGAAACATTGATTTAGCAGCAAATTCTCTAACTCATTTCAGCACCACTTGAACAACATTGAACTTACCTGTTTTTCTTAGTGCAAGTTAATTTCAATTATATATTAGGTCATAAGTTCTCGCAATTAAAAGTACATTTAAATTGAGACTAGTTCTGCTCTCTAAATTGCCTCCTTAATTAATATTTTATGGATGATAACTAGTGTATTCAATACACAAAATTATACTCTGTAAATTTAACTTGGTGGAATATTAGAAAAGGCAACACCACCCATATTCTGAATCAAAAACCAGTAAGAGGATGAAATGAAGAATCCCAGGCAAAGCTTTAGAGAAAACTGAGTTAAATTTTAATATTATGGCAAAGACAGGGACTGACAGGTTTCCAACCCTACCAGCATTTCTCTTGGTAACTAAGACGTATCAACTATGTAAAATTTACACTCAAACAGCTAAAATGAAAAATCCTTGAGGGCAGATAAAATAGTTGTCTGTATACACACATCCCAGCACAGAGCCTGCAATGGTGCAGATGCTCAGAAACTGTGTGCCAAGTTCTTGACAACAGGATGACTGTAGAACTCAACCAATCATTTACGTTCCTCAATGTCTTTTCTTCTCAATGGAAAACAACACCTAGAGAAACCACTAGAATATTTTTTAATTGAAGTATAGTTGATTTATAATATTGTGTTAGTTTTAGCTGTACAGCAAAGTGATTGAGATATATATTATTTTTTCTTTTTCAGATTCTTTTCCATTACAAGTTATTACAAGATACTGAATATAGTTTCCTGTATTATACAGTAAAGCCTAGTGGTTTTGGAATATTTTTTAAAACAGGTATTGCTTACCTCCCTCCCCCTGGATCTCCTGATGTATTTACTCTGGATTTATCACACACCATGATAAAACTGGATTTATCACCAACCATGATAAAACCTTATAATTTCAGGACAGAAGCTCCAAATCTACTATAGTTTATGTGTTTCTCATTGATATTTTTTATCTTACTGGATTATATTGCCCCAAATGGCAGGGGCCACGTTTTTATATACATCTTTTTTTAATCACCCACAGAGGGCTATCACAGTGACTCAAACATAATAAGCAAAGCAAGGAAATGGGCAAATGAAATAAAGCAAATCACTCAAATAATCTAAGTCATCCTTCCTCCTCCCCACATACTTCAAGCTCTTCATTTTACACATAAGGAGATTGAGGCTTTGAGAAAGTAACTTAATTGTTCAGGGAGACACACAAAATTACTGGCAAAGTTTCCAAACTATGCTGTCTTCCTTGCTCTGCTATTTCTAGATGAGAAAACTGTAAAAGAAATACACTGACAGAAAAGCTTATTGATACTGAAAGTTGTAAGTAATGTACTACAAGGGAAAAGTCAAGCCATTACAAATGTAGCAAAAACATTGTAATTTGCTCAAGGCATAGAAATAGACAACTTGCTATAGCCCTGAATGCCAGGCCCCAGTTTCAATTTCTCACAGAGTTAACATTTTCTGACTGCTTATTATGCACCAGGCCCTGTGGTGCAAAATAAGCACTTTACATAGATTATTTCATTTACTTTTCAAAGCAATGCTCCAAGAAGGACATCATTATCTACAATTTTCTGGATGAAAAAACAAAGGCTCTGGATGGTGGTACGACTCACCCAAGATCACAAAGCTAAGATGTGGTAGATCAGTTGTCAAACCTAGGTGTGTCAACTCCAAAGACCATTCTCTTTCCATTATACATTTTTCCTTCTTGCCATCAAAAATCAATGAGAAATTTTCCAATGCCGTTTGAAATTTGCAGCTGAATATGAAACTTCTGTCACTGAAATGATACACTGCACTTTTCACATTAGTGTTCCTCCTATTGCTTCCTCTGCATTAGAAAGGGGAGGCCAGAAACAGCATTCCCGAAATCCCCTTCTTTACCTGATTCTGGGCTACAGTTGCCAGTGTGGAGCCCTTGGTGCAAAAGCTGGAGGGTGGGAGATGGGAGGAAGCCATTGTTGCCTGGAGGCAGCTACAGGCAGACCTATGTGGACCTACAGGCAATTTCCAGGCGGTGGAAGACACCTAAGGCCGTGGCATAGGTCCCTGGAGACTACTTGCCTCAGTGGTAAAGGCTAAGATGGTGGAAGGAGCTTCCTAGAGTCCTTGAGATTCACAGAAGCTTCCAGGGGACACCTGGAAAGCCATTATGAACTATATCATTGTTGGTGGCTTCCTGGACTGTGTCTCTCCAGCCTTTCCAACTTCTGTAAGCCTGCAATTCCCTGGATAAAAGTCTCCATACCTGAAATACATTAATGGTTTCCATTTTCCTAGCTGAACCCTGGCTAATACAAATACCTAGGTCAATTTCAAAATTCTAAATCAAAATCAGATAAAACACTAAATATACAAACTGTTGATCGAAACACTAACCTTTCCCCTCCATCCTACCTGCAATAAAGCATCAAAATTTTTGTATGTAAGACTTCTCTTTCTCTTAAGAAATTTCAGTTGCTCTTTGTGGATCCTAATATGAGTTGGCAAATCCATCTGTGGACTCTTTCTCCTTTAAATTTCTTTAGTTTAAGACAATCAACTACCTGTTTTGATATCTCAGGTTATTTTTTTTTTTCCTTGAATCGTGTCTGTACAAGAAGAGTTTGTTAAAATGTCTACTGTTATTACCATTTTATAATTTCCTCTGGCTGGTGACATAAAGACAACAATGCCACAGAATAATGGATTTTAAAATATATACATATATATTTTTATGTATCTATATATATTATTGCTAAGAGTATTCCCCAGGGAAGACATCTGTTATGCCAATATAAAACATTTTAAATGAACACAATCTGGCTGTTTTAATTCTAAAATTAAAGCTGCCAAATTTGTAATTTGATGGTGAACTGCCTCTGAATTCTTAATTATTCCTATTTTCTTCCAAGGCCACTAGATGGTGGCTGTGCTATGGAAACCCTCATAATCATGGAAACTTTCTCCATCTCTATTACAGCATTATTGGAGCATACACAGTGAAGGAAAAATCTATTTCTAAAAGAAATAAAGACATAGTAAAAAGAACTAAGGAAAAGCTAGAGAGAACAAGTTATTTGGAAACTTCTATTGCTCTCACTGACATATGCCTTCAGGATCCTGGGCTAATTTATATATCACCTCCCTACTGTAAACCAAACCCTTTTGGATGTGCAAAACTAAAAATTCACATGAAGTGACTTTTCCAGTAAAGGATAAAGCAGGGCCTCTCTCATAGGTAAAATTTGAAGTTACTAGATGCTGAAGTTGAAGGAGATAAAATTAAAATTCTATTGTGATTTCTAGAATTTGAATGTTGAATGGTTTCATTAAGCAAGACAGAAAACAAAGGAGGAAAAGCTGAGGAGAGAAAAATACTGAGCTAAATCTTTGATATGGTGCATCTAAAGGGCCAGTGGGACTCATTCAGGGTTTGGCAGGAATAATGCCAGAGAAATTGCTAAAAAAAAAAAAAATTATGCTGAATGAAAGAAGGCAGTCTCAAAAGGTTACATATTGTGTGACTCCATTGATATGATAATCTCCAAGTGACAAAACCATAGTGTAGGAGGACAAATCAATGGTTGCCAGGGGGTATGGAAATTGTGACATATGGAGGGTAGCATGAGGAAGTTTGGGGGGTGATGGAGCTGTTCTGTATCCAGATTGTAGTAGTGGTTGCATGTGTTAAAATTCATTGAACTGTACACTAGAAAAACTATTTTACTGGATGATGCTTTAAAAATAAATTATACACGTAACTTCAAAAAAAAAAAAAGCTAAACATGAAGGAATTATGAACCACATTAAGGAGTTTAAATTTTACTCTATGAATACCAGGGAGCCATTGGAAGTTTTTAAGGAGAGTACCTGATGTGACTTGAATTTTAGAAATTTCATGTTTGTGCCACTAAGGGAAATAAAATGAAGAGAAAAAAGAGAGAAGACTTCAACTTCACTGTTTCTTTAAAACCTTATTCATTTATGCATTTTTCTTTTGCCCAGCCCTTACATCTTCAGCTTACATAGGACTCTGGTGTCAGAGCTCTTTTCTTGCAGATGACTTTCCCTGCTTCTGAGAGTTTGTACAGTTGAGATTGCAATAGTTAACATGAAAAACAGCTAAGGTAGTTGAGGAAGGGTAGGAAATGATTTAATGCCTGTTTCTGTAGGGTAAATGAGCTCTGTATCTCTCAGAGACCTGTAGGAAACAAATGGCTCATTCAGAATGGCTTAACTGAAGGGATTTCAAATGAAAGGACTATTTACAGAGGCGTGGGCATGGATAAGGGAACCAACAAGAGAATAGTGAAGCAACCAGGGGCTAGCAACAGCAAGAAGGGATAAACCATGTTATTGTAGCCCACTGAAAACTGGAACCATGGAAGAAGGGCCACCTAGCAAAAGCTATGGCCACAAAGGAGTATAGCCACTGCCACTACTGCTGCCAGGCAAGGAGGGAATGAGTGCAATAGAGGCCCTCACCTCTTTCTCTTATCCTCTGAGCTCTAACCAGTGACTCTGATTGGTCAAAGAGTAAGGTGATACATACCATAGAGGTCAGCCTTCCAGAGCACAGAGCAGGGAACAAGTGGAGAATAGATCTAGATCTAAAGGAAAATAACCAACACAAGTGTATGTACTATAGGTACATGGGGAATGATGTCAGTATAAAACATAAGTCACACTGTATAGACAATTTTTCCCAGCACATTTATGTTTCGAACCATCTAGTATTAGAAGCTAAATATACAGGAAATATGGGATGATCAAACCCATAGGCACAAGAGAATTTATTCCATAAGAAGGAAATTATCTGAGATCAGTACTCTCCATAACACCAGTACTTAAGGGATGGGCACAAGGAAAGGAACCCATCATGAAGATTTGGGAAAAACAGAGATCAATGGATCCAAAGCCAAAGAAGAAAGGGGTTTTAAAGATGGAGTGAGCAATAGTAAGGTAGCCTCAGGACTGTGTAGCTTTAACATTCTTAGTTTTAGTTGTTTGAGCAATCCCAAGTTTCATGACAAGTAACAATCTGAAATCCTCGTGAGGGTACCAACATGAGTTCTCAGCTACTAAGGAGAGCACAGCACTTGGCAGGGAATAGCCACCTCTCTAAGCAGCTTCATTTTCTTCTACCTATTGTGGAGGATACATTAACTCTCATTAAGAATCCAAATCAGCAAAATTCTTTTGTTGCAATCTATTGCCAGTTGTGATGACATTATAGGCTAGAGTGACACTCAAAAATCTAGGATATGTACATTCTTGGGATATATTTCACCAAGTGTGAAGGGTTTACTACACCACAAAGGTAACAAGTATCATGAATATTACAGCTCTATCCACTGTATTTGGCAATTAGAAATCATTGGAGACTCTGATAGAGAAATTTCCTGAAATACTGGAGTGAAGGTCAATGGAAGTGGGTTGGGGAGATGAGGAGCAGAAGCCAGAATGTAGATGGTTATGAAATGAATGGGAGGTGATGAAGTCAGGCAGAGAATGTAATGTATCCTCTCAAACGGTTAGAATATGAAGAGGAGTAACTTGGCTGTCCTTTCTGGGTACAGAGGGTTTCATCAGAGTCTGATTAATGAGGAAAGAAAATGCATAGGACAGAAGCATCTTACTAGAGGCATTGCCCTCATAAACCTTGGAGACCTCAATAATTAGAGAATTGGAAAACTGAGATGTAAGGTGGAATAAAAGATGTGAGGGGCCAGTAGTGCCTGTGCTTAGATGTCATCTCCATGTGAGTTTGAACTCTGTTTTTGTTAACTATTGCATCACCAGAGACTAGTGCAACACCTGTAGAATAGGTACGTTGTTCTTTTGCTAAATGTGAGGGAGGAAAGTGGGATGATCTGAGGTAGATCCCAGGTCATTCCATGAAGCAGATCGGCTCATGGCAGAGATGGAGCTGAAGCCCAGGTAGTCACAGCTGGTTGGATTTGTCAGCTTTTATGATCCATTCACCTTGAATGAGAGCATCAGAAAGACTTAGCATAGCTGGGGTCCTCTAGACATGTTCATTTTCTTTACATTATAGTTGTGTAACTGAGCAGGACCCTACAGCCTTCCCAGGACAGACCCCTCCCCCGTAGCCTCTGCTGAAACTCCTCTCCGAAGTACCTGGATAATACTACTTCATGCATATTTCTGGAGTGTTTCAGATGTTAAAACCACCACCAAATGGAAGAAATTTACTACTTGATAATCATGAGCATGTAGCTCCCAGACCTTCTGGCACCTAAGGATTGATAATGTTAGCCACCCTGTTACCTCAACACCAACGAATCAGAGAATTGTGCACGAGCTCATCACATACCCTGTGACCTCCCCCTCCCTCACTTGGCCTTTAAAAATGCTTTGCTGAAACCCCTGGGGGAGTTCGGGGTTTGAGGGCACAAGCCACCCATTCTCCTTGCTTGGCCCTGCAATTAGTTTCTCTGCTCAAAACTCCAATGTTTCAGTATTATTTGGCCTCACTATTATTTGCATTCAGTAACAGTTGTAGTGGTAGGAAACTACTACTAAACTAGGAACCTGGGTCTTTGTCCTAGTTTTTCACTCACTGATGGCATGGCCTTGGACAATTTATTTAAATATGATTTATTTAAATCATATTTCTTGAGTATCAGCTGCAAGTCAGATATCATATGAAGCTCTGGGTTTGGGACAATGAACAAGAGCATCACTGTGGAACTTATGAAAGAGACAAATAAGTACACAACCACAATAATGTGCTTTAACAACTGAGTGGTAAACATAGCGTATCCTTTCAAATGAGGTGTCGTATTACCCCCGTGGCATCAAGGAAGGCTTCACAGAGGAGGTGATGATTAATCTGAGAAGTTAAAAAGACAAGTCAGATCTAGGCTGTCCCTTCACCTCTCTGAACTATGTTTTCTATAAGAATAAAGTAAAACAGGTTGCTAAAGGATCCCTCTGATCCCTTTTGAGTGTGACAGTGTGTGATTCAATTTTTCTATGATAGAACAGAGCTGGAAAAAACCTTGAAATACTGTCCATAAAAAAAGATAAATGCTGTGTTTAAACTGCAGGAAAAAAATGAGAAAAAGAAATAGTAGTGCTCAAAAAACAAGAGAGGGAGAGGGAGAAAGAGCAAGAGACAGAGAGAGCAAGTAAGAGCACACTTTCTAGGGCATAAAGGATTTTTGTTTATTTTTTAACATAATACACCAAAAAATAAATACAATTATCCCAATTTCTGCCCACAGTTTTCAGCATTGTGCAGCCTTTATTTAATGACACATCAAAACACATTCTCTGCCAATCCCTTTGTTGCTAAGGAACAGGCATTCAAGAGCCTAAGCTCAGAGACTCCAAGACCATCATTAAAAGGCTTTGTGCATTGCTATCAGTAAAATGCTAATTCTGTAAGCCTGACTGATACCCTCCTGTTAGCAAGTTCCAGGAATAAGAACCCAGATCCCACTAATTTGGCTACTTACCCTGTATTGGACTCAGTGTGTCTTACATCAAAATAAATAAATAAAACACTGTCAGCCAGTGACTAGGAGCATTTTATTCTGAAAAGCTGGTTCTCCCTCAGCACAGTCTATGTTCTTGTCAAACCAGGATATGAAAATGATTGACCTGCTACCTATACTCACAGTTTTCAGCCACACAAGTCGGACTATTTCTAACTATATAATTGTTCTATATCTTCTTCAGTAACCATTTGGTTTCATCGTCCTAGACTTGTGCTTGAAGAGAAAAGGGAGAGGAAACGCTTCCTAAGTTGACGTGTGCACATTGGACAGGTGCCCCTCCATAGTTAGAGAAACACCAATGGCCTCTGGGAGAGTCCCCAGCTGTGTGATTGTTAGAACCCTGAGCTCCCGACCACTCTGTTCCCTGACTCACAGCCATAGATACCAGCTCCTGTCATCATCCCTTATGACTCTGCTTGACTTGACCTTGGATCAAGGATGCTTCCCCACATTTCTGGTCACCGCAGAATTACAATGTCTTATTGTCACCACAAGAGTCACCTCTTCCAGCCACTATCTCCTCCACTGTGGTCCCATTGCTGCAACTGGGCCCGTGCTGGCTGTGCAGCTTCTCTTTGCTGGCCGCGTGAGAAAGCTCCCCCCCCCGCCCCACAGAGAGTTCTTCAGCTCTTTCCCACTTCCTGGAGGACACCATCTGCTTCTTCCTACCTTCCACTCTCAAAGCAGAAACTTCAGGGAGATGAGACTGCCTTCTCCTTCACTGGAGGGAACAGGTCCTCCTTCCACTGTTCTCAGAAACCCAGCATCTCTCTTCTCCCCCTGGGTAAGGATAATTCTCTTTATGTTCCCTGGCAGCCTCATGCTTGATCCTCATAGAGTCCTTTATAGCAGCGGCTGGGAGAATTCTTTTCACAAACCTCTACCAATAGGGAACATAACTGGCCTAGAGTTCCAACTGCTACACTTTAAAATCTACCACTGTATCTACAGCAAAGCCACGCTTCGTGGGCTGCTCCCAGTGGATGGCTGGCAACAGGTATTAAGGCAAACCCACTCCTGGGAGACACAGGACTTCCCTACCAGGCAACATTGGTTCCAGAGTTTCCTCATAGGCCTTGTCAAGCAGTCCCTTAGAGATCACATCACTGTCTGCAATGCTGCCACCCAAATTTCCTTCCCATGGTCCATCATAGCCCATCAGCTGCTTACCTCCCAGTTCCCTCCCCATTTCCTCTCACTGGTAGTTCCTCTTATATAACCCTGTAACATTGCATCCTATTTTGTAGTCTGCTCCTTAGAGGACCTGAACTAATACACTCCTTCACCAGCTGTCCTTCTTCAGATCTACAGATGCATGGCCTCCTGCTTGGGATCTATGCTGTCTCTGCTGTCTGTCATTTTCACCTGTAAATTATTTTGGGCAGCTTTGCCTTGTGATACTTGAGTGCCTTTACATGGTTACAGGGTAAAGAAGTTGGCCTCTAGCAAGTTGTCTCCTAGCATCCCGTTAACTGCAGACTCAGGGCTCGAACACAACCAGAATGCTTGTCTGTCCCAGGAGCACTCACTTCTCCAAAGATATGCCCCAAGCAGCGCAGAGCATCATGGCCCCTGTGAATAAGGCCAGCTAGAGCCCAAGAAAGCTTTAGGAGCTGGTCCTGAGTGCTGTGGATCTGAGGAGACTATACCTGTCCTAAGTCATTCCAGAAGGACTTGCCATGACCCCTCCAGTCCTCCTCTGCCACAAAATTCTAGGTTTCCTCTAAAGCTCATCCATGTTTAAGAGACCCTAAAGTGGGTTGGAGAGTGCTCAAAGAGACCACTGATCAAACAAACTCTAAGTTCTGCCTTAGAGGTGCTGAAACCCTGAGTGCCCTCCAATCAATCCAGCTCTGAACAGCACTCTTAAGCCCAACATGTTTCAGGAAGAAACTAGGTCTTATAGGTATGTTGCCAACTAGCCATGAACCAAGCCAGCTTGGAGGGTCAAAAATAATGAGGGTGGAGCACATGGGAGATACAGGAGTGGCTATAGCCATTTCTTCGATCAATATTGAGGTTCCACACAATGTGTGTGTCTGTGTGTGTCCGTGTGTGTCTGTGTTATGGCAAGAAATCTCAGTTCCAAAACAGGATTTGGACTGTGGCGGTCCACACCTCTGAGTTGGAAACTATTTCATTGCCAGTAGATGGAAGATGCATAGGTACTAAATTGCTTCTTGGGGCCTCAGAAACTGGGATTCTCTGCTTTGGGGCAGCTCATCAGTTCCATACCAGGTTCATGTAGAGGGGCCCAGAGAGAGTACAAAAAATGGAGAGGAAAAATTTATTTCCCCTCCTCCCACAGAAGAGGAAAGCAAGTGGTAGTGGACAAATTGATGCAAAACACATTGCAATAGCTAAAAACTAGAAGTGTCAAAGACATCTGGGAGAGAATGCACAAAGCTCCAAGCCTGAAAGGAAACAGAGCTGTGAGATGACACCAATAACGGCAAGACACACCTTTGACTCTGACAGGTTCTCTATCCATTCCAGAGTGAACGCACAAGAGCAGCAGGATTGCGCTGCAGAAAGAATGCCCCTGTTTGAGGAGCCAAGGCCAAATACCTCCATGGAGAAGAGAAGATTCACCCTTTGCACGGGAGCTGAGCAGATAAGGCCTTGGTGTCTGCACTGGATTAGAACTTCAGTGTAAATCTGATGACCTCATCTCCCCGAAGCCTGTGATTAACTCCATTTATAAGATACAGCTCATCAGATCAAAGTTAATCCCTTCCATACCAAGCAGGTGGTACATAGCGATGGGTGACTCTGTCAAAGGGTATGAAATTAATCAGGCTGCTATTCTTCCTAAGGGATTAGTACACTGAGCTTTCACCTTAAAGAGGGGAGATTTAAGGACACGGTTTGAAGAACTTGTAATATCCATTTATTGATAATCTTACATTCTATTTTAATTTTTTAACTTTCTTCAAAGATGTAAAATTCCTTCAAAAATTGTAAAACATCCTTGACTCGTATTTGTATTTGTCATCACACACTTCCCAACACTGTCACCAATACACATACACACACACACACCCTGTTTGTAGATTCTATGCCATTAAAATACCTCTACCAAAAGGTAGGTGTCACCACTAAGCATCTGGCCAGCATCTTGCTTAACAGAATATCTTCTGGAGTCAGATGCCTAGGTTTAAATTTTAGTTCTGTCACTTATCAGCCACAAGATCTTGGGAAAATTATTTAAGCTCCCTGTGTCTCAGTGTCCTCATCTTTAACATGGAGTGAAAGCAGTACCTGACTCACAAGGTTGTAGTGAAAATTAAATGAGTTTGTAATAAAGTACTTAGAACAGTGCCTGGAACTTGGTAAGTTTGTGTGTGTCAGCTTTAGCCTGATCCCATGGCAAGTTCAAGAGCGTGACTTGTACCCTAGCGAGTTCTTTCCAGCTTGAGGCAAATGGGCTGGTCTTCTGTATCCTTACCATCAGCTAGTTAAAAATGTAGGCATCCCCACCACCACTAAACAACAACACTACATAGGTAAACTGCCATTCAGCTTGGGGAAAAAATGTCATACTCCCCGTGCATATACATTGAAGAGAAAGAAGAACCAAGCTGAAACATTTTCTGCCCTTCAGCACAGTTCTGTTTGACAAGCTCCCCTAATTTTCTTTCACAGTTAAGTCTCAGTATGGTTAATATTAGGTCTCTGTAGCATTAGGCCTCTGCAACATTAATACTCTTTAACTATGATTCTCATGAATACCTTGTGAACTGAATGCTGAGGTGAGGGCTCTAATTTCCCAGCAGGTAAATGAGGTCATACTAATAGAAATAGCATGAAATTCACTGGCTCATGATTCTGCTTGTCCTCAACACCTCCAGCCCCTTACCCCCTCTTACCACTAAGAACTCAGGAGACTGCAGGGAGGGGCTAAGTCACAAGTGTTCACAGTAAACCTGGCCCTTTTGGGCATGGGACCTCCACTGCAACGTTCCTCAAGACACCGCCATGATGTCCCTCTGTGCTCTGCCCACGTTCTGGGGTTACACTTCAATATGGGCTTCAGTATGAGCCTTCAGCTTCTGCTGAAGCTCTAAAGTTTTAAAAGCATCTCTTTTAAGATTAAAATAGCTCTCTTAGTTTCACTCAGCCCTTATAACCCAACAGGATTCAGACAAGGGATAGGCACAATTCTGTACTCCCAACTGCCTCTCTTCTGCAATAACTAAGGTTTTCACATTGGGTGCCTAAGATAGATTATCCCAGAGGCACCTCAGTTCTCATGCTAATGGATAACCAGCTGAGTCCAGTTGTGTATCTATAAGTCCAGCCTAAGCCAGAATCTTGAACCTGCAAGAGTGAAAGTCAATGACCCACACCCTGGGCCATAAATACAATTAAGTTTATGTTTTTCCTTAAGGAAAACCAGAGTGAATTATTGTATTAGAGAAACAAAACCATTGGGGTGAGGGGGAGATGAATTGATTAAGAGAACTTGGTTCACGCAAACATGGAGCCTGAGGAGTCCCATTATCTGCCATCCGCAAGCTGGAGACCTGGAAAAGCCAGTGGTGTAATTCAAACCAAGTCCAAGGTATGTGAACCAGGGGATCAGATGGTACAAATCTCAGTCTGAGGGCAGAAAAAGATGAGGCGAGATGTTCTAGCTCAAGCAGGGAACAGAAAAAAGTGGGGAAGGAGGAAACGCCCTCCTGGCTCTGCCTTTTGTTCTGTTCAGACCTTTGGTGGATTGAATGATGGTCACCCTTCCTTGAGGAAGGCAATCTGCTTTACTGAGTCGACCAATTCAAATGCTAATTTCATCTGGAAACACCCTCACAGATACACCCAGAAATAATGTTTAATGTGAGCACCTGTCTCAAGTCAAGTTGATACATAAAATTCACCATCACAAGTATTACATTCTTAAGAATCAAAGAATACAATACTTTGTAGGAACTCTGGGCAAAGTTTTTGGGTCACAAAGCCTTTCTGGTTGCTTGTTTTGAAACCATCTTATCTTCTACACTAGAAAACAACAAGGAATACTTGAAACTTTTACTGCCCTTCAGACAACATCCAACCATTTTCATATCTTTTCTTCCTAATAAATGAGATACAAAGCGAGTTCAAAGGCAAAAATATGCCAAGAGGGATTTTGGTTTTTTACCAGTGAGAATCTTTTCAGATATAACAGCCTGGAGCCTTTCTTACTACCACCAACAGATGGAACACAATATCCACCAAAGAGCAATTATGGCCTTTGATTGTTATTTTTTATGTTACAGTTCAGCTGGAACACATTCAGAAAAATAATACACTTTTCTAGGGTAGGTTTGCATTATAATTTTGGAGAGTAAGCCAGACTTTTTTCTTCCCTTGTCTATTTCCCACTGCACTGAAAACTGAACCTCTCCCTTGTTCAATATGGACTTCACTGGGAGGATGCAACTTGGCAAAACACAGGGACACGATGCTGCAAGTAGTTTGTAAAATCGTCAGTGGTCCCACATGGGAGTTAGTACATCTACCATTCGAACTAGATTGTACTGATTCTGTTGGCAGTAATATGGGAGCATGCATGCAGTTATCACCAAAAGGCTTTTCATACTGTAACAATCAGATCCCCTGGTGCTCAAACATTGCATTCATTTTCTAACTCATTCATCATGTGAATGAAATGAGGGAATAATGGGATCTGTTCCTCATAGTTGCCCATCATTTAGTGAGGACATCATGTTTGGTTTTGTTGGATGGAAAAAGAAAGATAAGTAGGAGGCTTATCAGTCCTAACATCTGACAGTCTTAGCAACTCATGAGCCCTAATGTCACTCAAAAACCACATCACAACAGCCCTTGAGAAAATGGGAGGGTGAATCTAGCAGAGCCCACCTGGCAATTCCAGGCAGGTACACCTGCACAATCCTCCTCATTTTATCACTTTCTGGATTAACCTTTTAGCTAAATTCAAATGTCCTTAACCAAATTAGAGTAAAATTTCAACACTTGGACTTGCACGTAATTCAACACTTGCACGTAATTCAACACTTGGAATTGCACGTAATTCGACTTTCAAGAATTTATTCTGAAAAACAATCAGAGATGCACATAAGTATAAATATTCAAGGAGAGTCATTGCTGTGATATTTAAAATAGGGCAATATTGGAAATAATCTAAATTTCCAGCAAGTGTAGATTACTCAAATGAATTATAATATAGCACCCGTCATAAATAATGTTTGTGAAAAAATTTAGATATATGGAGAAATGCTCAAATATATCAGGTGAAAAATCAGACTACAGAATGTGTGTGTTGTACAGCCGATTATATAAGAAAAAATATTAGTAATTATTCTCTCTAGTCAGTACAATTATAAATAATGATTTTTCTTTTCCACATTTTCTGTATCTTTTAATATTTCAATAAACATATATAAGAAAACTAAAATAAATAACATTTTTAAGAATTCAAGAGTAATAGAATAGCTTTCTGACCTACAATTATGTTAATATTCTTTGCCATACAAGAAAATAACCAAGCAATTTTAGACCAGAAGAAATGACCAGTATGTGAGAAGTAAACAGAATCTAAAACTACAAAACCACTAAGGCGAAATAGAAAGACTAAAGAATGTTATATACCTGCTGAAACATTCCTTGCTTAGCTTTCTCCTTCAGTTAGAATATATTGCCTTTCCCCATGGCAACATAGTCACTTCTGCATATAGTTCGCCACATATGAAAGGTTCATTCATTCAACACATAGTTGGTAATGACCACTAGGTCCCTGTACTGCTCCAGACAATGGAAAGATAGGGGCAATCAAGCTAGAAACATTCCTGCTTTGGGGCATTTAAATTTTCTTTTAATTTTTGCAACCAACCCATGAGATAAGTATACTTATTCCCTGCTTACAGTTTAGAAAACTGAGGTTCAGAGAGATTATATTGCTTGTTATAGCTAGTCTGGAGAGGCAGTACTCACCCCAGTTCCTCTGATTCCCTAAGACTGAGGTTCCCCTGACAACACTAAAGGTTTTCAAACATTTTCAAACAATGGAACCAATTTTTCAAGGGATATTAAATTTGCTCTATTTCACCAATTCTGATGAATGCTTTTTCACATTTTAACTTCTCTTAAAATGAGAACGTAAAGTGTCTTACGGTTGCTGTCAGCCAGGAAGCAGTAGAGATGAAATATGGTTGTCTGCACACATGCACCCAGTCTTGCAAAATTGGTATCAGCAGCTTGCAAGAAAATCCCAGAGGTGGTAGTGGAGCATTCTTTCAAGAAATCCTGCCTTTGGCAGAGAGGATGATACTGTCTGAAAAACACAAACAGTGGAGATTCAGACTCCAGATACAAAGAAGTTTTAGGAATATCTTAAGCAATTAACATTGTCTATGTATATAAATAAGGCTGAAAGAGCTCTTTCATCAAGTATAAAATTTAAAAATCCAAGAGATAAGAAAACATCATGCCATGATCATTTCAGCAGTTATTTTTCTCTTTCTTACCGATATAATGAAGATGGTACATCTGACAACTCTTGGTGTCTTAGATTAAAGATCACGTGGTATAAACCCAACACTCTGGGCTTGATCAAAGAGGTGGAATTCTAAGTCCCACCTCCTTCATGCTGACTTTCAACCAGAATAACTCTTTAAGGGAGTTGGCACCCCTCCTCCTACTCCATAGGCAGAGATTAGCAGCATCAAGGCCACATTGCAAACTTGGAAATTGAAATCATGTTTTGGCAATCCTTGCAACTCTTCTAAGGGACATAATATTTCATGGAGCACAGATTCTTGAAACTTGAACCTGCAAATTCCATTCCAAACTAGTTCAGGTGAGAGGGGTCGGGGAGGATGTGCAAATATTAAGGCAGAGGTTTTATTTATTTATTTTTAACATCTTTATTGGAGTATAATTGCTTTACAATGGTGTGTTAGTTTCTGTTTTATAACAAAGTGAATCAGTTATACATATACATATGTTCCTATATCTCTTCCCTCCTGCGTCTCCCTCCCTCCCAAAAGCATAGGTTTTAGAATTGGACTCCCTTGGTTTCAAATCCAAGCTACCCATTTATTGGCAATATGATCTTAGATGGGTGATTTAAATTTTCTGTACCTCTGTTTCCCCATCCATAAATAATAATGGCATTAACCATATAGGGTTTTGAAGATTAAAAGAGAAAATTCATGTCAAATACCAACTCTATCATAAGCCTTCAACAAATGCTCCTTATTTTATTATGGGGGAGGGGATAAGCCTGAAATTATAGTTTTACTTCTGAGATTTTGCCTCCACTCCTCCAACAAAATATGATCTATCATCTGTTCTCATCAATGACAGATATTTATTGAGCACTTTTTCTATGGGAAGAACCCTCTGGGAGTTTGTCATCTATTAGAGGAACAAGATACAGACAGCAGAAAAAAATAACTACAATACAGGACTGTAAAGTATAAGTGGTGTGGAAAACAGTACTTTAAATCTCTAGAAGAGAGGATATTGCCTGTATCAAGGATGGGCAGAAAGCCTTCACAGAAGAAGTAGGACTTGGAAATGCAGACCAGATTTGTGGTCTGAAAAGCAAATGAGTCACTGGAGTTTTGAGTACACAAGTGACCTACTCAAGGTCATGTTTTAGTGAACATTCTTTACAGGTCAACAGGAATATAGATCAGCTCCCCTCTGGAGGAGGGGAAGGGGGAGAGATTCTATTTCCCTGAGCACTTGTCAACTGTATTTAGTAATAGGTCAGCTCAGAAGGGAAGCAATAACTTCAACAAAGAAGATTAAAAGGCCGTTAAAGGCGTAGGTGAGGTGAGAGGAAATGGTTATCCAGAGTAAGACTAATGAACTCAGACTGCAGCAAAACTAGAGATTTAGGTTAGAGTTACTGGTGGAAAGTTGAGGGTTGAACAGATTAGATTAATCTGGGCTAAGGAAGAATTTGATAAATTTAAAATACTCTGGGGGGGACCATAAGATGGCAGAGGAGTAAGACATGGAGATCACCTTCCTTCCCACAAATACATCAAAAATACATCTACATGTGGAAAAACTCCCACAGAACACCTACTGAATGCTGGCAGAAGACCTCAGACTTCCCAAAAGGCAAGAAAATCCCCACATACCACCTGGGTAGGGCAAAAGAAAAAACATAGACAAAAGAATAGGGATGGCACCTGCACTTCTGGGAGGGAGCTGTGAAGGAGGAAAGGTTTCCACACACTAGGAAGCCTCTTCACTGGCAGAGACAGGGGGTGGCGGGGTGGGGGGCGGGATGCTTCAGTGCCACAGAGGAGAGTGCAGCAACAGGAGTGCAGAGGGCAAAGCAGAGAGATTCCTGCACAGAGGATTGGTGCCAACCAGCACTCACCAACCTGAGAGGCTTGTGGGCTCACCCGCCAGGGTGGGTGGGGGCTGGGAGCTGAGGATCAGGCTTCGGAGGTCAGACCCCAAGGAGAGGACTGGGGTTGGCTGTGTGAACACAGCCTGAAGGGGGCTAGTGCACCACAGCTAGCTGGGAGGGAGTCCGGGAAAAAGTCTGGACCTTCTTAAGAGGCAAGAGTCCATTGTTTTGGGGTGCACAAAGAGAGGGGATTGCTTCCCCGTCTGCCCACATAAGGCAGAGCACCACCTAAATGAGCTCCAGAGTCGGGTGCGAGCCGTGGCTGTCAGCTCGGACACCAGAGACAGGCATGAAATGCCAACACTGCTGCTGCAGCCACCAAAACCCTGTGTGCAAGCATAGGTCACTATCCACACACACATCCCTGCCCTGGGAGCCTGCGCAGCCCACCACTACCACGGTCCTGCCACCCAGGGACAACTACCACAGGAGAACACAAGGTGTGCCTCAGGCTTTTGCAACATCACACTAGCCTCTGGCACTGTAGGCTCGCCCCGCATTCCAATTATGACTACTGTACCCCCCCTTCGCCCAGCCTGAGTAAGCAAGAGCCCCCCTAATCAGCTGCTGCTTTAAACCCCTCCTGTCTGGAGGGGGAAGAGATGTCTGAGGGTGACCTACACGCAGAGGTGGGGACAAAACGAAAGCTTAACCCTATGAGCTCTGTGAACAAAGAAAAGAAAGTGAAATTTCTATATGTAGCCTCAGGAGCAGTGGATTAAATCCCCACAATCAACTTGATGTACGCTGCATCTGTGGAATACATGAAGAGACAACGAATCATCCTAAAATTGAGGCAGTGGACTTTGGCAGCAAGTGTGGACTTGGGGTGTGCTGTCTGCAACTGATTTGTTTTTGATCTTTATGTTTATCTTAGTTTAGTTCTTAGTGATTGTTACCATTGGTGGATTTCTTTATTGGTTTGGTTGCTCTCTTCTTCTTTATTATTATTATATTTTTAAATTATTTTTTAATGATTTTTCCCCCTTTTCTTCAGAGCTGTGAGGCTGAAAGGACCTTGGTGCTCCAGCCGGGTGTCAGGTCTGAACCTCTGAGGTGGGAGAGCTGAGTTCAGGATGCTGGACGCCCAGAGACTGCTGGCCCCACGTAATATCAATCAGTGAGAGCTCTCCCAGAGATCTCCATCTCAACACTAAGATCCAGCTCAACCCAACGGCCAGCAATCTCCAGGGCTGGGCGCCCCATTCCAAACAACTAGCAAGACAGGAACACAACCCCACCCATTAGAAGAGAGGCTGCCTAAAACCATACAAAGTTCACAGACACCCCAAAACACACCACTGGACGTGGCCCTGCCAACCAGAAAGACAAGATCCAGCACCATCCACCAGAACACAGGCAGCAGGCCCCTCCACAAGGAAGCCTACAAAAGTCACTGAACCAACCTCATCCACTGGGGGCAGACACAAAAAACAACGGGAACTACGAACCTGCAGCCTGAAAAAGGAGACGCCAAACACAGTATGTTAAAATAAGAAGACAGAGAAATATGCAGCAGATGAAGGAACAAGGTAAAAACCCACCAGATCAAATAAATGAAGAGGAAATACCCAGTCTCCCTCAAAAAGACTTCAGTGTAATGGTAGTAAAGATATCCAAAATCTCAGAAATAGAAAGGAGAAAATACAAGAAACGTTTAATAAGGACCTAGAAGAACTAAAGAGCAACCAAACAATGATGAACAACACAGTAAATGAAACTAAAAATTTTCTAGAGGGAATCAATAGCAGAATAACTGAGGCAGAATAACGGAAAAGTGACCTGGAAGATAAAATAGTGGAAATAACTCCTGCAGAGCAGAATAAAGAAAAAAGAACGAATAGAAATGAGGACAGTCTCAGAGACCTCTGGGACAACCTTAAATGCACCAACATTTGAATTAACGGGGGCCCAGAAGAGGAAGAGAAAAAGAAAGGGACTGAGAAAATATTTGAAGAGATTATAGTTGAAAACTTCCCTAACATGGGAAAGGAAATAGTCAATCAAGTCCAGAAAGCACAGAGAGTCCCATACAGGATAAATCCAAGGAGAAACATGCAAAGACACATATTAATCCAACTATCAAAAATTAAATACAATGAAAAAAATACTAAAAGCAGCAAGGGAAAAGTAAGAAATAACATGCAAGGAAATCCATAAGGTTAAGAGCTCATCTTTCAGCAGAAACTCTGCAAGCCAGAAGGGAGTGGCAGGACATATTTAAAGTGATGAAAGGGAAAAACCTACAACCAAGATTACTCTATCCAGCAAGGATCTCATTCAGATTTGATGGAGAAATTGAAATCTTTACAGACAAGCAAAAGCTAAGAGAATTCAGCACCACCAAACCAGCTTTACAACAAATGCTACAGAAAATTCTCTAGGCAGGAAACATAAGAGAAGGAAAACATCTACAAAAACAAACCCAAAACAATTAAGAAAATGGTAATAGGAACATACATATCGATAATTACCTTAAATGAAAATGGATTAAATGCTCCCACCAAAAGACATAGACTGGCTGGATGGATGCAAAAACCAGACCTGTATATATGCAGTCTACAAGAGACCCACTTCAGACCTAGGGGCACATACAGACTGAAAGTGAGGGGAGGGAAAAAGATATTCCATGCAAATGGAAATCAAAAGAAAGCTGGAGTAGCAATTCTCATACCACACAAAATAGACTTTAAAATAAAGACTATTATAAGAGACAAAGAAGGACACTGCATAATGATCAAGGGATCAATCCAAGAAGAAGATATAACAATTGTAAATATTTATGCACCCAACACAGGAGTACCTCAATACATAAGGCAAATGCTAACAACCATAAAACAGGAAATCGACAGTAACACAATCACAGTTGGGGACTTTAACACTGCACTTTCACCAATGGACAGATCATCTAAACTGAATATAAATAAGGAAACACAGGGCTTCCCTGGTGGCACAGTGGTTGAGAGTCTGCCTGTCGATGCAGGGGACACGGGTTCGTGCCCCGGTCCAAGAAGATCGCACATGCTGTGGAGTGGCTGGGCCTGTGAGCCATGGCCGCTGAACCTGCACATCCGGAGCCTGTGCTCCACAATGGGAGAGGCCAAAATAGTGAGAGGCCAGCATACCACAAAAGAAAAAAGAAAATAAGGAAACACAAGCTTTAAATGACACATTAAACAAAATGGACTTAATTGATATTTATAGGACATTCCATCCAAAAACAACAGAATACACTTTCTTCTCAAGTGTTCATGGAACATCCTCCAGGATAGATATGTTGGGACACAAATAAACCTCAGTATATTTAAGAAAATTGAAATTGTATCAAGTATCTTTTCCAACCACAACGCTATGAGACTAGATATCAATTACAGGAAAAAAAACTGTTAAAAATACAAACACATGGAGGCTAAAAAATAGGCTACAAAATAACCAAGAGATCACTGAAGAAATCAAAGAAGAAATCAAAAACTACCTAGAAACAAATGACAATGAAAGCACGATGACCCAAAACCTATGGGATGCAGCAAAAGCAGTTCTAAGAGGGAAGTTTATAGCAATAAAATCCTACCTCAAGAAACAAGAAAAATCTCAAATAAACAACCTAACCTTACACCTAAAGCAATTACAGAAAGAAGAACAAAAAACCACCAAAGTTAGCAGAAGGAAAGAAATCACAAAAATCAGATCAGAAATAAATGAAAAAGAAATGAAGGAAACAATAGCAAAGCTCAATAAAACTAAAAGCTAGTTCTTTGAGAAGGTAAACAATATTGATAAACAATTAGCCAGACTCATCAAGAAAAAAAGGGAGAAGACTCAAAACAACAGAATTAGAAATGAAAAAGAAGAAGTAACAACTGACACTGCAGAAATACAAAGGATCATGAGAGATTACTACAAGCAACAATATGCCAATAAAATGGATAACCTAGAAGAAATGTACAAATTCTTAGAAAAGCACAATCTTCTGACACTGAACCAGGAAGAAATAGAAAATATAAACAGACCAATGAAACTGAAACTGACATTGATTAAAAATCTTCCAGCAAACAAAAGCCCAGGACCAGGTGGCTTCACAGGCAAATTCTATCAAACATTTAGAGAAGAGCTAACACCTATCCTTCTCAAACTCTTCCAAAATACAGCAGAGGGAGAAACAATCACAAACTCATTCTACAAGGCCACCATCACCCTGATACCAAAACCAGACAAAGATGTGGCCAGAAAAAGAAAACTACAGGCCAATATCACTGATGAGCATAGATGCAAAAGTCCTCAGCAAAATACTAGCAAACAGACTCCAACAGCACATTAAGAGGATCACACACCATGAGCAAGTGGGGTTTATCCCAGGAATGCAAGGATTCTTCAATATGCGCAAATCAATCAATGTGATAAACCATATTAACAAACCGAAGGAGAAAAACCATATGATCAGCTCAATAGATGCAGAAAAAGCTTTCAACAAAATTCAACACCAATTTATGATAAAAAGTCTCCAGAAAACAGGCATAGAGGGAACTTACCTCAACATAATAAAGGCCATAGATGACAAACCCAGAGCCAACATTGTTCTCAATGGTGAAAAACTGAAACCATTTCCACTAAGATCAGGAAGAAGACAAGGTTGCCCACACTCACCACTATTATTCAACATAGTTTTGGCCACTGCAATCAGAGAAGAAAAAGAAATAAGAAGAATCCAAAACAGTAAAGAAGAAGTAAAACTGTAACTGTGTGCCTATGACATGATATAGAGGATCCTAAAGATGCTACCAGGAAACTACTGGAGCTAATCAATAATTTGGTAAAGTAGCAGAATACAAAATTAATGCACAGAAATCTCTTACATTCCTATACACTAATGATGAAAAATCTGAAAGAGAAATTAAGGAAACACTCCCATTCACCATTGCAACAAAAAGAATAAAATACCTAGGAATAAACCTACCTAAGGAGACAAAAGACCTATATGCAGAAAACCATAAGACATTGAGGAAAGAAATTAAAGATAATACAAACAGATGGAGAGATATACCATGTTCTTGGATTGGAAGAATCAATATTGTGAAAATGACTATACTACCCAAGCAATCTACAGATTCAATGCAATCCCTATCAAACTACCAAGGGCACTTTTCCCAGAACTAGAACAAAAAATTTCACAATTTGCATGGAAACACAAAAGACCCTGAATAGCCAAAGCAATCTTGAGAAAGGAAAACGGAGCTGGAGGAATCATGCTCCCAGACTTCAGACTATACTACAAAGCTACAGTAATCAAGACAGTATGGTACTGGCTCACAAACAGAAATATAGATCAATGGAACAGGATAGAAAGCCCAGATATAAACCCTTGCACATATGGTTACCTTATCTTTGATAAAGGAGGCAAGAATATACAATGGAGAAAAGACAGCCTCTTCAATAAGTGGTGCTGGGAAAACTGGATGGCTACATGTAAAAAAAATGAAATTAGAACACTTCCTAACACCATACACAAAAATAAACTCCAAATGGATTAAAGACCTAAATTCAAGGCCAGACACTACCAAACTCTTAGAGGAAAACATAGGAAGAGCACTCTTTGACATAAATCACAGCAAGATCCTTTATGCCCCACCTCCTAGAGAAATGGAAATAAAAACAAAAATAAACAAATTGGACCTAATGAAACTTAAACGCTTTTGAACAGTAAAGGAAACCATAAACAAGTCGAAAAGACAACCCTCAGAATGGGAGAAAATAATTGCAAACATAGCAACTGACAAAGGCTTAATCTCCAAAACATACACACAGCTCATGCAGCTCAATATCTATAAAACAAACAACCCAAACCAAAAATGGGCAGAAGACATAAATAGACATTTCTCCAAAGAAGATATACAGATTGCCAACAAACACATGAAAGGATGCTCAACATCATTAATCATTAGAGAAATGAAATCAAAACTACAATGAGGTATCATCTCACACTGGTCAGAATGGCCATCATCAAAAATCTACAAACAATAAATGCTAGAGAAGGTGTAGAGGAAAGGGAACCCTGTTGCACTGTTGGTGGGAATGTAAATTGATACAGCCACTATGCAGAACAGTATGGAGGTTCCTTAAAAGGATAAAAATAGAACTACCATATCAGCCAGCAATCCCACTACTGGGCATATACCCTGAGAAAACCATAATTCAAAAAGAGTCATGTACCACAATGTTCATTGCAGCTCTATTTACAATAGCCAGGACATGGACGCAACCTAAGTGTCCATCAACAGATGAATGGATAAAGAAGATGTGGCACATATATACAACAAAATATTACTCAGCCATAAAAAGAAATGAAACTGAGTTATTTATAGTGAGGTGGATGGACCTAGAGTTTGTTATACACAGTGCAGTAAATCAGAAAGAGAAAAACAAATAACATATGCTAACACATAAATACAGAATCTAAAAAAAATGGTTGTGATGAACTAGGGGCGGGACAGGAATAAAGACGCAGATGTAGAGAATGGACTTGAGTACACGGGGACAGGAAGAGGTAAGCTGGGCTGAAGTGAGAGGGTAGCACTGACATATATCCACTACCATATGTAAAATAGATCGCTAGTGGGAAGCAGCTGCATAGCACAGGGAGATCAGCCTGGTGCTTTGTGATTACCTAGAGAGGTGGGATAGGGAAGGTGGGAGGGAGGCTCAAGAGGGAGGGGATATGGGGATATATGTATACATATAGATGATTCACTTTGTTATACAGCAGAAACTAACAAAACATTGTAAAGCAATTATACTCCAATAAAGATGTTAAAAAAATACTCTATTTCAAGTTAGGTCAATGACTCTATGATAAGCACAAGAGTAATTAATTTGTGACTTCTGGATAAAAGGAGAAATTGAAAAGCTGAATTAAATAAAATGTACCACTAATAGTGAGATTCAAAAGCGCCACCACAGCCATTGGCTCCATGGTTACCAAAGACCCTGGACAATGAAATCTCATAATAAAGGGTGCATTCATCACAGAGTGGGAGAGAAAGGATTCCAGGAACCTGCCTTGATTTTTATTACCACTATCATAAAACTGTTAAAGGATTATTAATATTGACGTTTGCTCAGGGATTTCACATCACCATTTCATGCAAGTGGCATAAAATCTGCCTTCTGTGAAGCCCACCAAGCCTTTTACATAACCCTAAATTCATGGCAAGAGTTCAACCAGTAATTGTGATTTCAGATACAGTTTGTATTAGTCGCTCTCCCAACGTCTAATCACAGCCATTCATGGGAAACAATAAGAGACAGGCAAGTGTTTTCAGCCAACCGTTCCCTGAGACTATCTACTTGGGTATTCAATTCCACAGATCAAATAGGTTATTACAAACATACACACAGGGCTTGATTGAGCCCATTAAACTACTAAAATTATACAGCCGAGGCTTCCAAAACATGTTTGTTTAAACACTTTGTTGGAGATAGAAAAATTAGGTCAGACACAGATGGGAATTATTTCGGTTTACTTTTAAACGTTCTGAAGATCATCACTGACTCTCTTGGCTGCCTCCCCACCCCTTCTGCATATTTCTAGCTCAGGACACATCTGTTGTCATTTTCCTCATATTAACATTTCTACATTTGGGGTCAGCGCTTCTCCCAACAGGAACACAAGCAAAATAGCATTTCTGGGGAAGGTGGCTAAACAGCTAATGAGAAAGATTTCATTTGGTCAGCTCCTACCTGAACCTGAAACCAGCTACCTAAACTAAGGCAGAACAGCCATAGAGGGCAGAGTGATACCTACAGCCCCGACCTCCAGGGGATGGGTTAAAAGGGAGACGGTTTCACAGTTCATGGGAAAAATTCCAAGACCCCAGAAAACAGGCGTCAGGGATAATACAGCACATTTACCCACAGTGAAGTTCCACCAACTCAGAGAGTATATTCAGAGGCAGACAGGGACCTGAGGATGACTGGCCTCCATCAGAAAGAGAGGACTTCATTACTAAATACTGACCAGTTATGAACCAGAGCCGGAAGGTCACATGAAACAAAGAGGTCTTTCTAGAAATCAAGATCATAGGACCACCTTTCAGGAATGATATCCATTGCCTTCAGGGGCTACACAGTTCACATAAATAAATGGAAAAGCCCCCAAATGGTTCTCAGCTTTTGCTGCACATTGGAATCACCTGATGAGCTTTAAATAATCCTAATGCCTGGATCCAACTCTGAAAGATTATTATGTGGTTGGTCTGAGATGCAGCCTGGATATACAGATATTTAAAGTACCCTAGATTATTCTGATGGGCAGCCAAGGCTAAGAGCCATGGACGTAGGACAATATAATAGGGAATACTGGGCATGTAACTCAGGGATACAAGTCATGCTTAAAAGTATTCAAATCCTTTTGTTTTTTAAACACCATGCAGGCCAAACAAACACCTCCACTGTCTGGAGCCCAGAGTTTACAAAGGGATCAAGCAAAACCCAACATAAATCAGTTCTTCTCTAGCAGATGATGATGATAAAATAAAACCATATTTTCCAGTAAATTAAAGGTATGATGATGAAGATGTTGTATTACCAATTACTGAGCACAACTGTACCATGCAGCATCTCCTTTCACCTTTTAATACTTAAAATATCACCCCAAGAACCATGCCTATCACATAGGACGTGATCAATAAATATTTATGGATACATATTTTCCCATTTTACAGATGAGAAAAGAAAGACTCAAAGAGGTTAAATATTGTATCCAAAGTAACAGTTAGTAGTAAAGGATCCAATATTTCAACCCAAGTCTGTCTGAATCTTTCCACGTGGCTATGCTGCCTTAATCTTTGAGAAGCCTGAATTATCCAAAATCATAGGGTGAAATGTAGTTTTCAAGATGCGGTAGGGGATTTGTCCTAGATACAAGTTGTATCTGAGATACATAGCAATGGATCTCACTTTGCAGAAACAAGACCTTGTTTACTAATTTGAAAAAGCACAATGAGTTCTATGCCCAAATTACTATTTGAGTCATTTCAACAATTTTAAAGTATTTATATATGACCAAGACGTGGAAGCAACCTAAGTGTCCATCAACAGATGAATGGATAAAGATATGACATATATACACAATGGAATATTATTCAGCTATAAAAAAAGAACAAAATAATGCCATTTGCAGAAATATGGATGGACCTAGAGATTATCATACTAAGTGAAGTAAGTCAAAGAAAGACAAATATCATATGATATCACTTATATGTAGAACCTAAAATATGATACAAATGAACTTAATTACAAAACAGAAATAGACTCACAGACATAGATAGCAAACTTATGGTTACCAAAGGGAAAAGGAGGGAAGGAGGGATAAATTAGAAGTTTGGGATTAAAATATATACACTATACTATATATAAAATAGATAACCAACAAGGATCTACTGTATATCTCAGGGAACTATACTCAATACCTTATAATAACCTATAATGGAAAAGAATCTTAAAAAGAACAGATATATATGTATATATGTATAACCGAATCACTTTGTTATACACCTAAAACTAATATAACATTGTAAATGAACTAGATTTCAATAAAAACTCAAAAAATTACATATATATTAATATATACATGATATTCAAACAAATTCCAAGAATTAACCAATTCAAAGTAAGTAAGTATTCCTGCCCTGCCCCTAGGTTCTTCAGAACTTTTTTTTTTTTTGGATTCCATATATATGTGTTAGCATATGGTATTTGTTTTTCTCTTTCTGACTTACTTCACTCTGTATGACAGACTCTAGGTCCATCCGCCTCACTGCAAATAATTTTGTTTCTTTTTATGGCTGAGTAATATTCCATTATATGTATGTGCCACACCTTCTCTATCCATTCATCTGTTGATGGACACTTAGGTTGCTTCCATGTCCTGGCTATTGTAAATAGACTGCAATGAATATTGTGGTACATGACTCTTTTTGAATTATGGTTTTCTCAGAGTATATGCCCAGTAGTGGGATTGGCCTGGACATACATACACTACCAAATGTAAAATACATAGCTAGTGGGAAGCAGCCACATAGCACAGGGAGATCAGCTCGGTGCTTTGTGACCACCTAGAGGGGTGGGATAGGGAGGGTGGGAGGGAGATGCAAGAGAGAGGAGATATGGGGATAATGTGTATGTATAACTGATTCACTTTGTTATAAAGCAGAAACTAACACACCATTGTAAAGCAATTACACTCCAATAAAGATGTTAATAAATAAATAAATAAGTAGAACATCTACTATATAAGATAAAGTAGCATATCAGGTTTAAAATACCAACAAACTCCTAGTAACATAAGTAACTCAATAAAAGAGATGCATAAATGTTTAAAAGATTAGCCATAATGAATAGGAAGAAAAAAGAAAAAGAGAGAACAGTCAATGTATGTCAGCTCCCAAGTCATATACAAAAAACTGGAAAGGAAAAGGATAACATACCCAGCCAGCAGCAGAAACACAAGCTGAATAGGTGGCCTTGAACAGCTGGCTAAGGACCTTGAACTTTATTCAGTACATGCCGTTTTAACTGCCCAAAATCCCTCCCGCTTTTTACTAGTTGGGGAAATGTCTATTCAGATCTATCTTTAAAATGTCTATTCACTTCTTCTGCCCATTTTTAATCAAAAATTTTGTTGTAATTGAGTTGCATTCATATATATTATATATTTTGGATATTAAATCAAATTTCCAACATAGCGTTTTCAAATATTTCCTCCCATTCCCTAGCTTGCCTTTTCATTTTGCTGATTATTCATTTTGCTGTGCAGAAGCTTTTTAGTTTGATATAGTCCCCTTACTGATTCTTGCTTTTGATGCTTGACTTGTGGTGTCATATCCAAAAACTGTTGCTGAGACCCATGTCGAGGACCTCTTTCTGTTTTCTTCTAGAACTTTGAACGTTTCAGATCTTATATTTAACTCTTTAATCCATTTCAAGATAATTTTTGTGAGTGATAATATTGTGATAAGATATGGGTCCAATTTGTTTTTTCTGCATGTGGTTATCCAGCTTTCCCAAAACCATTTATTGAAGAGAATATCCTTCCCCTACTGAGTACTGTTAGTGAAATATGAGTTGACTGCATATGTCGGGACTTATTTCTGGGGTCTCAGTTCTCTTCCATTGGTCTACGTGTCTATTTTCATGTCAGTAACATACTGTTTTAATTACTATAGCTTTGTAGTATAGTGTGAAATCAGGAATTGTGCCACCTTGGGAGAGAGGCAGCACTAGTAAATTTCCTCTTGCCCTCTTCAGTGAATCCGAACTCATTTTTTATTGCTGTTGCTTTTCCCAACAGAGTGCTAGAATCTCTCCTCAGGAAATCTGGACTCCTACAAAGGCTCTCTCATCCATGGGTAGCTGCCCAAGTCAGCACTCTACAGATGCTCCCTGACTGAGGCTGAGAGGAGCTGGAGCTGGTTCTTAGGTCATACCCAGGTGTGTCTGCCCAATGCCTGATGCACAGATAGGCAAGACTTCCTGGGTCCCTTGGCAAATGGTGCTGGGTCCCAAAACTCCCACAGAGTCACATTTTGTTCATAGGTGGATGCCAAACCATAATTGTAAAAAGAGGAGACAGAAAGGAGGGATGTCTTATGCCATGATGATACTGACCTCACTCTTGAAAGTACTGTTTTTCTACAGCTATCTGAAATTATTAGCTAATGTTTACTCTAGAGCCAAAAGTAAACAGTTACTGATCTATAAAAAGGTTTTTCTTTTTTAAAAAAAAAAACTCATACAGAAACATCATCTTGAATGTTTCAGACGAATTCAGTAGTATAGCGCTGCGCAATAAATGTATAATGATGTTCAAGAGGACTCTGAAGGCTTGAGAAGATACCTAACTCTGAGCCTCGAGATTACAAATTTAGACTCCACCCAGAAAAGTTAATCTCAATCACTTCACTCTACCCCACCACCCCACCCAATCCCTAAGAAAAAAAAAGAGAAGATCTGTCTGCAAGAATTTATTTTGCCTTGAAGAGCAACATTTTTAAACTAATAGCCAGGATAAGGCTCACAGACAAAATACTTGACCTGTGAAATATCTCTTGCTTACTTTTAATGACTATCCTCAACTCAGGAGTTTGTCATAATCACTCCTTCTTATTGATGTGATGGTAAATTAATCTTTGTACTCTGTAGGGAAAAAATGAATGCACCTGAATACATGCTTACGGTTATGTTCTGAAAATCAATTTTTCTTGATGAAAGACAGTAGATCATTCTTTGAGAATTATATATTCTCCAGTGTGAAATTTTACTTAAGATAGAAGATATTTTTAAAAGCTATCTTGATAGACTTAAAAGAAACAATGTACAATAAAGCTTGGTCCATGTCCATTTTAGACACTCTTCACTTTGTATAAAGATCACTAAGGCTTCACTGTTATAGATGGATAGATAAGTAGTTGAGGGTGGGTGTGGGGTGAAAGGAGAGTAGGAGAGAGGATGAGAGAGTGAATAGACAGAGATATAATTGAAATAATAATGAACTGGTATTATTTTAGCAGTTGAGAATAACCTGATGAAATCTTTCCTTTAACAAGCCAGTCTCCAACTCTGAATGATATTTGAGGAATTATAATCCCTGTGCTGGTCACCCTTGTAAGATGGCAAATGCTTCCTCCACCAACTCCTAAGTACTGTTGGGGGGGAAAAAAACCCATGAGATCTCAAAACACAATCTCTGGGTTCCTATCTTGGCTCTTATGACCTCTCATTCATTGTTTCACTTCCTGTTCTTCAGTTTCCTTAAATGTAAACTCATAATACTAATAATATTATAATAATAGTAGTACCTGATCATAGAGTCGCAAAGTGTTTAACTCAGTATTTCATCCATGCTACGTATATTGCGTTACAGACTAAAGAAGCTACTAAATAATACTGATGAGGTGTTAGAGAGCTAATGAAAGTAACTCCTACTTATTAAGTCTTTCTAAGTTTAGACACAGTCCTAAAAGCTTGAAATATATTGATTTTTTGAATCCTCCTAACAGTCTTACGATAAAGGTACTATTATTTTTCCCATTGTTATAGAGAAGGAACTGAGACTTTAAAAGTCAGTGAGAATAATGTGCCTAATTTACAAATTAAACTTTATCATTGGTATGTCTGTATGTAGAGGAGAAAAACATAGTATATATAGGGTTAGGTACTATCAGATGTTTCAGGCATCCACTGGGGGTCTTGGAACGTATCCCTGTGGATAAGTGGGGACTACCGTAGTCACAGTTCCATCTTGATATTTATAACTTATGGACTAAAATATAATAATATTGGAAAGGTGGGGCATGTAAAATGTTATTATATAAGAGTATACATGACCATCAAAAAAAATCAGTGAGAATTGCTTACAGTCAGACAACAGCAGAACTGGAAGTCAAAGACAGAACTATTTTTATCAGAAACAGAGATTTAACACTTTGCATGTGCATGAGCCTGATTCCCAAGGAAATATAAATGAGGATTTCTTCCGAAATTTTTTCTTAGATTTGTCTTCTTGGTTCTCCTGATCTTTTCTTTAAAGTAAACTCATGTTTTGCTACCCTGTGCCAAATATTAACCAGTTTCTATGCACCTAAAAATATTCCTTCTAAGTGTTTGAATTAATAAGAGGTGGTAAACCAGTGATTGATCATAGCCATGTATTTTTTCAATGCTAAAAACATTTCTAATATTTGAGATTAATGGAATGTCAGTTCACTTATTAAAAATATCAATTCATGTAGTTACACTTATTGATCTTAAACTTAAAACCAATTTTACTTAATTTTGTTGTAGAATGTAATTAGATTTCAAATAGGCATAATGATTAAACAAGGGATTATTAAAACATGAGTTATAACCTGTAACTAGAATCAGATGCAAGTCATCTTTTATCTAGCTATTTTTCCTTATTTAAGCTCTTCAGAAGCATTCTATCATTCTTCCTCCCAAATAGACCAATTTCGATTCTAAGACTTCGGGCATAGTTTAAAAAACTGAAACTACCATAAAGTTGTGGGGACTACTATTTTGCAGATTTCAAGCTTTATGTGTCAGTCTTCTCTTTGTAACAACATAGTCTACTACTATTTATTGAGTATTTATTAAGTGCCAGACACTGGTATATATATAATCTCACTTACCTAACCGAACAAATCCATTTAACTACAGACTGAGAAACTGAGGCTTAAAAGTATAAGTGCCCAAGGCCACCTATGGTGTTCATCCACCCACCTAAAAACCATCCAAACATGTAAAAAGAGAATCATCTGTCTTTATATTCAGGGAAATGTTATAAAAGATTAGAAAAATGACAGTAGTTTGCATCATGTTCTAGACTAGTGGTTCAGAAACTTTAGTACACATGAAAACACTATGCAAATCTTGTTTAAAATGAAGATTCCTAGATACTGCCACTACCACCCCAAGATTCTAATCTAGTTCTGGGTAAGACCAGAGGATCTGAATTTATAAAAAGTACCTCAAGTGATTCTGATACAAGTAATTTTCAGATTCCACTTCAAAAACTAGCATTCTAGATTCCCCAAAAAAATGTCAGTCACAGAGTCAGAAGTACAGAGATTCACATTTTGATATACTTCGTCAGTTCCAAATACATGGTAATGATTAATAAAATATAATGATTCTAAAATAACTAAGCTTGAAAACAATATAAATACCTCAACAGAAATTGAATCTCTGCAGAGCAAAGCAGTGAGTGTGAAATGAAGCCCAGGACTCACTAGCTCCCAATCCAGAGGCAGGCATTAGTGACTGGGAGTTAAACTACTATAAAGAATGAAAACTGTTGTACCAGGCAAAATGGTATCTGATGCAGAAATCATTAATAGAAGCACAAATGGACAGTATGAATATTAATAGGAAAAACGCACTGACTATATAACAATCATAAATGTATATGTACGTAACAGCCCAACCTCAAAATATGCAAAGAAAAATCTGACAGAATTATGTGTAGAAATAGAAAGATCCACTATTGTGGGTGGGAGATTTTTAACATATCTCTAGCAGAAACCAATGAGTCAAATAGAAAAAAGGGTATAAGTCTAAAGATTTGACCACAAAATTAACAAGTTTATCAAATAGATATAACACCTCACAGAGAATAAAAAGAAATTATGCATTCATTTCACATATGGAAAATCGAGAAAGTTTATAAAAATTGACCATGTAATAAACTACATTGGCAGACTCAACAAAATTTCTATCAGTAGTATGCTTATTTTCTGACGATATCTAATTTAATATTTGAAAGTGAAAATAAGATAATACAAGCATATGTTTATAAACCTTAAAAGGCATTAAATATAAACTGTATTAAAGAGGAAATAGCAATAAAATTGTAAAACACTTAGAAGTGAATAATAATGAAAGTGCTGTATATAAGTAATGGCATATAATTAAAGGAAATTGTATAGCTTTAAATACATTTATATACAAAGAAAAGATTAGAGAAATAAGCTAAGTTTTAAATTAAGGAGCTATAAAGAGAATAACAGACTAAATCCAAAATAAACCCCAAAATAAAAAAACCGAAAGAAAATTGGAGATTAACAGAAATTAATGAAATAGAAAAGACAACAACAAAGAGCAGCAGGTCAAAATGTGATACTGTGTAAAAAGAGCCTAACAAAAATAGATCTAAAAAGAAAGAGAGGGAGGGAGGATGGAAGGTAGAAAATTAGAGAGAGAAAGCACAAGTGAAAATATTGGGAATGAGAAGAAGATCTTAATTACAAATACAGTTTAGAATTGAAAATCACAAGTGAAATCAATGAAAGAATTTATGCCAATAAATTTGAAAATGTATATGAAGCAGATCTTTTTCTTAAAAATTTACTCAAGAGAAATTAGAAATCCAAAATATATCAATAACTATTAAGGAATTTGAATGGGCAATTAAAAGAGATGGAAAGATGGATGGTCTTATAAGTTCTCCAAACCTTAAAGAAACAGCTATTTATTATGTGCAACTTTTCAGATAATAGACTAAGAAGGAAGACTAATTCAACATGCTTCATGAAAGTAGCATACACTACCCAAATCAGACTAGGTAAGTACAAGAAAAAAAGTGTTAGGCCACTCTTAGTTATGATTACAGAAAAAAAATCCTAAATAAACATTAGTAAATCAAATTTAGCACGTTCTTTCGCTAAAACTCTGTTTGCTTGTGATGCATCATCTCAGGGATTCAAGGATGATTCAGCATCACCAAAGCTATTAATCTCATACCCAACAGTAATAGATTATCAGGGAAAATAGTAGCATTTCAATGGTACAGAAAACCATTTACTATTATTCATTATATATTCATGAAAATATTCTTGGCAAACAAGAAATAGAAGGAAATTTCATTAACCTGAATAATAAAGAGTATTTAACAAACTAATAGCAAACATTATGCTTAATAAATAATATTTTAGTAATATTCTCACCAAAGACAGTCTCAGAACAAGAATATTCTCTATCACTTTTGTCAATAAAAATGAGAAACTAAAATTAGAAAATAAGAAACGACACAGATTGTAGTTGAAGACAATTTTATTATAGTAACAGAAATTCAAGAGAAAGTATGGGCATAGTATTATACAGTGGTTATACAGACTAGCAAGGTTTTGAATACAAGATCAACTCATCAAAACCACTAGCATTCCCATATGCCAGTAATAACTAAATAGAAAATGTAATAGAAAAAATATGTCCCTTTCGCTATAGCAATAAAATGTATAAGGTATTCAAAATAAATTTAACAAAAGAAGGAAAATATCTTTATAAGAAAAATATGAAACAATATTTAAGGACACAAAAGAAAATGAACTGGAAAGAACTTAACCTACATAAAGATAGGGATTTTTTATCAGTTTTGGTCACTTCTGTATCCTCAATACCTTGTACAGTGATATCCACCTAGCAAATTAGATATCCAATAATTTGTTTAATGAATGAATGCCCAAATATATAGCACAATTTTTAACATCAGAAAAAAGAAAATGATTTAAATGTCCTTCAACAGAAGAATGGATAAATACAGTATAATCCAATGACACAATGTTGGAAATATATTGTTGAGGGGATGGGGAGGAAGGAATCTACAGAGTGTGGTGTCAGTTTAAAAGCCTGATACCATGCAAAATAATACTTATTTCACTTATGGCTAAGTACATACATAGTAATAGAATAAAATCATGCGTAAGTAGGGTAAACATGAAATTCGAGAGAATCTTAACTCTGGGATTGGAAAAGAATGGGATGCGAAAACTAAACGGAGGATTTTATCAGCAGTTGTTTTCTTAAATACTCATACATATGACTTGCTATATTTAACATATTTAACAATAAGAAATATGTCCCTTGTTTGTCTAAAAACTACCTCTGCATGTGTTCCTTCTTGTCAGTCTACCTGAAAGTGTTAGCAAATTGGAGAGCTTGTGTGAAAAGATTTTTCACATAGAAGTGCTAGGTTAAAATTCGATCTATGGATGGGAATAAAGACGCAGACCTACTAGAGAATGGACTTGAGGACACAGGGAGGGGGAAGAGGAAGCTGGGACAAAGTGAGAGAGTGGTATGGACATATATACATTACCAAACGTAAAATCGATAGCTAGTGGGAAGCAGCCGCATAGCACAGGGGGGTCAGCTTGGTGCTTTGTGACCACCTAGAGAGGTGGGATAGGGAGGGTGGGAGGGAGACGCAAGAGGGAAGAGATATGGGGATATATGTATATGTATAACTGATTCACTTTGTTATAAAGCAGAAACTAACACACCACTGTAAAACAATTATACTCCAATAAAGATGTTAAAAAAATAAAATAAAAATAATTATAAAAATAAACACACACACACAAAACTTCAATCTATAATTTCACTCAATTCAGAACCTGCATTGATTGTACTTCAGCAGGTTGAGTGTTAAACCACATCATATGTGTTAAGGATTCCAGATCTTGCTTACAGTATGACATTAATCAATCTCTAGTAATTCCTTGGCCAACTATCCTAGATTTTCAAAGTGTCATAACCAACTCTTTTTATCCTATCACCCACAGTCAGCTTGTGCTGTAATTTAACATAAAATTTCCAGACATTCTCAGCCCTGCTGAGGGCTTGATGTGTTTTCCACGTGCAGCTTTCCAAAGAAATAATAATTAAAAAAAAAAAATACATGACTCTATCTCTGAAGCTTGAAAACTCAAAATTTTTCCTTTTTATTTTTTTATTGAAATATAGCTGACATAAAATTTAACTTTACCTTCAGGTGTTCAACATAGTCATTCAACATTTATATACATTATGAACTGATCACCACAGTAAGTCTAGTAACCATCTGTCATTAACACAGTAGTATTGACTATATTCCCATGACTTTATTTTACAACTGGAAGTTTATACCTCTTAATTCCCTCCACCTATTTTGCCCAACCCTTCAGCCCCCCTCCCTCTGGTGACCACTCATTTGTTCTCTGTATCTGTATTTAAAAATTAAGACTTATCTTGAACTAACCTCTATATGTTATAAAGGAAGCTCACAATCTGTCTTTATAGGACATCTTTCACTCTACCTCTTTTATAAGGGTGCACTTTGAAGGTGCAAATGAATTAATTCAATATTTATTGGGAGGCAAACTCTTAAATCAATAAATATTTAATAGGCTTAAGCATTATTTTGAATGAAAGCTTTCCTGCTTGCCCAGATAGAGGAAACTGTCATTCCAAATCAGTTTCCCCCATCCCTACCCACCACCCTCCTAAAAGCTTGGTCTTGCATTTAATTTACCTTTGCAATTTCAGCAATAAGGGCCTGGTCAATTAATGAGCAGTTCCTTAACTAAAGGGTCCTTACCTGAATGAATGAGGAATAACTGGATTCATTTATTTTAAAATGCCTAACGGAAATTAGTACTTGCAAATTGTTTTTGAAAGTTAACAGTGGTTTAAAGAAAAATCGACCCTCCCCGTCCCCCCCAAAAAAGTAATTAGTAGTCTCCCTGGCCCACCATTTGACCTAAAGTAAGAAACCTTGTCCATGGAATTTATATTTTAACCTAAAGTTAAGGAGTCCATATCTAAATGGAAAATGCTGTAACATCAACTGACCACCCCACCAGGTCTCCTATTGCCTGTGTCAAATCCTGACACAAGGTTGACTGGTGGCTCATATACCTGGCTTGCTCTGCTCTTCAGCTAGATGCAGAGATCACAGCTGCTATTATGCATTTGGAGATGTGGACTTTAAAAATTAAAGAAAACTAATAGTGCCTTTTATGATATTGCCATAGAATAATGAGTGATGCAAATTGGCCCATCCTCCTTCAGAGAGAACCTAAAAGAAATACTTCACTTTTGGGTTCTGGTCATCCACAGGCAACAGGATGAGTATATTGTTGTCATTTATAATTTTTAAAATAAGTTGAATTATGATAGAAATTACTCCACACACATACATCATTGTCTTACTTTCATTCCCTGCCCCCATCTCAAAATATTATACATTGGTAGGGAGGTTTTGTTTAGGAGGGATTTTGAGATGAGTTCAGCATGCTTCCAAGGGGTTACTAGAAGAGGGCAGGAGATCCCAGTGGTTCTCATTACACATATACCTACATTTCAATTGAACAATTATTGAGCATTTACTGTTTATCAGGTATTTTGCTAGCCCTGGAAATAGTAAGATGAATAAAATGCTGACACTAGCCTCAAAGATGTCTAATTCAAGGATGCCTACTAAGTAGACAGGCAATTCCAATGCAAATAATAAAAATCATAAAAGAAGATGCTAAGAAAACCAAGCTTCTCCCAGCCCCAGGAAGGGCACCTAATTCTAGCTGAAGCGATCAAAGAAAGCTTTCCAGAAGAATTCACACCATAGTAAGTCATTAGGAATAAATGAGAATTTGTAGCATATGGTTGATATGGGTAAGGGCATACCAAGCAAAGCAACTGAGTATTCAGAGAAGCACAGACACATAGACTAACATGGAGCATCCAGGCAGACATGTAGGGCAAATGTGAGACTTTATCCTTAAGGCAATGGAGTCCTTGGAAGCATTTTACACAAGAAAGTGAACTGATCATACACATGCTTCAGGAAGGTCACTACGGCATCGGGGTGGACCATGCATCAGAGGGCCGTGCGAGAAGCAAGAAGAGAATTATGTGGCCAGCAATCTATAAAATGTATCAGATGTCCATCACATCAGGAAACATGTCAGACTAATTTTGCAGTAAGTTGTACTTGGATGGCAAGAGGGAAATATTTCAAAAGTTGTTGGAACATCATTATAACTCTACTCTCTGTGAAAATAATAGTAAAATAATAATGAAATAATAACTCAAGAATTTTTAGTGTCTTTGATCCTCACAACCATCCTGCGTGGTAGAGTTTATCCCGTTTTAGAGTTAAGCCAACAAAATCAGAAAAATTAGGTAAATCAAGTAAGTACCCCAAATCACATACCTACTAAATCACAGCATGATAATCCAAACCCAGGTTGTCTAGCTCTAAACCCACAACACTCTTTCCATTACACTGATTCCTTTTAAATCCTCCATCTCAGAAGGTTTATTACAGGACCATTAAACTGTGGTCTCTTGGAAAATATTCCATTAAAGTTACTACAGAATTTTCTCAGTTGCTTTATTATTTTAGTCTTCCATATATTAAAGTTTAAAACATTACTCAGAGAAAATATACTAGAAAGAAACTGGCCACCATAGTGCTGATCCAGGCCACAGGGTTTATTCTCAAAGCTAACACAACTTCTCAGAAAGAAATACTAACACTCAATTATGCTAAAAGTGTTTTTGGCTCTTACTAAATGATGCATATAGAAAGGTTAGTTTAAAATAGTCACAGATTCAAGAGGGGAGAGGAAAGATACTTCACTGTCATCACCCTTGCTTAAATCGCCTGATTGGTCACGCAAAATGCAACCTATATGCAATGGATGAGTTAACATTGTTATCACAACCTTCACTTTTCCATTGCCTGACTTTTATGAGTTTAAATTTGCAGTCTTAAAGGTTGCTCCACTCTAGGATTTTTGCATTTAATTAAACACAGCAATAGAGAAAAATCACATTTTTCAGAACAAGTGTTCATCATCTTAAATCTAACAGTAAAAAAGATGAGTCATCACGATTCTCAAAGGAAAGCTTTCAACTTGCCCTGCTACTGTACTATTATTTTTTATAGCTAATATGAGATCTGCCAGAAACATGTGGATACAACATCTATAAAAGACAATTATTGTACTTGTTTTCAAACTTGCCTATATGTTACTCTGTAGAGTGCAAAATCAGATATCCTTGCTAGAATTTATCAATTAAGCCTTTAATAGGTATAACTTTTTTTTTACTATTATTACAACATGTCAAAATAATCTCTCTTCAAAATCCCAAGAATACAATATTGTCTACAAGTCTAGCTAGATATTTTGAAATCCTGTGAAGTACTCCAGACACCAATATCAAAACCCAAAGAAACAAAATCATCTTTCTTCCTAAAATTGAGTGGGGAAAGGGATCCTTGCAGTCTGTTAGAAAGAATAAAAATTACAAATATTATAATGGCATCTCATGGAAGCATTTAAATATATGAGGTATGCTTTTTAGCAGTTATTAAAGCATCCACTTAACTGCAATGTGGATACTGTAGCCTTAATTTAAAGTTGACATGCAGATAAAAGTTTAAATTTCTAAACAGAAAGTCTTCCTTTATTCAGTCAACAAATATTTATAAGGTATCTTCTAAAACCAGGCACCACTATTCCAGGCCCCATCTTCTAAGGAAGGTAACCTTTGGGCCCATGAAACAGAAATTTTTACACTTCACTTGTATCTCTCTCTCTTTTTTTTAAGAATCTCCTTAGCCCCACAAGATGCTAGTTTTGATAATTCATTTTTTTAATCGCACATGGACCCTTAAAGTTTCCACTTTACTTCTCTCATAATGGAGTGACATTGCTGAGCTATGGTCACCCTGTCTCAGCACTGGCTCTCTTCCAAGAAGGTTCAAAGAGATTAGCAGCCTCACAGAGGATGAGTCACACTTAACAGTCAGATGAGAGACTGATAAATAAATTAGCATGCCAATTAAATACATTACAATGAGAATTAAAACAAGTCTTCCAAATTTACTTGAAATCCCTTGACCAGTGCATTCTGTCCCTGTATGCAACCTACTTGAGAAACCAAATTATAATCAGAAACTGGTTTAGGAAACATGAAATCTGGTCAAAGGAAGATGTGGACTTGAGAAAGAAAGGATATTGAGAAGGAAATTCAGAGAGGTAGAAAGAAAGCCAGTGATACCTTTGAAGACTTGGGAAAAAAAGATTTTCAAGTAGATAGAGATCAGCTTTGGTAAATGCTGTGAAAAGTGAAGTATAAACAAACAAACCAAAAACAAAAACAAAAATAGTGTTTTGGGTTTGTCTTTTAGAAAGTAACTGATAACAGACTCAGTGGGATAGGGCAGCTGGAACCAGATTATAATGGGCTGCAGAGAATGGTCCTTAAAATGACAAGAAAGCAATTATGGGACATCCTTTGAAAACACTGGTAATGGAGGGAAATAATAACAAATGGAGGGACAGGGTCTATGAGGGTTTCTCTGGATGAAGCACTCAGCCATATCTATACTTTGAAGTGCAGTGAATAATAGAGAACACAGAACCATGAAAAAAGAACCAACATTGATGAAATCAAGACCACCAATGGAGACATTATTAATTAGTCCTAGATATCAGAAGAGATATCTCTTCTAGGTTAAGAGGAAACTAGGTGGTAGAACAGACATAGATAAATTGGAATGAATGGAGATATAATTCAGCAAGGGGTACACCTGTCTTGACAAGTACATTTTTTTTCTATATGGAAGAGAAATTTTGTCTCCTGAGAGAAAGGGCAATAGTAGTGGGGTGGGTGTAGAAGAAGAGCTGATTAAGGGCAGTACTGAGGCTGCAAGTCACAGTGGAGACCATCAGCTTGGTCTCAGTTCCCTCAACTCTGATTTCATCCAGCATCTCTCAGCACCTAAGATACAAGAGTAGAGAAGGCAGGAGGTTGATCCAAATCAGAGTTAACAAAATGGGTCTAGTACAGAGGGAAACACAGGGAAACTCTGATACTGAGAGTGCTGTTAAGAAAACGACTGGAGTCATATACCACAAGCTTGTAGGTAATATTTGGAAGAAATGAAGCCATGAGTGGGCAGTGCACTAAGGAGAAAATTGAGGGGTGGATAATCTAGAGAGCTTGAGGAAAACAATCATATCTGTGTTTCCTGGAAGCAGAGCCTCAGACAAAGGCTTGTTGGTGGACAGTTTATTTAAGAAACTCCAGGGAACCAGAATGAGGATCAGGGAGAGTTAAGCAGGGAAGAAAGGGAAGTCAATACAAGGATATGTTATCAAATTAATCATGGATACATATAACTGGTATTTGATCTCATTTGATCTTCTGAGAACTGTGAAATGTGTCTGTAACTGTTCACCCAGGGTACAAAAGAATAAAGTATTTTCCATGCACTTTTGGACATCATTGGTCAAGGGTGATTCCATGGGCATTAGCTGCATCACATTTCCAATCTGCACATGCGTGAGTACCAAACAGGTTCCTGAAACGTCCCACGCTGCAGCATCAGAGAAGTCTTAGGGAGGGAAGTGAGAGGTATGCAAAGCAGGACATGTGATGAGATGCTGGCAGGTTGTACCTCCAGAAATTTGGCCAAATCCTAACCAAAACCTCGCTATAGCAGTGACTAGAGAGGTGAGTGTGAATGTGTGTAAAGTGGTACAAGACCTAAGATCAAGTGTAAAGTAAGAAAGTAAGAGAGCTTGAAGAATAAAAGGCTAATGACTCCAGACATGTATCTCAACACGTAATATCTTAGAGCTGGAATGATTCCAGAGATTGATAGACATCTGGATGTAGCCTTGAGAGTAAATTATTGGAATTGAGGTAATCTGGGAATTCTGATTACTTAATACTGGTTATACTGTAATAATGACTCCAAAGTATCTAATTTATAACAATGTTTTATTTCTTATTTAGACTACATGTCCATCTCAGATCAGAAAAAGCTCTGCTCCATTACACTGTGACCCATGCCAAGCAACCTCCATCTGGAAAATTATAGGCCTTTTGATAGGAGGAAAAAAACAGTATGGTAAACCTTGCCTTGGCTATCAAACCTTCTCCTCAGAAATGACACTCATCACTTCTTTTCACACTTTCCTGGCCAAATCAAGCCATACGTCTGTGCCTCGGTTCCACAGAGCAGGGACCTATAATTCTTCCACAGGGAGGATCACCAGCACGAGGGGCACCAAATATGAGTGAACAATAATATAACCGACCACCGAGGCTATGTTGTGTCATGACTCGTAGGAACACTTGCTGATGGCAGGGTTGAGGTCGAACAGAAGAACAATGTCTTTGATGAATAAAGGGCACAAAGTAACACCAATAAGGAGCTCTAGAAGGTGATTTATGAAAGGAATGCTCTCAGGAGAAAGGGAATGAGGAACTCAGATCAGGGCAGGAGAAGAAACCAAGCAAAGATTTGACCTCAGAAGATGACTAACCTCAGTCTGAACCCATGGGGCACTCTGAAACATGAACTGAGGCAAGGGGCCAGTCCTCTGAACCTCCTGTCAGTCAGCCAGGGGCTGTGGGCTCTGGGGACAAAACTTCGAGTTGCGGTGACTTTCTGGCAACATTGCAGAGCAGAGAGCAGAGATGAGCCAACACAGCACCTGGGAGGTGGGTGAACAGGCCCAGTGAAGAGCATCTGGTGGGGGACCAGTGGTGTCCTTTCTGTCCTCTGATGGAGAGTTCCGAGAAGCTGTTTACACGGCTGCCCAGGGAAGAGCCCCCAGCAACAAGCAATCATTTTTATTTCATAACAGCCAGCTCCATGCCACGTCCTTGTAGTGGCTCTTCTTCCTCCTTGACCTCACTTCCCCTGTCCTTCATTCCTGCTTCCTGGGATTGTAATCTCTAGAAACAAACAAACCCACTACCTCAGCCTCGCTTTCTGGGGAATTTAAACTAAGACCACTGTGAAAGGAAGAACCAAGGAATAGGGGACCTGAGAGTCTATTCACTGGCTTAAGATGGGGCAGTGGGTAGAGAGGGGCAAGGGAGAGAGAGAAGAGGGATAAAGGTCCTGATTTCTTTGAAAGGCCTGTGCAGAATGAGGTCTCCTGTGTGGCACTGGAGGCCTGATGAAGGTGGCCTGATTGCCCTACATATATGCAGTATTTTGCTGAGAAGTCTATCTACAGAATCCCATACCTAACCCAACTCAAGGCAAGCAAAGCTCAACTAATCCAAGATTTTGGAAGGCAGAAATCTCTCAAAATACAAAACATTTTAAGATTTATCTTTCAACCAAACTTTGAGACTAGATGGTCCATAAAGTTTCATTACTTTAAAATGTCAAGTCAAATACGCCTATATATTGACAGGTGACTGGGAAAGGGTTATTTTCTTTCCTGAATGCTTTCTTCTCAGAGGACTCACAGGGCTTCCCTGGCAGGAGAGAAGAGACCTCAAGTTACCTGGGGAAGCTATCAGTTTAAATCACAGTTCTTATGGAGAGTGTAAATTCCTATATGTTTACTACATGGGCCTTTGAGATAGTCCTAGTTGTTATAGTGTGAACAACTTTCAAAGAGTACAGAGAAATAAAATTTTCTTAAAGCCCCATTTGAATTGCTTCACTAGCAGAAAGTTACAGAGGTTATTAAGCCTAGGTAACTGATTGACTTCACATCTATGACACATTCAATAAATACCCCATTATCAAAAGCCCCCTTAATCCTCTTCGATGTGAAGAGCAAGAATTCACTTATCAGCATAGGAAATAAGAGTATTGTGCCTAGCAATACTATTATCATTAATTGTACTTGTTAACTTTTTCTCTTTCACCAGGTTTAGAATGTTTCCCAAATGTTAGATCATCAAATAAAACAATGCCATATAAAGCTGACTGATGAAAAATCACTCTGATTGTCACCAAAGGATAAAGAATGATCAGCCCAAAGCCATACCGTAAAGATATCAGAAACTGCAAGTTACGAGACCCTATCATTTCCAATAAGCAACCATTACTCCATACTCTGTATTATATAAAAAATATATGAACACATATTTGGACATATTAGTTATAAGTATTTAGCTATATAAACATCAGATTTTATATGCAACTCAAGTGTTTTTAGTGAATTTGAAAGTTTTTGGAAAAAATATGACAGAAGCTAGGCAGACTAAACAAAGATAACCACAAACATAGAAAATGCTCAAACTATGAGCAATTTTGGAAAGCTTATAATTTAATAACATGTTAAACATAACTTCTAATAAATGCCTGTGGGTAGATATTTTAAAAACTTAATTTCTTATTATTCAAAGTTCAAGGTACCCACATCATAGGTGTCTGCATATTGTCACAAAATGCCTAGGAGAAGGGCTGCTATGGGAATAGGGCATACATTTTCTCACAGCTATAAGGATAGTGAACAGGCATGTTCATTGACAAATCTAGAACGTGTTATTAAATAGGATTTTACTATGAATTTCCCTGTCAAATTGGGGACCAAGTTTTAGTTTTTTCTTAGTGCACACAAGCAAAACCTTGGTATACAGAACATCAGTAGAAATCCTGCATATTTCTGAGACTTCTAATACCTATTTCAAATTTCAGCTCAGCATTCAGTGACATCCTAAATACTGTTCATTCATTCAGCCTGAGTCGGTGAGAGTCCACTCTGTGCCAAGCACAGGGCTCGGGATGGGGCTCATAAGGGTAAATAAAAATACTTCGCAATGTAATACATTATGTCTCTCAGGTTTATAAGGGTATAAAGATCCATAAGGAAGAGCACCATGTTTTAGATCTCCCACTGAAACTACCAGAGTGCTGAGTTCATATTAGGGGCTCAAAACACAGAGTTGGTTTTTTTTTTAATCCTGGTGGTGATTGCTGACATATGAATAACGAATTCCTGTACTCTAAAATGTGTCATTTAGTAGCAAAACAAAAACAAACAAAAAAAAGAGAGTAATTCTTACAGATTATGGGACAAGATACATATTACATATATATTGATAAGCAACTTTGCCTCTCAGACACTGAGTCATCCTATTCCTTAATTGTTACACTGCCCGGACTTTTGCTACTACTGTTTGCCCACCTCATCTATGTAAGTGCTACAATGTCGTCCAAAGGAACTCTTCTCCCCACACTTCTTGCAGATCAACAATTTGAATTTACCAAACATAGGCATATTTTTAGTCTTCCTACATGACCTCTTCTTTGGGCAGATTCCTTACTGCACTGTGTTATTCCATTTATTGCTTATATTCTACCTACTTCCCAAAAGGATTAGAGATGGCTTAAGATATTAAAGTGTATGATAGACAAGACCATTAAAAGTATAAAAGGGAGGTCAAAAACCGGTTCAGAGTAATGAATAAACATACCAAAAAATGAAAATGAGTTACTCTAAGTGTCACTAAATTTAGCTCAAACATTCCCAAAGTCAAGGAAAAGAGGGAGTTTCTGATATAACATGGTTCTCCTAGGCAGATTCAAGGAATTATATAAACTTGTCTGTGGCAGGGACCACTATGTAGCCACCAAAATCTGTTGCCCTCCTCTCCTGTAGTGATAGTCTGGTGGCTGGGTCACAGGTAGTGACTGCATTTTTCAGCTTCTCTTGCAATGAAAAGAGGCCATGCAGCCAAGCTCTCACTACTGGGATTTGAGCAAAAGTGATGTGCGCAATTTCTGCATCTCATGCTTAAGAGGAATTCTATGATCTTGAACTTCCAGTCTTTCGCCTTCCTACTGGTCAAAATGGGAATGATTAGGGTGACCTTGGAAGCTGTGAGTTGAAAATGGTGGGACCTGGTTCTCTGATTGATCATAAGGAAACAGAGGAAGTAGGAAATACAGGGTGCCTAACTGGAATAGTTTCCCAAAGTCATCAAAACACCTCAAAAGTTAAACAAAGGGGATATTTTTGAGCCAAATCAAAAATGCTACTGAATGTCAAGAGAAATGAAGTATGAGGTCATAGCTGGTATTTAGGGTCAGAATGGTTAAAGAATTAGGAAAATAGTATCAAGAAACATGACACATTCTAGCTGTCACTGGAGTCCCATGATAGCACAAATGGGCACCAGGAAAGCCTGTCCCAGTGGCCTAGCACCGCCCATTGCAAAGCTCACCAAAGGGCTACTCATTGGACTCCTTAGACCAGAGTACACAGAGTTGATCATCACATCACTCAAGTCTGATCCTAGGGAAATTTTTGAAGTGAGTTCCTTCATTGGGTGGGTCACTCCACTCACCTGGAGCACCTCTGCTGTCCATGATCTCCATGGCAATACGTGACAGGGCCATGGAAGGGGAGTCCCCTTTTAGGGGTTTCAAAGCTTCAGGATACCTCTTATTCTTACGGTTTCTAGGGCCTGATATTGCCTTAGAATTTAAGCCATCACACCCTATACACTAGGCCTGGGGTTTCTCTTTAAATACAATCTCCCAAAAGCCCCTGAACTCTCTGGGACACAAATACTATTCTTAAATGTGTATTTGAGCCTTTTTCTCAGCCCTAGTAAACAACACAATGAGATTTTGTTATCCCAGCCCTCAGAGAATTGCACTGAAGACCAACTCTCAGAATCAGAAAATAGTACCATGATATCAATTTCTTTTTGGGGGGAGAGGGACATTATTTAATCAATTATTGAGATTTGCACAATGTAAGTGCTAACTATAAAAGTCACGAGATAATAAAACCCTCCTCAAAAGTTCACAATACACTTTCAACACCACGGGGAATTGTTAAATGAAACAGACCTTGCTCCTGAGAAGTGAAGCCTGGATTTTAGTTTAAGAGCCAGGTCTCCCCGTCAGTCAGACCATTGCTTCCCTACAATAGTGAGCTTCTGCTTCCCAAAAGTGTGTGCCAAGGTGACTTTAATCAGGATCTGTGTGGTCAAGCACTGCCCCCTCACCTGCAACACACACACACACACACACACACACACACACACACACATACACACACACGTCAAAAAAGCCTGATTTCTATTACTGTAAACTAGACACATTTTGTTTGTTTGTTTTTGTATTTTGCTTTTCAGAAGCAAACCATCTGGAACCATCACGGACGTACTTGGCTCAAGAAACATGTATTTTGCCAGTGGGTTAATAGCAGCTCTTCTAATTCCAGTCAACAATGTCTGTTACACAAACGCAGCACACACACCCCTCTTTACATTACCCCTACTTGAAGGCAGTGAGCTGTCTTTATACTTCCAACTCATTGCTATTATAACTCGTTAAGTTGCTGCATTTAGGATAACTGTTTGGCAAAATTGCAATTTTCCTTATGCACAGTAAGTGAAAACTCTCATTATATGTGGCTACATTGGGAGCAGCCGAAAATGTTATTTCAGAAAAAGAAAAAGGGCAACATCTCGCCATCAAGAAGCTTCTCTAAGTATGTGCCCAACAATCACATTATTCCTTCCGAGTTACCCAGCACCTTTCTCATGCAGAGGGAAAGCATTTCTAGTTATATCATTTAAGTTATCCTTACAAAATCTGAATAACAGAAAAGAGATATAAATATTATCTCTGTCTTCTTTTGGGTTATGACTAAAATAAAGCCACTATTATTTCAGAGAACCAGAGCAGAAGTAGGAAGAAAGGCTGCCTTGATCTGAAGGAAGATGGGTTAGAATTGAAGAAAAAAGGAAAAGAAAATAATTAAGAACAGAGGCAGCAAGCACAGAAGTTGAACCTCCATTCTGTTGTGCTTGGCTTTGTGATTAATCTGTCATACTCGCCTCTCAGGAATTTCAGGTTTGAAGTTGTACAGTAAAGGGTTAACTCATCAGGCCCTGGGTATTCAAACTGAAACCACACAACTCAGGTGGGACAAGAACCCAACCAAAACTGAGATGGGGACTCAAACCCACTGTCTTTTCATTGAAATCGCACACGTGGCCTCAGGACTTAACGAAGTTGCTCAAGTTCTTCATGTCTCAGCACAGAAGGAATTCAGCGAGTGGCAAAGTGATAGGTAGGAAGTGGATTTATTTAGAGAGATACACACTCCACAGACAGAATGTAGTCCATCTCAAAAGGTGAGAGTGGCCCCAAAATACGGGGTGGTTAGTTTTTATGGGCTGGGTAATTTCATAGGCTAACAATGGGAGGATTATTCCAACTATTTGGGGGAAGCGGTGGGGATTTCCAGGAATTGGGCCACACCTACTTTTTGGCTTTTTATGGTCGGCCTTGGAACTGTCATGACAACTGTGGGTGTGTCATTTAGATGTTCATATATTACAATGAGCGTGTAATGAGGATCAAGTTCTACTGGAAGTCAAATCTTCCGCCACCTTGGACCTAGTCGGTTCTAAACAGTTTATGTCATATCCTCAACGGCTACGTCATTCTTTTAAAGGTTGTACCCTGCCCGCTTCCCTCCTGTTTCAAAACCCTGTACATTTCCAAGAAAGGACTGACTTCAGGAAGACTGGCCTCTAACCAGCTCCTGGGAGATAACCTCTGATTCCTAGGAATATCCTGCCTTCTCAGACTGTTTCTGTATTCCTGAGTCCTTTGACCACCCTCTATCTGTTTGACCAGATAGCTTAGGCTAACGATGTGACTTATGGTGAATGCCTGTTTTTGAATGCCTGAGGCACAGGGCCATCCCATATTTGTTTGACCTCTGGGTGCTGAGGAGGGAGCTAGACACTGAATAGCCAAGGTCAGTCACGAAGATGCTCCATATCTACATAGCTGACCTCAGATAAAAACCCTGGGCACCACGGCTCTATGTGCTCTTCTCTGGTTGGCAACACTTCACACATATTCTCACACAGCACTGCTGGGAGAATTAAGGACATCTCTGTCCTTAATTAATTAAGGACACCTGGAAGTTTATGTCTAGTTTCTCTTGGATTTCACCCACATGGCGTTTGGACCCATGTCGATTTTGATCCACAACCTTTGCCTATAATAAATCACAACCATGAGTATGACAGCATTTCTGAGTCTTGGGAATCCTTCTAGCAAAGCATCAAACCTGAGGGTGGTCTTAGAGCCCCCCCAGCACAGAAGTGACTATAAGAGATGCCTGGAGGAACTTGCCCCCTAAATAGTTTGTGCTGACCAAACAGAAATAGAAACGTTCAAAGGTCTTCTGCTAACTGCTTCCTTGAAACCAAAGTCCTGAAATCTAATCTTTCCCCCTTATAATGACTATTTCATATAACAAATGAGTCACTGACCATAGCAGCGTTTCTCACATTAGTCTAGTCCCAGAGAAACGTGTTTATTACCATTGGCCTTCTCCCTTTCCTCTGTCCACTGCAGAATGAATAAATTGTTCAGGACTCTCAAATGTAGGATCCCACAAGCTTATAAGTAAAGAAAAGTACTGTGAACTCTATGGCACTTCACATTCCCTGGTCTTTTTTGTAAAGCAAATAACATTTTTAGACAATCGTTAAGTTTATATGATGCATAAGACACAACTTTGATATTTTGTATTGTATTCTTATGCAAAAGGTATTAAACTCTCCAAAATATTGAAAAATCAGAAGATACAAAATTAGACTTTTGTCCTATGTGGGTTAAAAGTTTACTTATGCTATATTTTAAAAAAGAAATAAGGAAAGTGAAGAAAGAGAGAAATAAACTCCTAAATAACCAGAAAATGAACTCTCCTGCTTCAGCGTGCCCAAATTGGCTCTATTGTCTATAAAAATCCCACTTTGAAATTGCAGATTTCCTTTAGAGTTATGCTAAATCTCCCCTCTTCTGTCCATCAGTTTCTGACTTTCCCCTCTTTGTTACTCACAAAACTTCTTCTTAGGATAGTTTTTGTCTAACATACAATTCAGAAATCCCTATACTCCCTAGGACAGGAACCACTATCCTCTCCCAACCAGTACCAAGTATGAAAATACCATTTGACCTGGCAGATCCCATAAAACTTGTGACCTTAGCCTGAGCAACACAAGTCACCAGAGGAGGCTGCAAAGAGCGGGGAACTCAGACATTTTAACCCAGGCCCAGCTCAGTCTCCACCTTAGCTTAATGCTAGCCAAAATTAAGATACGTGTTTCACGTTGGAGACAGAAAACATAACTGCTTCCCAACTGGAAAAGTGTGTTTGGGTCTCTCTTTAATTTTCATGTGTAAAGGATACAACAAATGAATAACAAATATCTCAAAACATAAGTTCTCCTACCAAAGTACAATAATATTAGTAAATCCATCATGAGCCTTGAAATGCTAGGCAGCATTAAAAGTCTGGCCACCCTAGCCTTGCATAAAAGCTACAAACAACCTCTGTGCTTGAAAAGACTATGAGTCTGTTTTACAGCATCAGTAGGAACAAAGAGCTAAACCAATCTATAGGTGCATTACCACTTAATGAACTTGCATTTAAAAAGCACTAAACCTAATGCTGGAAAACACTGCCTCTTCCTATGGTACAGTTTTTGAAAAATCACAGCTGTAGAGTCCCATCAGCTAATCTGTCTACAGTCAACTTCAAACAAGGCTTTCCCTGAATAAAAACTAAAAAGCCAGAGGGCAGAGAAATACCTCCAAGTTCTTATATGTCAGTAAAGAAGCAAGTTTGGATTTCAGAAGAATGAAAAAAGCAGCCATCAACGGACAGCTGCCTGGTTGGAATGGAAATACTGAGGTCTATTAAAGAGTTACAGCTGTAGAAGTTTGATGTTACTGGAGCTCTTTGGAAACCATAGAACAGATCAACATTCAAACAAGAACTGAGGTGGACAAGAAGTGCAAAAATAATTTTTAATCTGCTCACTCAGATCACTGGTTTGATATCTGACATCATGTCCTCAAGGCAGAATAGCTTCAACTGTCCATATGTTTGCATAATGACTTCCCGGTTCCTTTTGTTCTTTCTCTACTCGTTGGTTTAGAATACTTCTGATATTTTCAAAAATCTTCAAATGGGAACTTAGCTCCCGAGAGATAAAATTTTGGTAAGCTGAGACATTCAATTAGACATTGTCTAATTACTGGTGGTGTTAGAAACCCTTGGACTATGAAGGGGAAAAAAAGCTTCTAGATCAGATAAAATTCTCCTTTTGTCTGTTGCCAGGATTGTGGGGATGGAGTGACTGGATAGATACTGAAGCATATAAAATAGTATCAGAGCTTAGAAAAGCGTGGCAATCTCAATAAATGGAGACTTAAACCACGTCCATGGATTAGAAATCTTAGTACTTTTTTTTTTTTTGCTGTACGCAGGCCTCTCATTGCTGTGGCCTCTCCCGTTGCGGAGCACAGGCTCCAGACGCGCAGGCTCAGCGGCCATGGCTCACGGGCCCAGCTGCTCCGCGGCATGTGGGATCCTCCCGGACCGGGGCACGAACCCGCGTCCCCTGCATCGGCAGGCGGACTCTCAACCACTGCGCCACCAGGGAAGCCCAGAAATCTTAGTACTTTTAAGATGCCCACTCAACCCCAAATCATCTATAGATTAAGTCTCACATGGAGTTTTGGAGCGATGTCAGCATCATGGTGGCATTGGATAAGCCTGTGGGAAAGCATTACCCAGCAGATTCCCCCAACTAGCCCAGAGTCATCCCCAGCATCCTGTGTGCCTCACCCACACATCCTCCCACTCTGTGGCAGGCTCCCTGGGCACTGTCCTGAGAGTGGCTATGAAGGCTAACTTCGGCAGACATCTATAGAGCACACACACAGAAAAGCAGGCCAGAGAGAAAACACAAACTTGAGCTGTAACGCCACCTTCAGGAAAACAAAAAAGAAGCTATCAGTAGCCAGGCTGGTGCTTGTAGGATCAAGAAATACAAGCCTAAGAATTCAGCCACAAGAGGGAACAGGAAGCATGGAGCAGATGTTTCTATACAAGGTCTGAGAAGCCTCAAAATCTTTAGCAGGACTTATGGAAGGTATTTCTCCCCTGAAGGAAGTTAGTAAAGATTAAGGAGGTAGCTGCTACTTCAAATGCAAAGAGAGCAGTGCCAAACTCCAAGGAACATGAAAAATCAAGGAAACATGACATCACTTTAGGATCACAATAATCTTCTAGTATCTGAACCCAAAGACATGGAGATCAATGATTTACCTGATAAAGAATTCAAAATAGCTGTTTTAAGGAAACACAATGACTAAAAGAAAACACAGAGACAATTCAATGAAATTGCAAAATAATACATGCAAAAAATGAGAAATGAATCAAAGAGATACAAATTATTAAGAAGAACCAAACAGAAATTCTGGAGTTGAAGAATTCAGTAAATGAAATGAAAAATACAATGGACAGCATCAACATAAGAAAAACTAAACAGAAGAAAGAATAAATGAGTTAGAAGGTAGGAACTTTGAAATTATTCAGTTAGGGGAGAACCAAAAAAAAAAAAAGAGAGAGAGAGAATAAAAAGTAGGACATCATCAAAAGAACCAATGCACAAATTATAGAAATTCCAGAAGGAGAAGAAAGGGAGAAAGGGACCAAAAAGATTATTTAAAAACTAAAGGTAAGGTAGATAGCTAGTGGGAAGCAGCCGCATGGCACAGGGATATTGGCTCGGTGCTTTGTGACAGCCTGGAGGGGTGGGATAGGGAGGGTGGGAGGGAGGGAGACGCAAGAGGGAAGAGATATGGGAACATATGTATATGTATAACTGATTCACTTTGTTATACAGCAGAAACTAACACACCATTGTAAAGCAATTATACCCCAATAAAGATGTTAAAAAACAAAACAAAACAAAAAAAACTAATGGCTGAGAACTTTCCAAGCCTGGGGAAAGACTTCAGACACCCAAGTTTTTGAAGCTAACAGCTCACCAAATAATTTCACCCTGAAGCAATCTTCTCCAGACTCATTATAATGAAACTGTCAAAAATCAAAGTCAAAGAGAGAGTTCTAAAAGCAGCAAGAGGAAAAAAAGTGTAACCTACACAGGAACCCCCATTTGGTTATCTGTTTCTCAGCAGAAAGAAATCTTACAGGTTAGGGGACAGTGGAATACTATATTCAAAGTGCTGAAGGAAAAAAGCCTGCCAGTAAAGAATACTCTATCCAGCAAAGTTATCCTTCAGAAATGAATAAAAATAAAGACTTTTCTAGACAAACAAAAGGTGAGGGAATTCATCACCACTAGCCCTGCATTACAAGAAATGCTGAAAGGAGTTCATCAAGTTGAAATAGAAGGATGCTATAATTAGTAATGTGAAAATAATACGAAAATATACAACTAGTAAAGGTAAATATATAGTCAACTTCAGAATACCCTAATAGTGTGATACAGTGATGTGTTAACCACTTAATGATAGTATAAAGGTTAAAGGACCAAAGTATTAAAAATAACTATAGCTACTATAATTTGTTAACAAAAAATATTAAAAGAGATAAATTGTAACACTAAAAACATTAAATGGAGAGAGTAAGAGGGTAGAGTTTTGTTGTTATCAGCATAAAATAGATTGTTATATCTATAAAATGTTTAATGTAGGCCTCATAGTAACCACAAAGCAAAAACCAATATTAGATCCACAAAAGATAAAAGAGAAGGGAATCGCAGCATACCACTATGAAAAATCACAAAGGAAGGTAGCAAGAGAGGATGAAAGGAACAAGGACCTACAAAACAGAACATAATTAATAAGATGACATTGGTAAGTACTTACCTATCAATAATTACTCTAAATTAAATGGACTGAATTCTCTATCAAAAGGCACAGAGTGGCTGAATGGATTTCAAAAAATAAGACCCAACTGTATGCTGCCTACAAGAGACTCATTTCAGCTTTAAGGACACACATAGACTCAAAGTGAAAGTATGGAAAAAGATATTCCAGGCAAGTGGAAACCAAAAGAGAGCAGGGGTAGCTATAGTTACATCAGACAAAATAGGTTTTAAGCCAAAAATGGTAACTAGAGACAAAGGTCATTACATTATGACAACGTCATTAAAAAGATAAAATAATAATAAATATATTCACAACCAATATCAGAGCACCTAAATATATTAAACAAATACCAATACATCTAGAGGGTGAAGTAGAAAAAATCTAATAGTAGGGGACTTCAATACTCCACTTTCAACAAAGATTAGATCATCCAGAAAATCAACAAGGAAACACTGGACTTGAAACACACCTTCAACCAAAGGGACCTAACAGACATATATAGAAGATTCCATCCAACAGCAGCAACACACACATTCTTCTCAACCACACAGGGAACACTCTCCAGTGTATATCATATGATAGGCTACAAAACAAGTCTTAGCAAACTTAAGAAGACTGAAATAATACCAAGTATCTTTTCCAGTAGTACAAAACTAAAAATCAATAACAGAAGGAAAGCCGTAAATTTTACAGATATGAGGAAATTAAACAACACTCTCCTGAACAGTGAATGAGTCAAAGAAGAAATTAAAAGGGAAATGAAAATACCTTAAAACAAATGAAAATGGAAATACAACATACCAACAACTATGGGATACCGCAAAATCAGTTCTAAGAAGGAAGTTTATAACAATAAGTGTCTATACTAAGAAAAAAGAAAGATCTTAAACAACCTAACTTGACACCTCAAAGAACTAAAAATAGAACAAAGCCTAAAGGTAGCAGAAGTAAGGAAATAAATAGAGATAAAAAAAAAAGTCAATGAAACTAGAAGCTGGTTTTTTGAAAAGATAAAATTTACAAACCTTTAGCTAGACTACCTAAGAAAAAAAGAGAGAAGACACAAATAAATAAAATCAGAAATGAAAGAGGAGACTTTAAAATGGATACCACCAAAAATACATAGATCATATGACACTACTGTGAAAATCTATAAGACACCAAATTGGATAATCTGTTAGAAATGGATAAATTCCTAGAAATGTACCAAGACTGAATCATGAAGAAATAGAACATCCGAATAGATCAATAATGAGTAAGGAGATTAAATCATTAATCAAAGACCTTCCAACAGGGCTTCCCTGGTGGCACAGTGGTTGAGAGCCCACCTGCCAATGCAGGGGACGCGGGTTCGTGCCCCGGTCCGGGAGGATCCCACATGCCGCAGAGCGGCTGGCCCCGTGAGCCATGGCCACTGAGCCTGCGCGTCCGGAGCCTGTGCTCCGCAACGGGAGAGGCCACAACAATGAGAGGCCCGTATACCGCAAAAAAAAGAAAAAAAAAACCTTTCCACAAAAAAGGCCCAGGACCAGATGATTTCTCTGGTGAATTTTAGCTAATATTTAAAGAAAAATGAATGCAAATCCTTCTCAAACTCTGCAAAAAATTGAAGAAGCTCACATAGGACATGGCAGTTAAGAAGATGGACCTGAAAGTTTGGAGGATTTTGAGAAGTGTGTCCATGACTAGGAAGGACTGGCAGTGGTGAGCAGGATAAGGGTGTGGGAGGGCCATATTCCTGGCAGAGGTTAGGGCATGATCACACGCCAAGCACAGCAAAACTCAACAGAGGTATGGGAAACGGCAAATGAGTAGAACTGGTTTCAAGCCCAAGGTTTCCTCATGGAATGGTGGGAGACAAAGTGAAAAGAATAGGGTGGGACTTTAATTGTGGAAGGTTCTGAACACCAGGGATGGGCTTTCCTCTAACTAGTAGTTTTCAACTCTGTCTGCACAGTAGAATCATCTGAAGAGCTTCTTAAGAACTCCCACCAGACCATCATCATCAGAATTCCCAGGTATGGGACCAGATGATTCTGATGCAGTCAGTTTACGAACACCAGTTCTAATCTTATGCCAAGGCCAAAGATTAAATCCAACCCTTGCAACATGAGACAAAGAGAAAGCTTTCTCTTTGATCTTCTTCCAGAACAGCCACCCTGCTCCATGCCACCATCATCTCTCTCAACTGTGGGTTTCACTCTTGCAGTAGAGGCTCTGACCCACTCGAATAGTCCCTCAAGTGGCCACTCCACCTCTGACAAGATGCCACCTCTCATAGCAAAAATCACACTGTCTCTTAAGACATGTCGTTCCAGTTTTGAGAGATCTAGCTGTGAGAGTACCTCCTAGTATTCAGTTGAAATCTATATCCCAGAAATCTCTACTGGCTGATCCTGGTTTTCTCCTCTGAGGTTGTATAAAACAAACTGAAACCATTTACCATACAAAAATTTTGAAATACCTGAAAATAGCTAACAGGCCACACCCCTAACTCTACTCAATACATTAAACATCTCCAACGCTTTCAGTTATTCCGCCTGTAATCTGCTTTCAATTCTCCTCACCATACTAATCAGGCTATTCTGAATACACACTAGTTTGCCACTGTCTTTCTTAAACTGTGATATCCAGAACTGGACAAAGTACTGCATATACAGTGAGACTGACATGTTAAGAAAAGCACAGATTGCTCTTTTGATTTTCACATTATTTTAATGCATCTGGGGTTGACTTGGAGGTACTACTGGGACATGCGCACTGAGGAGGTGGGCAAGGTTCATTTCCCTTTACATGTTAAGTCCCACATTCTAAATCTTCATCTGCTCCAGAAGATCCTGATATCTCCGCTGTTGGGGAATACCACACTATGGGTGAAACTCCCGTGATACAGTTTTTCCTCTGACTCTGTCTCTTCCCATCATTCCCTTTTATTCCTAACTCTGATTCTCCCCTCTAGCCTCAGAATCTTCCATTTCCTGGATCCTCATTTTTATGATTTCCTCAGATTTCCTCTTTATTCTAGATAATAAGCCAGAAAAGAAAGAACATACTGTTAAACATTTTTCACTTTCTCCTCAAACCAGGAAAACAAAAGTTAAGTGTGGTTTAGTACACTTCCCACGTTGGCTGTTCCTCTTGCTTGGGGCTGGGTTCAATATCCACCCTACGTACAATTATAGCCCTACCCGCAATGATCCTAATCCGTCTTCCCTGCTTTATTTTTTATACAGGACTTATCTAACTTATTGAATAGTTTACTTACATTATTTACTGTCTGTGTCCTCCTACTTGAATGTAAGCTCCATGGGTGGGAATTTTCACTATTTTGTTCACTGCTGTATCTCTAGTGTCTAGAAAAATGCCTGACCTATTCTAGGTACTCAGTATTTGTTACTGAGTTTGTTAAATGAATTTCTTTGACAGATCCCACTGATGTCTGCCACGTCAAACTAATTGTGTTTATTCCCTTGTGCTAGACTCTACTTCTGAATACTTTCCAACTTTGCATTGGCTATCAGGCCAGATGGGTTGGACTGTCAGTTGCTGGCAAATCTTTCAGCAGTTACCACTAGTGTGACAGTTTCTCCCAACAGCTAGCAGATAGCAACTCCCTCTCTCAAAGCATGTCATGGAGATTACTGGAGAATTGTTCCATTTTTTTCTACCATTCCTTCTACTCAGCTGCTAAAAGTTCAACTGCACTGATTTACCCAGAGCTCTGAACAATTCATGATCACCCCACAATGGGTTGCGGTACTTTGTCAACATTGCCAAGTTCCAAGGCCCGTGGATTCTTACAGTTAAGACATTAATTCTTTTAAATCTATGACATGAGTTCCTTCTCATCTTACCACTTTTATTATCCTGGATCTTCTGGGATTCCCATCAGTTCCATTTCAAAATGCTTGAACTTAGTTTGATCTCCTCCCTCAAATTTCAACACTGCTTTTGTCTTATGTGAGCATCTGTTGCAAAGTGTGCCATTGGTTTGAAAGGTATGCTCAGGTAAACAAGCTACATAAGACAAATCAAAAGCAATTCCTAGTCCTGTAGGTGTTGAAAGTCCAATTTATCACCCTGATTCTTTACTCCAGGGAGCCAAGTCAACGTCCTCTTATCTACCCTGGCACATCTGGGTGACCCAACTTCTAGAAAAGTCAACAGGAGAAACACTTTTGAAGAACATACAGAAGTCCCAAGACACTTTTCAAAACACAGTGGAAGGGAACAAGACAGAGTAGACAACATCAACTTCCTATCCCTCTTAAAATTCTGAAGATGTGCCTAACACAGGGTCAGAGATAAAACAGACCAGGAACTGTAAAACTAAAGAATGCTTAGGGGAGATATGTGTGTGCATTGTGAGGAGTAATGGTCAAACACAATAAGGAAGACAGGGAATATTAGTTTGATTTCTCTGTGGCTAATAGAGAAATATGGTTACTTTGCATTAGCCATAAGTGCCATCAAGCAATTGTATAATTTCAAGAACTTTTCCTGATTTTCCATAGTCATGACAGAAGAATACTTCTATGAAATTCTTTCCATGAGAAGCATAGTTATGCTTGGCCTCCACTAGGGCATTCTACAAGCAGCACTTGAAAGGCTCAGAATTACACAGCCTTGACCACAGTGTTGATCAAAGAGTGGCCCTCTGGTAAAACTGCACCAAACACCAAAATCTAAACTGAACCCTCCCATGGTTCAGTATCCCTAGGGTGAAATTTTGCCTGAAGCCCTTACTTTGGCCACTCTTGAAGTTCAGAATATGAGTTTTAGGCTGCCGAATAGTTTGTGAAAATTAATGGGAAAATGATGAACCCTCAAATGAGTGGAAGTCCTGTGTCTCTGTCTTCCAAAAGACAACATGGTGTGCTGTTATCTTCACATGGAGCAAGAGACTGACCAGCAAGTTCAATGCTTTGCCTGTATTCAAAACACATCTCTTTTCATCATACTAGAATTCATTGCTGCTGCCGCCTCGTCCTCCCCAAGCTATCAAAGCTTTCAATATGGCACAATTACACCACCATCTCCCTGGAACACTGCAAAACAAGCTCCCTGAGTACCCTTCCATTGCTCTCAAAGTCAAGCTCTCCGTTCCCTGTCAGAGGTCCGTGGCACTACATCTGGTCTTTGTTTGAATGGGATCATGAAACTTTTAGAGAACAAGGAACACACTGGTGAAGGTTAAAGAGGTAACATATTAAATCTATGCTAAATGAAGATTTAACTCCAACTACAAGCGGTAGTATTTACTGAACCATAGACACTAGTTTTCCGTACTCGGAGTTCAGAGTTATTAATACTGGATTGCTACTGCTGTACTTTTAAAATTATCACTGAAATGTAATTTCACTGCTCGTGATGATGTAATTGCTGAGAAGCTGGGTGGGTAGTAATTATACAATGCAGTGTATGGAACTGAGCTAATGCCCTGAAATCTTTTTATTGTTTGATTTTTTTTCCTTTCTTGTAATTAAACATCTAGTAATTGAACATCACTGCCTGATGTTCATTTTATGGTTTAGATAAAATAAAATACAGCATCCATATTCCCTTGCTTAGCCCTGGAGAGTGGAGGAGTGTGAGAAAGGAGGTGGAGAGGATCTAACCAACTCAGATTATCCTGAGTTCCAGGGGAGCACACACTGAAGTGCTGATACATTACACCATTGGTCATTTCTCCATTTCAACCACCGGCAAGCCATCAGCACTACGTGCAACTGCCAGTTAACATACATTTAATATATATGTGTATGCACACATATTTAAAGGTACAGGGCATGTTACCACCTTATTTGACAGACCCTAAATAGACTCTCGTTATAATCCATATAAAGCCCAGCTAGAAAGGAAAATTTAAAATATTTAGAAGAATACCTGCCATGGCTAACCACAAATTAATTTGCTATTACTGTTTTAAATTCGGCTTCATATGCAAATGAAGGCCCATGCCTGTTTGTCAAAAGGATTATATTTGTAAGAGCTGATGAAAGACCCAGATTTCATGTAGCGCTGGCCCCTACTGCTTGCTCAGTGGTAATTTAGACTTATATCTTTGTCTCAGTCACGTATGTGTTCAGCCAGAGTGGTACAGAGAGTGTAAAAGCCTGGGCTTGGAGCCAGTCTGCCTGGGCCTGCAGCCTGGCATGGCCACTTACTATCTGTGTGATGTGGGGAACAGGATTTAACCTCTATCATATTTTCCCCATACGTAGAAAGAGGTTTATAATGGTATCTTTCTTACAGCACTGCTGTGAGTATTAAAGGAGTTAATACATGCAAAGTACTAAGAACAGTGCCTGGCACACAGAAAGCACTATTGAAGTGTTAGCTATTATTGATTGTAAATAGAAGTGGTCTCTGGCTAACGTAGGCAGAAAAGGAATATATTGAAAGGAAATCAGGCAGCTTGCAGAATTGACAGAAAAGCTGGAGAAAGCACATAAAATGGGCGGAAACAAAGGCATCGATGCATTAGGATTCCCAGGCTGTGCAGAACCTCACTGCCAACAGCACTGTCCACATCACCGCAGGACACTGCTACTGCTGGCGCTGCGTGTGGCCCCAGTTAACCACTGAATACTTTATGCTGCCACAAATAAGTCTGAACCCATCCTTCCTCCTTCCGTCACCCACTCCAGAGTCAAAGTCCCAGGCAGGGCCTTCAGTTAGTCAAGCCTAGTTCACATGGCTGTACCCAATGGAACATGAGTATGGAGGGGTATTTGCTGCCTTTAGTTACTGAAGTGGGAGATGCAGCTGTCTCCCACCAAGATTCAACAATATGGGATTCCCCAAAACAGGAAGGGAGCTTGGATGTGAGGCAGAAAAAAACAAAACAGAAGTCTACTACTGTGTTAAATTGCCTGGAAGAGAACTTACCCGAGATTCCTGACCCCCATCAAGGAAGAGAAAGAAGAATGACTGTGAGATCTAGAAAACCGAGATCAAAATCCACGTCACAAGGGTTCATGGAAGAGTCACAGAAAAAGAGAAAGAAACTAGAAGCTGGCCATTAAGTAGGAACTATCAGTGTAGTGGACAAAGAAATTCAGCCTAGAAGGCAGAGGAAATAGGGAGCACAGGGCTGTCCCAGAGTCAGAGAAAAGGAGCCTAGCCTAGACCAGTGATTCTCAAATATGCTGGTCTTGGGACTCCTTCACAATCTTAAAGATTACTGCAACTTCAAAGATCCTTTGTTTATGTGGAGTTTCATGTGGGTGTTTATATGGATATCACTGGATGCTTGCCTTACTGAAAATTAAACCAATAAATTTCAAGCATTATATTGTCATTTTAAAATAATTCAAATATATATGTTAACATAAATGACATATTTTCATGAAAACAACTATATTTTCTTCCAAAAAAATGTAATAGGAAGAGTGGTACTGCTTTATCTCTTTGTGACTCTGGCTTATTAGAATTCTAGTCTCTAATAAAAAATGATAGAAATGAGTTTATTTGCAAAACAGAAACAGACTCACAGAGTTCAAAAACAAACTTATGGTTACCTAAGGGGAATGGTGGGGAGGATAAATTAGGAGTTTGGGATTAACATATACACACTACTATATGTAAAATGGATAATCAATAAGGACCTACTGTATAGCACAGGGAACTCTGCTCAATATTCTGTGGTAACTTATATGGGAAAAGAATCTGAAAAAGAATGGATACATGTATATGTATAACTGAATCACTATGCTGTACACCTGAAACTGACACAACATTGTAAATCAACTATACTCCAATATAAAGTAAATATTAAATTTAGAAAATCCAAGTCTCCATGGGGCCCAGGGACTGGCCAGGCCGCAGCAGGTGCTACTTCTCTTTGTTTCCTTCCCTCTGAGGTCAGCATGCTGGCGTTGAGGAGCAGCGGTGGCCGCAGCCCCAGGATACAGAAAAGCAGGACCACCAAAAGGAGTGATGACCAGCGATTACATGAGAAGTCTGGATGTTAGTTCTAATGCCTCGGGACATGCAGTTGGGAACTCCTGGGATCAAACTCTCATCCACTTAATACCCCTGTTTGCCTGAACTACTAGAGCCAGTCCTAGCTAACCACAAATGGCTACCCAAAGGAAACACTTGGTAAAAGATTTCAATCCTTACATCATCTGCTGTATCTATAAAGGGTATCTGATCAAGCCAACTGCAGTGACGGAATGCCTCCACATCTTCTGTAAGACCTGTACCGTCCAGCACTTTGAAGATAGCAATGGTTGTCCAAGGTGTGGCAACCAGGTTCATGAGACAAACCCATCAGAAAGGTTGAGCTTGGATAACACATTAGAGGAAATTATATTTAAGTTGGTCCCTGGACCACAAGAACAAGAACTTGAGAGTGAATTTTGGAAGAAAAGCCTCAAGAAAATGGACAAGATGATACTTCAAAAGTTGACAAACCTAAAGTAGACGAAGAAGGTGATGAAAATCAAGATGATAAAGACTATCACAGTGCTTCCCTGGTGGTGCAGTGGTTAAGAATCCGCCTGCCAATGCAGGGGACATGGGTTTGAGCCCTGGTCCGGGAAGATCCCCCATGCCGTGTAGCAACTAAGCCCGTGTGCCACAACTACTGAGCCTGCACTCTAGAGCCCGTGAGCCACAACTACTGAAGCCCATGTGACACAAATTCTGAAGCTCACGTGCCTAGAAGCTGTGCTCCGCAACGAGAAGGCACCGCAGTGAGAAGCCGACGCCCCCGAACCTTCGAAGAGTAGTCCCCGCTTGCCGCAACTAGAGAAAGCCTGCACGAAGCGACGAAGACCCAACACAGCCAAAAATAGTAAATTAAATAAATTTTAAAAAAAAAAGCTATCACAGAATTGACCCACAAATTGCTATATGTCTAGATGGTTTACAAAATGATGGACAATCGGGACAATGCAGTAAAGGGTTTAATGAAGGAATTCATTTGGTTTTCTACACGTGTAACTGTGGGAACTATTAAAAAATTTCTAAGTTTAAAACTAAAACTTCCAAGTTCTTATGAGTTGGATGTGCTGTGCAATGGTGAAATTATGGGGAAGGACCATACTGTGGAGTTCATCGACATGACAAGATGGCGACTAAGAGGCGAAAACTTTCGGTGTCTGAACTGCTCATCTTCACAAGCCTGCCCTCAGGCTGGTCCTTTGTATCAGTCATACCCCATGGTATTGCAGTATCGACCAAGAATTGATTTCGGTTAGACCAAGGGGCCTAGATCCCACTGAATGAATCCTGCACTATGTGTTTACTCATCAACAGATTGCACAGTGAACGGTGTGTGGACTAGAGGGACACAACCAGATTTTCAGCATGCGAATAAGGCTATTGTCTGTCTCTAAATTGTCAGCTGCATTTATGTTGTTTCTATTAAGAGCAAACCAAGTGCCATTCTGCTACTGAACCATCTGCATAAGTTATCTGTGCTGTCTCACAGTGTACAAGTCACGCTTGAAATCAGTTAGATATGCGGCCCTGATTCAGCCTTCTAAATATTTTGCTTGCCTGGTCTATTGTTTGATTACACTAGTAACATGCCTCAATCTTTGTGGTGTTGCAGTTTTCACATACTTACTATTTGATTAATTCTTGTTTAAATAGAGTACTGTACAAGGAACTAATAATTATTATATCTTGAAATTATTTTGTATGGGAAATATATTTAGAAAAGTGGTCCTTGAGCCACTGTCCTGTTCTCAGTAAGCTTTTTGTGTGCAAAACAGTTCACTCTTGAGTGTGCAAGTCCTTTGGGGAAGAATTCCAACTGTTCTTTACTTTAAAGTCCATTATAATTATAGGCATCTTGCGTCATCTGTCTATGTCGTCTACCAGTCGCACAGGGAGGGCCTGTTCACCCTCCAGAAAATGTACGTGACTTCTTGGAGAGCTGAAGTGAGATTCGCAACCATTTGAAATGTTGGCAGCTGATCACATTTACTTCTAACAAAATTAATGAGTAAGTGAGGTTAATCCTTCATAAGGCCTTATGACGAGCCAGTGCTGCTTCATGAAACATGGTGCATCGTTATATTGTGGCTTTTATCTAATGAGTACACTGTTTCCCTCTTTTCAGTTGGCCTTAAGTGTGCGTCATTGTGGCATGCAGAAGGTTATGAGGATTTAAGTATTAGGATGTTTAGGGCAGATAACATTAGCTATTTTATGAATTTCAAAAATCTCAAAGCAATTGTAGATTAAAACTGTTAGTGACCTGTCACATTCCCATACCATATGTATAAAATAGAAAAAATGCAGTGTCATAGATAAATATGCTTAACCAGAATTAATGGTTTGAGGATATTTCATTTTAGATCCTGTAGTAATCAGGGGGAACTGGGATTATTGTTTTATACATAAGTTCTTTAAGGTCAGAGCTATGATAATGTCCTTGATTACTTATGGAAGCTGATTTTAATTAACTCAAAATGAATTGAGAGTGCATTTTAAAAAACCACAAATGAGACCTAGATGTTTTGGGGTTCCCAGCCAAAACTTAAAGCCTTAACTGAATTTTATATACATGATCTTATTAAATTTGGCCTGCTGCCTCATCTTATATAATGTCACTATTTTCCAAGGAAACATATAGGAAGCATTTATGGCATTGAGAATAGTTTTATATAAAATTCCTCTATTTAATGTTAATGTATTAACATTTTTATTGAAATGCAATGGAATATGTGCCAAAACATGTGAAAACCTTGCATAAAGAAGAGCATCAGTTATATGGGGAAAGGTACACATTTTATGATGGTCCTAAGTAACATGGTATTACTATTAGAACCACAGACTTCTTCATATACTCAACTATGGTTTTCTAAGTATGGTACTATTTTCATATCTAGTAATACACTAATCCCTAGTTAATTATCCCTAGTCAGGTTGTAGAATTTGTAAGAAACCAGGTATAGAAAAATTTAAAGGCAAAAATACACAGGTGGTTAGTTTTACAAACTTGGGGTGCTAATAAGATAAACTCCTTAGACAAATAGCCTATAGGAATAATCATCTGAATCTGCAAAATTGGAGAATAAAACTAAATTAAGTTTTTCTTTAATCTCATGTTTCTTAAGCAACAAACTGAAAGAACTTTACTTCCATAAAAGATTTTGTAATCTGTTTTGTCTGCTTTAGATATCATAGATGCACAAGGGTCAAGGAACCTTGGATCTAAAGAAGGACTGTACTTTATAGGACTTTACTTTAACTGAAGTAATTACATTAGTTAATAGAAAAATCCAAATATGGCCCTTTCTCCAGATTATGCTTTAAAGTATAAAAACAAATAAACTAAAAGTTTCACTGATGAGGCAGTATTAGGTCATTCAGTCTGGGGTCCAGATACGTTGGGGTGATATCTTTTAACTACTTTTAGAAAAGTATATTTCTTTATTCATTAAAAATCTATCCCATATTAATAGGCCACATTTTATAAATGTAATAAGTTTGCTCAACTATATGTAACTTGAAATGATTCTTTAAGGGAAGAAAAGTATGTTACATAATATTGTGAACTGTTTAGCTTTACTGAACTATTTAAGAGAAAGTGCCTAATCACTAAAGTGCATTTCTGTTTTAGATTTACCGCATATATTTTGAGTTTTCTGTCCCTGTCTCTTATCAATGCTCTTGTATCTAAATAGGCTCTTGTAACTTACAGTAATCTCTTTTTGAAAGATTTTCATAAGAAAATAATTCACCAAAGACATTTTACTGTTAATAACCATGTTAGAGAGACAGTTTAACTGTCTGGAGGTTGGAAATTTTTAGACTGCAATTTACTTCTATATAATTAAGCAATAACCTTGAGTAATTGCTAAAATATCACCAAAGAAAGACTTTAAACTTAATTTTCATGGTAACATCAATCAAGTGCAGGTTTTTCTTGCAATAATCAGAACATACTTCCTTTCAGCTATGATTCTTGTTTTTCCAGCACCATCTGACAGATCTTAGGAAATCCTCAAAGATGAAAAAGAGATTAACACAACAAATAGCCGCCTTCTGGATGAAAAGTGGGAGAAATAACATACTTTGAAAAGAAAACTGAAATTGAGATTTTACATTCTAATTTGAGAAGCTTTTTATTCCATGGAGGCAATATAGACTAAAATTATGCTTATTTAGTTTCTGGGTTCTTAGTAATATGAGAAATTTTATTAAAGACAGACTTTGGTAAAAATGCAAACATGCTTAGTTGTATAAAAAACAGTACATTCTATTGGACTCACATAAGTAAATGCTTTTTCTGTACTCAAAAGCAAAATTTTCTTAAAAGCCTGTGGTTTTTTAAAAGTAATTCTTTGTCTCGTTTCTCAGCAATTACTTTGTTTTTAGAATCTAGCCATACAGCCAAATTCAGCAAGATAAGCCCCAGATGAAGAGCATATAGACCAGGTTAAGCCCTGTCCTCACACCAATCTATTGGGGAGCCCATGCTGTGGGCCACCTCAAGTAAAGCTCACATTATGAAGTCTTCCTGACAGGCCACTAGGTAAACCTCCTTGGATAGGATAAAGATGGATGCACTCCATTACATACTCTGGTATAACATAAGGAATTTTCAAGCAGGCTATACTCTGTACCAGTGAGATATAGATATTGCTTGTGGGAATTACAAAAATGAGTGAGTTTGCCATAACTTTAATTTTCTGGGTTAGAAACATAAAAATGTGAAACGCTATTATTTTGAGATATATATCTATCCCTACAATAAGGAATATAAAATGTCTGCCAGATCTGGTTTATAAAAATTGAAAAATATTAAATATACTAGAAACTCAAACCCTTTGAAAGCACAAAATAACCAAATAATTCTGGATTTAATTAATATACCTAGTTCAGTAGTATTCTGTTGAAAAAAGTTCAGATTGAAAGTTCATTAAAATGTACTCAAATATACATTACGGGGTTTTGTGTTTATTTGCTATCCTTACTATACTTTCAAATAGAATTAACATGCTCAAACACTTCCTTTTCAGAAAGTTATGAAATTAAACAAAAATAAATTATTTTAGATGCTCATTAGAATGTGTCCAAACACTTTTTATGCCCCTTTTCCTAGGATTCAAAACTTGAGTCATTATTCACAAATACTTTTTTAATTTTAATTATCTTTAAATCTAGAATCAAGTGAAACATTAAATACTGAGTCCAGTTTTCTTCCAACCTTCAGAGCTTCATGGAATAAGAAACTAATCTAGAGGGTGGAGTCAAGATGGCGGCATGGGAAGACGCGAAGTTCACGTCTCCCCACAACTAGGACACCTGCCAGATGCTGGTGGGGGACTTCCATGCCCAAGGAGAAGGGAGGAAATCCCAAATGAACTGGTAGGATGTGGAGGGACTGAGTGGGGTGAAGTGAAAGCTAGACAGGACCGGAGTCCCTGAGGGACTTCCATGAATGGAGGGACCCTTGGGGGCTCAGATCAGGGAGAGCATGCCGAGCGTTTCTCCTGCCCAATTGGCCAGGGAAGTCTGCCCGGCTCTCGGGATGGGTTCTATGCCCTCAGAGGCCCCCTCTGGGCTACATTGGTCCTGGCAGCAGAGAAGAGCAGGAGAGGCAGGTGGGAGGGGCCCTCCAGGACCAGAGGAGTGGGAGAGGAGAGGAGGGCATTTGCCCCACCCACTTGGGCCCAGAAAGCCAGGTGGACTCCCAAGTGGGGTCCCCCACCCTCTGAGACCAGAGGCAAGCTTTGGCCCATTCTGTTCCCTTGAGCCTAAGGCCCACCCCCCACACCCTCAGGGCCTTTTGCAGCCCTGTGAGTCCTAACATAGGCCATGCCCACTGCCCAAATCCCACCCCTACTTAGGCCCCACCCTCCATCGCCAAGGCCTTTTCCACCTTTTTTTTTTCTTCTACTCTTTTTTACTACTGTGCTTCTGTTTTACCTTCTGGTTGTTGTTTCATCTATATCTTTATTTTTATATTCTTTCTAACATATCGGTTAGTTTCCTAGTCTAATTTTAGTTTTTAGTCTTTGTAATTGTTCGCCTTTTTATGTTTTTTGCCACCGCGCACAGGTTGCAGGATCTTGGTTCAAGAGCCAGGGGTCAGGCCAAAGCTCCTGCAGTGGGAGCTCTGAGTCCAAACCACTGGACTAACAGAGAACCTCAGGCCCCAGGGAATATTCATCACAGTGAGGTCTCCTGGAGGTCCTCATCTCAGCACCAAGACCCAGCTCTACCTAATAACCTACAAATTGCAGTGTTGGAAGCCTCAGGCCAAACAACCAGTAAGATAGGAACAAAATCCCACCCATCAAAAAGAAAGAAAAATGAGATGGCAAAAAACTATGAAGGAGCAAGATGAAGGAGCAAAGTAAAAAACTAACAAAACCAAATAAATGAAGAGGAAATATGCAGTCTACCTGAAAAAGAATTCAGATTAATGATAGTAAAGATGATCCAGAATCTCAGAAATAGAATGAAGGCACAGAGTGAGAAAATACAAGAAATGTTTAACAAAGATCTAGAAGAACTAAAGAACAAACAAACGGAGATGAATAACACAATAACTGAAATAAAAAAATATACTAGAAGGAATCAATAACAGGATAACTGGGGCAGAAGAATGAAAAAGTGAGCTGGAAGACAAAATGGTGGAAATAACTGCTGAGGAGCAGAATAAAGAAAAAAGAATGAAAAGAATGGAAGACAATCTCAGAGAATTCTGGGGCAACACTAAACACACCAACATTTGAATTATAGGGATCCCAGAAGAAAAAGAGAAAAAGAAATGGTCTGAGAAAATGTTTGAAGAGATTATAGTGGAAAACTTCCCTAACATGGGAGAGGAAATAGTTACCCAAGTCCAGGAAACACAGAGAGCACCATACAGGATAAACCCTAGGAGAAACATGCCAAGACACATATTAATCAAACTAACAAAAATTAAATTCAAAGAAAAAATATTAAAAGCAGCAAGGGAAAAACAAAAAATAACATACAAAGAAATCCCCATAAGGTTATCAGCTGATTTTTCAGCAGAAACTCTGCAGGCCAGAAGGGAGTGGCAGGACATACTTAAAGTGATGAAAAAGAAAAACCTACAACAAAGATTACTCTACCCAGCAAGGATCGCATTCAGATTCGATGGAGAAATCAAAAGCTTCCAAGACAAGCAAAAGCTAAGAGAATTCAGCATCACCAACCCAGCTTTATAACAAATGCTAAAGAAATTTCTCTAGGTGGGAAACACAAGAGAAGAAAAAGACCCACAAAAACAAACCCCAAACAATTAGGAAAATGGTAATAGAAACATACATATCGATAATAACCTTGAATGTAAATGGATTAAATGCCCCAACCAAAAGAGACAGACTGGCTGAATGGATACAAAAACAATACCCATGTATATGTTGTCTACAAGAGACCCACTTCAGACCTAGGGGCACATACAGACTGAAAGTGAAGGGATGGAAAAAGATATTTCATGCAAATGGAAATCAAAAGAAAGCTTGAGTAGCAATACTCCTCTCAGATAAAATAGACTTTACAATAAAGACTGTTATAAGAGACAAGGAAGGACACTATATAATGATCAAGAGATCAATCCAAGAAGATATAACAATTATAAATGTTTATGCTCCCAACATAGGTGCACCTCAATACATAAGGCAAATGTTAACAACCATGAAAGGGGAAATCGACAGTAACACAATCATAGTAGGGGACTTTAGCACCCCACTTACACCAATGGACAGATCATCCAAAATGAAAATAAATAAGGAAACACAAGCTTTAAAAGACACAGTAGACCAGAGAGATTTAACTGATATTTATAGAACATTCCCCCCAAAAGTGGCAGAATACACTTTCTTCTGAAGTGCACATGGAACATTCTCCAGGATAGATCACATCATGGGTTACAAATCAAGCCTTGGAAAATTTAAGAAAATGGAAATCGTATCAAGCATCTTTTCTGACCACAACGCTATGAGACTGGAAATCAATTACAGGAAAAAAACTGTAAAAAACGCAAACACATGGAGGCTAAACAATACACTACTAAATAATCAAGAGATCATTGAAGAAATCAGAGAGGAAATCAAAAAATACACAGAAACAAATGACAATGAAAACATGATGACCCCAAACTTATGGGACTTAGCAACAGCAGTTCTAAGAGGGAAGTTTATAGCAATACAATCCTACCTCAAGAAACAACAGAAGTCTCAAATAAACAATCTAGGGCTTCCCTGGTGGCGCAGTGGTTGAGAGTCTGCCTGCCGATGCAGGGGACACGGGTTCATGCCCCGGTCCGGGAAGATCCCACATGCCGAGGAGCAGCTGGGCCCGTGAGCCATGGCTGCTGAGCCTGCACATCTGGAGCCTGTGCTCTGCAACGGGAGAGGCCACAGCAGTGAGAGGCCCGCATACCACAAAAAAAAAAAACAAAAAAACAAAAAAAAACAATCTAACCCTACACCCAAAGCAACTAGAGAAAGAAGAACAAAGAAAATCCGAAGTCAGTAAAAGGAAAGAAATCATAAAGATAAGAGCAGAAATAAATGAAACAGAAACGAAAAAAACAATAGCAAAGATCAATAAAACTAAAAGCTGGTTCTTTGAGAAGATAAACAAAATTGATAAAGCCTTACTCAGACTCATCAAGCAAAAAAGGGAGAAGACACATATCAATAAAATTAGAAATGAAAAAGGAGTAATCACAACTGACACCACAGAAATACAAAGGATTATAAAAGACTACTACAAACAACTATATGCCAATAAAATGGACAACCATGAAGAAATGGATAAATTCTTGGAAAGGTACAATTTTCCAAGACTTAACCAGGAAGAATTAGAAAATATAAACAGACCTATAACAAGTAATGAAATTGAAACTGTAATTAAAAATCTTCCAACAAACAAAGGTCAAGGACCAGATGGTTTCACAGTGAAATCTATCAAATATTTAGAGAAGAGCTAACACCGATCCTTCTCAAGCTCTTCCAAAAAATTGCAGAGGGAGGAACACTCCCAAATTCATTCTACAAAGCCAACATCACCCTGATACCAAAACCAGAGAAAGACATCACAAAAAAAGAAAATTATAGACCAATATCACTGATGAACATAGATGCAAGGATCAAATGGGATTTATCCCAGGGATGCAAGGATTCTTCAATATACAAAAATCAATCAATGTGATACACCATAATAACAAGTTAAGGAATAAAAGCCATATGATCATCTCAATAGATGCAGAAAAAGCTTTTGACAAAATTCAACACCCATTTATGATAAAAACTCTCCAGAAAATGGGCATAGAGGGAACCTACCTCAACATAATAAAGGCCATACATGACAAACCCACAGCAAGCATCATACTCAATGGTGAAAAACTGAAAGCATTTCCACTAAGATCACGACCAAGACAAGGAGGTCCACTCTTGCCACTATTATTCAACATAGTTTTAGAAGTCCTAGCCACAGCAATCAGAGAAGAAAAGAAATAAAAGGAATACAAATCAGAAAAGAAGAAGTAAAGTAAAACAGTCACTGTCTGCAGATTACATTATACTATACATAGAAAATCCTAAAGATGCCACCAGAAAACTACTAGAGCTAATCAACGAATTTGGTAAGGTTGCAGGATACAAAGTTAATGCACAGAAATCTCTGGCATTCCTATATACCAACAATAAAAAGTCAGAAAGAGAAATTAAGGAAACACTCCCATTTACCATTGCAACAAAAAGAAAAAATACCTAGGAATAAACCTACCTAAGCAGGCAAAAGACTTGTTCTCAGAAAACTATAAAACACTGGTGAAAGAAATCAAAGATGACATAAACAGATGTAGAAATATACCACGTTCTTGGATTGGAAGAATCAATATTGTGAAAATGACTATACTACCCAAAGAAATCTACAGATTGAATGCAATCCCTATCAAACTACCAATGGCACTCTTCACAGAATTAGAACAAAAATTTTTTAAATTCGTATGGAAACACAAAAGACCCCGAATAGCCAAAGCAATCTTGAGAAAGAAAAATGGAGCTGGAGGAATCAGGCTCCCTGACTTCAAACTATAATACAAAGCTACAGTAATCAAGACAGTATGGTACTGGCACAAAACAGAAGTATAGATCAATGGTACAGGATAGAATGCCAAGAGAAACCCAAGCACATATGGGCACTTAATTTACAACAAAGGAGGCAAGAACATACAATGGAGAAAAGACAGCCTCTTCAATATGTGGTGCTGGGAAAACTGCACAGTTAAATGTAAAAGAATGAAATTAGAACACTCCCTAACACCATACACAAAAATAAACGCCAAATGGATTAAAGACCTAAATGTAAGACTAGACACTATAAAACTCTTAGAGGAAAACAGGAATAACACTCTTTGACATAAACCACAGCAAGATCTTTTTTGACCCACCTCCTAGAGTAATGAAAATAAAAACAAAAATAAACAAATGGGACAGAATGAAACTTAAAAGCTTTTGCACAGCAAAAGAAACCATAAACAAGATGAAAAGACAACCCTCAGAATAGGTGAAAATATTTGCAAATGAAACAATGGACAAAGGCTTAATCTCCAAAATATACAAACAGCTCATGGAGCTCAATATCAAAAAAACAAACAACCCAATCCAAAAATGGGCAGAAGACTTAAAGACATTTCACCAAAGAAGACATACAGGCGGCCAAAGACACATGAAAAGATGCTCAACATCACTAATTATTAGAGAAATGCAAATCAAAACTACAATGAAGTACCACCTCACACCAGTCATAATGGCCATTATCAAAAAATCTAGAAACAATAAATGCTGGAAAGAGTGTGGTGAAAAGGGAACCCTCTTGCACTGCTGGTGGGAATGTAAACTGATACAGCCACTATGGAGAACAGTATGGAGGTTCTTTAAAAAACTAAAAACAGAACTACCATATGACCCAGCAATCCCACTACTGGGCATATACCCTGAGAAAACCATAATTCAAAAAGAGTCATGTACCACAATGTTCATTGCAGCTCTATTTACAATAGGCAGGACATGGAAGCAATCTAAGTGTCCATCGATAGATGAATGGATAAAGAAGATGTGGCACATATATACAATGGAATATTACACAGCCACAAAAAGGAACGAAGTTGAGTTATTTGTATTGAGGTGGATGGACCTAGAGTCTGTCATACAGAGTGAAGTAAGTCAGAAAGAGAAAAACAAATACCGTATGCTAACACATATATATGGAATCTAAAAAAAATAAAATGGTACTGATGAACCTAGTGGCAGGACAGGAATATAGACATAGAGAATGTGCTTGAGGACATGGGGAGGGGGAAGGGTAAGCTGGGACGAAGTAAAGAGTAGCACTGACATATATACACTACCAAACGTAAAACAGACAGCTAGTGGGAAACAGGAGCATAGCACAGGGAGATCAGCTCAGTGCTGATCCCACCCTGGAGGGGTGGGATAGGGAGGGTGGGAGGGAGGCTCAAAAGGAAAGGGATATGGGAATGTATGTATGCATATGACTGATTCACTTTGTTGTACAACAGAAACTAACATAGTATTGTGAAGCAATTATACGCCAATAAAGATGTATTAAATAAATAAATAAAAACATTCATTATTCCAAAAAAAAGAGACTAATCTAGTACAAACTGAAGATTAAATATTTCTGGGCAATGCAGAGATAGTGAATAGATTATGTATCCATGGACTTCACATCAGTCCAGAAGAGCAGGAGTACTGCACATTAGAAATGGAATGGGATCAGCATAACATTGTTTGGGGTTGGTTTTCTTTTGCTGTATTTTTTTGAATGGGGATGGGGGCCCAAGTGTCCTTATGAAGCTGTGGTCGACAAGAGTTTGTGAGGGAGCACCAGTGTTCTGCTGCATTTCTGCATCTGGCAACACAACAGCAAGTACCAATTTTTAATAGAGTAGCCCTCACACTAACTAAAACCATCATAGACTATATTGTACAGTTATGTTGCTAATTTTCTTTTGAAATATAAAATATTTTAAGCTTTTTTTTTGGTCAAAAGTGGTAACATCTTAATACAGATAAAAACCTTTTTGTGGTTGTAAGATTTAGCTTATAAATCATTCAGATTGAAGTGAAAGATTACCAGGTCTTTATTAATGACTTAGTCTATTAAGAATATATGTATTTTTGTAGAGGAAAAGCACTTGTAGATATTTAATCAGTACTATATGTCTGTTTTGCAGAAATAAAATACTGCTTAGAGATTCTCTTTAAATACTTTTTATTTTTGTGCTCAAATGTATTTTGTGTTGATCTATGGAATGTTCTGTACAAAGCTGTATGGTTGCACTGTTGGGCTAGATACTTTTTTTGGTTAAGATCTGAACTTAGCCAAGTATATTTGCCCATGTTAAAAATAGAATTTTTGTTATTAAAAATTTGCTTGCATAAAAAAGAAAGAAGTCTCGTATCTGCTTCTATATTCAATCTGTCATGGTATCATCAACTATGGAGCCTCTGGAAAACTCCAATTGTGAGATAATGAGTAACAAAGCAAGCTAAAAAGACAGTATAGGCTTCACAAGGAACTACAAAAGATGGTCTTTGACGATAATCCTAACAACCCTTTCTCACCTCACATATATATAGCACGTTGTTATTCATAAGAGCATTTTCACATACACATTATATTTGATTCTCACTCACCACAGTCTCGTGAGGCATTATTTCCATTTTATAAACAAGGACTCTGAAGTTCAGCGAAGTTAGCTGACATGCCCAGGATTACATAGTTTGTAAGTAGACAAGCTGGATGCCACATTCCCACCACTACCCCAAACTGAAAAAGTGATTTTTAGTATCAGGGAAACATTGATGTAGTCTTCATTTTCTAGACAGGAATCCAAAACCCAGAGTTTAGAAGGCGACCTGCCCTTGATCCATAAGAAGGAGCAGAAATGGATCCCAGACTTACTGGCTCTAAATTGGGCTTTGGTAGCTAATTAAGCCATGTCAGAGTTTGAAAAAAACTCTGTGAAACTTTTTTCCAAAAAAGAGCTGATTCTAAATCCATTCAGTAGATAAATAGCTGCTTGGTAGATACAGGCAGTGGATACATTTGGTCTTTCCCACTTAGTCTTATTCACATATTAAAAACTTGAGGGGCTGTGGCTATGACAATGGACCTAAAAATAAGCAATGAGTAGAATTTTCTAGCTTCTATTGATCTAAAGATAAGCAATGAGTAGAAGTTTCCAGGTCCTAGGTTTTTTGTTTATTTGTTTTTTAATATAACTATTGTAGCTGCCATTTATTGAGTACTAGGCTTATGTTTTGCCCTGATTATTGTCATTCTCACAATAATATAAAGTAGGCGGTAGCCCCTTCACCCATTCCATAAACAAGCATGAACAAATCCTCACTGAAATAATCAGTGAGAAAAGCAGAAGGAAGGTGGAAAGTTTGATAAGATACTCACTTTTATAATCTGATTCCCAGACACTTTTGTGACTCAATCACGATGCCTTTAGTTGACAGAAAGACAGAAAGGAGAGAGAGAAAGCAGGAGGCATGGAGGCAGGAGTGGAGGGAGGATGGGAGGGAGGGAGGAAGGAAATAAATAATGACTGGGATGGCTTAAATAATAAATATATTTATTATCTTAGATATTAAGATGTCAAGGTGGGGCATCTCCAGGATAGGCTAACTCAGAAGTTAAATGATGTCATAGATATTCCATTTCCTTCCCTCCTCCACTCTGACATCTTAAGTATGTCAACTGCCCTCGTGGCTTCAGGATGGCTGCCAGAGTTCCAGATGTCATATGTAGATACGACTTCAAAAAGAAAAGAAGGGACTGTTTCTTCCTATGCCTCTTTACAACAGCAAAATAGATTTTCCCAAAAGCCTACATGCAGACTTCATCTCACATCTCAGTACCTTTTCCTAAACATTACTGGTGAGAAGAATGTGGCCCAAAGATGAGCTGAGACAACTAACAATCATTTCTGTAATTGGGGATAGATCAGCTTTCAATGAGACCACTTTGGCGGGGTCTGTCAGAAAAGAAGGGTGAAGTGAGTTACAGTAGTTGCTGCATTTTAGAGTTTTTCCACTTAAGAATTCAGTCACTACATTTTTGGTGGTGGGTGGGTGGAAATACAATGCTGACATAAACACTGCCCCATGGAAACAGACACCTGGAGCCTAGCATTAAAGCTGTGCTTTTTGAATATAATATTAATAAATGTAGGTGACTGGTTTTGATATAATGGAGCTAAGTAATTGCCAATTTACTAAATGTAACATGTTAATTTTTTCAGTGTCTTCCATATAAAAGTTGTCATTAAACAACCCTCCAGAGCCCCATTAAAATCACTGAATGTAAGCAAATTCAATTAGTGCTCACGTTCCAAGCAGAGTGTGCTATTCATATTAGGTCTGTAGATGTGGTAACAGAAGCATTGAGGAGTGCCCAAAAGCAATTTGGAGAACAAATGACAGGGAATGGGGCAACTAAGAATGGGGAGGAAAAAATGTGATTAATTGTTATGAAAGAAAAACCATCAAAACATAGTTAGGAGCGACATTATATAAGCCAGGCCCTCAGTGGGCAATAAACCACTCTCAGATCCTTAAGTAGCTAAATAATCACCATCTTGGCTATAAATCATCACCAGACTAAACATCAGTCAGTAAAAGCTTCCTTGTTCCTAGGGTCAATAAATTTATTACCTTGATTGCAAGTGATTACCTTTATTTTTAAGAAAACAAAAACAAAACAAAGTATACCAAAGGTTCTGCAAAAGATGTTAGCCAAAGTTCTGCAAAAGATGTTAGCCAAAGTGGCAGTGGTTACATCTGAGGAGATCACTGTACATCGATTCTTTCCAGTAACTAGGTAAGAATTACACTGCATGCTAGAGAATACCAGTCACCTTGATAAACCTAAAAAGCAACCAGAACAAAACCCTGTTCTCCTTCCTCTAAGAAAATCTCAAATATATAGAAGCAGTCTAAGGCAGCTTTTAGTTCATTACCACTCTTCTCACTCAACGAAACCTCTAAACATAAACATAGCAACTGACAATAATAAATTCAGGTATTAAAGCATGAAAAGCTAAAGAGTAGCTGCCTCCTCTACAGCCCCGCCCCCAAAGAGGGCTTTCCTCTTCCTTCCCTAGGCAAGTGACTTTGCAGATAGATCACTGTCTTGGAGATATTTTATGCCCTACACAGGGGGTGATTTCCACTTCTCTGTGGGACTCAGCATGTCCTGACTAAATATGCCAGACAGACTTCAAGGTGACCCCATGATCCTGCTTCCTGGTTTTCTTGCCCTCTCCATTTGAGTGTGGACAGGACCTGTGACCTGCTTCTCACCAACAGACTACGGCAAAGGGGATGTGATGTCACTCCAGAGATTACGTTACGTCAAATTCCATCTTGCTAACAGACTTGCTGCTTTCTCTCTCTCTAGCTGGTTTTGAAGATGCGCACTGCCATGTTGTGAGAAATCTCATACAAATAATGTGGCAGGGAACTATAAGGGCTCCAGGAGCTGTGGTCATCTCAGCAACAGCCAGCAACATGGTGGAGCTCTCAGTCTTCCAATCGCAAGAAGTGAAATTTGTAAGTTTCCTGAGTGAGCTTGGAAAATGATCCATTGCCCTGGCCAACACTCTGATTGTATTATTCCTTAGGACCCAGCTAGGTCTTGCCTAGACTCCCAACCCACAGAAACTGTGAGACAATAAATTTGTGCTCTTTTAAGCCACTAAATCTGTGGTAGTTTGTTACACAGCAATAGAATATTAATACACTAACCAGACCTAAAATAAGAGGACTTCAGTTGGTAGAGATGCCAAACCAGGATATTAGACCAGTTCTGCACCAGACTTCACCAGCAATACATTGCTTTGTACCCCATGTTTTCTCTTCCTCAAAATCTTACTGACTCAGTTTGGTGGGTTAATCTGATCTCTGCACATTCTGTAGTTTACTCTTGTAGCTGTTTCTTCCTTCTCAGAGACACTGCCACTCTTTCCAGCTAATGGGTAAGCATTTCATGCAACAAAACAAAGGTTATTAAAGTGTGTCCAAATGGCCTGATAGAATTTATGCACCACCAAAGTCAACCAATTTATTCCTCATTCAGACACATCATTTTCATTGTCCCTACATCCATTAATATAGCATCCTTCACTGATGTTTCACTTGCTCTAAGCTGTCTCAACCTCTTATAAGATTTTATGATGAGACAGAATTCTAAAAGTAACAAAGATGACTTCTTATAAATTTTTTGCTATCTTTTTCACACTTGATAGATAGGTGGATGGATGGATGATAGACAGAACTATTAACAATAACTTCATTACAGGTGTAGTGAAATGACACACTGTTGGCATTTATACTATATGCCCCTTTTATTCAAAGTACCTTTATGAGTGATAAATGAGGCTGAATTTTAGGCTCAAAAAAAGACTGGAGGTAGAGATAGAAAATATATATGGATATCTTTAACTCTGCAAGTAAAATAGTATATGTGTGCATTTTAACTTAGAAGGACAAATACAGAGCCAAGGACAGGGGTGGAGGAGATGGAGATAATAATCTATGGAAAGTAAAATTTTGATAACCTATATATTTTTGAATCTATACAATGTCTTAATATGAGAAAAGAAGACTAAAGTAACATTCACAACAAATCAATACATCTGCTTAATTGATCTATCACTGAAATTTACTTTCCTCATAAGCAAAGAGTTAGGGCAGTTAATTTTGTTAACATAACTCTATCACCAAGGCTCACCCAAGAGCTGACAAAAGCGGAGAAATCCAGGAGCTTTGTAATAAAGCAGCAATGTTCCAAAAAAATATCAGCTCAAATTCATCAATACCTACATGTTCCAGAGTAACTGGGAGGCGAAACTTTAGCTTACAAAATAGACAGTAGGAAAACACCATAAAAGATCAGATTACAGTGTCTTAAATAATAGAGACAAAAGTTAGATCCCTTCTGCAAGCTGAATTTCTACAGAAATGCTCTAACAGTGAGAAACAGTGGCAGCTCAGGAATTTCCTTACAGTAGGGACTTCGGGGGAATTATCTAGTTGGGAGAGAGTGAGGTTAAGAGCCTTATCTTAAATCGTGTTTGGGTAGACTTTACATAAGACTTAAGACCTATCATTATCCATTACAAAGAATGGGATGTGAGGAGGAAGTTGGTAGCTAAAGCTACCTCATGGCCTTACCATTATGAGGAAAAAAATAATTCACTTCTGAAGCCCAGGTTTTAGGTGTTTAATAGGATGAGAGAAACCAATGAGTAAGTGGCCTTACTTCTCCTAGGTGGTGCTAACAGCCCCCAACACGGATGTATTGCTTTACATAACCTCAGTTCCCTCGGCGTCCCTGCGGACGGAGCCATGCCTTGATAATGTGGTAACGTGGTCCTCACCAAGCTTGGCATCTGCACTTTGAGGTCACCCCAATCTTGGGTGTATGAATGAACTGCTCTTTCCAATTTTCTAATTTGTCATGAGTTTATTATAACCTAACTTGTCCTCAAAGCCATTAAGTCCTTCTTCTCCAATCCCTTCATCAAACAGAAACTGACCAAAAAAGGGAAAACCTCTCTTAGACCTTTCCTAATATTCTAATTTCCTAAAATTTGCATAGAAATAGAAAGTATTAAATAATGCTCAACTGTCATAAAATATGCTTATAAAAGAGTAAAAATAAATTATTAAAATAAAAAATAAATATCTCTAAATTTACTTCACTAATTTTCAATTTGCCCCCTCAAAAGATTTATCATGGGCTTCCCTGGTGGTGCAGTGGTTAAGAATCCATCTGCCAATGCAGGGGACATGGGTTCAAGCCCTGATCTGGGAAGATCCCACATACCGCGGAGCAACTAATCCCGTGAGCCACAACTACTGAGCCGGTGTGCCTAGAGCCCGTGCTCCACAGCAAGAGAAGCCACTGCAGTGAGAAGCCCCTGCTCCCGCAACTATAGAAAGCCCGTGGGCAGCAAAGAGGATCTAACGCAGCCAAAACAAATAAATAAAATTAAAAAAAAAAATTTATCATTTAGCAATAAAAATTTTAAGTTTGGGGGCTTCCCTGGTGGCACAGTGGTTGAGAGTCCGCCTGCTGATGCGAGGGACGTGGGTTCGTGCACCGGTCCGGGAGGATCCCACATGCCGCGGATCGGCTGGGCCCGTGAGCCATGGCTGCTGAGCCTGTGTGTCCGGAGCCTGTGCTCCGCAACGGGAGAGGCCACAGCAGTGAGAGGCCCACGTACAGCAAAAAAAAAAAAAAAAAAAAAAAAAAAAAAAATTATGTTTGTTTTTTAGAGACCCATACAACCAAGTTCTAAAAATAGTCATAATAACCACCACAATGATGATAAAAACTCAGGCTCAGCCTCCAATAAATCAAGTGATGGCCTAGTCAGATGTTGTGGACAAAACCTCTCATGAAGGTAATCCAGTAATTTCTCAGGCTAATAAGTCAAAGAAATCAAATGTGGGATAAAAGAAAAGAAACACTAATGGAATTTAGAAATGCTTTTTTGTTTGCTGGAATGGCAGCCCTGCTTCTGGAGACAGTGTGAGCTGAGGAAGCAGGAGGATTACAGTTCAAGTTGTGCCTCTAGCACTTATAAACCACGTGTCTGGGCCAGTCAGATCATGTTTTAAAACAGATCTTTTTTTTTTTTTTTTTTTTGCGGTACGTGGGCCTCTCACTGTTGTGGCGTCTCCCGTTGCGGAGCACAGGCTCCAGACGCGCAGGCTCAGCGGCCATGGCTCACGGGCCTAGCCGCTCCGTGGCATGTGGGATCTTCCCGGGCCGGGGCACGAACCCGTGTCCTCTGCATCGGCAGGCGGACCCTCAACCACTGCGCCACCAGGGAAGCCCTAGATCATTTTTTACATGACAAACTCTATGCTGCAATACATACCAGGCACTGTTCTAAACACAGCTAGTCCTTCTAACAGTCTCATGATGTAAACAGTATTACTATTCCCATTTTGCAAATAAGGAAACTGAGGCCCAGTGACTTTCACTTGCCAAGATTTAAGCCCAGGCAGGCTAGAGTCAGAGCTTGCACTCTTAACCTTACCACACTAGGCTGCTTCTCAAAGCATCAATAATAAAACCAAATAGCTGGCTTTTATTGAACACTTTCTTTGTGTCAGGTACTATGTTAAACATCTCACTTTCATTGTCTCATTTCATGTTTAAAACGTCGTGAAGTAGCTTCTGCCAGAATCTCCACGAGGCTATATCCTATTCCTCCTTGTGTAGTCCTGGCACAATACGGCCCCTCAATAAACAGTACTTCTTAGTATTACTCTCCACACTTGTGATTATCTGTCTTCAAGCGTGAAGCAAAGGAATGATCCTGAACAAACCAACTGATATCAGAAATAAACTTACTTTATGGAGTAATGTTTTCTCAATGTGTCGGAACACACGCAGACCAGGCCAGCCTCTCTCCAGCCTCCCTCTGTGGCAGTCACCTCAGGAACTAGGCAGACTCTCTCCCTGCTACTGCTATCAAATCAGGAGAGCTGTCTGGTCAGGGCTGGCTGCTGCTGCTGTTTGGAAAATGAAATCGCTCTGCTTCTGTTCAATATATTGAACTCTCTAACCGTGGCATCAATGCCTCACACACTTTCCCATCTTCATCTTTTGTGTTAAACAATTAGGGAGGGATTGTGAGAAACTGCTGTGGTAGTGGCAAATGATGGATAAAATGAAAAATTCCCTGCTTGCTTGCTTCACTGAGAAAATTCCATTTTTAACGTTTAGCCTCATGCTACTGCTACCACTGTAGAGCTACAGATATATTTGCAAAGGCGGATCTCAGGAATGCAGTTTCTTGTTCTACACCTGAAACAAGCTTGAAAGGGTTGGGGGCGGGTGCCTGGTCTGGGTGATAACACAGCAGTGAATGCAGAAGTTGCCCTCCGGGCACTGATCCAGCTTCCTGTGCAGCTGTCCCCCATTTGGTGCTGGGGAGAGACAGCCGAACCCCTCCTGATGCAAAGTGGACTAGACAGATCACCAGATGAGCAATGTTCAAATCTGCAGGCTAACAGAAGGAAGTGCATTCAGGAGACATCGTTTTGAGAATGAGTCCATGTGTTCTCCTTACTTGTTGCAAGTAATAAATACTTCCTTCTCCCCCAACACACACACACAGAAAGAAGTGCATTCAAATGTAAGACAGACTTTTGACCTAAGAATGAATCCTATACAATGCTTAACTGTATATCATCATTTATGTGTGGAATCTAAAAAACAAAACTAATGAATTTAACAAAACAGAAACAGACTCACGGATATAGAGAACAAATTAGTAGTTACCAGTAGGGAGAGGGAGGCATGGAGGGGTGAAATAGGGGTAGGGATTAGGAGGTACAAACTAACTGTGTAAAATAAATAAGCTACAAAAATATATTGTACAGCACAGGGAAAACAGCCAATATTTTATAATAACTTTAAATGAAGTATAATCTATAAAAATTTGAACCACTATGTTGTACACCTGAAACTAATAATGTAATATTGTCAGTCAACTATACCTCAATTAAAAAAATTTAACAGCAAAATTGCTAAATGAGCTGAAGCTGATTTTAGAATTAGTTCATACATTTAAGTACAAATGCCAATGAGTGGTGAGAAAAGGGATACTGAACAGCAGAAGGAAACCAGACTGAGATTAATGTGGAGAGCTGGCTCACCTTAGTTGCCTACCTCTACTGGAAAAAAAATAAAAGAAAAAAGTAATTTTCAAATACAAAGAACATAAGAATCACTGAGACAGTTTTCAAATGCAAATATCTAAGACCCAGCCCTGATGATTCTGATTTCATCAGCTTGGCAACCTCCCCCCAGGTAACTCTTTTTTTTTTTTTCCAGCTTTATTGAGACATATTTGACATATAACACTGTGTAAGTTATACAATGTGATGATTTGATATACATATATATTGCAAACTGATAACCACAGTAAGGTCAATTAACAAATTCGTTACCTCACAGTTACCATTTGTGTGGTGTGTGTGTGTGTGTGTGTGTTGAGAATGTTTAAGATTTCTTAGCAACTTTCAAGTGTACAGTAGGTACTGTTAACTTACAGCCACCATGCTGTACCTTACATCCCCAGGACTTATTCGTCTATAACTGGAAGTTTGCACCGTTCTGATGAAGTTCATTTGAGGACCAGTGCTGAGGGGCACTATTAAGTGCCTCGAGCACCGGTGGTAAAAACCTGTGGGTGAGTCAGCGGACTCGGCTGAGGAGGAAGCTTGAATCACATACTTCCCTGGGCCTTTGTGCCTGGGATTTATCCAGAAAGCTAGTGGGAAGCCCACCGAAGCCCACTTTGGGAACTCAACTCTGCCATTCTGCTTTCTGACCTTCCCCTCAACTGTTGTCGATTTTAATATGTCACTTAGCATCATCTGTACCCAGAAAATGAGGACACAGACTCAGAGGGGGATTGTAGAATTTTCTTAAGTTTACATAAAAGTGATATAACAGCAGCTCTATTTAAGGTCACTCTGTGCCCCCCTGTCTTCCCTCCACCCCTACGTCCCCAATTGTTTGGCCCATAATAATAACAGCTAACGCTGAACCCCTCCCATGTGCTCTTTGCTGACTATATTGTATAGATTATTATTTAAATCCTAGTAAATGTTAATGAAAAATGGAAGTCTAAAAGTTATTGGAAAAGATTTGAAAAGTTTTTAATTAAGGATTTTAACATGGCAAAAGAAAAAAATTTAAATAAAAAGAGGTGTGCTTATTCTGCCCAAGTGCTGCTGGCATAAGATCAGGAGGAATCTCCTTTAGGTAGCCTTTGGCCTTACGCTGGTTTAATGACATAGCATACTGCATAGCCATCAAGCAACAGTAGAGCCTACAGGCATGTAGCCTCTGCCCCTCCCTCTATTCTTCCCATCTAGGTGACTTCCCCCAAAATCAATGAGGAAGGGAGGAAGAAAAGAATTCCAATCAAGTGTTAAGGCTTGGAGGCAGGTGACCAGAGAAAGAGTCAAAGGCTGAATCAAAGACACTTGGAATAGAATATTACTCAGCCATAAAAAAAAGAATGAAATAATGCCATTTGCAGCAACATGAATGGACCTAGAGATTGGCACACTAAGTGAAGTCAGTCAGACAGAGACAAACAAATATCATATGATTTGACTTATATGTGGATCTTAAAAAAAGGATACAAATGAACTTATTTACAAAACAGAAATAGACTCACAGACAGAAAACAAATATATGGTTACCAAAGGGGAAACAGTGGGGGCGGCGGTATAAATTAGGAGTTTGGGATTAACAGATACACACTACTATATATAAAATAGATAAACAACAAGGACCTACTGTATAGGACAAGATACATATTCAATATCTTATAATAACCTATAATGGAAAAAAATCTGAAAAAGAATATATATTTTATATATATATATATATATATATATATATATATATATATATATATATATAAACTGAATCACTTTGCTGTGCACCTGAAACTAACACAACACTGTAAATCAACTGCATTTCAATTTTTTGGAAAAAGAAAAAGATACTCAGAAGTGAAATTTAGGAAATTTCCACACTAGCCCTGCATGGTATTTTATAAAATATATAACTTGTGTATAATGATAACTAATGTATTGTTGTTTAAATGGTTACCTTTTTATCTTTTAAAATGCACGAGAAAATTAAACTGACCTCTCTCAGGTTTTCTCACAGAATTAGAAGAAAAATATATTAACCACATAAAACAGTCCTCAGCAAGGTTAGCTGTACTAATTTTCCATGACACGAGTAATTCTAACAGCTGTGCCTAGGCTATTTTAATAAAACTTTACTAATCGCCCAATGGCACTGCCACAAAGGACGATGTTGGGGAAATAGAATTAAAAACAAAATCTCCTGCCAACCTAGAAAAGCTCTCAGCAAAGGTAAATGAAAAAGAAATCAGTTTTATTACCGAATAAACATTAAACCAGAATGTGAAGCACACTAATCCACTAAGAGATTGCAAAGACAGAAAGAAATCTCACCCTTTTTATGTAGCCAAACAGCCACAACCCGTTACATACATGTTCTCAAAAGAAATAACTAGTCCTCAGGTAAGAGGACTTGACAGCACCATTTGTCACACACAGTTCGTCTTAGATTCGTCCGGTAATGGAGGTGACCCCCTGTGTTAGCTAGATGGTTTTATCCAAAGGAAAAGTAATTTGCTCATATCTTTATGCTGTGAGGTGGGTTTGGAGGCAGGTACCCTCTGAAGTGGGCCTCTAGCCTCCCACAGAAACTGGGAAATTCGGGGCACCAACTTCCTTGATGATGATATTTCCAAGAATTGTTTCCAAGGTCCTTGAGAAAGACATTCGTGGGTCAAAAAAGAAACTGATAGGAGATGCATTTAGCTTTAAAAAGGGTTTACATGCATTTCAAAGGGACAGGGAAGGAACTGGAAATTACGCATTTTCTAAAATAAATCCTTTAAGAAAAGGAAGAAGACGAGCCTCTTTATTTTCAACAGGTAGAATTAAGCCTCTTATTTTTTATTTGTATTTGCCTTTACGAAGGCAGATATCTGGGAGGAGTTTTAAAATCTCTCTGGTATCCTTCCTGGACATGACAATTATTTCCTAGTGAGGAAACCCACTCAAACACAAAGGCAATACAGAAATTCGATATTTCCAAAGAACACCTGGGTAATAGAGGGGACATACGATATCTACTTTTTTTTATTAAGTCAGAGGAGAGAAATATTGCCTCTGAAAATACAAATACTAAGTTGGCAAGATGTTAAGAGACAGTGTTCTATCAAGAGCCATATAAAAGTCAAAGACGATTTCATAATCATCACAGCCTCTCTCAAAACCTTTTGAAGGATATTAACATTGGTATGCCAGTCACATTGGGTGAGTAGATTATGTTGCTTTAAAATTAAGGCCTGAGTGACTGTTATCATCACCCTTGTCTTGGTGGGTACCACACAGCTGTGATCTTATGGGTGTTGCTGCTCTGAAGAAATGCTGCATCACAGAGAATAGTCATTCCTGTAAACATATGCTCAAAAGGCACTCTGGGACCCTTCATGAGGAAAGTGCCTTGTAAACATGAGATATTGCTGCCATTATAGGCATAAGTTCTAACCCTGGACAACATCATAAACTTAATAGTGGGAATTAAACCACCACCATTTCCAAGTATTCCAGCCAATGCATTATTCTCATCATGGCTCAGGAATCATGAGCTGTCATCATCAGGATACCCGCCCACAGATCCCAAACCGTGTGTTTCAGATCATAAAAACACAGGACACTTCAAGCCTAGCTTAACCCCATCAAGTAGTAGATTTAAAATATTACCCTTTAGAAAAAAAAATCATACATATATATATCAAGATGATCTTACAATTCCACTTAAAATAGGTAAATAAAGAGTCCTGACACAGTAACTTTTCTAACACGGTACTTGGTTTTTATTAATGTCAACTATAATAAAGTGACATTCACTTTCTCTTAATAAATAACTAAACTTCATTTTGTTTCTTATTATTTTTATTTCAAAAGACAGACATCTGAAAGTTAGCTAAACACTGCCCAAAACAATATTGTGCCTAAAATAAGGAGGTGATATTGGACTGGCCAAAAAGTTCGTTCCTGATTTTTTGTAACATCTGATGGAAAAACCCGAATGAACTTTTGGGCCAACCCAATATGTTATAAAAATAGTCTTTCTACATTTTTAGGGCCCATCCTCATAAAGAGATCGGCAGGCTTCAAAAGTACAACAAACGGGTAACCAAATAAAAGTATGCACTGGGCAGAATTGCCAAGCTTCCCAGCAATCTACAAAGTCACAGTTCTGTACCAAGTACATGACTCTACCTCCCCCAGCTTCCAAGTTCAACTCCCGCACAAGGTTATTGTGTTTAGCACTTTGTCCACAGGTTCTTGGCACTTCAGGTACCACTGAGGTTTTATTGAGCAAGTGCATTCTTTAGTCCCTTCTGCCTAATCAGCAGGGCTAGATGGACATGGATTTCATAGGGAGAATGCCTGCTCATAGGAACACACGTTCATGCTTCTGGGGCAAGCTGTGAGCTCTTCCATGAGCTCTTCTTTCTGACCCTTATCAGCCACACCTAGTCTATATCTCAGATCCTGCTCTGCACATCTGTATTCATTGTTCATCTATATCTGTACCTCCCACTCTGCATTTCCATTCCAGACCAGTTGACAAAACCTATTTAGAAAGAAGACAAATATATCCAAAATGATCACCAGTGCCATCTTAACTCAAGGACTCCATGTGCATGTTTTTTATTAAAAAGTGGACAAAAACAAGATTTCTTGGGTGGAGAAAAACTTCCTAGTCAACAAAGTCACATTCAACTTGCGTACTGATGTCTATCTATAGAATAAAATATGACAGCCTGACCAACCACTCCATATCAAAATGCCACTTCGCATAACCCCAAACACACCTGAGGCAGTGTAGCATTCTGATTAAGGGGATGCATTTGGGAATCTGACAGATGTGGGTGTGAAACCCACTCCCACAAAGCATTACCTATATGACCATGAGCAAGATACCATCTCCCCTGCCTCGATCCACTCATTTGGTAGAATGGGGATAATGATTCATATCTACCTCATAGGGGTGTGAAGATTCAAAGAAAGCATTTAGCATGGAGCCTTGAAAAATATTAAGTGCTCTATAAAGTTTAACTGCTATTATTAATATTACCATCAGGTGGCTCAGTCAATGCCAAGTAAGATGGATGACCTCTCTTGTGAAATTTAACTTATAAATCTTAAAAGCCAGAAGGCCAGTGGCATGTCTGACCGCCATAGAACCATGCACATAAACTCATGGTCTTCTCACCCAGCTAGAATTTCATTACCTTCAACTGGCAGAAGCAATGAACCACCCTAGTTTCTCAACAGCAACTCGCTATTCTTTGTGAAAACCCAGTGTCAGACCTGAATAGCACTTCCCTAAGCAAAAGACTTTTCATACATGCATTTCTCCAGAGTGTAGCTATCAGGCAAACCCAGAAATTTACAGTTCCATTACGCCATGGTCTGCTAGACCCAGTGGGATCACACAGTCTGTATTAAGTCCTCTTCTAGGTTTTTTGTGGACCTCAGGTGACCTCAGAGGCACCACAATGGGTTGACTATAAAGACATCTTGACTATAAAGACATCTTAAAACCTTGCTTCAGGGTCCAAGGCTCACTGTTAGGTTCTTATCAATAGATACCCAATCCCTGGGAAGGAACTTGGTGCAGTAGAAACACCCTGCTCAGCACACCGGTCAATCAGAAGGTAATTCAGATACATTACCCTGGTTATATAGGCAGAGTCTAGGAGCAAGGAAAACTCTACAACCAGGCTTACACCAAATATCTTCAGAACAGAATGACAGAAACTGAACAAATATCATCCAAGTGACTGCCACCCTCAAGATGCCTACAGAAGGGGAGAGGGTCAGAGGTGAGATTTCCCTATAGCCTTCCACACAGCTCACAGAACCTTTAGTGAACTGACCACACATTTTCTCACCAGCTTCATCACTCTTAGTCCCTCCCCTGCACCCGATGGTCCAGCCTTACCAAATGGATGAGGTTCCCTCTCACACCTCGATACTATTGTCCATCATCGCTCCCTATACCTGAACAACATTTCCCTATTAAAATTCAACTTTTCCTTTAGAACTCAGCTGGAGCATCCTCATCCTGCATGTTATCTGTACCATAGCACTGAACATATTGTACTGTGGTTGCAGGTTTGCACGTTAGTCTCACTCACCACAATTTAAGCCCTTGAGGGCAAAGACTTTGTAGCTCAATGCAGGTTCACAGAAGGCTCTCAAAAAGTTTTGTTGACAGAATGGATGTTGCTATTCTTAATGGAAACTTTACTGTACTTTTTATCAATTGTCTTTTAATTAGTTACTGCTGGTTTATAAGAAAACTATTAACATATTATTTCCCTAGCTTATTGAAAGTACTTAAAAATCATAATAGTTTCAAATGGTTCTCTCATGCTTTTTTAAACCAAAAATTCATATCATCTAGATAAGATGATATTTTAATCTATAATTTTCAAATACTGATATCTCCTACTTCTATTGCATAATTCATTGCAGGACTCAAGGCTTCCCCTCTTGTAAAGGCCTTGAAATGTACAACGTGATAAAAGCTTTTTGTGCTTGGTCCCTGGGTTGTAAGAGGTGAGGTTGACTATAGACTGAATTCTAGGCAGACAAGGAATTTCTGTATTTCTTGAATATTATGATGTGTATAGTGTCTTGTAATGTTTTATTTTGTCCATAAATCTTAATCTTATCTTCACAATTAAATTATAAACTTCTTGGGACAGAGACTACAAAAAAAAAAGAGTATGTTCAAACAATAATAGTGATTTCAGAGTCCCGCTTTATATCTGATTTTAGAGCAGCCACTCATATTTTCCCATTAAACATGATGTTGGCTGTTAGTCTTAAATAGTTAATTCAGTTAAAAGACGACAACTGTCAAAGTAAAAAGCCAAAACCAATCTCATTAGAACAAAATCACAAAACTAAAATAAACAGATAGTCAAGGTAAACCAACCAAAGGGGAACAAAGAACGCAAAGGGATAATATTAATAATATCAGACAAAGTGGACAAAGAAGCAGTTCATTTGCATATCTTTCCTGGACATGAGATATAGAGTTCCAGTCTTTTAGCAGCAACTACTAGAGAAAGGATTTGGGGATTTGGGGTTAATTGCTTCTAAGAAAAATTCCATAGAGGACTGGTTAGAAAGAAAAGGGAAAGATTCAGTTTGGGATTATGAAATAGACCACAAATTTAAATTTTGGTTTACACTGTCCAGGATCTGATTTTAAAATCTCAGCACTTAAGCTGAGACTTGAAAACTGAATAGGAGTTAAGAGTTAAGGAGTCAGCCTGGGACATGGGACAGAGGGTGGGGGGTACGGAGGGAGGAAACATGATCTGATTAAAGAAACTCATGTACAGGAGCGGGTTGTGAGAGGAGAGAGCATAGTATCATCAAGACACTGCTCCAGATGGCTGGAGCTTGGAGTGTGAAGGGTCAAGCAGAACAAATTGTATCTGAAGTATAAGCTGTGCCTCTAAGAGGGCGGTGGGGGAAGAGAGCAGCAATATGATGTGAGAATGAACTAATGGCTCTTAAGCCCTCCAACCCTGAAATTTTATAACATGATCTTATCTTAGTTAAGTCATCCAGTACCATCTGAGGAAGGCTGAGTTATGACCCCAAATTTGCCACAGGTGTTGTCAATATCTCGCCTGAGAGAAAGATGTCACAACAGTTACCTAGCAAAGTCTGTGGTCAACAACCATTCAACACAAATTTTAACCTGTAGCTGCTCAGTAAACACTATTTGGTTAACTGTCTCCAAATACATAGAAATGAAAAGACTAGCAATTAAATATACCTATGGACATGTGGGATCTTCCCGGACCGGGGCACGAACCCGTGTCCCCTGCATCGGCAGGCGGACTCTCAACCACTGCGCCACCAGGGAAGCCCTATGGGTTAAATTTAATTTCCAAACTTGTCTAAGATCTTTAACATTAACATGAAAGTGAAAGTTGATTATAACCATAATATATGCACATCTTACAAAAGATTAAAAGACGCTATAGTCTTTCAAAAACCGCAATTGTTTATCTTCAATGGCTCATAAAAATCATTGAGGGGAAAAAAGAAAGACGGTCAAATGTCAGTGCTTCCTTTCCAAACAGGAACAGGGTACAACAGTGTGATTCATTACAAGTAAAATCAAAGACATTGTGGACTAAACACAACACATGAATATCGGACCAATCCTCCCTGTGTTAGTGACCTACTGTGGCAGCTTGTGGTCCCACTTAACAAGAGTGCGTCTCCATTCCCTAATCTGTAAAACAGGGTTAATAATTTTAACCTACTTCTCAGAGATAGCAGGCAGATTAACTGTAACCGTAAACTGATTAAAAACACAAATCATGAGAATGCTTTAGTGTGAGCTATAATTTCTCATAGCAAGAAATGTGAATTTCTTCTTCTCTAGAATTGTTCCAAATGCTTCAGCTAATAATTTATAAGAATGACAAATACCGAGTGACCTTCCCTTTCAATGACTGAAGATACTCTCTGGACTGAGTCTTTTTTTTTTCAAATAAAAAATTTTTAGGTATAAAAAATGACTTTGATCCTATCTCAGCCCAGTAATTTAATGAATGGCAACTCAGCCGAGAAGATTTAAGAGCACTGTCCCCAATTTATAAGACTCCACTGAAAAATACTCATTTAGCAGTTTGAGAGTTACCTTGACCTAGAATTTATGCCAGAAACAACAAGGGCGTAAAGATAAAATAGCTTTAGCCCACTAATCAAAATAAGATTATCCTAGACAAATTTAATGAGTAAATGCAGGGCTAGCCAATTCAATTGTCTACCTAAATTTCACAGTTTCTAGAGTATAAATACCAAGCCCCTAGATAGTTTTCCTAAAACAATTAAGCTTATTGTTTCTCCAGAAATCAGAATTATAGGAAAACACTGAAGTTCATTGCCAAGCACTCATCATAACAGTTACTAAACAGTCACCTGCATTTGCACTTTATGGACATATTCACATTCTTATCACATCTGAAATGCTGCAATTCTGGTGCAGAGAGCAAGTTAAGCAAACATTAAGGGAATCTAAATCTGTACAATATACATCAGTGTTAAACCCTGACTGGCTACAATTTATTACCACCCACAGACATATTACTTCTGTTGAAGTCAAACAGCCTGAAAAAGAAAAATGGATTTTCTATAACCTGGCTACCCAGTTTCCCTTCAATTTTCAAAAGATTACAACTTCCATTTTATGACACGACCACATTTTTTCCACCAGAGGGCTAAAGGTAAATCACACTGTGTATAATGAGGGTGGGATCCCAGGACAGGAGGATCACAAATCCCACCTCCAGAAGGGTTGTGAACCCTCCGAATCCATGACAGAAGTAGTCTGCAAAACAAGGCTTCCACCATCTATATGGCCACAGGACTGCCCAAAGGAAGTCAGGAAGTTCCCAAAATAGTAACTTCTTGAACAGTGTTTCCAAGGACACAAAATATTGCTACTTTCTACTGCCCTTCCTCCCAATTCACAAAGAGAGAGAACTACCCAATTATACTAATGTAGTGCTTCCTTCTGGAGTTATTCCAACCTATTTTGGTGAATGTTATCTAGAGAGAACTTGAAATCTGAAGAAGGAAACAGAAAACAAAAAGTTCAAAGAGTAAAAGATACTTGATGATTTTCACGTTGTTAACAAAGGTGTAACATTCATCATTTTTAAAGTTTTCATTCTTAAAAATATATTAAAATACAGTTTTTAAATTATAAAGTGGTAGGTTATGTTACCATAAAATGCTGAATTACTCTAACTACCTAAGGATGATCATTGTTTCTATAATAACTAGAGCTAAATTGAGGGAAAATTTAAAATAGAGTAGCATTAATCATGAAATAAAATTATATTCTTGTTATCCAGGCTAGATATCCAAGAATAATGAAAATCCGAAGAGAAAAGGAAAGGTTTAGATTGGTTTGAACAACTCATCAAACTTAAGGAAGTAAAGAATAAGTCTTTTTAGTAAAGACAGAGCAACTTTTCCACTGGTACTCAAACAATACCAGATGGTCATTGGTACAATCCTATTTTCTACATACATTTCAGAGAGGAATTTTTACACTTACTGGGACAATTTAAATAACATAAATGGGTATAGGCAGTCAAAGCAGAAAGTAGATTAGAAAAATTTCCAAGTCCAATATTAAAAAATGAAATTAACATAATATTAGACTGTCTCCATGCTTCAGACTTTCTGTTCTGTCCTCAGAATACCTAACCAGTGTTCCCTCTGAGGTCCCTGCTGTAAATTCATCAGAAAAATGTATCCAGATGAAGAACCTTTTAACTTTCCGAGGGGAATGTTTAACTGTAGTTTTCCACTGCATAAGATAAGTGTGAAAGTGTGTTAGCAAATATGATGGAAATGCTAATTAGAACATTAAGGCAATGTTTTCAATGCAAAATGAATATAAAAATAAGCATTACAGGTGGTGGAACACTCAAAGTTCTTAAATCAGCCTTTGCACATTTGGAGAGAAATGTGAAATATGTGTTATTTCTTTTATTTCTAACTATACTAAATGCATGATTAATTGGTTAGAAATCTAAATCCATTGATGGCCAACTATAACCAGAAATCTAAATCCATTGACGGCCAACGAATAATCTGTATTTTAGTGGAAATACTAAACAAGAAGTCCCACAGTAAAGTTGTTTCTATTTTCAATTTCTAATATGTAATAGAGAGAGATGCTACCTGAAAATCAGAATCTGAGTCTCCCTCTGACCTGTCCAATGTAAATGACTAAATTTCCAGATTCAGCTGTTAACTGTGGTGGAAACTGACAAGCCATGCCCCTCTTGCTCTCTCCCTACAGAGAGACTCAGTGGAGTTTAAAAATTAGACTTTCAAAAGAAAACAGAAATGCTTTGTGTTTTACACATTAAGGTGAAAACTAAATTCTGCCAGAGGAAGGATTCCTATAACTTTTATAATCCTGGTGCCGAAAACTTTATTATAGATGCTTCTTCTTTCACTATGGCAACAGAAGGAATTCATAAATGAGACTTTTATCTTAACTTTGAGTGTTCTCATTGGATAGCTGTGGGTTCAATGTGATTGCTGTAGGAGTTATAATTTTGATTCCAAAATTTACTCAAAAGTTTCAATAAGCCACTGATTATGGATATAGTAAATACAATTATATATTTCAGTCAGTGGAATTCAAAAATTAAACACTCTCGCCTCCTGCCTCTGAACAAGTTCATACCATACTGTAGCACAAAATTTGTCAGTGGAACCCACTGAATTCTTTTTTTTTTTTAATATCAATGTGCTTTTTTTTTAAGTAAAAAAAAGAAGTTAATATAAGTTAGCATTCTGTTCTTGTTGGCACATGTTTATGAAATAAGTTTCTATTCTTTAAGAACTTCTACAATTTCATCATTACATCGGCAGTTGCTACAAATATATGTCAAGGATCTCCTCCATGTAAGGGAATGTGCTAGAGGTAGTTCATTATTACAGCTCTACTCACAACAATTTGGCCAGTTCCTTTCTCCCACATTTATGTCATCACTCACCTATCAGAACCAGTTAGAATGTTGACAGGGGAGGCCAGTCCCTCATACTTCTAGACTTAGGAATATGTTCGTAAACCAGAGATTCCTTAATAACAACAACTAACAATTCTTGGGCACAGTGATGGTCAATTCACTGACCTTCTCTGCCCTCTGGGCCCTGAAAGGCTGACCTCTGAGGACTGTTTGACCCAGGCTTGGAGTTTCAAGTTCGATTTGGCCCCGGGAGCCATCCACAGGAGATCAGAAGGCAAGAAAAGAGAGGGAGGGGATTTCTTCTCTGTTCCCTCCCCGCTTCAGTGCAAGACCCTGGCAGCAGCTGCCCTCTTCCAGGGCCATAGCTGTCCCCCACCGTCCACACTCTCACCAGGTTCTGATAATGATGTCCTGCTGTTGCTAATCTCTGGCTGCTTCATCATTCCTCCTTTGCTCCCTTTACCCTGCTCACTCTGTACATGGTCTCTTTATTAACATCTATTCATTTGAACCATTTGTGGGAGACATAATTCTAAAATGGGTCCCAAGGTTCTTGACCCCCTCGTGTGCACTCCTTTTGTAATCACCTACTCCTGAGTGTGGGTAAGCCTGGCCTAATCAGGTGAGCCCTTTAAAAAGAGGGTCTAGGGGTCAGAGATGAAGGAAGTCAGAGAGATTCAAAGCTACAGCAGATACTCTTCTGAAGGCCTTGAAGGAGAAAACTGACATATTATGGAAAAGGCCACATGGCCAGGAATGGCAGGCAGCCTCGAGGAGATTCAGCCCAGCAGACAACCAGCAACAAAACAGGACCTCAATCCTACAACTATAACCGGAAGAAGCTTGGAGGAAGATCCCAAGCTCCAGATAAGATTACAACCCTGGCCAATACCTTCATTTCAGCTTTGTGAGTCCCTGAGCAGTAAACGTAGCTAGCTCATACCCAACTTCTCTCCCACAGAAACTGAGAGATCACAAATGGTCGGTTATAACCATTACTACACAAATATGTCACACCAACTTATTAGATAGAAATGCTAATGCTTTGCTTTAACAGTTAGAGAGTAACTTCATGAACTTAAAGAAATATATCCTTTTTCTTTTTCATACCCTTTCTCATTTCAAGAAGAATTTAAAGTAACTAACCTAGATTTCCATATTATTCTATAGCTCAAACTTTTTAAAAGATATCCACTCAAAGTTTGTCTGCATTAGCGAGTTTGCATTGTCTTGAAAACTGATTTCTTAACTTCGTTTGAATGAATTATGACTCTAAATATTAAAAAATCTTTATCTTCCTTAGGCATTTCAATAACTTGCAAGTTGTACAATTCTGGTTCAATATCCTTTTTCTTTCCTCCTATTCCTGTCACTGTTTCAAAATTAGGTGAATGGCTGGCTAACTCCTTTCATAAATCAAATAACATTCTTCCTGTGATTTCAATGGAGTAAGTCAAGCTTCAGAAACTAGCACAGATACTTACAGTCGCACTGTTCCGGGAACCCCAAGGAATGAAAGACTCTGTGAAAAAGGTCTGTATAAGTCACATTCCCACTCAGCATAATCACAAGCTCTGCTGTTGCAAAACAATGTTTGAATTCTAAATCAATCCTTCAGTTATCAGAGCTGTCACTCCTCTCCTTGATGTTTTTTCTGCCCCCAGCAAAATCCCTACTCTTACTGCTATTGCTTCAAAGTTCTCAATTCCTACCCTCAGAATTTTTCCAGAGAACAGAAGGCTTTCGTGGAACAATGACTACTGGTGGACAATGAGATAAGGAGAGGCCTCCTTCTCTAGTATATTCAATTTCTTTCTCTCTCTAGGGTCTTGCTCCAAGAAAATTTAAACACCCTCAAGTCGCTATGATATTTAAAAAATCCTCCTTCACACCCATATAGACCTTTATATCATATTCATGTCTCAGCCAAATTTCTGGAGTTATCCACATTTACTTTATCCATTTCCTCTTGACCCATTAATTTTGGGTCCTGCCTCCCTTGCTTTACTGAAACAATACTTGCTAAAGTTACCAATGATCTCCACGTTGTTAAATCCAAAGGACATTTCTCACTCTTTGTCTTATTCACTATCTCAGAAACATTCTTCTTAAAATCTATCTTCTTTTTGCCTCTGGATCACACTCCCTTGGTTTTCTTCCTCCCCCTCTAGTTCATATTTATTTGTTCGTCTTTATTTGTAGGCCTTCTAGTCTACCAGCCACTTAATGCTCACAAAGAGAAGTCCTAGGGCTGATCCTTGAGAATCATCTTTGGAATCTCCCTCTTCAAGTCTGATTAATTTTGCCTCTTAGAATGGACTTAGGACATGGGGAGGGGGAAGGGTAAGCTGGGGCAAAGTGAGAGAGTGGCATGGACATATATACACAATCAAACGTAAAATAGATAGCTAGTGGGAAGCAACCGCATAGCACAGGAAGATCAGCTCGGTGCTTTGTGACCACCTAGAAGGGTGGGATAGGGAGGGTGGGAGGGAGATGCAAGAGGGAGGAGATATGCGGATATATGTATATGTATAGCTGATTCACCTTGTTATAAAGCAGAAACTAACACACCTTTGTAAAGCAATTATACTCTAGTAAAGATGTTAAAAAAAAAAAAAAAAAAACAGAAAGGGCTTCCCTGGCGGTGCAGTGGTTGAGAGTCCACCTGCCGATGCAGGGGACACGGGTTCGTGCCCCAGTCCGGGAAGATCCCACATGCCGAGGAGCGGCTGGGCCCGTGAGCCATGGCCGCTGAGCCTGCGCGTCCAGAGCCTGTGCTCTGCAATGGGAGAGGCCACAACAGTGAGAGGCCCGTGTACCGCAAAAAAAAAAAAAAAAAAAAACTGACTTCAGTCTCTCCCCATCTGTTCCAATCATTAGGCCAGAACATTCTTCACAGCCTTCTCTCTCTCCTTCAATAATTTACAAGGCAATATTTTTTGCCTACCTTGCTGAATACAATCTTCTCTTACAAGCCCTTAAAGCCCTCTACCATAGAGTGTCAACCTGTACAGTCTATAGTCACTAGAAACTGTCTCTTCCTATCAAGTCCATTTACACACACACATACACACCCGATACAATTCACATTTCCAGCTCTATGCTTTCACCTCTGCTACTCTCTCCCCCACTATTTCTGCCCCCTCAGTCTTTCCAAAATCGTGCCCTCGTTTCAGAGCCTTGCTGTCAATCTGTCTCTCTCAGCACACCTCTGCATTTGCCCAAAGCACACACTGAATGTTCTTGGCCTTGAACTTCCGTACTCAAGATGTCATACACTTTCAATTATGGGTCACATAATCAGAAATCCAGCTGTTTAAGCCCCATTAATTTTATTACAATGCAAGGAACTTATCAGAAACATGGATTGAAAAGCAGTCTCCATTGGAGTCAAATTTATTTAGATGTAAGTGCCAATCTAGGCTTAGCATTCATCGTTAATTGTTTTTTTACCAAGTGAGTGAGAACTCTGGCATTTAACAAGCTGAACTATGTTTAAAACAATGGGACATTTTCAGCCAGGACATATCCCAATTCCAACTCCAGATCCTCCTCCCCAGGGATGCTTCTTGGTGTTTCTTTCAACAGTTTCACAAAATAGAATGTACTTTTGCAGAGTTTCACAGAGACCAACAAAAACATAGTCCAGGGATTTGCTGCAGAGCAAGGATTTACAGGAGAGTTGTTTTTTTTTGTTTTTTTTTTTTTTTCCAATACGCGGGCCTCTCACTGTTGTGGCCTCTCCCGTTGCGGAGCACAGGCTCCGGACGCGCAGGCCCAGCGGCCATGGCTCACGGGCCCAACCTCTCCGCGGCATGCGGGATCCTCCCGGACCGGGGCACGAACCCATGTCCCCTGCATCGGCAGGCGGACTCTCAACCACTGCGCCACCAGGGAAGCCCTACAGGAGAGTTTTGAGATTGATATTCTCACCTCCAAAACTCCACAGATACTTCTGGATGTGCAGTTTGTTTTCAATTCATTCAGTTCTTTTTGAAACTCACCTTCTTCCTCCACATGCACAAGACTTTACTAAGCCAGGCATCTAATAAAAAGCTCAGTAAATTCCTGCTGTTTAGTCAATTGAGGTATTTATGAAATTATAGTATTTCAATGCCATCCGTAATTGCAATCCCCTACCAAGATGTGGGCAGCTGAAATACTTAGCTCTTAATAGACTTGCAAACAAAGGCAAACCATGAAAACGTCTTTGGATTCTTTTCTTCTTTAAAGAACAGCACTAATAGATATAGATTCTCTTTTAATAAATGTTTCCCAACATGCCATTTGCTGTATTTGTCAGTGATAAATATGTCACTTCCTGAAAAGTGCACCTCACAATTTACTGTATAACATCTAATAAGGAAATCCAATAACTCAAAAACCATCAGGGGAGAAAAAAAAAACACAGTTCTATTGTAGATAAAAAAAATTTTTTTTTTTTGGTTCATCCGTCACTACTAGTCTGGCATATTATGCACATCATCACTTCCTGAACTTGCACTTTTATGTTTTTGATCAGCTAAGTCACAGTCAAAAGAAGAAATAGGAAGTAAAGGAAATATCTCCTACAGAAATCCTAACAAAAATTATTTTCATATTTTTCTTTTATTATGAAATAGGCAAACTCAAAAATTGAGAATCTATTTTTTATACCTATTTTGATAAAAAAAAAGTTGCCTGTGTTCTTTACTAAAACTCAGCTATTTACCAACAGCTAAAGAAAACTGACTTAATCTTGCTCTTTTTCTACTCCGACAAGATATTCTACTACATTATATGCAATAGCCTCACTGAGTTTCAATGCTTTCATGTTTTAGACTTATTTATTTATTTATTACCTTTACACACACACACAAACACTTCCTATTCTCTAGCCCAAATGGCTAGAAATTGTGGGCGGGTAAGATCTTGCTGTTATTAAATGAAAAAAAAAAAAAAAAGATTCTCCGCTAACCTAAGAGATAGATAGATAGATAGATATTCAGTCATTTTCAAAATTTTTTTCTGTATATTACATGTTTTAAAGATTTTATCAGTGTCTCAGCAATGATAATTTTCTTTTCTTGGAGAAGTTCCTCTTCAGATTGTTTTTGTTCTTTGAAGTCTTCTAGATGAGTTTAGACAATGAAGAGGATGAGAAGGCATCAAGCCTTATGAAGTATTTTCAAGTATATGAAGGTTGTGAGAAAGGCCCCATCTCTATAAGAATCAACAAGATAAGGAGATTTTCATCACTTTAAGAGGGTTTCACCATCTAGATTTCAGAAGGGAGAAATCTTCCCATGTATAAATACACAAACCTATATCCGACATAGAACATGCATTGTCCTTTTGAACAATTCAACTCTTTCCCTACCTTAAAATGTTTATAACTCTGTCCCTGTGCATCTACCATTGGTATATCTTATTTTAAAACCTCTGCACAAATAAATAATTGTTCATCAAAAACACTAGAAACAATCTGTTATAAGTGAATATAAAAAATTATAAATTAAAAATGTTTCAGAATATGAAAGCAAGGCCAGAAATGTTATATTCTCTGAAGTGAGAAGCAAAAAGCCACCCTAAAAAGAATGTTTATTTCAATGAGATTACAGTTCTCATATTTAATAAGGCAGTCAGGGTTGACATCAGGCAAGCAACTGACACATAACTTATTAAACAAATCAACAAAGAATTAACTACTCAGAATTTACCTTGGCAATATGAGATAGAGCTATATATATAAAACACAGAGCAGGGGTCTGCAGAGAGAGAAGTAAAGGAGATTCTGAAGCAAGAATCTGTCAGTTTCCACAGAAGCCCAGGACAGAGAATACTCTCTTACTAGGCAGAAATATCCAGTGTGCAGAAGAGTAACCCATCCTACTGGCCTGGAGCAACGTACCTGTGCCTTATGCTTATATAATCCCCATGGTTTAGAATCACTTGTTTATTTAACAGCTCTCTTACGTGTTGACTTTGTGGCCAGCCACACAGTACATGAAGAGGATACCAGGAATAAGATGCTCAATGAGTCTGGACAGAGAAGGAGATGAGTACTCAGACAATTTCAAAGCACTGTGATAACTCTTTGTTCACTGAGTCACTTGTTGATGTATATTGTCTCTCCTGAGGACCTACCAATATGGTCCTGGTTCTTGAGTCAGACGTAACTTCTACCGCAAATTAATAGAGCAGTATTCTAGTTAATCAGTAAGTCCTCTGCGAATCTATTAGCATGTCAGTCTCCCTGCAGGCAAATATATCCAATTTAATTTTTGCATATGCAAGGTTGAGGCCCAGGCCCCAAACCCATGAAGACTCCATCCCATTAGGCTCTGCCTGAAGCAGCCAAATGATATCTCTTCGACAATTCTTAGATGCAAGAAAAGCCATTTATCAGCAACACTTAGCCCTCATGTGACAAGATTTCTATTACCCAATAACATCTTCCTAAGTCACTTCCATTATAAATGCACATGGACTTTCAGCTTACTCTATACCAGTGATCCTCCAACTTTAGTGAGTATAGGAATCATCTCTAGAGATTATCTTAAATGCAGAATCCTGGGCCCCGTCCTAAGAGAGTCCAGAAAGTCTGGGAGAAGGCACAGAAATATGCTTTTTTTTCTTCCAAACACTCCAGGTGATTCTGATGTGACTTTAAGAAACATTCTTCAATGGAAACACTAAAAATGGTGTCCATAAATGAGGCGTATGCATTAATGTGGAAGTATCAAGTGATTTTTATAATATTATTTTTAATAGTAATTACAGACTTTTACTATTACAGCCTTAGAATTCAATTCAGACTTCGCTCTGTCCCAGGCACTAGCTCCTTATTCCCTGCCTCTGCCCCTGCAACAGCGAGGGACATCTGATCTGCTCATCCAAGTGAAGGGCACAAACAGAAGTGAATCTACTCTCCCTCTGACACTGGGCTGGAATGCGTCCCCATGAGCGCCTCACCAATGTTTCTCCTTCTAAACTAACTGCATCCTGTTCACATCAGGTACACATTTGGTCTACGCATGAGCAAGGTTAACACTACAAAGGGACTATACGTGACTGGAAGTAGTAGAGAAACATGTAAAGCTACCAGATCTAAAAATTGTAGCTACAGTGCTAGTATCCTTAGAAATGGTAGGAAACCTCAGAGTATCTAGGTAGAGCATATGAATATAGCAAAACATTGAGGAAGAATTTAGACAGTTACCTCAGAAGTGGTAGAAAGAAGACAAAGCTGATGACAGAGACATTAAATATTCTACCTTTTAGAGAAATCTGCAGAAAATTGAGAGCCAGATCCCCCTTCCACGGCTACTAAGCGCAAGAAAAACCAGTCCTGAAACTCCCAGTGATCACTCCAATCTCCAGACCCTCTCCCCCGCTCAACCTGAGAGGCAACCCGCTAAGGGCTGGAGGGGAGATGGAGAACAGTAAGTGTTCTGTCTAGTGAGGAACTTCCAGCTTTCAAACAACACACGAGGTAACTGACATCCTCATTGCCCTTTGTAGGCTGCATGGTACTTGATGGCTCAGCTGAGGACATTTCCAGGCACTGTACAAAGATGTCACCCAAGAGTCAACAGTTCAGTTTCAACAGTTTCCATCTTTGCCAATATAGCATGGCAATGACTGAATGTTAACTCCCATAGCCTGAAATACAACTTTCTTTTACATAGATTTTATAAACCTGTGACTGAGTCAAATATTTAAGTTATTTTTACACTTCATCAATTCATTCTTTTCAAACCCTGTCCTTATAGGCTTTAGTCCAGAAAATCAAAATACCCTACTTGTTTAGTAAATTAATTACAGGTCTGCTGCCACCAAGGTTAACATTCCATTGAGAAGCACAGCCACTACAGGGCACTCCTCTTCCCAGATGTGCCAGCAGAGAGATTCTTGAGGCTGATGCAATGTTAACTCTCAAGTGAACTGGAAAAAGAATGACGCTTTTAGTATTGCCCAGAAGTGATTCAAGAGAGGAATAGAAATGAAGCCCCATATTTCTGCTTTGAGATATTGGATGGAAAAAAAAGATCCCAGATTTAGTAGTCCTGGGGCTCTGAATGAGCCAAATGATTCAACGATCCATTTTGTATTATCCATTAAGTAAAAATGATGCTCCTAAGCTTTCAGACACACATTCTGTCATTGTCATCCACACACGCTAAGATGAGAGCAAGACTCCATTTATCTCCAGAATTGCTTTGGTGAAGGATGCCATGTGTGATGTGATATTCACTGACATATCAATTCACAATTGGTTGTGATTGTCACAGAAATGTAAAACTTCAAACACTATAAAATAGAGATAGATCTCTGCCGTAAAACACAGAGGATAATCATTCGTCTGAGTGTCTCGCCTTCTTAGTTTCAGTAACTCAGCATGCGGACATGTCTAAACTGCCTTCCATTTCCATCCAGACCACAATCTGGACCATGTTAGACCAAACACTTCCCCTGATGGCAGCTATAATACAAGGGCCAACTGCATCAAACTTTGAAACATTTAGCCTGGGTTCACGGCCTTGCTTTATCACTTACCAGCTGGGTAGCCTCAAGCCCATAGTTTAAAAACTCTCAGAGCCTCAGTTTCCTCACTTACGCAATTCGGACAATACTTTAACTATTTGGATCATTAGAGCTTTAAGTTAGAAAATATTTGTGGAAACACTTAGCACAGATGTTCCTGAGCACAGAAGCCCAGTATGAATCTCCCCTAAATCTATGAATAAGGGTATGTTTCTAAGTTAGCTTCCATGACACTCATTCTTTTTCCTTCTCTCCTACCTGTTGTAGATGTGACAAAGTTTCCAAGTACAAATGAAGTGACCCTCATCAAGCAATAAAGAAACAAATCCTTGAGCAGCTATTTCCTGTCTGACAGCTGGTATGCCTATGCTTCATTGACTTTACTGTTTAGCCATGAAACCTTCATCGTAAGTGTCATTTGGCTTTAACTTTGCAATAAGGTAATTATAGTGCTGGGCTTATTAAAAACAGACCCCATCACAGGAGACGTTGACGGATGTTGGAAACAGACTCCATCACAGGAGACGTTGACGGATGTTGGTTGAAGTTCTAGCTTGACAGGCAAGCGGGATGAGCAAGTGGATGGCAGGGCTAAAGACATTATATTGCAAATGCTGTTTATTTCTGTCAACTATAAACTATGCAGTAAATAACACAGTATATAAAAGAGATCCAGAAATAACATTAAGCTAAAATGGAACCATCAATTATTCTCTCTTCTTTAGCTTTCAGATTTCTTTTCCCCTTCACTATTGGTATTTTTTTTGTTTATTCGTTAATTGCTTTTTTCCATGACTCCCCTGTTCCGCTCCAGTGCCTATAAATCACTGTAAAAAAGATAAAATGTTACTATTATGAAACGAGTGTAAAAATGGTTTTTAAACAAATTTTCTTTTGCCATCGAGCCAACTTTCTCTAACCTTTAAGGGAGAGTTTAAAGCTTCTACTGAGAACATAGTAAACTCCTTTTGGCAGAGTGCCTGTATTTTTAGCACTCACACTATTTTGGGCACCGGGCAGAGTCCAGAATTGAAGGGGTCACTTCTCAGTAAGTTTTGAGATGTAAATTTCAAATATACTACGTTAGGAAGTTCAAGGTTTTACTGTAAGGAGGAACTTTGAAACATACTCGCCTATGGTCGTGAATCACAAAGGATTTTGTATTAGCTGGCTGCAACAGCAGGATGATAATAAATGGAGAGAATGGGAAGAAGGAGAGGAAGAAAAGAGTATGTGAAAAATTATGTCTAACCTCACTGCGTTCCCCAACAGCAGCCATGCCCACGTTCAAGCCTTAGGAAGCTGATCCAGTTTCCCTATGCGAGGGCCCAAGGTTCATAACTAGATCAATAAATAGTTTCTGAAAATCTATCACATGTCCAGCATCATGCTAAACACCACTTTTATAAGTGAGTCGTCCATTCAAACATTTTGAGCACCTAATATGTGTCACATATTGGAATCCAACTATGAATGAGACATAAATGGCCCTTATGCTTAAGGAGTTCACACTTTATTTCTATATCTGCCCTTACAGTATTCAGAATAAATTGTAAAAACTCTTTTATTTCCTCCAGGATAATGTTCAGTGGATACACCTACTGTTGTCACTATAGAACCTCTTTGTTACATAATCTTGATGAGCATATTATTGTTACAGGTAAAACAATGTGGGAATAGGAAACTTCAGTTATTCTAGTTAAACACAACCATATATGTGGGCCAAAGCAGAGAATTGAATGGGATGGAATTTAAGAAAGTTCTATGATGGGACTAATGTACATATCTTGATTCCATCAATGGGCTATAAAATTACTGTTTAGTCAACAACTCTATGCATAATAGAAACCCCCAATACAAAGACACATACAGTAAAACCCACTGAGCACAATCCTGTATTTCAGGTTCTCTAAGATTTCAGCTTCTCATTAAAAACATTACATAGCTGCAGGTATACAGTGGGGCAAGTGGCAGTGGGCACTTTGAATAGTGGCCAAAGTTACTTGTAATTAAAGCAAAAAGAGCTACTGGTCCCTCATTGAGTTTTTCAGCCATATATAGACAATTCATCCTATGTTTAGAAAAATAATAAACAAATTCTAATAATTTCATTAGAAAATATTAAATTCCCTGCATCCCTGCAAATAACTGGAGATCATCTAAAATGTCTTAAACACCATGATTGGGAATCACTGTCTGGTTATCAAACAGTTATGTGAATTACAAAGCTTTGGGAAATAATAATTGAAAAGTGAGCGTGTGTCCTTAGAGATTTTGGCTAGCACAAAGTACCATGGGAATAATTAGAAAGTATTTGAAACCACGATCCATTGTCACAATTCAATAGGCATAAGGCATAAGAACAGAAAAGCTGAGGTGCCTAGATAACATGATTAAATCTCATTGACAAAGGACTGCAAAGAAATGCCCACTATACCAGGCCAGCCCAAAGACCTGCCACCATTTCTTTAACTCTCTGAGCACTAAAATTGTCTAAAACCATCAAATAAAATTTTGATAACTTCATTTAAATACTCTCCTGTAAGGAAAGTGAGCATAATTATAAAGCAGATGTTTCTGTTCATAGAAGTAAGGCATAGGAAAGTTCATGGCATTTAAGATACAGGCAGCAGTCACCAAGTCCTCTTCAGTCTTGGGGGTTTCTTACAGCTAGTGCTTCTCCAGAATGGATACATTGCTGCTTGGTCATTCTGCCACTTTTTCAGCAGCATATTTTCGCATATGTGTTTCTCCTACATCTTAGGATGTAAATGTATTTTTGACACATATTGGTGATGTGAAAGAACACGTGGACAGTCAAAATCAGAAAGACTCAAATAATGATATCTCTGTGTGTTATTTATTCATGATGCTTTGGTTTCCTCATCTATAAAATGAGGATGGTGTTGGTGTCTTCTGCTGAGGCATGTCATAAGGAGTAAATGAGGTCATCAATGTCAAGGGCTTGGCACGGTGCCTGATGGCGGTTGCTAAAATTACTATTTACTATAAGTGCTGTTGCTATATTGATAACATCTTTACCAATAGCACAATTGATATGTATATATGTGTGTATATATATTATCTATATATAGAGAGAGACAATCAGAGACAGAGAGAATTTATGCAGAATGGGTAGAAAAGGGGGCTGAAAGATAGTGAATTTTAGAAATAACCAAAGACTGTCTTTCACACCTCAAGTGGTTTCAGAATTTCTAAACAATAACTCTACATTCTTCCAAGTCTCCAATGTATAGAATTCCACCCATGTACGCCAGGGCTCCCCTGGCAGCCTCTTACATCTCCACCGGCCAATCTAGTTATCTTTCAAGAGCTTGGTTCCTACAGTGTCTGGGCATACTTCCATGACAGCACTTTGCCCATGATGCTGAAACGATTTCTTCCCACAGAAATCTCCCCCACCTAACTGTCCACTCCTGAGAACTGACCCCATCCATCTCTGAGTCCTACAGTCCTAACACAGCCCCTTGCTCCAAATTTGAAGGAGGAGGAAGGGAAAGAGAAAAGAGAGCAGAGGAAAGGGAAAAGGAAAAATTAAGAGGAATAGAGATGAAAGAGGCAGACTGTGCACAATCTAATCGCCATTAAACATTTCTAGGTTCTGTTCTCAGAGGCTTTTATTGATTTCAAGAGCTTCCCCTGGAATTCTTTGACTCTTTGCTCTGGTCTGAATTTTCACTCTCAGAAGACAGTGAATGCTACTGGCTCAATAAGTGAGACCCATGAAGCGACAAGAAAAGTGGTAAGAAAGAAAAGCCTTCATTTAAATATTTAGATATTATCCCTCTTCATACGGCAAGAATTTAAGAAATTGTACATTCTATGCATTTTAAGATCTCTGATGATTTTTCAGGAATTCCTCTCATTGTTTACTACTTACCTTAATCAAGTTTACTTCATTCATTCAACAAAGATTTATTGAGCACCTACAACGTGCCAAGCATTCTTCTGGGGACTGAAGCCTGCCTAATGAAGCTTACATTCCCAAGGGCAGACAGAGACTGAAAAAGCAATAAGTAAATTACTAGCTGACGGATGGGGTCAGGAGTGGGGCAGGGGGAGGAGACAGAAGGGATGGGGGAATGAGAGTGCCTGGTTCAATTTTAAATAGTCTGGTCAGGTTAGGTGACTGGGAGGGGGGCATTTGAACAAAGTACACCGGCAGTTCTCAGGGAGTGTTCCACACAGAGGGAATAGCCACGGCAAACAGGCTCGGCACCCACGAAAGGCAGTGAGGAGGCCAGTGCGGACAGAGTACAGTTGCTGGCAGGAGGGAATAAGAAGGTAGATAAGGTCAGGGAGGTCATGGGACAGAGGGGTGGCAGCTCACGCACAGCCTTGTAGCCACTGCAAAGACTACGACTTTCCTCTGAGTCACGTGGCAATCCTTCGGAGAGTTTTCCTTGGCTTGCCTTTCCCTTCCAATAAACAGCTTCCTAGAGTTGCCGTCCTATCCCTCACTGGTCAGTTAGGGGCTTTTGCAGTTAACCTGTCTTTTATAGCTTTAACTACCAAGGCCAAAGTCAGTTTCATATCAGATGTCCTTCCCTTAGATCTGGAACCCAGGCCCCTGTCCTGGGTCCCATTTTTTAGAGATCCCACCCTGCTCTGGCCCTCTCCTAGTGGCACCTCTCCCCCTGGGGTGAGGAGTCCAAGAGGTCAAGGGACTTGCTCACCCAGATCCTCTTCCCTCTGTCTAGACCACACTCCAGTGCCCAGGAACTTTCTACCCAAACAGAAGCCTCTCATGCCCACGGCCTGTGCAGCCCTCTTCTCCTGGTCCACCTTCCCTAAGACAGGCCAAGACCCCCCAGTGTGCAAACCCCCAGGCCAAGGATGGCCAAGAGCTGCTGCTTGCAGGGGGACAGAGCTTGGTCTTTCAGGCTGGGGCAGGGGCACCATGCGCTCTGATTGGAGGCCCCCTGAGGTGTGGGTGGAGCCAGAGGGAGTGGGCTGGGGCCACTCATACTCCAGCCCCCGCCCTTCAAGTGTCCAGTGGACTAGGTGTCAAAGCCTTTCAAGTGATCAACCGGAATACTCAAACTGTCCTGCCAAAAGTTAAAAATGAAAACTCTCCTCTCCACCTGGTTCTAACTGCAACAAGAAGCTGTTTCCCCTGCAGTTCTACTTTCCCTACTCCCCTGGCTTATTTACTTTATCGAAATGGATTTCCAGATCAGCCAGAGATATAGATTCCCTTTGTTACCTGAGCACATCTCTCCCATGTCCCCTTGTTCCCAGGCTGCCAGTTTCCTATGAGATAAGAGTCAGCCGATCACCCCTGAGGCTCTCTTTTCAGCCACAGGTCATCAGACACACCATGGAAATTGATTATTCTACTCACTTCAGTTGAGAGGCAATAACTGTCCATTAAAATGGCTCTTGGCAGCAGCAATCACTTTTTAAAGGGACTAAGCACTTGGGAACAATTTTAGCTTGAATATAAGGTATTTTCAACAGTTAAATAGTAGCTTTCTCCATAAGAGTACATTTTTCAGAAGTGCTTTCAAATCTGTTATCTCCTTTTATTATCTTAACATCTCTGTGAAGCAGGTAAAGTAGGTGAAGGAACAGAATTCCAGACAGAATGAAGGATTAGGCCGTGACCACTTACAAAGGGAAGTATTCCTATGAAGTTTAAATCTTGGTCGGGACCTGACTCCAATACCGTCTTTAATATACCATGCACATCCTTCTGAATCCCCTCCTCCCTCTCCAGACATCCTCAATCTGGTTGGCCGTTTCCAAGTCTCATGTGATGCATCTTACCTTCTGGATCTGCCACATCAGAATGAAATACATATTAGAGGCCATGTATTTTCCAGTGAAACTTCATGTCTTTTCATTTACTCAACTAATGCTTACTGGGTGCCTATTCTGTTCCAGGCACCAGGTCTGGGGGACTCAAAATAGTCAACATCCCTACTTTCATGGAGCTTATATTCTAGAGCAGGAGAACGGTTGATAAACTAGAAAACACCTAAACGAGCAAGAGGGCTCTACCTGCCACGCACCTATGCCTCTGCACCCACTGTTCTCACCCCTGCCACTCACAAGCTCCCTCCTGTAAGCACCTGTGACTTGGCACCCGAGGCTTTCTCTGCCTTGGCTGGCCCTCATTCAGGACAGGCCCAAAGCGCTGGGGACTTGATAGCCTCAGCAACAGCTCTGGGCCAAGAACAGATTAGAGTCAGTGGGTAAATACTCCAGCTTGCTCCCTCTCAGGAGGCGACAGCTTTGAAGTATGTACTTCTATACTCTAACCCAGCTTCCCCAGGGGTAATGAGCCCCAAATGCCCACAGCCGGCACCCGATCAGTAACATACCCTGCATCGGCTTCTTTTGCTTCCCATCCTTCCCTCCACACTCCCCACCTGCACCTCCTGGGATCACCTCCTAGAAAAATGACTTAAACTCAAGTCTTTGTCTGGGGGGCACTTCAGAGAGTGATAAATGCAATGGGGAGGAGAAGTCAGTGTGAAACAGAGACTGAGGGAAGAAGAGACAATATTACACTGGGTGTTTAGGGAAGACTAAGGAATGAGGGGATGCTGAGCTGAGACTGGAATGAGTAGGAGGAACCTGCCCTGGAACATGAGGGCCTAAGGGGTCTCTCCAAGGAGAGAGACGAGCAGGTGGGAAGACCCCGGGGCTGGACGGAGCTCAGTGGGCTTGAAGGACACCCCAGGCCAGAGTGGCTGGAGCAGATGAGCTCAGAGAAGTGAGAAGAAGCTGGTCCCAGAGCCCCTTGGGGCCATGGGAAGGGTTTTTCTGAATTTCACGCTAAACAGCCGAGCCACAGACATGATCCAATCCACTTCTTTTAAAGGTCATTCTGGCTGCTGTCAGACCCTGTGGCTCCCCGTAGATCCCACTACCACACAGCCCATATAACCAGCCCCCTGAGATGGCTGAATTAACAGCATATGAAGTGCAGTTAGAGTGAATTTCAACAACAACAACAAAAAAGATAATGATTCAAGAATTTTCCTCTGGTTGTTGCCATATGATCTAGCAATTCCACTCCTGGGCATATATCCAGACAAAACTATAATTAAAAAAGATGCATGCACCTTGATGTTCATAGCAGCACTATTCACAATAGCCAAGACATGGAAGCAACCTAAATGTCCACTGACAGATGAATAAAGAAAATGTGGTACATATATACAATGGAATACTACTCAGCCATAAAAAAGAACAAGATAATGCCATCTGCAGCAACATGGATGCCACTAGAGATATCATACTAAGTGAAGCCAGTGAAAAAGAGAAAAACAAATACCATATGATTTCACTTATATGTGGAATCCGAAATATGACACAAATGAACTTATCTACAAAACAGAAACAGATTCACAGACATAGAGAACAGACTTGTGGTTGTACAGTGGGAGTGGGACTGGGGGAGGGAAGGATTGAGACTCTGGGATTAGCAGATGCAAACTATTATATATAGAATGGATAAAAACAAGGTCCTACTTATAGCACGGGGAACTATATTCAATATCTTGTGATAAACCATAATGGAAAAGATTATACACATATATAACTGAATCACTTAGCTGTGAATATATGCATATATAACTGAAACACTTAGCTGTACAGCAGAAATTAACACAACATTGTAAATCAACTATACGTCAATAAAATTTTTTAAAAAAAAGAATTTTCCTCTGGTTAACAGAGAACTTCCCAAATCCGTAACCCCACACGCCCCACTTCAGGAACGCATTCTTCAAGCTCTTTGTGAAGAAAGTCATGGGAAGTACAACTGGCACAATATTACTCCCAAATATGTCTCAATCAGCCACGTGATCAAGAGTTCTGCCTCTCGAACCTAAAAGTTCAGAGAATTCAGTCACTTTCCTGATAACCATTCTGACTTAAAAAGAAAAGACGCCTTTTGCTAATAAGAGAACAATGAAGGTCAATTCATCTGACAATCTGGCCCCTGATTTCAAAAGATCAGTACTGCTTTTAAGTACTCCCAGCTCTTAATGGTGCTGTACTAATGCATAAGCCTCCTGATAGGAACTTCTCGGCCATTTTGTTATTTAATGTGGATGCTGTAAAAGCAAATGTTAGAATCTTGCAACTTTCAGGGCAAAAAAGATGAGGCTAGTTAGGCTGATGCTTGACAAGCAGTCAGAATAAATTAGTTTCCCCTCTCCGAAATGTTCCTCTGTCAGCTTCGCAGGAGTCAGTAACTACTTGAACTCAGCAAATGCTGCCAGGAGCAGAATATCAGATGAGATGCAGAGAAGCTTACATCAAAATCACTGCTTAGAGCTAAAGCATCTTAATGCCTGTTCACACAGTGCACGTGAGCCCATCACCCTATCACCCTGCCCGCAAAGGGGGATTCCACATTCTCCACTGTTCCCAGGAGTTATTTATCGGGAGGCAGATTATTTTGTGGGAGAATGTGTTTCTAAACGCCTTAATCCACGCACTCTCTCAAAGAATTATATAGGGAAAACGTTTCTAGAAATTAAGCAAAAGAAAGCAATTGCCCACACTTTTTTAAAGCAAGATTTTTGTTTAAAAGAATTAAAAATAGTTTTATTCACTTCTAATTCTGGATATTTTTAGGAAATTTTATATCACAAAAGAATCACTCTTTGGTTGAAATGTCTTTTGCAATTTCAGCTCTCACAGCCTTATCCTCTGCAATTTGAGTGTGGTGTCACTGGATAGTAATGGAAAGTCACTCATACCCAAGATCTAAATAGAGGTTATGTTTTGCTGGAGAGACAGGATAGCAGGTCTCTACTCCGTGTTCAGGAATGAGCATTATAACCAGCACAGGAATAAGGAAAACCTACTGTAAACGCTACTGCAGTCAAAGTCATTGTTGGAGGACAGAGGTGGTGCTTTTTAATTGATTCTCATCTCATACTAGCAAACTAGGAAGTTAAATTTCTATTTTGAACTTCTGTTTTGTGTTTTCAGTTGCATCACTTTTTTAATTCTTGAAGTAATTATCTATTTTGCAAAATTTATGTAAATAACCATTCAAGCTTGTCAAACATGTTTGTGGAATAAGCCCCAGTGAAATCACTCGTTTTAAGTTACATATGTGAATAAAGTAGAAAAATAGAGCAAGAATTGCTATATTATTAATATGTGTAAGTATAGTCAAAACAATACATGAGATTCATTCATTCCATTATTCATTCAACAAATTTTCTGGGGGGCCTATTCTGTACCAGGCCTTGAAAAGTAGCAGTGAAGAAAACAGACAAAACCCCTTCCCCTGTTGCAGTTTATGTTCTAGTGACTACAAACAGACCAGTCAACAAGCCAGACATGTGTATGTTTATGCCAGAGGCAATAAATGCTAAGGAGAAAAATAAAGCTAAAATGAGAGACAGGGAAGGCCATATGAATGGGGGAGCTATTTTAAACAGAAGGTCAGGGAAGCTTCACTGATGAGGTGACATTTGAGCAGAAACCTCAAGGGGAGAAAAGAGCCATTCCTAAATCCAGGAGGAATATTCCAGGCTAAAATAATGGCAAGTGCAAAGACCCTGAGGTGAGACTAGGATTGGGGTGTATAAGGAGCTACATGAAGGAAAACATAGCTGATGCTGAAATGAGCAGTGGGAAAAACAGTAGGAAATGAGGACAGAGAGATTGTAAGCAGAGGGCTGGGCAAGATCGTGCAGGGCCTTGCAGTTGACTGTAAAGAACTATGCTTCAGTGTCTGCTGTAAGCCAGGCACTGAGGACATGGCAGCAAAAAAGACAGCTAAGGTCCCTGCTATACAGAGTTTACTCCTAGTAGATACACACACACACACACACACACGCTCTACTTCCCTTCCTCACCCTTTCCTAATCCTCCAGCAACTTCATCATCTTTCCCCAGTCAGTAGAGGAAGCAAGACCATATTCTACAGGAAATAAAATGGCTTGGCCCCCATTTTTCCCTGAGCATAGCTGACCCAGAATCTCACAGCTCATAGGGAGCCAATGTAGAGCATCAGGTGTATTTTAACAGTAACGACAGCAAAACACATTTTAATGTCAAGAATTTCTATTTGTGTTAAAGCAAGAAACCATTAGCAAAATTAAAACAAACTTCAGTTTGGGATTAACAGATACACACTATTATACATAAAATAGATAAACAACAAGGACTTACTGTATAGCACAGGGAACTATATTCAATATCTTGTAATAACCTATAATGGAAAAGAACCTGAATAGATATATATATACATATATACTTGCATAACTGAACCACTTTGCTGTACACCTGAAACTAACACAATATTGTAAATCAACTATACTTCAGTTTAAAATGTTTTTTAGAAAACATTATGAACAATTAAAAAAAACTTCAAATGGAAAAATAACTCTTCTCTGGAGTAACATTACTAAAAAGTAACATTTACTTTTTAGTAAATCTGGGGTTTCCCTGGTGGCGCAGTGGTTGAGAGTCCGCCTGCCGATGCAGGGGTCGCGGGTTCGTGCCCCGGTCCGGGAAGATCCCACATGCCGCGGAGCGGCTGGGCCGGTGAGCCATGGCCTCTGAGCCTGCGCATGTGGAGCCTGTGCTCCGCAACGGGAGAGGCTGCAACAGTGAGAGGCTCGCGTACCGCAAAAAAAAAAAAAAAAAAGTAAATCTGAAGCCTAAGATACAGACCACTTCCAACAGTTCCCAGGACTGCTGTTCATCATCTCATTTATAATTCTTATTAATTCATTCCAAATTTTAACTTGGAAGCAAGCCATTACTCTCTGCTCTGGCTTTGTCCTTGGTTTAGGTTAAGATTTCAAAGCCCCCAATATTTCTGCTTTGTTCCTCTCAGGAGTAAATTCACCTGCCATCCTCTGATGTTGTTCTGGTGACAATTAGCACTGCAGGCCCTGGACCACCCACTACTCACCACTCCCCACCCAAATGGGCCACCTGGAGAAGGACAGTCCAGTCGGCAAATACCTGTGCCTATGTCACTAGCTCTCTAGGGCCATGTTTGTGATTCTCTGATACTATGTGAATCCAGGCCTCCTGGACTGCACAGTGCTGTGTGCTCTTCACTGCCAGAGCTGGAATTAACTCCTAGCTATCCAGAAGTTTCACAGCTCTCACCATCACACACACACACACACACACACACACACACACTCTTAATAGGGCCCTGTTGCCACCTGCTAGGCACTAACCAATAGCTTATGTCAGTTTCATGCCTTTGTTTTATTCCCTTTGAGGATCTTTTCTCCACAAGCACGCTGAGTTCATGCCCTGCCTCCTCATCTACTTCCCTTACCGACTCCTAGAAAAAAGCTACTAACTTCCTGTTGGGAAATGGAGGTGGAAAAGGGTGGGATGGGGTTGAAGCCAGGCTGTTCGTCACCACTCCCCAAGCCCAGCTAAGCATTCCCACCCGGTCCATTTTCTCTCAAACCAGGACTCAGTGGCTTAATCCATACACAATGACAGAAGTGAATTAATTAACTGCTTCTGTCCTGGTTGCCCCTAGCAACTGACTTTGGCTCATAACTAAATCGCAACTAGAGATACTTCTTAGAGATTTGGTTAACTTATACTAGAAGAGAAAGTCTATCAGCATTTAGAGCAGAAAGTTAACTGGAGGTAAGAGAAAATCTTTTCCATTGATAAAAATCTCTAAATCCGGGCTTCCCTGGTGGCGCAGTGGTTGAGAGTCCGTCTGCCAATGCAGGGGACATGGGTTCGTGCCCCGGTCCAGGAAGATCCCACATGCTGCAGAGCGGCTGGGCCCGTGAGCCATAGCCGCTGAGCCTGCAGGTCCAGAGCCTGTGCTCTGCAACGGGAGAGGCCACAACAGTGAGAGGTCCGTGTACCGCAAAAAAAAAAAAAAAAAAATCTCTAAATCCTCATCTTCTAACAGTGGTCATGTTCTAATTACTCAAGGTCACAGTAAGAAAGCTCCTGATTACATGATGTTCTATTGAGTTAAAGAAACAAACATCCATTGGCCTTTAAACCAATCAAAAGCACCTCCTTGCAGGGCCCTGGAACACCAGTATGAACTAAAGCAAGGGATCCTGAGTGGGAATGACAAAGACTTCATAATTCCCACTTGCCAGGTTTGGCCACCAGCAGTACTTGCCTAATACACACCCCAACCAGCCAGCCTCCATCCTCTCCATTACGGAAATCACTCTGTGCCGTGGCGGAAATTGTTTGTGCCTTTTCCAGCCCATTAATTTCTCTGTATTTAAGAGGAACAGCATTTCCATCTCTTAGATTAGATTTTGTTCATTAAACCCTCATCTCACTTCCCAACCTGCCAAATTTTCACCAGTAGAGATCCGGGATTCAGGACCACAGCCCATTAAGCACAACATTTTGAAATTTACAATTTTGTTTTACAAAACCCCCTAAAGATAATCTAGCTTGCATATAGTAACCTAGAAAAAGATTAAATATAAACGGATGTTTTCTAAAACATTATTGGCTTAACACTTCACAATTTCCATTTTGCAGAATACACTTAATCATATATAATATGCAAAGGCTGGAGAATCCAAGTTCTTGTTTGTCTGTTTTTTGATTATAACTACTTAGTGTAACCATATGTTAACTTTAAAAAAAAATTTTTTTTAATGAGGGAGGGAAATACACATGATGGTTTGGGAGCATGTTGTCTAATAAGGCTTAAAGTAGATGATTTTGATAATCAAATTGTATTATGCCAGAAAGGAGGAGTTTAGTGGAAAAGCCTGAACCCTTGGAGAAAAACGGTACAGCCACCTGGTCCATTTGGTTTCCTTGGATGTGAACGCCATGATCAAAGGAGGCTGGTCATAGAGGAAGTATTAAACAGCTCCAGGGGACAGCTGGGCAACATCAAGCCTTATAGGTCAGCCCTCAGATGACTTCCTTAGAAGCAATGGGGCATCACCTACCAAAGAACTAGGCCAAGGAGACCACGTAGGACTGATCATGCCAGCAGATGCCAGAAGTGGGGGAGAGCCCTTTACGGTGAGGGGAGCAGGAAAGACCTGAGAATAGAGTTCTGCCCAACGAGACGAAAGACAGCCCAGAGGGAGGAAGCTGGGAGAAGTTATAAACCTAGATACCATGATCCAAATAAACAAGGATTAAACCATGTGACCAAGTAGCCTTAGCAGCTTTACAAGTAATCTTTCAGCCTCAGGAAACTAAAGCACGGCTGCCCTCTGAGGAAAGTCAGGTTTAAATATTTGGGACTTACATTTTCATGTAGGTTAATCATGTTGGAAATGAAATTGTTCAGATACAATTTATCACATTTCCCGATCAGCCTGTTCTACAATGTGATTAACACTGGGATCACAATAAAAATGTTTTATTTCATGGATAATTGTATGTACCAGTATCTACCATTTCCAAATGTCTCCTTTTATTACCCTTCTTCAAGAAAGTCTTAATATTTAAGTGATTTACTGATCACTTAAAATGCCAGCCTCGCCATTAGGAGGGACATTCACTATACGTGGCTTAATTTTATAGTACATTATTTCTTTATAAACAGACACATTACTGTAGCACATTAATTAAACCTTTTCCCCATTATGCGCTACATTTCGAAGACAACAGTGTAACCAAGTGTTGGCCTGATGGCTGTGTCTGTGACACCAGTTCGTGGCTCCCAAGAGAGGCACACTCCCCCACCCTGGGAAGTGATGCTACTGGGACTCCAGGACCAGGCAACAGACAGCGCTGATCTGTGAAAGACATGCTTCATGCATAAGGCATGGCAGGTGTGTTTCACAACAACCCAATTTGCTGAACTATTCAGCATCAATAACTTAGCTATCATAAAAAATAACTTAGCTATCATAAAGGCCTTTTAGAGCTCGGTATGAGAAGAGTTTTAATAAAATGATATCACTCCAATCATGTGTATCCCATTTGCATTTAGTAAAACCTGGTGTTTAGACGGGTATAAAAAGAAAACTTTTGCAGCCACTTTTGTAAAGCCCTTGCTCAGAAATGTGTTGGCCAATGGGAGCTGTGTGAGGTTCAACCACTGGGGAAGGATTTCAGGAAACACTGAGAGAGGTCTTCCCCCTGAAAATCACACAGGATTAAAAAGGTCAAACTCTGATTTCAGAAAAGCCTTTCAGTTGAAAAATAATTCTAGTGAGGAACACAAAACTACAAGCAAATTTCCTATTTGCATGGAGACTGGCTAAGTATTACATTAAAATTTCCTATGGAATAACATTTTCAAACATTCATGGAAAAGGGCAAGAATAGTGTCAAGAAACTAATCTTCAGTAAATCAGTTGCTAAACAGATCTGAATTATTTATTTTATATTTCCCTGTTGACCCTTCCTTTCCAAAATCAAGCAGCAAGAACAAAGTCCCATGCCTAATACCCAAGAGACCATGAAAATGTTACGTCAAGGTATCTAGTTAGCAACATGTAAATGAAAATTTATAATTCCGCACCTTCCCATTGATGAGAATAAGATACAACCATGTCAAATTTCCCAGCACTAGGAATATATGTAAAGAACAGAACTAAATTTGACAAGAATAGGATTTTACTGTTGCATCAGCAGCATTTACTGAGTCAACAAAGATGAATTCAACATTCAGTATTAATAGTTATGTAAAGACTTGGGAGAAATTTCCTAGAGCAAAAGACTGGTCTGAAGCCCAGGCTCCATACAGAATGGCCAAAACCATCTTGCAGGAGCAACGCATTAAAATTCCCCCAGGCCCTGTTATATCCCTGGAAGCCTTGAAATCCAACAACGTCTCTGAAGACTAGTAGTTGGCCAAGCAGGAGACTGGGCTTAGAGACCCCAACTTGTAAGCAGAATCTCACCATGGTTCAAGATCTTCTACCATTTATAAAGCATCTCACACCAATGTCAGACTAAATGTGGGAGGAAAGCTCTGCTCCCCTGGGTGACTTATCTACCCGTTCAGAGGCGAGCAATTAAGTCCTTAAAGAAAGTCACTGTAAATGCAAGACATTGGGCTTCTGCTGAAAAAGGAATGATGACTACTGAGTAGATTCTACATGCCAGGCATTGTGCAAGGTGACCCATGCACTGTCAGTAATGATTAGGAAAGATGAATATTGGAACTGACGAAATAAAATGAAGTTAAAGTGAATGGAAGAAGCAAAGTACATATTTTTGCTATGCAGCTTCGGGAAAAAGAAAGAAACAGAAGCAAAATAAGACAGAGAGGAGTCCTGTTGGGACTACATTCTTATCTGTCTTAGAGAAGGTGCTGGATGAGCAGGTTGACAGGTTCTGCTACATCATGGCATGGAATTGCACTCCTGAGCAGTGTTAAGTCATACATCCCTGGGTACTTAGGAAGAGGAGAGGGAAACAGGCATATTTCTCCTTAGCAACCCTGACCTATGAGTTTGTAAAACTAGCAACTCCTATCCATCCTTCAAACCTCAGCTCAAATGGTGCATCCCGATAGAAGCCTCCACTAAGCCCTAAAACTAAGGCCCTGTTGTTAGACACTTATACAGCATCTTGTATCTTCCCTTCATGGCACTTATCAAGGTTTATCATTACACATGGATTTATATGATTATTTGATTCTCTCTTTTACTTAGTTGGAAGCTCCAGAAGGCAGGGACTGCATCTTCATTCTCTCCTCGGAATCCCTAACACCAAGCACAATTCCTGACACCTAGTAGGTGCTTAGTAAATATCTGTAGATGACAGAAAGAACAAATAATGGAAGGGAAGGAGGCAGGAAGGAAGGAATGTGGTGAAGACTATTCATTTGTATCCTAAGTCTCAGGACTGGCTTGGGAACTAGGGTGGAACTTGGGAAGAGCCCAGTTGCTTACTAAGACTGGGATAGGAGCTGATTATGGGGAGGGCTGTCAACAGGTCCGCTCTACCCTCCCTGGGAATCCATATGCTTGGCCACCTCTGAGGCTGCCCTGTGTAAGCCAGAATCTCCCAGATAGGATTTCTTCAAGCATTTGTCCTACTTTTATTTGAGGCAAGATCAGACAGTAGGTAGGATCTGAGAAAACATGAATATCTTGCATTGGCCTGAAACTGACCACATTTATGTAAGCTTTATCTGTTCAAGCTTGGTTCCTACAAAGTACTTGGTCAAGTTAGGGCTGTGTTGCTTTTTCCCATTCAGCTATTTAGCATTAACTTTTTCAATATTTGTGCATCTCCTGGTTACTATCCAGTTTCAGTGCTGCCTTAGAATTTCTCCCTGCAGTATTACCTTCCCTCTTCCCTTATTTCCTATGGTGCCTGCTGTGAGCCAACTTCATCTGGCTTCGCTTCTAACTCCCCCTGAGTTGCCTCCTAGCTTACACCTCTTCCTATGTGATGTTGGTACCCACCCGATGGGGATTTTAAAAATGCTGACTCCAATACAGGGCACAAAAAGCCTCTGGGCTTCCATGTCTGCCCCCTGTCAATCCTGCTTATGTGCTCAAAGAATTCCTACAGCAGGTTAGTTCCAGCCCAAAGCTGAGAAGCTACGTTTACCACGGACAGAGAGGAACGTCCAAGTAACACTCTGGCAGCAGCTACCCCTGAATGCTCTCTCCTAACCAGTCTAGAGGACCACTTGAAAAGCTACTGCCACTGGCTTCCCTGCCAGTATGTTTAAGCAGTTCCATATTTTAGATTCTCAAAAATAAAGCTCATTCCACTGGCACAGAGAGTCTTTCTGGGAAACAAAGAGCAAGAGGTTGCAATGATGCTGGCAGCACCTGTGGCCCTTCACTTATCTACTGATTGCAGAGCAAATAAGGGCTTAAAAGAATGCATGTTAAAAGTCTATGTTATCCACTCTTTAAAGTGAAAATGAAATCTCTTCACCTCAAGCAGACATGGACCACTGACCCCATAAGATTATAGCACCAGCTTCCTATACCTACCAATACAACTTGCAGGTAGATTACTAGTAATTAAGAGACCACCTCCAAACTGAGCTCCCATTCCAGAAGCACTGGTTTGAGTAGACAGAAAAAGGAATCGCAGAGGCAGCAGCTAAAAAGAATAATGTTTCTCCTGTAACAGAGACCTGAGTATTTTCATCAGAAGGAACACGGGGTGGGAGAACTCTTAGGTGTTATTTGGGTAGAGGCCCTGCTCAGTTCTGGAGGTGAAGCTACCAGAGGAACATAGACAAAGTAAACGTGTCCCCCACCCCACACTGCTCTGTAGTCTGGAGCTTACTCCATGCGGCCTCAAGAGGTGGGGCAACCCAAAAGGGCAGCAGCTACAAAAGGGCAGTTTGGGGTTCAATATAAGCAGGAACTAACAGAGCAGCCTAAGAATGGTGCTGACACCCTCCAGGGGCCATGAGATCTCCATCAGTGGATGTCCAATCACTTAGAGACACAGGGGAGAGAATCCTTATTCAAAGAAAAAGGAACAAAAGCAAAAGCCTAGATTTAAGTGAAGGATGAAAATGAAGCCTTGAGGAAGTTTCTGAGGTGACTAGCAGACTGAGGCGGCCATATTGTCCAGGGTTGCCAGGACCAAAGTTGGGCCAGGTCCTGGAGATTTCAAATTTAAACTGGACAACGTTTTGCTAGGGTATCATAGAAGGTATGCCATCTTTGGATAAGTAGTGGGATTTTGTCAGTTTTCAGTTGGAATTGCTAAGCCCTCAAATTATATGTCATATTTTGTGTGTATGTGCCCATGCACGTTTTTCTGGAGAGAGCGCTGACAGCTTTTATCAGATTCTAAAAGGTTTGAAGTTTTAGATGAACTTCCAAACATCTTCAGGTGTTTTTGTTTTTGTTTTTGCGGTACGCGGGCCTCTCACTGCTGTGGCCTCTCCCATTGCAGAGCACAGGCTCCGGACGCGCAGGCTCAGTGGCCATGGCTCACGGGCCCAGCCGCTCCGCAGCATGTGGGATCTTCCCGGACCGGGGCACGAACCCGTGTCCCCTGCATCGGCAGGCGGACGCTCAACCACTGTGCCACCAGGGAAGCCCTCTTCAAGTGTTATATGCATGTTTATTGGATTTTGGATATTAATCCAAATATTTGGATTTGGGAAATATTCCCTTCTTACTTGGTATTCAATAATTAAAGGTTAAAAGTTGTAGCTAGGATTAATCCTTGCTCTTTGGGAGCCTGAAAGTAAAAAAGGGATAAATTCTCCTTCTACTGAATGAGTATACTTCAGATGGTATTCAGGTTTTGGACTTTTATGGAGTCCTGGGAACAAAAACATAACCTAATGCCTACCTAATAAGTCCAGTCGAAGGGGGGTCCGTATGGTGTGTGTAGTGGACATTGCCCTTTGCCTCCCCAAACTCCTTCTCGCCTTCCGGAAACTGCCTCAATTTTTGTTTGGAGGTCAGCTCCTCCTCTCAAATAACGTGATCTGGACAGGCCGCCTCTGCAGTTCTGGGGGTAAAGCTCCTTCGGTCAGAGTCAGACCTTCCCTGGCCACAATGACTGGCGTAGGGTAGGAGGGTAACCTAATCCAGTCTAGTCCTTGTGACTCTCAGGATATTTCTTGCAACACTGAGACAAGGATCCTTGTTTTCTCGCCCTGGATCTAAATCTCTGGATTGCTGACAGGCACCACATAACTATGCGAAGTCCCCAAATAAAGCCAACATCGGATAACAGGAGCTCAGTTCTTGGTAGTGTGGGTTGAGCCCTGAATCAAGGCACACTTGAGACTCCGTCCCATCTCACTCATAGGTACCAATAAACTCCATCTTTTAAACAAGCCAAGCCAGTCTGGGTTTTCGGTCACTTGCAACCAAAAGAATTCTGACTAAAATAGAAGGTGAAGATACAAAATGACAGTTTGACGGTTACCACTTACAGTCCCCATAAAGTAAACCTCCATCAATCTATGCTCACCTAAATGTGAAAGTCCTTTTACCTACTTTCTCCTCACTTATATCTTTGCTTCTTTCCCCTCTTCTAAAGTACCTCCAAGATAACACAAATTCCTTGGAGGATCCATATTTCCATTTAAAACATGCTCTGAAATACAATCAGCTCTTGAAATCTTTCACAGAAACCTTACCAAGGTGAAGAAGCAAAAGGAATATAAAATGTAATATGGCCGTGGTTTTTGAACAGGGGGTATTATAGCATAATGAGGAAACAGACCTTCTTCCAGTTTCACTTATCGCAAGAAACTAAAATCGGTGTGAAAAATAATGTCACCTTTTTCACAGAAATAATATTTGCATAAGGAAAAAACTGGCTTTATACCTTGAGACCTAGTCCTCTGTTTATAATTTGTGAAATTATAATTCAATGCCAATTAGCAAGTAACCAAAAACCAAACCAAGATCCCAAAAGACTTAAAGGTTATTTATAGCAGAGACAGAAATGAAGCCAGATAAAGGAATATATCTTTCCCTGGTACGGTCAATGCACTCATGGGTACTCAGTAAATCATTATTTAGCACAGTCCTTTCTGTAATCATTTAATCCACATACAATGTCCTAGTGGTAAACCAGACACACACAGTCACACCTAACTTGAAATTAGATGATTAATCAGTCAATAAATAAAACTACTTGCCTAACAGTAAAAGTTTTCATTGTAAACAATTAAAATAGCAGCAAAAGAAGCTGAGAACTGACCATGTACAGAATTCTGCATATTGTGAAATTAAAAGTAGAAGAGAGATTGTTTGATAAAGTAGCTGTAAACATCAGCTACTTTTTATGGGACAATCTTTCCAAGATGTCTTCAGCCTGAATATAATAGTTCACAAGAAAGTAAATATGTGTACATCTCAAATGTCTAAGAAATTGCCTTAGTTGGAATATTTTCCCAGACTGACTTAAATACTGTCATTCTAGAGGCAAATAAAAATATATCTGTTGAATGGGTTCTTGGGTTTTCTCAAGTTTATCTAGGGACACTTATTCAGATGAAATAAAGAGTTAATTTATCCAAGTAAATTAAACTCAAATTTACACAGTTTTCTAAATTTCTCCAGTTCCAAAGGTTTTCTTTTGTACTACACTTAATTGTAGCACTTTTACCTTATAAAATCATCTCACCATCTCTTTAAAAAGATGAGCTCAGAGGAATATTGGTCAGACCCAATGGCTCAAGGCCCAAAGATCTGGCAAACTGTGGTATTAGATTTTGCAACATCCTTGCTCTTCCTATTTCCTGTGAATTCTGAAGCATTTAAATTGAATTCAAAGTAATTTAATTTTTTAAAAAATTTTATGAGCGCTTTTAGAGTAATTGGACAGCCGTACCTTCTGATCACAAGATCAGCATGTGCAGAGCCCTCTCAGAGTGACCTTAACTGTGTTTCCTCGGAGATGCATGGACTGTATTGGTCTTGAGACCAAGTTCTGCCTGATTGAAGGTCCAATACCCTTAGCGTTGACTAATGTCAAAATATGACAACAGAAAGTAATCATTTCAAATCTTTAAAGGCTACTTTAATTGTGTTTAGACTAAGTACAAAAGCTCATGAAATATTAGACAGAAACGGAAGCGGCTCTTTATACATCTCACAAATTTACAGTCCATAAAAAAATATACATGAAACTAACCACTTGAGATTTGATGGGCAATCAAAATGGGATATCGGGAAAAGGTTAAGCAAAAGCATTTGTCGAATACTGTAAGCATTTAAATGGAAAAAATATGCTAATCTACAAAAATAATATTTTATAAATAAGCTTTCAAACCTAAAATAAAATGGAAATACAATGAAGAATAAATTTGGATCCTGAAACACATTTCAGATAAAGTTATTTTTAAATGTCCATATTCCTTAAGTAGTTTGTCCCATGAAATAAAACTCATAAATGAAACTGTCTTTTCTGGAAAATAGTAATAGCTAATTAAAGCTCCCAATTCACACAGCTGGAGCATGAATTATTAATGAGCTTAAGGGTTGGTAATAAGAGACCCCTAAGAGGCAGTTTGGCACTGTAAAATACCCTAGAAATAGGAGATTCAAGGAAGGGAAAACCAGTTCTCTCAAGAAAGAGAAATAAGGCATTTTCTACAATTGTATTTTAAATATTCATAAAGCAAGAAAACCAGAGATGCCTGGTAAAAGTAAAAACCAATAATATAAAAATTCTACTAATGAACATTATTGATGGAGTTAACTGCTAGACAGAGTAATGACTATTCTACAGTCAGCACAGCAGATACAGGCTTTTCTTTAAATTGGTTTGGTCACGTAACTCATTAAAAATGTATGTTTGAAGGACTATTTTGAAAGCATCATATAGGGTAAGCTGCAACTGAATCAAAAATATTAAGGATAGCTCTGAGTTAGAATTTCCTTAACCCCCAAATTCCTACTTAGACCATTCTTTTGGAAACCAGCATTCCCAAAAAGAAATCAACCATTAGCAGCACAGAGATGTGTATACACCAAGCAGAGACAAGAGTGTAGTAAAACAGGCTAACTTGGAATCACCAGACAACAACAACAATAACAAAAAAAGTTGTCTTTCATCACTGTCCCACCTTCCAGAAAGTTCTCATATGTACGGATTTATCAGCAGTTCCCATTCATCAACTCAGCAGTGCATAAGAAGCCAAACTCATCATCCAGGTTTGACATCTACTGTTTCCAAGTGTTCAAACAGAGTGTGCCTTCATGGTTCTCCTATTTGAAATATTTTAAATGAGAAAATTGGGACAGTTAACTACGGTTAGAAATTTTGAGTAGTTAACTCATAAAGGTACTAGCAGAAAAGAAGCAAAGTTTAACACTATTGCATTCCCATGCTGAAATTAAGCAGTCTTCTTGAAGAGTCTAGTATGAAAGCCTTAGACCAGTAAGTTGTTACTCCTCTGTAGCCCTATCTTTATCCCACCCATTCTATGAGTGTTAAAATAAGAGATGTGCCTTTCCCTTCACTTGTGTGTGTGTGTCTTTTTTTTTTTTTTTACTTCTTTAATTATTGTAGGTCTTTAAGTTTCATAATCTATGGAATTGAAAAACTCAGGTATGCTTGAAAGCAAAAGCAATTGTCTGCACCTACAAGAGAAATGATATTTAACTCAATTGTAAATCAGTTAACATTTAATTAATGTTTACTGTGTGTCACATCCTGTGTTAACAGGAAACATAATACATGAGAACACAGAAAACTCTAATCACAGTTAATTCCAAAACTTTATTGTAGCCAAAGTTGCAAACTAACCACTGATGAACCAGGTCTTTTCCAGACCTGTTGATGTTGGTGGGAGTCCTCATCTTCCCTTGCCTCTTTCCCTTCTGGTCTCATGGGCTGTATCAGAACTGAAAGTCAGACAAAAAAAGGGCAGCAAAACTACAGGATTCTACAGATCACCACCCGTCATCTCTCTCTGGAAAAGTCTTGTCTTGAACTTTATCCACTGGTGGTAAGTACTGTACTGGAGAAGACCAAGCTAGCCTGAGGCAAAACTCCCAAGGTAATGAGTTTATTTTCAGAGCCCTACATACTCCTTTCAGCATGTCATTTTATCCACAGTAGGGGCTGGCTCTATCCCAGCAGACAGCACAATGTGGAGCCCAGAGGAAGTATCAATAAATATTTGTAGGATCAAATTGAGTAATTAATATGTAGTTTCTATTCCTGGATTCCTTAGCCACCATCAGCCAAGTTCCACAGCAGCAATAAAACATGGCCACTATCACAACTTACCACAGAAAGTCATCCTCAGAAAGTCATCTCAGATTCCATTAAAATGCTCACAACAGGGGGAGGCACTCAAATTTGACTATTCCAGGGTAGATGAATTAATCAATAACTTTTTACCTGACAGTTTCCATAAATACAATGAATGTTCAGGGTTAAATTTTCAGGTATTATCAAAAGCTGAGGCCAGGGGAATCCCTCAGATCACAGACACCTTTCCCTAATCCACAAGGCTATGCCTGGAGCCAAACATTGCTGCTGGAGAAAGGGAAAAGAGGGGAATTTTTTCTTTATTTCTGTATATATTCTGTTATGCTCTTCATTACTACCAAGCAAATCTAAAATAGATTATGCCACAATCATTTTAAAATATATCACAAGGCCGACTCAAGAAAAACAAAAATAGTCTCTCTTGCTTATTATTAACACAGGTTATTTACACAGAAGCACAATGGTACACTGCTTAGCAGCACAGACTCCAGAAGCCTTACTACTTGTGGCTTTGGACAAGTTGCTTAACTGCTCTGTGCCTCTGTTGTCGCATCTCTTAGGAGACAGTAAAACACCTTCCTCCTAGAGTTGCCATGAGGAAGAATAGCGCATGGCACAAAATGTACGCTTAGTAAGGAACAACTTCTCTAATTGAAACTCAAGAAAACTAGACTGTAATCAGTCAAGCTACCAGCCATTTTGGTTCATACAACATAAATGCAAACCGAGGAATGAAAACAAGCACTAGACTTTCAAACAAATGAGCAGAGACTTGATAGTTGGGGCCTCAGATTAAAACATAACTGAAGAATTCACATTTTAGCAGTGCTCAGACATTTTAAGTTACTGTGATGAGTGACTGAAAATATAAATTCAGGTATCAACCAACAAATGGGAATTTTAAGAAGTAATGGTCTTTCCAGCACCCCTAAAATATATTGCAGAGTAAGTCAATCTCTCAAACCAAGGATGGTAATTGGCTAGAAAAGGTTTAAAATACTTCCCTACCAACTGGTAAATAGCCTCTGCCTCACACATGTCCCCAGCCACCCCTCCATCCCCCCAGACACCGCCACAGTGCAGCACCAAAGGGCTAAGCCCTGACACAAGCTCAGCCAGGGACCTCCAGGACTGACTCCAGAGCTGCAGCCAGCACGTATACCAGCACATACCACTTGTTATGGGTGGAATTAGGTCCCAAAAAACAATATGTTGAAGTCCTAACCCCCAGTACCTCAAAATGTGATCTAATTTGGAAATAGGGTCTTTCCAGAAGTAATCATGTTACAGTAAGGTTATTATGGCAGGCCCTAATCCAATATGACTGGTGTACTTGTAAAAAGGGGGAATTTGGACATCAAGACAGATATACACACAAGGAGAATGCATGTGAAGATGAAGGCAGAGATGGGGATGATGCTTCTACAGGCCAAGGAACTCTAAAGATTGCCAGTAAACCACTAGAACCTTGGAGAGAGGCATAGCACTCAGAAGGAACGAACACCACTGACACTTTGATCTCAGACTTCAGGCCTCCAGAACTGTGAGACAATAAATTCAGGTTCCTTAAGCCACTGAGCTTGTGGTATTTGGTTATGACAGCCCTAGCAAACTAATACACCATTTCTAATTATACCTTTCCATGAGGTGGTATATACCTCCTGGACTTTTCATAAAACCTAAGCACAATTCCTCAAATCTTGGGAAGATAAAAGTAAGATTATTGTGCAGCTGTCTGAGTACATTCTCATAACTCAATCAGAAGTCCAGTGCCTTTAGGAACTAAAGGGGATTTGAGAATCGAAGGTTAAAAAAAAAAAAAAAAAGGCTGGACACCCACAGATTCCCAAAGCCTGGGACAGGTTAGATTTTCATGTTCCTGAACTGAAGCCAGGTTTTACTAACAAGGGTTACTTGCAGCCCCACCTGCTCATTAACCTTGGTCAATAGTCTTTGTGTACATGAAAGAGCAAGTCTCCTGAGAAAACCAGAAAACTGGATAAGGTTAAAATAGAGAGTCCTGTGGAATTGTTTCACCAGGCATTCTTGGAAGACAATAATAAGAATGCCTGCTTCTGAAACTCAAGTAACTTGCACATTCCTCATCTTAAAACCTCATGATGTAAATTGAACACTTACAGTAGAGATCTCAGGATATCATGAATTGAGCTGATATACATGTACTTGAATTTCCTCCCATGTTATAGGCAAAGAAAAGAGGCCCAGAGATGCATAGTCAATCAGGGGAGGGGCTGAAACTAGACTCTCACCAGATTTTCCATCAAACCACTCAAATTATTACTAAATACTAATTATATGCTAAGGATACAGAGGCGAGAGCAGTGAGGGGGGGGATGTGGACACCTAAAGAATTAAAGTAGAAAGGGTTAATATGGTGAGAACACTTAGAGCAGTCGTAGGTAAGAGTCAAAGTCACACAAAGGAGATGCCCTTTGAGCTGGACTTTTGAAAAAAAGTCAACACTCCCCAAGCCAATGTGGAGGCCAGGAAGGCAGAGGAAGAAAGGCTCTTCCAATCAGAACAGTAGGAGAAAAGCGACAAAGCACAGAGTGGGAGGTCCCCAGTGGGAAGCGTCTGGAGGAGGGCAAACCGGGCCTCGGATGTCAGAGGCTTGGGGCTTTATTTTACAGGTAAAGTAGAGCTACCGAAGGGTTTATACAGGATATGATCAGTTGTTTCAGAAAACTTACTTAGTGACAATGTTTAAAATAAATGAGCTGGAGATAAGCTTTTAATAATTCTCCCTGCATCCAGCCTATTTCAAGAGTTTGGGAAAAATAAGAGTAGAAAACGATAAGTCAATTCAAAAGGGGAACTAACAAAACGTGGTGGCCTGTTGAACAAAGAGAAGGAAAGTGAGGCCAAAGATGACCGTGAAGGTCTACAGTCAAAAAAAAAGACAGAGTGATGATATTATCAGCTGAGAAAATAAATCCTGGGAAAGGTGCTCATTCCTGAGGAACTTTCAGATTGTCTCTCACAGCTTCTTTCTGACACTAACAGGATCATAAAGTTGTGTGGAACTGGTATAAAACTTGGTGATAATAACCCTATCCACTGATTTAAGGTAAAGAAAAGACACTTTGAGTGTTCAGCATTGACAACACACACATTTCAAATACTGCCCTAGGAAGTATCTATATTTAACCTGATTGTAACAGGGGTAATTATTGTAACTTTGAAAAACAAATCTCAAACAGAGAAACACCAAATATTCCTCTTGTAAGTTATATTATAAAAGGCATCAATAAACCAAAGACAAATAATTGATTTTGATAATTTGGGATTTATATTTTAACACAAAGAATTCCAGTGTAACTCCAAACTAAATTTATGCTTGAGTGTGGATAGGTATTCATTCAATCAATGGGAGAACACAAGAGGCAATTCAGATATATAAAGGTTTAGCCATATCCTAAAGGACCTCAACTCTTATTTATCATGAGTTTGAACAAAATATGGAGCACGCATGAGTATGTCCAATAGCACTTGTAAAAGTATATCAAGAGCTTTGTAAAACCAGTCATTAATATAGACCTTGAAATTACTCATAGAAGTAGCCTCAAGTCTTCTCATTTTATATTCTATCCTTAAGCCACCTCTTCCATTTCCATGCAGTTGTTGTCTGATGATTCCAAATACAGTCCTCTCTCCTGGGCTCCAGATCTTTTTCAACTGGGTACCATACCTCTCAGCTCAAACTGAACACAACCAAAACTGAAATCAGTCTTTTGTCTCCCCAGATAAGCTGGCACTTCCTTCTTTATTGTCTATCTTGGCTAATGGAATTGTCATCTACCTAGGCTCCCTATGGCTGGAGCTTCAGAGTCATCCAGGATGACTCATTCCAAATACCTCAATCAGTCCCTACACCCATTTTCTAACTAAGTCTGCCCTGTCCCCTTCCAGCCACATTGCTACCTGCCATGTTTCAGGATCCCATAGTGCTTGCATGGAAAATTGCAGTATCCTTTTTCACCTTGCCTCAAATATCTACACTTCCAACAAAGTGACCCCTCTGAAGCATAACTCTCTAAAGCACCACCATATTCTTTGGATAAATATACGTCAATAGCTTCTCCTTGCCTTCAGGATGAATTCAAACAGCTTATGTAGTAGGCAAAATAATGACCTTCCAAAGATGTCCATGTCCTAATTCCAGAACTTGTGATGCCACAGTACCTCAGATATTTTCTCTTAAATGTATTTTTCACGAGCAAAACACATCCAGGTTTACTAGAAAATCCCATCCTTACTAAGTAAGTGGTGATGAGATGACAAGCAAAACGCTGCAGAAATAAAAGAATATTAGGAAACTTTTACGGAGACACCACCTCAAAGAGCACCAATGTAAAGGTACATCACCAACACTGTACTCCCTACCCTAGTTGTGGAGTCAAAAAACCTCCGAAGTTGACAGATTTTGATGGTAAAAGAACTTTACAGAAAAAATGTGCTCTAAGAGGGCAACACAACTCACCTGGCAAGGAACATGCTCTGAAAGCTCACACAGAAGTGCTCCTCGAGTCCATGTTTCTAAGAGAGCTGTTCTCTCCCCTCAAGAAACAACGGATCAAAACAGCGCTAGTGGAAGCACCTGCTGCTGAATCAGCAGCTTTAGGTTCATTTGTTTAGTTTTTCTCTCCAGTCATTTTCTCCAACAATACTTATAAAGGCTTGTTTTTACACAAAATGGTCAGACTATTAAAACATAATAAAAAAAATTTTTAATGGTCAGGCTTCAGGTATGGTACTAGGAAACTTAGATTCTTAATCAGAGCTTGTATTTCCCATAGGGCATGGGTCCAAGCAAGTTATCTTCTCCCTTTAAGCAGAAACTTGTTGCCATCTCACTGTTTTTCCCAGTTTCCAGTGCCCTATACTACTGGTTGTCATCACACTTGACATGCCCATCTGCAAGGCTTAGTCCATTTCAGGCAGGTTTTATACCATTTCTAAGGCTTTCTTTAGGAGATTATTTCACCTAATTCAACAAAGACCAATTACATCCCATCCATTACCTCATTCATTTATGGAATTAACACATTTTAACCTCCTTCTGCATACAGGCACTGGGCCTTTTCAGAAAGGAAGTTGCCATAGACTTGAATGTTTTTATCCCCCCAAATTCGTGTTGGTACCTAATCCCCAATGTGACTGTATTTGGAAGTGGGACCTTTCAGAGTTGAATAGATCATGAGGGTAGAGCCCTCATTTATGGGATTAGTGCCCTTATAAAAGAAACTTCAAAGAGATCCTTGTCCCTTCTACCATGCGAGGACACAGCAAAAAGATGAACCTATGACCCAGGAAGCAGGTCCTCACCAGATATAAAATTTTGGACTTCCCAGCTTCCAAAACTGTTAGAAATAAATTTCTGTTGTTTACAAGCCACCCAATCTATATAGTATTTTCATTGCAGCAGCCAAGCTAAGACAGAAGCCAAAAGCATATGGGACCCAATACCACTGCTCATACTGGGGTTCCAGATGTCACTCCCAATCAAGAAAGATAATTTCCTGAGTAGCTACTCTTTTCCCAGCATCACAGGGTTACAGAGGACTTATAAAACATGGTTCCTGCTCCCACAGAGTTTACACAGCAGTCAGAAAATCAAAATGCATAAACATGAAAGAACAAGAGAAAGAGCCAAGTGAAAAGCTTCTTTCAAGGTAGATAAGAGTTAACACAAGGGGAAGGGGTGTTTCAATGTGGACTAAGGCAAATAAGCTATAGGAGGTCCAGAAGACCTGTTGCTTGAGCTGAGCATTCTGTCTGGTGTGGTGAAGTATTGGATTGCATTACAGGAAAAGAAAACACAGGAGCCGGTGCTGAGATGAGAATTTGCACAGTATTTTGAAGGCTGCCTAGGATATTTTCCACTTTAATCAAAGAAACTGCTAAAGAAACTATTTCTCTCAAACTAAGACAATATAGAAAATATCCTGGGGGGATAGGGTATGTGAAAAACTACTCATGGAGTAACACTTGGAAAGGAAATATTACTTTCCATTTTAAGGGGGGAACATTAACATTTTCAACTTCCATCTTATTCCATTATTTCAATAACAGAAGTGCTTTGAACTTTTAATCTACTATCCTTCTACAAACTACCATAAAGAGAGAACATTCTCTCCCGTATGAAAAAAAATGCTCCTTTTACTGGTATTTACAGATTACATTTTGTGTGGAAATGACAATACAAATAAGATACCCTGGCTTCTATTAGTTTGGGCCAATAAGAGACACCAGAGACCAACAAAGGCACAAAACTCCATTCCTCCAATTGTATAAGGCTCATTTTCATGATTTTATAAAACATCATTTCTAGGAATATTACATAACCCTAATAATTCACAGAATAAAAGCACCCCTGTCAGGTTGCAGTGGATATCTAACAGCAAAATCACTGCTATATTTTCAGAAATGTGTGTCAAATTCATATTTCAAATGTTATGAAATAGTTTGGAAAAAACAAATCAACATCACAACAAAGAAAAAGAGAAGCAGGATTCATAATATTAAAATACCACATTACCAGCTGAAAATACATCCAGTCTCTAATCACAGCACTTTACTAGCCCAATGAAAATCAAAGGGGGAGACAGAACATTGAAAATAAGGTTAATGGTTCTAACATTTTATTGCAACAAGAACTACCCCTCTTTTTAGAAATGATTTTTCCACTATCAGGTCATTTCGGGGACCTTTTATTAATCTCCTAAATTGATATTTAATAATCTAGAAATAGTGAATGAATACCTCTCCAGGAAGATATTATATAACAGCCAAAACAAACTGCATCTAGACAATGATCTTTTGGAAAAGAAAAATTATCTTATTCAAGGTTTGGATTCAATATACTGAAAACAAATCTGTACCATTGCAGCAAAGAAAGGTTGGGCTTTTCTTTTCCTTTGCTGAATAAAGACAGAAGTTGGTAAGACTTGCTAGGTTCTTAAAAGAAAATAATTATATTGCTTAGCTGACAGTGCTTTGTATATAGAAGGTGCTCAAAAAATACTTAGTAAAAGAATTAATTATTTTTTAACTGTGAAAATTTTAAATTAAAAAGCTGATTTATCAGGTCAGCCCAGCCAAACAATGAGGACAGCTTTTTTTTGGATGGAACGATATTTCTCCATCATCTCCCTCACCATCTCCACCCTAATTTCAGCCAGGTCTGGCAGCAATCATCTTCCACTCAGTAAAAAGGAGCAATGCCTTATTATACAATTACGTGTAATTGCTTTTCCTCTATAAACAAACATAAAATTTCAGAAACATGGTAGCACTAGGTCTAGATTCTTTGTCATGTTTTTCCTCTTGGCAGAAACCTACAAAGAACAGATGGAGACATAGTGGTGGTTAAAAACAAAAATACACATATAATCATTTATAGTCTTCAAAAAACTGGAACAATTCTGCAAGCAAATATTTCATCTGTCTTGAAAGACATAATGAATTTTCAATAGGCATAGTCGAAAAAGACAGCTTTGACAAGGAAAAACATCAAGTAGCATCTGATAGCAAACATGCTAAACTATGAATAGCTGAAATGTTCCACACCCACAATTACACATTTTTGAAAAAAGAAACTCATTGAATGTTCTTCAGGTTATACTCATACTTATATTCCTCCTTGATTGATGAAAAAGATGAAAACAGGGCTCTTACATTTCAGAGAATTTCCCAGTCTACCAAAAAAGAACAATAAATATCTGCTAAATTTTCATATTTTTCACAGTGAGATAGTATTATACTGAGACCCTCCTGCAAAATTAATTCTTCCTAAAAAATGTGAAGAATAATAATTACCTTTTACAATGTTTATAAAGGCTTATCTCAAGTCCCAAAATTTAGAATGTATTATTTAAGAAAACTTTTTAGGGGGACCTTGAAGATGGCAGAGGAGTAAGATGTGGAGATCACCTTCCTCCCCACAAATACATCAAAAATACATCTACATGCAGAACAACTCCTACAGAACACCTACTGAATGCTGGCAGAAGACCTCAGACTTCCCAAAAGGCAAGAAACCCCCCACATACCTGGGTAGGGCAAAAGAAAAAAGAAAAAACAGAGACAAAAGAATAGGGATGGGACCTGTACCTCTGGGATGGAGTGTGAAGGCGGAAAAGTTTCCACACACTAGGAAGTCCCTTCACTGGCAGAGATGGGGATGGCGGGGGAAGCTTTGGAGCCACAAAGGAGAGCACAGCAACAGGGGTGCGGAGAGCAAAGCGGAGACATTCCTGCACAGAGGATTGGTGCCGACCAGCACTCACCAGCCTGACAGGCTTGTCTGCACACCTGCTGCGGCAGGTGAAGGTTGGGAACTGAGGCTCAGGCTTCAGAGGTCAGATCCCAGGGAGAGGACTGGGCTTGGCTGCATGAACACAGCCTGAAGAGGGCTAGTGCACCACACCTAGCCAGGAGGGAGTCCGGGAAAAAGTCTGGACCTGCCGAAGAGGCAAGAGAAAATTGTTTCGGGGTGCGCAAGGAGAGGGGATTCAGAGCACCACCTAAGTGAGCTCCAGAGACGGGCACAAGATGCAGCTATAAGCTCAGACCCCAAAGAAGGGTATGAAATGCTAATGCTGCTGCTGCAGCCACCAAGAATCCTGTGTGAAAGCACACGTCAATACCACATGCCCCCAGGGGTTTGTGCAGCCCGCCACTGTCAGGGTCCTGTCATCCAGGGACAACTTCCCTGGGAGAACATACGGCATGCCTCAGGCAGCTGCAACATCATGCCATCCTCTGCCACCAAATGTTCTCCCTGCATTCCAATTATGACTACTGTACCCCTCCCTCCCCTCAGCCTGCGTTAGCCAGAGTCCCCTAATCAGCTGCTGCTTTAACCCCGTCCTGTCTGGGTGGGTAACAGATACCTGAGGGTGGCCTACTCGCAGAGGTGGGGACAAAACCAAAGCTGAACCCAAGGAGGTGTGTGAACAAAGTAGAGAAAGGGAAATCTCTCCCAGCACACAGGAGCAGTGGATTAAATCTCCATAATCAACGTGATGTACCTGCATCTGTGGAACACCTGAACAGACAACAAAACATCCCAAAATTGAGGCGGTGGATGTTAGGAGCAACTGTAGACTTGCGATTTGCTGTCTGCAACTGATTGTTTCTGATTTTTATGTTTTTCTTAGTTTAGTGTTTAGTGCTTATTATGGTTGGTGGATTTGTTTCTTGAATTTGTTGCTCTCTTCTTTTTTTATTATTATTTTAATAAACTTTTTTCTTTCTTTTTTTCTCCCTTTTCTTCTGACCTGTGTGGCTGACAGGGTCTTGGTGCTCCAGCCAGGTATCAGGCCTGAGCCTCTGAGGTGGGAGAGCCAAGTTCAGGACATTAGTCCACCAGAGACCTCCCAGCCCCATGTAACATCAATTTGCGAGAGATCTCCCAGAGATCTGTGTCTCAACGCAAAGACCCAGCTCCACTCAACGGCCAGCAAGCTCTAGGGCTGGACACCCCATGACAAACAACTAGCAAGACAGGAACACAGCCCCACCCATTAGCAGAGAGCCTGCCTAAAATCATACTAAGTTCACAGACACCCCAAAACACACCACTGGACGTGGCCCTGCCCACCAGAAAGATCCAGGCCCACCCACCAGAACACAGGCACCAGTCCCCCCAACCAGGAAGCCTACACAAGCCACTGAAACACCCTCACCCACTGGGGGCAGACACCAAAAACAACGGGAACTACGAACCTGAAGCTAGCAAAATGGAAACCCTAAACACAGTAAGTTAAGCAAAATGAGAAGACAGAGAAATATGCAGCAGATGAAGGAGCAAGGTAAAAAGCCACCAGACTAAACAAATGAAGAATAAGAAGTCTACCTGAAAAAGAATTCAGAGTAATGCTAGTAAAGATGATCAAAAATCTCAGAAATAGAATGAAGATAATACAAGAAACGTTTAACAAGGACCTAGAAGAACTAAAGAGCAAATAAACAATGATGAACAAGACAACAAATGAAATTACAAATTCTCTACAAGGAATCAATAGCAGAATGACTGAGGCAGAAGAACGAATGAATGACTGGGAAGATAAAATAGTGGAAATAACTACCACAGAGCAGAATAAAGAAAAAAGAATGAACTGAGGACAGTCTCAGAGACCTCTGGAACAACATTAAACGCACCAACATTCGAATTTCAGGGGTCCCAGAAGAAGAAGAGAAACGGAAAGGTACTTAGAAAATATTTGAAGAGATTATGGTTGAAAACTTCCCTAACATGTTAAAAGGAAATAGTCAGGCAAGTCCAGGAAGCGCAGAGAGTTCCAGACAGGATAAATCCAAGGAGAAACATGCCAAGACACGTAATAATAAAACTATCAAAAGTTAAATACAAAGAAAAAATATTAAAAGCAGTAATGGAAAAGCAACAAATAACATACCAGAGAATCCCCATAAGGTTAACAGCTAATCTTTCAGAAGAAACTCTGCAAGCCAGAAGGGAGTGGCAGGACAAACTTAAAGTGATGAAAGGGAAAACCCAACAACCAAGATTACCCTACCTGGCAAGGATCTTATTCAGAATTCACAGAGAAATTAAAAACTTTACAGACAAGCAAAAGTTAAGAGAATTCAGGGCCACCAAATCAGCTTTACAACAAATGCTAAAGGAACTTCTCCAGGCAGGAAACAAGAGAAGGAAAAGACCTACAAAAACAAACCTAAAACAAATAAGAACATGGTAGTAAGAACATACATATGGATAATTACCTTAAATTTAAATGGATTAAATGTTCCAATGAAAAGACATAGATTGGCTGAATGGATCCGAAAACAAGACCCATATATATATGCTGTCTACAAGAGACCCACTTTAGACCTAGGGACACATACAGACTGAAAGTGAGGAGATGGAAAAAGATACTCAATGCAAATGGAAATCAAAAGAGAGCTGGAGCAGCAATACTCATATCAGACAAAATAGACTTTAAAAAAGAGACTACTACAAGAGACAAAGAAGGACACTACATAATGATCAAGAGATCAATCCAAGAAGAAGGTATAACAATTGTAAATATTTATACACCCAACACAGAAGCACCTCAATACATAAGGCAAATGCTAACAGCCATAAAAGGGGAAATCGACAGTAACACAATCATAGTAGGGGACTTCAACACCCCACTTTCACCACTGGACAGATCATCAAAAATGAAAATAAATAAGGAAACACAAGCTTTAAATGACACATTACAGAAGATGGACTTATTTGATATTTATAGGACATTCCATCCAAAAACAACAAAATACACTTTCTTCTCAAGTGCTCATGGAACATTCTCCAGGATAGACCATATCTTGGGTCACAAATTAAGCCTTGGAAAATTTAACAAAATGGAAATCTATCAAGTATCTTTTCTGACCACAACACTATGAGACTAGATATCAATTACAGCAAAAAAAAAAAAAAAATGTAAAAAATACAAACACATGGAGACTAAACAATATGCTACTAAATAACCAAGAGATCACTGAAGAAATTAAAGAGGAAATCAAAAAATACCTAGAAACAAATGACAATGAAAACACGATGACCCAAAACCTATGGGAAGCAGCAAAAGCAGTTCTAAGAGGGATGTTTATACCAATAAAATCCTACCTCAAGAAACAAGAAAAATCTCAAATAAACAACCTAACCTTACATCTAAAGCAACTAGAGAAGGAAGAACAAAGAAAACCTAAAGTCACTAAAAGGAAAGAAATAATAAAGATCAGATGAGAAATAAATGAAACAAAATAAACAATAGCAAAGATCAATAAAACTAACAGCTGGTTCTTTGAGAAGATAAACAAAATTGACAAACAATTAGCCAGATTCATCAAGAAAAAAAAAGGGAGAAGACTCAAATCAACAGAATTAGAAATGAAAAAGAAGTAACAACTGACATGGCAGAAATACAATGGATTATGAGAGATTACTACAAGCAACTCTATGCCAATAAAATGGACAACCTGGAAGAAATGGACACATTCTTAGAAAAGTACAAACTTCCAAGACTGAACCATGAAGAAATAGAAAATCTGAACAGACCAATCACAAGCACTGAAATTGAAACTGTGATTAAAATTCTTCCAACAAACAAAAGCCCAGGAACAGATGGCTTCACAGGTGAATTCTATCAAACATTTAGAAAAGAGAAAAGACATATCCTTCCCCAACTCTTCCAAAATACATCAGAGGCAGGAACACTCCCAAACTAATTCTATGAGGCCACCATCATCCTGATACCAAAACCAGACAAAGATGTCACAAAAAAAGAAAACTACAGGTCAATATCACTTATGACCACTGGTGCAAAAATCCTCAACAAAATATTAGCAAACAGAAACCAACAGCACATTAAAGGAATCATACACCATAATCAGGTGGAGTTTATTCCAGGAATGCAAGGATTCTTCAGAATATGTAAATCAATCAATGTGATACACCATATTAACAAATTGAAGGATTAAAAGGATTATCATACGGTAATCTCAAAGGATGCAAAAAAGCTTTTGACAAAATTCAACACTGCTTTATGACAAAAACTTCTCCAGAAAGTAGGCATAGAGGGAACCTACCTCAATATAATAAAGGCCATATATGACAAACCCACAGCCAACATTGTTCTGAATGGTGAAAAACTGAAACTGTTCCCTCTAAGATCAGAAACAAGACAAGGGTGTCCACTCTCAACACTATTATTCAACATAGTTTTGGAAGTTTTAGCCATGGCAATCAGAGTAGAAAAGGAAATAAAAGGAATCCAAATCAGAAAAGAAGTAAAACTGTCACTGTTTGCAGATGACATGATACTATACATAGAGAATCCTAAAGAAGCTACCAGAAAACTACTAGAGCTAATCAATGAATATGGTAAAGTAGCAGGATACAAAATTAATGCACAGAAATCTCTTTCTTTCCTATACAGTAACAACAAAAAATATGAGAGAGAAATTAAGGAAACACTCCCATTTACCATTGCAACAAAAAGAATAAAATACCTAGGAATAAACCTACCTAAGGAGACAAAAAACCTGTATGCAGAAAACTATAAGACACTGAGAAAACAACAAGATGATACAACAGATGGAGAGATATACCATGTTCTTGGATTAGAAGAATCAACATTGTAAAAATGACTCTACTACCTAAAGCAATCTACAGATTCAATGCAATCCCAATCAAACTACCAGTGGCATTTTTCACAGAACGAGAACAAAAAATTTCACAATTTGTATGGAAACACAAAGGACCTGGAATAGCCAAAGCCATCTTGAGAATGAAAAACAAAGCTGGAGGAATCAGACTCCCTGACTTCAGACTATACTACAAAGCTACAGTAATCAAAACAGTATGGTACTGGCACAAAAACAGAAAGATAGATCAATGGAACAAGATAGAAAGCCCAGAGATAAACCCAACCATATATGGTCACCTTATCTTTGATAAAGGAGGCAGGAATGTACAATGGAGAAAGGACAGCCTCTTCAATAAGTGGTGCTGGGAAAACTGGACAGGTACATGTAAAAGTATGAGATTAGATCATTCCCTAACACCATACACAAAAATAAGCTCAAAATGGATTAAAGACCTAAATGTAAGACCAGAAACTATCAAACTCTTAGTGGAAAACATAGGCAGAACACTCTATGACATAAATCACAGCAAGATCCTTTTGCACCCACCTCCTAGAGAAATGGAAATAAAAACAAAAATAAACAAATGGGACCTAATGAAACTTCAAAGCTTTTGCACAGCAAAGGAAACCATAAGCAAGACCAAAAGACAACCCTCAGAATGGGAGAAAATATTTGCAAATGAAACAACAGACAAAGGATTAATCTCCAAAATTTATAAGCAGCTCATGCAGCTCAATAACAAACAACCCAATCCAAAAATGGGCAGAAGACCTAAATAGACATTTCTCCAAAGAAGATATACAGATTGCCAACAAACACATGAAAGAATGCTCAACATCATTAATCATTAGAGAAATGCAAATCCAAACTACAATGAGATATCATCTCACAGCAGTCAGAATGGCCATCATCAAAAAATCTAGAAACAATAAATGCTGGAGAGGGTGTGGAGAAAAGGGAACACTCTTGCACTGCTGGTGGGAATGTGAATTGGTACAGCCACTATGGAGAACAGTATGGAGGTTCCTTAAAAAACTACAAATAGAACTACCATATGACCCAGCAATCCCACTGCTGGGCATATACCCTGAGAAAACCATAATTCAAAAAGAGTCATGTACCAAAATGTTCATTGCAGCTCTATTTACAATAGCCCAGAGATGGAAACAACCTAAGTGTCCATCATCGGATGAATGGATAAAGAAGATGTGGCACATATATACAATAAAATATTACTCAGCCATAAAAACAAATGAAATTGAGCTATTTGTAATGAGGTGGATGGACCTAGAGTCTGTCATAAAAGTAAAGTAAGTCAGAAAGAGAAAAACAAATACCGTATGCTAACACATATATATGGAATTTAAGAAAAAATAATGTCATGAAGAACCTAGGGGTAAGACAGGAATAAAGACACAGACCTACTAGAGAATAGACTTGATATGGGGAGGGGGAAGGGTAAGCTGTTACAAAGTGAGAGAGTGGCATGGACATATATACACTACCAAACGTAAAATAGATAGCTAGTGGGAAGCAGCCGCATAACACAGGGAGATCAGCTCAGTGCTTTGTGACCACCTAGAGGGGTGGGATAGGGAGGGTGGGAGGGAGGGAGATGCAAGAGGGAAGAGATATGGGAACATAGGTATATGTATAACTGATTCACTTTGTTATAAAGCAGAAACTAACACACCGTTGTAAAGCAATTATACTCCAATAAATATGTAAAAAAAAAAGAGAGAAATATAGATCAATGGAACAGGATAGAAAGCCTGAGATAAACCCATGCACATATGGTCACCTTATCTTTGACAAAGAAGGCAAGAATATACAATGGAGCAAAAAGAGCCTCTTCAATAAGTGGTGCTGGGAAAACTGGACAGCTACATATAAAAGAATGAAATTAGAACACTCCCCAACACAAAAATAAACTCAAAATGGATTAAAGACCTAAATGTAAGGCCAGACACTATAAAACTTAGAGGAAAACATAGGTGGAATCCTCTATGACATAAATCACAGCAAGATCCTTTTTGACCCATTTCCTAGAGAAATGGAAATAAAAAAAAAATAAACAAATGGGACCTAATGAAACTTCAAAGCTTTTGCACAGCAAAGGAAACCATAAACAAGATGAAAAGACAACCCTCAGAATAGGAGAAAATATTTGCAAATGAATCAACTGACAAAGGATTAATCTCCAAAATATACAAGCAGCTCATGCAGCTCAATATCAAAAAAACAAACAACCCAATCCAAAAATGGGCAGAAGACCTACATAGACATTTCTCCAAAGAAGATATACAGACTGCCAACAAACACATGAAAGGATGCTCAACATCACTAATCATTAGAGAAATGCAAATCAAAACTACAATGAGGTATCACCTCACGCCAGTCAGAATGGCCATCATCAAAAAATCTACAAACAATAAATGCTGGAGAGAGTGTGAAGAAAAGGGAACCCTCTTGCACTGTTGGTGGGAACGTAAATTGATACAGCCACTATGGAGAAAAGTATGGAGGTTCCTTAAAGAACTACAAATAGAACTACCATATGACCCAGCAATCCCACTGCTGGGCATATACCCTGAGAAAACCATAATTCAAAAAGAGTCATGTACCACAATGTTCATTGCAGCTCTATTTACAATTGCCAGGACACGCAATCAACCTATGTGTCCATCGACAGATGAATGGATAAAGAAGATGTGGCACATATATACAATGGAATATTACTCAGCCATAAAAGGAAACAAAATTTAGTTATTTATAGTGAGGTGGGTGGACTTAGAGACTGTCATACAGAGTGAAGTAAGTCAGAATGAGAAAAACAAATACCGTATGCTACCACATATATACGGAATGTAAAGAAAAAAACAATGGTTCTAATGAAGCTAGGGCAGGACAGGAATAAAGATGCAGAGTTAGAGAATGGACTTGAGGACATGGGGAGCATAAAAGGTAAGCTGAGATGAAGTAAGAGTGGCATTGACATATATACACTACCAAATGTAAATAGATAGCTAGTGGGAAGCAGCTGCATAGCACAGGGAGATCAGCTTGGTGCTCTGTGACCCCCTAGAGGGGTGTGATAAGGAGGGTGGGAGGGAGATTCAGGAGGGAGTAGATATGGGGATATATGTACACATATAGCTGATTCACTTTGTTATACAGCAGAAACTAAGAAAACATTATAAAGTAATTATACTCCAATAAAGATATTAAAAAAAAGCCTAGCTCATTATCATAACTATCATTATTATTTAAATGAAGCAAAGGTATTTCCAACAACGACAATAACAACAACAAAAAAAAGACTAATGGGAAGGATACAAGAAAACCAAAAAGTCCAAATAATATAATATTTGGGAAAGATAATGGTACTTAACAATGCTAACCATGGTGATAAAATAAATATCAAAAAAGTTATTACAACTTTTAAAAATAGGTGGTTATTTCAGTAAAACTGCTGGAGTCTTGCTAATTGAATGTAATATTTCTTTAATGGCAATAGATTCAGTACACGCTGCACGGCTTAAGAGCCAAAAACCTATTGAATTCATGGTACTGAGAAACTTCAGACAACCCACGATATGTAAATCTTCTTCAACTTAATTGTTGACAGATAAAAATAATGAAATTTGGAATCTGCATGCATGCACACACACATACACAAGCCTAGACACACATAAATTTACTCATACGTACTTAAGAATTGTGAAGGTCTGAGGTTATAACCTACCTGCAAGCAAACATATTAGCCTGTCACTGCTTCATGGCCAATGACAGAAGAGACTTCTAGGTCAGAGACAAAGGACTTGATTACTCACAGCACAGCAAGCATGAGCTTCACATTTACTTTGGTTCTCCTTGCTCCCCAAGTCCCAACGCAGTAATGTTGAGCATCTCACATAAATGCTATGCACAGAGCTGGTTTTCGTCAAGCCAAGGGATACTAAGCTAAAGCAAACCCAATCTTTTATAATAGACAGCAAGCAAATCTGCCCTACCTTTGCCCTAGAGGGAAACATTATCTTTATTATACTGGACAGTAAATAAACCTGCCCCTGCTCCAGAGGAGGACATCACTAGCTCCATCTACCAAGGCTTTTCACTATACAAACATCCTTGAAAGGATTGTCTGCAGGAAAAGCTGTCAGTGCTTTTGCTTGCAAGAGTGCAAAAATACAAGAGGCTCACAGAGAATTGTCTCCCAGCACATAGATGTTATTTGTAATATACAGAGAGTTTATGACCTTTAAGTCCCATTTTGCCAGCTTGGAGAACCTCCTATTTCTCTGAGTATTCTATTTTAATATGACTCCAAGGCCCTATCTCTCTATTGTGAGAGGATCTTTGGTCTGTCAGGTTCCTGCCTTCCTTAATAACTCAGAGAAACCTAGGGGTCAGTCAATGCAAAGGCCAACTGTGATTGTTCTCACATCTTCCCTGGATCTGGAACTCAGATTCACCCTGTTAATGCAAGAGGATTTCATGCTCCCCTAGATTCTAGGTGCTCTAGATTACCTCGTGTATTAGTTTTCTGTTTCTGTCATAACAAATTACCTCAAATGAAGCAATTAAACCAATATCTATTTATTACCTCATAGTTTCTGTATCTCATAATTCTGGGCACAGAATAGCTCAACTGGACTCTGACTAAAGGGGCTGGCAGGGCTCCATGCCTTACTGGATGTTTTGGAAAAGAATACTCACAAACACATTCAGGATGTTGGCAGAATTCAGTTCCTTCTCATATTTTCCACTTGGTCCTTTCATCTTCAAGCCAGCAATTATATTCCAAGTCCTTCTCACCTGTGGAATCTCTCTGACATCTTCTTCTCCTCTGCTCTCTGCTTTTAAGAGCTCACATAATTGTACTAGACCCACTCAGATAATCTAGGATAATCTTCCTATTTTAAGGTCAATGGATTAGTAAACTTAATTACATCTGCCAAGTCTCTTTTGCCATGTAAGGAAATATACTCCTGGGGATTAGGGCATAGGATCTTCTTGGGGGTCATAAATATTTCTACCACTCTCTGCTACACAAAGTGTGGTCTTTAGGCCAGCAGTATTAACATCACCTGGGAACTTGTGAGAAAAGCAGAATCTCAGGATTCACCCCATATCTGGTTAATTAGAACCTACACTTTAACAAGATCCTCAGATGACTCATATACACACTGAAGTCTGGTCTTCAGGGTGAAGTGATGTCCAGAAAAGCACTGGATATCTATAAGTCTAGAACATATTGCCAGATGCTGCTCCTACCACTCAAAAAATTACAAACAGTCAAAATTTGGGTAATCAGAAAATATTCCTCCCCTTCTCTCTGCTAATGACAATTTTTCTAGTCTTCACTTGACAAAACCTAGAAAGCTGAAGCTTTGCAACTGGGGTTAAGATTCTTATCCTTGTCATTACCACCTCCTGCTTGCCGAGATTCTGCCAAGGTAGCAAGTTTCCTCAGGTTGCAGAAGGAGGTCATTCCTTCCATGAGCATTAAAATTTTTCATTGCAAATATGTACAGCCAGTTTTCTCAAGGCATGCTGACAGTAAGGTGAACTGATAAGAAAACATCCTCATAGTCTTAGTTTCATATCATTCCTCCTCCTTAACCCTCAAGGACCTAGTAGAGATCCCAAGTCACTAGTCCAGAACTGCCTTTACATTATAATGAGTTTTTCCTGAAGAGCTGGTACCTTCTTACATCTGACCTTAGTTGGGGCTACTTCCAACATCAGAGATATTTTAATAATTTTGAATCTCAAAAGGAATATCCTTAGTCCCTATGCAATTTTACAAAACTAAATCTGATTCGAATAAATGCAAGACTTTTTCATTTCATGTAATTTCATGTCACTCACTATTAATGGAAACAAAAACTGAATTAGAGTTTAGAGTCAAGGCCCCATGTCACTTTAAATTGAAATAAAAATGGCTTTGTTAACTAATAACATTATAATGTTCCTCATTTTTTAATATAAAGCAAGCCAGAAGTTTCATTTAAATTATGGAGTGATGATGTCATCATCATGACAAAATAAGAGTTTTCTACTATCTTGTCCCTGAAGAACACCAATTTAGAAAATCTCCCATGGACAAGGGAGCCTTTGGGAAAATCCAGGAGTTCAGCAGAGAAGTTCAAGTACACCACTGGAGCAAAAAAATCTGAGATTTGAAGTACTGAAGAGGGTAAGAGGAACAGCTTCACTTTACCTGCAACACCTCTCCCCCAAAACAGCACAGCTTAGTGCCAAAAGAGTCCTTCCTGTCCCATATTTCTCACATGAGGGAAAGTGAGAATGCATGAGTGAGCACCCCAGCTTCCCCAGCTGTGTGGGACACTGCTAAAGAGACCAATTTCTTTCTCACCCCATCCAGAATACTGAGTCATGAACTGCAGGACTAGGGCAGAGAGTGGCTGGGAGAACAGCAGCCAAGTGTCAGAACAGAATTATCAAAGGTAGGTGGGTCCTACCAGGTGCTTCACAGCCTGCCAAGAAATCACTGGGGATGCCTCACTTGCAAATTCCAGCATCTAGCCCATGAAACCACCAACACTCCATGCGTCAAACCCACAGAACCCCCAAACCCAAGACCAGCAATCTATGCACTCCTCCAAGGGTGGGAAGAGCAAGCTTTTGCAGACAGCTAGCGAGCATCCACAGAAAGCAGCCCAACCTTGCAGACATGGGAGAAACTACACGAGCTTCAGCATATAGCACCGCCTTAGGGAAAGCAAAAGGGAAGCTGTCAGCACCCAGCCTGGCCTTACAGGATCAAGATAAGGCATACAAACTTAAGAATTCTGCCACAAGAGAGAAAAAATTGCTAGCAGGCATATTCATAGAAAAAGTCTGAGAAAGCTTCAGAATCCCTAACAGGGCAAATGGAAGGTACTTCTCTTTTGAAGATAGTCATTAAAGACTTGAGAAGGTTACTGCTTCTTCAAATGTGAAGCCAGCAAAACAAGAATCTAGGAATGTGAAAAACCAAGAAAACAACACCAAAGTAATATAATGATTTTCCAATACCCTCAATTTACCCAGTAAAGAATTGGAACAGTTGTTTTAAGGAAGCTCAGTAGGCTAGAAGGAAACACAGAAAGACAATTTCAAAAAAATCAGGAAAATACATAAACAAAATGAAAAGTTTAACAAAGAGACAGAAGTCATAAAAAAGAACCAAATAGAAATTCTGGGGCTGAAGAATACAATGAATTAAATGAAAAATGCAATAGAGAGGATCAATATCTCAACCTAGATCAAGCAGAAGAAAGAATCTGTGAAGTCAAAGCCAAATCCTTTGAAATATTCAGTCAGAGAAGAACAAGGAAAAAAGAATGAAAAAGAGGGAAGACAGACTATGTGAACTACAGGATACCATTAAAAGAAACAATCTACATGTTACTGAAGTCCTAGAGGAAGAAGAGAAGGAGAAGGGGCAGAAAGATTATTTAAACAAATAATGGCTAAGAACTTCCCAAATCTGAAGTGAGCTTCCAAATTCAAAAGCTAATAGGACAAAATTTCAACCCAATTTTCTCTAAGACACATTATAATAAAGCTCTGTAAAATTTAATACACAAAAGAGAATTTTAAAAGCAGCAAAAGGGAAAAAATCCCCACATACAAAAGAACCACAATAAGGTTATCGGTGGATTTCTCAGTAGAAACTTAGAGGCCAGGAGAGAGTGGGATGATATATTCAAAGTGCTGAAAGAAAAAAAAAAACTGCTACTAAGAATATTTTACCCAGCAAAGCTGTCCTTTGGAAATTAAGGAGAGATAAAGATTTTTCCAAACAGACAAAAGCTGAGGAAGTTAATCACCACTAGATCTACCTTATAAGAAATGCTGAAAGGATTTCTTCAAGCTGAAATGAAAGGATACTAATTAGTAACAAGAAAATATAAAAAACAACAGTAAAATATATATATATATATACAGTCAAATTCAGATTACTAAAGTGATATGGTGGTATGTTAACCACTTGACCCCAGTATATAGGTTAAAGAACAAAAGTATTAAAAATAACTATGCTACATAGTAATATGTTAATGCAGAATTTTAAAAGGTAAAGCACGACAAAATATAATATGTCAGGGGGAAGTGTAGAGTTTTTGTGTGCAGCTGAAGTTAAGTAGTTACCAGCGTAAAATAGACTACTATATCTAAAGATATTTTAGATGTAACCACACAGCAAACAGCTGCAGTAGGTACACAAAAAATAAGGAAATCAAAACACACCACTATAGAAAATTATCAGTTCACAAAGGAAGATAGCAAGAGAAGAACAAACAAGGAAACTACAGTCAGAAAACAACTAATAAGATGGCATTAGTACGTCCTTACCTATCAATAATTACTTTAAATATAACTGGATTAAATTCTCCAATCTAACGGCACAGAGTGGATGGATGAATTAAAAAACAAGACCTAACTAATGTTGCCTACAGAGGACTCACTTCAGTTTTAAGGACAATCATTTCACCTTTGAGGGGATGGAAAAAGATATTTCATCCAAATGGAAACCAAAAGAGAATGGAGATAGCTATACTTATATCAGACAAAATACACTTTAAATCAGAAACCATAACAAGAGAAAAAGAATGTCATTATTTTATAATAAAGAGGTCAATTTATCATGAGCATAACAATTGTAAATATATATTCACTTAATATTGGAGCATCTAAATAGATTAAGCAAATAGTAACTGGTTTGAAAGGGAAAATGACACCAATATAATAATAATAGGAATTTTAATATCTGACTTCCAACAATCAACAGATCATCCAGACAGAAAATCTGGTAACTACTGTTAACAATATGGTATGATATACTTGATATGGTATGATATATACTTGATATACTTGATATGGTATGATATACTTGATATACTTGAATGGTGCTAAGAGAGTAGATCTAAACTCTTCTCCCCATACCCCCCAAAAAATGGTGATTATCTGAGTTGATGTGTTAACTAATTTTAACATGGTGATCATTTTGCAGTATACACATACATGAAATCATCACATTGTACATCTTAAACTTAATGTTAAATGTCAATTATATCTCAGACTGGGGGGTGGGTTAATTAATACAAATAATAATAAATGACACCATTAATTTACTTATCCTTAAATTTTACAAAGCATTTCTAATGTGATCCTCATGCTGGCTGTGTAAGTTAAATAAGCAAATATATCATTATCCCTACTGTATGGATTAGAAAACTGAAACAAACATAAACTAGATGATTTTCTTTAGTTGATTCAACTAATAAGTAGTAGAAGGAGGACCTGAATCAAGGACTTGTGACTCTCAAAATCACATCATACAAGTCATCGTGAATTCTTTGGTAAAGAAATGTACCTAGCTAATGAATTCAGGTTTTTTTAATCACAATTTCCTAAAGCGAGACATATTTTCCAAACTTCAAGTGATAGTACAGAGGACGGAACGTGTATTGGGAGAGAAAAATATATTTAAGAAAACAACGTAGACAGCCTACCATACATTCTGAATGCTATGAAAATTCATGTTTCCTTGCATAGTATTAAATATTTTCCAGAGTACATGAATCTTTAAAATGTTTTGTGGTTTAAAATGTTTCAGTTAAAGAAAAATCTATTAGTCTTGATACATTTCTGCTATAATACATATAAAATTATATTGGTATTCACACAGTCTGTAGAGAGTATCTTTACTGGGAAATCAATGAAATACCATTAAGCTTTTAGTGAAAAGTGGTTGATAGAGATAAGTAAAGCAAATTTTGAACCTTTGGAGAGGGGATGATGGTTTTGAACATCCTTTCAGGTGAACGTGATTTATTAGCCATTAAAGCACAATTAGAATTTTAGAAATAAACACTCTATAAAGATATTTCAAAATGTCTCTCAAAGAGTTGAAATTGCATATCACAAGATTCCTTAGCTTTACTCAGCAATCACTCCTTGGAATGAAGGGAAAGCAAATACTTCTGGGGATCTGCTACAAGGGCGCAAGAGATAATCAGTCATTAATATCAGAGTCTTCTGCAAAGTTATCCCATAGGATGTTATCTGGGCAGCCACCTCTCACTGCTTTTCTGTGAGAACAGAAATATTATCCTGGCCGTTTCCATCCTGACAACACTGTTGCACTCAGTTATGTGTGCAATTGGCAAGCAACATTTTTACCCACGATTTAATTCCACATCTCCAAATTTTAGATGAAAGTCACCAAAACAATAATTACACAGTATTATTTGTAAATTGGCTTGTGTGTTTCACATAAAATGCTACTTCATAGTTGTGATGCACCATAAAAGATTACCTGGTCTATCACCAGGGAAGTGAGGAAATCTAAACTATCCATATCACCTATTATTTATTTTCACCTTGAGTATTTCCAGGGAGATGTTCTCTAGACTCCTTAGGTAAATACTAGCGACAATAGTTACCATTTGTCGACCAGGTAAAAGGTGACATGCAAAGTACCAGGTGCCAAATTGGGTGTTTTACTTATCATCCCAAGTTTATAATAATCCTGCAAGAACAAATATTCCCCATGTTGCAGATGAGAAAACTGAGGAATAAAAATCCAAGGCAATAGAGAAAGTAAAGGACAGATCAGAATTCCAACCATCACTGTAGTCTTCCAAAGTCTTGCTACCCAATCAGTTTCCCTACATTTACTTCACTCAATAAATACTCAGTGGGACTTCCCTGGTAGCACAGTGGTTGAGAATCTGCCTGCTAATGCAGGGGACACGGGTTCGAGTCCTGGTCTGGGAGGATCCCACATGCTGCTAAGCAACTAGGCCGGTGAGCCACAACTACTGAACCTGCGCGTCTGGAGCCTGTGCTCCGCAACAAGAGAGGCCGCGATAGTGAGAGGCCCGCACACCGCGATGAAGAGTGGCCCCCGCTTGCCACAACTAGAGAAAGCCCTCGCACAGAAACAAAAACCCAACACAGAAAAAATCAATAAATAAACTCCTACGCCCAACATCTTCTAAAAAATAAATACTCAGTCTCTAAGTATCATTTATAAAGTCTCCATATTACTGTGCCCTTGACCTTTTTTAATCTGCCCCTCCTAGAATTCCAAGTTACTTATTCATCAGTTACATTTTCTTTCTTCACTTGCCATGCCAAACACTGTGCCTAGATAGGAGAGTTGTCTATTCATTCAACAATGTTTCTCTATGTCTACTGTGGGACCATCTCTATTTGACCAGCAATGTGCCAAATCATTAATTCCATCCAGATTCAGGTGACTTTACCATAAGTAAAATTAAGTGGGATTTTGCAATTGCAATTTTAGAAAGGAAAAGAATCATCTAAGTGATTAAGTTACATTAAATTTATTCCAGAGTCTCCTTGTTGCAACCAACCTTCGCAAACACACAGATTTCCCTTCTTTCTTGCTATTTAGGGAAATAATATATGCTCACGTACTTTTCTGGCAGTTTTGCAGTTTTGTTTATAGCTCCTCCCTCCATAACCACTACATATTTCTGAAGTATTGTCTTAATTCTATGCCTCCTATACTTCCCCTTCCTATTGTTGGTAAAATAGATTCTAGAGAAGAGTCTGAAAATAAAGGTGGAGTTCTAACTCATTAATAATTTCTCATAACTACAGAGTTGATAATGATCATATTAGCCTTTGGACTACATTTGTCAAAGTCCCTTTCCCAGGAATAACAACTCTTGATCAAAGGTAACCAAAAGTTACATAATTGGTCTTGTGCCAAGTAGCTCTTGACTTGTATGAATGGGGACTAATAGGGACAGTGAATGGAAAAGTTGGCACTAAGTACAGAAGACCTTTAATGATCATCTACAGGAGCTGAACTAACTTTTTTTCTACAAGAACGTCTTTTATTAAGAGGAGAGGAAGGGCTTCCCTGGTAGCGCAGTGGTTGAGAGTCCGCCTGCCAATGCAGGGGACATGGGTTTGTGCCCCGGTCCGGGAAGACCCCACATGCCACGGAGCGGCTGGGCCCGTGAGCCATGGTTGCTGAGCCTGTGCTCCGCAACGGGAGAGGCCACAGCAGTGAGAGGCCCGCGTACTGCAAAAAAAAAAAAAAAAAAAAGAGGAATTCTGTCCCATAGCAGGGACAGCTCAGGGGAAGGAATGAGGATGGACCACGTAGGATGCTATTGCAATAATCTCAACAATCAGTGACAAGGGCTGAACTAAAGTGGTGGGAATGGCAACTCAAAAGAATGGAAAAATTGGAAACATCCTGGAAAATAATCAACAAACGTCCACTCATTCATTCAGCAGATTTTTATTAAGAAATACTACAAACTAGGTGTTGTGCTAGAAGCTGGAGATACAATGTTGAGTTAGGTAGGTATTGTCCCTGATCTCACAAAATTTACTTTCCAGCAAGGGAATAAATAAGTAGACAAGCAAATAAATATGATATTTACAAACTGTGAAGAAAACAAATAATAAAGAACTCAAGGGAGGCTGATAAGATGGCCAGGGCAATGGATAGGTTGTGGAGAGATAGAAAAAGAATGGCACCAAAAATGCCACTGAGGGGCTTCCCTGGTGGCGCAGTGGTTGAGAGTCCGCCTGCCGATGCAGGGGACACGGGTTCGTGCCCCGGTCCGGGAAGATCCTACATGCCGCGTAGCGGCCGGGCCCGTGAGCCATGGCCGCTGAGCCTGCGCGCCCGGAGCCTGTGCTCCGCAACGGGAGAGGCCACGGCAGTGAGAGGCCCGCGTACCGCCAAAAAAAAAAAAAAATGCCATTGAGTACTCAAGCCTGGATGACTGAACAAATGGAGGCATCATTGACAGAAATAAAGATAAACTGATTTTATGGCCGGCACAACAGAGAGTGATTTAACCTCTGGTGTGTTAAGTTGGAGATACTTAAATTGTGGGAATAATCCACAATTAGAAATGTTGGCCTGGGGCTTCCTTGGTGGCACAGTGGTTAAGAATCCGCCTGCCAATTCACGGGACACGGGTTCGAGCCCTGGTCTGGGAAGATCCCACATGTCACAGAGCAACTAAGCCTGTGCGCCACAACTACTAAGCCTGTGCTCTAGAGCCCGCGAGCCACAACTACTGAAGCCTGCAAGTCACAACTACTGAAGCCTGCAAGTCACAACTACTGAAGCCTGCACACCTAGCCCGTGCTCAACAAGAAAAGCCACCGCAGTGAGAAGTCCGTGCACCACAACGAAGAGTAGCCCCCGCTTGCCACAACTAGAGAAAGCCCTCACGCAGCAACGAAGCCCCAGGGCAGCCAAAAATAAATAAATAATTTTTTTTAAAAAAAGAAAAAGAAACGTTGGCCTGAGTTCACAGAAAATCCGGGCAATTGGATACAAATCTGGGAGACGCAGTTGCAAATGTGGCTGTCAAACAACTAGTTAAAGACATTAGATTTATTCATCAAACATTGAAAGTAGAGTTCCATGAATAGGAGCATTAAAGAATGTGCACTCTTGTGGAATAAGAGGAAAGGAAGTTAGTGAAAGATGAAGAAGCCACAAGAGGAGGAAGAGAGGGTTAACTGTCACATACTAAGGGAAAGGATATCAAAAATATCAACAATCGTAAATTTCCAGAAAGAGTTCAAGGGCAATGAGGTAAAATTATTTTGGATTTGATGCTAGAAGGATACTGGGGACTATTAAGAGAACATTTTCAGTAAAATTGTGGGTGAGTTCAGTTTATAGGTAGGAATCAGGGTAACCTGTTCTAGATTTTCTGGAATACTCCCAATTTCAATTTATTCTGTCTCATAATACACCATGTGTTTTGATTTTCCATTTGAAATGATGGTAACTTCGTAGTAAAGAGATAGAAACAATGCAGTTAAAGCTTTCAAGATGCTTGTCAATGAAAGAAAAGTGAGCAGTAAGTACTTATCATTTGAAGGAGAATCAAGAGAAGGTGTTTTAGGAGTAGGAAGTCCTCAACACATTTGTAAGCAGTAGGGAAGTGAGTAACTAGTGAAGCAGGAAAGTAAAGATTTGACTAACAAAAGGGCATTTATTGACAGCACTAAGTTTCAGAGGAAGGCAGAAGAAGTTGAGATCGATAGCACAGATGGATGGTATGTTACTTCTTTTAAATAGCAATAAGTAAAGAAAAAATATGTAAGGTTATAGATGGGTTAATTAACTAGATGGGTGGGAATACTTTCACAATATAAATGTATATCAAATCAGCATATGGTACACTTTAAATATCTTACAATTTTATTTTGTCAATTGCACCACAATAAATCTGGCAGGGTAAGAGGAGAAGATAGAAAGATGGGGACATTTTCAAGAAAAAAGAAAGAAAGTAGGGATGGCATAATGACGCTAGAATAGAAGCTCCATTAAAGAATATAAGCTCCATAAACTAAAATATAAGCTCCAGGAGATCAGGATTATTTGATCATTCTGTTTGACTGGCTTTCAATAACTATCAGCAGAATAAATTCCCTGTTCTCAGTCCTACCAGATAAAGGTGGAAGCATCTTGATCTCATAAAGCTAAGGACTTGGCAGGAGCTTAAAGAGAGGGATTTGGAAAAGTTCTGTAGTATGTGACACTGAGTTAAAATGAGATGGATAAAATAATCGCCGCTCATTTGTGGGGGCCCCGCTAAGGTTATAGCAACAACCTGCTCTCCACTTCCTCCAACTCTTTATTCAGAAGCCATTTTCTCAGTAAGATCTTCCCTGCACATCTAAAACTGCAACTTCTCCATCCATCTCTACCTCTTATTCCTGCTTCCTGCTTTCAGTACTACCTATAAGTGCTCCTTGGTACTTATTCTCTCTGTTGGGCTATATATTTTACTTTATGGTCTTATTTATTACGTATTTCCCACCCCACCCCCCACCAGAATGTAAGCAAGGGCAGGGATTTTTGTCTGTTTCTTCACCACTCTCTTCAGTGCCTAGCACAAAGCACATTGAATCAATGACTGCCTCTGTATGAGAGACAGTTATCAAAGTTAAATGACTTTTTCAATAGCACTGAGTTATTTGTGGGGGGGGAAGCAGAAGAAAAAAATAGATGACATATAAATTAGGAGTTTGGGATTAACATATACACACTCCCATGTATAAAATAGATAACCAAGAAGGACCTACTTGTTGAGTATAGCACAGGGAACTATACTCAATATTTTGTAATAACCTATAAGGTAAAGGAATCTGAAAAAGAATAGATACATATACATGTATAACTGAACCACTGTGCTGTATACTTGAAACTAACACAACATTGTAAATCAACTATACTTCAATAAAAAAAAAAAAAATAGGTGATGGAAATGTTCCAGAGTGAATAGTGACAGAAATCCAAAGGAAAGAGAGGTTCAAGAATGCTAACTAGTAGAAAGTGGGGTCACTGGGGTTGGTGAGGTGAAATGATGAAGCACAGGGTAATGACCACCATGCCAGTAGGAGCTACAAATACCACCTCACTCTTAAGATGGTCAAGAGGCAGAGGGTAGGGCTTCCCTGGTGGCGCAGTGGTTGAGAGTCCGCCTGCCGATGCAGGGGACACAGGTTCGTGCCCCGGGCTGGGAGGATCCGGCATGCCGCAGAGCGGCTGGGCCCATGAGCCATGGCTGCTGAGCCTGCACGTCCGGAGCCTATGCTCTGCAACGAGGGAGGCCACAGCGGCGAGGGGCCCATGTGCCGCAAAAAAAAAAAAAAAAAAAAAAAAAAAAAAGGTCAGAGGGTAAAGAGATCAGGAGTGTCAAGCTACACGACACATGTGAAAACCAGTGTTGCCCAGCACATAGTTAAGTGACAAGTGTTAGCTGGTGCCGTTTTCTATATTTTTCACACTGCTCTGGTCCAGAGACACTGAGGGCTAAGGCAACTTCATCGCTCTTAAGTCCATATCACACTGCTATCTGGTCAGAGGGATGAGCCTACAGATGAGAGGAAAATCCTCATCTCTTCACTAATAAGGAAGTCTCAAGCACAGAACATGCTTGTCTGGAAATCAGGATTTGCCAAGCTTGTCAAGATGGAATTAAGTCACCATCTAGGCTTTGCTGAGCCATACCATACTGGTGTGTATATACACACACACACACACACACACACACACACACACTTTTTCTTGATCACTGATATTTACCCACAACTTTGAAATTATATGACTAAACCTAAATTGGGTTCACACTCTAAAACTTGCCTGACACATGTCAAGAGTGATGGAAGGAGCACTGCTGTGCCCTTTTATACCACAGCTCTGCTGACCCATTCAAATAACAGCCAATTCTAACCCCAAGACTGTGTTCAGCCCACTTAGCCTTTCTTCATATCATGTGTGTATAACTGAAACTATGCTCTTTTGCTCCTATAGATTACCTCATGGGTGGCCGGGAGTGGGGGGGTTGAGGGGAGTAGAATCATTTTTCCGATTTGAAGGTCATTTTAAGTACCAAGTAACAACCCATCTCCATGTGACTTGGCTTCAAATATAGTACATGTATCATCATTGTTATTGTCCATTGACTTGTTCGAGTGAATGGATGGGAGAGGCGCCACAGAGGAGATAGCTAAGCATCAGCAAAGCTAAATCACTTGCCTAAGGTCACATAACTTGTAAATGGTGAGACCCAGATGACTCCGACCTCAAGGCCAACATCACCGCCCAGGTTTAAGATAGATGACTTCTGTGCTTTCCATTTCTGAATGCTGAGAAGGAGATCGTGGGGTAACAAGCTCTCAAAAAGGGACTATACACTTTTCCTTCCAAAATCTAAGAGAAATCCTTTTCCAAATCCATAACAATGTCTACTATCATTCAATACTCTGCATTCACATTTTGAAATAAGTCATATTTGTTAGTTAAAAGAAAACATATTTCTGCAGCAAAATTTCCTGGCCAGGAGTTAATTAAATCCCCTTTAGGTAAGAACCATGTTTCCAGCAAACTTTCAAGAAAAAATACTGATTGATTGCGAAGCAGTTTAAATCAGTTTTTGTACATCTTTTCAAGCTGTATGTATGTGATGTGAGTCTGAAAAGCTATAATGTGGTTGTTAGAGGTTGTTCTCCCTCTCTCTCTCTCTCTCACACACACACACACACACAGCCATGTTTCTTCATTCCCCAGATATGACAAATCTTAACCTACACAATGGAACCGAATAGAAAAAGGGAAGAAGGGAAGGACATCTTGATGTAGAAACTGACTTCTGTCCTATCTGAGAATTTTATCATAAATATATAAAGCTTGTCATCACCACTTATTAGCCATTGATTACTTGCAGGATAGGAGGCATTGCAGAATGTTATAAAAATATGGTCTTCTCCAAAAAAAGATCAAAAGGAAAAAAAGAATAAAAATATGTAGGAGTAGGTGTGTGCATTTTTTCTTTAATCGCCGAGGTAACGTTACATGAACTATTTCTGGGTGGCAGATTCTTCCCTATAGCAGTTATCTGCTGCTGCAGAACAAATTACTTCCAAACTTAGGTGCTTAAAACAACAAACATTTATGATCTCAGTTTTGAGGGTCAGGAATTAGGAAGTGCCTTAGCTGGGTGGTTCTGACTCAAGGTCTCTCATGAAGTTGCAGACAAGGTACCGGCAGGGGCTGCAGGCAGCTGACGGCTTGCCTAGAACTGGAGGACCCGCCGCTAAGCTCAGGCATGTGGCTGTTAGCATGAGCCTCAGCTCTTCGCTGGCCATAGGCCAGAGCAACGGTTCCTTGCCACCTGGGCCCCTCCACAGGGCTGCTCATGTATCCTCAGGACACGGCAGGTGGCTTCCCCCAGCGTGAGTAAACAGAGAGTGAGTGTACCAGACAGAGAGAGAACCAAGGAAAAACCACTGTGTCTTTCATGGCCCAGACTCAGAAGTTACACCCATCGGTGCTGCCACAGTCAGTGTGTCAGAATCACTAAGTACAGTCCACACTCAAGGGGAGGGGAATACGGCTCCACATTTTGAAGGGAGGAGTATCAAATAGTTTGTGGGCATCTTTTTAAACGGCCACACCCACTAACACATTTTTCTGCCCCTCCGCCAGTTCTTGCTAAGACCCCTGCCAATGTATTGGACTTCCTGAACCAGCATTAACCACAATCATATATAAATACACTTATTTCAGTATTTACTATGCATCTGATACCATTCGACACACATAAATACGTGAAGCCAAAAAAGTCCCTGCCCTTATAATGCAAGGAGAGAGAAATTAAGAGAAAACAGGTAAATATATAATGTGGTGGTGATAAATGCCATGTCAAAAAATAATGATAAAACAGGCTAAGGAGTTAGAAAGTTATGAGCACTTAAACAGCCAAAATAATTCCCAGATACATCCACGGATCGTACATTAAGAGAATACACTGCTCCTTGACCTTGAAACTTCAAGTGACCTCAACCTGCAAAAGCCATATCTTCGTCCTTGACCACGTGTTTTTCTTTTTCTCTAACATTCACGCGAGACCCAGCAGCAAGATTTGCTTCTGTGTTCTATCTCCCAGCTTTGCCAGGACTCTGCTGTCTGTGCCAAATCTTTAAAAATAGCCAGAAAGGGCTTCCCTGGTGGAGCAGTGGTTGAGAGTCCGCCTGCCGATGCAGGGGTCGTGGGTTCGTGCCCCGGTCCGGGAAGATCCCACATGCCACGGAGCGGCTGGGCCCGTGAGCCATGGCCGCTGAGCCTGCGCGTCCGGAGCCTGTGCTCTGCAACGGGAGAGGCCACAACAGTAAGAGGCCCGCGTACCGCAAAAAAAAAAAAGCCAGACAATCTCTCTCAGCTCCTCCTCAAAGGGCCATTCCTTCTTTCTTTTGTTGCTGGCTCTCCTCCATGAAAACCTGGCATGTAATGCCTCTTCTAGAGAACCGCAGGCTGTGCTGGAAATAGTGTCTGCTCTCCACCTGAGGTACATCAATAACAAAGCCCTCTCTACTACCAGGAGCAAGGAAACCGTTCTGTCTATTGGTAGGAGCCATCTTTGCTCTCATTGTCTCACTATCAGTTTATCTATCACAACCCAGGACCCACCTTCTCTTCACTGGGTCCCCAGTGTTTCCACCACCCAATCAGGATTCTAACACACCTCTAAACAATGTATAATAAAAACAACAGACAACGTTCCCAAAGCACTGAATAACTCAAAGGATCTTTATATTATGTAACTCTGAGGTATCCTGTTATTACCTATTTCTAGTACTTACCACCTTTTGCACTTCTAACAACTCTTGTATTTGGTTAACAGTGAGCATAGGAAAGATTCAAATTAGGAGGAGACTAATCACTGGTAACTGCAGATTTTAAATACTGGGCTACAATTGAAAATTTAAAAGCTGATTTCCTTCAAAGACCAAAATCTCTCGCCTATGCTTCATTTATTGAGTTGTTTCTTTTCCCCATTTCATCTGTGCACTAGATGTTTATTTCTATTTAAGAGAATCCAAGTCGTGGGATGTTGATGTAGTATATTTAGAAAACCAACTAGATCTCTCTTTTTTCTGCCGTATTACTCCAGAAAGAAATACACATTGGCATATCACATAAGCCTTCCTGTTTACCTTCTGTTCACAGTTGCTCTGCCCATGAGGAATATGAAACTTGGAACTTTCCACCAATGGCGGACAATGTAACTAACTTAGAGTGTTCCAAATTTTCTGAATGGCACTGGGTTGCGTGTTGCCATTTTACCTTCATTCCCCTCTTGCCTGAATCTGCCATACTAATGTTTTTACATGAAAAAGGTACTCAGCACACATCGTGTGGTATAAAGAAAAGAGATGGTGTTTCCTAGAGTCTTCATCAATTTTTCCTTTTGGCATTTCTTTCTCTCATTAAGTATATCCTAATCTTATAAGCTGCTGTACTAGACTAGTTATAAAGGCTACTTTGCTTAAAATATCACAGTATCCAGTAGATGATAGAAACAAAACCATAACTATAGGCTGACACCATGCGCTAGTTTAAGCACTGACTAGAAGAAATGGAATAATGGAATACCTCTACCCAGAGCTCAGTCACATGCTTTTATTATGGCCCCCTAACCCCACACACATGTGCCCACTTAGGAAAATTCGAGGATGGCTCAGTCAGGCACCAATCTTGCAGCAGTATGCCTTAGTCAGCTCGGGCTGCTAGAACAAACTTCTGCAGACTAGGAGCTTAAAAACAACAAAAATTTATTTCTTTTAGTCCTAGAGGCTGGGAAGTCTGAGATCAGGGTGCCAGGGTAGTCGGGTTCTGATGAGAGCTCTCTTCCCGGTTTGCAGATGACTGCCTTCCTGCTGTGTCCTCACATGGTGGGAGGGGAGAGACAGGAAGCAAGTCCCCTAATGTCTCTTCTTATAAAGACACTAACGCCATGATAGGGGATCCACACTTATGACCTAATTACCTCCCAAAGGCCCCATCTCCCAATACTATCACATTGTCAATTAGGGTTTCAACATACAAATTTGGTGGGGATACAAACATTCAATCCATACAGGTACTAAAATATCACTGGAATAAATTGAAAATATTGTATCAATTATCTCAAGTTTCCACATGAAATTCCTTACATAATTAATGAAATGGAAATTGACCTCATTCCTGCCAAAATAGTGACCTTAAATGAAATTTTTTAATAAAATTAATTAAAAACAAACACTCCTCATCAGTACCAACTGACCCCTATTGAGTATTTTTGCAGCATATATACAAGATTCACAGTACAGCCACAAGCCCCAGCCGTCCTGATTCCTGCCACCTGATGGTTATTTTGGGTTCATGCTCTCAATCACCTGAAACTGAGGAAACACTAAATGGCATAATGCAGTTACTGGAAAAACATCTCTTGCTTTACTATCCAAATTTTAAACGTTTTAATCGTCTTATTTTAAAAGTTACAAAAGAAAGCTGGAAGGTGAAAAATAATTTTAAAAAATACTTTTAAAACACTTGCTAACACTAAATCCAGAGGAAATAAACACTTCTAAACGTTTTCAGTGATGGTAATATTTTGAAAGCCTTTCATGTGCTTTTTCTTCTGCCTTTTTGAGTATGAGACCATCACATTCATCGACATCTGGCTGGGGGGAGGGGGTATAGAGAAGGATTTTTTTCACTGAAAGATGCAAAGAGAAAGAATGAAGTCATTTTCAGCATCTAACATGCAAAATATGATTATGCAGCAAGAAATAACCTTGAACATCAGGCATTCATCGAGTGACTATAATCTCCAGGGGAACAGGGGTTTTCTCTGTTTTGTTTACGGCTGCATCCCCTATGAACAGAGCTCAGTAGTAGACTCTCAACAAATAGCACACATTCAACAAATATTTAGTGGCTGAATGAACAAATGAATGAACGAGGGACTTTATATTTTTATCTCCTCCTTTAACACATCAGCAACCAAGTCTGGAGTTGCCAGTTCAGGCTGGAATTGCCAAACTCAGAATTCTCCCATAGCGTAGAAGATACAACTTTCTGTAATAATGAAGGCATGTTCTATCAAAGAAAGAATGTGCAGGCTTCCCTGGTGGCGCAGTGGTTGAGAGTCCGCCTGCCGATGCAGGGGACGCGGGTTCGTGCCCCGGCCCGGGAAGATCCCACGTGCCGCAGAGCGGCTGGGCCCGTGAGCCATGGCCGCTGAACCTGCGCCTCCGGAGCCTGTGCTCCGCAACGGGAGAGGCCGCAGCAGTGAGAGGCCCGCGTATCGCAAAAAAGAAAGAAAGAAAGAAAGAATGTGCTACTGGGGGGTGGCGGGGGGGAGGAAGGAGGTTTTACCGTGACCTCCCCAAGGAGACTGTGGAAGAAAAGAGGGTGCAAGACAACCGGAAGTGTGTGCCCTGATATCTGTGCACTGAATGAGTAAGTATAACACTGAAGGCAGACGAAAATCTGACCCCATTTTCTGTTTCGGACTTCTGAAAAAGATCGTCCTTGTGTGGGTCTCACACCAACCCGAGGCGTTGCCACATCAGTCTGTCAGGGTGGTGTGGGCAGACAAAGAAAGGTGTTAAATTTAGCATTTCTGAGCAACTTTACCTGGTTCTCCTGTGGCACAGATGAGACCCAGAAGCAGCTGAAGGATGGCCAAGGAACCTGTCAGAAGGGGCATCATGGTGGGAGGCAAAGTGGAGCCGAAGCAAGGGCTGCAGAGCAGAAGATCAGATCCCCGCGCAACAAGAATCAGAACTGACTTAAGAGCCACAGAACTGCTGGTGGGAGGGTCGATCCTCCCAGGTGTATTAGTTTTCTGCTGCTGCGTAACTAATTACCACAAACTGAGCAGCTTAAAACAATACACATGTTTTATCTCACAATTTCTGTGGTTAGGAGTCTAGGCGTGGCTTAACTGGGTCCTCTGCTCAGGGTCTCACCAGGCTACAATCAAGGTGTTGGCAGGCTGCGTTCTCATTGGAAGGCTCAAAGAATCAGCTTCCAACTTCACTCAAGCTGTTGGCAGAATTCAACTCATTGTGGCCTTAAAATAGAGAGCCCTGATTTTTCCTGTCTGTTGGCTTGGGGCCACCCTCAGATCTAGAGACCACCCACAGTTTCTGTCCATGGGCATCCTCACCATTTGATACTTATTTCATTGGATCCAGAGGAGAGTCTCTCCTGCTTGAGGTCTTTGACCTCCAGGAGGGAGGTCCTTCTATTAAGGGCTTTCACCTGATTAAATCAGCCCCTACCCCCACCCCCCAGGATAACCATCCTTTCAATTTACTCAAAATCAGCAGATTTGACCTTAATTATATCTGTAAAATCCCTTCACCTTTGCCATGTAATGTAACATAGCCATGGGCGTTACATCACATCACCTTCACTACATTTGGTTGGTTAGAAGCAATTCCCAGGTCTCACTCCAAATCAAGAGGAGGGATTACACAAAGACATGAACACTGAAATTACTGGAGGTCACCCTAGGGTCTGTTTTCCACACTAGGAGAACTAGGGTAGCACTCCCTCTACCCAGCAGAGGGGAAAGAGCAAGGGTCATGTGGGGCAGACAGTAACCTGTGTGATGATGGCAGCCACCATCCTAGAGACCTCAGAAGCCACAGACACCCCCATCACCACGTGGTCACTCCTCACTTTCCTCTCCCCAACACCCAGAAACAATCTCAAAAGGAGACAAGGAGGGAGAAAGGACTCAATCTAAGAGATTAACCATTTTTACCTCTAGAAATTGAACTTCACCTAAACAAACTGTTTAAATCTTGAGGGCAGACAGAATAAAATCAGAGTTAACAGTTCATTTTTTAACTGTTCAGGGCCAGATTAATTAGAAACAAAATAAAGGGCACATTGTTTTTGTCCAGACATCCCAGAGAGATGTGTAATTAAAAATCGTTTGACTTGCTGCACCTATTTTTATGAAGATTTTGTAACTAAACCCATGTAAGGTGTCTCAGTCCTTGGTGAATATGGCTAATGCTACCCACTTATAAAGGATGGAATGCCATAAAATAAGAACATTTTAAGTAAATTTAAATGTTGGGTAGTGTTCAGTACAAATAATAATCCTTTTATGTTGAACATGAAGAACAAGTTATATAATTTTTGCTAAGAGAAAGTCAGTTTTTGCTACCAGAAAGTCAGGTTTTCCTCGTCCCTACTAAATACATGTTGAATAAATAAAGAATGCCATTTATTTTTTTTAATTTTAATATTTTTGGCTGCATTGTGTCTCCCTTGCTGTGCACTAGTGGGGGCTACTCTTTGTTGCAGTGCACAGGCTTCTCATTGCGGTGGCTTCTCTTGTTGCAGAGCACGGGCTCTAGGTGCACGGGCTTCAGTAGTTGTAGCACGTGGGCTCAGTAGTTGTGGCTCACGGGCTCTAGAGCACAGGCTCAGTAGTTGTGGCACACGGGCTTAGTTGCTCCGCAGCATGTGGGATCTTCCCGGACCAGGGCTCAAACCCATGTCCCCCTGCATTGGCAGGCGGATTCTTAACCACTGAGCCCAGGGAAGTCCCTGCCATTTAAATTGTTGTAAAAATATAAGCCAGTCCAGTGCATCTGTATGTCTCAGACTAGCCATTCACCAACTGCATGTGCATGCAGCTTCCAACAGAAGTCTCTGTCAGTTGTTTGTTAGAATACATTTACCACATTAATTACCATTTTAACCATTGATTGTATGCTAGACATTATGTTTAGTGCTTTGTATAATTTCAGGAAATCATTAAAATACTATGAGAAATATGTAACTATGCCCATTTTACAGATGAGAGAACTGAGGCATTGAATGGTTAAAGTAATTTGCCCAAGGTCACACAAGGAGTAAGTGGTTCTGCAGGATTTTAAGCTCAGATCCATGTGGTTCCAAAGACCATGCTTGGAATCCTTGTACTATACCTGTCAGACTGGTCTACAAGAGCCTATTAAACTCAGAATGTAGTGGAATACAATATCATAGTTGTACCTACAGCTTTCAGAAATGGTACAAATTGTATTCCAATGCAGAAACCCTCCTTCCTCTCCCTTCTGCAGCCCTGCAGGGAACAAGGGCAGAGTCACTCTCATTTCACCAGGCTTCCTACCTCCAGGAAAACAAGAGGATGCCTCCAGCTCCAAGTTTGTGCTGGTTGTTGTTCCCACAAGCTGAATTAGTGACCAACATTTTCAGGACTCAGAGCGGGTGAGCCTGGGGGTCCACAGCCTCCTGCCACATGTCACTCCTCAGTCTAGGATGGTCCCCTGTCACACTCTTACTTTTCCTCCTCAGGCCCCAGGGATTGGCCCTTCTCCTTCCCTTCCACTACCACTGCCTGTTTCTTCCGACCAAGGTTTTTCTCTTCTCTAACCTTCTATAAAACAGAAGCTGGCCTTGAGTCTTCTGAATTTTAACCTTCTTATCAGAGAAAAAAACAAATCATAAGTTCCCCATTCTTCCTACCCTTCCTATAAGATGTGAAAGCTCACATCTGCATGTAATTTTCAGTGACCAGACTGAGAGATTCAGGTGAAAAGTAGGTGAATATAACTAGTTGCTATGACAACAGGAAGATATAAAATGGCATAGCAATTCATAGGACAAGCTTTTTAAATTACATAAATTTGAGTTATTTCAAGAAACCATTCAAAACTACACATATATAGATGACTGGCCAATTGAAAGAATGAAGTATATCACACAAATAAACCACCTTGAATTAAGCAGACAATTAAAGATCTATACACAATTTTAATCCTCAACAGACTATAAGGGGGAGAATTACAATTCTGGAGCCTCTGTAAAGTTACTTGTCAATCAGACTGATCCAGCTGCATTAATATTAAAAATTTTCATGTCTACCACAGCTCTAAGAATTAATTCACAACTAGATTACAAGGCCAACAGCATGAAACAGACGCGTTTGCCTTCACCATTTAACACTGTCGACCCCTGCCTCGCTCTTAAAATGTTCTCTGCCTTGATTTCCTAACACTGCACTCATTTACAGCCTTCCTTGCTCTCAGATTGTTCCTCTCTTTCTCCTTCTGGTTTCCCCAAGGCTTCGTAGAGGGTTCCCATCCCTTTGGTTTCTATTAGCATGTCTTCAATCGTTACCTCTAATCTGATGTCTCCCAAATACTTGCCTTCGTTCCCAAACCCTCTCCAGAGAGGCAGACCCCACACTCCAACGACATGAAGAAATCTCCACTTGAATGTACTAATGGCATCTCAGAACTGGCATTCCTCGATTCAAGCTTAAAGATTATTTCTCCTATTCCTGGATTCCCTGATGAGGTTAATGGCACCAACATCTTCCAGAAATTCAGGCAAAGAATCTTTTTAGTCGCTGTCTTTCCCTTCTGTCTCATATCCAGGCACTAAACCTTACTAATTCTACCTCTATAACAGCTGTTGGATCTATTTGCTGCAGTACAATCAATACAGGCACCACCAAGTCTAGAACTGTCCATTACCTCTCATCTAAAGTACAGCCATGGTCTCCCAACTTCTCTCCCTGCTTTCAGGCTTTTCTCACTTCACTGTTGTTCATATAATGCTGATGATAAGAATCACATGAGTGGGTTTCTTAATACAGGTTTCTAGGCCTTGCCCAAGACTACTGAATCAGAATCTGTAGCAGAGGGGCTTGAGAACTTATATTTTCCTAAGTGTCCCCAGAGATTACTCTAATCAGACGAATATAGTTTACTCAGTACTATCAGACTTGTCAATCAGACTGATCCAGCTGCATTAATATTAAAAATTTATGGCTCTTGACCAAATTTTGACCAAATTCATGGCCCTTGACCAAAATTTTCCATGGCTCCCATTACTGGTAAAATCAAGTCCAAATTCCTGGCTTGACATTTAAGGCCCTCCACAATCTAGTCTACAAACATCCTTCCAGCCATCTTCCTCATTATTGCTTCTCACATACTCTGCGCCAAAACCACACTATTTGTCATTCCAGAATTTTTTTCTGCATTTTTCCACCACAATGTTTTTGTTCACATAGTACCCTTAGCCTGGACTGCCCTATACCCATATCTCTTTGTGTTCAAACCCCATCCGTCCTTTAAAGTTCATCTTAGCTTTATTCATGCCCCTTTTTTGTAGCATCACCACAGCAAATAGATACATCTATTGCTGTGCTGTTGTATTTCTATTTTTTGCGTGTATGCCTTCCTCTCCTCTATAAGATGAAGCTCTCTGGGGAAGATGACTATGCCATTGTTCATCATTGTATTTTGGTTGGGGGGGGGGTGTTTGTAGTAAGCAGCACATAGCTGGTGCTTGAAATGTTTGAATAAATAAGTGATATAGCAACAACTGTCAGAACCAACGGCTTGGTACAAATTGGTCTGCCCATTATTCCCTCTACTCACCTACATGGCCCACCTCATTATCACTGCCTGAATGCCCTGCTTTTTCTTCCTCTTTACTAGTCAAGTCTTAGAGTCTTTAAGACACTGTCTCTCAAATTATAGGCCACCAACTACTTGCATCAGAATGATATGGGTTGTTTGTTAAAAGGCAGATTCCCAGGTTACTGCTCTCAGATCTGAATTACAATCTCTGGGAGAAGATCTGCATTTTTGGCTGGCAGTTCCAAAGGAATTCTTTTGAACAGGGATGTCGAGAACATGTTTGTTTTTAAACCTGATTAAAGCCCCACTCCTCCTAGAAAATTCAACAATTTGAGTCCTTACTATGGGCTTGATGCCATGTTGCTGCCTTACGACCTTATTTACTGTTGACTTCTATTTTTATTTTGTAGGCTATCAAATAATTATAATCTTTGTGAGTTGTGGATACTAAACAGTACTATAGAGAGAATGTCACATAAAACACATACAGATGAATAGTTTAAAATGTGCCCTTGGGGCCTTCCCTGGTGGCGCAGTGGTTGAGAGTCTGCCTGCCGATGCAGGGGACACAGGTTCGTGCCCTGGTCCGGGAGGATCCCACATGCCGCGGAGCGGCTGGGCCCGTGAGCCATGGCCGCTGAGCCTGCGCGTCCGGAGCCTGTGCTCTGCAACGGGAGAGGCCACAACAGTGAGAGGTACACGTAAGGCAAAAAAAAAAAAAAAATGTGCCCTTGGAATCAACCTGTGTCCAATCACATCTCAGCTCTAGCACTGACTAGGTACATGGCCTTGGGCTAATTACTTAACCCCTCCATGCCTCCACTTTCTTATCTATAAAATGTAATCATGATGCTACCTACATCACAGGGCTATTCTGAGGATTGCATGGGATAATTCATGGACAGTATAAGCAGAGTGCCCCAAGAAATGTTAGTCATTATTACTGTTGCATGTTTATCACTATCCAAAAAGTCTTTTTCTTCTACTTGGGCAAATAGGACACAAAATTAAAGACTAACCATAAAGTCTTTTCCATCTGTTTCTCCCATAGTACATAGCTCTCCTGTACATGGAATAGTGGATAAAAACTATTAGACACAGCAAAAAGGGCTCCAAATTTAGAAGGATCCAATACTGAAACATCAGACACAACCCTAATATTCAGGGCCTTATTTCAAGAAACACAGTCTACCCTTTGGCTCTAGAGGCAATTGACATTGAGGCAATTTCTACCTAACCCATGACAAAGGTCAAAAACTGAGTCTATCTCTGTTTAGAGATTTCACTAGCCAATCTTATGTCCCAATGGGAGCATAGTAACTTCCCAGCTTGTGATTTCCATACTAAGGTATTTTGACCGATGTTTTTCAGAGGTTTAGGCAGCCTCATCCGAGCATCCAGTTCACTGCTATCTATCCCTCCCAACACCTCGACCACAGAGAATGTTCAAGGAGATATGTTCTCTTCAAGATCTTAATTTCAATTATTTTGGATGTATATACCCAGAAGTGGTATTGCTGGATCATATGGTAATTCTATTTTTAATTTTTTGAGGAACTCCCATAATAAATTTCAGAAAGGCTGTACCATTTTACATCCCCACCAACAGTGTACAAGAGTTCCATTTCTCTACAACCTTGCCAATACTTGTTATCTTTTGGGTTTTTTGATAATAGCCATCCTAAAAGATAGCTTTGATTTGCATTTGCTTGATGATTAGTGATGTTGAGCAACGTTTTATTTGCCTCTCAGACATATATACGTCTTCTTTGGAGAAATGTCTACTCTAGTTCTTTGCCCATTTTTAATCAGGTTATCTGAGGGGTTTTTTTTTACTATTGAGTTGTAGGAATTCCTTATATGTTTTGGAAATTAACTCCTTATCAGATATATGGTTTGCAAATATATTTCTCTCATTCTACAGGTTGCCTTTTCACTCTGTTGACTGTTTCTTTTGAATAGATTTCATATGTTGAACAGCTTTGCAATCCAGGAATAAATCCCACTTGATCATGGTATATTATCCTTTTGTATGTTATTGCTAGTATTTTGTTGAAGATTTTTACATCTATATTCATAAGCGATATTGACCTTTAGTTCTCTTTACTCATGATGGCTTTGTCTGATATTGGTATCTGGGTAACAGTGGCCTCATAGAATGAGTTGGGAAGTGACCTTCTTCTATATTTTTGGAAGAGACTGTGAAGAATTTGTATTCATTCTTCTTTAAAATTCATAGCATTCACCAGTGAAGTCTCCTGGGTCATACTGAGACAAGTTTTATGGCCTAACATATAGTTTATCTGGAAATGTTCCTTGTGCACTTGAGAAGAATTTATATTCTGCTATTTGAAGGTGGAGGGTTCTGTTTATATCTTTTAGGTCTGGTTGGTTTATATTTAGTGTTGTTGAAGTCTTCCTCAGGGACAGTTTCTACTGACTGCTTTTTCCTATAAATGGGCCATAATTTCCTGTTTCTTATGTGTCTCATAATATTTGGTTGAAAATAGGACATTATAAATAACATAATATGGCAACTCTGAAAATAAGATTTACACATACACACACACACACAAACACACCCCAGGTATTTTGGTTTTGTTATTTATTGTTGTTGTTGCTATTGCTATCTATTTGTTTAGTGAATTTCCTGGACTATAAATTCTGTGAAGTCTGTATCCTTTGTCATGTGCAGCCCCTGAAGTCTCTGCTTGTTTAGCTTAGTGGTCAGCTGATGGCTGAACCGAAATTTCCTTGAATGCCTTGAACCAGTAAATCTCCCAACCTTTGCTGAGAGGCTATGCGCGTGTGTGTTGGGGTATGACTTCAACACTCTAGCAGTTTGAAAATCTGTCTCAGCCTTTACTTCCTGAAGAGCCCCTGGAGGTGAGAAACTAGAATGTTCGCAGTTCTTTCCTGGGCACTACACAGCCCTGCACATGCACATGGCCTTCTACAATCCCAGGGAATAAGTCAGAGCTTTCCCAAGCCCCCTCTGTACCTCTCATTCCCCATATTTTACTATTAAGTTTTCTGGCCAGCCTCTTGTTTGCCCCAATTGGTATTATTGTCTCAGGTAGCTGGACATTAAACAATTGCCACTGATTATTTTGTTTTTGACACACATCCTAGGTAAAAGGCTTTTACACTAAGTGAGCTTTAAGAGAAATCAAATGGAGAAAAGCCCTGTGAAGTGGTCCTTCCCAAGGACCTGCTAGACAGATCAAATACTAAAAATTCCCTGGGAATGGGGTTTTAGAGGAGCTGCATATCTTCCTCTTCAGTGGCTGGAGGCTACTAGTTTCCCTAACTACAATGTTTGCAAGGCTGCTGGGTTTCAAGGCTACCGTAGAGCTTGGAAAAGGGGATGCAAATAGAGCAAGTTAAAATGCCACAAAGCTTGCTGTTCTTACAGAGAGTTGGTCATTTTTATTGAATAAATAACTCTCAGATTGCTGCAAGTCTTTGGTTAATTTTCATAGTTCTAAAAAAGTTGATTTTCATAATTGTTGCCAGTGTTTCTGTTGCTTTTATGGAAGAGAAGATTTTTGGAGTTCTTACTACTCCACTCCGAAGGTGCATCTAATAGCCTTTTCAAAAAGTGGTGTTTGAAAGGACTTATATCTCAAATCTATAAATAACTCTCAAAACTAATTTTAAAAATCCAATTTTTTAAAATTGGGGAAATTTTTGAACAGACACTTCATCAAGGAGGATATATGGAGGGCAAAAAAAAAGTACATGAAAAGATGTTCAACATCTTTAGTCATTAGGGAAATGTAAATTGAAACCACCATGAAATACCACTACACACCTACTAGAATATCTAAAATTGAAAAAGAAAGGAAGAAAAAACCCTGACAATACGAAGTGCTGGTGAGGACGCAGAGGAACTGGAGCTCTCATACGCTGCTTGTGGTTGTGCAGAATGGTACATCCACTGTGGAAAAGGTTGGCAGTTTCTTATAAAGTTAAAAATACCCTTACCAGACAATCCAGCAATCCTACTCCTAAGTTTTTACCCAAAAGAAATAAAAACATGTGTCCATATAAAAAACCTGTATATATGCAGTGATACATTTGAATATCTAATGGATTGTGCTACCTAAAAGAAGCCAGCATCCAAAGGTTACATACTGTATGATTCCACTTCTAAGACATTTTGGAAAAGGCAAAACTATATAATAGGAAAATAGATTAGTGGTTGCCAGGGGCTGGGGTTGGGGGAGAGGAATGACTACAAAGAGGCATGAGGGCACATTCAGAATGAGGGAAAAAGGAAATAAAGAGGTTACCTGGCTGTGTGCCTTTATCGATATTCACAGAAACATACACCTAAAAAAGGTAAATTTTACTGTATATAAATTATACATGACAAACTTGACATAAAAGAAAAAAAACTCCTTCCTGCTCTGAACATCATTTTTCTTGGTTTAATTAGTTTAGTCTAAGACTACCCTATACCCTTGGCCAGTTTCTAAGCTTTATTTGTTTAGCAGCCTATCCAGAGTTAAAATATCCTTCGTGAAACATCCAGCAGTGTCATTACATCATGAGTTGTCGTCCCACAAAATGGGTAAGAGAATTTGACAGGAGAGAGGGGAAAAAATTGATTTGATAACATAACTACAAGGAGATTCAATGTAGCATTTTTATAATAACAAAAAGATAAAAACATGAATGCTGATCAATAGCTGATTGACAACTGGTAATATAAAACCATATCATAGACTATTATGTAGCCATTAAAATAATTATGTAATTGTAGATCAACATTTATTAATATGAAAAGGTATCGATATCTATAGTATTGATACTTTGTTAAGGTAAAAGCAAATGATTAAGTAGTATGCTAGTAGGATTTTATTTTGGAAATGCCTAGGAAAACATCCCCTGAAATGTAAATGCTGAATTCTCTTGGTGGGCTGATTATAGGTAGTTTATATTTATATGTGCAGGATAACCCTCCTAACTGTCTCAAGATCTGCTAGCCTGAGACTGGAGTTGCCTGGGTAACTGACCCCATCCTTGTTTTGCCGCTCTCAGTTCAGGAAAGCTGGAAGCCCAGGTTGTGAGGATCTAGGGAGCTTGACAGTGATAAATAAGCATCGTGTTCAAGCTTAAGTGTGCTTTACTGAACCACACAGAGGAGACCTTTTGTATATTTTTTAATACCAGCGTGGATGAAACGCACCTGGCTCAGATGAGCGTTCCCAGCTCACATTTAAACTACACATGCAGAACTGCTCCAGTCACGGGTATAACAGGCTGAACTTCCAGAGGTTTTAATGGAACCACTGGTCACTCAGACTCCTCACCCACAACAGTGTATCAACTGGGGAGGTCTTTGTAGATGACCTGGAAACTTACACCTCCATCTGTCACTGAATAATGTTGCTCTGACCTCTTTCTATAAACTCTAGATTTAAAAAAGCTTGTTTGATTTACCCAAATGTGATCTGTGTCTGATCAATCTGAACCTATTACAATTGACATTTGTTCATTTGGTTAATTTCCATTTGTAACAAAGAAAAGAAAACCCATTTAGTGAGTCTGTAATATTATTCATAACAAGTAAAATGAAAAAGACAATCTGTTGGTTTTAAGATAGAAAGTCTTAATTAAATTAAAATTGACACTTCTCTTTGAACTGAGGATTCTGAGTTCTTTCAAAGATATGCCTCGGGCTTATTACCTATCTAGTATAATTCATTATATTTTTCTATTATAGAATTTATTAAGTGACACAAATTTTGTTTGACAAAAAAAACTTTCACTGCATAAAATAATCTCTGGAGAAAATATTTTTTTAATAATATTCTTTCTAAGCCATCCTAAAAGCAAAGTATGACTTTTAAAGTGGATGTGGAAGACGGGTTATAAAATAAACAACAAAGGGCTTCCCTGGTGGCACAGTGGTTGAGAGTCCGCCTGCTGATGCAGGGGACACGGGTTCATGCCCCGGTCCGGGAAGATCCCACATGCCGCGGAGCAGCTGGGCCCGTGAGCCATGGCCGCTGAGCCTGCGCGTCTGGAGCCTGTGCTCCGCAATGGGAGAGGCCACAACAGTGAGAGGCCCGCGTACCGAAAAATAAAATAAACAACAAAAAAGCTATTGAAAGGACTACAATAAATCAGCTGAGAACTGGGAGAAACATGAGTTGTAGAAACTACTTATATCCATACTAAGCCATCATGGCAGAATGGAAATTATCTTCTTTTTTAGTGTCTGCTTTTACACAAGTATTGGGAGGAAAACTGAAAACACACAAACGTCTACATAAAAACACATGCACCAAAACAAACACACAAAACCAAAATACAGATGCCTACCCAATTACATTCCCTAGTGGAACTGAAGAGTAATCAGCTCTAATCAAATAATTAAGAACATAGGACGTAAAACATGCCAAATTTGTCTTGATCTCAGATCCAGCACCTTTTAAAGTGCAGACATGATGACTGACTCATTTATATAGTGTGAGTCATATTCCAACTGAACCCACGCCCTGAAAAGCTGGGGGATTACTGCACTGTAGTTTGAGTGCATGCGGTGTTGAACAAAACAACACAGATACCCAATCCTTCCACACAGACTAATACTTAAAAAGAGTCTTTGTGGGCTTCCCTGGTGGCGCAGTGGTTGAGAGTCCCCCTGCCGATGCAGGGGACGCGGGTTCGTGCCCCGGTCCGGGAGGATCCCACATGCCGCAGAGCGGCTGGGCCCGTGAGCCATGGCCGCTGAGCCTGCGCGTCCGGAGCCTGTGCTCCGCAACGGGAGAGGCCACAACAGTGAGACGCCCGCGTACCGAAAAAAAAAAAAAGTCTTTGTCTCAATCAACAGAGTAACTTTGAGCTTTTATTTGCCTAACTTTTATTATACATAACACTTTAATCATGGCTATCACACACCTCAGATTTTCAAAACATGTCTGATTTTAAGTGTTCCACTATTACACGCCCTGTGCTGCTTTTTAGACGGAAATAAAATGCAGTCTTCCTAATAGCAGAAAACAGAGGGCTGTTATGGCAAGGAGGCCTCCTAGGAAGACCAGACACAGCTGAACAGTATAAACTGTTAAAGTAAAATGTAACTGATCCAGTGCCTAGAAGCTCAAAGAAGCAACAATCACCCTAGCCTCATTAGAGTCAAGGCTTCATAACAAACGTGTAACAGAACTGCAAGTTCTAAGTACATCTAAGTATCTTAATAACTTTAAACAGGTGGTAGAGGATTGAAAACATGCTTGTAGTATTAATGCTATATAGAAATAACAAAGAGCAGCAGTCTCCAAACTTGTTAATCACATATCTATCCCCTCAGGAAAATATTTTGAGTATTCACTCCCAGGGCATGTATTTTATTTATTTATATACATATATGCATGTACTATTTATTCATATAGATATATGCATGTAATAGTATGGAAGGACATAGTAGTTCTTCCCTACTATTACTTGGCATAATACACATTTCGAATAAGATCATTAATAACTGAGATTACGTAGTAGTTTACTTTTTAAACTCTTCTTGATGCTTTTAAACTGTGGTTGTTTTGTGAAGTGATTGATAAAGGGTTAAAATAGGTCAAGGAGTGTCAGCGCAGTGATTTCCCTGTAGTTCCTGGCATTTCTAGTTTATCTTGAGCCAAAATTCTTTGGTTAGAGTCTTTTTAAACCACTCGCCCATTTTGTGAGAGTTTTTATTTACATCTAGATGATAACCCATAGATCTACTTAACCAGGAGCACATGAACACAAGGGTTAGAGCACTGACCTGTGGAGCCCCTGAGTCTCTTATCACATCTTTTTTTTTTTTTTTTTTTTTGCGGTACGCGGGCCTCTCACTGTTGTGGCCTCTCCCGTTGCGGAGCACAAGCTCTGGACGCGCAGGCTCAGCGGCCATGGCTCATGGGCCTAGCCACTCCGCGGCACGTGGGATCTTCCCGGACCGGGACACGAACCCGTGTCCCCTGCATCGGCAGGCGGACTCTCAACCACTGCACCACCAGGGAAGCCCTCTTATCACATCTTTTTGTGACACCTGACGTGTGACATATATGCTAAGGAAAGGAGCAAATGTCAATCTGCATATTAAATATTAATTTCTTTCTCACATATATAATATACATATAATAAATTTAAATGAAAGTTCTAATATTTTCTACATGAACCCTAACCACTCCCTCTCCCACAATGTACACAGGAGTAATTCTCAACATACGAATGGAAATAACCAATATACTAATAATTGATATTACTTAATATTGAGTTGCATGTAAGAAGGACCATGTAAGTATTATAAGAAAAGGGCAGGTCACTAGAATACCTCAAACCAAACAACAAAATAAAAACACTCAAGTACCGAATGGACTTGAGGATATGGGGAGGGGGAAGGGTAAGCTGTGACAAAGCGAGAGAGAGGCATGGACATATATACACTAACAAACGTAAGGTAGATAGCTAGTGGGAAGCAGCCACATAGCACAGGGAGATCAGCTCGGTGCTTTGTGACCACCTAGAGGGGTGGGATAGGGAGGGTGGGAGGGAGGGAGACGCAAGAGGGAAGAGATATGGGAACATATGTATATGTATAACTGATTCACTTTGTTATAAAGCAGAAGCTAACACACCATTGTAAAGCAATTATACTCCAATAAAGATGTAAAAAAAAAAAACACTCAAGTACCTAAGAACCAGCCTCTATATGAGGTCAATTCAATGGACCCATCCATCATCCTGGAATCTAAACTCTACACTTTCCAGAACCATTCTATAGAAAATGGTCATGACCCTCCATGGTATTGTCCTCAGTTCAATCTCAAAACGTCTTATTTACTTTCACCACTTTCTATCCTTCCCATTGGTACCATCTTTTCCTAAACAATGAATATTTAGAAAATCCATTTCTCAACTAACAGAACTAACACAGTGGAACATTTTCCAGGATCGTTCAATAGACTCTCCATCCAAGCTCTCCATCAACCTCCCCACTGTGTCCTTTGTCACCTGGTCTCATACAAGAACCCCGTCCAAAGTAATTACTTATTACCATCTAAATTTAGATCCATCAAACTCCTCTGAATTTTCCCATTTGCCTCAGTCCCTCATACTTTTCAGTCTACAAGACATTTCAGACAGGATATCTTACGGCTTAAACAAATTCAAGGAGACAAAGAAAGCCACTCAACCTTACCTTTACATCCTTTTGCAGTGCCCTAACCATATCACCACATGCCATGGGCCTCAGAAAGTATCATTTATCCCACATCACTGTCTGCACACATCATGCCGAGTGCTGCCAGCACCTGCTGCTGCTAACTTTGAAACAGCTGAAACTGCACCACAGTCACTGCTGGTTTCTTCCCGGCTTTACTGAGGTATGATCAACAAATAAAAATTGTGTATATTTAAGGCACACAGTGGGATGACTAGCTATCCATGTAGATTGTGAAATGATTATCACAGTCAAATTAATTAGCACATCCATCACTTCACATAGTTATCATTTTTTGTGTGTGGTGAGAACACTTTGAGGCATACTTAGAAGATTTCAAGTATAGAATACTGTACTGTTAACTATAATCACCATGCTATACATTAGATCCCCAGAACTTGTTCATCTTATAAGTGGAAGTTTGTAGCCTTTGACCACCGTCTCCAAATTTCCTCCATACCCCAACCCCTGGCAACCACCATTCTACTTTCTGCTTCTATGAGCTCAACTCTTCTAGATTCCATATGGAAATGAGATAATAAGTATTTGTCTTTCTGTGTCTGGCTTATTTCTCCTAGCATAGTGACTTCTAGGCTTATCGCTATTGTTGCAAATGGCAGGATCTCCTTCTTTTTACGACTGAATACTATGCCACTGTATGTATATACCACCTTTTCTTTATCCATTCATCCATCAGTGGACATTTAGGGTGTTTCCATATCATGGCTATTGTGAAGAATGCTGCAATGAACATGAGAGTGCAGATACCTCTTTGAGGTACTGATTTCATTTCCTGTGGATACATACCCACGAGTGGAATTGCTGGATCACATGTCAGGAGTATTTTTAATTTTTTAAGAAACTTCCATATTGTTTTCCATAATGGCTGTACCATTTTACATTCTTGTATGTGCTGTGAATGTATGTGCTCCTTGACCATCTCCACCATTACTATACTTCAGTCAAGCCTTCTGGAAGTTTCCTGAGGCACTCTCACCCCAAAAAGAGTTATGAATAAATAAAGGCTACTTGACTTCTAAAGAGTCTTTTTTTTTTAAGTTTTAATAACCGGCATAAACCGAATGTCAACATACACTACATAGAAAAAAATGCTGGGTATGGCCATTTTTCACAGGAAAAAAGAAGTTCATTTTCTTTTTATTTATTTATTTTGGGCTGTGTTGAGGTTTCGTTGCTGCATGCAGGCTTTCTCTAGTTGCAGCGAGCAGGGGCTACTCTTCGTTGCGGTGCACGGGCTTCTCATTGAGGTGGCTTCTCTTGTTGCGGATCACGGGCTCTAGGCGTGCGGGTTTCAGTAGTTGTGGCCCGTGGGCTCAGTAGTTGTGGTTCGCAGGCTCTAGAGCGCAGGCTCAGTAGTTGTGGCGCACGGGCTTAGCTGCTCCACAGTATGTGGGATCTTCCCAGACCAGGGCTAGAACCCATGTTCCCTGCATTGGCAGGCAGATTCTTAACCACTGCACCACCAGGGAAGCCCCAAAAAGTTCAGTTTTAAAGCCCACATAATACGGGTCATGAAACAATTAAGCAATGATTTTGAGGTGCTGCTGTTTGGAGAAGGTTTTCTGGGGCTTTAGAAAACTTATCAGAGTGGTATGCAAAGTGGGGCAAATCTATTTCTGGCCCAGACTCAAGGAAGGAAGTGACTCTTCTTACCAATGAAGATTTTTAATTTTCTTTCTCAGTCCCTCAACACAGAAAATTCTTATTTTCCACAAAGAGAACAAAGACCCCAGAGAGAATAGTCTCAATGTGCTGAAACAAATAAAGCAGTTAGTTTTTTTCTGTAGCCTGTTTGAGGGAAGTAAAATCTTCTACAGAAATCGATTAATAAGTGATTCATGAGTGTCTTTGTTTTTGTTTTGTTTTGTTTTCTTTCCAGCCTTGCAGCTTGCGGGATCTTAGTTCCCTGACCAGGGATTGAACCCGTGCCCCCTGCAGTGGAAGCACAGAGTCCTCACCACTGGACTGCCAGGGAACTCCCTCATGAGCATTTAAGAAAAGCCCAGGACACAGTGACAAGAGGTGGACAGCCAGGGCACATACTCCAGGACACAAGCATTGGGGCACAAAGAAAAGGATTTGAACAACATAATAGAAATTATATTTTTAACTCTATGGTTTTGGACTATCACCTCTTTGAAGAAGGAGTTGGAAATGTGTTTCAAAAACACTATTTAACCTTATATTTTGTCATATATAAATGTTTATAGTAGACTGTTTGTAGATCACATTAATTCAGCAAGTCTCTACAAATATTTTATTACCTGATTTAAAGAGTACTTCCACCAGATATGATGATCCACAGAGTCATATAATGGATGGGCCTTGCTCTCACTATTGTTTCTCAAGGCCTGGCAAACCCAGTTAAGGAGGATCCTTAATGAGCAAAGTCTTAGGCAGGCTGAATCTTGTCTAAGTATGCTACAACTTATACTTAGAAAAATAGCTTTCAACAAATAAAATGTAGGTATAAGTTAAAAAAAAAAGTACAGAAGTATTTAACGCTAAGAAAAGTCTTTTTTTAACATCTTTATTGGAGTATAATTGCTTTATAATGTTTGTTAGTTTTAAGAAAAGTCTTTTGACATCGGTTCAATGTGTCGATGATATACAACAGAAAGATGATATATGACAGAACTATTACGCTTATACTCATGTTCTGGTAAAGGTCTGAATGCTAATGAAAAATGTATCTTTAAATAGCAACTGTCCTCTACCCTCAGGAAGTTGCAGGAAAAAAATTGCCTCAGATGTTATGAATTATATATTGCTCATCTTGAGCTCAGTCAAATTGATCATGTTTGCTTCAGTTGCAATAAAGACATCTTTTGAAATTTCGGATCAGAGACATTTTCTTTCAGAGTAAATAAAATCAAGAAACAAACCAGACACTGATTCTCCACCAACTACTGCAGGTAATTTTTCTTCTAAATTGAGACCCCCATCAGGAGAGTGGACCAGTCTTACCTGTGAGGTTACCAAGATGGTGGGTCCAGGGTTTTGGGAACTGGAAGTATAATCTCTTCTGGGATTCTCCTCTTCTCTGAGGCTTTACTTGGGCAGCATTCTTCACCTCAACTACTGCAACACTAGGACCTTCTTCACTCTACCTGCACCAGCTGCAACAGAAAGATTCAGGAAACAAAAGCTCTCTCATTTTTACAGCAAAGATGGAATCAATGTGATGTAAAGATTTAGTGATTTAATGGCTTCATGATTTAATGTCTAAATTTAATTTAATATCCAAGGCCAGTCATAAAATTGGACTTTATATGAAAGAGATTTCCAATCACGCTAGTTGGCACTGTCTACTAAACACCATATCAAAATGTACACGAGAGAATATTTGCTATCCTGTAATGTGTTATGTTAAAGTGAAACATATGAGTACCTATAACTGAAAATTACTAACAAAGAAAGCTAAATTAGCAAGTTTTTTACTTTGATAGATAAGCAATTTGAAAGATATGTTGTCAAATCCCTACTGTCTTTTGAAAATAGTTTTAAAGACTGTGTGTGAATCAGGGCTCTCTTGATTGCAAAAGGGAAAAAGACAATTCAAGCCTGATTAAGTAGACCAGCTCATGAAATCCAAGGAGATCATCCCATCAAACAGCAGAATATGCAGGGCTAGAGCTAACCCCAGCAGCTTGGCCACAGCCTGGAGGAAAATCTCTCTCTCTCTCATTCCCCCCCACCCCCACCCCGTTTAATCCCCTCTCACTGCCTACTAACTTCTCCAAATCTCAAATTCTGGGCCACATTTGTGCTTTATCTCTTGTGACTTCCTATGACTTTCACCACCAGGGCCAGAACACCTCACCAGCTCTCACTTTGCAAATGTAAAAATCCCAGGAAGAAATGAATGCCCAGGCTCAGGTCAGGAGGCCAAGTCTGGCCAGGGATTTTGAAAGCACATCACACCTACCACAGGATTCTGCCCTGAGAAAAAAAAAGGAGTTTCCAACAAAAGAGAGTGTGATGAGAAGTCCATAAAAACAGTCTGATTCCATTGCATAGTAAAGATCAAAAGAGCCTTTGTGGCGGGAAGATTATTTCTCTCAAGCTCGTGATATTTTTTAATTGCTTTGTTTTAATTTTTTCAGGCCTGACTCCAAATCTTCGATATCACTTTGTCCTTCGTTTCATGGGTTTAATCAAATTAATGATGGACATTTTTAAAATAAGGTTTATTCTGTTTTCACCTACTTGATATCACAACTCCTACTTCTTCAGGATATGAGAAAAAACTCCTTTTTCAACGGCAGAAAAAGAATCAAACAAGTTACTTCCGGAAACTGGCATGTTTTATTCTTTGCAAATAAAGCATCAGAGGGAGAAAAGCACAATCAAAATACAGGCAGGGGGGTGGGGGATGAGAGAAATGGGTGAACTGTTCTTGTTTTGCTTTGTTTCGGTTTAAATAAACTGAATTTTAAAATAAATTAAAATACTTGATAAATAAGTCATATTTCTACATGGGACATTGTAAGGCAAAATGGGTCAACAGATGCCCTAAAATTCATAGTCAACTAGCCCACAAATCAGTGGGCTCATATGCTTGCTTGAGTTATTTTCTCTCTCACTTTCACTCTCGCTTTTCTGAGGCAGGCTAAATAAATACACATACAAGAAAAATCTCTGCAACTAAAAATCCTCGATATACTCTGTACTGCAATAATATTAATAATCAGAAAGTACACTAGGATAGGTAAAATCTCTCCTCATTCACTTGTTAAATATACCTGTACTGATTTTCTATACCTTCACTTTTAATCATTCATTACATCCATTTCCATTTCTTTTTTCAGAATCAGTTCTGCATCACTAATGACATCTACATGGTAGTTCAGACATTCTTCCTAAACTTACTGAACACTGCAGAGATCTTCAGAGAGCACATATACTACACTTCAAAGCTTTAAAATGTACATATACACATGTGTGTGTGTATTACTTAGAATATTTTGTCTTTGGCATATTTTAGAAGTTTGTAGCAAGCCATACATTTTCACTTCTATTGGAGGAAATGCTTTTCTCTATGGTCATTTTATCTCCTTAAGAGTCAGATGCTACTTGCCTACCAACACCTCAACCCACAAAAATATGCTACAGGCCCCCCCTCTACCCAGGCATGCGGAGCACAACGGCCCCATTGAGTCCTGCACAGGTGCTACTGACCCCTGAAGTACCTAAATACCCAAGTAGCATTTATCTTCTTGCCACACCCGGTGACAAAAGGGATGTGTGGTGAGGGACTTGGCTTGCAAGACCTTTCTTCAGGTGGCTCTTCACACTGTGACAACCTAGATAAGTCAGTGAGTCTGAGAGCAATAAACCTGAAGGGCCAATAAATAAGGGCCTGGGTTCTGCTCAGGCAACATGGATAGTAACTCCCCAGGGAAACAGCTCACTCAGCCAGAACACCTACAGAGTTAAAAACAACTCACCTATTTCTCATAAGCATATTACACAAAGAGCAAGGGGACCTGTAAAGGAGGTTCTCTTACACCACTTCAGGCTTAGAACATTCCATTCTGATAGCTTCATGCTGGCAATAGTCACAGAAAGGAGACAACCGGATTATGCATGTCCTGGATATTGATCAACCGAAGATTGAAAAAGCAGCCCTGCTAATAGGGCAATTAATAGGGACCAAGGATAACTTTTTCTGATCATGATCAGAGTTAAAATGCAAACATTCATGATGAGCCTAATCAGACATTGCTGGATGCAAACACAAAGCCAGTCGAAACCCAGATAATTTCCGTCAGTGTACTTCTCTTGTGCAATGCGTCCCATCCTGGGCAAGGTCTATCTAGGATTATATGCAATGTCCAGAACGATAGTGTAATGAATCTGAGTATAAATTCCTTGAAGACAAAGACAAAGCATTTCTGTTCTATTTTGTGAATGCTATATAGCATCTATAGTGTGATGGTTAATTTTATGCATCAACTTGACTGGATTAAGGGGCCCCCAGATAGCTGGCAAAACATTGTTTCTGGGTGTGTCTATGAGGTGTTTCTGGAAGAAATTAGCATTTGAATACACAGACTGAGTAAAGAAGAGTGCCCTCCCCAATGTGGATGGGCATCATCTAATCTGTTGAGGTCCTGGATACAGCAAAAGGGCAGAGGAAGGGAGAGTTTCCTCTCTTGGCCTGAGATGAGACATTCATCTTCTACCCACAGACATCAGCACTGCTGGTTCTTGGGCCTTCGGACTCAAACTAGGACGTAACACCATCAGCTCACCTTGTTCTTAGGCCTTCAGACTCAGACTGAATTACATTACTAGTTTTCCTGGGTTTCCAGCTTGTAGACAGCAGATTGTGACCCTCTCAGCCTCTGTAATCACATGAGCCAATTCCTATAATAAATCTCCTCATATATATCTATACCTATATATATATATATATATAGGTTCTGTTTCTCTAGAGAACTCTAACTAATACACATAGTGTTCAAATATAATAAATACCATTGAGGTAATAAATAACTGGAAAATTACACTTTCTCCCTGCAATGTTCAAATTAAGTTAAGCTACTAGATTGTTTCATTAAAAAAAAAAAAATATACGGCAAATGTTCAAAATAGATCACTAGCACAAATGCAGCGAAGGCAAAAACAATATGACGTGTTTAATAAATTTAAAGCATCCCAACAGAGAGTCTTCACATTTTTAAGGGAAAATAGAGAAAAATCAAACAGATACTTTCAAATAACTCTTTTAACAATCTAAGCAATCGTGTGGAGGGGTGGAGGAGGGAGGGTTTATTATCAGATGCCAAAACCATTCCTACGTGGCTTTAGTCAGACTCAGAGAAAGAAATGTTTCAAGGACAAACGTCACCTTTTATTTCTTCCTCACATACCAGCTACGTAGTCTTTAGACTTAAGAGTACAGAGATCCCTTGACAAGTGGGCACTATCACTGCACCAAGGGCAAATTTTCCCCACGGTCACTGTTAAGGGGACTGCCAATTACAGATCTTTCTCAAGCACCCTTGTGACCACAGAGAAATCAGCAATGGAGCAGGGAGGTGCAAGACAGGGAGATTGATGACCCCACAAGCCTGGTGACCAAGCACACTGGAAAGGGAAAGAATGAGGCTGCAGTATGATCAATGCAAAAAGTTTTAAAATGGAGGTTTTAACATTTTAATACAAGGGAGCTTAAAAGCGTTGATGTTCAATTTCAGTTCCAAATGATATTCTGTAACAGCACTGTCTGTCAGAAATATAACACAAGCCACACATGTAATTTAAATTTTCTAGAAGCCCCATTTAAAAGGGTAAAAACAAAAAACAGATGAGATTAATTTTAATACTACATTTTGTTTAACCCAATATGCCCAACATATTATCATGTAAACATGCAGTAAATAGAAAAATGTATTAATGAGGTATTCTACATTTTTTTCTTACTAAGTCTTTGAAATCTAATGTGTATATTACACTTATAACACATCTCAATTCGGGCTAGTCACATTTCAACTGCTCAATAGCCACATGTGGCTAGTGGTTACTTTACTAGACACTATAGCTCTGTAGGTCCCCCAAGAACATTCCTTCATTCATTCAGTTACTATATAATAAGTGCCTACTCTGTGCTGAATACTGTGCAAGGGGTTAAGAATTAACACATCTCTGCTCAAATAGAGGTTGGAGTTTATCATCTTAGCAGGAACACAGATATTAAGCAGATGTTTATGACAGAGTGTGATAAGAGAAATGCATAAAGTGTTGCAAGAGTACAGAATAGTGTGAGCCTGTCAGCTAGAAAGGAGTGAAGAAATCGATGTCTAATCTGAGATTAGAAGGATAAATAGAAGTTGATCAAGCTTGAAGGCTGGGAGAAGGGTGGAAACGGGAGAAAAGTGGTCCAGGCAGCGCTTGAGGACCAGATGAGGGCAAGGAACTGAACGAAAGCCCATGAGTTGAGGGCGTAGTGCATAAGGGGGAGTGTAGCAAAAAAATGAGGTCAAAGAGGTAGGAGAAATCAAGCCCATCAAGAATGTAGGCTTTTATCATAAGAGCACTTGGAAGCCTGGAGATAATGTTAGAGAGAGGTGTGACATGATCAGATTGCATATTAAGAAGGTTACAGAGAGTGATTTTTTGGAGATCAAGTAGGGGGCTTCAGCAGCAGCTAAGGGAAAAGATGGCGGTGGCTCAAAATAGGATGGTGGAGAGAGATGCCAGAAATATCTAGGATGTAGATTCAGTAGGATATGATGCCAATGACCAAGTTGGATGTGAGTAGTGAGGGAGAAGGATGCCAGCTAGGTTTCTGACATGAGCAACCAGGTAAGTGGTAGAGCCATGTGATGAGCTGGAGATACCATGGAAGAGCGAGTTTGAGGTAGAAGAACGTGAGTTCCATTTTGAACATGTTCATGTTGAGGTGTCTATTATACATCCAAGAGGAAATATCATTTAGACCTGGACCTGGAGAGAGGTCGGAGCTAAAATTTTAACTTTAGGGATCAGTGGCAAAAAGATCTAAAGCCACAGAAACAAATGAAATCACCTAGGGTCCAAATGTCCAGTGCAAAGAACAGAGAGCTTGGTCCTGAGAATCTTCATCATGAAAAGACTGAATAGTTCAAAAGAATCCCAAGGTGGTTGCAATGTGTCCAGGGAAGTCAGAGGACAAAAATACAGAACAATGGCAGCACAGGAAAGCCAAGAAAAGAGTTTTCTCTGGGAAGGAGTGAGTGGTGAATATGTGAAAAGCACGTAAAAAAGTAAAGGAAGACAAGAGGTAAGAACTGTCCACTGGACTTACAAGTCAGACAACATTGTAAGAGCAGCTCCCATGGACTGGTGGGGCTACGGGATCAGGAAGTTGAGACAGCATGCTTGACAACTCTGACAATCTGGTTACGACAGAAAGATGAGAGTCAAGGCAGTAACCTCAACCCCATTCTCTATTCTCCGTTATCCTGCTTCTATCTGTCAATGACCCACCATAAAATCAGCACTGACACACGCATACTTATAACTACACACAGAAGGTCTGTCTGCAGCTAAAGCCAAGTAAACATAATCCCCACAGTGGGGGAAACAGCTAAATATTATGAGGTTTGTCATCAAAAGATGCTTCCTTTTCAAGGAAGCCCCAAGTGTAAAAGAATTGGCACTGTGGTGAGAAGATTTTCCTAAAACACCCTTCTGTTGCTAAGGAACTTCCAGGCTACACAACTGCACGCATGTAAGTCTACCCCTGGCCTGTGGTAATCATCATTATTCCCTATTTTCCTACCTTCAAAACCACTGGGGATAAAAATGTCCACGGGCAGGCCAGTGAGACGCAGATGATGGAGAAAAAGAGATGGCATACAACTGAATCATGGGCTTCCCTGGTGGCGCAGTGGTTAAGAATCCGCCTGCCAACGCAGGGGACACGGGTTCGAGCCCTGGTCCGGGAAGATCCCACATGCCGCGGAGCAACTAAGCCCATGCGCCACAACTACTGAGACCCGCGCACCTAGAGCCCGTGCTCTGCAGCAAGAGAAGCCACTGCAGTGAGAAGCCCTGTGGTCAGAAAAGACAGTTTTCATGGATTTCAAAACCTTGAAAGACAGCATGGTGGGAAAAAGAAGCTGGATCTCAGATCTGCCTGGATTTAAACCCCGGTGTTCTTACTTACTGCTGCATGTCCTTGGGTAAATCACTTCCACAGGTTAAGCCTCAGTTTCTTCATCCAAAAAAAAAAGGATCTAATATCTCCCTTACAGTTTTGTGGTAGAAATTAAATGGGATAATGCTTAGGATGGAAAGTGCTCACTCAACTGTCTGGCGTTTAATAGTTATAGATAGTTAACGAATGTTCATTTCTTCCAACGAGAAGAAATGTTTCATTTCTTCCAAACGAGAAGTCAATCCTCCTTGGAGACTACATTTCGTAATAAGGATTTGCAGTTGGAAGGGAAAATTGGTTTTCAGCCTAGAGCCTGGTCCTTCAGATTTTGACATTTCTATTGTGACAATATAGTAAACATATTCAACATGTGAGAAAACATCCTTCTTCCTATACAACAGATATAGAAGTCACGAGCCCACTGCCTGCTACTCGCCATCTCATCAGAAAGGCAGAGTTCGTTATTGGCATGGTAGGTGCTTTCCGTGACCCTATCTAAAGAGAAGCTCCAGAAAACCCACTGAGGAGGGCAGGGTTTTAATAGCTTGAAGACTGACACAATTTGTAATCATTTCTCAGTTTTAACCCATGTCACCCTCGCCATGTAAGAGATTTTTTTTCCTGTCTAAGACACACTTTCCTCCATCACTCTTGAAGATTACTAAAGCAAAATACTCTCCTTCTACACCTTTTTTTTGGTTGGCAGGGGATGATGCCCTTAAGAGGGGAGAAGAAGACCCCGTGCCCCTCTCCAGAAGAATTAAAGCCAATCAGATCATTTTCTAGGAATTTTCTGACAGCTGACCCTCCACATCAGAGGCAGAGCCCCAGCTGCATTGTGCGAAAGCAAATGATATGCAGGAGACAGCTTGGGCCTCTACTAAGGAGCTTTGCTATGGAAAAACCCAGATGTTGCTACTGCTGGACAGATCCTAGAGAAAGGTGGCCATCCCTGGAGAGGTCAAAGTTCAGGAAAAGCTGGTTGATTTTTCTATTAAACTCTACACTGTAGGAAATCTGTGCTTCCAATATGAAAAAGAAAATAGATGACAGACTAAAAAGGCTAGGTGCTTAAAGGGACATAAAATATTGACAAACATTAAGTAGCCTTCAAGTCCAAATTTTAATCACGCACTGAAGCCAAGATAATTGTATTTACAGTAAAACCGCGTCCACGTAGCCATGTGAGTAACAGTCCCATTAACCGATGCCAAAGCAGAAAAACCATGCTGGGTGGAAGATGGGCCACAGGAGAGAAGGCAGGCTACACAGAGACAAACATGTCCCTTCCTCCTGCCACTTGTCCTAAAGAGACCCTGAAAGCAGTACAATTTGGAGTGTTGCAAAGCACCACGACCCCTTTCAACTTTTAGCTGTTCAATTAGTTTTCAATAAATTGAAAGAGGGCAGAGTCTGGACAGGCTCTTATGCCCACACCTCTAGAAAAATTCACAGAACTTGACCAGAAAGCAATGTTTGCTGCCTAAATGATAAAGGGATAATTCTAATTTAATTGAAAAGGGCAAACCATTAGGGGAATGAACACTTCTGGGCTTATCCACAAGATCTAAGGCCTTTTATTACTAGATTTATATATCCCCATACCACCCAGATCAAAAGTGAGTGAAAGTCATTTCCACATAATGAGTGTGCTATCTCCATCCATCGCTCATTAGGAAGGGATTGGTCCCTTTACAAACACAGTACAGAATAGCTCAACCTTACATAAAGCTTTTATGAAGAAAGAGCTGGGCAGAATTTCCCAGAGCAACCAGGAGAGTAGATTCTATCCTCATCTTCACTGGCTGGGTTTGGTAAATTTAACTTGACACACTTCCATTTCTGAAGATGTGAAACAGAAACTCCCTCTCTAACAACCCATCTTCAACAGAGTTTTTATCAGGTTAATGATGTTGGTATGCACCGTAAGAAAAATGTACAAAAAGAATCCACAGCTATATTTTTCTCTTGTTTTCTGGCCATGGCCAAGCCTGTTAAAGACAATGATTCAGTAAGAAAAAGAATGCAGAAAGTGTGTTTCTAAGGGTTAACCTTAGAAACATCCTTACATGGTGGACTTTTAGTGTTGAGGTGACTATTCATCCACCCTTACAGTACCCAAGTGGCTAACCCGCAGCTCTGACCCCTTCTGATGAGAGTTTCCTAGTCCACCAGGGCCACATGGACCATGTCAAGATGCCTCCCAAGAGGAGCAGATGAGGAGGTTGATGAACTACATCCACTCTTCTGTCTCCTGATCTAGAGTATAGCTTTGGATTTCTTTTTTGTTACTTCAGTAGTGAACAGCGGTAAAAGTCAAGGCAAGATTTAACATAGTCCAAGTCACCCTTCTCACCAATCTTCAAACCCAAACCAAAGTCTGTCATCAGGCCTAGCTCACCAAGTCCAGACAATGTGTACATTGCCAAAGCCATGAGAACAACTTTGCCCCACACCAAGCATTGCCTGACATAAGCGGGTCTCCACCCTGGCTACACATTAGGATCACCTGGGTAGCTCCTAAAATCCAGATGCCCAGGCAGCATCCTAAGTAAGTCAGAATTCCAAGGGTGTGTCATTACATTTCAAGTCTCCCTAGGTGATTTCAAAGTGTACTCAAGGTTGAGAACCACTACAGCCGAGTACCTTTCCGTCCTACTATATGAGTTTAGTCCTAGGATGACCAATTTATCCAGGTTTGCCGGCAACTTTCTCAGTTTTAGCACTGAAAGTTCCACATCCCAGAACCCCTTCAGTCCCAGACAAACCAGGACAGTTGATCAATCTAATACTGAACACAATTTTTCAATACTTAGGTTTCAGCCCTACCAAAAAGAGGTCCTTTTTTACTGCTTCTTACACTTGCCAGTGATGAACCATCTCAAATCAAAATTCACTATTTCTCACCTTCTCCATATATGCTCTTTATGCTACATCTCATTTCCTATCCAAAGTATTCCAGGAAAAATATCTAAGACACAGGGGATATTGACTCACGAGCAGAGAGATTACCTGAAAAAGTTAAAAATGGATTTCAATGAAATTTATTAAAAGCCTACTACATGCCAAGCAGTTTCAAATGTCATGGATCAAAGATGAATAAGAAGAGAAGCTTACATTCGGAGTGTTCACAGTCCACTAGCACTATAACAGCCCAGGAAGAAAAAGGAAAGAGTCAAGGGAAACAGAAATAAAGGAGTAGAGGGAGTAGAGGGCTTCCCCGGTGGCGCCTGCCGATGCATGGGACACGGGTTCGTGCCCCGGTCCGGGAAGATCCCACATGCCGCGGAGCGGCTGGGCCCGTGAGCCATGGCCGCCGAGCCTGTGCGTCCGGAGCCTGTGCTCCGCAGCGGGAGAGGCCACAACCGTGAGAGGCCCGCATAACACAAAAAAAAAAGAAATAAAGGAGTAGATTAAAAAGTAAGCCAGGAGAATAAATTTGTAGATTTTGTAGATGTGTAGATTTTAACCTTGAACGTTAACCTTTTTAGGAAAATATGATACACATCTGCTCAAAATAAAAATGTAATGCTAGAAGAACAAAGAAACTTCCACATGTACCTTTAAAGAGCTATTTCTTCATGCATCACTTCAGAAAATATTTTAGTTCTAAATTTTAAAAATCAGGGCAGATGAGCTGATTCAAAACCACTCACTTAAAGCTCCTAGAAAATCCAAGGTCAATGACCCTAAGAAAGCCCAGAATACATCTGAGCTAAAGGAAGCTATTTGACTAACAATTTGCCTCCATTTTGGAATTTGAGCTCATTATACTATTAATAACCCTCTCTTGTGAACCTTCCCTTAAGAAAAGCAAAAAATAAAAATAGCACATATGGCGGTCAGATGGGTCAAGGCACATTGAATAAGACTTGAAAACAATGAAGAGAAAAGGTAGTCTCAGAACTGCATAAGAAAATAAAATACAGACCTCTCTTTTAATAAAATCAAACATCAAAAAGAACTGGATAAAAGTTTCAGCATTCATTCTAAAACATTCTCAGCCACTAGGCAGACTTGATATGGTTGCTTTTGGATAGGTTCAAATCTTATTTTTATAAATTCTCCAGAAAAGGTAACTATAGGCTCATTCAGTTTTCATTTTATTTTAAAATCTAATCAGAAAGTCTAATCTAAATAGCTCTCCCTTTTTCCCTATTTTCATTTCACTCCAGGAAAAAAAAAATAAAAAGGAATAACTCATCACCACATCAGGCTTAAAAGATACCTAAGAATATTTAAGTTCTATTTCTTCTTTTAGTTCTTACTGAGAAATGGATAAAAGTGAAATTAGCTCATTTTAAACAGGAAGCATTTCTGGGTAGAGATTCCAGGGGTGTGGGGAGCTGGCTTGTACCAGCCTGCAACGGCTGATTGCTAAATTTTGTGAGCTGCATGTGTCACATTTGTAGCTTGAAATCAGTCATGGTGGAAGTATTTACACCACAGAAATTGGCATTAGAAATCAGGACTGTTTAGTTAGTTAGTTAGTTAGTTAGTTTGAAAGCTGGTTGTTAAATATTTACCAGCACAACACTTGTTCTAACCCACCACCTATTTTTTTTTAATAAGTAAATAAAAGGTAAATTCTGGATCAGAAAAATAAGAGTCTCGAGGATCACAATCAGTGAAATGGCCAAAGGAGCACAGAGATTGCAAAATGTTTCCTACCACAGCGATAGAATAGGAAGGAATAAAAAACTTCTCTGTATTTCAGCTCAAAATAGATGCCTCTTCAAAGAGGAGGAGCACAAATGAAGTATGGAAAGAGGTTGACACTCTGGAGGCGCACAGAGAAATTATGGTGAAGGTACAACAGACCCCTCACCGTCTCCACTTGCACCATCTCCACATGGTGCCATAGGTAAGTCAGGTAGGAAGGACCATATACTAGGTTCCCAAGAAGGACCCAACATTTTCTATATGACATCTACCCAGTTTCACAGGCCAGAATGTCTTTCCTTTCCACAGCTCCACAACGATGCCCTTTGTAAAGTATAAATACAAAATTTGATTCCAAAGGCTTTTCTCTCTGTCATACCAAAGTCATGCTGAGGAGAGGGAAAAAAAAGAAAAAAAAAAGTAGCTTCTTGTTTCCCATTCTGAAGGTGATGTTCAAGGTAAGAGATTTTCTATTTTTGTTCATGCTTTGTAAGCGTGAACACAAAATTACTGGGAGTCCTGAACTGTAGGTTTCTGTTTATGTTTTTATCCAAGCGTTTTGAAATATCAGTTTCCTATTTTTTTCCCCAGCATATGCTTTATGTGTCCAGTGCTTCCCTCCTAATCTTTCACATCCCTTTTTGTGACAGTCTAAAGTAAAGGTGCAGCAGGGCAACCCTTCATTGACTTAGCAATGCTTCCCTGGGCTTGGAGAAGTAGAAAAATGTTTCCTGTCCCTTACAAGGCATAAAGGTAGAAAACTGAGTTTTACAAAAGGCTGTCACACTCTTCCCATGTGAATACTTTTCTTAGCCTGCTTAGGGCTCTGCTACCCTGTGTTGACTGCCCACAGGCATCAGTTGTGGACGCCCCATAACCCCAATCAGGCTCTGGCACACTATGTCAGGCCACCAGTCTCCCACCTGTATGGATGCTCACTTAAACCTTCTCCAGCTCTGATACACACCCTGGGCTGCCCTGTCATGGGATCACCCTTCTAACCTCACTCAGGCTCTAATATCTCTGGGGTTCTTGGGTTCCTTTAAACTCCTCATATCTGGAATAGTTTCTTTCTCCCCCCAGAACAGAATGTGCTGTAAATTGTTACTATGTTCTATAGAAAGAAAGTAGGGAAGGAAGGAAGTGAGGAGGTGAGGAGGGAAGGAAGGGAGGAAAGGAGGAAGGAAGGAGGGAAGAAGGGGGGAAGGTGGAAATGTCCAGGGACATTTTCTGCCCACACACCTCTTCATGATCATAAAATAAATGTTTTTCCTTCTACTGCCTTTTTATGTCCCTGGACTGCCAACATTATTCAGCTGTGGCAACACATCAACACTGCAGCCACATACCATTTTCAATTCCTCTACCTCTTAACAGTATATTCTTCTCCCAAGATATTTTTCAGGAAAAGGGAAAAAGAAAAGGTTAAAATTTTTTGCTCTGCAGCAGCTCTGGGAATTTTAAACTGAGAGATACCTTCACATCATTAAGCTTGCAAACAAACAAGAAAAGCTTTTTTTTCCCAGAGCCCATAAAAAAGAAAGAAAGAAAAAACAAAAGCATCACAGAATTCAATGTCACTGAAAACATATCATTAATTTAAGATGACTGGTAGATTGGGCTCCAACCACTCTCCTTCCTGAGATGACACTGACAGCCTGATACCAAAAGCAAGGAAGGAATGAATGAACCTACCATCTCCCTGGGCAATGGCATACCCAATCTGGGAAAAGTAAAAGTGTTCCCAGTGAATCTGAGGTTCTTTCTTCGTCGAGAAAGAATTTGAAGATAAAGTGATGAGTAAGAATCAGATGTATTTAGAGAGAAACACACTCCACAGAGAGTGTGGGCCATCATGGAAGGCAAGAGGCCTCAAAATATGGCATCATTAGTTTTTATGGGGTGGGTGATCGCATAAGCTAGTGAGTGGGAAGATTATTCCAACTATTTGGGGGAAGAGGCAGGGATTTCCAGGAATTGGGCCACCACACACTTTCTGGCCTTTTATGGTCAGCCTCAGATCTGTCATGGCACTGGTGGGTGTGTCACTTAGCATATGCTAATGTATCACATTGAGGTTGTAATGAGGCTCAAGGTCTACTGGAAGTCGAATCTTCCGCCATCTTGGACCCAGTTGGTTCTCACTAGTTTTCATCATATACTATGGCTATGTCCTTCTTTCAAAGGTTGTACCCTGCCCCCTTCCCTCCTGTTTCAAAAAGAGGCAAGACAGAAACTAGCTGGAAAATGGAATTTATAAAAGGAAGAAGGCTTACTGGAAGCCATCCACATGGTGCCTAAGCTATTAGAAGCATAAGTGACACAAGGACTTTTTGGACAGCTGTAGACACTCATTTGCATTTGAAGGTAAGCGATGAGTAGCCAAAGGAGTTTAATTAACTTTGCTTTCAATTACCAGTGTGATGCAATTAATTATCTCTGTCCCCAAAACCATTTTTTTTTTTTTTTTTTGCTTGAGCTTCTGTTGATGGGATCTTACAAACAATGGGGCAGCAAAACTTTTTAATGCTTTGTGGCTCCTCAGAACTTTCAAGCCCTCCACTGAAAATGCCAGCACCCAGGACAGAGTCTCCCTCGTGGCCTGCACAAACCCCCAGGGGTGGGCCAGCTGATCCTCTAGGGTGCTGAAAAAATATTAGGACTTCTATATTTTAATATATTTAATCCTTAAGAAGAAAGAAATCAAGATCTGCTGACATCTAATCTATGGATCAGCTCTGGCATCCTCACTCGGCACAGATGTCCGACTACCAGGATGTCTGATGTCACCTTTCTAGGAGATGTATCTAAAAGAGGTGTGGGAGGAGCAGTCAGCCCTGCCCTTGCTTGTTCCTTGCTTTTCAGAATTTTTTCTCCATATTGCACTTTACATGTGCCCAATTAAGTGTACTCACAGATTGTATTATCTAATTTTAATCAAACTGATCCTCTTCAAATGCTCTGATGGCTTTAAGATATTTGTGCAAAGAAACCAACATACTAACAATGCAAGTAAAAATATAAGAAGATGGCACTAACAAAGCCAACACTTCTCCAGCTTCCAGTACTAGCTGTTTGTCAGCTACATACCTAATCCGTCCCTTCAATGTAAATTAGATGCTTCAACAATGAGCAAGAAAGCAGCTGCTTTTCAAAAGAAATTCATGTATGGAAAGAGCATTGTGAAAATGAATGTTTGAAAATCTTTCCGTCATTATATGATTTTGTTGAAGAAAATACTGTAAGCATATCACTATAAACACTCTCCTGTCTGAAGACTGTTTTTAAATCTTCCAAGTGGAAAGTTCCAGTGGGTTTTGAATACCTTTGTTCAAAACATTAAAATGCATTACCTTCAAATTAGCTTTGCAAAAACATCTGATTGAGATCACAAAATACAGAAATTTGCTAGCCATATTTCAACAAAAACCATTGCAAGATGAATTTGGGGTTGACAATTGACTTACAAGATGAAGTGACTGAGGTCCGTGATGAATTCCTTCTATTCAATACTTTGCGGAATATTTTTCAACTATGACAACAATTGAAAACCAAGTCTCAAGCTTGAATTTGAAACACCCCTTCTAATTACTTCATCACAAAGTTTTATTACTAACAGTCTAAAAACTAATAAAACATATTCAAGTACATTGCTCTCATTTTAAAATGGTAATAGTATTTTAATGAGAGCAAAAATATTTTGTAACCATAAACAAATTAAATATCAGTTTAAAGTATTAATTTATATCATCTTTTTAAATTCCTTTAAGTGTATGTTTTATAATAAACATATATGGCTATTGTAGTACATGTAAATGGTAAATATATGCAGATTATGGGTGAATGTTGAAAAAATATTTGACTGATAGAGGCACAAGATCTGAAAAGATTTGGGACCACTGGTCTACAATGGCTTCTGGCCTGGTGAGAATTTACTTCCAACATATTATGGTGCCTACCATAGACACCAAATAGAAGCACCTTGGCAGGTAAGTTAAGAGCAGTAAAAACATAAAAACAGAGTAGTGCGTCCATCAAGCTTCAATTAAGACAAATAAGACACACTAAAACATAGGCCACGAAATATATGCTTTAAGTATTCATGTGCAGAATCACAACGGGATGCCCATGATGTTTCCAGTACTCTACTTTAAGTGCATTTAGAAACTCTGGATATGTCTAAAGTATGCTTTCAATTCAAAGGTTCCTAAGGCCGTTTAACCGCCTTCCATGCTAGAGTGAAATTTCATGTTCACAGGTGAAGTCAAAATTTCTAATAATTAAAGCACAACCTTCACTGCTGACAACATTTTTCTTAACCCCATATGTCAAATCATGTCACTTCAATATTCAGCCAGTGAGCCTTCCACCTCAGAGCAAAAGCCCAAATTCCATCTCAATGCAAAAGCCCAGGACAGTAGGGCCCATCTCACCCCATGCTATTTCCCTGGCCTTGCCTCCCAATCCATCTGCCCTCAGTCACTGGGCTGTAGCTACACACTGGTCCCCTTGTTCTTTCTTGAACATTCCAGGCCCACGCCCACCTCAGGCTGCACTTGCTGTCCCCTCAGCCTAGAAGACCTTTCTCCCATTGGCCCCCTCAATCACCTACCTCAAGTCTCTCCTTGACTGTCACCTTCGCAAGGAGGACTTCCCACAATGCCCCTCTGCAACCCTATCCCCTTCCCCCAACTTATTCTTCTCCTTAAATCCTACCACCATCTCAAATAATATATATATATATATACTTCTTCTTTTTTATTTAGCCACAGGGATGATTTCTGTGCTTTATTCATGCTGTATCCCCAGAACATATGACAGTATCTGGCACATAGTATAACATCTTTGAATAAGTATTCATCTTAAAAAAATAATAATAAAAAAAATTTTTTTTAATTTAAAAAGACTAAAAAAAAAGGTATTTATCTTAAGAAGAAAACTGAAGCATCGTTTCAAAATGCTCAAATGGACAAGGAGAAACCACCTCCGTTAATTTATTCAATATTTATTGTGTGCTTACTAGGTATAAAGCACTCTTTTTGATTGTTTGAGGAAATACAAAGATAAATAAAACTCCCTCAAGAAGTTTATGACTCAATAAGAGATACAAACACAAAAAATTACAGTACCTAACGGACTACAGACGCTTAAACACCACTAAAGAGCTGCTGGCATGAGGAAGAGTCAGGGAGAGAGAACCCACTTCTTTCTGATCAGAGAGGGAAAGTCAGGGATGTGGAATATCAGGAATGACATCAGAGAAGAAAATAATCTCTCAAAGGTAAAATTATGTCCATGGCTTTAAACAAGTCACCCATTACATAAAATGATTAATTTTCTCTATGATTATTTTCAGTTTTTCCCTCTTTCCACTTCACAAAGAGGTAAATAAAATGAACTTATATTCATTCACCCTCAAGGAGCCTAGAGCTTCTTATAAGAATAGGAATTACTAGAATTTTAACAGAAGTTTTTTCATTCAGAAACAGAGAAATTTGACCCACCATAGCAAGGGGACATTGTGACATCAGAGGAGGCTTTGGGTGAGCTAAAGTCACTGGGATGCGCCCTGATGTGAATGGGGAAGACAGCGTGTTTGTTTGATTTTAACACCAATAGTTTCTTTCAGCAAATGCCACATTCCTGGCAGATTTATGTTTCTTATTATGTCATTTTTACACTTAAAGAGGATAACAAGGAAAAGTCAAAGTTCCCCGAATCGCTAATATCTTTCATCCAAACATCACCTAGAGGATCAGGACATCAGATGTGATATCTTTCAGCCTTTTTTTGCCCCAAGAACTCAAGTTCTTTTATGCCAAATGGGAAGAAGAGATACGAATCCAGGATTACCAGATTTATACTTGCTAGCATTTTTATCTCATTCTGTTATTACATATCTGTGATCATAGCACCTGCTGGTTCAGAAGCACCAAAAGACCAGGTTCAAGAGCGCTTGTAACTGTTTAGTTCCTGGACCAAAATAGGTATATGGACAGAAGAGACTTCTGCTTAAAAGAGAAAAGTAAAAATATCTTCCATGCTGTTAAAAATATATAACCTTCCAGCAACAGGGTGAGGGTGGGCAAGTGGGTAGAGAGGATAGCAACGCATAGGCACTGTTAGGGTATAACTGGGGTGTGTTCTTCATTGCTGATGGTTTATATCAAACATGGCATCAAAATTGACTTCCCGGGAGCCATAATGGGATCGTTTTCTTTACAACAGTACAAGCAGCTGTGTGATGATGAGTGAGTTCTAAGAACAGAGAATTCCAGCATTATTTCCATAATGACTACAGAGATAGGGATGAATATTGGTCCCCAAAGAAATATTTTAGTCTGAAATGGAGTATGAACACAAAACTATTAAAAGTAGGAAACTCTTCCCATTATAAATAAACATCCACAGGTTTTAATCAAGTATAAAATTATATTTCCTGCTTGAATACTTTTCTTAAGTATTTAGAATATGTAAAGCAATGAAGAAAAAAGTCTTAGGGGTAATGCTTTGATTTTGTGACAAGGATCTTCATCAGGAGTCATGAATGTCACATCTACAAAATGTCCTTCAGAAGAAGGGCAGGGGTAGACTCTATACAGACCACCACAAAGCCCAAAAGAAATTCATTTGGTTTGCCAACCCCTTTTGGAACCAGTCTCCTGTTTGTACTTTCTTGTTGATTCAGAATCAATGAAGAGTATATTGCTCAGTTCAGGATATCCTTTGGATAAACACTGATTTCCAGAGCCAAGAAGTTGAGTCTCATGTTTTAAGTGACACTCCAGGGGTTAATTATTAAGCAGGTAGTGTGCCTTCCATTTCCAGGAAGAGATAAACATCTCCACCAGTGGTCCACGGGGATGATGAGAGGCAGACGAAAGATCTGATTTTCATTTCACTGTTAATGAAGTGAATATCTGGAAGGGAAATTCTATAGCAGTCTAATGAGACAACACAGCTCACAGCGGAAATTTGAAATATTCTGAGTCCTTAGAGAAGAGGAGATTCAAACCTGCTTTTGTTTATTTTCTCACCTCCAAGAGCTTTTATACCATTTTTCCAAGTGTGGAAATGCTCCTTGTCTCTCCCCTACCACTCCTTTTTGATTGGGCATGAAACTCAGCGCACAGTAGCAATTCCAGCCAAGCAGTTATTCTGGTCCCAAACAAGCATCAGACTTTGGCTTCTGTCCATGAACAGTGTCTGTGAAAACTTTTCCATTCAGGCTCTTTATCCTCTTGCCACCTCATAGAAATAGCCTTGACACATTCCAAGGCACAGACCACAGGAAATGCAGCACACAGACACAAGTGAGTTATTCAGTAGCTCTTAGTTAATTCATTCCAATCTGAAAATCAGGCCACAACCACACTTTAGGATCAAATGTGGGACACGACTCTAAGAGAAGTAAAGTCCGTATTCCAAGGAAATACCACCATCAATTTTTATTGAAATCCTTTATTGGCTAAGGGCTAGCTCCTTGTAGGTTTAGGCAAATGTCTTTCAAATGCTATGGCCTATGAACCTGTGCAACTATTGATGTTATGGCTGATCTATTCCATGAGTAAACAAAACTTTCTGACCTTCAAAATTGTCAATCCAAAAATTTTCATCAAAAGCTTTTTAAAACTCCCAAAATATATCTGAAAAACAAAGCAATGTTTATCTCAGATTTCTCTACTCTTCCCTTGGAGAAAATTCTCCCCTCTCATCACCCTAACCACTACCCTTTACGAATGCAAAACCCCAAAGGCTAGCTCCTATTAAATTCTAAGATCTATAAGGGGAAAAAAACCCAATATGTTTCTATTGGTTAAAGCAATATAGCACAAACATTTTCTTCCATAAATGAAGTTACAGGAAAAGAAAGAAAACTTGAAACAAACAGTATAGCCCTCCCCTGACTCAGTCAAGGCTTTTGTGAAAAGTCCATGATTTATAAGTAGTACACACATACTGCTGGTTTTCACCTGCTGCCAGAGAAGCAAAAGGTATTTTAAGTTTCAATGCTATGCATTTTCCTTAAGAAGTGATACCTGCTGGTCAGAGAGAAGAATTAACTATGAATAGCCAATAAAGATTATTTTATGAACTTTAGGGCCCCCAGGGCAACCGTTATTTTACCAATGAACTAGCTTTTTAAATAGGATGGATGAGTATATAAGCACGTTAGAGATGCCATCCTACGGCCTTTAACTGTCTGTCCATCTCTCTCTGAGACATGAGGTAGCAAACTAAACTTCAGCCCTGTAAGATGAAGCCATAAATGATGAAAATTAGTTTGATCTCTCTCTCTCTCTCTCTCTCTCTCTCTCTCTCTCGCCTTTCTTTCTGGGTATCTTTTCTCCGTGTCTCCATCTGTGGATGGTGAAGGCTGGAACAAGGGGAAGAATTCTTTCTCCTTCTGTCTCCTTCCCCTGGTCTCTCTTCCCCTGTTTCTATCCCTCAAGTGTCTCTCCTTCTCTTCTTGTCTCACTTTGGTATTTCAATTTGGGTTTTCTTGCTTTCCGGGGAACAGTACTGATTTTACACTCCAGGAAATGAGATGATACAGCTGGGCAAGGAGTTCTCTGGGAATGAATCACTATTGTTCCCAGTGGTTTTATTTGTCTTTTTTACAAGTCTCCTTGCTGCCCAAAAAAGCGCCAAGCTTCTCGTAAATGGGACAGCAAGGTGTCACATTTTTCCCCTCTAAATGCAGGGTAAACTGTTACAGCCTTGCTCCACTGCACTGAAAAATGAAACTGTAACTACATGCAGGAAGGTCCTTAAAGAATTCCTTTCTAGGTACAGCCCCAGAGTAGCTTCCACATAGTTAAGCCAGTGTTTCAAAGGAAAAATATTTATTGTTATTAAATGATTTCCCACAAGACAACTTTGGTTCTACAACTACCTGCCCCAGGAATCCTAGTTATACCACTGCGATTAGAACCCATGCCTGTGATAAGAAGTATATCGAGGGGGAAAGATGAGCAGCCCTTCCCAGTGAGCACTGGGTCCTACAGACCTTTCCATCCCCACTGGCTGGCACAGTATAAGCAATAACTGTGTACTGGTAATGATGAAGCCTGTATTTTATGGCCTAAAGTCCTGCCAAGACTGGAGTCCTGACCCATCCTTTCTCCTCCCAGAATTTTATTAGTTCTTAAAAATAATAGAAGTTTTCTTACAGGTTTCTATAAGCCACCACTATCCAGAATAAGAGCTTCCCTCCACAACTATATTAGTTCACACGTGTAGCTCCTATGACTCCAAACCACAGGCTGGCAAACTATGGTTCAAGGGCCATATCCACCCCACCACCTACTTTTGTAAAAGTTTCAATGGGACACAGCCATGCCCATTTGCTTACATATTGTCTGTGGCTGCTTTTGTGCTGCAATGGCAGAACTGAGTAGTTGCCACAGAGGCTGTTTTACCCTTTACAGAAACAATAGATAGACCTGCTCTACGCAATACAACACCTGATGATTACACCAACAATTGCTATTCCTCACTGAATATTTACCATGAAAAGATGCTCGATGATTTACACGTATTATCTCATTTAATTGTCACAACCAACGTATGAGTTATAATCACTTTTATTATTTCATTTTAAGAAAGAAACTAGGTACAGTATATACCTATATCAAATCACCATGATGTATGTATAAATATCTTACAATTTTATGTGTCAATATAACTAGACCTCAATAAGGCTGAAATGAAACAAACACACTAGGTATCTTGTAAGAGCAGCCAGAGTCAAACCTAGACAGACAAGCTCAAGAGCTCAGCTCAGACCACTAATAACCACTTCTGCAAATTGTCTCCAGATTCGGGGATGCTACTACTCTGGTAGGCAAGAAATTGGACCTCGGAAGGACACAGTGCAAAACAAAATAAGGAATGTCATTTTTTAACTGGAGAAAGTAGGACCAAAGAATGAGAAAGTATTGGGGTTAATCAAGACAAGAGCTGGGACAGCGGGCTGTAAATTTTTACTCAAGTCAAACTTTAAACCACTTTCATAGATTCCTTGCATGAAATCCAGGAAAGAGAGAACAACTAGCTAGGTACTGAATAAATGTTTGATGAGTGGATGGGTGGGTGGATGGATGGAGGGATGGATGAATAGATGGATAATGGTTGGACAGTAAATGAATAGACAGATGGGTAGATGGGTAGATGGATGGATGGATAGATGGATGATGGATGGAAGGAAGAAAACTAGGGTATCTCACAGAATCAAAGGGAGAATTTAATACTTTAACTGAAGAAAGTAGGACCAAAGAATGAGAAAGAACTGAGAAAAGCAGGTACCACAGTAAATCCAGAAACCTCAACAGGAGAATTTATCACTATCATCAACATGACTCAGTCCCGGCAACATTAAGTTTCTGGGTATTTCCATGCCATATATCAAATTCCAAGGAGACAAAAATCTTATTAAGCCACCTTGACTCGGGTGTATACCTCTACTAGAGAGTGGCTTTCAAGTTGCACATTAGAATCACGTGGGTACTTTTCAAGCATCCAAACTCCTGAGTCTCACCTAAGATCAACTGAAACTGAATCACTGGGGTGATGACTTGGTGAACTCAGGACTCTGTTCAGTGACTATGGGAAGCAGTGCTTTCTCTCTTCCTGCAGTCCCAGTTGAGGCTGGCAGCCATCTTACAAGACCAACTAGAAACAGAGCAGAGAATCTCAGAGCTAAAACCTCCCCCCTCCCCCTGCCCACCTGACTCTGGCCTTTTCAAGGATGGAAGCTGATAAAAGCCTCATTATTCTCTAAGCTAACTTGAGTTGGATCTTTTCTTACAGGCAAAATGAAGCACACTAACCAACTGAATCCTGATCTCCAAGAAGGAGGCATCCTCACTAATCTGCATCATTGCAATGAAATCAGATCCAATTAGCTAATCAACATATTCCAAGGTCCACCCTATACCCAGAACAGTCCTGGGTACTATAGAGGATATTAATAATTGTTAGATTCCCTGTATCCTGAGGAAACTTATAAAATAACAGTTGTAAAACTCTGACCTATGGGATCTAAAAGAAACAGGGCATGAGAGATTTGAACTGAGTTATTAGCACACTAATAATATATGTCCTTTTTGTCTGGTTTATTTATTTTTTTAAAAAAGTGTGTTTTCTAGCAAAGATATAAAAATTGTGTTTGGGTGGAAATTTTTGAGCATAGTTATCTTGGGCATTGACATAGATTTTGGCCTCCTAATGTGGAAAAAAAACAAGTAATGTTTCTAGGACTATTTGCTGGGCTGAATAAAGGGCAATCAAAGGAACTCTTATAAGATTATCTATAGCTGCAAAGTCATGATTTCTGAAGCAAATCAAACGCTCCATGCAAAATCCCATCTCCTCAGCGCAACTCTGCAGGGAAGCAGGAGGACCAAAGCACTGATTTCAAAGGGGAGCTTTTTACCAAACTCATCCAAATCTCCAGTGGCCCCTTGCTTCTGAGTAAACCACCTGATCGTTGGGAAGAGAAATAAATGTTCTCCTTGATGGTTCAACTGTTAGTCCCATGGAGGGTGCATCCAAGATGGGAAAAGTCAGACATTTAAATAATGAAGAGAACAAGCAGTTGCAGCTTCTTCTCCTTCAGCCCTAGGGGATTCAATTATTCAATTTTCACCCTTCCTGCCTTGGAAACAGCCACACGGGGTACACCAAGACTGCAACAATTCAGGGCCCGTCTCTCACTGTTTAGGGCTTGCACTGACTCCCTAATAAGATCCGTCTTGTAGTTTATGGTGCAGTTGAACAGGGAGCTATAGACACTGGTACCAGGGTTCATTACCCTGAAGATCATTGAAGAAACCACTCCAATATGTTGAGTCTGAAAAAAGGGCAAATTCTGATAAGAATTGTAAAAAGAGAGGCAAACGAGTTTGGATGGTGATGGTGATGATGAATTGAAATTAAAATGTAAGGCAGACTCATTTTCCTTTGGAATTCAGAAGTTGTTTTCTTTTTAGCTTTTGTATCTCAAACTATTTCAGAGACTAGCAGTGGATAGCACTTGGTAGTAACATATTGTGGGATATTCATTTTGGTTGCAAAACAGATTCTTTCCGTCTCTAAGAGCAACTGCTCGAGTCAACCAAACAAAGAAACACAGTTCTCTAAATAAGAATAGCATCTTTTTAAAATACGTTTCTTCTGAAACAAGAATATTAGCACTGTTATTGTAACATGCTTATCAGAAAGACAGGTACCTGGTCAATTCCCTACCATCCCAAATGGGAAGACCCCATAAAGGAGAAGCAGAGATTTGTTCAGCAAAGTAGAGAGCTATTTTTTAAAAAAGAAAAAAAAACTTTTTTGTGTTTATAGCTGTGCGTGTCATGCCTTAACACATTTTTTGCATAACAAGCACAAGAGGATTTCTGCAGCTTGGAAACCAGAGATAAAATTAATATATTGTTTGATACCCACAACAACCCCTCAGGTGTCATCATTGAGAATTATTATTTTCAGTAGTTCATGACTCATTTCTTTAAAATTAAAATTAGTGTTGTGGTACCCAAGGATAATTTTCCAGCTGTCTCTACAGAGAATAATATAAGCTTGGTGTGTTTAATGAATGGTAGTTTACTGCCAGTCAGTGTCAATGCCGTGGATGCATTTGTATTTAACAGGAACCAGAATCACAGTCTTACCACTGAGTCTTCATTAATATGAAATCCTTATATAGCTATGTTAGCTGATAAATTATGCCCAGCATCTCAATTACCTTATCAAAGAAAATAATTCCTAATGACCAAGGAGGGGATAGGGGAGTGCAGAGAGAAATCAGGGCCAAATTAGTTAGGATGAAATTGGATCCTCTGAAGGTTGGCAGATCAGCTCTGGGTTAGTTAGTAGGAAGTGTGTGGCCAGAGTAAGCAGGAAGATGTGGAGGTGGCGTGGAAAATAAGACTAAATAGGAAATAGAATATGAAAGTGCTTGGGGAGGTGACAGATCCTGTCACTTCTCCAAACAAGCAACCAGGAAGATCTCACACAGACATTTGTGTCAAGTTCCCAAACACATGTAGCCAAGCATGCACAAAATCCAGAGGGCTGGAACTGCTTAGGGACTTTGGGAAGACCCTATGGGTGAGACCCATGTTGGTACCATGCCCCGGGTTGCCAGCCATGGGCCCCTTTGCTCCTAAGTCCTTTTCAGCCTTCCTCTGCTCTACTCTGATGCAGAGGGACCAGCCCCTGTAGGCTGTTTCCCATGCCCCCTCATCAACTGGCTTCCAGCTGGATTTGGCCAACAGGAGCACTAAAAATGACTGGAAGGCAGGGGGAAGGGAGAAGACAGAGAAGTTCTTCCATTCCCTGTCTGTCTTAAGAAGCATCTCCAGCAGAAGCTATGCTTTTGCCTTGATCGCAGCTCACACTGGAAAGACAGCTATGGGTGACCCCAACCCATGGGCTCCAATACCATCACCTTCTCCCTTTGTTTCTCCACATAAGGATAGGGAAGCTTCTGGTTGTTTCTAATCCCTTGAATACCTACTGTCCTCCACTTGACTACCCATCTCTTCCCTAACCCATAATAGCCGATACCTTGTACTAAATTAGTTTTATCTTAAATATTGATACTTAGAGTGATTTATGTTTTCCTTTTTGGACTTTGAGTGACATAGGAAATAAGAGCTGGAGAGGCCACAAGTGAAAGCCCTCAGGAATCCATATAACAGAATCATTCATTCTTACCAATGAATTGTGTTGGGGGGAGGTAATTCATTATGGAAAAGTGACTGAAGAGTCAGGTGCCCAGATTTACATGAATTCACAGCATTATTATCCATCCAGCAACCTAGGAACTCAAGAAAACTAGGAGCAATACCCTTCCCAAGCAGGCCTTTGGGGAAGAAAACAGCTGTAAAATCAAAGCCCTTCCACCTTCCTTTCCCTCCAGAGAAGATTTGAGAAGACCGTTGAGAGCGCTATTCTACTGATAGAAAACTATGTAGGCAATAGAACCTCTTCTCCCCATTCATGGAGAAGAGGTAGAGGCATCACCGGGATTTCCACATACTCTAAAGAAAGCATAGATTTCCAGCAACAGGGTGGATCCTTAAGCCAAGCAGCAAAAATTTAATTGAAAAAAGATTACTAATTAAAATTAGCTTCCTGTCTTCAAAATCAAACAGGTGGGCAAGCCTGGATTGGGAGTGCCTCCAGACCAAAGGCCACAACCCACTCTATTTGCAAGGCTCAGGAAATGTTTATGAAGGAACGTTCTCCAGTTTCTTCCCCAGATGAACCCCATGAATCACCAGATCCCCAGGAACTGAAATAATTCCATCTTCCTCATGGAAGAACGGAGGCAATGGAATGGGATCAAGGCTGCACAACCCATAAGTGGAAGAACAGAGACAAATAACAAGATTTAAATGTAAGCAAAAGTCCCTGACGTTAACAGTGAGTCTGCTGGTTCATGGCTGCCTCTCAGGAATCATTACCATGTTGCTTTCCATAATCTCCTTAAAGAAAATTAAAAGTCACCACTGCTCTTCATCTCCCTGCCTATTTGCTCAATGGAATGAAATTGTCCTTCCTTAGGTTGCAAATGAGCTGCCTACTTCAAAAATCCCTTAGACACTCATGGCATTTCCTTTAAGAAAGTCCTCCTCTAGCCACACTTAATTAAACCAAGGCGACAGGAGAGGCTCCCATCACCACCCCCGTCAGCGTGTGCAGCAAGACGGTGCTTTACTCCCTTTACCTGTGTTTCCCATTTAGGCTTGTAGCCATCCAGGCCAGCTGCAAGTCAGCTTGGCCCATGAGGAAATGGCTCATGCCTACAGTCAGGGAGACTTTCCCATGATTTTTTCTTAATTTATTTTATTGAAGTATAGTTGATTTATAATGTATTAATTTCAGCAGAGTGATTCAGATATCCATACATACATTCTTTTTCATATTATTTTCCATTATGTTTTATCACAGGATATGGAATATAGTTCCTCATGCTATACAGTAGGGCCTTGTTGTTCATCCATTCTATATATAATAATTTGCATCTGCTAACCCCAAACTCCCATTCCATCTCTCCCCCTCCTCTCCTCCCCCTTGGCAACCATGAGTCTGTTCTCTATGTCTGTCCCATGGTGTTTTGAAGAATGCTATGCCTCTGGGGCACCTGGTGGGGGAGCTGCATTGGAGCTCTGAAAGGAGGGGTGAGGGTGATGAGCCTACCTCTCTGCAAGGACTTGCATCCCTCCAGCTTCCCCTGGGAGCCAGCCACCAATGCTTGGAGACAGGTCATTTCTTCCCAGAAGCATCTGACCAGATGAACGCATGAACCTGACCTCCAGGTCCAGCATAAAAAGGCTCCAGCTGCAATGGCATCAATGTCAGTCATCTTAGCCTTGAATGACTTTCCATTTCAGGAACTTTCGAGAATTTTTAAAGGTGGAGCAATACCTCCTGAAATTAAGCAATTGAAAGGGAATGTATAGTAAAATTCAAGACTGACTCTGTGCATAGGCAGCCAAGGTAACTAGTGTATGTGACCGTAAGGATTCTAGAAGAGGTTGCTGTCAGCCCCCACCCTCCAGCAGCATAGATTAGTGGTCAAAAAATAGACTTTATAGCCAGAGGACCTAAATTTGATTCCAAGTGTAACAGGAAAGTACCTTTATATTCTATCAATATTACAAGTTAATCACTAAGGGGATGTTGCCTATAAGCTTAAATTATACATAATGGCCCATCTCTGGGAACCCTGCCTCCCAGGTAATGAACATTAAGCTAAAATACCTTTGTTTAGCTCACAGGAAACATCCTAACCAGACCCACATGTGAATGACTGCAGGAAAGAAGAAATGAACACATCTCCTCCAGAGGGTGACTGGAACCAGGAAATGTTGGACTTTACTCCCTCCCCTTTTAGTATAAAAGAAGATTGAATTCTAACTCAGACAAGATGGTTCTTTGGGACACGAGTCCACCATCTTCTCCGTCTGCTGGCTTTCTGAATAAAGTGCTATTCCTTGCCCCAACAACTCAACTCTTAATTTATTGGCCTGCCGTGCAGCGAGCAGTATGAGTTTGGACTTGGTAACACAAGTTCCACCACATGCCAGGTGACTAGAGCAAGTTTCTTCTCTGCATTTTTATTTTCTTACCTGTAAAATGTAGGTAATCATTATAAAAGTACCCACCTCAAGGTTATTATGAGGATTGAATGGGTTAGCCTCTATAGAATTTATGGTCTTCGGACAAGTAAAACTTGCTATACATATAGTATTCTGTTTCCTAGAGACCTGAACACTGATTCCCTGGTGACTGCAATTCAAGGATAAGAATTTTGTTGTGGTGATTGGTTAGTTGGTTGGTTGGTTTTTAAGCATCCACCCCTCGTCTACTGCTAGTACCCATGGGAGGAGGCACGTGTGGAGCATATTTTCTCCCCTGAGGAGGAAGTTGGCAGGGAATTTCTCAAAGTTTGGAGAACTGTTAAGCCTAGCTTTATAGCATGCAATGTTGGCATTCCATTCAATCTCTCAGATCCCTTTACCATGGCACTTTTCAAACTTCTTTATGCTTTAAAACCACCTGGGGAATCTTGGTATATTGTATTTTACGATTTCATAACTCTGCGGTGGGGCTTGAGGTTCTGCATTTCGAACACACTCCCAAGTGGTATTGGTGCTGCTGGTCCAGGGACAAAACTTTAAGTATCGGGTCTTTTGTGCACACCAAACCCTAGCACACTCCCTTCCAACAGCCAGTACCTGTGTCTCATTATCAGCAGACTTCCCTTGAGCTGCAGGAGCACACTGAGACCTTGAGGGCATGGGACTTTATGCCCTGGGGGCAGCTCTTAATCAGTGATACAGGTATAAATACCTCAGTGACCTCACCGCTGATATGGACAACTCTGATGTACGACCGATGTTGTCTGATGCTGTCTCAAGAGCTCTTCTGTGGGATTGAGCCAAAGCTAGCTGGCTTCTGTGGGACCCTGCTTGCTTGGTTTCCTTCTATTCCCTGTCCAACTTCCCCCACTATTCTCTTACAAGATTTTTTTCAAGAACACTTCTTAATAAATCGCAGTGAATGGTGTTTGCCATTCATTTTTGATTCATTCATTCAACAAATATTTACTATTCTCCCTGACTCCTGCATGTGCCTGACAACGACCCAGACATTATGGACACAGAAACAAGACTCATTCCCTGAGTCCTTATTCCCCTTAGAGTCCTATAACCACAAAGACCAAAGTCCACAATGTTAGCTCTTGAAGACAGCAGAAGCCCATGGTAAAGTGGTGGCAACCACAGCACTGAAACCATCCCACCCAGGAGAACATGTATTGTTCTAAACATGTTCATCCCCTAGTGGTCTTTTCCAAATAGAAATTGCAAGATCAGAACTCATTAGTACATCAGCTGCTCTCTCCCCATCCTTCCCTCTCTGGAGAGCTCTGGGAGCAGATCACCAGTGGCAGTAGGGAGCCTGCAGCCTGGTGGATCTGCTTTGGCTGTCCCACCTCATGGAGAGACTCACCCTGTCAAGAGCGGCAGGTGCAAGCTGGCTTTCCATGGCTCCTGCCTGTTACAGGAAGCAGCAGCAAGGGGAAGAAAGCAGCTGCAGGAGAAGTCACAGCTGGTCACAGGAATACACATTCTAGACCTCCTCACGTCACCTTCCCTGAACCTCTGGGAGAATGGCTGATGTTTCTGAAATTGTCTCTCTCCAGAAGCCCCTCAGAGCTTCTGCCAAGCTGGGGTTGCCAAAAGCTAGACGCCTCCTCTCCCTGGAATCTAAATGAGGAGCAGTACAGGCCAGGTGGGCTAAAACCTTCATCATGATGAACAGAAATCAGGAAACTTCCCCATGAACAGCCAGCCCATACATAAGACCTGATCACTATGTGTGAACATCTCAAGGGATAAATAGGTAAAGGAGAAAAGCATCCTTTGGAGATGTGGTCAAATTAAGGAAAAGAAACTTCTCTGGTACCTTACTGTTATGAATCAGCAGAATCATGAATTGCAAATCTTGGGTCAGAATTCTAATTCTGAAACATTCTAGCTGTGTGACCTCAAGCTGCTTTAACTTCTCCTTGTGTCCCATTTTCCCCACATGTCAGTCGGGGCAATAACACCTGCCTCCTGAGGATGCTGTGAGACTGAATGGTGGCCTGATGTAGAGCATTAACCCAGTGCTCAGACATGGGGTCCTCCCTGTGCCCCAAAGCCTCAGCGCCTCCTTCACTCCCATAGCTTTACCTCTCCCACCCTTCTTTCCAGCAAACATGTGCCACACTTTCCCTTATCTCCCTTCCTTTCAACATCTATTCTGCTCTTTGGTTTTCTCCACAGCTTCACCTAAACTTGGATGCACTCAACTTTGTTTCCTCAAAGAGCCCCGAGAAGCCCACTGTCCTACGTAAAGCCAAGGCAGCTCCTGGCATCACACTCTAAACATCTGAACCTCTGGGTCTCCCCAGCTTCCCAGAGCTGTTTCTCAAACACCAGAACAATGCACTATAACTAATCTTGACAAATAAAATACTTTGTCATTGATAGAATGTCTTTTGTCTTAAATAAAAGACATTCCACTTTGCTGCAACTATGTAGCCAGTGCTTGTGTTCACCACAAGCTCCTTTCAAGAATCATTATGTGTAGTTCCAGCATGTGGCTCAGAATGCGAGGTGTCATCAGGGGCTGTGTGTTCCAACGGCACCCTCCCTAATTCACAGTGAGACCCCAAGCAGGTTACTTTGCCTCAGGTCACTTAAAAATGTCTTCAACACTGGGACTTCACTGGCGGCTTAGTGGTTAAGAATCCGCCTGCCAATGCAGCGGACACGGGTTCGAGCCCTGGTCCGGGAAGATCCCACATGCCGCGGAGCAACTAAGCCCGTGCGCCACAACTACTGAGCCTGCGCTCTAGAGCCTGCGAGCCACAACTACTGAAGCCCGTGTGCCTAGAGTCTGTGCTCCACAACAAGAGAAGCCACCACGATGAGAAGCCCGCACGCCACAACGAAGAGAAGCGCCCACTCGCTGCAACTAGAGAAAGCCCACGTGCAGCAAGGAAGACCCAACACAGCCAAAAATAAACAAATAAATAAAAATGTCTTCAACACTAAAATGAGGAAATCTTGATGTACATAAATAGCTTCCTGGGGTTTAATGAGAAATCATTTTTTATAGAGATTTAATTTTATCAATATAAATGTACATCAAAATATGCACTTCACAATTGTTCAGTAACAGTTAAAAACACAAGAATATTTTTCAGGAAGAATTGCTTTAATATAAACATCTTTGGGGGTTTATATATTTTAATCACAGTCACATGATAAATATTTGATTTGCATTCATTAGATAATTGGGAATAAAACTTATAATCCCAGGAAAGACACTTAGTGATTCTAAATCACATGTGAATAATATTAGTCACATCTGAATGATAGTGTTGAGGGACTGAAATAGGAGTGAAATGTACCCAAGAGGAAAATTCAGAGACTTCAAAACAGCTTTGGGGGAAAATAAATAAATAATTGGATTTTTTTAAACATTGCAGCTTAAAAGATGGGGGAGGGGCAGAGATTTTAAAATTTAATGAACTGAGATCTTCTCTCCAGAAACATCAGTTCTGTATCATTTAATCAGACTTGAGCTTTCTTAAATTGCCTTTGAAACAAGTTAATAAACAATACATGCCTGCCCTATCATGCATTTCTGACAAGTTAATGTACTCTGAGATTTGTCCTTCAGTAAACATAGGAGAAACACTAGTGGTCCCTGCAGACTTTATTTGAGGTCAACAGTGAAGGGTAAAGGCCTTCTCAAAGGCTTTGGAAGGCACAGGAAAAGACCACCTGCCCAAAAATATCACTCAAACTACTGTGGGGCAGGAATATCCACTACTAGGGTCAGAGTCACTGGTGGGAATTAACACCTTGTCTCCAAAGGACTGTAAAAAATAAACATGTGGCAAACACCAGGATTTCCTTTTTTCATGGCTAAATAATATTTCATTGTGTGTTTGTATATGTGAGTATATATATGTGTGCATGTATATATATATATATAAACACATATATATATATAAACACATATATATATATATATATATATATATCAATATATCACATTTTCATGATGGACATCCATCGATGGACCCTGAGGTAGTTTCCATATCTTGACTGTTGTGAATAATGCTGCAATGAACCTGGGGGTGCAAATAGCTCAATATCTCTTTGAAATACTGATTTCATTTCCTTTGGACACATATCCAGAAGCAAATTTGTTGGATCATATGGTAGTTCTATTAATTTTTTGAGGAACCTCCATATCATTTCCCATAATGGCTGTACCAACATGGATGAAGCTGGAGAACGTTATGCTAAGTGTAATAAGCCAAACACAGAAAGACAAATACTGTATGATCCCATTTATATGTGGAATCTGAAAAAGTTGAACTCATAGAACCAGAGAGAATGGGGGTTACCAGGGACTGAGGGGTGGGGGAAATGAGGAGATATTGGTGAAAGGCTATAAACCTTCAGTGATGAGGTGAATAAACTCTGGGGATCTAATGTATAGCATGGTGACTATAGTTAATAACACTGAAACTTGAAATTTGCTAGGCAAGTACATCTTGTGTTTTCACTATGAAAAAAATAATTGGTAACCAGGTAATAGGTGCATTAACTTGATTATGGTAATCATTTCCAAATGTATACATATATTAAGTCATCACATTTTATACCTTTTTAAAAATAAGTAAATAAATAAAATCTAAAAATAATAATAATAAAATAGACAAGTGGGCTGTTACAGACTATAGATTAATCCATTAGTACCCATGAATGTACTAAGAGGAATCAGAATTCCTAGAAGACAAGTATTGAACCAAAATCTTTTGACAGGAAAGAAGGAGGACTGATTTAAAGAGGAAAGACTGAGATGACATTTCAAAGGGCAGAGAAGTTGGCGAGGGTTAGGGTTAGGGTTAAAACTGGAGGGGAAGAAACAGAAGAGGGGATGGAGACATCTTACAAATATCCTCATCTGTTTTTCAATTTTACCTAAGGTGCTAATACTTCCACCAGTGTAGGTCTTAACATACCAGACAGAGATGAGCTGCCGGAGGAGAACTTTTTTTTGAAGTCAGGGATTTATTTCTCAAAGGCCACTGAGAAACAAGCCCCTTCGTTTTCAAGTCTACAGGAATCTACCTTTCACACAGTTTGGAGCTAGGTGGAAATCTTTAGCTCACTGTGATAAACTTAAAGTAAAACTGATATCAAAATGTTTAGTAATGTGCAAGCTGAAGAAAATCTCATGCTTACCCACCCTTTGCTTCCCAGGGGCTGTGTAAACACCTTTATACTACTGATGCTCAACATACTACCCAAAAAAAAAAAGGGCTTAAATTTTCAGAGAAATAAATAATGATTCTGCAGTTTGGGAAATGGAGTTGGTTTTTGTCACAACTACTGTAGGTTGTGACCTTTTCCATGTCTGAAATAACAGAAAATACAGAGGGAATTGAGGTTTGAAAACTGAGAGACTAGATCACTGTGGAGCTTGTTACAATTCTAAGCCTAGTTAAATGTTGGCTGGAAATGTGCACAAAACACCCAAACAAGGTGAAAGGGAGGGCCAGAGATTTCCCAAAGAGAGCCATTGGTGAGAAAACTCCAGCCTGTTTTCTGGAGAGTTCCCCTCAGGTACAGAGCCCCTGACTGAAATTTCATTGCAGAAATTTCACATTCTTCTATATTAAGCAGGCAACAAACCATTCCAAACCAAGTGTTAAGATACGTGAAATGTTCTAACAATTTTAAATTGCTCTCCTCCACTCATGAAACAACGCCCAATCAACTTCCTATTCCAGAACATATTAAGATGGCAGGAATTTTGTTAATATTAAATCACTGTGAGTCAGGCATGGTAATTTAAAACTATCACAGACTAATGTTTGGTTGAGAACAGTATTTTAATTGGAAAAATTATATAAAAGTTAGTCTAGTTCAATGCTCCAGGACATATTGAAAGAAACTGTGGCTAAAACGCATTACCCAATCACAAATTCTTGTCCTCTGTGTCCACTTCCTTGTTGAGAGAGTGGGACCCACCCTTGGCCCTCTTCCTGGGACATTAGCCAATCTGGAGGAGATGTTGCTGGGAGTGAGCTATGTGGAAATAGGGTATCCTGGGGGCAGGGATGGACTGCCTAGTTGCCCAATGATTGGTATGCAAAGGAAAGACTGAAGTCAATGAGAGAGATGAAAAGGACAAGCTTAGGAAGCAGTCCTAACCCCAGGCAAGAGGACAGAGGCAAGGACCAAATCAGGAAGACAAATGGCTCAACAAAAGCCAGCAGTGATAAGAGCAAGTCAACAAGTTAAGTCTGAGATGGGCCAGAGTGAAGGATCATAACTAAGCTCAGGAACCACAGAAGTGCTGTTTTCATATGGTCCAACCATGGTGGTTCCTAGGAACCATGCAGGTTGGGTCCCCTCCCAAGAGGCTTAGACCAAGGGATGCAGCCTGGGACTGACCCAGCGTTACACTCTCAAATTGTGCTTGTGTACCTGGTGTGCCAAGAAATATACAAAACCCCAAGATAAACATGGCACATAGAATACCGATAGTCCTAGGTGGATAACTCAAGCGCTATTTTTATTTTAAAACAACCCTAGATATATTATACAGCAGAATTCAAAACTCCCACTAAAAATTATGGCATGAGCAGAGGAGAGCTCTGCATTGGGATCTGTCCCAAAGCTCCCTGGGGGCACTAATTCTCTCTACTTTACCAATAAGGGAACTTAACTGTAAGATTGACCAAATGTGTGAATATAGTTGAACCCATCGGGGTCACCTCTTCTCAAATAACCAAAACTTAAGCAGACAACCCCTAACCTCCTATGGTCTATGTCCTGCCTCATGACAGATGCACATACCTCTTCAATTTGAATATTAATTTAAAACCTAATTCAGATAGCAGGTTCTGGAGCCACAGAGCCTTAGGTTCACAAGGCTTTTTGAAAGACTGTTTGTGATGACTTTCCCTCTGCCTTATAAATAATCCCAAACTTAAATGGCCTGTAGAAGTTGACCAGTGGAATTGCCTCAGTGCCAATGCCATTAGCAACACCTCACACAGCTACCTGTTCATTTGGAATTTACAAAGTGTAATTATATAGGGTTCTACAGGTAACACTGTATGAAACTGCCATTTTCACTTTGTGGGGTTTCTTAACATGGAATAGTTACATAGTTAAATAGTTTTTAACATGAAATGGTTAAATAGTTACCTACTATTTACTGGGTTCTAGCAATACTATGGAATAAAACAATAACATGAAAATTAATTTCTTCAGCTAAACTGAAGAGAAAAAGAAGGTCCTCCCAGGAATGAAGAAGAGGTGAACTAAACAAGAACATCACAGACAAACTCCTAAGAAAAAGCCATGTCTTTCAAACTTTTGAGCTGGTGGATAAAGGAGAGAAGAGACAGGAGGAAAAGCCAGAGCTGCACCAACAGAAAGCTACTTTTTGGTTTTTTGGTTGTTTTGGGGTTTTTTTGAGATACAGTTGATTTACAATATTGTGTTAGTTTCAGATATAGAGCAAAGTGATTCAGTTAATTTTTTCCAGATTATTTTTCATTATATTTTATTACAAGATATTGAACATATTTTCCTGTGCTATATAGTAAATCCTTGTTGCTTCTCTATTTTAGGTATAGTAGTTTGTAACTGGTAATCCCATACTCCTGATTTATCCCTCCCCCTTCCCTTTCCCCTTTGGTAACCATGTTTTCTATGTCTGTTTCCATCTTGTACATAGATTCATTTGTATTATTTTTTAGATTCCACATATAAGTGATATCATATAATATTTGTCTTTCTCTGTCTGACTTACTTCACTTGGTATGATATACTCTAGGTCACCCATGTTGCTGCAAATGGCAGTATTTCACTCTTTTATGACTGAGTAATATTCCATTGCATTTGTATACTAATCTTAAACCAACTGTGTATTGATGGACACTTGGGTTGTTGCCACATCCTGGCACAAAAACAGACATAAAGATCAATGGAACAGAGCAGAGAGCCCAGAAATAAACCCACACACCTATAGTCAATTAACCTACAACAAAGAAGGCAAGAATATACAATGGAGAAAAGACAGTCTCTTCAACAAGTGGTGTTTGCAAAGCTGGACAGCTACATGTAAACCAGTGTAATTAGAACACTCCCTCACACCATATACAAAAATAAATTCAAAGTGGTTTAAAGATCCAAATATAAGACATGATACCATAAAACTCCTAGAAGAGAACATAGGTGAAACATTCTCTGACATAAATCTTAGCAATATTTTCTTAGATCAATCTCCCAAGGCAAAAGAAATAAAATTAAAAATAAATAAATGGGACCTAACCAAACTAAAAGCTTTTGCATAGCAAAGGAAACCACAAACAAAACAAAAAGACAACCTACAGAATGGGAGAAAATATTTGCTAATGGTATGATCAACAAAAGGTTAATATCTAAAATATATAAACAGCTCCTACAACTCAGTATCAAAAAAACGCAAACAAGTCAATCCAAAAAAATGCACAGAAAGACCTAAATAGACATTTGTCCAAAGAAGACATACAGATGGCCAACAGGCACATGAAAAGGTGCTCAACATCACTAATTATTAGAGAAATGCAAATCAAAACCACAGTAGAGTATGACTTCACACCATTCAGAATGGCTCTCATCAAAAAGTCTACAAATAGTCAACTCTGGAGAGGCTGTGGGGAAAAGGTAACCCTCCTACACTGTTGGCGGGAATGTAAATTGATGCAGCTACTGTGGAAAACAGTATGGCGTTTCCTTTAAAAACTAAAAATAGAGCTACCATAAGACCCAGTAATCCTACTCCTGGGCATATATCCTGAAAAGATGAAAACTCTATTTGAAAAGATACATATACCCCACTGTTCACAGCAGAACTGTCTACAATAGAAAGCTACTTTTTAATCTTGTTCTCTAAGTCAATGAGAGCAAACAACTCAGAAGTCATACACCAAGAATCAAAAGATGGCCGCTTCCATCTACCTAACTCAGAAACCCTTCTGAAGCTTAGTGCTATGCACCCAGTTTGGAGAAATATGAGGTTCCCTATGGCTACTCCCAGCTTTCATGATCTACTGAGGAGGCTTATGAAGAGGAATTTTCGTTCAGATATTGCCTGGAGGAAATTGTAGATACTTCATAGTAACCCATAAGCAGCCTATAAGCTTACTCTGAACTAAGGAAATCTGAAGACCTATGCCTTGCCTCAGAGTTTCAAAACTGCTAAAAGGAAACCTCACAGTAGATCTGTACCTTAGGCTCACCTCCCTGGCAAACCCATCTTCCTTCTCAGATCTGCCCCTGAGAACTCAGTAAGCACTGAAGGTGTCATGAGCTGTCCTCCACTGGTGGTGCTGAAATATGAGAGCTGCATGCCAAGACACAAAAGCAATGTTGAAAGAGATGGGAGATAAGGAGGAGTAGTTGCTGTTATAGTCCACAGAGGTTTCCAAAAGGAGCCATGATCAAAAAGTGTCACTACCACTCACCACTGAGCTGCTGTCACTGGGAACAAAAGCCAATGAATCATGGGACAGGACCCTCAGCTGGGACTCCCACAGACAGGATTGTCCCTGGATGTAGCAGTTTCAGACTAAGAAAGAAAGGAGAGGAAACTTTTTCCTGAGGGATTTTTGCAGCTCTCCATGCCACCCCAATGCAATAACACTCTTGCAATATCCAAAAGGAAATGGGGTTATACACCTTAAATTTACACAATGTTATAACGTCATATCTATTTCAATTTAAAAAAAAAAAGAAATGGGAGATCACTGCTCTTTTGATATGTTTATGGAAGTCCTTCTGATAAATTCACTGAAGGAAAAGGACAGTCTTACACTCAAAACTTTCATGGGAATTAGAGACCCAAAATTTGGGGCAGCTCCTACTGTGTCTTGAATACTCAAGCCCCTGACTCTCTAGGTCCCAGTATGTGACACTGCAAAAGAACATTACAGATAATAAGATGTGGTCAATGGAACATTGCTTTTCTACCTGCTTCAAACCTCATCTGTAAACTATGGTTAATAGTATCCTCCTCAAAGCTTGTTGTGGAGATTAAATTAACTTTTCTCCACAGCATGTGGGATCTTCCCGGACCAGGGCATGAACCCGTGTCCCCTGCATCAGCAGGCGGACTCTCAACCACTGCGCCACCAGGGAAGCCCCAAATTAACTTATTTTTAAAAGATGTGAAAAGTCTCTGGCATATTGGTTGGAACATAATAGATGCATATGAGGTGGGGGACAGTATATGAGAAAACCAAGAGTCAGGGAAATGAATTAATTTTATACATATATATAGATACAGATAGAGATCTTTATTATAACACTTATCACAATAGTTACAATTATAATTATGCATTTGTGTGTATCCTTCATAAAGGCAAAATCCATGTTTATTCCTGTGTCTTGCTACTATCACTGTTTTTTGAGTGCTTAGTAACTGTTGAATTAGTTTTACTTGTATTTCCTACTATTAGCCTCGAAGCATGAAGAGTGGACAGCAGCAGTGAGATTATTGGGGTGTTATCCAGTCTTCCTGCCTAATACCCAGAAACTTCAGTGCATTATAGCAGCAGCTACTCCTCCTTATCTTAATCTCCTTAAACATCTCTCAGCATCTTAGCAGACAGCCTAATATACCTGGTCCACTACACCCCACTAATGCATTGTTACTATCTACTCCTCATGCTTCAAGGTTAATAGTAGAAAAATACCACATACTTGAGATGTGCTTTCTATATTGCCCACAAGTCAAATAGCAGGAAAGGGGAAAAATAAAACAGGACAAATGAAAACAGAATGTGTTACATTTTCTGGTCTCACATCTGTGGTCATAGATGCTGGATACTTTAGCTAGAGGTTTTTTTTTTTTATTCCTGCACAAAATTCCTGAAGGTTCACTGAAGAAACAATATCATAACTTTTCTATAGATTTCCATACGTAAGTTTTAAATTTTGTTAATGTTTACTAATAAATTAGTCCAAGCTACACTCCAAAGTCTAGAGTTCAGATGACATTTCTTAAAGTAAATACATTACTAACTTTTTCAAAAAATTAAAATTCTACTAAGCCCTGAAATTGGCTCATTATTTCATGGATGTCCATTTTACAACTTAGACTATTGCTTTTAAAGTGACCACCTCTAGACATTTCTTTTTTTAATTCTGTTTCCTATGAATAATTCCAAGTTGATAGAGAGGCCTGTAGATGTGGCACTAAATGGATTATCCAGACCAGAAAGAACTCTCTTGCTGTATTCATATTTATGATCAAATACATTTGCAGCTTCTAAATCCCACACTCAAAATTGTTAATATACAGCAGGAGTGAGGCAACACAGACCATGTAAGACAAGAGCCAGGGCATTGATACGCACGACTAGAATTCACATCAAAAGATGCCATATTTGATCTTGGACCTGGACACAGCTTCATAGTAAAGTGTAGGTATTTTGGGTCTTTGATGCAGATAATCAAAGGGGAAAAAAAAAGCCAATGGTGTTTGATCAGATCTCAGAAGGAAATTAACCCTAGCTGTTCCGTTAAACATCTTGGGGAAAAACTCACTTTACAGAAACACATAACCTACATTTGATGCTAATTTCAGACGCTGTTTTAAGTATCTGTACCAAGTTATGACTAAGCCAGTGTAGAAAAGAAAGGTGAAAAAGAAGCAAGTCCCCATCTTGGTGAAAACTGAACAAACATTGAGAAAGAGCTCCACCTACTGGAACCGGTTTCCCTAAATCCAGCTAAAAATAGGAAAACACTCATAAATCAGACTGAAGAACAACAGAGGTGCCTCAAACTTCTCTGAACTAAAACTCCAACAGCAACAGAGGTCAAAGAACAGGTGCTGGTTGACCCTGATGTCAGGTCACATTGAGGTACAGGGAATTTTTCAGGAAAGTCAAAGGAAACTTTTTAAATTAATTACCTTCTTTCAACCACTGGTCCAAAGAGTTGTATTTTAGCAACCAGAATCCATATTATATAGAAAAGGAGGGTTTTTTAAATTGTATTTCTAAACAGTCAAATAGAGGTAAAAATAGTATTGCCTAACATTTGTGTGAATCTTTAGTTCACAAAGCACTTTTATATGTATTATCATTTAATAATATCTAATAATAACTATGAAACTACTGTTTCCATGGTTAATATCTAGCCAGAACACACCAGTAATACATACTAAAAGCAGTCATTCTAATTGGTAAGTGTCTGTGCTAGATGTCTGTTAGACATTTTTAATATAAACCTTGACTATCACATTCTGATTCCAATAAAACTGAATTGAAAAGAGAAATCTGAGTAAATTTCAATCAATAGATAAGTATTTCCTTAAATCTATCCTCCCATTCCATCCTCCCCCACACACCCTAAGTCAATATTTGAGCTGGAGCAGAGAGGAAGGATTCTGCTCACCAGCTCTAACCATGTTGCTCCTCAGTCAGAGAGAAATATCTTTCACAGGGTGTACACACACGTACACTCACAGAGTCACACACACTCCCCACACACACACACACACACACACACACACACACCTTTCCCTTACATTTGAGGAAACCTCCATTCCTTCATTCAACAGATCTTACTGAATACTACTGTGTACCAATTAAGTTCTAGAAATATAAAGAGGATAATAAGGAGGAAAATAAAACTGGATCCCTACTCAATACCACATGCAAAGCCCTCCACAAACTGTAACTGGATTAATTACTGTCTTAGTTCAGGCTGCTATAATTGAATACCATAGACTGCCTGACTTAAACAACAAATATGTATTTCTCACAGTTCTGGAGGCTGGGAAGTCCAATATCAAGGTGCTGGCAGATCTGGTGTTTGGGTGAGGGCCTACTTCTGGTTTACAGATGGTCATCTTCTCACTGTATTCTCACGTGGTAGAGAGTAGAGAGAGAAGAGGCAACCTCCCCCATGTCTCTTCTTATGAGGGCACTAATCCCATTCATGAGGGCTCCACCCTCATGACCTAATTATCTCTCAAAGGCCCCACCTCTGAACACCATCACATTGGCATTAGGGCTTCAACATATGAATTCTGGGGAGACAAAAACATTCATCCCATAACAATTACCTAAATGCTACAATGGCTAGTAGAAGAAAATGTAGAATACCTAAAATGACATAAGGATGGGAGAGGACTTCTTAAACAAAGTGCAAAAGCACAAACCAAGAGGCAAAACATTGACTAATTAGGCTTCAACAAAATTACGCTTTTCAGTTCAACAAAGAATACCATGGGCAAGACACTATAAAACTCTCAGAGGAAAACATAGGCAGAACATTCTATGACATAAATCACAGCACAGCAAGATCCTTTTTGACCCACCTCCTAGAGAAATGGAAATAAAAACAAAAATAAACAAATGGGACCTAATGAAACTTCAAAGCTTTTGCGCAACAAAAGAAACCATAAACAACATGAAAAGACAACCCTCAGAATAGGAGAAAATATTTGCAAATGAAGCAACTGACAAAGGATTAAGCTCCAAAATTTACAAGCAGCTCATGAAGCTCAATATCAAAAAAACAAACAACCCAATCCAAAAATGGGCAGAAGACCTAAATAGACATTTCTCCAAAGAAGATATACAGATTGCCAACAAACACATAAAAGAATGCTCAACATCACTAATCATTAGAGAAATGCAAATCAAAACTACAATGAGGTATCACCTCACACCAGTCAGAATGGCCATCATCAAAAAATCTACAAACAATAAATGCTGGAGAGGGTGTGGACAAAAGGGAACCCTCTTGCACTGTTGGTGGGAATGTAAATTGATACAGCCACTATGGAGAACAGTATGGAAGTTCCTTAAAAAACTAAAAATAGAGCTACCATATGACCCAGCAATCCCACTACTGGGCATATACCATGAGAAAACCATAATTCAAAAAGAGTCATGTACCACAATGTTCATTGCAGCTCTATTTACAATAGCCAGGACATGGAAGCAACCTAAGTGTCCATTGACAGATGAATAGATAAAGAAGATGTGGCACATATATACAATGGAATATTACTCAGCCATAAAAAGAAATGAAATTGAGTTATTTGTAGTGAGGTGGATGGACCTAGAGTCTGTCAAACAGAGTGAAGTAAGTCAGAAAAAGAAAAACAAATGCCGTATGCTAATACATATATATGGAATCTAAAATAATTGGTTCTAATGAACCTAGGGGCAAGAGAGGAATAAAGACACAGACATAGAGAATGGACTTGAGGACACGGGGAGGGGGAAGGGTAAGCTGGGATGAAGTGAGAGAGTAGCATTGACATATATACACTACCAAATGTAGAATAGCTAGCTAGTGGGAAACCACTGCATAACACAGGGAGATCAGCTCAGTGTTTTGGGACCACCTAGAGGGGTGGGATAGGGAGGGAGGGAGGGAGTCTCAAGAGGGAGGGGATAAGGGGATATATGTATACATATAGCTGAGTCACTTTGTTGTACAGCAGAAGCTAGCACAACAATGTAAAGCAATTATACTCCAATAAAGATGTTAAAAAAAAAATACCATGGGCAAAATTAATAGAGCACTGACAGAATAGGAGAAGACACTCACAAAGCTTTACCTGTTCTAGACTAATACCTAGAATGTCTAAAAAACTCCTAAATCCAAAATAAAAAGACAGCAGTCTCAAAGGAAAAATAGGCAAAGATTACAAAATGCAATTTACAGAAAAGGAAACCCATAAGGCAAACGAGCATAAGAATAGACACTCAAATCCACAAGTAATCAGACAAAGGAAAGTTAAAACAACAATGTAATGCAACTTTACAACGAGACTGCTAAAATTTAGAAAGCTGGATAATGCCAAATGTTGGCTGGGGTGTGAGACTATGAGACCCAAAAGAGATAAAAAAAGATAAATAAGACCATCGCCACAATAATGGCTAACGATAGCACAGAAATTAGAAATTTTTTTTTTTACTGCAATTTTGAGCACCTGCTCTGAGCCAGCCCCTGTCCTACTCACCCTACGTGCCGTATCTTCTTTAATCCTTGTGACAACCATTATTGTTATCCCACTTTGTAACCAGTATAAGGCAACGACAGCTCAGAGAGATTAAAGGGTGTGCCTGGGGTCACACAATTGCAAACAGTTCAATGGGCGTTTAAAACCAAGTCTTCCGACTCAGAAACCAAGGTTCTTTCTCCTACACCAGATTCCTCTCCCATTTCTCTGTATACCCCACCCCTAAAAACACTCTAATGGGCCCAAGAAAATTTGCTTTTGGAAATAAATTACTACAATTGCTTCTGAAGCAGCTGTATAGGTTAACAGGAGAACCAAGTCCTTTGTTTGGGAAAGCTCATTAATGATCTTTTCTGGTTGTGCAAAGGTAGGACACCAGTCTGGGGTACAGATTGAGAGGAATTATGAGCTTTTCACTGGCAAGCTCAGAAGGATAAGAAAGGAATGAAAGTTTGAAGTGTCCAGACTTAAAGGAAAAAAGGAGAGGAAAAATCATCATGGGATGAGAGAAGGGGTCCAGCAATATGGCAGAGCCCAAGAAAGGACTTAGGAGAAAGAATGCCTGTTGTGGGGAATGATGGCAACATATTTAGGAACACAGACATTTGAAACCAATATGAAATAGTTTCCCATTCTGTTCTGAGCTAGCCCTGCAGGATTCCCAATCCTCTAGGTGAGCCTACTGTATGTCACAGCCAGCCCTTAGTGGTGCTGATTCACGACCCCTCTCCCTCCAGATTCCCCACCAGGCACAGTGGCATCAGACAGGGCATGTGAGGTAATGTGAACATGCACATATTCACAACTAAATGGTCGTGCATGTGGTCAGAAAATGCACTGACCACAACTAAATCCAGCAGGATTGTTTTATCCTTTTATGCATACAGCCAATACCCCTTCCCTTGTGATTTCGTTTGTCTGCTGCTCAAACCCCCCCAAAACTCCTTCCCAGACCTTACCACTGGTTGGAACTAGCTAAACCACGGCCGCTCCTCCCCTGATTAATATTCATTTTACTTACTTGAGGTTTTTCTTACCATGATTTCATCGTCATGGTGGAGCAGGGGAGACCATGCAGCTAAGGCAACTCAGAGGAGTGTGTGCCCAATTCGGTCTCACTAGACACTCTGGATCATTTGGTCCCTTTGGCCTGGAGTAAGGGGGAAATCAGGGAAGCCTTCCTGGAGGAGGTAATGTCGAAACCCAATCTAGAAGGCTAAGTAATAATTTGCAGGCAGAGAAAGAAGAGCAGAGCATCCAGACAGAGGAAAGGTGCATATTTGAGATAAAGGGAGTGTGGAGTAACTGGGAATAAAAACAAGGCAGGGTTTGCTGGGACATAGGACTGAAGAGGGCACTGAGCAGTGTGTATTTTCCCTTAAGAGTGATAGGATGCTACTGAGGGGTGTTAAACTTAAGAATAACAGTTTATGCTTAACAAACTAAGAACGTGCTTTACTTAGCCTGACAAAGGATTGCCTCTTGGAAAGCCTAGCAAAGAATTTTTCCTATTTTTTAAATAAATTGCTACAAAAATATTTACAAAGATTTTTTTAAATGTCATATTTAATTGTTTCTTTTTCATATCCTTAGGGATACCCTAAAAAAATCTATGATACAGATACCATATTAATTTCTGGAATATGACAATGGAAAGATAGTTCTTTTTCCCAGAGACAAAACTCCAATTTTTAAAAGAACATGGGAGTAAAACTTCACATCAAGAAGTTACGATCATCTGCAGAAATCCAGGAGTCCAGAACATGGTATTGAAAACAGGATACCAGCTTCCAGGAGGAAGTTCAGCTAGGCAGGCTGGTAAATGGCCTGGCTAGTGGCAGGTGGCTCTCCAGTAGTTGTGGCCACCAGAGCCGTGGGAACAACAGAAGGAACTGAGCAGAGATGTTAATTTCAGAAAAGCTCTTTAACCCTATAGCCTAAGACTGACCAAGGAATCCAGGTGCACAAACTAGATCCTACCGGACACTTGCCCACACCTAAAAGAATCCCCTCAGAGTGTTCTTCTTTTTCATTTTTTTAATTGAAATATAGCTGATTTAGAATGTTGTTCCTCTGCTGTAGAGCAAAGTGACTCGGTTATACGCATATGTACATTCTTTTATATACTCTTTTCCATTATGGTTTATCACAGGATATCGAATATAGTTCCCTGTGCTATACAGGAGGACCTTGTTGTTTATCCATTCTAAATGTAATAGTTTGCATCTACCGAGCCCAAACTCCCAGTCCATTCCTCTCCCTCCCCTCCTTGGCAACCACAAGTCTGTTCTCTATGTCTGTGAGTCTGTTTCTCTTTTGTATCAAAGTGGTTTTTATCCATGCTCTCCACATGGCATCACCAACCCTGTCCTCTTTCTCCTCGCCTCCCCTAAACCCTGGTACATAACTGTCTCTCATTTGCACGTACTTAGTTAGGTGTTTGCCTATTTCCACATGAATGGAAATCTGCCAGATACACGCACATGCACACACATATGCAAACACACACACACCAAAAACGGTGAACCTGAGCATTTGTCAAACACATTGTCCCCATTTCCACATTTCCAAGTTCCTGTAGTACGCTTGGCCCCCAACCACCCTTGTTGTCATTAGAATCAACCAGGAGCCCAATCCCCTGTGGTGCTAGAAGAAGTGTAAACTGGTGGACCGTTTCTGGAGTTGTGCATATTCTGAATTAGCAATGCCCCTGCTAGGAATTTATCAAATAAATATGCAAACATGTATGTACAAGAATACCCATTACAGCACTGTTTATTATAAAAAGGAAAATTTTAACAACTTAAATAACCATCAATAGGGAAAAGGTTAAATAAACCATGGTACCTCTGCACAATGGAATCCTATAAAGACATTAAATATAATAAAGTAATTTCATATTGACTCAAACAGATTTTTTTATGGTATAAAAGTTGAAAAAGATTATAAATTGATATGTCTAGTATTATTCACTTTTGTAAAATATACAAAATGTGTGGGTATATTGAAGAATATATACATTCTAAAAGTATGAAGAATTTAATGAGGTGATTATTTTTTCTATTTTTTTACCTACATGTCCTAAAGTTTCTACAATAACAGTATTCTATATCTTTTATAAGAATGAAGTTATTTCTTTTTTTTTTTTTTTTTTTTGCGGTATGCGGGCTTCTCACCGCCGCGGCCTCTCGCCTTGCGGAGCACAGGCTCCGGACGCGCAGGCTCAGAGGCAATGGCTCACGGGCCCAGCCGCCTAGCGGCACGCGGGATCCTCCCAGACCGGGGCACGAACCCGCGTCCCCTGCATCGGCAGGCGGACCCTCAACCAGTGCGCCACCGGGGAAGCCTGAAGTTATTTCTTAAAGAAAAAGACCCATGGATTTCAGTTGCCATCATAATATGATGTAAGTGATGCAAATGTAAATCTAGTAGTATAGTGCTTAATAGTTCTATTACTAGTTAATAGAATATAGTACTGAGGACCTGGAAGGCATAGCTCATTGTTCACAACACTACCTTCCAGTCTGGATTCCAAGTGTTGAGCATGACCTTGATAAACTAAAGCTCATCCAGAGAAGTGTTCCCAGGAGCACGAATGGCCAAGAATCCTGTCCTTGAGGAATGACTGATGAAACTGAGATATTTATCCCTGACACCAGACCCCATGGGGCCAGCATGGTGGTTGGCATCAATCACAGAAAGGGCTAACTTGTGGGAAAAAAGATCTGGATCATTCTATATAGCTTTAAAGAACCATTGAGTGGAAGTATAAATAAGTCGAGATTTTCACTTACAACAGAAGAAGGAATAGGAGGAAAGATAGAGAAAGGGAAGGAGGGAAAGAAGGAAAAGAATCTCCTAACAATTGAAACCTTTTGAAAACTGAATAGGCCAAAGCGGTAAGCTAGCTCATCATTGAAAATGTGCAAAGTGCAGCTCGGGTCCACCTGTAAGGAAGAGTGTAGCAGGGCTTCTTGTACTGGGGACAATCCCTAATGTTCTTTCCAACTCTAAGGTGTTATGAAAATTCACTCCCCTGATTCACTCCAATATACAGAACAGATGACAGGAAATAAATCGAATGCTTGGGTTCTATAACCCACAGAAATAAGGATAACTTAATTCCCTTGAGTGCAGCATGACTTATTCAGAGCATTCACATTTCAGCATTTTTTTCTGTAGAGTTTGAAGAAATTGTTATGAAAATGTTGAGTGCATGAGAAGTGAATGTCACTTAAAGTGATAATTCTCTCATGTTTCCACACTGTAGTAATAACAGCCTCTTGTCCATGTTCCGGATCTAGTTCATGAGAAAGAAAGTTGGCTTGAGGATTTGGGAACTGCATGGTCCTTCAGCTAAGGAGGTTCCTAGCTGTAATCCTTTCATAAGAAGTTTTTCCCACACAAAAAGGTATCTCACTACTGTGACTCTGTTTCATCTTTTGAGAATGAATGGAATACCAACTTATCTCTCACAAATATAAGGATGAATAATAATAATAAATTATACTATTTAGCTAGAATATATATAAACTATAATAAAGTATATTTTGTTAGCACAATAGATAACGTTATAGGATAGGAAATAATAAAATAAGAATAAAGAGAATAATATTATAATGCTAACAGAATACACATTATTCATAATATATAATATAATATGTATTCTATAGAATGATATAGAATAATATTAATAAAATAAGCCCATATAGAATCATACATCAGCCCTTACGATTGTGTATGTGATTGCTACATAACAGTGCCTCATGAAAACACCATATGCACATTTCAGCATCCCCTAGAAGAGTGCGGTCCTGTGTCAGGAAGAGTTCCCTACGTCCCTTGAGTTCTCTTGTACAGGGTTGAGCGAACAAGTAGGGTGCAGTCGATCAAGGTCAGAGTCCCATGATCCCATCAGACAGAAGCACCAGACTGCAGAGCTTTGTGTGCCCACTGAGTAAGACCACAGTCATTCCCTAGGGCACTGATCCTAAAAGGGGATAAAAGGTAACACTTCTAAGTGAAAAACAGCTGGTCATCAGATTGATCCCCAATCCAAACCAAGGTAAAAGTAGCCCATGAATCTCTGGATTTTATCCATGAAAACTCTAGTCAAAGCTCAGATGATGATGTAGAAGCCCCAAAGACATTAGTGTCTCTCCAAGGACTAGATTGAACTGTTAGTCTAAGTCTTGTCTATTTGACATTTACTAACTGTTTGCAATGGCAGACACTGTGAAAGTCATTACATATGTATTTAGTCATCACAAGAACTCTATTAGGTGGGAACTACTATTTTCCAGTTTTACAGATAAGAGGAATGAGGTTTCAGTAATTTTCACAAAGCCAAGAGGCTAACCCAGGGCTTTCTGACACCAAACTCTATACTAAATACCTCCTCCAAAAGGTGCATTGGTCAGTGATGAAACTATGTCACTAATTCAGAGCTGTTTATAGTTTGGGATTTGGATAATGGGAAATCTATGAATTTGTACTGTCATTTCCAGCTCAGATTACTCATGCTCAGGCAGCTCCCTGGATGCTTCCTGCACATGACATTAATTCCAACTGTTTACAAGTTTAATCTATTTACAAAGATTCATTGAGAACCTACTGAGTGCAGGATGCTGTGCTAGGTCTTGGGAGGCCTCAGTAAGAACAAGACGTGCATCTTCCCCTGAAACGGCTCATTACAGTCTAGTGGGGATAAGATATATGCAAGGAACTGAATAAAGCTAAAACAGCACAGACAGCAAAAGAGAAGCTGGAAAAGATAAGAGTGCTTCCAGGTCCAGGAATAGGAAAAAGGAAAGCCAAGAAAGACACAGCTCCAGGTAGGGAAAATAGCATGGTCAAAGGCGTACGTATGGAGAGTAAAAGTTTCGGCTAAAATGAAAAGTACATGAGTGAGAGTAATGAGAAATAAGTTTCTAGAGATAGGTTTGGACCCAATCTTAAAGAGCCCAGATTTTAAAAGTGAGAATTTGGACATTATTTTATGAGCCATAGCTAAGAAATTCAACATTAAAATATGATTATAACATGAGGAACTTAACGTTCTATGTTTAGAAAAATGGGTCTAATGCCAAGTAATAAACTTCAATCAAATTTACATGAATTCCCTGTGGTTTACCCCTATGAGAGCCTTAGATTTTTTTCCAGGTTTTTGTTTTGATGTTTTACTCATAGCAAACACTCTTTTTAAGGTAACTAAATGTATAAATGTTACTTTATTTTAAAAAAAGACTTTGATGATTGAAGAAAAGAACCACCAAAAAGTCTACCAGGGCTTCCCTGGTGGCGCAGTGGTTGAGAGTCCGCCTGTCGATGCAGGGGATACGGGTTCGTGACCCAGTCTGGGAAGATCCCACATGTCGCGGAGTGGCTGGGCCCGTGAGCCATGGCCGCTGAGCCTGCGCGTCCGGAGCCTGTACTCCACAACAGCAGAGGCCACAACAGTGAAAGGCCCGCATACTGCAAAAAAAAAAAAAAAAAAAAAAAAAAAATGTCTACCAAAACTCTGATGAACTATGTTTATACACATACTGAATGGCCTTTAAAATCCACATAGGAGATGGTCATAGTACCAAAGTCTCAATGAGCTCACCATATTATATGTTTTTAAATTTTTGGTGTATTAGCTCAGCTAATTTTAATGGAAACTCAGTTGACCTGAGGAACAAAACCAGGGATACATTAACTTGACACAAAAGTGATGCTGCAGCAGACAACCCGATGTCATTCTCATAGGGCAGCTCATTTTGGCAGCAGGCTGCACCCAGGTTAAGAACATGCACAGTTTTATGCCAGATCCACATGCCCAAGAACATACAGAGACCAGCACAGCAAGCTCATTGCCAAGGTGAGGGACATAAGAAGGGAAAGTGTCAGCATAGGTAGGTCCAATGCTAGAGTCTGAAAGAGCTTCAGGGTAAAAACAGCTTTCCAATCTAGCCCATATATGGTGATGCTTCCTGGCTCTCTCTGGGGGGGTTCTATACAAATAGTTGGGCCAGAAGGTAGTTATACCCAAATGTCTTAATTTAATTGTTCAACTGAGCCAGAAATCTGTCTTCCTTGTAAAATAGAAGCAGCCATTTATGTATTTAGCATCCACTTCTTTGGGGCTTCTCCAGGGTTTCTAGGCGTTTTAGTAAGTGCTTTTTAAGCAATATTTATGATAAACAGCTGAACAACTAACCAACAGAATTTACTTCTTCACTTATCTATTCAGAAAATTTAGTGAGTATCCACTATATCCAGGCACTGGACACTGAGGTTATAATGATGAAAAATATAGTCAGTACTTCCTCTCAAGGTTATAGTCTAAAAGGAAAAATTATATCAAGTGTCTGTTCTTTACTGTTCTATGCTATAAACTGTGGGTGCGTTAGTTGAGGAGACACAGAAAGGGAGGAAGAGAGGGAGGAAGGAAGGAAAAAATAATACAGCATGATATTGTCCTGACCTCAAGATATTTTCAACCTAGTTGGAGACACAGACATAAAATCAACAAAAATGAAGCATCATAAACTTGGGAATGAAAATTTCAGCTTCAGAGAGATCACACACACACACACGCACACGCACACACACACACACACACACACGCACACGAGGTTTGAACTTTAGTACCATCTCAGTAATGTGTCAACAGTTTTCCCTGTCAGCGAGGGAATTTGTCTGAAAAAGTCCCAATTAATGAGTCTTCCTCTGAAATCTGAGTTGAAATGCTAAAAGGACTCTCCATGCTGGCACAAGGCAATTTGTACACATTCGAGAAATGATTCTGTAAAGAGAAGCTTCAAGAACATCACTGCATTTGGAGTGCACCTGATGGGGAGCCAACTGTTGGGCATTATTAGATGATACCTCAGCAGCCAATGAGGTTTGAATGTGTAATTATTGCATTCAGATTCTGCCAAAATTCTACATTGGCCCTGGTTCATTAGCTTTCCTAGTGTAACAGTGACTTTCTGTTGGTGACTGTGAAGTACAGAACCAAGATGTCCCCTTGAGGATAAACAGAAAATCCCCTTCCCCCAATGAAAACTTCTTAACAATGCAGAAAACATAAACATGAGCCATTATGATATATGTATCAGCACAGAAAACTGGCATGAAAATAGGTTACCTCTTGAAATCACAGTTTTTGTTAAAGCAATTTTTTAGACAATAGGGTTATGACTCTAATACCACAAAACCAAGGGTAACAGAATATGCCAATTCTTTATTATCTTAAAAATGAACTGACAAACTTGGAGTGATAGATATGTTTGCAATCTCTGTAGATAAATTCATCTCAGGGTCCACACCCTATGTGGCCACAACTAAAACAGTGGTTGGCACTTCTTAGGAAAGGCTTAGTAAATACTTGTTGACTGAATGGATGATTTGAGTGAATGAATAAGTAAATGAATGCTTGCAAAGGCCCTCTGAACGACAGGAGCTTGGGAGGTTCCTTTTTAAAAAGCAGAGTGAGCAAGGGAGAGAGTACCGTGAGACAAGGGTGAAGATGAAGCAAGGACCGGGTAACCCAGCATCCTGTGTGCCGTGGTAAAGAGGTGGACTGTACTCTTGGTAACATTGGGAAGCTTCTGATGGATTTGTAGCAGTACAATGACTTGATTTGTGCTTTAACTCTGATTACCACAGTTAGAATTAGAATAGAGTTAGGATAGAATATAAAGGACAAGTAGAGAGTTACGGTGACTGGGACCACGTGGGGTTGGTAAAGGAAAAGTAGATGGATCCAAGACATTTTAGAGAAAGAGTCAAGGAGGACCAACAGGTTTCTGCTCTGGAGACCAGGTGGATAAGGAAACCGTTTGCCAGGATGGAGAAGACTGGATAGAGCCATGTTTGGAGGGGAAACTCAAGAGCTCAGTGTTGATGCTAAGTTTAAGTTGCCTGTGAGACATTCAAAGGGAGATGACAAGAAGGCAGTTACATATGAACCCCAAGCCCTGAAGAAATATCCAACTAAAGATAAAAAGTTTGGAGTCATCAGCATAGAGATGATACTTAAAATCATGGAAAGGATCACATCATCAAGGGAGAGAGTAAAGACATGAAGAAGATCCAGGATCCAGCCCTGAGGACCTCCAGTAGGGGTTGATCAGAGCAGAGAGGCCAGCTAGGAAGGCAGAAAATCAGGAAAGGGTGGTGGTGTCACAAAACCCAAGAAAGGAGAATTTTATGAGAAGGAAGTCACAAACAACTAGGTGGAAGGCAAGTAAGCAGACATTGGTAAAACGTTTCATTGGCTTCTGCACAGTCGCTAGCAACTCTAGCAAAAACCAGGTTGGAACACAAAGGGCAATGAGAAAGAGGACATTGCATTGTAGACTATTCTTCCTAGACCCGTGAACTTACCTCCATATTTCCATAAATTCTCTCTCCTGTTTTATTTTTAAAAGCAAACAAACAATTTCATATAGGCTACCAAAACTGACAGACCACTTACCATGAAATAGTTTCAGCCATTAAAAAGAAGAATTAAATGAAAAAAATTGAGAGTTGAACAAAAGATAAAACAAAGAAAATAAACATATATGTTGAAAAACAAAGTGTTAAAAGAATACATAATAATAAATTATGAAGGAATACACAGCAAATTGACAATCACGATTACCTTCGAGGGGAGCACTGTGAGGTATTTTCATTCCTCCATTATGTATTTGTGTAATATAAATTTTATACAGGCATGAGTTATTTTTATAATTCGAAAAAAATAAGTTCTGTTTTATATTGTTTTGTTTTTTAGTGAGTACAGAGACTAAACAAAACACTGTTTCCATAAATGTGGCCATAATTTAGAGAGCTTTTTTTTGGGCCTTGAAGCATTATTTTTCTGATTAGCATTTATTTTAACATTTTGTTTTGTTTCACGTGTCTTTGCATTTGCTTTCTTGAAATGAAAAAGGCTACTTTTTCAGGGCAGCTCAAAAATGTACGGCAGTGTTGGCATAGAGCAAGATGCTTTCTCCATGGTACTTTAAATGTTGTCATTTTGTTCATCTCTGGTCACATCCAGTGATTTAAATTCAGTCTGTCTTCATGTTTCCAATCCAGATGCGCACTCAAGCTCACTCTTAACCCAATCATAACTGAAGCACAAATTTCATTGGTCGATATATTGTGTCCTAAAAGGGCTTAAACATTCTAACAGCTCTGTAGAGGGAAAGACCCTCCATTTTGCCAGAGAGCAGCAGGGTTTCGTTAGGGCTCATCATAAAACATTCAATCAGGGAAATCTTCCAAATGTCAGTCATCAGCTTCCAAGCTTTCCACCAAAAAAGAAATATACCTCAGTGCAGAGTAGTATCTGACCTGATAAGTGCCACCATGCCACCACAGAGGGAAGGCTGTCTTCAAATGTAAGTTTAAATTCTCTTCCTTCTGATTCTGCTTTTATGGTGAGTGTTTGATTGGTTTACTTTCTTTATTCTAATAAATTACCAATAAGTAATTTGAGGAATGCAGTGTTTTCAAAGCAAGGTCAGGCAATTTGGGATAGTCTTACAACAGCTGATACATCAAAAGATCTGAAACTAGAGTAGGTCAAAGCCATGTTTATACATCTAACGTGTGTATCCAGCCAACTAGACAATGCTGCACAGAGGTTTTCTTCCTTAACCTTCTGGGTAACAGCTGGTTTCTAGGAGGAAATTTCATTATCCTGGGGTATGTGTTCAACTATAGGCCCTGCTTGGCTTGTAAACTTGTCATTTTGAGTCTGGGTTCTATGTTTGCTGCTGAAATAAATACAGGGACAACAAATCTATGTGCTGAGAACCCGGAGTAGAAATAGTTTTCCTTTCATTTGCTCCGACTCACCATCCAAGCAGTGCCACTGACCTACTGAACTGATGGGAGGGAACACAAAACGAAGATGATCAATTAGCTCTGTGCCCTTCACTATCCTAAAGATGTCAGTCAGGACACGCTCCAATTCCTATCTCTTCCCAGACACGATTTTTCTATTACCAAACACATTGTCTACCTTATTTTTATAATCCAAAATACAATTGGCTGGTTTTTTGTTCTATCAATTCGCAAAGTATATCTAATTCCACCTGCCTACCAAACACCTGTGTACCTTACATTTTTTCTCTCATTGTTCTGTTTTACATTTATATAATTTCCTGACTCACTCAAAAAACAACACCCCCCCCAAAAAAAAACCTCTGGGGAGTCAATCATTCAATTGTTCACATGCCAGGTTATTATTACCAGTCTGGGAGAAATATAAAATACTATTTTATTAATAATTAAAAGAATCTGCCTGCCGATGCAGGGGACACGGGTTCGTGCCCCGGTCTGGGAAGATCCCACATGCCGCGGAGCGGCTGGGCCCGCGAGCCATGGCCGCTGGGCCTGCGCGTCCGGAGCCTGTGCTCCACAACGGGAGAGGCCACAGCAGTGAGAGGCCCGTGTACTGCAAATAATAATAATAATAATAATAATAATTAAAAGAGATTTAGAGCTCAAATATCACAGCTTCCTCATTCTACAAATAAGTAGATGACTAAGCCAGTGATATGTGGTGGCCCAATCAGATCAGAGAGGTGGCTCTAACTAACCTAGAACTGCTAATGGCAAAGCATTGGAAAATTTTATTTCCATGCACCAATCAATAATAACAGCACTAAAGGAAGCGTCACACTGGCTTTGTATTATCATTCTCTGGGACTCTTTGTCTTGCCAGTAGATTGTAACATTCGGGAAAGAGGGGACCATGGTGTGTTCGTTTTAATCACAGCAGCACATCTTGGACACAACACTGCTTAGGAAATAGTTGCCATCTTCAGTGTGTTTGCTGGCTTTGCAGTTGGCCTCGTGGTAACAAGATGGTTTTTCAGTAACTAGCACCACTTGCAAACACAACTGTGCCCTGCAGAAGAAGGCCTGGCTCTTCCTCTGCATCTCCACTTTCCTAAAAGCACACCCAGCAGACCCGTGTCACATCACATTGGCCACAGCTGGGTCACGATGTCAGATCTGTGAACTCACCCACATCTGCGTAACACACTGCGTAACAGCATGAAAGCTTGTTTGTATAGACACAGAAACAAAAATGCAAGCTGCAAGGTTCTGTGTATATTATAATTCACATTTATAAAAGTTGGCCAAAAAGAAGACCTGGAATATACACTAATTAAAATAGCTCTGTTAGGTGGGATAAAGGTTCTTTTTCCTTCTGTTGTCACTTTCTTCCTTAACATTATAAGATTGTTTTAGAATTTGTTTTATCTGATAAACTTCAACATTCCCATACGTAGCCCAGTTTAACTCGACACAAAACTTGGACCTCTGATCTCTCCCTTCAGCACTGAGTACCTGGGGATCTGGATGGTCTTTCCCAGGGCATATTTGTCCCAGAAGAAGCTGGAGGTAAGCTCCCTGGATGGCAAGCACTGACAGCAACTTTATTTTCTTGCCACTGTCCAATGAGAGAGAACTGAGGGTCGCTGAGATAAGTGGGGACAGGTCACATCACACTATTTGTGGAAAGTTGAGAAGGATGGCAGGGTTAGGGAGAGGTCTCAGTCACCCTTGTGACTTCCCTACAGTCTCCTCAGATGCTGACTTCCAAAGGAGAGTGCTGACACTCTGTCGGATGACACAGGCACCTCACACACCGTGTGGTGTGATGTGATAAGAAGAACAGTAGCCCACAGAGCAGGTCAAATAAGCAGCCCACGCCTGCTGGGACACACTCATTGCAGGCAAAGAAGCAAAGGAAAAGAGATCAAAGCCATGAATCTTTACAATATCGGCTGTTGGATGACTTTCAAGACTGGGAGCTTATACTGTTTGTTTTATAAAACTTCCTTCTTCTAAGTTGTGGCCAGGAAACTTAAAACTGAGAATACGGTGCCAGGCTACCAGGGCAACTCAGGATAGAAATGTTCTAAAGCTCATGGATGGACTTTAGAACAAGCCCAAATGAACCCTCCCCAAACAGAGCTGCACCATGGGCTTCTGAAAAGCTCTACCCATTTGCCGTCCTTCTTAAAGTCCTCCAACAGGTGCACAGTACTAAGATCGAATCTACTAACTAATCTATAGTAAACAAGCATTGCTTTCTAAAGTTACAAAATGGTTGATATTGCATTTCAGGAAATAATAAATTAAAAGCATTAAATCATCACTACAAATGAAAATGAATTTTTTAAAATATATATTCTACTGACCTAGTAAGAAATACAAATTAAGATGACACCAACGTTTTGCATTTACTATATTAAAAAAATATATTTAACAATATTAAATACCAGAGAAGATGTGAAACTGTAATTGATACTTTGGTGCTCGTAGCCATGTAAATTAGAATTGCTTTTATGGAGAGTAATTCGGCATAAAAACAAAATGATCGTTCTGTTGCAAAAGGCAAACCCATTGCAGAAATCAAATTCAAGAAATAATCCAAAATGCAGAAAAATCTGTATGCTCAAAGATGTCTGTCATCGTATTATTTACATTAACCTAAATGCTTGGGAGTCATTAAAATTTATCATCAAATATAACATCAATGGACTATTGTGCTACTGTTATAAACTGCAGTGATGAAGACTGCTGAAGCACAGAAAAAAAATAATTTAACTCACACTTTCGTTTTGAAATACAGAGAAAATGCAATATCCTTATTTTGTCTACAGTTAATTTGGTCATCTTACTAAACTCCCACTCATTGATTAAAATGAGAAAAAAAATGACTTTTTTCTATTCTGTCCAGTCCTGAGATTTTGTCCAATGTAATAATTTAATAATAACAATGATAATATTCCCTTCAGGTTTTATTCAGGCTTTCTTGGATAAAATTTCTTGTTCTCTCAGCCAGCCTGTTCCTCTCTATACGGGAATGGACTGGGGTATATGGTGGCAATGAAGGGAGCAAATGGGGCCCCTAGCCTTGTCTGGACCTTCCTTAACTGCTGCCTCGCCTCCTCTGCTCTCTACGCTGCCCTGCTTGCATTCATGGATGAGATCTGCCCCTGGTGTAACACGTAGCCTGGTCTCTCTCACTTCAGTGCATTAGGATCCCCTGGGTAATTTGGCCTCACCTCGGTGTGCACCACTGCAGAACTCTGAGCCTCAGCTGGGTCCCCATCCAGCCCAAAGGCTTAGCCTGCAACCCAGCCTCCGCCTTGAGTGGGGCTGTGGCAAGCCAGCTGGTCTTGTTTCAGTATCTGTGCTGCATAGCAACTAGTGCCCCAAAGGTTAATCTTGTTTCAGCATCTGTGCTGCATAGCAACTACTCCCCCAAAGGTTAATCTTGTTTCAGCGTCTGTGCTGCATAGCAACTATTCCCCCAAAGGTTAATCTCAGCTCCCTGCCCTTTGCTGGAGCATCTTGCACTACTTTTCTCTCTGGCTATAGCCAAGGGGAGAAAAGGCAATAATCCCCTTCTGTCTGCTCAGGATTACCCTGAAGAATGTATCTCCACCACTAACCTAGAGAAAGGAGCTCAGGAAACTCATATCTGAATGCTTTGTCCTCTCATTCCCTTCCTCTCTCTCCCTCTCCCTCCCTCCCTCCCTCCCTCTCTCTCTCTCTCTCTCTCTCCTGCTCATACCTCCCACAGTCCCACAGTCTCCTGAGCCCAGAAAAGTGTACCTTTTCCTTTACTGTCCCTAAAATATACCTTCTTTCTTCTAATTCCCAATTAAGGCTTAGGGGTTGGCAGGAATACCTCCACTATACAATTGGAGAACACTGCAAGCTGAATCTTCCAGATTCACTTGTCGATGTGCTGGCGTGGGGGTGGCGGGGAGGTGGACACACAGAGAGTGAGGGGAGCTAAGAATGTAATCAATCTCTCACTGTTCTTGACCTATTGCATGATTCTATTTTGAATGTCAAACCAAAATATGACCTTCAGCTTTCAGTTAGGATCCTTTATCCTTGAATATCAAAAACCCAATTCAAATGTGCTTCAACAGGGCTTCCCTGGTGGTGCAGTGGTTAAGAATCCATCTGCCAATGCAGGGGACATGGGTTCGAGCCCTGGTCCAGGAAGATCCCACATGCCGCAGAGCAACTAAGCCCATGCGCCACAACAACTGAGCCTGTGCTCTAGAGCCCATGAGCCACAACTACTGAGCCCACGTGCCACAACTACTGAAGCCCGTGCACCTAGAGCCCGTGCTCTGCAACAAGAGAAGCCACCGCAATGAGAAGCCTGTGCACTGCAATGAAGAGTAGCCACCGCTCACCGCAACTAGAGAAAGTCCACGCACAGCAACGAAGACCCAATGCAGACAAAAATAAATAAATAAATAAATTTATAAAATAAAAAAACAGATGTGCTTCAACAGTGAAGAAGCCAGAGGTTTCAGAGGTAATTGATTTAGTGGCTCATCAACACCACCCTAGGTTTCTTTCATAACTTGGGTCTGCCATCCACAGGTACAACACTGGACATGATGTAAAAGGTCCATCTCTTCTGGTATCTTCATAAGAGCAAGAAAAGACTCCCCACCAGCACATCTTATGAGGCAGACTAAGGATTGACTCTTAAGCCACAGATTGGGTCACCCTCCCCCGAATCATGTAAGGGAAGACAATACCCGGACAAAATCAGGGTTCTGTTAGCAAAGAAGACTGGTGAAATAGACATGGAGTAAGCAACCAGCAAGCATCTGGCCTTCTGGCTTGGGGCCTGGCATTTATTCTGTAGCAACCTCAGACTATCATGTGCCTAGGGAAGTTAGGCACAAAAGTTGGGTACCCATTAAAGCAAAAAAAGAGAAAAGGATGTTGAATATTTTTAAATTATAATCCCTGTTGCATGTTTATAACACAATGTTTAGTGACAAAAGCCAGTTGACTGCAACTAAAACTGTGCTTAAAAATACATTTTACGGCTTCCCTGGTGGCGCAGTGGTTGAGAGTCCGCCTGCCGATGCAAGGGACATGGGTTCGTGCCCTGGTCTGGGAAGATCCCACATGCCGCGGAGCGGCTAGGCCCGTGAGCCATGGCCACTGAGCCTGCGCATCCGGAGCCTGTGCTCCGCAATGGGAGAGGCCACAACAGTGAGAGGCCCACGTACCGCAAAAAAAAAAATATATACATTTTAATATGAGAAATAAAATACATCAAAATAATAATAGTGATTGTAGTTGAGGTCTTGGGACTGTTGGTGCCTTTTCCCCTAATTTCTAAGTCTTCCATAATATGAACAAATTTCTTATATGATATCAATATTTTAATTATAAGAATTCCAAACTCCATTTATATAAATTCTTTTAAAATTCTCATCACCGTAGTCCTCCAGCTTTCTTTATTCGAACATCCAAAATAATCTGTAAAGTCTGTCCATATTCATCTTACATATGAGGCACAAATACTCCCCATAAACAGGATAATTAAACAAAATAGCCCTCTGTCATAACTGCGTGCTCACTGCAGCAAAACTTGCCTTTAAAAGTACTCCTTCATTAAATCTGGAGCAGTTATTTCTACAATTTTTCCCACAACCACACACAAAAAAAATTGTAATCATTTCCTATTTTTCAAGGCACTTTCTAATGTGAACAACAGTGACACAGAAACATTTAAGCTACCATTTCTGAGATAATATCCACCCTTAAAAGGGAACTCCTAATTCTCTCTATCTCCTGATTTCCTCAAGCCCAAGAGTCAGCTTGGCTTCCCGAGTAGTTAATATTTTCTTTGAAATATTTAGGAGATTTTACCGTCATGCCAACTCCCATTTATGCAGAAGCTGATCCTGAATATGTTTAGTTCTCCTGCCCTGCAGCCACCCCGCCATCCATCCTGCTGGGCTTCCCCACTAACTGCCGCTGTTTGCATGCCTTCCCCCGTTGGTGGTGGGTATTGCCAAGCACCTGAAAATCAACCTGTAATTTGCTTTCTTCTATCATTTCCAACCTATGTAATTTATTGGCATAAAACTTAGTGAACTGAATAGTGGCTACTGCACCTTCATTCATATCTTCCTTGCTACAATTCTAGAGTAGAAGAGCCTTGGGAAAGGTGACACAGTTGCTTTCTCTCTACATAACACTTGCTAATTTCTCCATTAAGAGATAATTTCACTAAAATTTCTTTCTAATTCTATTGTTTTTATTTTCCTTCCAATTAACCCTCTAACCTATATGTAGTCAGGGTTCTGCAGAGAAACAGAACCAGTAGGGTGCATGTGAGCGTATGTGTGTGGGGGTGTGTGGTGTGTTTAGTTTATTATAAGGAATTGGCTCATGAGATTATGGAGGCTGACACGTCCCAAGATCTGCAGACAGCAAGCTGGAGAGCCCATGGTGTATTCCAGTCTGATAACCTGCAGACTTGAGACATAAAAAGAGTCCATGTTTCAGTTAGAGTCTAAAGGCAGGAAAGAACTGGTGTCCCATCTCGAGGCTGTCAGGCAGGAGTTCCTTCCTACAAAGGGAAAGGTGAGACTTTTAGTTCTACTTGGACTATTGACTGATTGGGTAAGGCCCACCCACCTAAGGAGGGGGATCTGCTTTACTCAGTTTATTCATTAAAATGTTAATCTCATCCAAAAAAACACCTGCACAGACACACCCAGAAGAGTGCTTGACCAAATATCTGGAACCCTGTGGCCTAGTCAAGTGGACACATAACCATCACAGAGCCCAAGGCTGGTTTTTTAAATAACTCTTTTGGTTTACCTCCTCTTCATCAGACTATATTTTTTTAAACTGCTTGCATATTGATTTCCATTTCTCTTCAACCACCTTGCCCTGTTGCTTCTTTTTTTCCATTTAGATATCATCACTATGAGTTTCTTCTTCTGCAGATTCTTAATGGGGCACTGTCAGTATAAAACTTAGAAGATCTGGGCTTCCCTGGTGGTGCAGTGGTTGAGAATCTGCCTGCCAATGCAGGGGACACGGGTTCGAGCCCTGGTCTGGGAAGATCCCACATGCCATGGAGCAACTAGGCCCGTGAGCCACAACTACTGAGCCTGCGCATCTGGAGCCTGTGCTCCGCAACAAGAGAGGCCGCGATAGTGAGAGGCCCGTGCACCTCTGCGATGAAGAGTGGTCCCCGCTTGCTGCAACTAGAGAAAGCCCTCGCACAGAAACAAAGACCCAACACAGCCAAAAATAAAAAAAATAATTAATTAATTAATTTTTAAAAAAACTTAGAAGATCTCACGTTTTTGGTTTTTTAAGCAGTAAGAGCTATTACTGTTAATACCACAGAGCAGTAAATGTGAAAGCATCTTTAAAACCTTTCTTGCTTCTTAAACAAAAAAAAAACAGATGTTCATGTTAACTAAATATCAACGGCAATGTTTTCAAAGAATTGAAAGCCTACTCTTTGTGAGAAAGGAATATAAAAATATGTGCAATTCCTCACAAATAAGATCTTTACAAAAACTGGGGAAAAAAACATTCTTTTAATCTCATAATGTTTGGGACTTCCCTAGTGGTGCAGTGGTCAAGAATCCACCTGCCAATGCAGCAGACATGGGTTTGAGCCCTGGTCCACGGAGCAGCTAAGCCCGTGCTCCACAACTACTGAACCTGCACTCTAGAGCCCGTGAGCCACAACTACTGAGCCCATGCGCCACAACTACTGAAGCCTGCACCTAGAGCCCGTGCTCTGCAGCTAGAGAAGCCACCGCAATAAGAAGCCCGTGCACCGCGATGAAGAGTAGCCCCCGCTTGCCCCAACTAGAATAGCCCCCACTCATGTGCAGCAACAAAGGCCCAATGCAACCAAAAATAAAAATTAATTATTTTTTTAGAAAATCTCATAATATGTACTTCACCACCTGTATAGATAAGAAATTTCCCTTTATTGTTCATGAATCTTGTAAACATACACTGATTTGGGCCGTACTGAAAAATACAATCACAAAATATTATATGCTACTTCTTGGGAACTTCCTTCTGTGGAATGGAACAAATACTGAACCAAATTAAAATCCTGAAAAGGACACTGGCCATATCAAATGCGGGAGACTGTTTGCAAAAATGGCTGCAATCGGTGCCTTCCCTATCTTTGCCCTCAGTAGTCACATCTACACTGACTCTGGGCTTGGCCATTTGGCTTGCTTTGACCAACAGGATAATAGCAAACATGATACAAGCAGAGACTCAAAAAGTGCTTGCCTTTTTCTGCTGCTTTTAGTAAATTGTAACTACCACAGTATAAGAAACAAAAGACACTCAACCAAGTTGGCCATCAGTTATTCACATTCCTCTCATGCGATCATATGATTGCTCTGGGAAATGATACTGGCAAATGTGACACAGCAGAGACAAAAATCATAGGGGCTTTCCCTCTTCCTTGCTGTGCTTTAAATCCTGAGTCCACCATGTGAACAAACCCAAGCGTGCATTCTGGAGGATTAGGGGTCATGTGGCCTCTAAGAAAATAGAGGAGAATTTTGTCATTGTGGAGAGAAGGGAGGCCAAGGGAGACTTTTTAGAGGGAGGGAATGTTAACTGTTGGAACCAGAAGGAATGCTGAAGTGTGGAAGTGAGCAGAATTTTAGGGGATCTTTCAAGGACCTATTTAGCTTCTACTGAAATAGTCAGCAGAACCCTGCCTCATTCTGGGGAATAGTAAATACAGCCAGGCTTTACCCGCCCACCCCTCTTCAAGTCACAGCTGAGGACCCCTGGGATTCATGGTCCTGAGTTCCATAGGCACACCCAGATGGCCCTACTGGGTGAAGCCACCCATCAACCTATCCAAGATCCTGAAACCCCCTTCTCAGGCTTCTTCACTGAACTCCGCTCATACCCATTTCCTGATGCCTGACTTCAACCCTGACCCTTACTCCAGCCTGATCTTCCCTGCCCTCCAAGGACAACCAGAGGCTATTGCCCCAATATGCTTTTGACTTCTAGCCTTTGAACCTACCCCAAGTTCCCCAATTTCACCTGATGTTCAGACACCCAAATTTTGGCTTCCTGTGGGACTCAAGCTAACCTTTCTCTACATATGAATTCAGTTCAGCCAATGACTATAAAACACATGTTTTGTGAAAAGCCCCAGTCCCTGTGGTGCAGGATGATCAAGTAAAAGTTCCCGCTCTCAGGCAGCCCAGAGATGAAGCCAGCCACGTGTCATAGAAGCTGCATTAGATTATCTGCAAAGATGGCGGCAACAATTCCTCCCATCCCTGGAGGCAGGCCTCCTTTGGAATGAGACAGGTTCTCTCATCAATAAGTGGAGTCTGTTATTCTACTCCTTGAGTTCTGGCTGACCATTGACCAACTTTGACGGATAGAATGAGACAGAATGGCATTGTTTGATGTCTGAGCCACAGTATGAAGAGGCCTTGTAGACTGAGGTCTCGTCCTCTTGGAAAGCAACGCTACCATGTGAGGAAGCTCAAGCTGGCCTGCAGGAAGATAGGTCCACAGGCCTCAGAGAGAAGCCAGTCCAACTTAAGACCCCCAGATAACTGCAGCGGTATGGGTGGTCCCCAGAGAGACCAGCAGGAGAACCCCTCATCTGATGCCAGCTCAAATTGCTGACACGCAGAATCATGAGCAAATAAATTGACTGTTGTGATTTGTTATACAACAAGAGGTAAACTTACAGAATTAAGGTAACCTACAGAAAAACAGAGAGGAGGAAGAGATTAATTCTACCTGTGAAAACATCACTCATGCTTTCTGCAGATAAGTGCATGTTTTTAACAGGTGTTTATTTACCCAAATGAGTAACTGAATGGCAGGATTTCAGGCTGAATTACAAAGTGAAATAATGGGGCTGGAGGATCAACATTAACTAGAAGGGTCCTACCTGGGAGCTAGCCTGGGTTGGGGAAAGAGTTTTCACTTCCCCTAAACTGCTCCTGATTTTCACAGCTTCTTCCCCATCTCACCACCAATTCTGGACTCACAATTTATTTGCAAGCCCTGGTGTATTGACAATGATGCCCATGTCAGTGAAAAGCAAGAAAGGACAGGATTAGAGTGGAGATTTCCTGTATAGAAGAATATCCATTTGATGTACATAAAAGACATGTATAGGTATTACTTCCATCAGGTAATAGCTTCCAAATAAAGTTTTTTCTGTTCTCTGCTAAAACTTTGTTTTCTACCTCAAGCACACAAAAGGGAGAGTACCTAGGGACTTCCCTCGTGGTGCAGTGGTTAAGAATCTGCCTGCCAATGCAGGGGACACAGGTTCGAGCCCTGGTCCAGGAAGGTCCCGCATGCTGTGGAGCAACTAAGCCCGTGCACCACACCTACTGAGCCTGGTCTCTAGAGCCCATGAGCCACAACTACTGAGCCTGCGAGCCACAACTGCTGAAGCCCCTAGAGCCCGTGCTCCGCAACAAGAGAAGCCACCACAGTGAGAAGCCCACGCACGGCAACGAAGAGTAGCCTCCGCTCACCACAACTAGAGAAAGCCCGCGCGCAGCAACGAAGACCCAACGCAGCCAAAAATAAATAAATAAATAAATGTATAAAAGAAAAAAGAAATATTTGTTGAGCACCTCTTCTGAATCAGGCACTGTTAAAAGCACTGAAGATCCAGTGATGGAAAAGGCAGACAAGGTTCAGGCTCTCTGGAGCAAATATTCTAAAAAGAGACAAACAATAAAAATACCAGAAAACACTATATAATGATAAATGCTCTAAAAAAATAAAAGAGTGATTTGGTAGATTTTCTGTGAGATGTCCTTAGATTGGCTGCTCAGGGAAAATTCTCTGAGAAGGTGACCTTTAAACTGATTATCAAGGAGTCAGCTATGCAGAGGTCAGAGGGAATAGCATTCCAGGCACAGGAAACAGGTGGTACAAAGGCCTGTGGCAAAAAACAGCTAAGCATGTTTACTGTCTCAGCTTAGACATCACTTCCTCTAGTGCATATTCCCAACCTGCCCACACACACAAGGGCAGATTCTAGCTGTTCTCAAAGCATCCTGTTCTCCCTCATTCCAGTATTATCACACTCTATTAAGATTGCTTGCTAACTTGCCCATAGCCTCCTCTGGAGTTACTCCCTAATGGTAGTAACCATACTGTATTCTCAGCACCCAGCAATGTCTAGACATGGAAGATACCTAAACAATATTATTTAGTGAATTAACTAATCACTATCTTATTCTAAGCCCAGTCCTCCTTCCACTGTAATATCAGAGAAGTGTTTGGGGTTTTTTTTCCTTTTTTTATGTCTACTTCTTCCATCTTAGATTTCCATCAGTTCATATCTGGATAATTAAATCTTTGTTCTCTGTATTAAGCTCTTATATATTGTTGAGAACAATGGAGAGATGGATGTTGCCCAGTCTACTTTCATTTTTAAATTATCAAAAATAATCTCCCTAGTTTTCATAATTTTCCTGTCATCAACTCTGTAAACAGCAGTCAAAAATACCTCTATATACTTGTTTCTACCAACTCAATGACATCTCTCCCAAATGCCTCCTTCTGTTTTTTTCCCCTTCTTTTGATAAAGCCAGATCTCTGACTTTATTATTATGATTAGTCTGATTTTTAAATCCCCAATCACTTTCCTCAGATAATCACTCCTTTATCATTCCACTCTGTTAGCAACTGCCTATATGTTGACTTTACCCTTGGTACATTAAATTCAAACTCATTCACTCTGTAGTCCCCAGACCAAGTAATGCCACATTCAAACATAGCAACCAGAGTGCTCCCACGTGCCTGCTGCGATAAACACTGCGATCAATTCATTTGATTTTACTGTCCCAGGTTCCTAAGCTCATAACTTTTCTGCATATATGAGTTTAATAAAAGAGGGGAATTTGCAACACCTACAGCACAGACACTCAGAAATGAGAAAGGGCAGCTGTCGCTCACAATCTCAGAGGTTGCACTGTCCGGTGGTCTCTGTTCCCATGAACCTCCACACACATGATCCTCTTCAACTTTCATAGCACTGTGTGGTGCGTCTAAATGGTACGACTTAGGTACTCTAAGGTACTCTATTCAAAAAAAAACAACTATGAAGCTCAGCAAGGTTAATAGAATGACCAAATATGATTCATATTTGGTGTCATTTATTCAACAAATATTCATTAGCACCTACTATCTGCCAGGCCCTAGTCTAAGTGCTGGAGATAACACCATGGAACAAGGCAAACAGCATCCCTACTCTTGTGAAACACATTCTAGTGAGGAGAGACAGATTATTAAAAAGTAGACAACCGATAAGATACTTTCACAAAATTCTAGTTGCTATTTTAAATATATATACATATATATATATATGTGTGTGTGTGTGTGTGTATATATATATATATATATATATATATATATATATATATATCCTGATAGTGTGCCTGGGCAGGGCTCGGAGGAGTGGTGCTACTCGAGATTGGGTGGTCAGAGACAACCTCCTTGAGGAGCTAAGCTGAGATCTATCTGCATGAAGAGGAGCCAGCCATGTGATGATACAGGAAAAAAGAGTTTCAGGCTTGGGGAGAACAAGTATATAGGCCTGGCTGGGAAGTGGTAGAGTTTAGTGTTTGAGTGATAAAGATAAGAGACTGGTTCAGAGGCCAAATAATTTGAGTCAACGTCTCCGTAATTCTGTAGGTCTTTTCTTCATGGGCACAAGATGGCTGCTATGGTTCCAGATATTATGTCTATATTCATGGCAGAAAGAATGGGGAAGGACCAGTGTGCTAGATGTATCACCTCCTTTCAACAAGAAAGGGACAAAGAAAACCTTCTCAGAAACCCTCTAGCAAAATTCAATTTGGCATTATTGGCCTGAGTGGTTCATAAACATCCCCCCACCTAACCACCCATCTAGCAGGGAAGTAGGCTTGGAAAGCAGGGATTTTTCATAATTGGCTTCGATTAGTCTTGTTATATCAACTGGGAATATTGACACCATGGAAAAAAACTCAAAATTCTGTGGCTAAGAAGGGGAGGAAATGACTATTAGGTAGTCCATAATAGTGACTGCCATGATAAAAGGAGAGAAGTAAAGATGAGGTCAGAGAAACTAGGAAGGACCAGATCATATTGGGCCTTGTAAGCCATGGTAAAGAGTTTAGATTTTTTTCTAAATACAATGTAAACCATGAAGTATCTAAGTAAAAACGTGACCTGGTCCTATTTATATCTTTACAAGATCACTGTGTTGCCACATGAAAAATTAATTGTAGAAGATAAGAGTATAAACAAGGACTTAGAAGGCAGTTGCAGTAAAACAGGCAAGAGACGATAGTGACTTGACTAAGATAGCAGCAGTAGAGATGCAGAGGTGAATGAACTCAAAATATATATTTTGGAGTTATTGTTGAGAGGACTTGCTGGCATATTAGGTGGGGGTTGAGACAGGAAAGAAAAGAAGAGAGCTATGGTCTGAACCTCATAGATCCATTATAATAGCATTTACAAAAAAGACTCTGAAAGGCCTAGAGAGAAAAAAACACAAGGGCTATACTTTCTGTACATTAAGCCTCTGATGTCTGTTGAACATCTGAGTAGCAATCTCAGATCACACTGTAGTGGATGCTATGATATGTCCCAGCTCCCTCATCAAGATCAAGGTACGAATTCCCTCACCAGCCAGGAATGATGGCTGCTCACAGCTCATAGCTGAGTTCCTCCATAGACATTGCCCTTGGCCGAAGGAAATTGCTCCATCCAAGGTTATTCCCTCTCCTTGAGGATGGTCCACATCCAATAGTTGGTTGATGCAGGGGTGCAATGGCCTGGCTCCTTGCCTCAGTTTGAAACTACTTTGAAGCATCATCCTGTACCAAGAGTTCCCCATGGAATTGGCTGAGGCCTTTGCTGTGACTGTGTTGTAGCTCATCTTCTCCCTCTGCCAAACCTGCTTCCTTTACTTCCTCACAAGAATTGTTCCCAAGATCACTCCCCAGTGAATTTCCTGCATATAAATCTCTGTCTCACAATCTGTTTCCCAGGAAACCCAACCTAAGGTACATGGTGCCAGGAGCAACTGAGAAAGCAGAATCTAAAATGGGATTTTGAAGTTTGTCTACCTGCTAATTGGCTGGCGATAAAGGCCCCATCACTGGTGGAAGGTGCAAGACTGAAGCCCCTGGCATACTCCCTGGTAGGAGTACAAATGTTAAAATCTTCACTGTAGTGAACCAGGATGGGATACTGGCAGAAGGGAATGCACTGACAGGTGTAGAAGTAGCTATTATAGGGACAATGGAATCAGATGGCAACTACTGAGTTTTATCAATATATTGGAGAAAGACAATGAAAAGCTGAGGGTAATTAATCACTAATTTAAGGTGAATTATGAAAATCAAAGATCCTAGTTGATAAGGTATAAACACATTTTTATCTGCAGCCAAAAGATAGAAGGAGTTAAGAATTAGTCTCAGGACTTAGTTACAAGGATAGCAGAGCTAAAGAGAAGGTTGAGTTCTCAACCCTGACAAGTTTCCTATGCCAAAGTCAGAGCTTTGGGTGGGAAGATTCCTGAGAAATGAGATGTAGACATCTGGGCTGAAGCACTTTGAAACCTTAAAATCCCAGATTCCCCTACATAAGTGTCCCATTCCCCTGTGTTGAAGGTTAGAGCTCCCTCCCTGTGCAATGAAGTTGTTTTAACTTTGAAAAAACTTTAAGACCACTATGTACATAAGAGCCTCTTAACCCTAAACATGTGTACTTAAAATTGTTTGACCCTTTCCATGAATGTATTTGGATATAAAAGCTCTGGGAAGTTATACATAGACATAAATTAATATCTCACTGATGGTCGAGATATTTGAAAAGTCTTCCTCAGTGCTTTCTCCTCCCTCTCCAGTTTTCCCACATATCCCTCTGCCACCAAAGCTCAAGTTCAAGACCCTCACCACTCAGACTCACATTATCTTTCACCTGAACCACTCCAACGACCTCTAACTCTTCTCTCTTCCTCAGGTTTGCCCCCCTCAAGCCTCTTCTCCACAAGGCGCTAGCTCACTCCCTTTCAGGGTCTTCTCAGATCACCTCTCCTGCCTTCTTCTCTGACTTCACCCTCAACACTCTCTACACACTAACCTGCTTATGGCTCTACACTGCAAAGCAGGCTGTTTCTCCCAAATATCTACAGTGAGTCTTTTTATTTATCAGTTTGTTTGTGGTCTAAAAAAAAAAAAATTGAGGGTGGCTACTTGTTTCTCCACACATAAGCAAAAAAAAAAACGATCAGAGGTGATAAGGGCAGCACTGGTGAGGAGGAAGGCAGAAAGAGGGGGTCACAGGATGCTAGTAAGAGTGAGAATGGATAACAGTCCCCGCCCTGAGTAGTTTGCAGGCTTTTCAAGAAAACTTTCCTTTGGATAGGAATTCATAATGTAATATACATAAACATTAAGTCTGGTTGACAGCTAAACAGAATTGTAATGTAAATACAGCTCGTTTGAATGTCCTCCACCTTTTAACACTTTCTCACAACCACCAATTCAGCTTGAAATTTCTCAGACTCTCCTCTACAGAACGTTACTGTGTCCTGAGCTATTAGGAGATCCGTGAGAAAGAGTCCTGTGTTAATTGGAAGTCCCATTAACTTATTAAAAGCTCTGAAGAGATTACTTCATTGTCAAGTATGTGAAAACACATATATTTAGCAGTGAGTCTCAAAGGCCTTTCAAGTATTTATAGTCTTCGACTCAGCCACTCCAAGTGTAGGACTTTATCCTAAAGAAACAATCCTGGACACATGCACAGATTTTCCCACAAGGATGTTTATCCTCCTGTGTTGTATATTTAATAGACTAAACAAGGAATTAACATGAAAGTCCAATAGAGTAGAGGATTGGCTATATAAAGTACGGTATAGCCATAGAGTAGAATGTTATGCAGACAAAAGCAATGATATAGAACATTTAATGACATCTGAAAATGTCTCTAAAGTATTAAGAGGAAAAAGCTTATACCTGAATATGAAAGGATAAGTCCCTTTTTTAATTAACTGTTATCCAAGAGGGAAAAGACCGGAAAGACTTATAACTGGGATTTCAAACGCAAATATCTCACCATACAGGCAGATAAACTAGGACTAGGGGGTTCTTTCCTAAAGACAGCAACTCCTACTCAGTTCTGAGCCCTGATATGCCAGAATGCAGAATGCAGGTCACATGATACTAATCCTCAATATTTCAGAAGCTAGAAGATATGTGGGTTTATGAGACCCAATTTTTTTTTTTAATTATTGTATTTATTTATTTTTGGCTGAGTTGGGTCTTGGTTGCTGCGTGCAGGCTTTCTCTAGTTGCGGTGAGCAGGGGCTACTCTGTTGCGGTGTGCGGGCTTCTCATTGCGGTGGCTTCTCTTGTTGTGGAGCACGGGCTCTAGGCGTGCAGGCTTCAGTAGTTGCGGCATGCGGGCTCAGTAGTTGTGGCTCACGGGCTCTAGAGCACAGGCTCTAGAGCGCAGGCTCAGTAGTTGTGGCACACAAGCTTAGCTGCTCTGCAGCATGTGGGATCTTCCTGGACCAGGGAACGAACTTGTGTCATTGGCAGGCGGATTCTAAACCACTGTGCCACCGGGGAAGCCCTATGAGACCCAATTTTTATATGTTGACACCCTAATGTAAATATTACACAGCCAAATAAAACACTTCTGCAAACTACTGTTAGCAGCTCTGATTTATGCAGAATGTCAACAGAGGTTACCTCTGGGTGTCAGGATTTCAGGTGATTTTTATTTCTTCCATTTTGTTGTTTAAGCTTTTTCTGTACTGTCTACAATGAAAAATATCATTCTTAATTTTTTTAAAAAAAGCATTTTGTTTGCATTTTTAAGAGTTCAATAGTTATCCTTGCCACTGAAAATAGAATAGCTGGAATTTAAGAATTTTGGCTAAAAATAAAGACAAAGTATTAGCCAACCCATATATGAAGCAATATGAAGCATAACATTTACACAAAGTGTTACAAAATTAGTGTATGTCCTTCCAGGCCTTGGGATTATCTGGAAAAAAATCTTTTCTGACATTTTTACTGATTCTTTGCTTTTATTCAAAACATTGGCAATGCTACAAATATAAACAACCTAAGGTTATGGAAATTGTGTTATAGCAATCCTTCTGTAAAAACCGTAAGAAAAATAGATCCATCTATCCAGAATCCAAACTGGGTTCCTTAGAAGTTCCACGGCCAAATCGATTTGGAAAGTACCGCATCTAGAATCCAATGCACACTGACAAGACAAGGCTCTGAACTGCCCTGCTCTTTAAGCATGCACCCACACACACACACCCAGGTGGTTGTGTTTAGTCAGAGAGCTGCAAACTGACTTGTTCACAGAACTCTTTTCTTGGAGCATCTATTACCAGCCCCTACATGCTCATATTCTTCAGGAATCAGATCAGAAAACATAGAATGAGTCAGAAACAGGAAAAAAAAATAATCCCTTAGAAATCCATTCTGTATAATTGATCATCTGGAGTGAATTTCCATATTACATAGTCCACCTTTTTTGAAGAGGAAGACATACGTCTGGTATTTAGAAACTCGAGGAACAAAGAACTGGCTCTTACCACTCAGGAGATTAACACAGCCATTACCAGTAAGGTGTATGTCAAAAATGCACACATCATAAAGGGTCCTTTGAGGTCAGGCTTTGGAGTCTAATAACAAAATGATGCTGAACTAAAAGTCGGCGGGTGTCAGCTATGGGACCAAAAGGAAAGACTGCCTGAAAATGCTTTTCCTTTTTTAAACAATTTTACTGAGACTTCAGTTAATAGGACTTCTACTCAGTACAACGGTAAAAACTAAACTGCCTCATTTTATTTTAAAAGAAAACAACTACTGAAGCTCTAAGTCAGTCTCAGGCACCCTGGCACTTCAAAACCACATCCCCTGAGTCAATTGTTTTAAAATAGACTCTATCTTCCAAAAACGCCTGACATTTTATTTTATTTTATTATTTTTTTTTTTTTGCGGTACGCTGGCCTCTCACTGTTGTGGCCTCTCCCGTTGCGGCCTCTCCCGTTGCGGAGCACAGGCTCTGGACGCGCAGGCTCAGCGGCCATGGCTCACAGGCCCAGCCGCTCCGCGGCACGTGGGATTTTCGCGGACCGGGGCACGAACCCGTGTTTTCTCCATCGGCAGGCGGGCTCACAACCACTGCGCCACCAGGGAAGCCCCTAACATTTGACTATTAGTTTCTTTACCCACCACAGCTGCACAAGGGCACCTAGAGTGATTAGAGAGCAACATTTCTTCATTTCCTTTCTCTCCTCCCCCTCCCTCTCTCTCTCCCCTTCTCCCACCCCCTTCCCCTCTCTCTCTCTGTACTATGCTGTTTCCCATCATCACATGAGACCAAGGGAGCAAGGCAGACTAACCTGTTTGTGAGGTTTGTACTTGCACGTGTCGACTTGCATTACAGGATCTTAACGTTGATGGCTATTTATTTTTACATGTATTGTTTTGTCTGCAAAGGATAATATATCATGTTGCTGTCTGACAGCTTCCTTCCGACAGACCCCAGCAGTGAGGATCCAGCTCAGCCTGCTTTCCCTCCCAGCTAAACTCCAGATGTTACCTCCTCTCCCACTGAAAATGGGCAGCATCTTCCACACAGCAGAATTGTTTTTATTTGGGGGGATTTTATTTTTGGTTTTCCCTGGTTTTGACTTGTCCAGGAGCTATACTATTCCCCGCTGATTCATCATTTTGCTTGCAAAGTTCAGAAAATGGCCCCTGGAGAAGAACGCTGCCTCTGTGCTTCTGTTTGTTTGTTCACTAACTCGAAAGAAAACAAACTTCTGGTCAATAACCACTTGTTTCAGAAATGGCACAGCCACTAAAATACACCAAAAATCCGAAAGACATTTTTCAGGGCCAAGAAAAAAAAAAAAAAAAAAACTATCTTTTTCAAGGATCCCAGTGAACACAGGGAAGAAGATAAGAACCCTACAGTCTTTGTGCCATAATAAACTTAAGTGAACGCAGTTTTCCAACCCAGAGCTCCCCTTTGCAGTTTACCACACAAAAAGGCTGTGAGGGCATATTTTTTCCTTTGAATCATGTTCCCCTTCACATTCAGTTAATAAAAAGCATTCTTTTGTGAGACCCATTTAATGTTCAAAGGGCTCTTCAAAATGCATGTGAATAGCTTTTGGAGAATTCTTGGAATACCAATCTAATGTGTATCAATAACAGGAAAGCTTCGTTAGCGGTAAACAAATCCCAATGCCAAATTCCAGCGTCACTGGTCCCCGAAGTCAAAGGCAGGTTAGAGTTTGACCTTCCACACACCTCCATCCCTCATCATTTAAATGTCAGAAACAGCTACTACTGGACTAACAGCTGCGGCAGGCTGTCACAGCTAAACTCAACTCTGCTGCTGTTGTCCAACCATAACACAAAAAGTGCAAAACTGTCCATGGTCCCCATGTTTCAAAAAACTCCTGCCCCTAAGTCACAGCTCCCCAGTGCATCTGAAGCTCCGTGAAAACCCAGGGGAAGACATCAACAAGGCTTGCGTCCTTGCCTACCCCACCCCCAACCCTGTAGCCATCTTTAAACTTTTTCCAGCAAAGAAACAGACCTTAAAGCCCTAGGAAAAGTAGGTAGGAACTGGGTCACAGAAAACAGACCGATTGATGTGGTTTTCCATTTTTCACCATTTGGTCCGAAAACAAACCACTTTTGGTTTGAATTTTATTAGGGGCTTTTCTTTTGCTCTTTCAGGGGAAATCCAAATCCTGCATTGAATGCAACATGGTCTTGCAAAAAAAAAAGAACTCTGGAGAACTCTCTTTGTTTTTTGTTTGTTTATTTGTTTTTATTTGTTTGCTGATTCTAAGGAAAATGTATTTCTGGTAAATAACCCCTGTTCCTGAGCTGTCACAGCCTCTGGAACACAATGAAAATTAGTTTTATAGTAACTGTCGTCCATTGACCATTTGATTCACATGTTCTAATTTACATTAGCTTCTTGCTAACCATAATAACAGAACTAACCAAATATATTGGGCATTTATTAGGTGCATCTTACTATTTCACAAAATTCTGTTTAATCCACACAGATTCTCCCTCAACTGGGGGTGTGGAAGGGCAATGCTATTTTCACCTAAACATAAGTTGTACAATCAGTGAGCTCAAACAAAAGCCACCACTAGCTCCATATATCCACCACTCCCAAACCTACCTTCCAATCCACACCTCTTCTGGGTCATAGACATCCAACTCAACTTGGATATCCCACAAGCCCCGCAAACGCAGTTTATCCAAAACTTAATTTGTCTTTTTTAGCAAACTTCTATGCCTCCTCTGTTCTCTATGACAGTAAATGGCATCAACAAATCCAAGACCAAAGCCAGAAACCAAAGAATCATCTGACCTCTCTTCCCCTCAACCTCCACATCCAAGTCCACTGACCAAGACACCCTTAACACTCTCCCCTGTTGGACGTAACCTTAGGCAGAGTTCTTCCTCACTCTAGGCCTTCACTTCCCTTTTCTTAGAACATTTCCTTTAGAAAACCTGTAATTATAAATTCTTTTTCTGCACATTTGAGATGTATGTAAATCTTTTAAAAACCCTAGGGCCAGTTTTACAACCCAGGACTGTCTTTCTCCAGGACCTGGGAACCACCTCTTTGAACTGTAATTATCAAGAAGTGTGCCCCCATCTCCCGGTCTCTGTGGGAGGGCAGAACCCTAACTTTGGCTAGCACCTAGCTCCACATTATAAAACTACACCCTGGGGGGCTTCCCTGGTGGCGCAGTGGTTAAGAGTCCGCCTGCCGATGCAGGGGACGCGGGTTCGTGCCCCGGTCCGGGAGGATCCCACGTACCGCGGAGCGGCTGGGCCCGTGAGCCATGGCCGCTGAGCCTGCACGTCCGGAGCCTGTGCTCTGCAACGGGAGAGGCCACAGCAGTGAGAGGCCCGCGTACCGCAAAAAAAAAAAAAAAAACTACACCCTGTACTCAGCCATAAAAAGAAACGAAATTGAGTTATTTGTAGTGAGGTGGATGGACCTAGAGTCTGTCATACAGAGTGAAGTAAGTCAGAAAGAGAAAAACAAATACCATACGCTAACACATATATATGGAATCTAAGAAAAAAAAAAAAGGTCATGAAGAACCTAGGGGCAAGATGGGAATAAAGACACAGACCTACTAGAGCATGGACTTGAGGATATGGGGAGGAGGAAGGGTAAGCTGTGACAAAGCGAGAGAGAGGCATGGACATATATATACTACCGAACGTAAAATAGATAGCTAGGGGGAAGCAGCCGCATAGCACAGGGAGATCATCTCGGTGCTTTGTGACCATCTAGAGGGGTGGGATAGGGAGGGTAGGAGGGAGATGCAAGAGGGAAGAGATATGGGAACATATGTATATGTATAGCTGATTCACTTTGTTATAAAGCAGAAACTAACACACCATTGTAAAGCAATTATACTCCAATAAAGATGTTAAAAAAAAAAACAACTACACCCTGTAACAGAGATACAAGAAAGCTTACTTTGGGGGAGGCGGGTGGGTAAAGCCAATTAGTAAACACAGAAGACCTGTGTTTTCTCTTAAAATCCTCCCATCGCAAGGAGCTTGGCCAAGATGGTGGAGTAGGAAGACCCTGAGCTCGCCTCCTCCCATGGGGACACCAAAATTATAACTATTTACAGAGCAACCATTGATGAGAAAGACCAGAATCTATCAGAAGAGATCTTCTACAACTAAAGACATAAAGAAGGAACCACAATGAGACCAGTAGGAGGGGCAGAGTTGAAGTATAGTTAATACCCCTATACCCAGGTGGGCGACCCAGAAAAGGGAAAATAATTACAATCGCAGAGATTCACCCCAAGGAGTGAGGGGTCCAAGCCCCACGTTGGGCTCCCCAGCCTGGGAGTCCTGCACTGGGAAGACAAGCCCCCAAAACTTTTGGCTTTGTAGGCCAGCAGGGCTTACTTTCAGGAGTCCCAGAGGGATGTGGGAAATAGAGATTCCACTCTTAAAGGGCACACACAAAATCTCATATGCTCTGGGACCCAGGGCAGAAGCAGTAATTTGAAAGGAGCCTGGGTCAGACCCACCAGCTGATCTTGGAGAGCCTCCCAAAGAGGCAGGAGGAAATTGGAGCTGACCCTGGGGACATAGACACTGATGGCAGCCATTTGGGGGAGGTCTTGCTACCACATGGACACAGGTGCTGGCAAGCGCCATTTTGGAATTCTCCCTCTAGCTTAGTAGCCTTGGGGCCTGGTCCCTCCCTTGCCAGCCAGCCTGTAGGCACCTGTACTGGGATGACTCAGGCCAACCAACTAGCTGGGGGAAGGGGGAGGCAACAGCCACACACACCAGAAGGCAGGCTGTCTTAAGACACCCCCCCACCCCAAGTCCACAGCCCTCTGAGGATTCGGCCCTGTCTACCAGGGGGCCCAGAACGTGGCCCCACACACCAGTATGCAGGCACCAGAGCTGGGACACCCAGGGCCCCACAGCCAGAAACCCTGGGACCCAGCTCTGCCCACCAGTGGGCAGGCATCAGCCCCAGGACCCAGCCCCTCTCACCGGCAGGCAGACACCAGCCTCAGGACTATCGCCACCCCACAGCCTGCCATGGAAGGGCCTAGTCCACACAGCAGCAGTCCAGCACCAGTTCTGAAACACCTTGAGCCCCTCAGTCAGCCATCCCAGGATCCAGGCCCACTCACCAGCAGACTGACACAAGATTTGGGACACCCTGGACACCACAGCCAGCTGTGTCAGGAAGTAGTCTCACCAGCAGTCCCATACCAGCTCTGGGACCCTTGTGTCCTACAACCAGAGATCCCAGGACCTGGCTATGCCCACCAGTGGACTAGCAGTAGCCCTAGGACCTGGCTTCACACACCCATACACCATGGGTAAGCATCAGCCCCAGAATATCCTGGATCCCCACCCTACCCACCCGTGGGTAGACACCAGCCCCAAGACCACCACAGCCTTGCAGCTTGCCTTGTCAGAAACTCGCCAACACACAAGCAGAGCAGCACCAGCCCTGGGACACCCCAGGCCCCATCCCTGCCCACCAGCAGGCCAACTCCAGCTCTGGGACACCTTGGGTCCCTTAGCCAGTGGCCCTGAGATCCAGCACCACCCACCAGAGGGATGGCACCAGCCTCAGGACTCCCAGGGCCCTGCAACCAGAGACCCAGGGACCCAGCTCTGCCCACCAGTGAGTCAGCACTAGCCCTGAGACGCACCTGGGCCCCATTCCCACCCACTATCAGGCCAATGTCAGCCCCAGGAGCCCCCAGGCCCTGGCCCCACCCACCAGCATGCCAACACCAGCTCTGAGATACCTTGGATTCCTCAACCAGCTGCCCTGGGATCAAGGCTGACTCACCAGCAGGCCAGAACAAGCTTTGGGACATCCTGCAACCCACAGTCAGCCAATGCAGGAAACAGCCCTATCCACCAGCAGGATGACACGAGATTTGGGAACCCCAGCCCCACAGCCACCCACCCCAGTACCTGGCTCTATCCACCAGTGAGCCACCAGTGAGCCAGCAGTAGCCCCAGGTCCCCCAGGTTTCTGCAGCCAACTTCCTCCTGACCCAGCCCTATCAACCAGTGGCTGGCAGCCTCTGCACAAAGCAGACCTTGGCAACCAACTGGACAGGGGCCAGCAATGCTTACCAGACAGCCCACAGCAGTCAGCCCACCACAACAGAAGGACCCACGCACCCCTAGAGAATATAGCTCCAGTCACCAGAGTGGGGTGCACTGCTGGGACACACAGGACATCTCCTACAAAACGCCACTACTCCAAACCTGGGAAACATAACTAACCTACTAGATACACAGAAATAAAAATAGCAAATTGGGCAAAATGAGGTGACAGAGGAACATGTTCCAAATGAAGGAACAAGATAAAACCCCAAGAGAAGAACTAAGTGAAGTGGAGATAGGCAATCTACCTGATAAAGTGTTCAGAGTAGTGATCATAAAAATAATCAAAGAACTCAGGAGAAGAATGGATAAACAGAGTAAGAAGTTAGAAGTTTTTAACAAGAAGTTAGAAAAGAAGAACTAAACAGATATGAAGAATACAACAACTGAAATGAAAAATAAACTAGAAGGAATCAATAGCAGGTTAAATGATACAGAGGAACAGATCAGCAAGCTGGAAGACAGAGTAATGGAAATCACTGAAGGTAAACACTAAAAAGAAAAACAGAATACAAAGAAATTAAAACAGTTTAAAAGACCTCTGGGACAACATCAAGCATACTAACATTCACATTAACAAAAGAGTCCCAGAAAGAGAAGAGAGAGAGAAAGGGGCTGAGAACACATTTGAAGACATACTAGCTGAAAACTTCCCTAACCTGGAAAAGGAAACAGACATCCAAGTCCAGGAAGCAAAGAGAGCCCCAAACAGGATCAACCCAAAGAGTTCCACAACAAAATACACTGTAATTAAAACAGCAAAGATTAAAAATAAATAGAGAACGTTAAGAGCAGCAAGGGAAAAGCAAGACAGACAGAGAAAAACCATTACTGTATGTTATCACTCATATGTGGAATCTAAAAAATAAAATTAACAAATGAATATAACAAAAGAGAAACAGATTTACAGATATAGAGAACAAACTAGAGGTTACCGGTGGGGAGAGGCAAGGGGTGAGGGGCAAGATAGGTGTAGGTAATTAACAGGTACAAACTACTATATATAAAATAAATAAGCTACAAGAATATATTGTACAGTGCAAGGAATATAGCCAATATTTTAAAATAACTTTAAATGGAGTATAATCCTTAAAAATTTTGAATCACTATGTTGTACAGCTGAAACTAATATAATATTGTAAATCAACTATACCTCGATAAAAAAAAATTTTATTTTAATTCTCCCAACCTTTGTTTTAGGGGAGCTGAGCTCAGAGTAAGCTCTGCTCTCTCTCCCCTATTGCAATAGCTTTGAACAAAGTCTTCCTTGCCTGTTTAACTTAGCCCGGTACAACTTTTGCTATTATACCAGCCAACCTAACCCCTTAACACCTCTTTCATTTCTCTCATTCTATAGCCAAATCTTTAATTAGGGCTGTAGTCTCACTCATCTGGATGATTACAATCATTTCCCAACCCATCTCCCTGATTTCAGTCTTCCTCCTTTACAATTTCTCCCTACACTGTTGTAGCCAAAATAGTTCCAAAAATGAGGTTTAATCATACACTATCCCTACTTAGAAACCTTCAAAGTTTTCCCATAGTTCATATGATGGTGTGACTATACAACCACATTTCCCTGAAACAGTCCTGGTTTTAACCTATTACTGCAGATAAATTATTATTAACATCTTTCTTTTACTCTCAGAAATGTCCCAGTTTAGAAGATAATGACTTCTTAGTATGGAATCTAAGGGCTAACCTCTGACTTCATCTACCCCACTCTGGTATACACACCATACTCAACCACAACAAGCTGCTTATGACAGTGGACCTCAATGCTGGCTGCACATTAAAATCACCTGGAATGCTTTGCAAACGTGTACATAATTAAGCTCAACACCAGACTGATTAAATCTGACTCTCTAGCAGTGGGCCTTAAACACTGATTGATTTTTTTTAAAGCCTACCCAGTAACTCTAATTTGGAACACAACTGAGAACCCCTGACATCTGGTTGCCAGTTCAACCATATTGTGTTATTCTGTTTCTTCCACTTGTCAGATCTTAAAGCTTGGTGAGCCTCTACTTTTCTTGAATATCCTCTCATCTGTGAAGCTCTCTCTGACCTTTTACAGTACCCTGTACATGCCCTTATTACAGGACTAACAACAACAAATTACAATTATTTATTTACATGTTCCTCAATAGCTAAGTCCTATTGATTCATACTCAATGGGTCTCACATCTGTCTCACCTCATTTCCTCACACTAGCTCAGTTTAACCTCTCAGGTGTCTGACTGCATAAGCTCCTAATTTCTGCTTCCAATCCCACCCCCCTCCAAATTGCTCCCAGTTATCTTTAAAAATCAATTGAATGGTATCATTCCACTATTCAAGTTCCTCATGGCTCATCACCTTCTAAAATATAATATCCAAACTCCCGGTGTGGAATTCAATGGCCTTCCCTAGTGACTCCAACATACACCAGATTCCTCTTCCCCTCACTCCTAACAACACCCACTTCCAACAGGGGTTGGAAGCCACCATGCTTTTGCTTGAGCAGCTCCTTCTACCTGAAATGACTTACTCTCATTTTCCAAAAGGCAAACTCCTTACTTTCAAAAGTTCTGCTAAACTATTACTTCTCTAAACCTGTCCACCACCAAGAATTAATCACTTCCTCCTCTTTGTCACATTTTCCCATTTTAAATCGCTATAGATCACTTATCACAGTTTGGTTTGCTTTATGTAAATGCCTGCCTCCCTCCTCAACAGTGAACATCTCTAGGACAAAAGCCAGATGATACTAACAATATCTCTAATAAGTGATTGTTGAATTCATTTGAGAAACCATTTTAAAATCACTAACTTGTAAAGTTAAGATAGGCATCTCTAATCATTTCTGTCCCCTAACCCATGGGGGGAATTGGAAAGTAGAAATAGCTTAGATCTCCAAGTCTTAGTATTATAAGAATTGTAGAGCTCAAAGAAGTCTCTGGAGACTGGGTTGAGACTCTTTCCAGACAAAAGTTGAGACTCTTTCCAGACAAAAGTATTTTCAAACATGATCTTTATTAAGCCAGTGCCTTCTAGCTTCTAGATTTTGATTCTGTATTTTAACCACGCTCACTGGAAGGTCATTTATTGATAAAATAGACACAGCCAAGTGATTTCTTACCAGATCATCTTTTTTTTTAATATTTATTTATTTTATTTTTACTTATTTGGCTGTGCCGGGTCTTAGTTGCGGCGGCACGCAGGATCTTCGTTGCTGCATGCAGGCTCTTAGTTGCGGCATGCATGCGGGATCTAGTTCCCTGACCCAGGATTGAACCCAGGCCCCCTGCATTGGGAGCACAGAGTCTTAACCACTGGACCACCAGGGAAGTCCCCTTACAAGATCTTAAGAGAGTGCAAGGAGATCTTCTCATTTCCAACCTTTATAGCAGAATTTCAAAGCCCCTGTTTTTATACTAAGAGCTACTACAAGCTGCAAATTGGAGAGTTTTGAAGCCTTCTTTGTGCCCTCAGAAGATTGATACCACTCTAAGACATATGCTATAACCTTAGCTCTGGGTTAGCAGTTGTTTGTATGAAAAGTAATATCCAATGATAGGGTCTCCCACACACTTCCAGGAATCTTCACTGCCTTATCAAATATCAATGGTATCTGCCTCTGCATTTAGGATAAATGAGGCATAGAAGAAATACATTAGGGATGAGATCCAGAATTTTTTCTGAAATATCCTAAAACATATATCATTCTCTGAAATTTCTCATGCACAAAAATGCAAGTAAAGACCCTGGTGCAGATGAAAATTTCTTAATAGTTCCTTAAATCAGTGCTCTTCTACAGATTGTTACCTGACCCAAATATATGTGGACCTCTTCCTTCATGGGCAATATGATGAGGTCGGTGACCATCGAGTTACGAATTACACCAGAAAACATTTTTTATAATTCTGTATTTATTTTAAAGTATCTTAGGAAAAAATATTATATATAACTAGTACAGCACACCCAAGGGTCTTGTGGCTTAGAATGAGACAATAATTGCAACAGCAGTAACCCATCTTATTCTGACTGAACAAGGCACTGTGCCCTGGCATGAGCTTGAATGTTTCACATCTTTAGGAATTGACTTGCTTAACTTCTTGGGAGTCTTACTAATGATGATGGCCTAGATCTCTAACATAGATCCCCACATACCATGTTTATACATACAAGAACTCAGTGAAGGGTATGGAAACATGGCTCTTTCGGACGACATATACCTGTGAGTGACACTTTCAGTGCTAAGTGACACCAAAATCAAACAACAATACTACTGAAGTAGAAGTTCAACTTTATTTTAAACTAGGTGACTTTAAACCTACTATCTCCTTATTATTGACTGCTAAAAAATTCCATTCTTCTCCTTAAGGAACTTACTTTTAGGTATGCATTTTGTAAATCAATTACATTTATAACTTGATATTATTGTTTTTCTTTGTTCTTAATGACAGTGCAGAGTAGGGGTTATTTTCATTTTATTTATTATTATAGTTATCTCCTATTTGTGACAATCGAAACTGGTTTTAACTTGTAATGATAATATTTCTTTTTTAAATGAATTTAAAGATTTTTAGAAAGGGAGTGTATTTAAAGAAAAATAAGTAAATAATAGTACAGATGAGAGGAAAATCATAACAGATATGTTTTGGAAACACTATCCTAGGGAAAAGCTCTTTATAGAGATGAGCTTCCACAGAGGGTAAATAGCTCACTTTTACCACTGTCAGTTCCAAAAGCTAAGAACACATGAGTAGGCAGCCACAAAGAATATCACTCTAGAAGACAGAGGGAAGAAAAAAATTGGAAAAAGCATTTGGGTTTCGGATAGTACAGAAAAACTCTAGCAGGGATGAGTAAATTTTGAATCAACACCAATATAATCAAAGATTACTTTAGTCCCTTTTTAACCCCTTAGGTCATTCCTCCTCTACATAATGTAAAATCTCAAGCTTTCCAGAGAGAATCACTGATAAGAAAAAAAAAAATACTATCTCCCAAGCAGCCTCACCAACCAAAAAAAAAAAAAAAAAAAAAAATTTTTTATGCTTTATGTTTCACTGTTTGTATTTCAAAAATAGGGTTCCACATACAGACATCTGAGGAACTGTATTCTGGTAAATATGCTTTTACAAACTCCCAATTTTGGAGATTTCCTAAGACACACACCTTAGGGAGTCATGCACCATTAGTTGGGAATTACTCTCTACCATATATTACCATTATGAAAAGGAGAAGCTGCTCTCAGTAACAGAGACACTATTCATTACTCCCTACAAAGGCACACTATAATTACTTCAGACTGTTTAAATTTTCCCAGTGATAGTGAAATGCACTGTTAGAAGCCATCGTTACCTTGCTCCAATAAAGACAAATTATAGAACAATACAATTAAACTAAGTTGTTTTCATTCTTACTTTAATAACATGAGAAGATTGAATTTGAGGTAACATAGCAACTCTGCTGTTTGTAACAGAAAAATAGAAGTAGCAAATACAATTTTTATAATGAAAACAAAACAATTAGTATGAAGGGAATGTAAGCCTACCCTGATTAACATTCCTAACCTTGCAAATTTGCCTGAAGATAATTTTTATACAATGTCAAATGCCAAGACTAAAAATGGTTCAACTATACTTTGACGGATAACACATCTACAATGTGTATTGTCAAACGCACGTCAAACAGGTTGTAAAGGAAATCACAAACCGGAAAGGTAGGAAAGCAACACCATAAGGTAGCAACAGTGTTCTTCCAAAATTTACTTTCTATGTAGCAGAGTAACCATAAAGAACTTCTAATGTACCCAAAACTTGTTACATAAAAAATAAAGGACATTGCTAAAAAGATGATTGTAGGCATGTATTATAGCAAATACCACTAGTTGTCCCTCAACAACCACTCTACACTTTCATAGTAACAGAATCCTTTATTTTTAATTGAGTACCTGGCAGCCCAGAATAAATACTACATTTCCCAACCACCATTGAAGATAGATGTACCAATATGACAAATTATGAACAATAAGATGTAAAGGAGAATAATAGATGCAACTTCCAGGAAATGTCCTTCCAGGAAGGAGGCTTCCACTTTGCCTTCCTCCTTCCTGCTGGCTGGAGGACTAACATGATAGCTGGAACAGGAACATGTTACATGTCATGTTACATGACATGTCTAATGTCTCAGAGCATGACACGCCTTAAGAAGAGCATCTTAACACAGACGCATAATGCAAATCCAGAGCAGAGAAGCAAAATGTAGGAAGCCGAGATGTCTGAAACCACAGAGCACAGGCCCTGAACCACTTACCTTTAGACTTTAATATGAAAATCAAGTAAATTTCTATCTTGCCTAAGCCACTGTTATTTGGGGTTTACTGTCACTGTCAGCCAAACCTTAACCTAACGCACACGTGTATACATTTTCAACCACACGTGAAATTTGTTCCTTCTGACAACTTGTCAAATTGCTTGAGTTTTACTGTTTCAAATCCTTTTAGAACACATTTATTGTGGATTGTTTAAAGCATTAACTGCTATGAATGAATTGCAGCAAATATATATACACAAGTAATGCAAAAAGAGTTCAGTATTTATTCATTTAATGTAAATGTTTCCAATGCTTTTAAAACTCTTGCATTTCACTGATGAGTAAAGGAAGGCATAAAAAATAAGTAAATTTGTTCAAGTCCACTTTCAACACTCAACAAATATTAAGTAAATGATAAACTTGAAGTGAAGCTTAGGTTCTATCGGGTAAGATGGACAAAAAATAAGTAAACAGATAAATAAGGATGAATGGAGACACAATGGAGGCAATAAAGGGTTGAGATAGAGCCTAGCAGGCAGGAGGAGGGGGATGGCAAGGCAACTTTTGATCAGCATCATGGAAGGCTAAGGCCTAAGGGATAAGATAGAAAAGGCTGCAGGAAAAGACAACTCAAGCAGAAGCAGGTTCAAAGATCCTCATGTGGATAATGCTTTACACTTAAGTAACTGGAGGTGCCCCTTCCACATTCCTGAAGGATGCTGTACTGTGTAATTATCCCACACTTCCCTAGGTACCATGAAAGGATTTGTAAATGCATGATTGCTTATTCTCCCAACAGAGCACATCAGTGGAAGCATTTGCACTGAGACTTGAATCTGCCAACATCCATGCTACCAGGTGGGGAATGGGTTGGAAAGGAGACACCAGGGGCTTCCATGGATCCTAACAGCCACTACAGGACATTGGCAGGAGAGCCTATCTGAAATAGAGTCAAGATCAGTAACTCTAGCATGAGCATCAGAAAAGCTCACCAGGCTTCTGACCTGGAACATTCTCCAAAACCATATAATCTCCTGCTCCTCTTTTCCTCAGTCCCTCTTACACTTTCTTCTTGCTCCATGTCTACAATAAAAAGAAAAAGAAAAAACCTAAAACAGTACAGAAAGCTACTAAATGAAAAGTAGCAGTTCGTGGCCCTTTTCTGACCTACCAATAATCTCTCTTCTCAGATAAACTCACTTCCATCAGTTTCTGCTTTTAGTTCCTTTGTTGGTTACCACCATATAGTTAAATGGTGAATTATGCCTACTTCATCATTTATCAGTTTTAAAGTTTCTATTTACTCCTTGCTTTTTTTTTTTTTTTTTTTTTTTTTACTTACTAAGCATCTTTCAGATCTTTCCATTATCAATATAAAGAGTCTCTTCATTGCTTTTTTACAGCTGCAATAAGTTTCTCCTAGATACCCACACAGGTCACTCCATCACTTTCTTTCAATCTTTATTCAACTCACCATAAATTCCAGTGGGCCCAGCAACAATTCAGAATAAAAGGAAGCAGTACATTTAAGATCAGGCTCAGGCTGACCCATAGGTCTCAAGTAAGCTGGCCTAACGAGTGTCCCAGATCCCCATGTCACCTACCACTGTTGCTCTGATGCCTTCCTCCCAGCTCTTGGGGGGTGGGAATGGGTGTTCCCTGTGACCAGCTGATGGAGGGCAAAAATTCCCAAGCTTGAGTCAGGGGTGGGTCAGCTCAGTATGTGTGGGCAGGCAGACATGGACCACTGCTGCACTGTAGCCCCCTCAAGTAGACCTGAAAGACAATGGAGAGGGGAAATTCTCCCAATTTCCCCTCTCACCTACTTTGTGTGGAGAATAAAGGGCATGAAGTAAAGATATTCAAAGACTCATAGGTGCTTGGTCAGGGGCCTGGAAGACTAGAAGATCGAGAACAAGGAGTGTAGGGCGCGGTCAGCTAACTGCTACGCGGCAGGAAGCTGAAATAAGCTGAGTCATCCTTCCTGTGGCCACTGCGCTTGCGCTAAGTATACTAATGAGGTTTTAAAGTAGCGACCTATCCGATGCTGGCTCACAAATCGCACCATCGGCGAAAGCCAATCACAGAGCGACACATGTTCTTAATCCCTATATAAGCAGACTGCTATAGGATTGCGGGGTCTTCCTTCCATCTTTCTTCAACCAAGCTGTGCTCCAATAAAGTGTGATACGAGAAGAATCTTGCGTGTGGCGGCTCGTTATTCTGCCGGTCAGAAACGGCTCGCCGCAAAGGAGGTCTGGGAAGAGGGAAGCCAATAGACCTATGGGAGTGGGCACAAATGTGAGGACCTTTGAATCACACATTAATGTCCACCAGAGAGAACATACTTCAGAAAAAGCACTAAAAAGTCAAGCAGACAGGATGAGCCGGCCAGCGGATATCAGCCAGACTCTGTCTTGAGCCACCCTCGCATGTACACAATGTTCTCATGAGCAGAGTCATCACCTTGGCAGAACTGGGGTCTATTCTTGGGATCACAAGTTGGGCTCCCTCTCGCCAAGGCTGATCTGGCTACAGCTGCTGAGAAATATCTGACCTACCAGCCATAGAAACCAACAATAAGCCCCTAAGATGGTACCATCTTCCCTACCAATGGGTCACTTAGTAGCAAATTAATTACATTAGACCCCTTCCATCCTAGAAAGGGCAATGTTTATGCTGGCTGGAAATGATATATACTTGAGGTGTGGAGTTGCTTTTACCACCTACAGGTGTCTCATCCAGCACCACTATCCAAGGACTCACAAAGTTTCTGATATACCAACATGGATCCTATATACCATCACCTCAGACTCAGGAATGCACTTAAGTAGTATAGGCTGACAACCATGGCATCTATAGACCCTATCATGTATCACACCATTCAGACGTTGCCAACCTGACAGAGCTATGAAACAGCCTTTTGAAGTCACAGCTGATGTGCCAGCTTGGAGATGACACCTGGAGAGATGGGACATTATTCTTCAAGATACAGCAGACCTTAAACCAATGGCTAGTATATAGTACTGTGCCTCAACAGCCAGAACACACAGGTTCAGGAACCCAGTGACAGAATAGGAGAGACCCCGCTTATAAACTCCTAGTGACCCACTTAGGGAGTGTTTCCTTCTCTACCCCCAAGACTTTAGTCTTCGTGGGTCAAGAGGTCCTGGTTTCCAGAGGGGGAACACTTCCACTAGGGAAAAAAGTGAGAGCTCCACTAAACTGAAAGCTACAGCTAATTCCTGGTCACTTTGGGATCCTCATAAAATACACCAGCAGCAAAGAAAAAGGTTACCATACTTGCAGAAAAACTGCAATAATCATCGGGAGGTAAGACTGCTGCAACAACATAACAGGTGCTTGAAAAAAATGTGTTAGGCATTAAAGTGATCCAATGGACATATCCAGCTATTACCATGCCCAATCACAACTGTAAATGGACAAGTCACAGCAACTACAGATTAATAAGGACCTGGAGCCAAAGGCTCAGACCTCTCAGAAAAGGCACCAAACAACTAAGCAGACAGGATAACAAAGCCAGTGGGATCTGGATTGATTCACCAAGCAAACCACCTAGACCAGCAGAAGTATTCACCAAGTACTCACCAAAAGGGAATAGGAGTCCGGTGAGGGTGGGAAGGGAGGGAAACTATGAGTATCAGTGATGATCTAGGACAAACTACTGCAGTGGAGGGCTGTATCTAATCCTGCTAACTTTCTTCTTCTAAGTTTTTCCAGAAATTGTAACCACCCAGAATTCTCAGGATGTATTTGAATGGAGTGAACTTAATGTGAGAACAAAATGATCTGAGCACTGCAGGGGTGTGTACTTTAATGGATGTTATCAGTACTCTGCTCAAATGTCCTTTTTTTTTTTTTAACATCTTTATTGGGGTATAATTGCTTTACAATGGTGTGTTAGTTTCTGCTGTATAACAAAGTGAATCAGTTATACATATACATATGTTCCCATATCTCTTCCCTCTTGCGTCTCCCTCCCTCCCACCCTCCCTATCCCACCCCTCCAGGCGGTCACAAAGCACCGAGCCGATATCCCTGTGCTATGCGGCTGCTTCCCACTAGCTATCTATCTTACGTTTGTTAGTGTATATATGTCCATGACTCTCTCTCGCCCTGTCACAGCTCACCCTCCCCCCTCCTCATATCCTCAAGTCCGTTCTCCAGTAGGTCTGTGTCTTTATTCCTGTCTTACCCCTAGGTTCTTCATGACATTTTTTTTTTCTTAAATTCCATATATATGTGTTAGCATACGGTATTTGTCTTTCTCTTTCTGACTGACTTCACTCTGTATGACAGACTCTAGGTCTATCCACCTCATTACAAATAGCTCGATTTCATTTCTTTTTATGGCTGAGTAATATTCCATTGTACACATGTGCCACATCTTCTTTATCCATTCATCCGATGATGGGCACTTAGGTTGTTTCCATCTCTGGGATGTTGTAAATAGAGCTGCAATGAACATTTTGGTATATGACTCTTTTTGAATTTTGGTTTTCTCAGGGTATATGCCCAGTAGTGGGATTGCTGGGTCGTATGGTAGTTCTATTTGTAGTTTTTAAAGGAACCTCCATACTGTTCTCCATAGTGGCTGAACCAATTCACATTCCCACCAGCAGTGCAAGAGTGTTCCCTTTTCTCCACACCCTCTCCAGCATTTATTGTTTCTAGATTTTTTGATGATGGCCATTCTGACTAGTGTGAGATGATATCTCATTGTAGTTTGGATTTGCATTTCTCTAATGATTAATGATGTTGAGCATTCTTTCATGTGTTGGCAGTCTATATATCTTCTTTGGAGAAATGTCTATTTAGGTCTTCTGCCCATTTTTGGATTGGGTTGTTTGTTTCTTTGTTATTGAGCTGCATGAGCTGCTTGTAAATTTTGGAGACTAATCCTTTGTCGGTGGCTTCATTTGCAAATATTTTCTCCCATTCTGAGGGTTGTCTTTTGGTCTTGTTTATGGTTTCCTTTGCTGTGCAAAAGCTTTGAAGTTTCATTAGGTCCCATTTGTTTATTTTTGTTTTTATTTCCATTTCTCTAGGAGGTGGGTCAGAAAGGACCTTGCTGTGATTTATGTCATAGAGTGTTCTGCCTATGTTTTCCTCTAAGAGTTTGATAGTTTCTGGCCTTACATTTAGGTCTTTAATCCATTTTGAGCTTATTTTTGTGTATGGTGTTAGGGAGTGATCTAATCTCATACTTTTACATGTACCTGTCCAGTTTTCCCAGCACCACTTATTGAAGAGGCTGTCCTTTCTCCACTGTACATTCCTGCCACCTTTATCAAAGATAAGGTGTCCATATGTGCGTGGGTTTATCTCTGGGCTTTCTATCCTGTTCCATTGATCTATCTTTCTGTTTTTGTGCCAGTACCATACTGTCTTGATTACTGTAGCTTTGTAGTATAGTCTGAAGTCAGGGAGCCTGATTCCTCCAGCTCCGTCCAAATGTCCTTTTTAAGCCAGCACACCTACCCTTAGCTACGAGTATTGAGTAATGACAACTCTGCCCCCTTCTAGGAGAATTTCCCTCTGTCAAATGGGACTTGCCTTGCACAGGAAGCTTCACCCACTGCCACGAGGAGGCAGATCTTGGTCAATGACTGGATAGAACGTGCCTCAAGATGGGATCGACTCTACAAAACAATTTACACTCCAGGGCTTCCTTGTGGGTTCAGAGTGAGCTGGCCTACAGCTGAGACTACATTCTTGCTTATCTTTTTTTCCCTGCCTTTCTATAGATAGTACTTCCCCCACACACACAATAAATCATATTATTTACTAAGGTGCCGTCTCAAGTTCTTCTCCTGGGGAACCCAATCTAGAAACCATCATACTGAATTGATTCTGGAAAAAATAAAATTCACTCACTACAGTTTCACAGTTTACATTGTATCTTTTCCTAACTAATAAAAATAAAAATATTTAAATAAGAAATAGCATACTTTCTAAACTGAGTCTACTAGGGTACATCCACTTAAATTATTTTTCTGAGTGGTTTAGTCAAAGCATGACCCTGTGAATAAAATATTAGGGTGATGTGATCTTTCTATAATCATATTACATGGCATTGTACCATGAGCATTTCAACTTAAAGTTAATATAGCTTCACTAGGAAACTACATACTCTGACACAGCAATTCTGATCATTGAACGCAGGCCCTACCACCAGCTCTATCATGGGAAAATTACAGACTAAAACTCTTCTCACTCTACCTATAAAATAAGCAGTCAGCCAAATAGCTTCACCTACCTACCTTAAGACCTCCTAGGGGACTTTTAATCTGCCTAAAGCAAAATAGAGAAAAACAAACATGCTCAAGAAAAGATGCTTAACATTGCTAATCATCAGAGAAATGCAAATCAAAACCACAGTGAGATCTCACCTCACTCCTGTCAAAATGGCTATCATCAAAAAAGACCACAAATAACAAATGTCGATGAGGATGTGGAGAAAAGGGAACCTTTTTTTTTTTTTTTTTTTTGCGGTACGCGGGCCTCTCACTGTTGTGGCCTCTCCCGTGGTGGAGCACAGGCTCCGGACGCTCAGGCTCAGCGGCCATGGCTCACGGGCCCAGCCGCTCCGTGGCACGTGGGATCCTCCCGGACCGGGGCACGAACCCACGTCCCCTGCATTGGCAGGCGGACTCTCAACAACTGCGCCACCAGAGAAGCCCAAGGGAACCCTTTTACACTGTTTTTGGGGATGTAAATTGGTGCAGCCACTGTGGAAAACAGTATGGAGGTTTCTCAAAAAACTAAAAATAGAACTACCATATATGACCCAGCAATTCCACTCCTGGGTATATATCCAAAAAAAAACAAAAACAGTAATTTGAAAAGATACATTTACCCCAATATTCATAGCAGTATTACTTACAATTGCCAAGATATGGAAGCAACCTAAATGTCCATCAACAGAAAAATGGATAAAGAAGATATGGTATATATATGCAATGGAATATTCCTCAGCAACAAAAAACGAATGAAATAGGCCTTCCCTGGTGGTGCAGTGGTTGAGAGTCCGCCTGCCAATGCAGGGGACGTGGGTTCGTGCCCCGGTCCGTGAGGATCCCACATGCCACGGAGCGACTGGGCCCGTGAGCCATGGCCGCTGGGCCTGTGCGTCCAGAGCCTGTGCTCCACAACGGGAAAGGCCACAACAGTGAGAGGCCCGCGTACGGCAAAAAAAAAAAAAGAATGAAATAATGCCACTTGCAGCAACATGGATGGACCTAGAGATTATATACTAAGTGAAGTAAGTCAGACAGAGAAAGACAAATATCATATGATCTCTCTTATATGTGGAATCTGAAATATTGATACAAATGAACTTGTTTACAAAACAGAAATAGATCTACGGACATAGAAGACAAACTTATGGTTACCAAAGGGGAAAGGGGGTGGGTGGAGGGATAAATGTGGAATTTGGGATTAACATACACACATTACTATATGTAAAATAGATAAACAACAGGACCTACTGTATAGCACAGGGAATTATATTCAATATCTTGTAATATCCTACAATGAAAAAGAATCTGAAAAAAGACTAGTTAGATAGATAGATGACTGAATCACTTTGCTGCACACCTGAAACACTGTAAATCAACTATAATTTAAAAAAGAATATTATAAGATGATAAGTGCTATGAATAAAAATACTGCAGAGAGGGTGGATAAGGAGTCCCATGTATTATGTGATGCTGGGAAGGAATGTACAGTTTTAATTGGGTGGCTAATAAAGACTCACTAGAAAGGTGACAATTAAGTAAAGACGCGATGTAGGTAAATAAATTAATGCATTAAACGCTCATAAAAAAAGATTACCCCAAACTATTCATAGTCCTTAAACTATTTGGTTTAATTACACTCTGTTCCCTGAAATAAAATGTTAAATTCAACAGATATCTCAAACTCATAATGTTTGCAACATTTATTCAACTCCTTTCTAGCTCTTTATCCTTTTCTCTTCAAGCTTATTTTACTTTTTTCAGTGCTCAATGAATTCCTCATGTGGTCTACTGAGTCCTGTTTACAGTCCATAATGGGAGCCTCAAAGCAAGAGAAGTGAATCTTGAGTGCTTCATAACCAACTCAGGCTACTACATTACTTGTTTGGATTGTGAATTTCTTTGCCTCTTAAGATTTTAAATATCCTTCCATCTAGTTACAACTATCTTTGCATATGACAGAATCCTGCAATTTTTCATATCCTCCACATCTGAGAGGACCTTATAACTCATAAATATATTAAAATGATGTTCAATTAAATTCTGGTTATTTCTCATGGTCTTATCTGGCTTTGCCATCCCAGCTCTTTAAGGTCATTCTACTGACAAGCACTTTATTAACATCTGCCTTAAAGCAGCCTAGAATAGAGGATAGGAATATTCACTCTGCAGTCAAAATATGGCTACGCCAATCATTGCCTGAGTCACCTTGGGCAAGTCACTTACACTTTCTAGGGTTCAATTTCCCTACTGTAATATGGAGAAGATAAAATCGATACCTTTCTTATTAAGTTGTTGCAGGGATTAAATAAGAATAGCGCTTAAAATGCTACCTAACATATAACATGTGCTCAATAATTTTAAGTATTATTTTTATCATTATATTTCCAACTTGTGACATATAGTTTTTCATATACATTTGCTGTTTGTCCTCCTTGATAGTAAATTCCTATATGTCAGAATCTAAGACAATCATCAATTTGAGATGACTTCCATATACATCCCTTAAGTAAAAGTTGAATTGAGCATATAGCTTGGTTCTTTGGCCCCTAATATACTCAGGCATATGCTAATTTAAATAGCTTCAATGCTCTACTCTTGCACTTGCTCCACTAGTGAATTTTACTAACATAACACAGGTTGGCCAAAAGGAGTCCCCCTATTGTTTTCCTCAGGCTGACAGGACCTCCCCTCACTACAGCTGGGTGCTATCACCCATCTTCTTTCAGATTCAGTACCTCTGCTCTGTGTACCACCTCTTCAAGATGGCTGATGGAAGCCCATTCTTCAGTATCAAGTGTCCTGATCACTGATGCTTTGTGCCAACTTTTCTGGCTGTCTAAATTGGGTGTATAACCTGCTATGTCCATCTGGACTTGAACTCCATGTTTATGTGGATCCATCTAAGTCCACTGCCCATTCCTACAGTTCTAGTTGCCTAAATCATTACAATAGTTATATGGCTTTATATTTTATGAAGTACTTTCAAGGATATTTTCTTCTTTGATCCACCTTTGAGATAGAAGGATTCATATTATTATTCCTAATGTGGACTAGGAGGGATTAGAAAATGTCAGAGAAGTAGTAACTCACAGAACAAAGACTAGAACAAGAATTTACAGTGTGAGTGTATTGTATTTACGCTAAGAGGAAATAAAGACCAGAGGCTGTCCTGAATCCAAGAGAAACAACTGAAGTTGCCTTGCGTATAAGAATAGAGGCTTCCTCTCTAACACAAGACTTTGAGAACTACACAAACAGTTGATTCTATGAAAACTTGATTCTAAAGTAGACACTAGATTCCCTACAGTTTTTCTCAATCAGAGTTCCACTAGAGAACTGAATCCTACAGAATATGATTGGTATGTAACTTTTTCCTCAATTCTTCCAAGAATGGAACAAGGCTAGTACCATTCTAGAGACATAGGCCAGAAGTTAATTCATTATATCCATTGGACTCCTTAACACATTAGGGCATAATCCCTTTGTGGAATCTTGGTTGAGAAGAACTAAATGCATATGAGAGAGCTTACATTAGACCTACTATGCAGAATAACAACTCCTCCTGAAATAACTGCTTCCTCTTAAGAATTAAAACAAAATATCAGACCTGAATAAATGACTCCTCTAAAGAGTGGGCAATCCATGACCACTTACAGTTACTTCTCCAACAGTAACCTTGTTTTTCAGGTGTCAAGCTTAACAAGGGCAATGCCTTATGGTTAAGTCCTATATATATATATATCAGTGCAGCAAAAGAAAAAGTCTACTAATAACCTCAGACTATATGCCTATTGAAACCACATGTTTCATTATGTGGGGACCAGGGAAGATAATGTAAAAAGTTTAGTGCCTTCCAGGCCTTCCAGGTGGGAGAACATCTCAAAAAAATGTTCTTCAGGCAGGGGACCAGCCAGAGCAGCTCAGACTATGAACAAGAGTGACATCAGGAGTCAAGACAGATGATAAACTTTGGAAGCAGGCTGATTGAATCAGGCCGGACAGTTTTTTCTGCAAATGGCTTTCAGAGATTTGTGGAAGCTGTTTCTAGAGGCTGGAAAATTGATCCCCATTGACTTCAGCAGGGAAATGATGACCTACGAGCCCTGTTTTGACGGTGGATTGGTGAGCCCGGGCCATCTGGCAGTAAAAACAAACCAACCAGGCCTGTTCTGAGCTGACTAACCACCTCCAAGCAAGGAAACAAATCTGCCTTTGCCATTAACACACCTCTTAGTTCAAATAACAAGCAAAAGGAAATACAACCAGCTGGATTCAAGGGAACAAAGTCAGGGGAGTTTTGCCTCCCATTTATTTCCAACCATAAGCTGTTTTTTTTTTTTTTTTTTTTTTTTTCGGTACACGGGCCTCTCACTGTTGTGGCCTCTCCCGTTGCAGAGCACAGACTCTGGACGCGCAGGCTCAGCAGCCATGGCTCACGGGCCCAGCCGCTCCGCGGCATGTGGGATCTTCCCGGACCGGGGCACGAACCCATGTCCCCTGCATCAGCAGGCGAACTCTCAACCACGGCGCCACCAGGGATGCCCCCATAAGCTCTTTTTTTACACGTTAAACATGTTTACTTTGAGAATGAAATAAGGAAGGAAATGCCCTCAGAGAGAAAAAAAAAAAATTGTGAATATAGAACAGAAGCCTAAAGGCCTAAGGAAACAGACCCCCAAGGAATCAGAATAGAATATTATTTGAATAAATTGGCTTAATCAAGATTAATTCTGTTTATTAACAAGCAGAATTGTTACTGTTAAGCTAAGTAATTGTTAAGCTAAGTAAGCAGTGGTCTGTGTCCAATTAGGGCAGACAGTTCTTAGGGGAAAGATGGAACAGGAACCAGAGAGAAAGCTGCCCTCAATGTAAGGAGGAAGGGAAAGTTCTCTGGCGAAGCTCTTTAACACAAAGACCTGAAAGTGGGATGAAACACAGCTTTAGTGGAGACAAAGCCTCCATTTATTCTCACTCTTAAAAAATTAAAATGCCCTTGAAAAAGATAAGTAAGTATAGAAGTCTGCATTTAAACACGGCCTGATCCATTTATGAAAGTAACAGTAGCTAACACCCCATCTACTCCAGATGCCATGCTAAGCGCATTGTGAATTCCCTCCTTTCGTCCAACTCTCCTCTAGCCCCCACTACAACCCTAGGGGAAGGTACTAGTATTATCTCTTTTGACTGAATTAATTGCGTCTTTTTCTGCTACTTGGGATTTTATTTTAATACTCATTGTGTACCTGTGCAGGTATTGTGTGTGCCAGGCACTGTGCAGGACTCTAGCTATGGTTGCTGCCTTCAGGAAACTTACAGACAGTACAAATTCTTAGGAAAGAAACAGAGGGCTGTGGAAGAAACAATGAGGGGAGGAGGCACCTATGTAAGTGGTCAGGTCAGCTGAGACCTGAAAGAGGAATAGGAACCATCATGTGAAGAGCAAGAAGGGAGAGCACACCAAGCAGAGGACACAGCATGTGCAAGGGCCAGGCTGAAAAGAACTTGAAGAAGGTAGGCTGGTGAGAGAACAGTGAGCAAGATGGAGGGGAGTAGGAGACATGTTTACAGAGGGGAACAAGGGTCAGCCCCTGTAGGGGGTTTCAGAACTTGTTACAGAGTTTAGTGTATATTACGTACAGTGGAAGCTCCTGGAGGGTTTTAAGCAGGGGTGATATAAGATCTAATTTGCATTTTCTAGATAATTAATTGATCTTTGGAGAGTACCTTGTAGGAATTCAAAAGAGGAAGCAGAGAGACAAATGAGGAAACTATTGTCCAGGTAACAGAGACAGTGGTGGCTTGGACTATGGGATGGCCATGGGGAAGAAATAGAGTCAAGATATGCTTTGGAGGCAGAATTAATAGAACTCAATCTTGTACACTATTCTGTAATAGCACTTACCATACTTCCTTGTAACTGTTCCTTTGTCTCTTTCTGCCAGTGACTGTGAACTCTTTGAAGGCAGGAGCAATATTTTACTAACCTGGGTTCCTCAGAGACAACCATAAAGTCTGATAAACCCTCAAAAAGGATTTGATAAACGTATGTTGGGCTTCCCTGGTGGTGCAGTGGTTAATCTGCCTGCCAATGCAGGGGACACGGGCTCGAGCCCTGGTCCGGGAAGATCCCACATGCCACAGAGCAACTGCTGCACAACTACTGAGCCTGCGCTCTAGAGCCCACAAGCCACAACTACTGAGCTCGCACACCACAACTACTGAAGCCCGCATGCCTAGAGCCAGCGCACCGCAACAAAGAGTAGCCCCCGCTCGCCACAACTAGAGAAAGCCCGTGCACAGCAACAAAGACACAACGCAGCCAAAAATAAATTAAATAAAATAAATAAATTTATTTTTTTATGTATGTTAATAAGGTAGAAAAACGCAACTACCTTGTCTTACGTAGGTTGGGACTACAGAAGATCAAAGCCAGCAAGTACTATCCTGAAAGAGATACAGTCATCCTAGTTACTCCTCTAGGTCAGAGACCCATGGCCACTATGTGAAGCATGTGCAGGTTCTAGCCAAGGGGCATGTTGATATTGTTGAACTTGGATGATCCAATCTCCTGCTGGTAAAATATCAATAGACATAGTATAGTAGAGTGATTAAAAGAATGGACTTTAGTGTCAGGTTCAAATTCTTCCCCGATCCTTCCTAGCTATATAACTTTGTGCAAATTACTTAACTTCTCTGCATTTTATCACCTGTAAAATGGGTAATAATAATACTTACTGTGGAAGGCAGAATTATGCCCTCCCCAAGTATGTCCACATCCTAATCTCTGGAACCTGTAAATATGGTACGTTACATAGCAAGGGGGAATTAAGGTTGCAGATGGAATTAAGGTTGCTGATCAGATGACCTTAAAATAGGGAGATTATCCTGGACTAGCTGGGTGGGCCCTAGTTAATGACAAGAGTACTTAAATTTGGAAAAGAGAGATACAAGAGTCATTCTCCAAGTGATACAGTGTGAAACAACACTCTACTGACTGCTGGCTTTGAAGGAATGCAGGAATCTTCTAGAAGCGGGAAACGGCAAGGAAATGGATTCTCTCTTAGAGCCTCCAGAAGAAGGTGGCTGTGCCTAACGCTTTGATTTTTAACCCAGGGAGACCCATTTTGGACTTCTGACTCACAGAACTGCAAGATAATAAATGTTTGTTGTTTTGAGCCACTGGATTTGTAGCAATGATACAGCAGAAATGTGAAGCTAATGCATTACTACCCTTTAGAAATACTGCGTACCTCTAAATGAGTATGTGTGAGAGTGTTCTTAACACAGACCAAAGCATTATAAGCATTCTGTATCACCCTGTATGAGGATGTCTGACCAGTTCAATGCCCTTGGCCGCAGAGTCCACTCAAAATAGCCCTTCATTATACAATTACATAAGTTATGATAAATACATTCAAATATAATTATGTAAAGAGAAGCCTTCAATACACAATTTTAGACATTTTGGCTTAAGATACAGACAACATTTTTAAGCATTTTCTAAGTGCTTAATCATTTAAGTGCAATATCATTTCTCTCTCACCAAGTTGCTCTATCTGGATAGCAAACAATTAAATTAAGTCTAAAGATCGGCTTGATAACTCCAGATGCCAGTTCTAAAACTCTGAATTGTCATGGGATTTCTTGCCTCCTCCTTCCCATCGCCCAGAAAGGAAGGATTTTTATATGCGTTGTTAAACATCGCTGTCATAAATGAATAACCTGAGCCAACGTGAAGAGAATCATTCATACTTCTACCAATTAAGAAAGGACACGCTTCCGTTATCAACTATAATCACTAGTTGGCTTCAGCTGAAATCTCCTTAGTTTAATAAATACACCACTGCCATTTATTAAAATACAATACGCCTTGCCAGGAACAATCTTCTACCCTGCATACCTGGTTTAGTCTCACTGGAGATTCAAAGTGTAATATCAAGTGAGAATTTAATGCCTGACACCACCCCATTCATGATTAAACCAGTCTTATAAAAACTGCTCCATTCCTGGAATGTTCATGACCTACAAGGCTAAAGATGTCATTGCCTTCATGAGAAGCATGTATTGAGAGGAAGGCTCTGTTTATTCCAGTCAGGTTTCACCCATCAATTTACAGCTTTCTAATTTCACTTCTTGGTAATTGTTCCCTCAGCATTTCCTGTAACTGTGCCTTATCTGATTCTTTCACTCCAGACTGTTATTTTTATTGCAATGCAAAACAGAAAACATTTCTGAACTATAATTGGAAGTCCTAGCTGGTTTCCCATTTGATGCTGAATAATTTGATCCTGGCTAATTAGGTGTGTGGAACCCCCAACTTGTCCTGCAGCAAGGCTTACCCTGACTTCTGATGATGCTTCTGGAATATGGCTAATTGTCAGAAGCCAGGTATAGTGATAATGAGCACATCTTTGCCTCTCTTGCCCTCACGAGAGAAAATGGAAATTTCTAAAGTGGTATTTAGATGAGCTATGATGCTTTTGCAAGTATTCTAAATTATCAAGTGGAACATCCTGAAAGTGACCAGACCATCAATCTTATCTACCTCTGTCTTCAAAGGGAAGGTAGCCACGTCAAGAGTCCTACTGTAGGATTTCCCAGGAAATAGAAAGTTAACCTTAAGCCACTTTTCACTTTTTTTTTTTTTTAAGAAAACTGGGCAATTACCTTTGCTCTGCAGTCTTCACAAGCTCCAGTTTATTCTTTTGAAGATTTATGTAGTGTTACAAGGTGAAGATTTGTGTCTGTGCTAATTAGCAGTTCCTACTTCAGTTTGAGGACTTATTCTAAGAAAAGACAAGGGAGGCCTATAAGATCAGAGTACCTCTGGAATCCTCACAGAAGTGCTTCTTTGACAAATATAAATTTGCAGGCTGAGAAATCACATCTATTCTTAAATATGTTTTCATCAGAATCTGACAGTGCTGAAAGGACCTTCTGCCTATATTCATTTTATTAAATCTTGACTTCCTATCACCAACCATTTTCATCTTTTAGAAAATTTCCTCTTTTCCTAAAAGGAAAAAGAAAGCTGCCAACATAATTTTAATTCTTTTCCTGACACATCTTTTTATGTTCTTATATTTGCATTTTTTTTCTTTTTTGCATTATTTGGTCTATTATATGAAAGGATCTCCTTGCAAGTATTGATAACAAAAAATTCAGGAGGACATCAAATTCAATTGCTTTTCTTTTTTAAGGGATGAAATGTATCCAAGGAATAAGATTTACGGAGCTGAAAAGGAGCTTTAAGACCCTTCTACACCTGAGAGCATATATTGGAAGTCCTGCTCAGTACGTCTCTCCCACAGGGACTTTTACTTGGCTGCTCTGCAAAGCCAGACCAGGCTTTGTAAAGGCTGTGTAATAGGGCAGGTATCACCTTTGACCACAATCCAGGCAATTTTGCATCTATTGTATTACATTCCTGCAACCTCACCCATTTACGCTAACCACATGCCACATGCCCTTTGCACACAGGTTTGACCAACAGCCTCATTTCTTAGCAAATGGCACTGCCGTCCAATCATCTGCCCATGACCATTGCTGGTTAGTGACTGTACCAAGGGTGAGAACCAGAGACTCTCAATCCTCTCCATGCTGTTATTGCCTTCACCACATCCAAGGGACTGAAAGATTCACTAATTCTTTTTTTCATTTAATCAATTTTTATTTATTTAAATTACATTAAAATGTTTTGTGTTTACAGCAGAACATACATTCTTAGAACTTACAGTCTGGTGAAGGCAAACTGATGCTAAAAAAAAAAAATCATAATATTGGAGAGCCAAGAAGTGGTATATGAAACATCTGAGGAGAAGGATGTCACGATTTCAGTACCAGATATTTTCTGATAAATATTCCCTCAATGATTAAATGTAATTTTCTCGGTTAAAAATGAATTCATCTTCGGTCATAGCAAAAAAAGGTTCCTCAATTTTTTTATTTCTTAATAAAACATTTTCTATGAGTACTAGTTATAAAATAAATATTTTAAATTTATTGATGAATTCACTGAAGATTCACTAATTGTTATCATGCATTTCAGCACTGCTTCTCATATCGGGGACCCTGACATCCACACCTATTCACAGAGAAGTTACCAGGTAACTGACAGCTGAATCAAAACTGGAAAATTAAGAGACTGTCAAAAGTCAAAGATTTCTTCATACAAGCTCTAATGAACAAGGCTTTTTTACTGAAATTCCTTCCAGTTTTTGGCTACTAGTTATTGTTTACTGAGCACTTAGTATGTGCCAGGAGCATGCAAAACAGTTTACATTTAATTATTTCATATTATCTCATTTAATCCTCACTCTCGTATGAAGTAGGTCTTGCTTTACAGATAAGGAAACCGAGGCTTGGAGACAATTAATAAATCTGCTAGGGTTACACAGCTAGTAAGTGACCAAAGCAGAACTTTATCTGAAAACAGAGCCCAATATACTGCTATAATCAATTAGTAACTCCTCCCCCATACAGTCAAATCAAGTAAAATTTATTGAAAATAATTTTCACTCTATTTGTGCCTTTTATCCTGGACCATCCTTGATCAAAGGAAATATGTTACTCGCATTCTCCCAAAGCTTGAAAATTTTATTATTATAACTTTCTTAAACATCTCTCAAGAAAAAAGGATTAATGATACATCCCAATGGTAGAACCCTTTTGGACTCTGGTCTAAATTCATTATATTGATTCTTATTATGTTTTCAATAAAATGAAGAGTAACTGCTCACTACCCACTGGACTATATCCTTTTATATTCCTTTCCATTCTCTTGCTTTTTTCACACGTTAAACAACTCCAAATCCTTAAGATTTTATTCCAAAAGGGCCCATTTCCAATAGTGTAAGCATATCTACATTGTTCCTGTCAACTAAGAAAAATGCACAACCTAAAAGGTGAAAGTTATGTTTAATTCAGTGGACAAATCTGAGGACTTAAGCCCGGGACACAGCATCTCAGATTACTCTGAGAGACTGCCAGCTCAGAAGAGGCAAGGTGGGGAGCCAGGATATATAGGAGTTTTTGCAACAAAGACCAGGTAGTTGGAACATCAAAAGATCACTGTTAAAAGAAAACCAGATATCTCAAGTTAAGGAATTTAGTGCTTTTCTACGTATGGGAACATGCAAGAGTCTGGGCTCACTGAAATCATTCCTTTGATATGCACCTCAGCTATCTGGGGCCAGTAACCTGTGTTTTCTCATGAGTTTCCTCAGAGTACAGCTTTGGGGGTGGGGGGGGACAGTGCAGGGATGGCTACAGTGGCAGATGATCCTATGGTGGGCATTATGTTTCCATCCTGAGCTCCCGCAGGGCTCACCTTGGGGGAAGGGGAGGGAGGCTGTGGTGTTGCTTGATGGCTACAACATTCTTTGTTAACTGATACGGCAGGCAATATTTTTCATTCACATTCCTAAGTGAGTGGTCTTCTAACTGGGGTAGGAGTGTGCAAAAGCTTTCCCTTAAGCTCTCAGGCAGTCCTTAGAGGAGCCCATTTCAGGATCCTCAAAGGTCTAAAAGTGATCTTCCTGAGAACAAATGTCCTCAGGGCACCATGCTGACTCTCCGTTCCCTCCTCCCCTTTCAGGAGAGCCCTTTCCTAGTCTATGAAAGAAAGGCAGACCTTCCCGAGCTAGATCTCACAACAGTGCATTGCCCTGCCATGTAGAAACCTCAGGCAACAAAGAGACAATTCAAAACACTGCTGAGAAAGTCACTCTCTAACTGAGCTATGTATCCTTTTATAAATCAGATGATTTCCAACTTCCTGTTTTTAAGCTTGTTAAATAAAGACCAAGTCAAACAACTCACTGATAAAAACTTTTTTCCCCTATTCTAATGAAAGAGCACTAGTTGATTTTTCTTTGGCTTTAACTTGAAAGGAGTCCAAAGAATCAACTGACACAAAAATAACCAGCTTTCCATTTCTTCTCTAATGAACAAGGTTTCAAATGCTTACAAATATAAAAAATGAAAACAGATTTTATACTGATGTTAACTCTGTTTCATTCTAGCAAAATTCATCCACAGATACAAGAACTAATTTTTTAAATTTCTGTCTCATTACATGATGCATTTCCAATTAATTTTTTTTTTTTTTTTTTTTTTTTGCGGTACCTGGGCCTCTCACTGTTGCGGCCTCTCCCGTTGCGGAGCACAGGCTCCGGACGCGCAGGCTCAGCGGCCATGGCTCACGGGCCCAGCCGCTCCGCGGCACGTGAGATCTTCCCAGACCGGGGCACGAACCCGTGTCCCCTGCATCGGCAAGGGGACTCTCAACCACTGCACCACCAGGGAAGCCCTCCAATTAATTTTTTATTTAATAATTATCCCAACCTGTAATAATAACCCTGTACAGGACTTCCCTGGCGGCCCCGCAGTTACAACTCTACGCTTCCAATGCAGGGATCTCTGGTTCGATCCCTGGTCGGGAAACTACAATCCCACGTGCTGCGCAGCACAGCCAAAAATAATAACAATAATAATAACTCTACACAGAAAAAATGTTAACACTTTGAGACTTACGGTGAGAGAAATACATAAGATAAATCCAACTTCAATGTAAATTGCTATGGTCTTTAGACTCAGAGAGTCAAAGGGAAATGCAGTAAAATAAAATAAGAAGAATGTAACAGTCTTATTTTGAAAAGTCCACATTCACAGGTGGTACAGTACATTTTTTTCATTTACTCAAATTTATGTTAAAATTTTTAGAAGTTAACTTAAAAATGTGGGAAGGAATATTTTGTTTTTCAAAATTCTTTAGAGGTACACAAGGGGAAAAAATTAAAGATAAGCTCTTCAGCCAACTCTAAAGCTCTCTTTATCCTTCTTAGTATTTATTCCTGTAAGCCTAAGTTGAATAGTCTTTAGCAGAAATATCCGAAAAATTCACAATGTCTTGATTAAATCTTAGCCCAGTACTGCATCTAGGAGAACTACATTATGATTCCTACATCTGTTTCTATTTCCTGTTTAAACACCTCAGACTCACACTTTTTAAGAGATAGTTCTCATTCCTCACTGGCCCACAAATTCTCTTCTGTCTTGTATATGGTTAGCCACTGTAGACGTGTGTTATTACACGTCATGTTAAGATAAATTAGCAGTGAACCCAGAGGGGGCAGAAAATGTTCACTCTTTGGTCTTCTTCCCATTCACTGCTAGGGAACAACTTCAGGCAGATGACTTGGAGTGACCAGACATCCCTTAATGGCTTTCCTTTGTTCCTTTTCTTCCCTAGGTCAAATATGCCTGTAAAGCTTGAGCCCAGTTAAATTCCCTCTGTCAACAGGGATAAGGGGGAAAAGGAAAAGAATATAAGTGTCCCCCATCTGATATATAAAATCAATAATTTAATACTTTTTAGATTTGGCATGGGGAGCCAAGGAGTCTGATCATGGTTTCAGGCTCTTTAAAAACAAGATTAGACCTCAAAGGACCAAGGGTCAGGGTTGCCATATATACAACGAAGGTCTGGACGGTGAATATAGTCCAGCAATTTCATGAGAAGGATGGATCTGTTGGCTTTTAGAAAGGATCTGGGGAATTACTCTAAGTCTGGTGCTTAGATCTTTCTGTCTCTGAACTGCCTCTAGCTTCTGAGAGTTGATTGAGCTCATGTGGTCAATAAAATCTCCTAAGTTCCTGTCTGACAAATGGTGTTTCTCTTTTCTTACTCTTGACAGTGTGGGCCACAGCCTTCAGAGAGGATGGACCTGGTTACCCCAATATCTAGTCCTTTTACCAACCCTCCTACTCAGGTTAGGGTGTATCTAACCATAGGGGCGATGAAAGAAATTTTCCCTTATAGATATTAATGGAAGGCACTCAATGAGCATTTGGGGGCCTCTAGGTTCAAGAGCTGCCGTGGAAAGAAGAAGCATCAGGAAGGAAGGAGGGGGCCGAGGAGGGAGCAGAGAGAAAGAGGAAGAGGAGGAATAGGGGAAGAAGGAAGAACACCCCCAGCCATAAAGAGCATATCATTCAGCTGGGAAGGCAGGATAACAACAGAGAACACGTTCAAGTAAGGAAACCATTCAGATGCTTAGTCATGACTTAAAACCAAATATGTCTATAGACACAGCAGGGAATAACAATTAGCAAATTTCTTAATTAGGATACTTCTTAACCTTCTAGAGCCAATTCTAATTTTTTTCATACAACCAAGAATTCTTGCTACTTGCTAAATACAGAAACGACCGTGAACAAAAATAAAGAATTTCCACCAACACTTTTGCATTTCACCATCTCACATTTCTTTACAGGGACCCAGGTTCAGTCAATGTCACGCTGTGACTCCCACAAGTAAAGTATAGGGTAGAAGTGAAGCTAGCACTTTCCTTCCAGATAAATGTATAATTAAAATCCTGATTCATGGATTTGCTAACTGAACATCCTGCTGTGGACATAGGACATTCTTGGCAGGAAGAATAAGGAACTGTTCCAGAGGGCTCACATTGCCTAATTTTTTTTTTACCTACTTCAATATGCCTGTCTTTGAACAGTGATTGGAAATAAAAGAATGTGAGTGGGAGTTAATTCAAGAAGGAGATAAAAGAGATAAATGGTTGTAGAAATGTGATAGGTGCTTCTCAAACAAGAGGAAATTGGAAGGGGAGTTCACCTCCTACAATGGGGCTCTCTGCTCTTGAAACCCAAGTCATTAGGAGGAAGGAGTTTGCTCTCTGTTTCCATCCTGGCATGGATAGCTGTGTCAGCCCCTGGCTGACTCCACCTGGTTGTGCTCTTACTAAGTCACCAAGCTGTATGTTAACCACCCATGTCCTTCTATGTAATGGGGTTTGGAAATTACAGAGAATGCCCCTGGCCCCAAGGCAGAAGTGCCAATGTGCTCCTGGGCAGTCCACCTCTGCAGACCACCCCCACCCACACTTTTGAACACCTGCACAGATGTCTTGAGTATCTGGTTTTCTCCATTCTTCTTCCTCTCCACTCCATCTGAACAACAAGCTAGCTGGGAGGCTCTCTACTTGGTGACTTCATTCCTACAAACCCTAGCTCTAATACATAGTAAATATCTGATGAATTTATGCATTTATGAATATTCATGCTCATTTCCATTTCTTTCCCTTCTTGACTTTCTGACAATTTTAGCACAGCACTTTCAAAGCCATTTCTCTGTTCCACAAGCCCCTGGTTGTGTCACCCTGCCCTCTAGATTCTCAGTGCCTACCTGGAACTGGGTCAGATTTATGGACCATTTGGTCTGGATCTCCCGTGGCTGGTACCTCCGTAGAAGTGCTCCCCTACTGACTTCCAACTAACGCTTGTATTCTCCACCTCTGAACTCAGTTGCCCCCCTTCATCCCAGTATGTGCACAGTTAGCACCATCTAGTCATAGAGTCTAACTTAGCATTCCCAAAGGCAATTCTGTTCTATGGAATGCTAATTCTGTGGGATGTTAATAGTTGTTACAAGAAAAAAAAATCTATGAGCAATGTGTGGAAATGCCATGTATTATTTTCCCATCTTGGAGATTCACATCACCGAGAAGTTCTGGTGAGGAAGTCGGGGGATAAGGGGACAAAACTTTGTCTACACAGGATTTCCAACTTATTTCAACATGGGCACCTTTTGTCATGTGACGCCTATGAACATTAACATCCCATAAAGCGTTATTCCCTACAACACATTTTGAAATACACTGATATAACCCTCTTCCAGGAGAAAATTCTGAAATTAAGTATGGAGGCCACACCAGCAAGAAAGTCATCAGTATCTGATTAGTGTAAATTAAGGAAGACTTGGGAACAAGGGGAGTCTGGGGGTTGATCTCTAGAAAGTGATGGATACAACTAGGAAAGAGAAAGTAAGGGATGCTTTCAGGGTGGTGAGAAAGATAAGTCTAGGACAGGTAAGTCTGAAAACTCTTAGAGTTGGCAGTGAGAGTTGGAAAGGAGGAGAAATCATAACACACTTGGTACAGTCTTTTTAAAAAATGTTTTACTTAAAAAAACAGGCTATTCTAAGGTCAGTAGTTATAGCTTAGTATCTAAAAAATAAACTTCTTTTCAAAGTCTTGGTTCCCTCTGAGCCTAATTTTTCACATTCTGATTACACCCTCCTCCATCTGTTCTTGTCCTTAAAAAAAATCGTCATACAACTAAAATACTACATAAAAGAAAATCGTGTCCACACTTGCTATTTACCTTTCTGATTTTACCTATAATATAAGCACATTTATCCCTCCAGGGATTTATAGTGTAAACTGAATAAATCTCTCACTTTAATAATACAGCCCCATGGTAATTTAAATCTCAGCAATTTCTGAAATATCATATTGGTAAAGTAATCCTACCACGCGAGGTTTTCCTTTTCACACACATGCCAAAATGAGATGTACCCACTAAATTGTACCCCAGGCGCTGAATGGCAGTCTGTTATTATTAAGAAAGGTTGCAAAGGTCCCAGCTCTGCCAAGTGTTTGCATATATAAATTTCCAGAAATCCGGGATGACAGACGATCTGTTGTGTGCCTGAAGATAAAAGCACCTCGTTCACTATAACCAGGCGATAAGCAGCACAGAACATGAGTAATGCTAATCCCTCACTAGTCTTTCTGCCTTTCATAATTGGGTTGCTGTTGTGTCCAAGACAAGAGGTGGGATTAATTTCCTATAAAACATAAATAACAATTTTTCTGTAATGCCTTCCTCAACTCTGACATACACACACATCCAAGACTCAACTCTCCTATTCAAAGAATATAGAATCTCTTCTCTTGCCCAATATGGAATCCTCACCCTGCTAATACTCCGGTCATTTTAAAAGGTCTTCAGACGCACGGGAGCCACAACAGCGTATACAGCTTTATTTGCACGTGGGATTTCAATTCACCTTTTCATCCTTCACTCTCACAAATCCCTCAAGCAGCAAACTCTGGGACTGTGATGTTGGCAGAGCCCTATGATTGACTCACGCTTCCCCAGGAATTCTATTCTTTGGTTTGTAAAGTATTTATTTTGTAGTTCCTTTTCATAAATGTTCTTCCCCAAGCAACTTTTTGTTAATTACCACACTGGTTGAGTGACTGAATTCAGCATTTCATTAGAATCCCTCAGTAACAATAATTAGTTTGAGCATTCACCCATAGAGATTGCATACCTGCAAAAGGGCAGGGAAAGGGAAATGTTTTTAAGACAAATTCATTTGTTTTCCTTCCCTTCCCCATTTAAAATGAACTACAGCCCCCCAGCCAAAATAGAAATAAAACGCACTACTTTAATTCCTTCAATCAGAAAATATCTGTTGAGTACCTCCTTATGGGTTAAATACTCTGCTAAGTCTTGGGGAAAGCAAAGGTTATAACTCAGTTCATACATCAAATCAGTGGTTATCAACTGAGTACAGTTTTGCCCCCCAGAATATTTAGCAATGTCTAGAGACATTTTGGGTTGTCACAGCAGTGAAGGTGGTGGGAATTGCTACTGGCATCTACAGTGCACAGGAGAGTCACCACACAAAGGTTTATCCAGCTGCAAGTATCAGTAGTCCTGAGGTTGAGAAACCCTGCCCTAAATGGGAAATGTGGCTACATAATAATTTGAAATACTAATTTATTTTTGTCCCTGACTTTACCCTTTTCCTTCCACTGCAGTCAAATAGGTACAGTCAGCCCTATGCTCCTTGCCTCAGGGCAGGTAGGCTCACAGCCAGGAAACAGAAGCTTACAAGGGTTTGCGATTTTTATGGGAAGAAAATCTGAGAGCAAAGACAGAGTTTCTTCCAAAATTTTGAAAGAGGAAGGATTTCCCCAAGATTAGAAAGATGTGCCTCTGGATTAGGGGGAGAGAGAAGAGAAGGAGAGGGTTGATGTGTCTCAAGAACAGAGGGGACCGGACTTCCCTGGTGGTGCAGTGGTTAAGAATCTGCCTGCCAATGCAGGGGACATGGGTTCAATCCCTGGTCCGGGAAGATCCCACATGCTGTGGAGCAACTAAGCCCGCGCACCACAACTACTGAGCCTGCGTGCTGCAACTACAGGAGCCCATGCTCTGCAGCAAGAGAAGCCACCGCAGTGAGAAGCCCACACACTGCAACGAAGAGTAGTCCCTGCTCTTCATAACTAGAGAAAGCCCACGACCAGCAATGAAGACTCAACGCAGCCAAAATTAAATTAATTAATTTAAAAAAAATCTCCAGTGTTTGGACCCAGACATGAATATTTAAAAAAAGAACAGAGGGAACCTAAGCCTTGCTTACTGGCAACACTCCTAGGGATCCAGAAAGACAGGAGTGGTTCATGGGTTGCATCTGGATCTTAGGTAGCCCTGCTGAAGATTCCCACGCCCCAAGCATGGCCAAGGAGTCACATCCACAGGGATGATGGCCATCTGAACAAAACCCACTACCCCTGGGCTTGGGGCCCTATAATAACTGTAGCACAATCCTAGGGATGTGTTTGCAGAGAGGGGATTCCAAGAAAGGATTAAATTGTTTGGGTTTTTTACTTACCCAGCAGCATAGAGGCTTAGAGACAGAATTATTATAGAAATAAAATCCGTTAAATTTCTTGAACACCTGCATTAATGAACTAAAGAAGTTTAACTCTACTTTGGGAAACAGAACTCCCACAGGGAAACAGGAATTGATTAGAAAATCTTCTGTGGTGACAATCTCATCAATCTCCTAGACACACAACAAACATTTATTTTGTGCTCACGTTTTAAGTCAACTCCTGCAGCATCACATGTTTTCTCATTCTAGGACTCAAGCAACTCCTGTGTGCAACAAACCAGTCTTGTGGCAGCGGGGATGAGAGAGAGAGCTAGCAGAAACACAGTTTCTCTAAGGAGAACATGGTACTTGTCACATGTGCTCACATTCCATTGGCCAAAGCAAGTCACATGATCAAGCCCAACAGCAATGAGGTAGAGATGGATAACCCCCTTACAGGGAAGGGGGAATAAACTGTACACAATACTAATAATTACCACAAAGAGCAAACATCAGAAAATATAACTGTGGGCTGATCTGAGAGACTGTGGAAATCCTCAGAAGGTGAGAGAGAAGATGGTCAAAAAAGGCGCCAGGACTGTGTGGACACTGAGATGGGAATAAAGGCAAGAAACAGACCTCGTTTGATGTCCTACTACGTGTCCAGAGCTAAACAACTCCATTTCTCACTTTGCTTCAGTTAATCCAACCATCCTATGAGGAAACAAACACACTACCTTGCCCATGATCACTCACGTTGCAGATGATTCAATATCTGGTTATAAAATCCACACTTAAAACTTAAAGACCATTAAAAGGAAGAGGGACTAGTATTGCAGGCAAAAGAAAAGCTAAGAACATAGTCACAGACACAGGATTTTCACTTTCACACCACAGTTAAAAATCTGCCTTGATCAGGACAGCAGGTGGAGTTGGAGAGTTGTAAGAACCAAAGATCAGCCGGAGATCAGGTCATGGAGGGCCTTTAGAGCCCAGAAGAGTAATAAGAGGAGAAATGATAGATTTGGGGTCAAGACATCCTGCCATTAATAGCTAGATGAACTTGGGCAAGTGCCTACAGGCTCTGGAGTTCAGCTCACTCATTTGTGAACTGGAAAGACGTGGGGAAAGATGATTTCTAAATTCCCTTAGGGAGGCAATGTGTAGAGGTCTAATAGATTTTAGGGAAAGGTCATTAACTCAACCTCTTGCTTTATTATCCCCTCCCAGTTCACCAGGCAGCAAGAGTTGCTGGGAAGGAAGCAAGATGCACCAGACTCACAAAGCCCTGACTCTGAGAATAGGGAAAGTGGCCACGTTTGTCCATTTTAGCAGGCCGAAAATTTTGACTTTCTCTAAGAAACCACTGTCACTGATGTGATAAATGAGGTGTTTAAGAGAGATCAATGTGACAGGGAGATGCTACACAGAATGGAGAATGGGGCTGGCATCAGAAAAGGCAATTGGAGGGTTCTGGCAGCCGTTTTGGTAAGAAGGCTTAGAAGGGAAAAGCAGTGGGAACAGAGAAGAAGGGGCATTTAGGAGACGTTTCTAAAGTAACAATGGAAATGTACGGGTCTCGGAGTGTTAATTGGGGTGTGAAGTCTAAACGGGGTTCTCTTCTGAAATGGATCCTGGAAATCATTTGTGAGTGACTCAAATCCTGCCCCTTTCACCTTCTCAGGGTAAAAACCATTCTGTGCTTTTTTAACAAGGCAAACAAATCAGAACTTGGGCCACTTTAAAGTGCTCTAATACCACACAGATGGGCGCTGTTATACTCCAGTAATTTGGCTAAGTATATTTTAGGTCCAATTGTAAAGGGCCCTTTCTTTACAGCAGCATGGCAGTGCCAGGCGCCCTGTGGTTGTGCGTTAAATATGAAATGGTAGTGATTACCTACTAAAAGTTTTAAATGCAAGCTCCACCGATTTGTCTCCTGGTTCAACAGGGGGAAAAAATGACTTTTCTACAGGAAAATACATAAAATAGGTACTTCCTAGCCACATCAGCTGAAACATGACACATTTCCAAAATCTTAGGCGACTTTTCATTCCATAAAGTTTAAATGTCAGAGTGAGGACATAGGGGATTCTAATCTAATGACCACCTTGGATATTTATCCAATCTAGAAGGCAGACAGCAGATGAAATCCAAACATTCTGGGAGGAGGAGAAAGGAGAGTGCCCGTCCTCTCAGTAGAGATATATAAATCAGACAACACTCAAAAATCCATTTTAACCAGAAATTTGAGCTACAAGTGCACCAGAAATGGGAAGTGGAAGAAAAAAACCTATTCCCAGGGTCAGCGCTCAGCCATGGTCAGCACTCAGCAAAGGTTTGTCCTCTCCTCCAAAGCTTGTGGTCTCACAGAAGGACAGACACCTTCAGGAAACTTTCCACCAGTTTAGCTCACAACAGTTGGTCCGTGAGGACTTAGGGTTCGGAGGGATACAAGTGAAAAGAAAAAGATGATCTTATCCCTGAAGAGTGAGAACAGAGAAGAAGTGGCATTGAAGAGGTATTTTCAAGATCCTTGAAGAATTAAACTTCACAATTATTAAATGGCCATACAAGAGAAAAATCCACCCAGTTCTGTAGACAAGAGCTGTGCTGAGAACAACATAGACTGGGAATCTCCTGAAGCCCTGGTCCGGGACTGCTGCCAAAGGTCTGGGCCTCAGTTTCTTTTCATTTCATCATTGTGCCCAGCACTGTGTGCCAGGCACTGTGGCAGGAATGGGAAACCGTGATATGGCCCCGAGTCTAGCAGAGGAGACAGGACTAGGGTATGAACTACATGACCAGCAGAAAGAACCAACGGACTCAGTAGCTGCTCAGGCCTCTGGCGGTTCCAACATCCTCCGGAGCCTCCGAGCTCAGAGAAGGACCCAGTCAGTATGGACAGAAATGGACAAGGAGGGATTCGTCCAGAGGTGAGACTTGAGTTGTGCCCTTGAGAAACAGAGTAAGATTTGAAAACAGCATAGGATGAGGGCAAGGCAATGTAAGCAGAAGTGAAAGAAGAAGAGATTAAAGAAATCATCTTCCTAGAAATTGGATCCATGTAGGGGAGTAAAAAGAGATAAATTTGAGTCAGATTAAAGAAAACCTTAAAAGCTAGATGAAGAAGTTTGGCGCTTTTCCTATGAGAAACCAATAGAAGTTTGGGGGTTTTTTTCTGTTTTGTTTTGTTTTTTGTTTTTTGAACAGAGATCATAGAATCTGATGGAAACAATGTATCGCAATGACTGAGTCTATTAATAATGTTAAACACAGGATGGATTGAAGCAATAGGGACCAAAGCAAGGAGATGAACCAGAAGGTTACTGCAACACTGGCCCTTGAACCGGGGGTGTGGAGGTGACACTGATTGGAAGGCACAGTCCTCTACCAAGATGAGACAGATTTTAAACAGAGGAGTAGACAAGACCTGGCAAGTGACCACAATTACGGGACAAACAACAGAAGATCCAAAGTGACCCAGAGATCTTAAGGCTGAGTAAGTTGGGTATTAATAGGGTTATTTACAGAAAGAAAAAAGCTGGGAAGGGACATGTGCATGTGGACAGGTGACAAGCTCATTCAGAGTAATGCCAGGCTTGAACTTTAGACATACAGGGAAGAATGGGCTTGCAGCTGGTATCTATCTATTGCAACTCTTTATTTTTACAGCCATCTATGAATCATAAAATGCCTTAGCTCAGCTAAAAGACACACTGCTCCATTTTTAGCTGGGTATTTCAATTAAACTTCAGCCTGGTCATTTACAGTCACACTGTATCCTCGCTCTAGTTAATTGTGGGGACCATACAAGGTCATCCTTGCCAAGAGAGAAATTCAGTGACAATACATATTTCCTTGTTTTAATCACAATTCTGTACAACACAAAGATAGACACAGACAAGGAGATTGAATGCGTAATTGTAATGCCCTCCCCCCAAAACAAAGAAAACTTCATTTACCCAAAGCAGGTAACACAATTATCATCATAGTGACACCCCTGGAAGGAGAGACTGGATGACAGGATACTGAAGTAAATTCCTGAAACACACCTAGTCTCAGGAAATAAACAGTAGAAATGGCAAGAATTTAGTCTTTTCAGAGAAAAGACACAAAAGACAGCATTCCCAATAAACAAAGGAGAGGAAGGAGACAAACTGGCAAAAGAAGGAAAACCCAGTGGCGAGAGCTGTTCCTTGAACAGTCACTATTGAGAACCAGAATTTTTCTGAGGACTTTGGGAAAAATTAAGAAATAAAGCAAGCATGAGTCAGATAAGACCCTTTGGGAGGCAAACATTTAAAACAGAATGTGAACACTTTCAAATCTCAGACTTCACTAGAAATGATCAAAGCCGCTCTCCCCAAGTACAGACCACTTTGTTTAACCTATTTAATGTATTTTTGTAAGCTAAAGAATAGATTTACAGTTGAGCTCCCAGTGTAAATATTTGGAGATCTTTTAAAGGGCTAGCACACTAAAGTATTAGAAGTATTGGCTTAATTTCTTAATTCTTTTCTAATGAGAATTTTGAAGACCGCCCCCTCTTTTAGATTTGCATAAATGATTTATAGCTTCTTGAAACCAAACAAAATGGATGTGCCACTGACTTTGAGAGAAGTTACAACTTTTATTTTTAATTCCTTCTGGAGGTGGGCTATCTAATATAAGGCACCTTCCAGTTTGATCCTTGCTATATCCATACCCAACCCTAGGCATAGACTGCTTCCACGACTAAACTGTTCAGCATCAGAAAGACCAGCATCTCTACTGGAGTTCCAGCACTCTCTGGGATTTATCACTCCCCATTTCTCAGTTTACACAGGCTTTCATACATGAAAAAATTCTCACACTCAAAGATAAAAATATTATTAAAGTTTTAGATAACCTGGAGATCATCCAGTGATGATTTTCTTCAAGGAAAAAGAAAAGGTGAAAATGCAAATACTCAGAAGAGAAAACACATTCACACAGCTACTTTGAGTGTTCCATGAACCAGAATGTCACCATTAATGTTCCCCATTAATGCAAAACGGCAACCTTCCCAGGTCAGGGAGTTTAACAATTGGGGTCTCTCTACTCCACTAATAGTCTTGCAACATGGTAAACTCTCTCTGATGGGTTCCAGTGATCCCCACAGAAAAGGAAACTCACTTGCTCAAATCTGATAAAATTCTAACCTGATCAACTGTCAAACCTAAAAATCCTCATTCCAGTAGGACAGAACTATAATAGCACTTGCCTTATTCCAACTGCCAGCAAACTCAGATGCCTATGCATGGATCCATGCTTAGTGATTAAGCAAAAACCACAAGAAAATAATCAAAAACAAAAATATATAAATCATAATGGTTTTCTTATTTTTCAACGGCCTTCTACATTTTCAACAAAAAAATAATTCTTAGGAACATAGATTCAAGCAGACTCAGTCTGATGTCTTCACATCAAGATCCAGGTGGAGATGACTCTAACCCACCTTTTGGCCAGCTCGTGTTTAAGTTCAGCATGGAATCATTGTCTGTGGGACAGACCGCTAATTGTCTCACAATATCCATTCTCCCCCTACCTCTCATTGTAACAGACTGTCAAAGTTTTAGGTAGGCACGTGGCTACCCAGCATAAGTCATACAGTTCTTCTTGGTCATGTAACTGATTTCTGACCAATAGGATGGAAGCAAAGTGATACATACCTGCGGCTTCACCCAGAATCCAGTGTGAGTGTGACAGTGGTCCCAACTCAGGCATCTTGAAATCAGCAATATCAGTAGTGGCGTTTGCACTCTTCAGTGATTGGCTACATAGTGCTGAGCCTGGTTCTCTATCCCTTCCAGAATTCTGTGAGCTGTTGGATATCCTTTCCTACTTAAATGAGCTAGAGTTGGCTTACATTGCTTACAACTTGATAACTCTGACTGAGACTCAGATGTGAATAAACATGTGCGGTCCCTGCCCTTGTGGAGTTCTCAAAGTCCAGACATTACATTGCTCCCTTTAGCACCTTCCTGCCAATGTGGAATCCGTCTGTAAAATGAGATTAAAGTCATGGAACATTTCTTTAACAGACACATCAGAACATATATATTCAAGAAATGTATGAATCTTAGGCCCCCTCCAAGTGGCAAATCTTTGTTTATAGCACACTTATTATTTATTTATTTAAAGAGTGGTACTACCACTCTTTAAAACTTACAGGAATTGCTTGAGAATCACCTTGCACCTGACATTTATTCTATTTGTTTTTTGAAAATGTGTATTTAAAAATTTAAATATTACGAAATGAAAAATTATCCCTTTCTCGACCTTTGCTTTGGTTTCCTAGTTCCCCTCCCTAGAATTAGTGTGCTACCTGTTTCTTCAAATCCTTCCAGAGATAATACAAATAGAGAGAAAGATATATAGATAGATAGATTCTTATAAGCTTAGAAGTCAATATATTTATATCCTTTTTAACAAAGCTGGTGGTACACTCTTCTGCGCCTAGTTTTTTTAATATAGTATCTCAGAGATTGTTCCCTATCAGCACATATAATTCTGCCTCATTCTTACTAATGATGGAATAGTATTCTAATTTATGGGTGCTCCATAATTACTTAACCTGTCTCCTATTGTTGGATATTTGTTTCCTCTAATCTTTTCCTGTTGTCGTAAATAATCTGTACAAGATTCTTTCTGTGCTTTCATCAGTGTGTCTATCAGATAAAGTCTAAGTGTAATTGCTAGGTCAAAGGTTAAGTTCATTTATAATTGATGAGTATTTCCAAAGTGCCCTCCAAAGAGACTGTGTAAATTGTTACACTCTTAAACAATGCATGAGAGACTGTATAATTTGTTACACTCTTAAACAATGCATGAGAGTGTCTGGTCCCTCTCTTCTCCCCCACTCTGCCCCTTTTTTAACTCTCTTTGGTGATGGTAAATTTCCACCTTTTGAGAATAGGTTTAACTTCTGAAAACTGCCCCCAAGTCTATCAAGGCCAACCCTGATAAATAAAAGCACAATCTTCTTAGGTAACACCATTCTGAGTACAAGATGAGCTGTGGCTCTAAAATAATTAAACGTGTTTTCTTGTTTGGTTTGTAAAGTGATTCTGAAGTTAGCTCCAAAAGGAGGTCCAAACATATTCTGGGCAACAGTAGCGTCATTCAAATAAGTGCACTGCCTCCCAAAGGGATTCTGTTGAAGGGATACTGCTTGACAAATTCCAGTCAAAAGTAGAAGATCTTTTATGAAGATCTTTTAGAAGATCTTTTATTATGATGCTTATTGCATCATAATCACACTACATGTGAAATGTAAAGATCAAGTCATGAGGCTTCTTGGTGTCTGGTTTATGTAAGTCAACATCATTACTTTATAGCCAGTTTTTCATCTTTTATCCTTATGAATCCTCACAACTTCCTTGGGTTGAAGGTAGCCAAGTGGTATTTTATCTCTGCTGAACCTAAGAATTCCAGAGAATCTCAGTGACTTACTCACAATAACACTCACATAAAATTCCACAGAACACGGTGTGTCACCAGGGAAATCCTGGAAAGTAATCAGCTTGCTTTTCCTTTGACCTAAGAAACTCTTGGGTTCCATTATGATTCCAAGGGTCATTGATAGAAAGGCCCTCAGAATCATAATTCTGAGAATTATGCGTATGTTAATAGCATTACAATTAACTAAAATTCCTCCAAATACAGGGTGAAGATAAGTAAAACTTAGACATACAACTAGTGGTGTTCAAGTGATGTTTAACAATTACTCTCAGTTCTTGAGAGGGAAAAGTCTCTCTTTGTGGCATTTGCCAATATCCGTGGTGTAAATGTTCCTACCATGGCTGATTTCAAACTACCTACATAACATCAACCGGCTCACAAAATTCCTGAAAATTTAACAGTAGACACCACTGCATGGCAACCTTAGTATTTTCTTTTTAGTCTTTGCAGATAAATATATTTCATTAAAAATATATGTGATTTTACAATATCCCTCTAAGTTTCAGGGAGAAAAAGGTTATCTGAAATACAGATATTAAAACAATTATGGCTTTTACAAAATACTTCTCCAGTTTACACATCTTTGATTGTCTTTCTCTGGTGAAAGAGGAACTGATAGCATTCTTATATTAACCTTAGTATGTTCTAATTTTTATAGCATGAAATTTTTACCTGACATTTCAAATTCTTCAGGGCATCAATACACTACACCTCTGACTTTTGTACTACTGTGGATTATTGTGTTCTTAGTTCATATATTTCTGAACTCAAACTTTGCTTTAAGCTTCATTATCCTCAATGTACTGTGCTTCAAAGCATGTAAATTCAATTTTCATAAAAATATATTTTTTACATAGGTTGATATGTGAGTCTGTTAATGTTCACTCATTCAGTACTTCCTTTCTTTTTCTCTAGCTCATAAATATGAAATGGGAAGAGAGCAGGAAGCATGTACAAGACCATTTTTCTATATTTACATAATGAAAAAGTTACAAATAACGTGAACAAAGGAGTCAAAAGGCAATTCAATACATAGCAATTCAGGACATCTTGATAGATGGAACATTTTGCAAGGAATCTGCCTAAATGGCTGTTGAGACAACACATTGCTCTTGAAAAGATAATTCTCCTAAGCCACAAAAGTGTTCAAAGATGATTTAACATGCTCATCAGCTCAGTCTGTACATGTGTATACGTGTTTGTGCAAGGTGTATCACAAAATAAAACTCTATGTGGACTTCCTGTAACATCCTTCAAAGGAATCGCCACAACATATGTACACATTCAGTCATGCTTACATTGCCCAAAATGTTTCCGGAACTGCCTTCAGGACATATATAAATCACAAAGGGAAATTAAGTCCATACATGTCTTTATAATCACACCTTATTTAGACGAAAAACTAGAACCATCCCACCATACAACTTGATCAACCTTATTCACCAGACTCAACTCCAAGTGACTTGTAGACATTTCCAAAGATCAAGTCCACTCTCAAAGGATTAAGATTTGTCAACGTTCAAAAGAAGCTTCAAAAATATTCTGAGCAGGGTTTCCCTGGTGGCGCAGTGGTTGAGAGTCCGCCTGCCGATGCAGGGGACACGGGTCCGTGCCCCGATCCGGGAAGATCCCACATGCCGCGGAACAGCTGGGCCCGTGAGCCATGGCCGCTGAGCCTGCACTCCACAACGGGAGAGGCCACAACAGTGAGAGGCCCGCGTACCGCAAAAAAAAAAAAAAAATTCAGAGCAGTAGCTGCTTCACGGATATAACTGTGTGACCTTTCAAGGTGATGATTAAAAGGACACAGTCCTTGTTTAGATGTATATACTCTGGTACTTTTTTTTTTTAAATCTCATTACATTATGGGAGGTCATATCACATAGTGGTCAAAAACACACATCTGGGAGTCATTTGTGGTCTGTCTCCAACATTTCCCAGCCATGGGAACTTGGACAAGTTATTTACTCTCTCCATGCCTCACTTTCCTTACAATCATCTGCAAAATAAAAGTGATAATATACTCCTCGTGTTATCATCTTGAGATTGACACAAGGATAATATGTGTAAGATCCTTAGCTCTATGCCTCTAATGTGATACCTACTCAATCAATGGTAACTATTTTTTCCTTTTATCTTTATTATCAGTTACATCTCACATAGCCCTGCATGTCCTTTTTTACAGATGATTTTCTTTATACTTTTATCTCACCTGTTAGAAATCTAGAGGCACTACCACATTTTACTTTATTGAGAGGGCTAAACTGGGCACATTGGAGTCCCTCGAGCTAGAAAGAAGAACAGTAATAATTACTAAGAACAGTAATAATTACTATTACTATTCCCATATGGTAGAAAAGTAGGGAGAAATTATACCTAGACAGCAAAACCATATTCCTGGGAAGAAATGAGGATTCAAATGGAAGCCTAATGGAATATAATCAACTCTATTCTTAGCTGAAAATGTAGTAGTGGTTACATTAAACAGAAGTTTCATATGGGAAAAAGCAGTTTCATTATTCTTAATCTGTTCATCCTTACACACCATCCTAAGCCCTAATCTCTTGCCCCTGTTCATGTAACATTATGAGCCCTATGGGAACTCCAAGGCCCCACACTCCATGCCCAACAATGAAGAAAGTCCCAGAAGAGTCACCACATAGGGAAGAACAAGAATGGAGCTGGGCTTCCCTGGTGGCGCAGTGGTTGAGAGTCCGCCTGCCAGTGCAGGGGACACGGGTTCATGCCCCGGTCCGGGAGGATCCCACATGCTGCAGAGCGGCTGGGCCTGTGAGCCATGGCCGCTGAGCCTGCACTCCACAACGGGAGAGGCCACAACAGTGAGAGGTCCGCGTACCGCAAAAAAAAAAAAGAATGGAGCTGAACCAGGCATGCCCCAGGGACAAATTCTCCATCCAGCGCACCAAGAGGAGTCAGTAGCATCTTCAGGGAATTGTGTTACTCACCAAGACACCTTCAGATAAGGGGCAAGAGGAAGACAACTGGAAGAATCAGAGAGAGATGTCAACCCTCCTCACCTTACTCTCAAGCTAGCTTTGCCTCCTTTCTTTAACATAGCCTTCTTGGGGGTCCTTTAATATTTGCCAAAAACTCACAAAGTGTTAGGCGTGGCCCAGAACCTATAGGGAACATTCTCTTCCCACTAGGAAATATTTCTAGACATTAACTTCTGGGAAATTATAAGGTGCATACGTTGCAAATATAAAGGGTTATATAAATACTTAACAATCGAAGCATTTCTAATACTCTGCCCACAAAAAGCCATTACCTCTGTCTTTATGACAGAAGGTTTAATGTCGCTGAACCTTGCTGAAGTGTAATATTCACTTGAGCACTAAGGTCCAATTTTATAGCGGCAATTTTTTATCCCAAATCATAGTCACAACCCAATCCAATTCAAGTATTCTGATACCACATCTTCCATGAAATAGCTTTTCTTCAGCCATGCTTACTTTCCAGCTCACTGCCTTCCTACATCCCCAGAGCCTGGCCTAGTGCTCGACGCAGAGTACATACACGATAAATTATGGGTGGAGAGATGATCACTTCAAAATCATAATGTGGCTCCTTAGGAAAGGTGCCCCAAACAAGTGAAAGAATAGTAATAACTACCATATGTGTCAGGTGCTTTAGGTACGTTATCTCTAATCTTCACCGCCACCTTGCAAGGCAGATGAAATTATTATCCACTTTACACACAGGAAGCTGAGACTTCGAGCAGATCAGTAGCTATCTTGCCCAAGAACGCAGAATTATTAAATGGCAGAGGTGGGATATAAACACAGTCTGTCCGTCTCTAGAATTAGAACTCTTAACCACTTTGGTAAATTGCCTCTAACCTGGGAAGTCCCCTCAAAGAGATCCCTCACCTACCATGTAACAGCCACCAATTTCCTCCTCTCCTGACAGGATCACTATGATGTTGCCTCTTCTTGTTGCCAAGAATGCAATCAAAGCTTCCAGTGCCACCCAATTACGACACCCTCATCTGCTTCCTCCCCGTTTGCAGAGATGAGCAGGTGTAGCCCAAGGCTTGGTCTTCACATATATTCTGGGCTCCCAGAGACTTGGAGAGGAAAGTACCCTCTATTTCTCCTCCTGCTGTTCCCTTAAGTGCTGTAGGTCTAAGCGACCATGAGCCTCGTGAAGAGGACCACGCTGTATTCAACCTTGCTCTTCCTGTCTTACGCCAAACTCACTCTCCCCAGGACATCTTTCCATCCTTCATGCAAACAGCCTCCTGGAGCATGTAAGGATCTACAATAGAATCACATTTTTTTTTTTTTTTTTTAACATCTTTATTGGGGTATAATTACTTTACAATGGTGTGTTAGTTTCTGCTTTATAACAAAGTGAATCAGTTATACATATACATATGTTCCCATATCTCTTCCCTCTTGCGTCTCCCTCCCTCCCACCCTCCCTATCCCACCCCTCCAGGCTGTCACAGAGCACCGAGCCAATATCCCTGTGCCATGCGGCTGCTTCCCACTAGCTATCTACCTTACTACGTTTGTTAGTGTGTATATGTCCATGACTCTCTCTCGCCCCGTCACAGCTCACCCTTCCCCCTCCCCATACCCTCAAGTCCGTTCTCTAGGAGGTCTGCGTCTTTATTCCTGCCTTACCCCTAGGTTCTTCATGACATTTTTTTTTTTTCTTAAATTCCATATATATGTGTTAGCATACTGTATTTGTCTTTTTCTTTCTGACTTACTTCACTGTGTATGACAGACTCTAGGTCTATCCACCTCATTACAAATAGCTCAATTTCGTCTCTTTTTATGGCTGAGTAATATTCCATTGTATATATGTGCCACATCTTCTTTATCCATTCATCCGATGATGGGCACTTAGGTTGTTTCCATCTCCGGGCTATTGTAAATAGAGCTGCGATGAACATTTTGGTACATGACTCTTTTTGAATTTCGGTTTTCTCAGGGTATATGCCCAGTAGTGGGATTGCTGGGTCATATGGTAGTTCTATTTGTAGTTTTTTAAGGAACCTCCATACTGTTCTCCATAGTGGCTGAACCAATTCACATTCCCACCAGCAGTGCAAGAGGGTTCCCTTTTCTCCACACCCTCTCCAGCATTTATTGTTTCTAGATTTATTGATGATGGCCATTCTGACTGGTGTGAGATGATATCTCATTGTAGTTTTGATTTGCATTTCTCTAATGATTAATGATGTTGAGCATTCTTTCATGTGTTTGTTGGCAGTCTGTATATCTTCTTTGGAGAGATGTCTATTTAGGTCTTCTGCCCATTTTTGGATTGGGTTGTTTGTTTTTTTGTTGTTGAGCTGCATGAGCTGCTTGTAAATTTTGGAGATTAATCCTTTGTCAGTTGCTTCATTTGCAAATATTTTCTCCCATTCTGAGGGTTGTCTTTTGGTCTTGTTTATGGTTTCCTTTGCTGTGCAAAAGCTTTGAAGTTTCATTAGGTCCCATTTGTTTATTTTTGTTTTTATTTCCATTACTCTAGGGGGTGGGTCAGAAAGAATCTTGCTGTGATTTATGTCATAGAGTGTTCTGCCTATGTTTTCCTCTAATAGTTTGATAGTTTCTGGCCTTATATTTAGGTCTTTAATCCATTTTGAGCTTATTTTTGTGTATGGTGTTAGGGAGTGTTCTAATTTCATTCTTTTACATGTACCTGTCCAGTTTTCCCAGCACCATTTATTGAAGAGGCTGTCCTTTTTCCACTGTACATTCCTGCCACCTTTATCAAAGATAAGGTGTCCATATGTGCATGGGTTTATCTCTGGGCTTTCTATCCTGTTCCATTGATCTATCTTTCTGTTTTTGTGCCAGTACCATACTGTCTTGATAACTGTAGCTTTGTAGTATAGTCTGAAGTCAGGGAGCCTGATTCCTCCAGTTCCTTTTTTTGTTCTCAAGATTGCTTTGGCTATTCGGGGTCTTTTGTGTTTCCATACAAATTGCGAAATTTTTTGTTCTAGTTCTGTAAAAAATGCCCATGGTAGTTTGTAGAATCACATTTTATAGAGACTTGTGTTCTAAAATCCGGGAGCCATAAAAAAGAACGAAATAATGCCATTTGCAGCAACATAGATGGACCTAGAGATTATCATACTGAGTGAAGTAAGTCAGAAAGAGAAAAACAAATACCATATGATATCATTTGTATATGGAATCTAAAATATGATACAAATGAGCATATTTATAAGACAAAAACAGACTCAGAGACACAGAAAACAAACATGTTTACCAAAGGAAAAAGGGGGTAGGGGAGGGATAAATTAGGAGCTTGGAATTAGCAGATACAAACTACCATATATAAAACCACAAGGACCGACTGTATAGCACAGGAAACTGCATTCAATATCCTGTAATAAACCTTAAGGGAAAAGAATATGAAAAAGAATATATATATATATATATATATATATATATATATATATATATATATATAACTGAATCACTTAGCTGTACACCAGAAACTAACACAACACTGTAAATCAACTATATTTCAATAAAAAAATAAAATAAATAAATAAAATCGGGGGTACAGCAAAATAGAATAGATAAAATTACCCTTAAAATCATACATATAAATGTAAATAACTATAATATATAAATCATATCTAAATTAATTCTATATATAAATTACCCTTAAAATCACCCACAAAGTACCCTGTTTGTGATTTTGTGTATTCAATTCTGTAGTCAGAATTCTTACGCAGATTTAATTTTGAGAACTACTAAGCTAGAAGGAAAGTCTAGATACAGATGCCTACATATTCCAATCATTCTGCCCATCAGAATGGGGAAATGTTCCTGGCTGCTTGGAGGGTACACTCCAGTCTTTTTAAGGCATAATATCTTTATAACACGTTAAAAGATGTGTTTGCTGTTATGACATTCTACTCTAGCGTAGGTTCTGAAGACAGAGAGTAGGTTGGGTCTTTGAGTAGCAGCAGTGTGACCCAATTACCTGCCCAGAGAGAACAAAGAAATTCAGGGATAAATACAGCTCAATTTCTCAAACTGAGGTCCCTGTTATATAAGGAAAGGCGAGAAAGCAACTCAGGAGAAAATTAACCCCTGGCTACTTGCCTCTGTCTTGCATGGCTGTGTCTGTTTCCTTTCTCCCCTTATTTTTTTTCATTCTTTTCTCTATGTATAGTTTCCTTCCATAACTATTTCTTGGACATCTTTATAAAGTGGTTAGTCCTGGGCTCAGTTACTACATAAAGCTCCAAATTTCCCTAGACGTTTTCTTTTCCATGGAAGTTTCCTACTTGTTTCCTTCTCTGTTTCCTCATAGCCAGCCAGAGCTTTTTATTTAAGACTATTTTTATCGCAACATCTTTTTTTTTTTTTTTTTTTTTTGTGGTACGCGGGCCTCTCACTGCTGTGGTATCTCCCGCTGCGGAGCACAAGCTCTGGACACGCAGGCTCAGCAGCCATGGCTCACGGGCCCAGCCACTCTGCGGCATGTGGGATCTTCCCGGACCGGGGCATGAACCCGTGTCCCCTGCATCGGCAGGCGGACTCTCAACCACTGCGCCACCAGGGAAGCCCTATTGCAACATCTTTAATATTTATTTATTTGGTTGAGCTGGGTCTTAGTTGCGGCAGGCAGGCTCCTTAGTTGCGGCATGTGAACTCTTAGTTGAGGCATGCACGTGGGTGGGATCTAGTTCCCTGACCAGGGATCGAACCCAGGCCCCCTGCACTGGGAGCGCAGAGTCTTAACCACTGCGCCACCAGGGAAGTCCCCCAGTCACAGCTTTAAGGAGCGACACCACACTTTGGTCTTCTGACACTTTTCAAATTCACATCTCCCAGCTCCTTTTATGGACCAAGGTGTGACTGTGGCAGAGATGCCATCTGGTTAACTTCTGAATTGTGTATGAAAAGGAGAAAGTCTGAGGATGAGCCAGCACAGCCAACGAATCTGGAAAAACATGCTGTGTCTGCAGCTCAAGGCTCACAGTTGTCCCCACAGCATAACATGAGGCAGCTGGCCCTGCACCTCTATCCGTAAGTAAGATGATGTCCAATCTGTTGCTTTCGTTTTCTGAGTAATTCTCAAAAGTTTTTAGGAAATGTTCACAATAGTCCTTTTTATAAGAAAAATCACTTTTGGAGGAACACAAAAGGAGACCAACTTAAACTGGTAAAGAGCCAACACAAAAATAGAGCAAAGGTCTTCCCAAGATGAGTAGGGAAGCCAGAAACTCTCAGGCTGGAAGTTAACTTGGTCAGGAAGTCAAAGTCTTGAAAAAGGAAAAGCTATAAAGCTTTGATTAAAATTCCCATTGCTGGTTATATTTATATGACTATTCAGGTGCTCATAAAGGAAGGGCATTTTTATGAAGAACACTGTAGATCACTTTGAATACATTTCCCTGTACTTTTCTTTGCTCCTTCCTCCATCTTTTTATAATGATATAAATTAAAGCACAGGGGCATCAGGTGATAATGATGGATTTTCTTTGCTATTTGGCTTGTGCCACAACAAACCTTAATATTATTTTAGCGATGTGAGTTATTTGGCCTAGAAGGATCAGTCCGTTCAATACAGGCAGAGGTAGTGCTAAAGAATTAGCTGGCTTGGCCTGAGGCAATCAATAGATTGACAAGCTAGCCTTTTTTAAGTCCAAGACCTATTTTATAGGAATATTAAGCTTGCAGTATTCATACAACAAAGGGACCTGAAGCCTGCACAAAAGGTTTCACAGCTGAAAGCATTCACAGGTCACTTTTATATCTTTAAAGAGGTTCCAGTATACTCAGAACCAGCCCAAGGCAGGAGGGAGGAAGCACTAAGTAGACACAGCCAGTTATCTGAAATAACTATGGACAGGTTTAAAAATACACAAACACAGCCTTGAATATCTAGGAAGGAAAAAAAAGGTACTTTGAATTATCCCGTGGCTGCAGCAACTTCAAACAATGCTCCTATAGCTGCTTTAAAAACATGATGTGAGAAGCAACATAAGTGAGTAAAAGATGAAAACATGATAATGGAGAGGAGCAATATTGGTGCCCTTTCCCCAGGTCTCATGCAGAGTTTTCATTGCCCAGCCCATATGTCCCTGTGTCCGAAGGTGGAAAAGTATTTTAAGTTCAAAGGAAGTTTGCCCTGAGACTGCATAGACCCTCCTGACAAATCATCTTATTATGCGATTCCGGCTGGCTGCAGATGGATTAGAAGGGAAGTGTCAGAGGAAGAGATGTCTGGGACGCAGGTTTGTAGGGGTTTCAGCCTACTCAGAAAGATGCTGCCGTTAGCCTCACGATCAGTCGCTGGGAACTGCTTAAATGCATTTCCCCCACCAAAAGCTAATACGGAACATCAGTCTCTTCAGTCATCAAAGGCTACAGGGGGCCTTGCACTGAAAAAATGAGCTGCTTTCTCAAGGAAAAAAAAAAATTCCTCCAGTGGACTCCTTCACTATTATCATGGACTTTCCCATTATGGTGATGTTTATTGCATTTCCCCTCTCCCAGGTTTTTTAAATGTCCCCTATTGAAAAGCCAGAACCTCATGCAGTGAATTTTGATTAGAAGTTCAAATCATCTCCCTCCTAATTCCAAGCTAGTGTTCAAAGTGTACTGGGATGGAGACCTGTAATTCTTAGCTAGAGCACCGTAATATTTCAGACAAAGGATATGGTGAATGATAAAACAGGCAAGAAATCATTCGATTAAAAAAGACAGTGTAAAAAAAAAAAAAAGACAGTGTGAGCTATTTCCCTCTAGACCACATGAATAGCACTCTTACTGACCCCTCTGGTATCTACGTAGGGTGAAATCGAGCCTTTCCAAGCAATCTGCTGCAAGGCCAATGCCAGGGAAGGCAGCTGGAGGATGAAAATCAGAGCCCGGGAGAAGCAGGCACAGCAGTGAGGAGAAACACTGATTACACCCCAAACCAATGCAAGATGCTGACAGGGCTCCGCGGTAGGAAAACCTGGCAACCAAATTGCGTCTCCTGAGCCCTGCCCGTCAGTAGGTGTTACTATTCATACACGCAAATCAACAAGCACTGAGCAGAGACTAAAAGAGAGAGGGACACAGAAGATGACAAGAGGAAAACGATTGCAGCTCAGGTTGCAGATCAGAGTGGCAAGCATTATCATAAATATAAAAACTGAAATTCTCCCTCATTCCGGTTCACAGGTGCTTTGCTTTAAGGAAAAAAAGAAAAAAGGTAAACCACAGATTTCTTTAAGTCAAAAAAGCTGCCTAAATTTTGTTCTGTCATTGAACAGCTGTTCTTTCAATTTCTGGCGAAGCCCCTTCAATCTCTGTCTTGATCAGTCTAATTATGCAGTGGAGGCATCTACTAAAAATCTAATTCCAGCCTTGAATTTAGTTCATCACTACCCACAGCAATATCATTATTTATTCTAGTCCATGGATCCCGTCCTGGAAGTGCCTGGGGAACATGTCTGAGGGTAAATACAGCTAAGGGCATGTGCGATGTGCAGAATAATTACTCAGATGCCCAGGTAATATACAGCAGAGAAAACCCCATGAGTAGATTCCTGTTGGCATAGGATTTTTCCATGATGAAGTTAGTGCTTATTCTCCCAGGATGCTTCCCTGAGATGTTAAAACCTCTGACTTTTCATTACGATTATGCACATACAGCATCACTGTAGACCGAATTAGCAGCTAATGGGGACAATGTGAAGCTCCACAGCCAACATCAAAAGAGTGTCTTCTCCACCCTGGGGAAGCCAATGATAGGCCAGGAATAGGGTCTGGGCATGAAAGCTCCAGGAATCACTAGAAACACCAGTATGAAAAACATTACCGCCAGCCTGGATAAACTAAAGGGCCATTACCAGTTCCCAGCCCTAACACTCAAATAGAGATGTGTCAGACAGCCAGATTTGTGACCCCCTGACAGCCAAGCTCTGGTTTCCCCTGGAATGAAAATAGGCCCAAAATGGGGTCCAAGTTAGATGCAGGATAAGCATCTCCCTTTCCCATTTGGAGAAAAGTACCTCTTTAAACAAGTTGTGTCGATGAGAGCCATTTTACTAGTAAATCTTTTTTAGGTCTGGAGGCATTTTAGAATGGTGATTAATAGCCCTTCACATTTACCTGATGCTTTCATACACTGATTCATTTATCTCATCCTACCATCTAGAAATGCTCCCATCCAGAAATCTATTGCCATGCCTAATTCACCACCCATAAAATATTCTCTATCATAATTACCATCTTCTGCTTGGTTTTAAAATGTGCTGATTATTTTTGCCAAGGATGTTAAAGTGTCCTAAGTGCTATCAGATCCCTCTTTAGAGCTGAGAAAACAGATCCTAACTACATAGCTGGAGCAAAGCTCTCGTGTTCCCAAAGTTCAGAATTAGTCTTTGATAAAAACCAGATTTGACATTTTGGGGGAGGGGGGTCACTTGTTGAAGTAAAAGAAGCTCCCAGTCACAGAGGAAACAAAGTAGGGTCTTCTCTCACCCAACCGCATCTCGTATTTCCAATTACATATGTATCCCCACATCCGTTCTAGAGAAGAGTACACCTCACCATCAATAGTAAAAGCAGAGGTATTTTTTTTTAAAGAAGAAAGTCTGAGATAAGTCATGAGGAAAAGAGGATTTCAATTAGGATCCTGATATTAAAGCAGGGAGCAAATGAGGCCAAAATCCCATACCCAAACATTCTTTATGAATGAAAGACCTCAAACTTGTCTCTTTCTAGTCGACTCAAAATAAAATTCACCATCATCTAAAAGTTGAAGAATGGATTCTCACATTTAGCATTAGAAAGTTTCTCCTCTCATCTGTTTCCATGAAAAGATGATTTTTCCATCATTCTTCTTGTTGACTTGTTCTGTGACGGTCTTTCTGGATTCATGTCAGAGACATTATCACCCTCAGAAGTAAGCAGTTGCTTTTGTGAGGAATTTAAGTATTCCGTTTTGCACAAATCTTACAGGTCACTGTGGTTGTTTTCAAATAAAAGAATTTCAAATCAAATTCTTTGATACTCCTTCCTTTGGTGGACCTTAACTCCCCTTCCTGTGTGTGGGCCAAGTGACTCTCTTTTAATAAATAATTTGTAGCAGAAATGATAGAGCATGACCTCCGAGGGTGAGTCATGAAATACACTGAGGCTTCCATGTTGCTCTCTCTGTTGGGTCACTCGCTCTGGGGAAGCCAGCTGCCATGTTGTGAGGACACTCAACCAGCCCCATGGAGAGGTCCATGTGGTGAGGAACTGAAGCCTCCTTCCAACAATCTGCACAAATGTGTCAAGTATGTGAGTCAGCCACCTTAGAAGTAGCTCCTCCAGCTCCATTCAAGCCTGCAAAGGACTGTGGCCCTGGCCACATCCTGACTATAATCTCAGGAGAGACCTTGAGCAGAAGCGCCTAGCAAAGTCCCTTCTGGATTCCTGAACCACAGAAACTGTGTGAGATAATAAATGTTTATTGTTTTATGCCACAAAGTTTTGGGGCAATTTGCTATACAACAATAGATTACTAATACAGTCACCATTATCACTAAAAATGTACAGGGCACCTACCCTGTGTAAGGCATGCACGTAACCCCCGTATGTGTGTGTGTACCGTTTCCTTTCTGAAGAGGTTATGCTTTTTCTTCAATGAAAGTCCCCGATCTTGAGGGAAAGTTTTGAAACAGGAGTCTACAGACTCCACTAAACTCATTTAGAGAAACAGGTTTTCCCCACCCACTCTTTTCTTCACTCTAGAAAGGATTTTGTTTGTCATTTAAAAACAAGTCTTGCTGTTATCACGAGTGTCTTCAGAATCTGATACTGTGCTATATTTATGCTTTGTCCTATTTGTTGCTTTCCAAGTGCAGCTGAGACACAGCAACACTTTCAAATAGCAGGCGAAGAACACAAATTCTTGGAAGAAAGCTGTCACCCGGTTTTATTGGCAGCACAAAACTGAGGTTTTAGCTAACAGGACACATATAAATATTCCTGACGCCTGCTTATTCTGAATGTTATGTCTCCCTGGCTTGTCATTAACAATACAGATCAACACTTTAGACTCCCAAATAGGGAAGGAACACCAATGCCAACAGAATGACAATGCCCATGGATGGCACGGACGATCAGGCAACTATTTAGAAAAGCTTATCTCAGGAACTAACTCTCAGGCAGCGAGCAGAACAGTCTCTTTCATCTGATTTACCTTTTATAGCTGTTTCCATTTTAAGAAGGCCTAAGAAATGTCTGCCTCCCTCTCAACAAATGTTTCTTCTCCTTCTGCACTTGATCCTTGAAAGGCTCCATAGGCTAATGTCCTTCCCATCCAGGAGACTGAGCCATTCCTGACCCCAAACAGAGCCTCTCTCCAGATCACCGGCCAGTGCAGCCACAGGTCAAGGAACTGAGGGCCTGGGCTCCAGCCTTGGTACCAACTCCTGAGGGGAGGCAGCCCCCTTGACGTTTTCGGTGCCTGGACACTGGCATTTCCGAATTTAAAAATAAAAAGAAGTAAAGGAAGGAAGAAAGGAAGGAAGGAATTTAAGAAGTTAGGAAGAAGGAAGGGAGGAAGGGAGGGAGGGAAACAGATAACAAAGAGATCCAAAGAACCCTCAGCTGGGGCTTCCCTGGTGGCGCAGTGGTTGAGAGTCCACCTGCCGATGCGGGGGACACGGGTTCGTGCCCCGGTCCGGGAAGATTCCACCTGCCGCGGAGCGGCTGGGCCCGTGAGCCATGGCCACTGAGTCTGCGCGTCCGGAGCCTGTGCTCCGTAACGGGGGAGGCCACAACAGTGAGAGGCCCGCGTACCGCAAAAAAAAAACAAAACAAAGAACCCTCAGCTTTCTGTGCTGCTCTTGTTTAGTTCCAAGAAAATGCCATTCAGAGGGTGACACATATCAATGCTCAACACTTCTGGCAAGAAGTAGAAGCAGTATGATTCAGCCATTAGACAGCCTGGCTTTGAATCCCGACTTAGCCTTTTCTTGGGTTTGTGACCCTCAGCAAGTAAGCTTTAGGTTATAGACTATAAAATGGGATGATAGACTGATAGTCCCCATCGCTCAAGTGTATAAGGAGATTTAAATGAGGCTGTATGTGTAAAGCAGTAAACAACACCTGGCATAGAGCCTGTGCTCAAGAGATGTTAGCTGTTATTATTTGTATCATGAGTGTATGATTGCGTGGCCAGTGGAGGCTATGTTTCTCAATTAGCCCTCTCGTATAAAGAGCAACCATCCATCTGAGGACTAGAGTGTAGATCTCCCAGCTTTCCTGCTTTCCTGCTTTGCATTACCCTAGAGTCATCTAGAGTAGCAATCATACCGCATTGTTGAACAACAGCCGGGAGTCAAAAGGGGTCTGGGTTAAGGCAGATCACAATTAGAGGGGAGAGTTGGGCATGGAAGACATATAGTTAGTACCACACCAGGTGAATCCAGACACTTGGATGGAAATAAAAGAATGCCATTGCCTCTGGCTCTAAAACAGCTGGGATCAGCACAGAGAACAGTAGCACCCTCTCCTTCCCGTGCATATGTTGTACGGATCAAGCTTTCACAACCATGGACAGGTCTTTGAGATGCACTGCCTCCAGGGGTATCAGCCACAGAGATACCCTGGGCGCCCAGGCTGGTTTGGACTCCTGCACTCAGGGAGCTGCTGGAACCACAGCCCATCCCCAGACCCCCTCACACCCACACAGACACTTCCGTATGCACTGGATGGAGCAGGTGGGGAAACTGAGGCAGGAGAATGGCCACACCATAGCAGGAATCATCATGATTTCCATTGGCCCCTTGACATTCCTTCCCTGCCAAAGCCACTTCTATTTTTTGAGGGTCCCCATAAATTAAAAATAAAGAAATGGGGCTTCCCTGGTGGTGCAGTGGTTAAGAATCAGGGGACACGGACTCAAACCCTGGTCTGGGAAGGTCCCACATGCCGTGGAGCAACTAAGCCCATGTGCCACAACTACTGACCCTGCGCTCTAGAGCCTGCGAGCCACAACTACTGAAGCCCTCGCACCTAGAGTCCATGTCCCACAACAAGAGAAACCACCTCAACGAGAAGCCCATGGACCACAACGAAGACTAGCCCCCGCTTGCCGCAACTAGAGAAAGCCCACATACAGAAACGAAAACCCAACACAGCCAAAAATAAAATAAATAAAAAATAAATAATTTTTTTTTAATAAATAAATGGAAAATTGGTGTGGGAAAAAAAAAGCCGATTAGGAAGTCACCTGCAGGACCTAGTCGCTGGGGCACGCAAGAGGCTTGTGAGAGTCTGAGGTTTCTTTATCAGGGACAAAAACTTGTATTCCACAAATAGAGCTATTTCTATATATGAATATGACTAGAAGTAACCCAAAATAGCTGGTATCAGATCATCTTTCCTGTGAGAAAGTTTTAAGGGAGTGGGTGGAAAGGGGAGTGAGCTGGAGACAGAAAGTGGGAAGTGACTGGCCAGGCGGTAGGTCATCATGAGGGGTGTTCTCTACGAAGCAGAAGCCAAAGCGGGATGAACACGCAAGAAATGTAGTAGGGGAAATGCCTATGACAGCAAATGAGGAGGGAGCCAGAGAGACTTGGAGAACCTCAGAGTACAATGCCGATCTGAGCCTGAGTGAAGGAGTAAAGGAAGGACAGAAGATTGGATGGAAGCATCTTACACAACAGTTCTGAGTTCAGCAAGGCCATCGGGGAGTCCCTGGGCCAAAGTTGCCCATCAGAGGAGTCTCGCATCTCCCAGAAACAGCCCCTGCCTCATTTAGTCATTGGTTGGGGGCAGATGAGCGGAAGCATGGCCTTGGCAGAAAATAGTAAACAATACTCTACTATAGACTTGAGAACTTGCTAAGACAGTAGATCTTAAGTGTTCTTCACACACACACACACGTACACACACACATAAAAGATAATTTTGTGAGGTGATAGAGGCGTTAACTATCCTTATTGTGGTAATCATTTCTCAATATATACATGTACCAAATCATCACGTTGTATATCTTAAACGTATACAATGTTACATATCAACTATATCTCAATAAACCTGGGGAAAAAAATAACAATAATAAATTATAAATAAAAATTTTAAAAAAGAAATTTGGGATGGGTTTCAAAGCACAGCAGCTGGGCCCTCTGTCAACTGTGTTTCCCGCAGTCAGGAAACCTGTCCATCAGGGACCTGAGAGGCACATCCCAGGGCTGCCACAGGAAGGGAGGCTGGGAGTTGATAGACCAGTATCGTCTCCTGTGGTGCTAGAACCAGCCCTGCCTGCAGCAGCATTAGACAGGTAAGTTTTCAGCACCCCTCATCAGCTCACAAAGAGCCACAAGTTGCTCCAGATCCCATCAGAGGCAAATCCACGAGGACACAATCGGCCAAACAATCTTCCTCAGCCCTTCGCTGTTTTTTTGTTTGGCTTATATCTTGGAATTCCCACCCAGAGCCCCTAGAGGACGTGATCTAGAATACAAAAGATTCTATGGGGAACCTCTATTCTCTCCTTTCTCCCCTCTCCCCTTGGAGCAGCACTAAGCTCTGGGTGGAGAAAGAGGGAATGGCCTCTGAGGCTGTCGTATCAGGTAGATCAAGACTCAGGTGGACAACCATGGATGGGCAAGGGAGAGTGTAAGTTTGGGAAGCCAAAAGGAATTTTCTTCTATTTCATAACTTTGCCTGGTATCTACCTAGACGTGGGACGAGGGAATTACATCATCTGTGATAACATTTACCTAGATTTCACTTTCCAAAGAGAACTGGTTCTCTTCAATTTCTCCTGGCTCTCAGCCCCTCAGGAGACAAAGGGTGAAAGAGGGTCTCCCTCTGACCCTCAAGTGAGCCTCATTTGCCAGGAAAAGGGGCCCTGGCTCCCTCTGACAAAGTTGACTAAGAAAGCTATTTATTGGCAAATAACTGTTTTCAGCTCCCTAATGACCATTATGAGGCTCTTTGGGTACCTGGTAAGACTGTGCTTAACTCAAGAGGTGCGTTAACAGAGTCAAAAGGAAAGTAAAGCAGGCAGTCCTAAAGGACTTGCTTTGACAAAGAGCATCTCTGCAGGTCTTATTTCATTTTAAAACATCCTTGAAGAAATTTGCTATGTGCTCTATAATGTTTCTAAATTATAACAGGAAATATAGTCATAAATTATATCCAGATCATATTTATATGTTTTAACATTCAGAGGATTAATGCAGCCAGAGAGGCAAAAAGAAGAATAAATAGATAAATAAAATAGATAACCAATGAGTACCTACTGTATAGTTCAGGGAACTATACTCAATATCTTATAATAACTTATAATGGAAGAGAATGTAAAAAAAACTCTGAAACTAACACATTGTAAATCAACTATATTTCAATAAAATTTTTTTAAAAATAAAAGTTAACACTAAAAAGAAGAATAAGTAACTCTACCTGGAGAGTAAAATAATTAAAACAATATTCCCCCAAACAGAAAAGGAAAGTGGGAGGGACTTAATTGCGCTATTTTTGTATTAATTTTTTCTTTTAAAGGTAAGATTTTATATATAAATAGACAGACATTATATGTAAATAAAATAATTTCTTCTTCAAACATACATAGGAATTTGGCTGGGTTATTTTCTTCTGTACTCTATAATAGAGTTGTACTTGTTTTGCATTTATTCCTGGGACCCAAGAGATATGTTACAGTTACTGCAGAAATTATTTATCCCATATATTTGTTAGGTTTGAATATTCATCTATTCTTGAATAGCAGACTGATTGTGACATTGAAATCCTGCATAATATTTTTAAAGATGCTGCTTAATAACTAAACTTAATGTACATTCAAAACAGCATCTGAGCAGCAAAGTTCCTTCACTCCTACCTTGCTTCCTGCTCCAGTGTAAGTCAAGTGGTGGGATTAGCCCTCTCCCTCCTTACCCATTTGTGTTAAACTCAGACTAAACTCTTCCCTGGGCTGGGGAACACATCAGCCCAGCCACCTCTCACTTCTTAAACTGAACTGGCATGAGAAAAGGAAGGAGAATTTATGAAAGCCTATTGTGTGCCTAGCATTGCACTGGATCAGTGTTTCTTAACCTTTTTTTCATTACTGATCCCCTTAAGGAGAATTTTTAGACATTTTTTTTCTAATCATTCCCCTCCCCCATTAATGTTTAATACCACAAATATACTCTATATCTGTTTATGTACTGTATGAATATCTGTGCTTTATACACGAAAGTATAAAGCATTTTTGTCCCCTAAGAGCCAGTTTTTACTCCCTTCGGGGTTGATATTATTCCCACTGAGAATGATATACTAGATGCTCCACAAAGCCATTTAATTTGATTTGAGGAAGCATAGTATCAAAATTAAAGTATAAATCTGAGCCAGACTGACGGGATTCAAATCTGAGCATTACCACTTCTCAGAGGTATGACCCTGGACAGTTAACTTCAATGTGCCTCAGTTTCCTCATCTGTAAAATGGGAATAATAATAGCATGCAATTAAGAAGATCATGTGCAGGCTAACTTAGTTAATATATCAATAAGTATACAGTGTTTAAAATAGTGCCTAGCACAGAGTAAGCACTATACAAGTGGTTGCTGTTTTATTAGCAAATCCAAGAACCCTATAATATCAATATTATAAGTATTATAAAGCCTATTTTAAAAAAGAAGAAACATACATTCAGAGGAAGATAAAATAACTGGCCTAAGTCCACAAGGTTGGTAAAGGCAGAGGCTGGGACTGAAGCCCAGATCTTCAAGACACCAAAATAGGCATTTTCTGTCTATATCACCTCCATTATATAAACCCGCCTTGTCTCCGGTTTCCCCTTTTGCAATTTCAGTTATTCATGGCCAACCATGGTCTGAAAATGTTAAATGGAAAATTTTAGAAATAAACAGTTCATAAGTTTTAAATTGTACACTGTTCTGAGCAACATAATGAAACCTCGTGCCATCCTGCTCCTTCCCGCCCTGGATGTGAAACATCCCTTTATCTAACAGATCTCCCCACACACCCACCCCACCCCCCAACCCTCGTTAGTCACTTAGTAGCTGTCTTGATTATCAGACGGTTGTCATGGTATCAACCATGCTTGTGTTCAAGTAACCCTTATTTTACTTAATAATGGCCCCTTCAAAGCACAAGAGTAGTGATGCCAGCAATTCAAATATGCCAAAGAGAAGCCATGAAGTGCTTACTTTAAGTGAAAAGGTGAAAGTTCTCAAAATATAAAGAAAGGAGGAGAATCGGACGCTGAGGTTGCTACGATCTACAGTAAGAGTGAATCTTCTATCCATGAAATTGCAAAGAAGAAAAAAGAAATTTGCACTAGTTTTGCTGTCGCACCTCAAACTGAACAAGTTACAGCCACAAGGTGTGATAACTTTAAACTTTATCATAGGTATATATGTATAGGAAAAAACATAGTATATACAGGGTTCAGTACTATCCGTGACTTCAGGCATCCACTGGGGAGTCTTGGAACATATCCCATGTGGATAAGGGGCGGGGAACTACTGCACCATGAAACTCACAAACGATACATCTGAATAACTCCAATCAGTGCTTCCCATTGAATGCAAACCATTAACAATATACTCTCCTGCCTTCCACCTCCAATATTTTTAAAAAGCACATACATCACTCCTTTAAACACTAAGAGACAGTGTCTTAGTCCATTTGGGCCACTGTAACAAAATACCATAGACTGAGTGTCTTATAAACAATGGAAATTTACTTCTCACAGTTCTGGAGGCTGGGAAGTCCAAGATCAGGGTACCAGCATGTTCAGGTTCTGGTGAGAGCCTTCTTCCAAGTTGTAGACTATGGACTTCTGGTTTTGTCCTCACAGGATGGAAGGAGTGAGGGATCTCAGTGGGTTATCTTTTCTAAGTACACTAATCCCATTCATGAGGGCTCCACACTCATGACCTAATCACATCCCAAAGGCCCACATACTAACACCATCACATTGAGCATAAGAACTTCAACATGAATTTTGGAAGGACACAGACCATAGCACAGCACCTTGACCAGTCTCCCCATTAGACAGTAGTACTTTCCCCAGCAAAGGGCACTGAGTTTGCTCCTTCCATCGTAGGACCAGGGAGGCCATTTGGTGTCATGCAAAGTATCCTAGTCTAGGAATCAAGAAGCTCCTCCCAGCCCCGGGTCCACCACGCTGTGATGTTGGGCTCATTACCCTCTTCTCTGGTCCTTGGTGTCCCCATTTGTCCTTTGAGCCAAGCCAGCTCTACAAACTCCACAACTGTCAGACCACAAAGCTAAAGTGAGGGGTGGGACTTGTGACAGGCATAAGCCCAAGACCACGTGAGTCTGCATTTTACCCACGCCTACTCAGCAAGCCCACCCCAAAGCCAAGATAAGCAAGCACAAACCTTCTGCCACAGCTCCAAGAATGCAGCGCCATGTCCTTGGGCCTCAGACCCTCCCCCAAAGTCATGTAAATAAGAGGGACGCTCCATCCCCATCCCAGCTCCACAGCAGACCAGCCGAGTGTGTAAAAGAAGCCTAAAATAACTCATTACCAGATCTGGCCCCCCAACCAAACACACCACACTTCCTTAACTTGAAATGGTTGAGGACGGATTAACAAAGTGCCATTACATATTAACAAAATGGTGGTTTTATGTATTTTTTAACATATTTATTGGACTATAATTGCTTTACAATGTTGTGTTAGTTTCTGCTGTATAACACAGTGAATCAGCTATATGTATACATATATCCCGATATACCCTCCCTCTTGAGCCTCCCTCCCACCCTCCCTATCTCACCCCTCTAGGTGCTCACAAAGTACCCAGTTGATCTCCCTGTGCTATGCAGCTGCTTCCCACTAGCTATCTATTTTACATTTGGTAGTGTATATACGTCACTGCTACTCTCTCACTTCGTCCCAGTTTACCCTTCCCCCTCCCCATGTCCTCAAGTCCATTCTCTACATCTGCGTCTTTATACCCGACCTGCCCCTAGGTTCTTCTTGACCTTTTTCTTTCTTTTTTTTTAGATTTAGATATGGGTTAGCATACGGTATTTGTTTTTTCCTTTCTAACTTACTTCACTCTGTATGAAAGACTCTAGGTCCATCCACCTCACTACAAATACTCCATTTCATTTCTTTTTATGACTGAGTAATATTCCATTGTATATATGTGCCACATCTTCTTTATCCATTCATCTGTCCATGGACACTTAGGTTGCTTCCATTTCCTGGCTATTGTAAATAGTGCTGCAATGAACATTGTGGTACATGACTCTTTTTGAATTATGGTTTTCTCAGGGTATATGCCCAGTAGTGGGATTGCTGGATCATATGGTAGTTCTATTTTTAGTTTTTTAAAGAACCTCCATACTGTTCTCCATAGTGGCTGTATCAATTTACATTCCCACCAACAGTGCAAGAGGGTTCCCTTTTCTCCACACCCTCTTCAGCATTTATTGTTTGTAGATATTTGGATGATGGCCATTCTGACCGGTGTGAGGTGATAACTCACTGCAGTTCTGATTTGCATTTCTCTAATGATTAGTGATGTTGAGTATCATTTCATGTGCTTGTTGGCAATCTGTATATCTTCTTTGGAGAAATGTCTATTTAGGTCTTCTGCCCATTTTTGAATTGGGTTGTTTGTTTTTCTGATATTGAGCTGCATGAGCTGCTTGTATATTTTGGACATTAATCCTCTGTAGGCTGCTTCATTTGCAAATATTTTCTCCCATTCTGAGGGCTGTTTTTTCATCTTGTTTATGGTTTCCTTTGCTATGCAAAAGCTTTTAACTTTCATTAGGTCCCACTTGCTTATTTTTGTTTTTATTTCCATTTCTCTAGGATGTGGGTCAAAAAGGATCTTGTTGTGATTTATGTCATAGAGTGTTCTGCCTATGTTTTCCTCTAAGAGTTTCAGAGTGTCTGGCCTTACATTTAGTTCTTTAATCCATTTTGAGTTCATCTTTGTGTATGGTGTTAGGAAGTGTTCTAATTTCATTCTTTTACATGTAGCTGTCCAGTTTTCCCAGCACCACTTATTGAAGAGGATATCTTTCCTCCATTGTATATTCTTGCCTCCTTTGTCAAAGATAAGGTGACCATATGTGCATAGGTTTGTCTCTGGGCTTTCTATCCTGTTCTATTGATCTATATTTCTGTTTTTGTGCTAGTACCATACTGTATTGATTACTGTAGCTTTGTAGTATAGTCTGAAGTCAGGGAGCATGACTCCTCCAGCTCCGTTTTTATTTCTCAAGATTGCTTTGGCTATTCAGGGTCTTTTGTGTTTCCATACAAATTGTGAAATATTTTGTTCTACTTCTGAGAAAACCACCATTGGTAGTTGGAAAGGGATTGCATTGAATCTGTAGATTGCTTTGGGTAGTATAGTCATTATCATAATGTTGATTCTTCCACTCCAAGAACATGGTCTATCTCTCCATCTGTTCGTATCATCTTTAATTTCTTTCATCAGTGTCTTATAGTTGTCTGCATACAGGTCTTTTGTCTCCTTAGACTGGTTTATTCCTAGGTACTTTATTCTTTTTGTTGCAGTGGCAAATGGGAGTGTGTCCTTAATTTCCCTTTCAGATTTTTTTATCATTAGTGTATAGAAGTGCAAGAGATTTCTATGTATTAATTTTGTATCCTGCTACTTTAACAAATTCATTAATTAGCTCTATTAGTTTTCTGGTAGCTTCTTTAGGATTTGCTATGTATAGTATCATGTCATCTGCAAACAATGGCAGTCTTACTTCTTCTTTTCCAATTTGGATTCCTTTCATTTCTTATTCTTCTCTGATTGCTGTGGCTAAAACTTCCAAAACTATGTTGAATAATAGCGGTGAGAGTAGACAACGTTGTATTGTTCCTGATCTTGGAGGAAATGGTTTCAGTTTTTCACCATTGAGAATTATGTTTGCTGTGGGTTTGTCATATATAGCCTCTTTTATGTTGAAGTAGGTTCCCTCTTCGCCCACTTTCTGGAGAGTTTTTTAACATAAATCGGTGTTGAATCTTACCCAAAGCTCTCTCTGCATCTATTGAGATAATCATATGGTTTTTATCTTTCAATTTGTTAACATAGTGTATCACATTGATTGATTTGCGTATATTGAAGAATCCTTGCATCCCTGGAATAAACCCCACTTGATCATGGTGTATGATCCTTTTAATGTGTTGGATTCTGTTTGCTAGTATTTTGTTGAGGATATTTGCATCTATGTTCATCAGTGATATTGGCCTGTAGTTTTCCTTTTTGTGACATCTTTGTATGATTCTGGTATCAGGGTGATGGTGGTCTCATAGAATGAGGTTGGGAGTGTTCCTCCCTCTGCTATAATTTGGAAGAATTTGAGAAAGATAGGAGTTAGCTCTTCTCTAAATGTTTGATAGAATTCACCTGTGAAGCCACCTGCTCCTGGGCTTTGGTTTGTTGGAAGATTTTAATCACAGTTTCAATTTCAGCGCTTGTGTTTTTTCTGTTTACGTTTTCTATTTCTTCTGGGTTCAGTCTCAGAAGGTTGTGCTTTTCTAAGAATTTGTCCATTTCTTCCAGGTTATCCATTTTATTGGCATATAGTTGCTTCTAGTAATCTCTCATGATCCTTTGTATTTCTGCAGTGTCACTTGTAGCTTCTCCTTTTTCATTTCTAATTCTGTTGATTTGAGTCTTCTCCCATTTTTCTTGATGAGCCTGGTTAATGGTTTATCAATTTTGTCTATCTTCTCAAAGAACCAGCTTTTAGTTTTATTGATCATTGCTATTGTTTCCTTCATTTCTTTTTTTTTCTTATTAGTCATCAATTTTATACACATCAGTGTATGCATGTCAATCCCAATCCCCCAATTCATCACACCACCACACCCATCACCCCACGGCTTTCCCCCCTTGGTGTCCATACATTTGTTCTCTACATCTGTGTCTCAATTTCTGCCCTGCAAACTGGTTCATCTGTACCATTTTTCTAGGTTCCACATACATGTGTTAATATACAATATTTGTTTTTCTCTTTCTGACTTACTTCACTCTGTATGACAGTCTCTAGGTCCATCCACGTCTCAACAAATGACCCAATTTTGTTCTTTTTTATGGCTGAGTAATATTCCATTGTATATATGTACTACATCTTCTCTATCCATTCGTCTGTCGATGGGCATTTAGGTTGCTTCCATGACCTGGCTATTGTAAATACTGCTGCAATGAACATTGGGGTGCATATGTCTTTTCGAATTGTGGATTTCTCTGGGTATATGCCCAGTAGTGGGATTGCTGGATCATATGCTAATTCTATTTTTAATTTCTCAAGGAACCTCCACAGTGTTCTCCATAGGGGCTGTATCAGTTTACATTCCCATCAACAGTGCAAGAGGGTTTCCTTTTCTCCACACCCTCTCCAGCATTTGCTGTTTGTAGATTTTCTGATGATGCCCATTCTAATAGGTATGAGGAGATAGTTCATTGTAGTTTTGATTTGCATTTCTCTAACAATTAGTGATGTTGAGCAGCTTTTCATGTGCTTCTTGTCCATCTGTATGTCTTCTTTGGAGAAATGTCTATTTAGTTCTTCTGCCCATTTTTGGATTGGGTTGTTTGATTTTTTAATATCAAGCTGCATGAGCCATTTATATATTTTGAAGATTAATCCTTTGTCTGTTGATTTGTTTGCAAATATTTTTTCCCATTCTGAGGGTTGTCTTTTCATCACGTTTATGGTTTCCTTTGCTGTGCAACAGCTTCTAAGTTTCATTAGTTCCCCTTTGTTTATTTTTGTTTTTATTTCCATTACTCTAGGAGGTGGATCAAAAAAGGTCTTGCTGTGATTTATGTCAAAGAGTGTTCTTCCTATATTTTCCTCTAAGAGTTTTATAGTGTCCACTCTTACATTTAGGTCTCTAATCCATTTTGTGTTTACTTTTGTGTATGGTGTTAGGGAGTGTTCTAATTTCATTCTTTTATATGTAGCTGTCCAGTTTTCCCAGCACCACTTATTGAAGAGACTGTCTTTTCTCCATTGTACATCCTTCCCACCTTTGTCATAGATTAGTTGACCATAGGTGCATGGGCTTACCTCTGGGCTTTCTATCTTGTTCCATTGATCTATGTTTCTGTTTTGGTGCAGTACCATATTGTCTTGATGACTGTAGCTTTGGAGTATACTCTGAAGTCAGGAGGTCTGATTCCTCCAGCTCCATTTTTTTCCCTCAAGACTGCTTTGGCTATTCAGGGTCTTTTGTGTCTCCATATAAATTTTAAGATTTTTTTGTTCTAGTTCCTTTAAAAATGCCATTGGTAATTTCATAAGGATTGCACTGAACCTGTAGATTGCTTTCGGTAGTATAGTCATTTCCACAGTATTGATTCTTCCAATCCAAGAACATGGTATATCTCTTCATCTGTTGGCATCATCTTTAATTTCTCTCATCTGTGTCTCATAGTTTTCTGCATACAGGTCTTTTGTCTCCCTACATAGGTTTATTCCTAGGTAATTTATTCATTTTGTTGCAATGGTAAATGGGAGTGTTTCCTTAATTTGTTTTATAGATATTTCATCATTAGTGTATAGGAATGCAAGAGATTTCTGTGCATTAATTTTGTATCCTGCAACTTTACCAAAGTCACTGATTATCTCTAGTAGTTTTCTGGTGGCATCTTTAGAATTCTCTATGTATAGTATCACGTCACCTGCAAACAGTGACAGTTTTACTTCTTTTCCAATTTGTATTCCTTTTATTTCTTTTTCTTCTCTGATTGCTGTGGCTAGGACATCCAAAACTATGTTGAATAATAGAGGTGAGAGTGGATATCCTTGTCTTGTTCCTGATCTTAGAGGAAATGCATTCAACTTTTCACCATTGAGAATGATGTTTGCTGTGGGTTTGTCGTATATGGCCTTTATTATGTTGAGGTAGGTTCCCTCTATGCCCACTTTCTGGAGAGTTTTTATCATAATTCCGTGTTGAAATATGTCAAAACCTTTTTCTGCATCTATTGAGATGATCATACAGTTTTTATTCTTCAATTTGTTAATATGGTGTATCACATTGATTGATTTGCATATAAAGAAGAATCCTTGCATCCCTGGGATAAATCCCACTTGATCATGGTGTATGATCCTTTTAATGTGTTGCTGGATTCTGTTTGCTAGTATTTTACTGAGATTTTTGCATCTATGTTCATCAGTGATATTGGTCTGTAATTTTCTTTTTTTGTAGTATCTTTCTCTGCTTTTGGTATCAGGGTGATATTGGCCTCATAGAATGTGTTTGGGAGTGTTCCTTCCTCTGCAGTATTTTGGAAGAGTCTGAGAAGGATGAGTGTTAGCTCTTCTCTAAATTTTTGATAGAATTCACCCGTGAATCCATCTGGTCCTGGACTGTGGTTTGTTGGAAGTTTTTTGTTTTTTTTTTTTTGTTTTTTTTGTTTTTTTTTGCGGTACGTGGGCCTCTCACTGCTGTGGCCTCTCCTGTTGTGGAGCACAGGCTCCAGACGCACAGGCTCAGTGGCCATGGCTCACGGGCCCAGCCACTCTGTGGCATGTGGGATCTTCCTGGACCAGGGCACGAACCCTTGTCCCCTGCATCGGCAGACAGACTCTCAACCACTGAGCCACCAGGGAAGCCCTGGAAGATTTTTTTAATCACAGTTTCAATTTCATTACTTATGAGTGGTCTGCTCATATTTTCTATTTCTTCCTTGTTCCATCTTGGAAGGTTATACTTTTCTAAGAATTTGTCTATTTCTTCCAGGTTGTCCATTTTATTGGCGTAGAGTTGCTTGTAGTAGTCACTTAGGATGCTTTGTATTTCTGTGGTGTATGCTCTAACTTCTCCTTTTTCATTTCTAGTTTTATTGATTTGAGTCCTCTCCCATATTTTCTTGATGAGTCTGGCTAATGGTTTATGAGTTTTGTTTATCTTCTCAAAGAACCAGCTTTTAGTTTTATTGATCTTTGCTATTTTTTCTTTGTTTCTATTTCATTTATTTCTGCTCTGATCTTTATGATATCTTTCCTTCTGCTAATTTCAGGTTTTGTTTGTTCTTCTTTCTCTAGTTCCATTAGGTGTAAGGTTAGATTATTTATCTGAGATTTTTCTTGTTTCTTGAGGTGGCTTGTATAGCTATAAACTTCCCACTTAGAACTGCTTTTGCTGCATCCCATAGGTTTTGGATTATTGTGTTTTCATTGTCATTTATTTCTATGTATTTTTTGATTTCCTCTTTGATTTCTTCAGTGATCTCTTGGTTATTTAGTAACATAGTGTTTAGCCTCCATGTGTTTGCGTTTTTTACGTTTTTTCCCCTGTAATTCATTTCTAATCTCATAGCGTTGTGTACAGAAAAGATGCTTGACATGATTTCAATTTTCTTAAATTTACTGAGGCTTGATTTGTGACCCACGTTGTGATCTATCCTGAAGAACGTTCCATGTGCACTTGAGAAGAAAGTGTAATGTGCTGTTATTGGATGGAATGTCCTATAAATATCAATTAAATCTATCTCGCCTATTGTGTCATTTTTAGCTTCCGTTTCCTTACTTATTTTCATTTTGAATAACCTGTCCATTGGTGTAAGTGAGGTTTTAAAGTCCCCTACTATTATTGTTACTTTCAATTTCTTCTTTTACAGCTGTTAGCAGTTGCCTTATGTATTGAGGTGTTCCTATGTTGGCTGCATATATATTTATAATTGTTATATCTTCTTCTTGGATTGATCCCTTGATCATTATGTAGTTTCCTTCCTTGTCTCTTGTAACATTCTTTATTTTAAAGTCTATTTTATCTCATATGAGTATTGCTACTCCAGCTTTCTTTTGATTTCCACTTGCATGGAATATCTTTTTCCATTCCCTCACTTTCAATCTGTATGTGTCCCTAGGTCTGAAGGGGTCTCTTGTAGACAGCATATATATGGGTCTTGTTTTGGTATCCATTCAGCAAGACTGTGTCTTTTGATTGGAGCATTTAATCCATTCATGTTTAAGGTAATTATAGATATGTATGTTCCTATGACCATTTTCTTAATTGTTTTGGGTTTGTTTTTGTAGGTCCTTTTCTTCACTTCTGTTTCCCATGTAGAGAAGTTCCTTTACCATTTGTTGTAGAGCTGGTTTGGTGGTGCTGAATTCTCTTAGCTTTTGCTTGTCTGTAAAGCTTTTGATTTCTTCACCAAATCTGAATGAGATCCTGCTCGGGTAGAGTAACCTTGGTTGTAGGTTCTTCCCTTTTGTCATTTTAAGTATATCATACCACTCTCTCTGGCTTGTAGAGTTTCTGCTGAGAAATCAGCTGTTAACCTTATGGGAGTTCCCTTGAATGTTATTTTTCGTTTTTCCCTTGCTGCCTTCAATAATTTTTCTTTGTCTTTAATTTTTGCCAGTTTGATTACTATGTGTCTTGGCATGTTTCTCATTGGGTTTATCCTGTATGGGACTCACTGCGCTTCCTGGACTTGGGTGGCTATTTCCTTTCTCATGTTAGGGAAGTTTTTGACTATAATTTCTTCAAATATTTTCTCGGGTCCCTTTTCTCTCTTTTCTCCTTCTGGGACTCCTACGATGCGAATGTTATTGTGTTTAATGTTGTCCCAGAGGTCTCTTAGGCTGTTTTCATTTCTTTTCTTTCTTTTTTCTTTATTCTGTTCCACAGCAGTGAATTCCACCGTTCCGTCTTCCAGGTCACTTATCTGTTCTTCTGTCTCAGTTATTCTGCTATTGATTCCTTCTAGTGTAGTTTTCATTGCATTTATTTTATTGTTCATCTCTGTTTGTTTGTTCTTTAATTCTTCTAAGTCTTTGTTAAACATTTCTTTCATCTTCTCGCTCTTTGCCTCCATTCTTTTTCCGAGGTCCTGGATCATCTTCACTATCATTATTCTGAATTCTTTTTCTGGAAGGTTGCCTATCTCCACTTCATTTACTTGTCTTTCTGGGTTTTTTTCTTGTTCCTTCATCTGGTACATAGCCCTCTGCCTTTTCATCTTGTCTCTCTTTCTGTGAATGTGGTTTTTGTTCCACAGGCTGCAGGATTGTAGTTCTTCCTGCTTCTGCTGTCTGCCCTCTGGTGGATGAGGCTATCTAAGAGGCTTGTGCAGGTTTCCTGATGGGAGGGACTGGCGGTGGATAGAGGTGGCTTCTTCATTTATTTCTGATATGATCTTTATGATTTCTTTCCTTCTGCTAACTTCGGGGGTGGGGGTTGTTCTTCTTTCATTAATTGATTTAGGTGTACATTTATGTTGTTTGAGATTTTTCTTGTTTTGTGAGGTAAGGTTGTATTGCTATAAACTTCCCTCTTAGAACTGCTTTTAATGCATCCCATACATTTTGGGTTGTCATATTTTCATTGTCATTTGTTTCTAGGTATTTTTCTATTTCCTCTTTGATTTCTTCAGTTATCTCTTGGTTATTTAGTAGCATGTTGTTTAGCCTCCATGTGTTTGTATTTTCTACAGTTTCTTCCCTGTAATTTATATCTAGTCTCATAGCATTGTGGTTGGAAAAGATACTTGATATAATTTCAATTTTCTTAAATTTACCAAGGCTTGATTTGTGACCCAAAATATGATCTATCCTGGAGAATGTTCTGTGTGCACTTGAGTAGAAAGTGTATTCCTTGTTTTTGGATGGAATGTCCTATAAATGTCAAAAAAGTCCATCTTGTTTAATGTGTCATTTAAAGCTTGTGTTTCCTTATTTATTTCATTTTGGATGATCAGTCCATTGGTGAAAGTGGGGTGTTAAAGTCCCCTACTATTATTGTGTTACTGTCAATTTCCCCTTTTATGGCTGTTAGCATTTGCCTTATGTATTGAGGTGCTCCTATGTTGGGTGCATAAATATTTACAATTGTTATATCTTCTTGGATTGATCCCTGGATCATTACATAGCATCCTTCTTTGTGTCTTGTAATAGTCTTTATTTTAAAGTCTATTTTGTCTGATATGGGAATTGCTACTCCAGCTTTCTTTTGATTTCCATTTGCATGGAATATCTTTTTCCATCCCTTCACTTTCAGTCTGTATGCGTCCCTAGGTCTTAAGTGGATCTCTTGTAGACAGAATATATCTGGATCTTGTTTTTGTAGCCACTCAGCCAGTCTACATCTTTTGGTTGCAGCATTTAATCCATTTATTTTTAAGGTAATTATCCATATGTATGTTCTTACTACTATTCTCTTAATTGTTTTGGGTTCGTTATTGTCGGTCTTTTCCTTCTCTTGTGCTCTTGCCTAGAGAAGTTCTTTTAGCAGTTGTAAAGCTGGTTTGGTGGTGCTGAACTCTCAGCTTTTGCTTGTCTGTAAAGGTTTTAATTTCTCCATCAAATCTGAATGAGATCCTTGCTGGGTAGAGTAATCTTGGTTGTATGTTTTTCCCTTTCATCACTTTAAATATGTCCTGCCACTCCCTTCTGGCTTGCAAAGTTTCTGCTGAAAGATCCACTGTTAACCTTATGGGGATTCCCTTGTTGCTTTTCCCTTGCTGCTTTTAATATTTTTTCTTTTTATTTAATGTTTGATAGTTTGATTAATATGTGTCTTGGCGTGTTTCTCCTTGGATTTATCCTGTATGGGACTCTGCACTTCCTGGACTTGAATGACTATTTTTTTCCCATGTTAGGGAAGTTTTCAACTATAATCACTTCAAGTATTTTCTCAGTCCCTTTCTTTTTCTGTTCTTCTCCTGGGACCCTTATAATTTGAATGTTGGTGAGTTTAATGTTGTCCCAGAGGTCTCTGAGACTACCCTCAGTCAGTTCTTTTCATTCCTTTTTTTTTTATTCTGCTCTGTAGTAGTTATTTCCACTCTTTTATCTTCTAGGTCACTTATCCGCCCTTCTAACTCAGTTATTCTGCTATTGATTCCTTCCAGAGAGTTTTTAATTTCATTTATTGTGTTGTTCATCATTGTTTATTTGCTCTTTAGTTCTTCTAGGTCCTTGTGAAACGTTTCTTGTATTTTCTCCTTTCTATTTCCAAGATTTTGGTTTATCTTTACTATCATTACTCTGAGTTCTTTTTTAGGTAGGCTGCCTATTTCTTCTTCATTTGTTTGGTCTGGTGGGTTTTTACCTTGCTCCTTCATCTGGTGCATATTTGTCTGTCTTCTCATTTCATTTAATTTGCTGTGTTTGGGGTCTCCTTTTCACAGGCTGCAGGTTCATAGTTCCCGTTGTTTTTGGTGTTTGCCCCCAGTGGGTGAGGTTGGTTCAGTGGCTTGTGTAGGCTTCCTGGTGGAGAGGACTGGTGCCTATGTTCTGGTGGGTGGGTCTGGATCTTGTCTTTCTGGTGGGCAGGGCTGCATCCAGTGGTGTGTTTTGGGTTGTCTGTGAACCTAGTATGATTTTAGGCAGCCTCTCTGCTAATGGGTGGGTTTGTGTTCCTGTTTGGCTAGTTGTTTGTCATGGGGTGTCCAGCACTGGAGCTTGCTGGCCGTTGGGTGGAGCTCGTCTTAGCATTGACACAGAGATCTCTGGGAGAGCTCCTACTGATTGATATTACATGGGGCTGGGAGGTCTTTTGTGGTCCAATGCCCTGAACTCAGCTCTCCCTCCTCAGAGGCTCAAACCTGACACCAGACCAGAACATCAATACCCTGTCAGCCACATGGCTCAAAAGAAAAAGGAGAAAAAAAGAAAGAAAAGCAAAAAAAGTTGAAATTTAAAAAAATAAATTTTTTATTAACATTAAAAAATATGAATAATTTTAAAAAAGAGCAACCAAACCAATAAATCCACCAGTGATAACAAGCACTAAAAAGTAAGCTGAGATAAACATAAAAATCAGAAACAAATCAGTCGCAGGCAGCAAACCCCAAGTCTACAGTTGTTCCCAAAGTCCACCACCTCAATTTTGGGATGATTCATTGTCTATTCAGGTATTCCACAGATGCAGGGTACATCAAGTTGATTGTGGGGATTTAATCTGCTGCTCCTGAGGCTGCTGGGAGAGATTTCCCTTTCTCTTCTTTGTTCACACAGCTTCTGGAGTTCAGCTTTGCCTTTGGCCCAGCCTCTGTGTTTAGGCCTCCCTCTGGTGTCTGTTCCCTACCCAGATAGGAGGGGGTTAAAGCAGTGGCTGATTAGGGGTCTCTGGCTCACTCAGGCCACAGGGAGGGAGGGGTACGGTACTCATAATTGGAATGTGGGGTGACCCTGTGGCGGCAGAGGCCAGCATGACGTTGCAACAGCCTGAAGCATGCCATGTGTTCTCCTGGGGAGGTTGTCCCTGGATCATGGGACCCTGGCAGTGGTGGGCTGCAGAGGCTCCCGGGAGCATGTGTATAGTGACCTGTGCTTGCACACAGGATTCTGGGTGTCTGCAGTGGCAGCATTTGTGTTTCATGCCCAGGTCTGGGGTCCAAGCTGATAGCCGAGGCTTGCACCCTTTTTGAAGCTTGTTTAGGCAGTGCTCTGTCTTCTGTGGGCAGTTGGGGAAGGAATCCCCTCTCCTCGCGCACACCGAAACAATGGTCTCTTGCCTCTTAGACAGGTCCAGACCTTTTCCTGGACTCCCTCCCAGCTAGCCGTGGCGCACTAGCCCCCTCTGGCTGTGTTCATGCAGCCAACGCCAGAGCTCTCCCTGGGATCTGACCTCCAAAGCCCGAGCCTCAGCTCCCAGCCCCTGCCCTCCCCCAGCAGGTGAGCAGACAAGCCTCTCAGGCTGGTGAGTGCTGGTTGGCACTGATCCTCTGTTCCGGAATCTCTCTGCTTTGTTTTCTGCACCCCCATTGCTGCGCTCTCCTCTGTGGCTCTGAAGCTTCCCCTCCCCTGCCCAACCCCCATCTCCATCAGTGAAGGGGCTACCTAGTGTGTGGAAACTTTTCCTCCTTCTCAGCTCCCTCCCAGAGACGCAGGTCCCATCTCTATTCTTTTGCCTCTGTTTTTTCTTTTTTCTGTTGCCCTACCCAGGTACATGGGGAGTTTCTTGCCTTTTGGGAAGTCTGAGGTCTTCTGCCAGCGTTCAGTAGGTGTTCTGTAGGAGTTCGGTATTTTTGATATGATGCAAAAAAGTGCTTATGGCCTACAAACGTCTTAGAGTGACCACCAGGCATTTGATTTATATTAACATTGAGTAATACTGGAATAGTTATGTGCATGTGGTTTTGAGTCCTTTTTTTTTAAACTTACATTCCATTGTGAACACCTTCCCATTGTTTAAAACCATGATTTTTTTTAATGGCTTTATATTCTATCATACGGGTAAGCAAGCCATCAGTTATTTAGTCATTTCTCTCCTTGGAGCACTAAATTGTTTTGTTTTGGTTTGGTTTTTTTTGTATTCTATGTAAAGCTACCAGAACAGTCTTGTACATAGATTTTTTTTTTTTTTTTTTTTTTTGCGGTACGCAGGCCTCTCACTGTTGTGGCCCCTCCCACTGCGGAGCACAGGCTCCGGACGTGCAGGCTCAGCAGCCATGGCTCACAGGCCCAGCCACTCCGCGGCATGTGGGATCTTCCCGGACCGGGGCACGAACCCGTGTCTCCTGCATCAGCAGGCGGACTCTCAACCACTGTGCCACCAGGAAAGTCCTGTACATAGATTTTTGCATGAACCTCTTATTGTTTCCACAGAACAAATTCATAGAAGTGTAATTACAGAGTCAAAGTAGGTGAATGTTTTCAAGGTTCTTGAACATAGTGTCAAATTACCCAATAAAAAGATAATGCCACCAGCAGTACACTAAAGCCCCTATGTGTTCAGTTTCCTCGTGTGTAAAATGGGGATAATAATAATGTGTACCTAATAAAGTCATTGTGCTGGTTAAATTAGTTAATTTAAGTAAAGTGTTTAAAATAGTGCATACACTCTTGTCACCTACACTATTGTCAGTTTTCAAAATATTCTCCGATTTGCTAGGTTAAAAAATAATATATTGCTGCTTTAATTTCTATTTTTTTGACTATTATTGGGATTGAAGATACCTCCATATATATTTCTTCTTTTGTGAAGTATTTGGTCATGTCTTTTGCTAATAAAAGAAGAACTTTCAAAAAGTTCCCCCTAATAATGCCCTTTATATTACATCCTAGTTAATGATTCTTAAAGCTGCTGGACATTTTTTTAACACATCTTTGAAGCTCAAAAATTCAAACAGGTCCTAACTTTTTATTACTCAGCTTTTGTTTTATAGCAATTATCACTTACTTTCCTGAAAGGCCTACAGAAAAAAAAAAAACTATCAGAGGTTGATTTTTTAATGTCCTTCTGCATTAACCACAGGTGAATCAGCCTAGATGTTGTCATCATAAGAAGACTTACCATGTTATTTAACTGAAAGAACTGTATGGAAATAGTTAAAAGCATCGTGCAAAGAGACAAATCCTTCTCCCAAAACTCCCAAACAGCCAGACTCTCCATGTTTCTTCGTTGTGGTCCACCAGTCACCCCAATAACCTAGGAGAACTCCTGGAAGAATTTATTCAAAAGGCAGATCCAAGGCCCCTCCTCAGACCTCCAAACTTAGGATCTTGGATGACTGGGCCCTAGAATCTGCTTATGTCACAAGCTTCTTGAGTGATTTTCTGGGAGTCACAATGCTAAAGTATGTCTAGTTTGCCAAATCATGTGGTTTGTAATGTCTTACAAAGCATAATCAAACCAAAGGTATGATAGAAGATTTAGTAGATACCTACCATCACTATGGTAGGTATCAACTAAATTTAAAGCATTATTATTTCTAGTAAGTGTGGATCTCCTACTAATTTGTTAACTGATCAACACAGATAAATAGAGACTTGTCCCCTGCCCTACCCCCATTTCTAGCTGTGTGACCCTAGTAAATTACTTCATTTGCTGAGCCTCATTTCCCCATTTGCAAAGGTGGGAAATCACGCTACCTGTCTCATGGAATCATTCCAAGACTGAACTTAGACTATATATGTTAAGTGTCTACCACAATTTCTGGCACAAAAAAAAATGACAGCTCTTACATCAGTGGGATGAAAAGTTATGCAGCTGAGGAAGAGACATCGGTCTACAGTAACAGCTGATAATAATGGAACACCAGAGTCGACGAACGACTTTCACAGGCAATTTCTTGTTCTACCCTCTGAACGTTTAGGTGAGACAGGAAGAAAACATATTGTTATCATATCCCTTTTACAGACTGAGGCAACTGAAGGCTGACCAAGGCTATAAAGTTACGTAGTTAGTAAATAGCAGAGCTTGAATGACTGACTTTAGAACCCAATATTTCAATACTTATTAAAAACTAAAAAACATGGAGTCTTCAAGAGGGTCTATTATTCCCTTCAGTCATTTCATGAATGGAAACATTCTCTAGTGTATTCAACCTAAAGAATGCCTTTTCTGGGTTTAGAAAGTACGATAAACAACAGCTAAATGAAACCGAGAGCAATTATCGTTTTTCCAGAATCTAGCTTGCTCTCATTTACTTTCAAGGTTACCTACAGTTCAAGAGAAACCATTGTGGCCATCTTCAAGGCTTCCATACCACAAAAACTATTCAAGCCAGGTTTAAAGGGCAACTAAAAATGCTCTCTTCTCTTCTAAGACCTCACAACCTCTCACACTTAGAGCTGGTGGTTCTTTCCTGGTTCTTCTTACAGCTCCCAAGCACATTCCTCCTTTGCTTTAAAGAGTATTTGCATAATATTCATGGTGAGATTTAGGTCTAAATTATCAAAATGAAAATCCTCTGTCCTGAGGTATAAGCTAACGAAAACAGATCTCATTTTTATTCAATTCCCTCAATTCCTGATGTGGAAGATGCTCCCGCTCGTCTGTACCATTTTTCATTGTTTCTCCACAACCAAAAATATTATCTGAAGAATCACAAAACTATGAAAGAAACAACTCATTGAGATTGTGAACAGCATATTTCTCTTTACAGATCAGTGCATCATTTGAATATAGCCTCGTTCTGTGTTCCCAGTTTTGAGTCAGGACCATTCTCACAGTTCAGCACTTCATAATTACATACAATTAACAGCTTGGAGGCTGAGCAGCAGAGTGACTGGTAAGCACTGAAAGCTACAAATCTGTTTTGCAGTAGTGTATATTTTTTTCTCCCTTGACGTTCTTTATTGTTGTTTTGCTTGTTGCTTATTAGCATACCTCTGGGAAATGTTTCAAAGATGTAATGTTAATGAGCAAACACTTGTGAGATTGCCAGCCATTTCAGATGACTTTCTTTCTTTCCAAGCCACAGAAAGGGGGGAAATGAACTGACACATTGTTATGTAGCAAAATAGAATTATGCAGAAAATGCAAAATTATTGCAAAATATTATTTATACAGAGGATAGCCCTGAAGAAGTCAGGGCATCATTGATTAGCAGTAAGAAAGTAGGAATGGATCTGAATTTTACTGTCTACTAAAGAATCTTGTTAATACAAAGAGCATCACAGCTATTTCAACGCAAGAGGCAAGAGTTACTCTATCTGTCCCTAAGCTTATAGACCAAATGATAGGGAAAATGAGCTGGATAGGGTAAAGGAAGTAGATGTTTGAAAGGGGAGTAGGTATACAAAGGCCTGTCAGAGATTCAAGGCTCACTACAGGATAATAATAAAATAATAAAAACTATAATATTAGCATGAACACAGCCAACATTAATTGAATGCTTACTCTGTCCCAGTCATTGTTCTAAATGACTCACGTGTGCACTAACTCATGTAATCCTCACAACCATTCTGTGAAGTAGATGAAGTTATCAACCCATTTTACAGTTGAAGAAACTAAGGCTCAGAGAAGCTAGGTAACTTGCCCAAAGTCACACAGTGAGTAAATGAGGAAAGATGGAATTTAAACCCAGACGCCTGCTCTGAAGCCCCTTCTCCTCAGGGCTGCTAAAGAATGGGGCTCCACTCCTGGGGTGCATATTTGACAAGCAGGTGATTCTAATGGAAGTGGTCTGCAGACCACACTTGGGGGGAAAGACTCTGCTGAAACAAGGGGAGTGCTGTTAGCAAACTAAATGTTTTGCTGAACGGAGCTGTCTTTATACTCACTGCACAGAAGATAGTGTGCACACAGCAGTCCGAAGCCCCGTTTAGTCCACTCATCATGATTCCTGGGTGGTACTAACTCATCCAAAGGTACTCTGCCCTTTTACCAGAAGATAGGGGACACAAACAGTCCCCAACATTCAAGACAACCACACGCGTGGGCCATACCTGGAGGACTTATCTATGGAAAGTGCCAGTCTTGATGCCTGGCCTTTGTAGGTGCTCAATAAAGTCTGTGAACAGAATCTCCTTTCCAGAAGGCAAAGGAAATTGAATATCCACTTTTCAGCAATTTAAAAATCTCAAGGTAACAGATACCCAGCTCACATTTTTGTCAAAAAGACCCCATCTCCCAACAAGACCCTCTGTAACAATGCAGGTCACGAGCACTTCCTTGTAATGGGTTTATTCACCCTTGCTTTTTAAAGGGGTTTTTGAAGTTCTTCTTTAGAGAGAAGTTGTCTGATGGCAATATCTTTCTAGGCTTCTAGCAGAGTTTCCTCCTGCTACTGGCTGAGGTGGGACGATGTTGCCCAGATCTTCTTACTTAGCCCTGATTACCCTGCCTGTGAATGTTAGTGAGGGTCTGAGCTGAGGCCCTAAGAAGGTTTGGATTTATCCTCTTGGATATCAGCAGATCAGAAACATTCATTTAGCCCTTTCAGAGAGCTGTTAAGAACTCTTATGCCACACACCCCAGTGAGCACAGGATCTGCTCTCAGAGGCACCAACCAAACAGCCTCCGAGTAAGCAACACAGGACCTGCCCTTGTTCAAAGGCTTTCACTGATGGTCAGACTTTCCATCTTTAAAAAGGGAGGATTCAGCTCCCAGTGCCCGGGACTCCCTAACATAGCCCACCGCTGTGCTCCGCTCACCTGCTTCATCACGCGCCGAGATCTGACTCTCAGCCTCACCACTTGGAAGGAATGTGTGATGTTCGTGGATCAGCTGTTGGGATGTAACAGCATCAATATTTGCCCAGGGTCACTCTAGTAGTCAACTAGTTTCTGCTGAAATGGATCAGGCTTCTTACAAGACATGCTGCAAAAGGGTGAATACCTTCCCTCTAACATTCTGTTCAGTGTTTACTTCACTGAAACACTCCATTACTGCACGCTGAGCAAAAGAAGGGACGCGGGGAGGAACCAATTTAGTGGTGATTAAGTTCAGAGTCATTGCTGAAATTATTTGCATTTGTCTGAGGAACGGTAACTTTTAAGACTATGTCATTTAAAGAAATGGTTAGATATTATTTTTCTGGCAGCAACAATCAGGCATTTTTCGTAAAATGGCTTCCTTGCAAGAAAATCACCAAATAATGGCAGAAAAACACCCAGCTCTAAATACAATGAAGCATGAGAGGCAAAGTCAAGATTTAAACGGCTCTCACGCTGTGGGGACAGACCAGAGTCACTGAAATGATGTCTTGCTGTTTCCGGGCACACTGAGAGCCTCTGCTGAGGCACTAATGGGCCCCGCACAGGTCTTTAGAGTGACTTCCTCACAGGGCATCTGGAATAACTGGGCTTAGTGTTTTACCAGATGAAGTAAATGCAGGGCCGAGCGCCTGGGAGAACAATAGCTTCTCTGCACCAGAGGAGATGTGCAGGCTTCCACCTGGGGCTTGGGCTGGTTCCCACTCCTGTTTGCCCCCTTGTTCCATGAGGCTAACAAAACACATCTCACACACGAGGCCTCCACACAGGCCCATGGGGGCCCAGGGGAACTCTGGAACCCCAAAGCCGATTATTTTCCTATTGTCACCTTGCCTTCCTTGTTCCCAACAAAAATGGGGGAGGTGGGCAGGGACCTTTACAAAAGTAACACTTGGAATTAGTTCTTAGGTTATACCTCTCCCCACAACCAGAGTTCCATAAAAAGCTACCTCTGATTCTTGGTAATAACACCTTGTAACTGAGCAGCACCCTATAGGGCCTTCCCAGGACAGACCCCTGCCCCATATGCTCTGCTGTAGCTCCTCTCTTAAGCACCTAGATAATAGTATCTGATGCACATTTCCTGAGTTGTTTAACAGATGCTAAAACCACCACCAAATGGAAGAAATTAACTACTTGATGGCCATGAGCACATAGCCCCCAGACCTACTTGTGCCTAAGGATTCATAATGTTAACCCCTGTGACACTGCCCTGTTACCTCACCATCAACCAGTCAGAGAATTGTGCATGAGCTGATCACATACCCTGAGACCCCCCCACCTTTCCCTCACCTGGCCTTTAAAAATGCTTTGCTGAAACCCTTCGTGGAGTTCAGGGTTTCTGAGTACCAGTCACCCATTCTCCTTATATGGCACCTTTAAAATAAACACTGCACTTTCCTTCACCACAATCCAGTGTCAGTAGATTGGCTTTACTGCACGTGGGAGAGCAGACCCAAGTTTGGTTCTGTAACAACTTGAGTTATATTTTCAAGTAAGAACTACAGGTTTACTTTGTGACCGCCTGGAGGGGTGGGATAGGGAGGGTGGGAGGGAGGGAGACGCAAGAGGGAAGAGATATGGGAACATACGTATATATATAACTGATTCATTTTGTTGTAAAGCAGAAACTAACACACCATTGTAAAGCAATTATACTCCAATAAAGATGTTAAAAAAAAAAAAGAACTACAGGTTTAAAATCCTTCCAATCCATTTTATATATCGTTTCCAAGTTTGTCTTCGATTCAGTTCAACAAGTGTGTACTGAATGTCTTGAGAACCTATATCTTCCCAGATATATCTACTTCCCAGATATATATCTACTCAGATCAAGAACAAGCACTTCCTCTGGAGGTCAAGGCCATCAGTGAGCCAGCCCCGACCTATGTCCAACCACATCCTCTCTTATTCCTCATCAGCCACCCCTTCTGGAAGGTCGTCTTTCGTTAACTCCACCACATCAGCTTTCCGTCAGTGTCGGAACTGCCACACAGCTCCTCCATAGCATTCCTTCTGTTCTTCCTGTGATGCACCACATTTGTCCCCAGCTCGACACCTTCCCGGAAATCTCCCAGAACAAACCCCCTCCTACTCGCTCTCAATTTATTCCTACGCTTCCTTCTAGGTGCTCCTTACAATTTAACCCACATCCAACAAATCTTTGCTGAGGGCTGCTGCTCTACAATGCTCCGTCCCTTCCGGTATTTGCTCCCATTTATATATCCAATTTTTCTCCTTGGTTTCATATATGTATAGTTTCCTCCAACTGGGATTTGACATTTGCAAAACCAGAAACCAAGTCGTTTACTTCTTTATGTGGATTCACCCCCACATTCATCTAATGCCTACTGTGTGCCAGTCATGTTGTCCCTCAAAGGATCAAAAATGGTACTTAGTATAGAATGTGCACTGAATAAGTAAGTAAACATTTGTTGGCTTAATAAACAGACTCAGAACCCAACAGCCTCATTTGGGTTCCACAGTTTCTTTTTATTTTTGTAGGGAGGAAAAACCTGTTAAATACATACACATCCACTCGGTTTACATTTTTCACATGCAGGATGCTGTCTCTATATGAGCAGCGAGGACATCATTTTAAGCGTTGAGCTTGATACTCTCCGCCATGGCAGGGAGAATAATCTAACCAACACCAGGTAAGTTGTCCCACTGTGGGGAGGGGAAGAACCACAGACTCTCTCTTAAGACATGCCCTTTGCACTTAGTGACATGCAGACTCAGCTTAGGGCCCTAGCCTGAAAGAAGCGCAGTCACACCTGCTCAACCTCTGCAAGACCTGACTCCCCTGTGATGCCCCAGAACCTGCCCAGATGGAAGCCAGGTGGTGATGGCCCAGCCTCCTAAGTGAAGCAGGTAGAGGGGGGTTCTCTCCAGCTCCTCATTCACAAGCTTCTGCTTTGTTCAGACCCAACCACTGACACATGACAACAGTCCACTGTGGAAACAGCAATTCCCAAAAGTGGCCACATCAGGGCAATTCCAGGAGAACACCAGTCCTCAGGACAATCCTGGGAGACCAGCCAGGCAGCACACATTTGCCACTGAGATGCCATCTCCCCCACCCAACCCAAGCCATTCTGGGGGTGAGAGGGACAATAAGTAAACCAAATGGAAATTAAAATCCTGGCTCCGATAGGTGTGTGACCTCAGGCAGTTTGCTTAACTTTTCTCTCAATTTCTTCATCTATAAAATGGGGGCCATAATAATACCTACTCACCGAATGTGGAGAATTAAACAAGCCAAATCAGTGTCAGGCTTAACACAGTGCTTGTCACCCCATAACAGATCATGATTATTGTCATTAACTGTGATCAATGAAATCCAAATTTGGACTTTTTCTCTCTGATCCTAAATGGCCGCACATCAAGTGTTTTTGCAAAAATCTATTAGCTTTTCCCTTCCTTCTCATTTACGCTCACTCTTCAATTTTCTCTTTTGTTTCCTCTTTCCATCCACTCCTATGACTACTGACAACCAGGGAACATAAAGGCTAGTTCTGAAATTACATTTAGAACAAGAGGAAGGGAACCCTCTTACATTGTTGGTGGGAATGTAAATTGGTACAGCCACCATGGAAAATGGTACAGAGGTTCCTCTAAAAACTAAAAATAGAGTTACCATATGATCCAGCACTCCCACTCCCACTGGGCATATATCCAGACAAAAGTCTAATTCAAAAACATATATGCACCCCTATGTTCATAGCAGTGCTATTTACAATAGCCAAGACATGGAAGCAACCTAAATGTCCACTGACAGATGAATGAATAAAGAAGATGTGGTATCTATAGACAATGGAATATTACTCAGCCATAAAAAGGAATGAAATAATGCCATTTGCAGCAACATGGATGCAACTAGAGATTATCATACTAAGTGAAGTAAGTCAGAAAAAGACAAATACTATATGATATCATATGTGGAGTCTAAAATATGACACAAATGAACATATCAATGATAAAAAACAGACTCACAAATGTAGAGAACAGACTTGTGGTTGCCAAGGGGGAGGGGAGTGGGAGAGGAAAGGACGGGGAGTTTGGGATTAGCAGATGCAAACTAGTATACTGAGGATAGATAAGCAACAAGGTCCTACTGTACAGCACAGGGAACTATATTCAGTAACCTGTGATAAACCATAATGGAAAAGTATATGAAAAAATATATTTCCTGAGTTACTTTGCTGTACAGCAGAAATTAACACAACATTGTAAATCAACTCCAATAAAATTAGAAAAAAAATGAAGTGATGGCTCATGTTAAGCCTGCCTCCAGTTATGTGCACGACACTGCAGCTCCATCACCCGTCCTTTTTCTTTGGACCGCACCGTGAGGCTTTCAGGATCTTAGTTTCCCAACCAGGGACTGAACCTGGGCCCTTGGCAGTGACAGCACTGAGTCCTAATCACTGGACTGCCAGGGAATTCCTTACCTGTCCATTTTTCATGGTCAAACATCACTTCATCCATGTCCCATCACTGCCATCTCTGCACTGGGAGTCCTTTAACTTCTCAGAAAACAGTGTGCCATTTTAGAGATTTTCCGTGTGTACCAATTAGGAGACTGCAATAAGACATTTTCTCATCCAGTTTGTTCCAAAACAGTGAAGCATTCCAGTCTCTTCCATTTTGACCAAATTCACCCAGAAAGTAAACTATTTAGAAAAAGAGAAAGTATGTGTATGTATGCTGGAAAAACGGAAGCTTGTCTTTGTTCATGTGAAATTCTCTGTATTCAGTTAAACTATTTGGGCTTTGTCTTTTCTTGTAAGAAAGGAAATACAATACAGCACATGAGTCCAGATTTTCCTGGGATTTGGCAGGTCTGTGGATCTTGTTTAATTCTCCATTTACTGAATCTTTCGTTATTAATAGTTCAGTTTCTCAGTATGCTTCTGCTGTAGTGATGGAAAAGCATTTGTCCTCTAGGAGCCAAATACAACATCAAATAGATCTGTTAACATGCTCTTTTGTAAATTAGCCAAGAAAGTAGATTCATCCTTCATTTATTAAATAAGGAGACTGCTTTACTAAATAGCACTTTTCTTTATTTAAAATTATGTACTATTGAAAAGACTATCAGAGTTGAACAGCTTCTCCATACCCTGCAGCAGGAGGCAGGATAATGGCTCAAAAGATTTTGACATCCTATTCCCCCGAACCTGTGACTATGTTAACTTATATGGCAAAAAAAAAAATGTCACTAAGGTTAAGGACTTTGAGATGAGGCGATTATCCTGAATTACTTGGATGGGTTCATTCTAATCATATGAGTCCTTAAATGTAGAGACACTGTCCTAGCTGTGGTTAGAGAGAGAGAGACAAAGACAGAAGAAGGTGCAGGGAGATTCAATGTTAGAAGGACTTGACCACCTTTGAAGACTGAGGGAGGGACACAGACAAAGGAAGACTGAGGAAAAGGCAGCCTCTAGAAGCTAGAAAAGGCAAGGAAATGTATCTCCCCTAGAACATCCAAAAGAAATGCAGCCCTGCCTATTCCTTGAGACCCATGTTGGACTTTTTGAATGACAGAACTGTAAATAACAAATTTGTATTGTTTAGCTCACTAAGTGTGTGATAATTTGTCTCAGCTGTAATAGAAAATAAATACACTGACTCCAACTAACCCTTTGACGTCAAAGCCAGTCAGAATGTGAGGTTCTTCTAGCAAGCTAGGGAGTTTCCATTAGAAAGGGGCTGCATTGCACTTACTAACAAAGTTTAATTTTGGTTTGGAAAAGCATTCTGTGTTTCAAACCGAAACGTTACTGCCACATTTCATTAAAGCCTAGCAGATGGCCTGATGCTCCCCCAGCAACAGATACCATAGGGGCTGAATAGTCTTCTTTTGGCCCTGCTCCAAGGCATAAATCAATCTCCAACACTAAATATATAAATAAATAAAATTTTTAAAATGTGGACTGGGTTGCAATTGCAGCTCTCTTTGCCCATGCTATTCAGTTGCTCTTATGCAGTAGCATGAATGAATGAATGAATGAATGTCTAGTGATTGGAAGTGCCAAACAGATGCACAAAAGGGGAAATAGACAATGTTTATGGATTACAGAGGTTATGAATTGTATAGTCATTAAGAAATAGCGGGGCTCTTTGGTGGGGCTAATGGCGGACTCTGGGAGGGCTCATGCCAAGGAGTACTTCCCAGAACTTCTGCTGCCAGTGTCCTTGTCCTCACGGTGAGACACAGCCACCCCCCGCCTCTGCAGGAGACCCTCCAACACTAGCAGGTTGCTGAGGACTGTCCGGAACATCTTGAGTTTGGACTGCACCTCCCCTGATCGCCTGCAGCTTTCCTAGACAAAAAAGTTTGCCAAGCCCTGGTCTAGAGGAACCTGAGTTCCAAGAATTACAGATGGGAGGCAGTGGAAACATTTCAATTCTCAATTGCCAAGTAAAAGGTTATTATGTATTTCCAAAGATTCATCCTCAAAGAATCCATTGACTTCTGCCTAATAAAAATGTGTATTAGAGCAACAGCCAGCTCTACTCACCACCAGTCTCTCCCATCAGGAAACTTGCACACGCCTCTTACATAGCCTCATCCACTAGAGGGCAGACAACAGAAGCAAGAACTACAATCCTGCAGCCTGTGAAACAAAACCCACTTTCACAGAAAGATAAACAAGATGAAAAGGCAGAGGGCTATGTACCAGATGAAGGAACAAGAAAAAAACCCAGAAAAACAACTAAATGAAGTGGAGATAGGCAACCTTCCAGAAAAAGAATTCAGAATAATGATAGTGAACATGATCCAGGACCTTGGAAAAAGAATGGAAGCAAAGATCAAGATGATGCAAGAAATGTTTAACAAAGACTTAGAAGAATTAAAGAGCAAACACCTAGAAAAATTAAAAAACAGAGATGAACAATACAATAACTGAAATGAAAAATACACTAGAAGGAATCAATAGCAGAATAACAGGCAGAAGAACAGAGAAGTGACATGGAAGACAAAATGGTGAAATTTACTACTGCAGAACAGAATAAAGAAAAAATAATGAAAAGAAAGGAAGACGGCCTAAGAGACCTTTGGGACAACATTAAATGCAACAACATTCACATTATAGGGGTCTCAAAAGGAGAAGAGAAAGAAAAAGGACCTGAGAAAATATTTGAAGAGATTATAGTCAAAAACTTCCCTAACATGGAAAAGGAAATAGCCACCCAAGTCCAGGAAGCTCAGAGAGTCCCAGGCAGGATAAACCCAAGGAGAAACACACCAAGACATGTAGTAATCAAATTGGCAAAAATTAAAGGCAAAGAAAAATTATTGAAAGCAACAAGGGAAAAATGACAAATAACATACAAGGGAACTCCCATGAGGTTAACAGCTGATTTCTCAACAGAAACTCTACAAGCCAGAAGGGAGTGGCATGACATATTTAAAGTGATGAAAGGGAAGAATCTACAACCAAGATTACTCTACCTGGCAAGGATCTCATTCAGATTCAGGGGAGAAATGAAAGCTTTACAGACAAGCAAAAGCTAAGAGAATTCAGCACCACCAAACCAGCTCCACAACAATGCTAAAGGAACTTCTCTAAGTGTGAAACACAGGAGAAGGAAAGGACCTACAAAAACAAATTCATAGCAATTAAAAATGGTAATAGGAACATATGTATCAATAATAACCTTAAATGTGAATGGATTAAATGCTCCAACCAAAAGACACAGGCTCGCTGAATGGATACAAAAACAGGACCCATATATATGCTGTCTACAAGAGACCCACTTCAGGCCTAGGCACACATACAGACTGAAAGTGAGGGATGGAAAAAGAGAGGGGATGCAAATGGAAAAAGTGAGGGGATGCAAATGGAAATCAAAAGAAAACTGGAGTAGCAATACTCATATCAGATAAAATAGACTTTAAAATAAAGAATGTTACAAGAGACAAGGAAGGACACTACATAATGATGAAGGGATCAATCTAAGAAGATATAACAATTATAAATATATATGCACCCAACATAGAGGCACCTCAATACATAAGGCAACTGCTAATAGCTATAAAAGAGGAAATCGAGAGTAACACAATAATAGTGGGGGAATTTAACACCTCACTTACACCAATGGACAGATCATCCAGACAGAAAATTAATAAGGAAACACAAGCTTTAAATGACACAACAGACCAGATAGATTTAATTGATATTTATAGAACATTCCATCCAAAAAAACAGCAGATTACACTTTCTTCTCAACTGTACATGGAACATTCCCCAGGATAGATCACATCCTGGGTCACAAATCAAGTCTCAGTAAATTTAAGAAAATTGAAATCATATCAAGCATCTTTTCTGACCACAATGCTATAAGATTAGAAATCAATTACAGGGAAAAAAACGTAAAAAACACAAACACATGGAGGCTAAACAATACGTTACTAAATAACCAAGAGATGACTGAAGAAAACAAAGAGGAAATCATAAAATACTTAGAGACAAATGACAATGAAAACACAATGATCCAAAACTGATGGGATGCAGCAAAGGCAGTTCTAAGAGGGAAGTTTATAGCAATACAAGCCTACCTCAAGAAACAAGAAAATACTCAAATAAACAAGCTAAACTTACACCTAAAGGAACTAGAGAAAGAACAAACAAAACCCAAAGTTAGCAGAAGGATAGAAATTATAAAGATCAGAGCAGAAATAAATGAATAGAAACAAAAAAAAAACAATAGCAAAGAACAATAAAACTAAAAGCTGTTTCTTTGAGAAGATAAACAAAATTGATAAACCATGACCAGACTCATCAAGAAAAAGAGGGAGAGGACTCAAATCAATACAATTAGAAATGAAAAAGAAGTTACAACAGACACCGCAGAAATACAAAGCATCCTAAGAGACTACTACAAGCAACCCTACACCAATAAAATGGACAACCTGGAAAAAATGGATGAATTCTTAAAACGGTATAAGCTTCCAAGACTTAACCAGGAAGAAATAGAAAATATGAGCAGACCATCACAAGTAACAAAATTGAAACTGTGATTCAAAAATCTTCCAGCAAACAAAGTCCAGGACCAGATGGATTCACAGATGAATTCTATCAAACATTTAGAGAAGATCTAACACCCATCCTTCTCAAACTCTTCCAAAAAACTGCAGAGGAAGAAACACTCCCAAACTCATTCTATGAGGCCACCATCACCCTGATACCAAAACCAGACAAAGATACTACAAAAAAAGAAAACTACAGGCCAATATCACTGATGAACATAGATGCAAAAATCCTCAAAAAAATACTAGCAAACAGAATCCAGCAACACATTAAAAGGATCATACACCATGATCAAGTGGGATTTATCCCAGGGATGCAACAAGGATTCTTCGATATGCACAAATCAATCAATGTGATACACCATATTAACAAATTGAAGAATAAAAACCATATGATCATCTCAATAGATGCAGGAAAACCTTTTGACAAAATTCAACACCCATTTATGATAAAAACTCTCCAGAAAGTGGGCAAAGAGGTAACCTACCTCAACATAATAAAGGCCATATGCGACAAACCCACAGCAAACATCATTCTCAATGGTGAAAAACTGAAAGCATTTCATCTAAGATCAGGAACAAGACAAGGATGTCCACTCTCACCACTATTATTCAACATAGTTTTGGAAGTCCTACCCTCGGCAATCAGAGAAGAAATAAAAAGAATACAAATTGTAAAAGAAGAAGTAAAAATGTCACTGTTTGCAGATGACATGATACTATACAAAGAGAAACCTAAAGAAGCCACCAGAAAAGTATTAGAGCTAATCAATGACTTTGGTAAAGTTGCAGGATACAAAATTAATGCACAGAAATCTCTTGCATTCCTATACACTAATGATGAAAAATCTGAAAGAGAAATTAAAGAAACACTCTCATTTACCATTGCAACAAAAAGAATAAAATACCTAGGAATAAACTTACCTAGGGAGACAAAAGACCTGTATGCAGAAAACTATAAGACACTGATGAAAGAAATTAAAGATGATACCAACAGATGGAGAGACATACCTTGTTCTTGGATTGGAAGAATCAATATTGTGAAAATGACTATACTACACAAAGCAATCTACAGATTCAATATAAGCCCTATCAAATTACCAATGGCATTTTTTACAGAACTAGAACAAAAAAATCTTAAAATTTATATGGAGACACAAAAGACCCCGAATAGCCAAAGCAGTCTTGAGGGAAAAAAATGGAGCTGGAGGAATCAGACTTCCTGACTTCAGACTATACTACAAAGCTACAGTAATCAAGACAGTACGGTACTGGCACAAAAAACAGAAATATAGATCAATGGAACAGGATAGAAAGCCCAGAGATAAACCCATGCACCTATGGTCAACTAATTTATGTCAAAGGTGGCAAGGATATACAATGGAGAAAAGACAGTCTCTTCAATAAGTGGTGCTGGGAAAACCGGACAGCTACATGTAAAAGAATGAAATTAGAACACTCCCTAATGCCATACACAAAAATAAACTCAAAATGGATTAGAGACCTAAATGTAAGAGTGGACACTATAAAACTCTTAGAGGAAAACATAGGAAGAACATTCTTTGACATAAATCACAGCAAGACTTTTTTGATCCACCTCCTAGAGTAATGAAAATAAAAACAAAAATAAACAAATGGGATGTAATGAAACTTAAAAGCTTTTGCAAATCAAAGGAAACTACAAACAAGATGACAAGACAACTCTCAGAATGGGAGAAAATATTTGCAAATGAATCAATGGACAAAGGATTAATCTCCAAAATATATAAACAGCTCATGCAGCTCAATATTAAAAAACACAATCCAAAAATGGGTAGAAGACCTAAATAGACATTTCTCCAAGGAAGATATACAGATTGCCAAGAAGCATGTGAAAAGCTGTTCAACATCACTAATTATTAGAGAAATGCAAATCAAAACTACAATGAGGTGTCACCACACACCAGTTAGAATGGGCATCATCAGAAAATCTACAAACAACAAATGCTGGAGAGGGTGTGGAGAAAAGGGAACCCTCTTGCACTGCTGCTGGGATGTAAATTGATACAACCACTATGGAGAACAGTATGGATTTTCCTTAAAAAGTTAAAAATAGAATTAGCATATGATCCAGCAATCCCACTACTGGGCATACACCCAGAGAAAACCATAATTCAAAAAGACACATGCACTCCAATGTTCACTGCAGCACTATTTACAATAGCCAGGTCATGGAAGCAACCTAAATGCCCATTGACAGACAAATGGATAAAGAAGATGTGATACATATATACAGTGGAATATTACTCAGCCATAAAAAGGAACGAAATTGGGTCATATGTAGAGATGTGGATGTATCTAGAGACTGTCATACAGAGTGAAGTAAGTCAGAAAGAGAAAAACAAATATCATATATTAACACATAATGTGGGACCTAGAAAAATGGTATAGATGAACCGCTTTGCAGGGCAGAAATTGAGACACAGATGTAGAGAACAAACATATGGACACCAAGGGAGTAAAATGGTGGCAGGGGGGTGCGGAGCATGGTGTGTGAATTGGGAGATGGGATTGACATGTATACACTAATATGTATAAAACGGATAACTAGTAAGAACCTGCTGTATAAAAAAATAAATAAAATAAAATTCAAAAAAAAGAAAAGATAGTAAGCCACTACCAATCCAATCTCCCAAAAGAAAAGTTTCTCTATTCCTTATTTGTAGTGATTATATCCAAAACTAGGAAGTCAAGGTATTGACTGGTATTTTTTGCTAAGGATATCGAACACTTACATAATTTGACAACCTACTGTGGTAGAATTTTATTGCTTCTACTAATGAAGAGAGTGAGTTCCTAAGTACATTCTTTTTCAGAAATACGGAGGCAGAGAATTCCCCTAAGTAGAAAAAAAAAAAAAAGGCTCAGCCTGTAAATGCCTAGTTGTGATAGCACTATAATAAAAATACAGTGAACAAACACAAGTGATTGCTTGATCTCAGATCTTTCCCAACTTTGGGGGAAGGAAGGCACTGAGGTAGGATGGGAAAGATTGAAGGGCTGAGGATACTGAAGTCCAACCTCACAGAGGTGGTCACCATCAATTAGAGGCACCTGGAGACTGGTGCTATTTAATTTATTCAAAATGGCACAAACTCAAGCCCAGCATTTGCACAGTTTACATGGGCTTCAGGTTTATTATTTTCAACACTGCTGTTGTGATAAATCTTGCTTTCCAGGAAATTCCTTCATCAAGGTATCAGCATATATTGTGAATTCCCAAAATTTTATACTTGCAATGGTTAGACGAGTAAACAGAGCAACCACAGTGAAGTTTCTGCAAAATTGACTACATAATCTGAAAATTCCTGGTTGCATTTGTTCTCAAAAACCAACTGAACTCACAGAATTCAAGTAGCCACTCCCCCTGTGTCTTCATGATGTAAATAAAAATGTTACAAATTTGAGGAGAATTCCATTTTTTCCATTAGGGACTATGCAGCAATCATACTTTTTCCATACTTGGCAAATTGACAGATGACAGGATCCGTGACGATAATAGTTATAGATCTCCCTAATTGCCATCCAGAATAAATTAATACACTCCTACCCTTAGTCTTCCTTCAACAAGTACAACCAAGCATTCTCATTAAACTTGGACAAAACAGAAAGGACAAAACAACACTCTAGGGAGTTTTGACTAAATATAACCAGAACATGCACCAGAGAAATCAGACACTGTGTACATCTGGAGATTTCAGAGTCAGTCCTATTTGATAGCACATTTACTCCATTTATCTAGGATAAAATAGTAGTCTGGTGGTGTCTGTATTGTCGCAGTAAGCTGAATTTTTATTCAGATACTGTCAGAGGAAACTTCTACTCAATCCATTTGACTTCTCTCAAACCAAATGGAAAGAAAGTTCTCTAATTATCACTACTATAAGACTCAGACACTCAGGGACCATTCCAAGTTCCAAACTTTCTACTTTACTAAGCCCAAAGCCAATAAAATTTCTCCCTAACTATATATTTCTATATCTAAAAACACCTACTGCACAGCTTCACAAACCCAAAGCGACACAAAAGTCTTGCTACAGAAGCTGATTTTTTTTTTTAATTGGGGTATAGTTGTTTTACAATGTTGTGTTAGTCTCTACTGTTCAGAGAAGTGGAGTTCCCTGTGCTATACAGCAGGTTCTTATTAGTTATCTATTTTATACATATTAGTGTATACATGTCAATCCCAATTTCCCAATTCATCACACCACCACCACCCACCCCCTCTTTCTCACCTTGGTGTCCATACATTTGTGAAGCTGATTTTTTTTTTTAATGAAATAGATGGCGTCACCATATTCCTCATCAATTTGTCTCCTTCAATATGTGAAACGCCTTCAAAACTGGTTTTCAGATCAAAGATGACCCATACAATACCCAAATTAGCTAAAAATTAAAACAATAGGTACAAATTGAACAAATTTTCTACTTCTGTTCTGGAACCACTCTCAAATTACACAAAATCCATTCTTGAAGATTTTTCTAGAGATATTAAAGAAAAACATTCTCCTTCCTAGATTGTCACTGAAACATGAATATGTGGTTTTTCCCACGATACGTGAAGGCAGCCAAAAGTGAAATGCAATATTAAGGTCTTCACATTTCTGCTGAGTTCCTTCTCTGTCCCCCTCCTTATGTGGAGGACCATACACCCAACAGACAATAGAATCAAGGAAAACAAAAGAAGAATAGATTTCGTAGAGTTCAGTACCAAAGATGTTTGCAAAATGTGGCAATGCAAAGTCAAGGTACAAGTAATACAAGAGATTTTAAAGATATGAGAATTTAAGTTCAGAAATAATCCTGGCTTCCTGGCTGCTCCTGGCTTGGCGTTGGTACCAACAGTCACCAAGAAATGTCAGAATTTTGTGTGTAACCTCAACAGCAAGATTTAAGATGATGCTGAAACCAGTTTAAGGCGGGTGGGACTGGTATAGTGTACTGGTTGAAAGCCTAGGGTTTAAATCCCACGTCTACGACTGACGAGCAATGATCTATTCTCTTAAACCTCAGTTTTCTCATCTACAAAATGGAGATAATAATAGAATTTAATCTCATAGGATTATTATGCAGATGAATTGTATCATATAAATCCTCTAATATACACTGGGAAGTTAAAGTGGAGTTCATGTAAAACATGATTTATGTGAGAAAGGGGATTAGATAATAGAGATGAATGAAAATAACTTCAGCATGATGAGGGATTCCCCAGCAGGGGGAGGGGAAGACAAAACGGGATGCTTTTAATGGGAGTCTTTGAAGATGACCACAGAACATTAAATGTAAGCAGAACAGTAATGTGTGATTGTTAGAAAGACTTAGAGGTATGATCACTATTTGCACCCAATTCAAATGTCAATTAGGCTGAATATAGAAACAGAAAAAACTCACAAGTGTTTCAAAAATGTATGCCTCTCTTACCCTCCACATTTGAGAGGTTAATGAGAGAGGTGAAAGACTGATACTGAAGCAATGAAGCTTCACTGTCTAATTCTACATCTGCTGGGGAATCCTTGAGCTGTACTTGACATGAGGAGGTGCCGAAGTCTAGGGCAGAATCCCAGGGTTGGTCCATACGAGGCTCTCAGTGGGTAGATGCTCCTGGAACATTTTTAGAAATAGATAACTGAAACACTCAAGCCACACCTACCACTGAATCTGGCCCGCTGGAACTATGTACATTTCAGGAGACAGTCTACTACTTGGGAAGCACCAGCTTGTACCTACTCTACAAGAGCTCTCACTGGAGGAGTATAGGAAAGAAGATGAAGACTTCGCCTCCTTGACGCTTCACGTAGAAAAGACCTCTCCCAAAGTGAGTTGTTTTTACGTAATAACCCAAAAGTTTCACCGTGTTCAAAGAAGACACTGCAATAACATCCAGGTGCACAAATATTGATGAATAAACTCAGTGTTTCTATGTAGAGCTGAAGAATGTCAGTCAGTTGTTTGAGGGCATAAAGCCCATCGTGTGCCGAGCAGTGTGGCTGCTCTCCAACAAAGGATGAACTCAAGTAGATAAACACAGCAGACCATGTGCCTCCAAAATGTCAGGAAGCTGAGGGTGGGGAAGACACATGTTCCTGCTGGACTCTAACTTCTCTGGGCCTCAGTTTTCTCATTTGTAAAATGAGGTATTAGGACTAGATAATCATTAAAATTCTTTCCAGGACTCTTCACTTATGACTCAGGGATGGGTTTGGGTTTTCTGGGGTTTTTTTAAGTTTCCACCACTATGATGAGCTTCAGCACTACATCCAGGACCACAGCAAATTTCAGGGAAATTTAACTCTAGGCCCAGAAATGGTCCTGAGTTGATCATGGGGTCTCTCGATGCTGGGCTGGGGAGAAGGCAGCCCTTTCCTCTAGCTTAGGGGAGGGTAGGGACACCACCTGGCAGCAGAATAAAGAATGTGGTTCTAACTTCGTCCTTTTACTCCTTCCCCCTCTATTCCAAAGCTGCCTGAGGCAGTTACTGACTTAGGAAGAAGGTACTAGAAGCTGAAGGTCTTTCAATTAAAGCAGACAAGTCTGACGGTGAGGAATACTTATTAAAAGGAAAATAATAAATTCTGCAGTGTGCCTGAACTACAGATTGCCTGCAAAATGGCCCATGTGGTATAGCTATATAAACTTTATTGCCTAGTAAAATTTGTGTCTTAAAACTCTTAGCAAGAGCCTTCATGTGACTAAGTCAGACTCTTCCCCTTGGCTGGCCCAGATAGGGAAGAATCAGTGCCATTGAATAACGCATCAGGCACTTGCTTTTTGTAGCAGATACGCTCCTCTTTGTACTGTTCTAATGATTCGGCATATAACTTAACTGCCACCTGAACAAGGAAGCCACTGTTCATACTATTTTTATACAACTTAGCTCAAGATTCTAACTAAATTCAGGATCCTCTGATTCTTGAAAGGTCCTTTCCTCCTTTGGATCTTTGATGCTCTACCCTCTTTGGGGGTTTTTATTGTTTTGTTTGGTTGGTTGGTTTTTATTTATTTACTTTATTTAGTTAGTTATTTATTTGTCTGCGTTGGGTCTTCATTGCTGTGCGCGGGCTTTCTCTAGTTGTGGCCAGCAGGGGCTACTCTTCGTTGCAATGCGCGGGCTTCTCATTGCGGTGGCTTCTCTTGTTGCAGAGCATGGGCTCTAGGCACATGGGCTTCAGTAGTTGTGGCATGCGGGCTCAGTAGTTGTGGCACATGGGCTTAGTTGCTCCACGGCATGTGGGATCTCCCCGGACCAGGGCTCGAACCCGTGTCCCCTGCATTGGCGGGCGGATTCTTAACCACTGCACCACCAGGGAAGTCCCTACCCTCTTTGATATATATGTTTATATGATCAGCACAGTAATGATTATTTAAAGTTTGGATTTTTTTCTGAAATGTGTTGTCTACTGAGTTCAAATGAAATGCAGAGCAGTATTTCAACATCTCACTGGTCTTGGAATTCAGATTCTGGATGGCAAATCTAATATTTCTTTCTATTTTCTTTGAATTGTTAAGAGACCATGTATGTGTGTTCTTTTGAATTTACAGTCAGCTCTGAAATTACAATGTAATAGCTTTAAAATGGCCCAAAGTGCCTCTAATGGGAATGAATTATAATGGAAAGTATTAAGAAAGGCACTGAGCACTATTTGGAATGCAGCTTTGTTTCTGTCCTGGTTTATCCTTTGCCAATGGCTCCATTAGGGTATCACTCAATCAGACTCTCTGCTGGATAGCAAGTTTACATTCGTCCATGCACTAAACAGTCAAAGGAGAGCAGAAGGCTCTACTCCTGGAGAGCTATGGCGCCTTGAGAAGAGAAGCTTTCTATTTCATAGTTTTTAATTCTACCAATGGTAAAATGCCACGTGGGACAGATCCATCACTCTTTTCACAAAATGTATTTCATGCCTCTTCCCTTGCCTCTCCTGTAAGAGCTCCATTGATCATCAAGGCTAATAGCCTCTTCTAAATAAATAAGAAGATATTTCACACCACAGGGTGTGATGAAGTGAGGTGCTACTTAATTCTTCAGCCTTTCAGAGGCACATGTTGTTTCTCTTGATTATTAAAAAAATGTAACAATAATACTAATATAATAGTAATAATCACAGTTATAAAGTACTGATTACACACTGGACACTGTGCTAAATGCTTTACATACATGAGCTCATTGAAAACACACACACACACACACACACACACACTGTAGAGGGCAGTAGTGTCCCCATTTGAAAGATGAGGAAATTGAGTCTTAGAAAATGTAATCAGTTTCTGAAGATCACATAAGGCAAACCAAGTGGAACCAAGTTCTAAGCCCTACTGATTCTGAGCTGGTGCTCTTAGCCAGTCCTATATTCTGTCAATAGTTAGAAAACATCTTAGAAAATAAACAGGTGACTTGGAATTAGTGTAATGAGGAAAAAGCACAGTTGCTTAAATAGCTTTTTGAAGAATTTCTTCAGGGAGAAAGCTGCCTTGATTATGCATATATCGTAATTTATTTTTAAAAGTTAAAATGAAAGTTTGCCATTTGCAACAACATGGATGGACTTAGAGGTATTATGCGAAATAAGTCAGACAGAGAAAGACAAATACTGTATGATATCACTTATATGTGGAATCTAAAAATATACAACAAACTAGTGAATATAACAAAAAAGAAGTAGCCTTGCATACATAGAGAATAAACTAGTGATTACCAGTGAGGAGGGGGAAAGGGGGAGGGGTAACATAGACGTAGGGGATTAAGAGGTACAAACTATTACGTATAAAATAAGCTACAGAGATATATTGTACAACACAGGGAATACAGCCAATATTTTATAATAACTGTAAATGGAGTATAAACTTTAAAAATTGTGAATCATTATACTGTACACCTGTAACTTATGTAATATTGTACATCAACTATACTTCAATAAAAAAGATCAGATAACAAAAACAAAAACAAAGGATTTATTAGGTGCTTACTATGTGCCAGGCATTTTCGAAGTACTTTTCATTTCATTTCATTCTAACTTGTTAGATCCTCGTTACAATTACCATTTTACATCATGACAATGACCATCTTACAGACAAGAACCCTGAGACAGGTAAAAGTGAAGTAATATGGGGAAACCACACTAGCAGTGAAGGTGGAGACTCAATTTGGAACCAGCTTGTTTGGCTCTAGAGCACACCCTCTTAACACGACCCTCTGTTGCCTCTGCTTAGTGATTATGGACAGGTTTCATCATGAAAATAAAATCCTAGGGACAGAATCTGAATGAGCAAAAGCCAGACAATGAAACAGTTAAGCTGGGTCTGCATAAGAGATTAACAGGAGTTGTGGAATTTAGGAACAGGGCAAAAGACAAAGAGAGACCCAGAATCATCACAGGAAGTTGCCATCCAAGTCCAAAAGATGAATAAGAAAAAGCTCAGAGATGGGAATAGACATAGGACCATTCAAAAAGGAGACGTGTCATATTTTATTTTAAGCGGCTGGCCATGATGCACTGCTGAGTAACCACCCCATGCTCACAGAGCCTTAAGAGGGAGCGCTTTGGGTACTAAGGGAACTGGGATGGTGTCTGGCAGAAAGCTGCAGGAGAGAAAAGGGCCAACAGGTAAGGAAGTAAATTGCAAAAGGTCAGCAGAGATGGCCGGGAGAAACAGAACAATCCTCCAAAGACCCAGAGATGAGATGACCCACCATAAACAGGATGGAGATTCTAGGCAATTTCACTCAGTCTTAATGGACAATCTCACTGCAACAAGCTGGAGGACTTGGGGACACCCAGAGAGCTGACAGCTGGGTTGGGTTAGACTTAAAAGCTTCTGATTTCTAAAATTAAACACCATTCAGTAAGTATTGATTGATTGCCTACTGCACACCAGACCTTATTTAAGATACTAGGGTTGGAATAACAGTGAGCAAAACAGACTTGTCCCCTGCCCCATTGGAGCTTATAATCTAATGGGGAAGGCTTACAATTAAGCAATAAAATGCACCACAGTGTGACAAAAGGTATGGTACCTGGTAAGAGAGGTCCAGGTACTAGGGGAGCAGATAGCCAAGGTCCCTAAGCTAGTAGAGAAGTCATGATGCTTACCTTGAATTGAAAACCAGAGCAATGGGAGGAGTTCTGTTTATACAGACGAAAGGAAGAGGAAGCACTGAGGGAAGTCGGGAAAGAGCCCTGCACGTTTGGGAATGGACAGGAGTGAGTATCTGGAACTTCATACGGGGAAAAGAAAAGATAAAGGGAGTGGCAGCAAGAGATGAGGCTGTTGGGACTTCCCTGGCGGTCCAGTGGTTAAGACTCCTCGCTTCCACTGCAGGGGGAACGGGTTCGATCCCTGCTCAGGGAACTAAGATCCGCGTGCCCCGTGGCACCGCCAAAAAAAAAAAAGAGAGAGAGAGAGAGATGAGGCTGTAGAAGGTACCTAAGGTCAGGTTTTGTGGGTCTTGGAAGCCACAGTGAGAAATTTGGAGCAATAAGGAGACAAAGTGTTAAACAGAGTAGTGATATGTTCAGATGAGAGCAGCAAACTTCTTAAAAATTAGGTGACAAGGGCATTAAAGTTTTTTTTTTTTTTCCTGAGCTACAGGTCTGGGATGTTTTTCAGTTGATAATAAAGTTTTCACTCCTGCAATGAGATCTATTCCAGAGTCATGTCTACTGAATCCACAGTTATCACCCTTCCATCTGTTGTGTTGATTCAGATTCCCCAAAATTATTTTACTTATTTAGAATACAACCTCAGTGTCAGTCAAAAACTCTTCTAAAGACTTTGCAAATATTAACTCATTTAATCCTCAGAACAACTCTATAAGGTGAAGCCTACTATTATCCCCATTTTACAGATGAAGAAGCTGAGGCTGATAGCAGTTATACAGCTAGTAAGTAGTAGCTACATGATTCCAATCAGCAGACTGGCTTCATAGTCCATGCACTCAAAACACTACCCCACATAGCCTATCTGGTTGATTTGGGGAAGACTAAAGACAAAATGGTCAGACATACTTGAGGCAATTCAGGATCTCCTCATTCTTGGCATTTTCCTGATGCCCAAACTGCTTGCACGGGAAGATGAGCAAGACCATGAGATGAGCGCTGAACTTTTCCATCCCAGCCTCCCCTTTCCCAGACCACAGCTCCTCACTAATAAAGTGCCAAGTGTGAGCAGGAGAAAAAAAAAAAAAGACAAAATGGTTTAGAGAGAACACAGACCCAAGTAGGCACAACAGGCACTCGTCATTTGAACAAATGTTTGTTGAGCCTGGGTCAGTCTGGGGATACAACCTTCAATATGGCCCCATCCCTCCTCTCCCCCTTGGAGTGTCTGGTCTAGCAGCAAAACAGACAATTACCCAAAATCACAACCCATGTGAGAAGAGTGATGAGCAAGGAGAGTGTTAGCACGTGGCGGGTGGTCCTCTCACTCCCTCTGGGGCAGGGATGCCACCAGCAGAGAATTCCTGCAGAGGATGATGCTAGAGCTTCCACTGAAGGGTAAGTGAGATCTGACCAGCTGGGCAAAGAAGGAAGGAACATGCAGGTACATAGTGGTTTTGTCTAAGGAATAGCAAATTGTTCAGCTTGGCTAGAGATTGGGGATAACTGGGCACAATGGCAGGAGATGGGACTGGAGAGGTGGGAAGTTCCAGGCTTATCTGAGCAGGACTGTCCCTTGATAAACACTCAGAGAACAGCCACGTTCTCAGAAAGCACACATTCTGCTCGTATAACCAATCAAATGGTAAGTATTCGTAGCCTGAGAACAAAGGCTCAAATGTCTCTGTGGGTTTTAAGGTGTTTCCTTGGCCAGAAAGTTTTGCTAAAATCTTCCTCCCCTAAGACTTCCCTAGTGGTGCAGTGGTTAAGAATCCACCTGCCAGTGCAGGGGACACGGGTTCGAGCCCTGGTCTGGGAAGATCCCACATGCTGTGGAGCAAGTAAGCCCGTGCACCACAACTACTGAGCCTGCGCTCTAGAGCCTGCGAGCCACAACTACTGAAGCCCATGCACCTAGAGCCCGTGCTCAGCAGCAGAAGAAGCCAATGAGAAGGCTGTGCACCGCACCAAAGAGTAGCCCCCACTCGCTGCAACTAGAGAAAGCCCGTGCGCAGCCACGAAAACCCAACGCAGCCAATAATTAATTTTTTAAAATTAAAAAAAAATTCTTCCTCCCCAGGTCCTGAGTCTTTGACCTCGGGGCCAATTTTGAAACTGTAACATCCCCCAAGTTCCCTTTCCTTGGACCTGGCATCCAAGTCTTGTGAGTAAATTGTAGATTATTCCATGTAAGATGGAGTAATACCTTATAAAAGGGTACCTACCCTACCTCAGGACTTCTGTCCCTCTGAAAAATAACCGAGCACTATGCCAAGGATAAAAAGAAATCCCTAAATCCCAACACAATCATTTGGAAACACTGTATCAATTTCTGTCACATCAAAGACGCAGAGCAGTGTTTCAGACCTGCATGCATGTGTCTTCAAAATACCTCCGAGCCACTGCGGGTTTTAACATCTCTCCTCTAATGGTAATAGTCAAAACAATTCTACTTTTTAATTAATTGTTTTGATTTTTTTAAGCATTATGCCTGCAAGAGACTTTAAGCCGAGAACATAATTTGACAAACCTAATTACACACTTCATACACACTCCATACATAAATACATATGTATGTTCAAATGAAAAGGCCAGGATGGAATTGAAACCACATAAGCATAAAATCAATTAACATGACTTTATGTTATTCTCTACTTAATGCAAAGAGCTTTGCAATAACTTTTATTCTTGATGGCTTCCAACCACCCTGTGGGGAGCACTAATATCATTTAACCACAAATACTGCAGATATAAGGGGGTCCGTAGAGATTACAGGGTGGCTATGATTTTGTATGAAGTGAAGCAGAAGACAAAAGTTGAGACAAAATCTAGGTAATTCAGGAGACAGAAATGCTAAAGAGGAAAAAAAAAAAGAGGACATCTATTCCAACCTCCCCGTTTTACAGGTGAGAAAACAGAGGTTCATTCAGAGAGAGTAGGCAGTTGACCTTCAGGTACATGGCCTGTGAGCAGGGAACCAAGGGCATAGCCACGTGCTGCAATGTCTGGTTCAATGTTCTTTCCAATTCTTTACTTGTCAAACTAGTCTGTACATGACCCCTGAGGGTCACAGAAGAGAGTTACCAAGGGCTCACGGTCACACCATAAAGCATGTGTATCATGTGTACTTGAAGACTGGAGGGGAAATAATATTATTTATGCAATCTTTATATCATGTTAATATTTGAATATTAGAACAATACAAATATAGTATGGATTTTAAATTTTTTAATTGCATGAGTGTTTTTCAAAATACAACAGGACACTTCGCAGAAAAGTTGTGCTTTTGCAGAAGGCTCTTTGGACCCCCAACAGATTGTCCCAGGAAGCACAGTCCCCCTGTTCCCTGCAGCCCAGACACAGCAGTGCCTGCCCCAGGGAATCAGGGTGGCCCATGAACGTGGACCAATTTCTTCTCACTCACCCTCCCCCAGACCGGGTCTGACCCTGCAGAGTCTAAGAAGTGTTCTGGGAAAGGGCAAGCTTTGGGAGGGGCTAATCCCGAGGCCTGGGTCATCCCTCTGCAAAAGCAGGAAAAGGAAAGAGGTTAACTTACAGGGGAAGTAGTAAAAGTGAGAGACAAGCTCTTTGCGAGAGCTATAAAGCCACTGTTAATTCTCTGCATATAAGAGGCAGCCTGCCAGAAGTGCTAACAGCCAGAAGAGTAGAGATATTTTCTGACACTCTAGTTATAAAGGCCTTGTATTTGCTCTTAATGGCAAAAAGAAAGGCTCCCTCCACCACTGGACATGAGGAAGACCTGAATCAGCCATCTGGCCAGACCCAAGGGACCATCCTACAGCAGGGTCTGGCGAGACTGTAGTTTAGGATGTAAGGGGCACGGCCCCAGGACAGGGTTGTCTCACTGCTCCCCTGGCAAGGAGGAGATGGTTCATGGTCATGGATCAAAGCCATTGTGGTCACTCAGCACCTCTTGGTCTTAGCTTTTAAGGCTCCTACTTGTACCTTAGCCATACCATGCTCCACGCTAGAGCTTTTCTCTGCCTTGCAGTTTCTCCCTGTTCTTGGCTTTAAGAAAGAACTTCCACTTTCCTCTGCAAACCCCTCCTGCCCTCTAGGTTTCAGAGGGTGCGTCTGTGAGTTTTTGCCTGTTTCATCTTCGGTTTTTGTTTCAAACTACTACTTCCATCCTGGTCATGTGGCTGCCCGTATGTGAGTTCTACCATGGCTTAGATCACTGCTAGATCTCACATAACAGCAGCTTAGTAACTTTTTATTCCTATTTTTAATCAGTTGTATTTATCAGGTCAAAAATTAAATCTCTTGGAAACATTTTTGCCTAGGGGCATCCCTTCCTCCTTTCTCTGTGATTAATTTTTCTCTGTGCATGTAATTTTTTAAAAGTACTTGCTGTCTTTCCAGAACGTTAAATGTGTTTGATTTTTTTTAATTCTATTAACTTATCAGTCATAGAACCTCAGATATCACCAGTAAGGCAAATTATAATAGAACTGAGAAATAGCAACTTACACACTTTAGAAAGGCAGTTTAATCGGTGTTAGAATCACCAGGCTCAGAGGCACTGAGAACTGAGGGCAGGAGTGAGATGCCAAACTAAAAATCACAATTAAATGAAGCCTGCTTATTCAAACCTCCATTCTATGTCCAGGTACACATCTCTTGGCAGGAGACAAGGAATTTGGGGGAGAAACTGAATGGCGCAGAGAAAAGATCTAACAATCCTCATCTTTAAGGCTCCCCTGAACATAAGGTATGCTTATAACCTGATCACACTACAGGGTAGTCCACCTTATGTTCATAGAGTTTTCTACCAGCGTTTTTGTGCCTCACAATTAAATGGGAACAGATAACCAAAGATGATTAGAAATTTAAGAAAAGACTTCAGTATGGAAGAGTGAGATCATAAAAACAAATAGAGAAGAAGAACTTGGAGGAAATGGATAAACTATAAGCAAAGAAAAAGAGAAACTTTTTAAAATCCATATTAAATGTCCTCAGTGAGTGAAAAGAATGTAGCGCGTTCAAGAAACAGAAACAAGAAGCTAATTTTTTTTAAATGAGGGCACAAGAAAGAGTTATTGGAAATTTTTAAATAGATATGAAAGCAAGAAGAAAAAAACTCAGTAAAGTTTGCAATATGATCTCAGTCAAGGAAATCTCTCAAAGTTGAAAAAAACACAAAGAAATGGAAAATAGGAGATGAGTAAGAAAATTAGAGAATTAGTTTGAGAGATCCAACCAGAAAAAAGACAAGCTCCATTAAGAGAGAACAGAGGAAAACAGAGGAGAGGAAACATCAAGGAAATAATACAAAAGGGCCCACAGTGTTCCAAGCACAGTGAATAAAAAAAGACTCAGACCAGGAATAAAGATTCTAAAATTTCCAGGAAGAAAAAAGGGAGGCAGAGTAAGGCAAAAGGAAGCATAAGACAGGAGAACAGAGGAAGAGCATCCAACACACAAAGTGAGTGAAGACAAGTCCTGGGACATCAGCTGTGCATCAAGCCTAGAACTCAGCCCAGCCAGAGTGGAGTGGGAGGACAGAGCTGCAGCAGAAAGGTTGCCGAGGGAAACAGTGGAACCAATAGGATGAACTGTGTGCTTGAGCATTTGGGACAAACTAGTAACAGCATTCAACAGCTCTATTAAAGCATTTGAGAAATATAGCAATAGGCACAGAGACAAAGGTAATAAAAAATGAGATATTAACAATTCCAGGAATAATAAAAAGAAACATAGATGGCATCTCATCATTTAATTGTTGACTTGAAATTTCACTGATTAAAAAAAAAAAGAAATTTCACTGATTATCCTGAAATGTTATAGTCAACCTGAAAAAAAAATTTAGCAAAAGAAAATAAACCTATCATACGGCTCATAGCGGCTCAACAACACAAAATATTTACAATAGTCATAATAATGTAAACACTGGTTATTTAACCAAAATATGTGACATAACCAGGTTGCTTTGACAAAAGTAAAAACTAATTTAAAGTGAATTTTAAAAAGCTATAAAAAATAGTATGGTGTTCCTCAAAAAAATAAAAATGGAATTACTATATGATCCGTCAAACCCACTTCTGGGGCTGTACCCAAAAAAATTGAAAGCAAGGTCTCTTTTCAAAGAGATATTTGTATATCCATGTTCAAAGCAGCCTTATTTGCATTAGACAATAGGCAGAAGCAACCCAAGTGTCCATCAAAGGATGAATGGGTAAACAAAATGTGGCAGATCCATACAATGGAATAATACTCAACATTAGAAAGGAAAGAAATTCTGACACATGCTACATGAACCTTGAAGACATTATACTACATGAAATAAGCCAATCACAAAAAGACAATAATACATGATTTCACTTATATGAGGTCAAATTCATAGAGACACAAAGTAGAATGGTGGTTTCCAGGGGCTAGAAGTACAGTGGAGTGGGAAATTGTCCTTTAATGGGCACAGAAGTTTCAGTTTTGCAAGATGAAAAGAGTTTTGTAGACTGGTTGCACAACAATCTGAATGTACTTAACAGAAATGAACTGTACACTTTAAAATGGTTAAGATGGTAAATTTCATGTTGTGTGTATTTCAACCACAATTTTTTTTAATTTTTAAGGGAAAAGGGAAAAGGCATGATGGTCCAAAAAGTATAAGGTTTAAATTCAGAAATGAAAAATTTGATATACATAAAAGAGAGTTTTTATCTGGTGATTGACTTTAAATTTCACTGATTGTCCTAAAATGTTATTCCCAACGTGAAAAAAAAAATTTTTTTAACAAATGCCTTTCCTTTCACACATTAGTAAAGCAGTTAAGAATTAAATGTTGTTGCTGTTTTGCTGTGGTTGTTGATTTTAGTAATGTAACTTCACAAGTGTTATCATGTTTTAGTCTAATTCACTGTAATAAAATAGAACAAATCCAGGTGGTTATGATATGAACCAAAGTACAAGAAAAACTCCAAATATACCAAATATAGGTCAAATAAAGGAAATTACCTCAGTTTTACTATAAAAAGATAAAACAATATTTTTGATAAATAATAAAGCTCCTTTCAAATTGCACAGCTGCATATCCTTGGCTCTGAGTTTTGCCTAATAGCTATCCTGTCCGTAATTTTAAAAAAGAGGAAGAATCTGCAAATTTAAACAAAGGTTTCATTATATTTTATCTAGAGAAGCCATCAAGAACTGCTACTACAGGGCTTCCCTGGTGGCACAGTGGTTGAGAGTCCGCCTGCCGATGCAGGGGACATGGGTTCGTGCCCCGGTCCGGGAAGATCCCACATGCCGTGGAGCGGCTAAGCCCGTGAACCACGGCCACTGAGCCTGCGCGTCCGGAGCCTGTGCTTCGCAACGGGAGAGGCCACAACAGCGAGGGGCCCATGTACCGCAAAAAAAAAAAAAAAAAAAGAACTACTACTACAGCCCACTTGAGTTTCAAATATTGATTAAGAACCTATAACATACAAAGCACTGTGTGAGGGGGGAGGAGTGGGTGAGACCCACAGAAACTCATTCCCCAACCTTCTTTCAAGTAATGAAACACCTTCCCTATGCCTAAGTCAGTTACGGACCTTCTGTTTTAATCAGGTAACTCAATAGTTTATTTAAGTAAATGAGAGAAGGATCGGCCACCCAACCACCTAAAAAATAGATGGCGCCTGTATACCTTCTCCTCCAAAATATAACTGAAGATTAGAGTTTTATTCCATTCTTTTCAAAACCCAGACAGCTTCCCTCTGTCTAAAAAAGATATTCCTGGTTTTCTGCCCCTACTCTCTTGGGAATTCTTTGTTGTTCAGCATTTCAAACATTTTTAAGTGACAGGTATATTTACATTTTCTAACCCTTTGGTTTAAAAAAAAAATAGGTAACAACTGCCCCATCACCTCCACTTTACCCAGACTCACACTCCTAGGTCCAGACCAGTTTTCAACTTTCAAACCCCTGACTTAAAAACAATCCAGTTACAGAAATGATTGAATGGATTCCTCTGCCTTTAGTCCCACTCTCCCTGTGGAAAGAATGAACAGCAACTCAAACCATATCCTCGTCTCTTTACTACCTAGGTGGCTTTGAGCATGTGTTTTAAGCATTCTAAGTCCCAGTTTCATTATCTTAAAAATGAGGGAAATAAATGTATTTCATAGGATTGCTGTGATGATATTTTTTAAGTTAACGTATGTAAATCCAACACAATGTCTAGCTCAAAGTAGTCACTTCATAAATGTCAGTTCCCTTCCCTGGGGATACAAAGGTCTTAGCCTGAACTATAACCCAATGCCCAAAATGCCCAGTCTCGTGCCCTGAGATCAGAATCATCCCAGAATTCACTGTTGTTAGAATTTCAGGTTGGCATAAGAAAAGTTCATACCCTCCCTCTGTTCTTATCTCCTTGCAGGCCAGCTTCAGAGTGAAAGCGTCAAATGCCAGTGGCTGAGGACTTGTGAAAGAACTCCGATACAGTAGCACCCAATGCTCCAGCAGCACTGACATCGTAGGACATCCAACAAAAGAAAGCCTCCTGCCCGTTCCCTGAAATTCTACATATTTTGCCCTCAACAAAGAAAAGTGAAGAAGCCCGCAAACCAAAACTCAACCTCTTCAGTAGAAATGGCCTTGACCACAGATCTCTCCGTCATCCCAAAGATCTCATACGATTCCTCTGAAAACCCTTTCTCCAGTCCAGGGCAAACATATTCACATGCCTTTGTAGCCACATTGAACCTCAACATTAACCAAAAGGACCACAGCACAACTCTGTACCCTCATGACAAAGACCCACAGATTTTATTCACGTGAAACAACTGTAGAACACCTACTCTGTTCTCGGCACTGTCCTTAGCATTTTACAAATGATGACACATTTAATCCTCATAAATGATTAGGTAGGTAAGGTATATTATTAACCCCATTTTACAGAGGAGGAAACTGAGGCTGGGAGAAGTACAGTAACTGTCAGACAGACTGGTTTCAAAGTCTCTGCTGTTAACTACCAAACCATACTGCTTCCTCATGTAGCTCAAGGGCTCTAATCAGAGTTTTGATGTTCTAGGTCTTTCTGTACATATAGCATTAACAACATCATCAAATCTATAGGCCCAGATAGACAATAACAGTTGTTATGCTACAGAATTAATTTGGGTACATGGACGCTGCAAATTACAGAGGACAGAGGCTGGGATGTGGAGTCCAATTGACTTGGATCAAATCCCAGCTCCATAAATGGAGTGTCCCTGGGTTAACTGATTAACTACTATGAGTCTCTGTTTCTACACCTGTAAAATGGAGACCATAATGCCTATCGCATAAAATTGCTGGGGAGATTAAATGGGATAATGTAGGAAAAGTACCTAGTCATGCGCCTCTCACATAGGACATACTCAATAAGCTATAGCCTTCAGATTGAAGGTCCTAGTTGTCATGTATGACATGACAATTTTTTTAATTTTTCTATGAGAGACTCTCAAGCAATTAAACAATTTTTTTTAATTCTAGAAGAAACCTAATAGGCAAAGAGTAATTCAAACTCTAGAAGTTATAAAACTAACAATTTAATTCAATATTTAAGTAAGTTTTCTGGGTATGACACAAACAAATTAAACGGTTATGGGCTCAAGGTCCATACACTGCAACCATGTAGAAAAAATAAAAGAGGGTATTCGAAATAACCTACTTGCCCTTTTAAATAAAAGGCAATCACTTATCACTGGAAATATCTTTATTTCATTTATTGAAAATGCAAAGAGGAGAGAAAAGTATTACAGATGATATCTTACCAATGCGCTATTATAACATAGTTGTATCATTGGTCTTTTTCACTCTTTCCAGACCCTTGGTGGGACTGTGTTTCTCTGACCCCTTGAACTGGGTGTGGGCATGTGACTCGCTTTGGCCAATGAAATGTGAGTAGAAATGACATGTCTCTTCCAGGCAGAAGCATTTAATTACCAGGGTGAGACTCTGCAGAACTCCATTCACCCTTCCTGGGGATCACAGAAGCTCAGACTGAGTTGGAATTCCCATCATCCTGAGTGTTTCTGTAAGGCTATGATAAGCACAGTGCTCCTGTCAATTCTCACTGATCACATGGCATGGGCCAAAAACAAACTTTTGTTGCATTTAAGCCATCAAAATGTAAGGGCTGTTTGTTACTGTGCCTTCACCTAGCCTATCTTAATGACAGAATAATGGGACAACTTATAGAAAAAGGGAGGTAATGTTGCAGACTGACTCATCTCACTAATCTCACAGAATGGGGATTAATCAACCCAACTACTGGGTGTCAGAAAGAACAAATGTGGTTGATTGTAACACTGTGCTCCTACTCGTTAGTCAGTAGCTGCCTCTCATCCTCAATATTTATTATAATTTTAAGGGATTTCTTTTTCTTTGATGTTAAATACTATTAAACCTATTTTTTAAACATCACTTGGCTTTCGCAGGCTTGAGAAATTGCTATACACGTTTAATAAGCTGTCAGTATAAAACAATGTTATTTAGGCATTAAGATTATCCATACTGGGACTTCCCTGGCTGTGCAGTGGATAAGAATCTGCCTGCCAATGCAGGAGACACAGGTTCAAGCCCTGGTCCGGGAAGATCCCACATGCTGCAGAGCAACTAAGCCCATGCACCACAACTACTGAGCCTGTGCTCTAGAGCCCACGACCCACAACTACTGAAGCCCGCACGCCTAGAGCCCGTGCTCCACAACAAGAGAAGTCCCCGCTTGCCGCGTGCAGAAACCAAGACCCGACGTAGCCAAAAATAAATTGATTAATTAATTAAATTTTTTAAAAAAGATTATCCATACCTGTTAACACGGGCCTAAGTCATCTGGATAGACTCAGAACTTTTATCTTTTTGACTCTCCAGGAAGAAATAGTGATGGTGGCTTCCCACTGCTTACTTACTTATCACAACATCATAAAGAGTTAAAATTCTAAAGCATATAGAAGCCTCCTAAAGAGATAAGTACATATCAGGACTCGAAAAGCTGTAATGATCACAGAACAGGTCCCAGCCTAAAGATTCAAAGCATCCTTTCATAAGAAAAGTTCACCAGAGGGCTATAAAGAGAGGAGAAGTCAAATCTTCTCTCACCTCCACAAAACAGAAAGTGTCTCCTATTTCCTACCCAAGTCCCATGTCTGCTGCCTCAGTCACACACTCAGCTGGAACTCTATGGCATAAACCATAACTGACCTGCAGAATTCAGCACGAAAATAAAAAACTTTCATTGAGCCTTTTAACACAGCTAGAGTGAGTTATAAAATCCTGGTCCATGATCAGGCTTCCCTTGATGCAATAGATTCCTGGAAAATTGCACATAAATCATAAATAGATAAACAGAAATAGACCCAAATAAATTTATAGTTACCAAATGGGAAGGTGGGGATAAATTAGGAGTTTGGGATTAACATATACACACAACTATACATAATACAGATAATCAACATGGACCTATTGTATAGCACAGGGAACTATACTCAACATTTTGTAATAACCTATGTGGGAAAAGAATCTGAAAAAGTACAAATATATGTAACTGAATCACTTTGCTGTATATCTGATACTAACAATATTGTAAATCAACCATACTTCAATAATTAACAAATAAGTAAATAAATCATAGATAGCCAGCCATATATAGATATGTCTAAAGGTTTATATTTCTAAAATATTTTTCTTTTATATATTATATATATAACTAGCAAATTAAAGGAGTACCTACACAGTAAAACACTTTACACAATGACTAGTTACTTTCTAATATCCCTGTATTAATCTTAGAATCTATACTATTTGCCCTATTTTATAACTTTGCATAAATGTCTAGAGGTCAATTGCTTTAACAGAAACACCCAACTGCCTAAGCATCTTGAACAAGTAGTCATGTCAAGCAAAAGCCCACGGGATCTCAAGACTACCATTTTTCCTCATTTTTTTTTAAAGTTTTGCCTCTGGTGAGAGTTAACAGCTGAAGGGAACAGACCCTCAAATTCAAGTCAGAAGACCTGGCTTCTAGTCTGAGGGCTTATCTGGGCTCTGCAGTGGACTGGACATGTGCCCTTAGGCCAGTTCTTTACCTCTCTGAGGCTGTTTCCTTATTAGCAGAGGGGGAACAATAATCCAGATAATCTCTAAATTCTCTTCTAGATGTAAAGTCTCCTAAGCAATAAGTGAATAATTCAACATCTACTCTTATTGCAGGGTAGCAAGAGAGCGAATTGGAAAGACAGGATAAGGCTGACTGAGCACAAACAGAAGGATTTCTGGGAGAGGAGAGAGAGAATGCATTGTTGTCATTATAAAGTATCTCCCTTTGAGAAAAAGTTTTCACTGGACTCAAGTTTGCATTTTCTCCCTCACCTGGAGTCTCCACGCCTTTATTAAGTCTTTATAAACAGACTCTCTGTGCTTCCAGGGTCCACATGAGGCACAGTTCCTGCCCTGGTCATCAGAGGAGGGTGAGTCCAATGAAATAAGGATAAAAGAATGAAGGTAGAAGACCAGAAAGAAAATAGACTCACCAATAATATGTGGGAACGTGTCTTATTTTCATGTTCTCCATCAAAAGCTGGCAGCTGCAGTGGCAGGGCCCCTGTTTCTGTGAGATTTTTACATGCTCATAAAAAATAAACAATAGGGCTTCCTTGGTGGCGCAGTGGTTGAGGGTCCGCCTGCCGATGCAGGGGACACGGGTTCGTGCCCCGGTCCGGGAAGATCCCACATGCCGCGGAGCGGCTGAGCCCGTGAGCCATGGCTGCTGAGCCTGCACGTCCGGAGCCTGTGCTCCGCAACGGGAGAGGCCACAACAGTGAGAGGCCCGCGAACTGCAAAAATAAAAACAAAAAAAAAGTCCAACAGAGAAGATGGAGACTGGGCTGTGCCATCAAAGTATGTCCAGAATCCGACCACTTCTCACCGACTTTACTGCTACCACCAGCTTCTCTCTCTACTGTACAACAGCAACAGTCTCCTAACTGTACCCTGCCCACCCCCGTCCTTGCCAGACATCTCAGGGGAAGTTCTAATTTCTAGACAGCCGGCACTTAATCCTTTCAAAATATTGTCAGATGACCTCACTTTTCAGCTCAAAATCCTCCAAGGGACTTCTCAGCTCACTCAGAGGAAAGCCCAAGTCCTTACACTGACAACAGGTCTTGAGCTCTGTCACCACCTGCACCCCTCTACTCCATACTTCCTTCTGGTCTTCATTCAGATGGTGCCTTCTCTGTAAAGCTGAGACAGACTGGGACGTGGGCCCTGAGACTCTTTGCTGCAGTGCTTGCACCTGAACAAACATCTTATCGAGCAACAAAATGCAAAGAAACTACAAGGGACTAAAAATAACTGTGTGCATGTGCAGTGAGGGCAAATTATGGACAACAAGATACAAAAAGACCAAAAAAACCACTGCCACTTCTGAAAAGCCAGGAGCAAAAGCAGTATACTGTGGATGCCCCGTGCACACAATACCACCAAAGGCGTGGGCAAACTACCTAAGCCACCCCCCGGCCCAATCCCTGGACACACCACTACCCTCACTCCATATAAGGAATCAGCTCGCCCCCACTGAGCAAGTGAGAAAGGGAACCTATTACTTGTTCTTGCTGCCCCCTGCTGCAGCAGGCACCCCAATAAAGCCTTGCCAGAATTTCTTGTCTGGTCTCTTATCAATTTCTATTGATTAAGGAGGCCAAGAACAGTGGTTGGTAACAAAGCCATCCCTGGCCATCTTGTATTCAACAATCTTTCAAATTTTTTTCATATCCCCCTTCCTTACTTTATTTTTATCTTTAACACATCATTAACATACTCTATGTTTTTAAATTTATCTTGTTTACTTTCTAGCCCCTCTCACTAAAATGTAAGCTCCACAAAAGCTCTCTTTTCTGTTTGGACCACTAATGTAGTTCCCATCCTTAGAAGAGTACCTGGCACAGAATAGGTATGTAATAGAAATATTTATTGAAATAATGAATGAATGCATGAGTGTGTGAGTGAATGAAAGTGAAAACTGTTGCCGTAATACTTGAAAATAAAATGACTTGAATTTAACTAAAAACCTGCCACCAAGTTGTTATTTATATTAATCAGTAAATAATGCTTCAAGAATCAAATCTTTGCCAGCATTCTACAAGTGTGTCATGAGAAAAACTATCAGAGTCATAGAGGTGCAGATCAATCTTTGCTGCTAATCATAGTTGACAGAGAAGAAAAACAACCTAAATGTGATTGGTTTCCAACGTATGGTTTCCATTCTCTGCTGGACCCTCCATCTTACTCAAGAAGCCATTCACTTGGCCAATCATACCCCCAAGCCTGATAGTCCCAAGACTTGTCAACTTCCTCAAGTTTTCTGCCCCAATCCACATTTGCAGAGAAGAGAAGCCATAAGTATCTTTCTCTTTCATTTTCATACATATTATGGTAAATAGCAAAAAGGGTCACAGCTGTTCACACCTCCCTGTATCCACACCCTTTGCAATGTGAATTTCAAGGTCCTCTCATCAAGAGGTGAAGTATATTTCCCTACCCCATAAATCTGGACAAATCTTTTGACTCCCTTTGCCCTATAAAATGCAGTTGAAGTGATGCTGTGGAAGTTCCGATCTTGGCCTCAGCAGAATTAAGGATGCTCTGCTCACTGTCTTGGCTAGCCTACTAGAGGAAAGATACCACATGGAGCAGAGAAGAGTCATCCCAACTATGGCCATTCTAGATTGCCCATCTCCCAGCTTCCCTGAGAGCAACAGCTGATACATAAGTGAGCCCAGCTAAGACCAGAAGAAATGCCCATCTGAGCCCAGCCCAAATTGCTGGGCTACAGAATCATGAATGGTTGTTGCTTTAAGTCACTACGTTTGGGGGTGGTGTATTACACACCAAAACTAAATGATAAATTTATCTAAATCTTTTCCTTTGGTTATCACCTTCCTTTTTTGTCTCAAGTAGCAATGACTCAACTTTTCCAGAGCCTCCTTTGCCTACGTACATTCTGTTCTTTTTCCTGGGTTGCCTTCCCCATCTGGTCCACCTGAGAAACTCATAATAAGACTCAACTCAATACCAGCTTCATAATCTCCCCTCCACCACCTGCCACCCCACTCGCCTCTTTGAGCTCACAGCATACACACATACCTCCAACATAGCACTTATTTTTGTGTCTATCTACCCTAGAAGACTATCCATTCCTTGAAGTTTGAGTTTATGCTTTATTCATCTCTATAATCTAGTACTTTAACCTAGTGCTTGTCCTATAGGAGATGCTCAATAAGGTTTCGGTAAATAAACCTTGAGTGCTTTGACATCTCTCATTTCTGTCCCCTCTTCTCCATACCTACTACCTCTACCTTCATGACAGCCCTTATCACAACTGACCGGGATAATTTAAACAGGGGCCTCCTTGCTCCCTGGCCTCCCATCTACTCCCATAGCACATTGTAAACACTTTGCACACAGGACCATGATTATTTATCAGTTATACAGTATTCTTCCCATAGGACGTTTGGCTCTTTCACGGTAGAAACCATATAACCTTCATTTTTGTATATCTAACAGCCAATCTAATTTATTAATAAAAGGTAATTAACAATGAAACCAATTTTAACAGTGAAAAAAATACTCTGCTTCCCAAAAAACTTTAATTCTACAGAGCTGACTTTTGAATAAGGTATTGATAATAATCAATACAATCAAGAGTGTTGTCTAGACTGAGCCATGCCTGGGAAAAGAAGGAATCAACTCTTGCCTTGGAGGGGTTTTTCTGGAACAATCACTGCTCTCCCGTACTGTCCCACTCACAGCCCTAAGTGAAGTCTCCCCTACCAACTCATCTACTATGAAGCTTTCAATATTCAAGAATGTGGGGACATCAGTATGAGAGAAATCACTCCATTAACTGTCCCCAAGAGTCGTCAATTAGTGGATTAACATCGATCTGCTCAAAGATTCTTCCCTTGATGTTCAATGTCATATCAACAACTAGTTTGAAGACAGAGAAAATAGGTTTATCAAATTCATAGATGCCCAAAGCAGGAACGAAGACCTACTACCTTAAATCCATTCATTCCTTCAGCAAATATTTATTGCATACTTACCTACTATGTGCCAGGACACTAGTCTAGGTATCAGGATATGGCAGAGAACAAAATACACGTTATTTTCTTTAATAGAGATAAAGTACAAGATAGACATTAATCACAGAAACTAATGCATATAATGAATAAGCAAAACTAACACCTTGCCCTGCCACCACTGTGACCAAACACACTACATAGTAAAAAAAAAAAAATTAAATTTTGGAGAGGAGCTTCAAGATGGCGGAAGAGGATGACACGGAGATCACCTTCCTCTCCACAAATACATCAGAAATACATCTATATGTGGAACAACTCCTACAGAACACCTACTGAATGCTGGCAGAAGACCTCAGACCTCCCAAAAGGCAAGAAACTCCCCACGTATCTGGGTAGGGCAAAAGAAAAAAGAGAAAACAGAGACAAAAGAATAGGGACGGGACCGCACCTCTGGAAGGGAGCTGTGAAGGAGGAAAGGTTTCCACACACTAGAAGCCCCTTCGCGGGCAGAGATGATGGGCGGCAGAGGGGGGAAGCTTCGGAGCCACGGAGGAGAGCACAGCAACAGGGGTGTGGAGGGCACAGGGGAGAGATTCACGCACAGAGGGTCGGTGCTGACCAGCACTCACCAGCCTGAGAGGCTTGTCTGCCCGCCGGGGCAGGTGGGGCTGGGAGCTGAGGCTCGGGCTTCAGAGGTCGGATCCCAGGGAGAGGACTGGGGTTGGCTGTGTGAACACAGCCTGAAGGGGGCTAGTGCGCCACGTCTAGCTGGGAGGGAGTCCAGGAAAAAGTCTGGAGCGGCAGAAGAGGCAAGAGACATTTTCTTCCCTCTTTGTTTCCTGGTGTGCGAGGAGAGGGGATTAAGAGCGCAGCTTAAAGGAGCTCCAGAGACCTGCGCGAGCCGTGGCTATCAGCGCAGACCCCAGAAACGGGCATGAGACGCTAAGGCCGCTGCTGCTGCCACCAAGAAGCCTGTGTGCGAGCACAGGTCACTATCCACACCTCCCCTCCGCGGGAGCCTATGCAGCCCGCCACCGCCAGGGTCCCGTGATCCAGGGACAACTCCCCCGGGAGAACGCACGGCGAGCCTCAGGCTGTTGCAACGTCACGCCGGCCTCTGCCACCGCAGGCTCACCCTGCACTCCGTACCCCTCCCTCCTCCCGGCCTGAGTAAGCCAGAGCACCTGAATCAGCTGCTACTTTAACCCCGTCCTATATGAGTGAAGAACAGACGCCCTCCGGCGACCTACACGCAGAGGCGGGGCCAAATCCAAAGCTGAGCCCTGGGAGCTGTGAGAACAAAGAAGAGAAAGGGAAATCTCTCCCAGCAGCCTCAGGAGCAGCGGATTAAAGCTCCACAATCAACCTGATGTACCCTGCATCTGTGGAATACATGAATAGACAACGAATCAACCCAAATTGAGGAGGTGGACTTTGGGAACAACGACATATATTTTTTTTTCCCTTTTTCTCTTTTTGGGAGTGTGTATGTGTATGCTTATGTGTGTGATTTGTTTCTATAGCTTTGCTTTTACCATTTATCCTAGGGTTCTGTCTGTCCATTTTGTGTGTGTGTATGTGTGTTTGTTTTTTTAGTATAGTTTTTAGCACTTGTTATCATTGGTGGATTTGTTTTTTGGTTTCGTTGCTCTCCGTTATTTCTTTTTATTTTTTATTACTTTGTTAAAAAAATGTTTAATAATTATTTTGTAATAACTTTATTTTATTTTATTTTATCTTCTTCTTTCTTTATTTCTTTTTTTCCTCCCTTTTATTCTGAGCCATGTGGATGACAGGCTGTTGGTGCTCCAGCCAGGCCTCAGGGCTGTGCCTCTGAGGTGGGAGAGCCAAGTTCAAGACACTGCTCCACAAAACACGACACAGCTCCACGTAATATCAAAGGGCGAAAATCTCCCAGAGATCTCCATCTCAACGCCAAGACCCAGCTCCACTCAATAACCAGCAAGCTACAGTGCTGGACACCCTATGCCAAACAACTAGCAAGACAGGAACACAACCCCATCCATTAGCAGAGAGGCTGCCTAAAATCATAACAAGGCCACAGACACCCCAAAACACACCACCAGATGCAGACCTGCCCACCAGAAAGACAAGATCCAGCCTCATCCAACAGAACACAGGCACTGGTCCCCTCCACCAGAAAGCCTACACAACCCACTGAACCAACCTTAGCCACTGGGGACAGACACCAAAAACAACGGGAACTACGAACCTGAAGCCTGTGTAAAGGAGACCCTAAGCACAGTAAGTTAAGTAAACTGAGAACACAGAGAAACTCACAGCAGATGAAAGAGCAAGGCAAAAACCCACCAGACCTACCAAATGAAGTGGAAATAGGCAGTCTACGTGAAAAAGAATTCAGAATAATGATAGTAAAGATGATCCAAAATCCTGGAAAGAGAATGGAGAAAATAAAAGAAACATTTAACAAGGACCTAGAATAACTAAAGAGCAAACAAACACTGATTAACAACACAAGAAATGAAGTTAAAAATTCTCTAGAAGGGATCAATAGCAGAATAACTGAGGCAAAAGAATAGATAAGTGACCTGGAAGATAAAACAGTGGAAATAACTAATGCAGAGCAGAATAAATAAAAAAGAATGAAAAGAATTGAGGACAGTCTCAGAGACTTCTGGGACAACATTAAATGCACCAACATTCGAATTATAGGGGGCCCAGAAGAAGAAGAGAAAAAGAAAGGGACTGAGAAAATATTTGAAGAGATTATAGTTGAAAACTTCCCTAATATGGGAAAGGAAATAGTTAATCAAGTCCAGGAAGCACAGAGAGTCCCATACAGGATAAATCCAAGGAGAAACATGCCAGGACATATATTAATCAAACTATCAAAAATTAAATACAAAGAAAACATATTAATAGCAGCAAGGGAAAAACAGCAAGTAACACATAAGGGAATCCCCATAAGGTTAACAGCTGATCTTTCAGCAGAAACTCTACAAGCCAAAAGGGAGGGACAGGACATATTTAAAGTGATGAAGGAGAAAAACCTACAACCAATATTACTCTACCCAGCAAGGATCTCATTCAGATTTGATGGAGAAATGAAAACCTTTACAGACAAGCAAAAGCTAAGAGAATTCAGCACCACCAAACCAGCTTTACAACAAATGCTAAAGGAACTTCTCTAGGCAGGAAACACAGAGAAGGAAAAGACCTACAGTAACAAACCCAAAACAATTAAGAAAATGGGAATAGGAACATACATATCGATAATTACCTTAAATGTAAGTGGTTTAAATGCTCCAATGAAAAGACATAGACTGGCTGAATGGATACAAAAACAAGACCTATATATATGATATCTACAAGAGACCCACCTCAGACCTAGGGACACATACAGACTGAACATGAGGGGATGGAAAAAGATATTCCATGCAAATGGAACTCAGAGGAAAGCTGGAGTAGCAATTCTCATATCAGACAAAATAGACTTTAAAAAAAAGACTATTACAACAGACAAAGAAGACACTACATAACGAACAAGGGATCAATCCAGGAAAAGATATAACAATTGTAAATATTTATGCACCCAACATAGGAGGACCTCAATATATAAGGCAAATACTAAGAGCCATAAAAGGGGAAATCGACAGTAACACAATCATTGTAGTGGACTTTAACACCTCACTTTCACCAATGGACAGATCATCCAAAATGAAAATAAATAAGGAAACACAAGCTTTAAATGATACATTAAACGAGATGGACTTAATTGATATTTATAGGGCATTCCATCCGAAAACAACAGAATACACATTCTTCTCAGTGCTCATGGAATATTCTCCAGGATAGATCATATCTTGGGTCACAAATCAAGCCTTGGTAAATTTAAGAAAATTGAAATCGTGTCAAGTATCTTTTCCAACCACAACACTATGAGACTAGATATCAATTACAGGAAAAAATCTGTAAAAAATACAAACATACAAACATATAGAGGCTAAACAATACACTACTTAATAACCAAGAGATCACTGAAGAAATCAAAGAGGAAATCAAAAAATACCTAGAAACAAATGACAATGAAAGCACGATGACCCAAAACCTATGGAATGCAGCAAAAGCAGTTCTAAGAGGGACGTTTATAGCAATACAATCCTGCCTTAAGAAACAAGAAACATCTCAAGTAAACAACCTAACCTTACACCTAAAGCAATTAGAGAAAGAAGAACAAAAAACCCCCAAAGTTAGCAGAAAGAAAGAAATCATAAAGATCAGATCCGAAATAAATGAAAAGAAATGAAGGAAACGATAGAAAAGATCAATAAAACTAAAAGCTGGTTCTTTGAGAAGATAAACAAAATTGATAAGCCATATCCAGACTCATCAAGAAAAAAAGGGAGAAGACTCAAATCAATAGAATTAGAAATGAAAAAGGAGAAGTAACAACTGACACTGCAGAAATACAAAAGATCATGAGAGATTACTACAAGCAACCATATGCCAATAAAATGGACAACCTAGAAGAAATGGAAAAATTCTTAGAAATGCACAACCTTCCGAGACTGAACCGGAAAGGAATAAAAAATATGAACAGACCAATTACAAGCACTGAAATTGAAACTGTGATTAAAAATCTTTGAACAAACAACAGCCCAGGACCAGATGGCTTCACAGGCGAATTCTATCAAACATTTAGAGAAGAGCTAACACCTGTCCTTCTCAAACTCTTCCAAAATATAGCAGAGGGAGGAACACTCTGAAACTCATTCTACAAGGCCACCATCACCCTGATACCAAAACCAGACAAAAATGTCACAAAGAAAGAAAACTACAGTCCAATATCACTGATGAACATAGATGTAAAAATCCTCAACAAAATACTAGCAAACAGAATCCAGCAGCACATTAAAAGGATCATACACCATGATCAAGTGGGGTTTATCCCAGGAATGCAAGGATTCTTCAATATACACAAATCAAACAATGTGATACACCATATTAACAAATTGAAGGAGAAAAACCATATGACCATCTCAATAGATGCAGAGAAAGTTTTTGACAAAATTCAACACCCATTTATGATAAAAATCCTCCAGAAAGTAGGCAGAGAGGGAACTTTCCTCAACACAATAAAGGCTATATATGACAAACCCACAGCCAACAGCATCGTCAATGGTGAAAAACTGAAACCATTTCCACTAAGATCAGGAACAAGAGAAGTTTGCCCATTCTCACCACTATTATTCAACATAGTTTTGGAAGTTTAAGCCACAGCAATCAGAGAAGAAAACGAAATAAAAGGAATACAAATTGGAAAAGAAGAAATAAAGCTGTCACTGTTTGCAGATGACATGGTACTATACAAAGAGAATCCTAAAGATGCTACCAGAAAACTACTAGAGCTAATCAATGAATTTGGTAAAGTAGCAGGATACAAAATTAATGAACAGAAATCTCATGCATTCTTATACATTAATGATGAAAAATCTGAAAGTGAAATTAAGAAAACACTCCCATTTACCATTGCAACATAAAGAATAAAATATCTAGGAATAAACCTACCTAAGGAGACAAAAGACTTACATGCAGAAAATTATAAGACACTAATGAAAGAAATTAAAGATGATACAAATAGATGGAGAGATATACCATGTTCTTGGATGGGAAGAATCAACATTGTGAAAATGACTATACTACCCAAAGCAATCTATAGATTCAATGCAATCCCTATCAAACTACCACTGACATTTTTCACAGAACTAGAACAAAAAATTGCACCATTTGTATGGAAACACAAAAGACCCCGAATAGCCAAAGCAATCTTCAGAAAGAAAAATGGAGCTGGAGGAATCAGGCTCCCTGACTTCAGACTATACTACAAAGCTACAGTAATCAAGACAGTATGGTACTGGCACAAAAACAGAAATATATGTCAGTGGAACAGGATAGAAAGCCCAGAGATTAACCTACATACATATGGTTACCTTATTTTGATAAAGGAGGCAAGAATATACAGTGGAGAAAAGACAGCCTCTTCAATAAGTGGTGCTGGGAAAACTGGACAGCTACATGTAAAAGAATGAAATTAGAACACTCCCTAACACCGTACACAAAAATAAATTCAAAATGGATTAAAGACCTAAATGTAAAGCCAGACACTATAAAACGCTTAGAGGAAAACATAGGCAGAACACTCTATGACATAAATCACAGCAAGATCCTTTTTGACCCACCTCCTAGAGAAATGGAAATAAAAACAAAAGTAAACAAATGGGACCTAATGAAACTTAAAAGCTTTTGCACAGCAAAGGAAACCATAAACAAGATGAAAAGACAACCCTCAGAATGGCAGAAAATATTTGCAAAGGAAGCAACTGACAAAGGATTCATCTCCAAAATTTACAAGCAGTTCATGCAGCTCAATATCAAAAAAACAAAAAACCCAATCCAAAAATGGGCAGAAAACCTAAATAGACATTTCTCCAAAGAAGATACACAGATTGACAACAAGCATATGAAATGATGCTCAACATCACTAATCATTAGAGAAATGCAAATCAGAACTGCAGTGAGTTATCACCTCACACCGGTCAGAATGGCCATCATCCAAATATCTACAAACAATAAATGCTGAAGAGGGTGTGGAGAAAAGGGAACCCTCTTGCACTGTTGGTGGGAATGTAAATTGATACAGCCACTATGGAGAACGGTATGGAGGCTCCTTAAAAAACTACAAATAGAACTACCATATGACCCAGCAATCCCACTACTGGGCATATACCCTGAGAAAACCATAATTCAAAAAGAGTCATGTACTAAAATGTTCATTGCAGCTCTATTTAGAATAGCCAGGACATGGAAGCAACCTAAGTGTCCATGGACAGATGAAAGGATAAAGAAGATGTGGCACATATATACAATGGAATATTACTCAACCATAAAAAGAAACGAAATTGAGTTATTTGTAGTGAGGTGGATGGACCTAGAGTCTGTCATACAGAGCGAAATAAGTCAGAAAGAGAAAAACAAATACCGTATGCTAACACATATATATAGAATCCAAAAAAATAAAAAAAATTAAAAATGGTCATGAAGAACCTAGGGGCAAGATGGGAATAAAGACACAGACCTACTAGAGAATGGACTTGAGGATACAGGGAGGGGGAAGGGTACGCTGGGACGAAGTGAGAGAGTGGCATGGACATATATACACTACCAAACGTAAAAGAGATAGCTAGTGGGAAACAGCCGCATCGCACAGGGAGATCAACTCGGTGCTTTGTGACTACCTAGAGGGGTGGGATAGGGATGGTGGAAGGGAGGGAGATGCAAGAGGGAAGAGATATGGGTACATATGTATATGTATAACTAATTCACTTTGTTATAAAGCAGAAACTAACACACCGTTTTAAAGCAATTATACTCCAATAAAGATGTTTAAAAAAAATTGAAGTTTTTAAAAAGCATTTTACATCTGGAGGTAAACTTTAAAAACAGAATATCCTATCAAACATTAACCCTCAAAATAAATGAGACCTTGAGCCCTCTCCCAAAAATTGCTAACTAAAGAGTGAACATGTTGACCCCTGACTTTTGCAATACCAGCATGTACAGATATTAGACAATCCTACAGATAAATTTTTTAATCTTATCAGTCATGATTTATTCATACCTTCTTCAGTTAATATTAAGACACAGAGAAAGTACAATTATTGCATATGAGACAGAATGTATGCACACATCACAGGAAAATAAATTTACATAAAACTTCTCCATTTTCACAGATATAATAATTACGTGAGAAAACTGCCACTGTTTCCCATCATGAACAGCTAACCAGTGATAATCTTGAAGGGCTTTTTTTCTTAAATACTTACTGTGTCATTTACTTGGAAAGCCAATTCTGAAGGCTGGTCTTCCTTGCAAAATATTCCAAGTAAAGGTCCTTTTGTTTTCTTATTGCTTTTATTTCTGAGTTTTTCTTTTACCCACTGGGGCTTAATTAGCTGTGTTGCCTGATAAATATACAAGTCAGACCTCTTTCATCCAGGTTTGACTTTCTCAGCTCTTGAAGTAAAAGGCTATGGGGATGTACCTTTTACTCCCAATGACTCAATTTCTGTTTCTAACCATTTGTCTCTTGCTTTCTGGAGTAAGTCTGGTTCTTAGCCAGGTCTGGTTCTGTTTTGCACATGACTACTGTTTCATTTCCTCTGTAAGTAGCAATGGTACCAGGAGACAGGTTTCTATTCTATGCTCTGACCATCTGGTTTCCATTGGGCAGCAGACAACAGGGAGTCTGCTGTTCTCCTTATCCTTTACCCTTTTATTTATCAGCTGTCTTGAGAAATTCTGATGTGTCCTGGCTTTGGAACAACTGTCCCTTTGCCACCGAGTCATGAAACTGTACTTTACTCAGGTCACTGGGTGGTCTCAACAACAGTATGGAGAACTCACTCATGTCCCATCCTGAACCACCGATTACACATTTTAATTTCCAACTATCAGTAAAATCTTCATGCTATTTGGCCTGTCAACTATGAGCTCAAATCATTCCAAATAAAAATAGAGAAAAGTTCTGTGCCCCACTGAAACAGAGACTCATGCCTGGGTTAAGGAACATGACAGCGAAGGCAGTTTTGACATGCATCGTGTCGCCCCCTGCTGGACGCAAAGTGCTGCAACTCACTGGTGAGGGTTTCCTTGTTTTGGGGTTTTTTTTTTTATACAGCAAGTTCTTATTAGTCATCAGTTATATACACATCAGTGTATACATGTCAATCCCAATCTCCCAATTCATCACACCACCAACACCACCACCACCCCCGCGGCCTTCCCCCCTTGGTGTCCATACGTTTGTTCTCTACATCTGTGTCTCAATTTCTGCCCTGCAAAGCGGTTCATCTATACCATTTTTCTAGGTTCCACATATATGCGATAATATACGATATTTGTTTTTCTCTTTCTGACTTACTTCACTCTGTATGACAGTCTCTTGATCCATCCACGTCTCAACAAATGACCCAATTTTGTTCATTTTATGGCTGAGTAATATTCCTTTGTATATATGTACCACATCTTCTTTATCCATTCGTCTGTCAACGGGCATTTAGGTTGCTTCCATGACCTGGCTATTGTAAATAGTGCTGCAATGAACACCGGGGTGCATGTGTCTTTTTGAATTGTGGTTTTCTCTGGGTATATGCCCGGTAGTGGGATTGCTGGATCATATGCTAATTCTATTTTTAGTTTTTTAAGGAACCTCCATACTGTTCTCCATAGTGGTTGTATCAGTTTACATTCTCACCAACAGTGTAAAAGGGTTCCCTTTTCTCCACACCCTCTCCAGCATTTGTTGTTTGTAGATTTTCTGATGAAGGTCATTCTAACTAGTATGAGGTAATACCTCATTGTAGTTTTGATTTGCATTTCTCTCATCATTAGTGATGTTGAGCAGGGCTTTTCATGTGCTTCTTGGCCATCTATATATCTTCTTTGGAGAAATGTCTACATAGGTCTTCTGCCCATTTTTGGATTGGGTTGTTTGTTTTTTTAATATTGAGGCTGCATGAGCTGTTTATATATTTTGGAGATTAATCCTTTGTCCGTTGATTCGTTTGCAAATATTTTCTGCCATTCTGAGGGTTGTCTTTTCAATTTGTTTATGGTTTCCTTTTTTGTGCAAAAGCTTTTAAGTTTCATTATGTCCCATTTGTTTATTTTTGTTTTTATTTCCATTACTCTAGGAAGTGGATCAAAAAAGATCTTGCTGTGATTTATGTCAAAGAGTGTTCTTCCTATGTTTTCCTCTAAGAGTTTTACAGTGTCTGGCCTTAAATTTAGGTCTCTAATCCATTTTGAGTTTACTTTTGTGTGTGATGTTAGGGAGTGTTCTAATTTCATTCTTTTACATGTAGCTGTCCAGTTTCCCCAGCACCACTTACTGAAGAGACTGTCTTTTCTCCATTGTATATCCTTGCCTCCTTTGTCATAGATTAGTTGACCATAGGTGCGTAGGTTTACCTCTGGGCTTTTTATCTTGTTCCACTGATCTATGTTTCTGTTTTTGTGCCAGTACCACATTGTCTTGATGACTGTAGCTTTGTAGTATAGTCTGAAGTCATAGGGATTGCACTGAATCTGTAGATTGCTTTGGGTATATAGTCATTTTCACAATATTGATTCTTCCAATCCAAGAACATGGTATATCTCTCCATCTGTTTGTATTGTGTTTAATTTCTTTCATCAGTGTCTTGTAGATTTCTGCATACAGATCTTTCATCGCCTTAGGTAGGTTTATTCCTAGATATTTTATTCTTTTTATTACAAAGGTAAATGGGAGTGTTTCCTTAATCTCTCTTTCAGATTTTTCATCATTAGTGTATAGGAATGCAAGAGATTTCTGTGCATTAATTTTGTATCCTGCTACTTTACCAAATTCATTGATTAGCTCTAGTAGTTTTCTGGTAGCATCTTTAGGATTCTCTTTGTATAGTATCATGTCATCTGCAAACAGTGACAGTTTTACTTCTTCTTTTACAATTTGTATTCCTTTTATTTCTTTTTCTTCTCTGATTGCCAAGGATAGGACTTCCAAACCTATGTTGAATAATAGCGGTGAGACTGGATATCTTTCTCTTGTTCCTGATCTTAGAGGAAATGGTTTCAGTTTTTCACCATTGAGAATGTTGTTTGCTATGGGTTTGTCATATATGGCCTGTATTATGTTGAGGTAGGTTCCCTCTATGTCCACTTTCTGGAGAGTTTTTATCATAAATGGGTGTTGAATTTTGTCAAAGCTTTTTCTGCATCTATTGAGATGATCATATGGTTTTTATTCTTCAATTTGTTAATATGGTATATCACATTGATTGATTTGCAAATATTGAAGAATCCTTGCAAACCTGGGATAAATCCCACTTGATCATGGTTTATGATCCTTTTAATGTGCTGTTGGATTCTGTTTGCTAGTATTTTATTGAGGATTTTTGCATCTATGTTCATCAGTGATATCAGTCTGTAATTTTCTTTTTTTGTAGTATTTTTGTCTGGTTTTGGTATCAGGGTGATGGTGGCCTCATAGAATGAGTTTGGAAGTGTTCCTTCCTCCTCAATATTTGGAAGAGTTTGAGAAGAACGGGTGTTAGCTCTTCTCTAAATGTTTGATAGAATTTACCTGTGAAGCTATCTGGTCCTGGACTTTTGTTGGAAGATTTTTTGTTTGTTTGTTTTTCATGGTACGTGGGCCTCTCACTGTTGCGGCCTCTCCCGTTGCAGAGCACAGGCTCCGGACACGCAGGCTCAGTGGCCATGGCTCACGGGCCTAGCCGCTCTGTGGCATGTGGGATCCTCCCGGACAGGGGCATGAACCCATGTCCCCTGCATTGGCAGGTGGACTCTCAACAACTGCGCCACTAGGGAAGCCCTTGTTGGAAGATTTTAATCACAGTTTCAATTTCATTACTTGTGATTGGTCTGTTCATATTTTCTATTTCTTCCTGGTTCAGTCTTGGAAGGTTGTGCATTTCTAAGAATTTGTCTATTTCTTCCAGGTTGTCCATTTTATTGGCATAGAGTTGCTTGTAGTAGTCTCTTGGGATGATTTGTATTTCTGCAGTGTGTGTTGTAACTTCTCATCTTTCACTTCTAAATTTATTGATTTGAGTCCTCTCCCTCTTTTTCTTGATGAGTCTGGCTAATGCTTTATCAATTTTGTTTATCTTCTCAAAGAAGCAGCTTTTAGTTTTATTGATCTTTGCTATTTTCTTTGTTTCTATTTCATGTATTTCTGCTCTGATCTTTATGATTTCTTTCCATCTGCTAACTTTGGGTTTTGTTTGTTCTTCTTTCTGTAGTTCCTTTAGGTGTAAGTTTAGATTATTTACTTGAGATTTTTCTTGTTTTTTGAGGTAGGCTTGTATAGCTATGAACTTCCCTCTTAGAACTGCTTTTGCTACATCCCATAGGTTTGGGATTGTTGTGTTTTCATTGTCATTTGTCTCTAGGTATTTTTTTAATAAATTTATTTATTTTATTTATTTATTTCTGTCTGCGTTGGGTCTTCATTGCTGTGCGTGGACTTTCTCTAGTTGCAGTGAGTGGGGTCTACTCTTTGTTGCGGTGTGCCAGCTTCTCATTGCAGTGGCTTCTCTTGTTGCAGAGCACGGGCTCTAGGTGTGTGGGCTTCAGTTGTTGTGGTACATGGGCTCAGTAGTTGTGGCTTGCGGGCTCCAGAGCGCAGGCTCTGTAGTTGTGGCGCACAAGCTTAGTTGCTCCACAGCATGTGGGATCTTCCCAGACCAGGGCTCGAACCCATGTCCCCTGCTTGGCAAGCGGATTCTTAATCACTGAGCCACTAGGGAAACCCTCTAGGTATTTTTTATTTCCTCTTTGATTTCTTCAGTGATCTCTTGGTTATTTAGTACCTTAATGTTTAGCCTCCATGTGTTTGTGTTTTTTACGTTTTTTCCCCTGTAATTCATTTCTAGTCTCATAGCGTTGTGGTCAGAAAAGATGCTTGATATGACTTCAATTTTCTTAAATTTACTGAAGCTTGGTTTGTGACCCAAGGTGTTTCTATGCTGGAAGAATGTTCTGTGTGCACTTGAGAAGAAAGTGTAATATGCTGGTTTTGGATGGAATGTCCTATAAATATCAGTTAAATCTATCTGGTCTAGTGTGTCATTTAAAGCTTCTGTTTCCTTATTTATTTTCATTTTGGATGATCTGTCCATTGGTGTAAGTGAGGTGTTAAAGTCCCCCACTATTTTCGTGTTACTGTCGATTTCCTCTTTTACAGCTGTTAGCAGTTGCCTTATGTATTTAGGGGCTCCTATGTTGTGTGCATATATATTTATAATTGTTATATCTTCTTCTTGGATTGATCCCTTGATCATTATGTAGTTTCCTTCCTTGTCTCTTGTAACATTCTTTATTTTAAAGTCTATTTTACCTGATATGAGTATTGCTACTCCAGCTTTCTTTTGATTTCCATTTGCATGGAATATCTCTTTCCATCCCCTCACTTTCAGTCTGTATGTGTCCCTAGGTCTGAAGTGGGTCTCTTGTGGACAGTATATATATGGGTCTTGTTTTTGTATCCATTCAGCAAGACTGTGTCTTTTGGTTGGAGCATTTAATCCACTCATGTTTAAGGTAATTATAGATATGTATGTTCCTATGACCATTTTCTTAATTGTTTTGGGTTTGTTTTTGTAGGTCCTTTTCTTCTCTTGTGTTTCACACTTAGAGAAGTTCCTTTAGCATTTGTTGTAGAGCTGGTTTGGTGGTGCTGAATTCTCTTAGCTTTTGCTTGTCTGTAAAGCTTTTGTTTTCTCCATGGAATCTGAATGAGATCCTTGCCAGGTGGAGTAATCTTAGTTGTAGGTTCTTCCCTTTTGTCATTTTAAGTATATCATATCATTCCCTTCTGGTTTGTAGAGTTTCTAATGAGAAATCAGCTGTTAACCTTATGGGAGTTCCCTTGTACTTTATTTGTCATTTTTCCCTTGCTGCTTTCAATAATTTTTCTTTGTCTTTACTTTTTGCCAATTTGATTACTATGTGTCTCGGTGTGTTTCTCCTTGGTTTTATCCTGTATGGGACTCGCTGCACTTCCTGGACTTGGGTGGCTATTTCCTTTCCCATGTTAGGGAAGTTTTCGACTATAATCTCTTCAAATATTTTTTTGGGTCCTTTCTCTCTCTCTTCTCCTTCTGCGAACCCTATTATGCGAATGTTGTTGCATTTAATGTTGTCCCAGAGGTCTCTTAGGCTGTCTTCATTTCTTTTCATTCCTTTTTCTTTATTCTGTTCTGCAGCAGTGAATTCCACCATTCTCTCTTCCAGGTCACTTATCCGTTCTTCTGCCTCAGTTATTCTGCTATTGATTCCTTCTAGTGTAGTTTTCATTTCAGTTATTGTATTATTCATCTCTGTTTGTTTGTTCTTTAATTCTTCTAAGTCTTCATTAAACATTTCTTGCATCTTCTCGATCTTTGCCTCCATTGTTTTTCCAAGGTCCTGGATCATCTTCACTATCATTATTCTGAATTCTTTTTCTGGAAGGTTGCCTATCTCCACTTCATTTAGTTGTTTTTCTGGGGTTTCATCTCGTTCCTTCATCTGGTATATAGCCCTCTGACTTTTCATCTTGTCTCTCTTTCTGTGAATGTGGTTTTTGTTCCACAGGCTGCAGGATTGTAGTTCTTCTTGCTCCTGCTGACTGGTGAGTTTTTGCTGAGACCTGACAAACTGGGCTTTGTGTTTACTTCTGACTCATGTCTGAGGCTGCTGTTCTCTGTGTGTCTGTGCCCTTTTCCCTATCCTCAAAAGAAGATAATTAAACTTTAACAGTGGAGCAGGATAGACTGTGGGAGAATAAGGGTGGAAGCAGAGAGGACAGTGGGGCTAACACATTAGTGCAGGTGAGAGATGGCAGAGGCTTAGACTAGACTAATAATGGAAATGCATGAGAAATAACTGCATCCAATATATTTTAAAGGCTGAGTTGACCAACTTTTCAGATGGAATGGACATGAAGGATGAAAAGAACTGCAAAGCCAAGAATGACCCCAAGATTTTTGATAGATGACAGAACAGAAACTCAGAATTAGCTTGACTATTCAGAAAAAATGGAACATAATAGGGATATGTAAACCCAGCTCTTGAGTTTAGAAATTCAACTGCAAAAATGCAAGATACAGGAAAACGGGCCTTAACCGAGTCTGTGAGAAAACGACCTAGGGGGTCTTAGTGGAATGTAAGTTCAGAGTGATTCACTTTACAATCAAAAGAGGCTACAACTGGGGCTTCCCTGGTGACACAGTGGTTGAGAGTCCGCCTGCCGATGCAGGGGAGAGGCTTCGTGTCCCGGTCCAGGAGGATCCCACATGCCGTGGAGCGACTGGGCGCGTGAGCCATGGCCGCTGAGCCTGTGCATCTGGAGCCTGTGCTCCACAACGGGAGAGGCCACAACAGTGAGAGGCCCGCATACCGCAAAAAAAAAAAAAAAAGAGGCTACAACTTAAAATATAGCAACTGAAGTGCAGTGCCTGATTTGAGGGAGATGATGCTTTCAGTATATTCCACACTAGGCAGTTCACATCTAAAATCCTTTCCACCAACAAGGACCTACCTTGTAGCACAGGGAACGATACTCAATATTTTATAACCTAAAGGGAAAAGAATCTGAAAGCAATAGATATAGATACAGATATAGATATAGATAACTGAATTACTGTGCTGTACACCTGAAACTAACACAACATTGTAAATCAACTATACTACAATTAAAAAAAAAAGAAAAAACAAATAAAAGGAAATTGAATCACACACACACACACACAAGTAAATACATATATACATTAAATAAAATTAAATCGCTTCCAATGCTAAGATTCATAAATCTTTAAATCCATCACCTAGGAGAAGCAACATGTACTTGTAGTGGTCTCCATGTGTGACACATATACAGGAAGGAATCACAGACAAATCTACATTGTTAAATACTAAATGATAAGCCACAATACCATCTACTGTGTGCTAAGTACCTCACTAGCATGTCTTATCTACATGATTGCTGGGCTTTCTCCGTGATTCATTCCTAACACAAGAGGAAGCCGTCCACGCATCCACAATGAGCACCTTATTTGTCTTTGGAGTGTCTTTTTATGAATAGGCATGGAGGTCAGGAGAAGAGTGGCATTACCCGAAATGCGTGTGGGGCGTGTGTGTGTGTGTGTGTGTGTGTGTGTGTGTGTGTGTGTGTGTGTGTGTGTGTGTTGCAGGAGCAACATAAGCACGAGAGCAGTCGACCAAGTCAAAAGATTTGAGTTCTGGGTGGGTCTCAGGCTTCAACTTTCCACATGACTTCAGGCAAGTGTCCTTTGCCTGCATTGCAGTGTCCTGAGCTGTAATGGAGCAAATAATGGCAGCCTCTGTGCCCACTGAAAAGAGAGCCTCTCAAGACAAATGGGGTGTCCTACAATCAACAGCCACCTACGGAGTAGTTGCAGAGTACAAGACAGTATAATTAAGCCCTTAGGAGAAAAATGTGCTCAGAGTTCTCCAGAGAGAAAAGGGACAGAGGAAAAGTAAATGAGAAAGTGAAAAGGACAGTGGGCATGAACAAAAGTTCCTCCCTGGGAGATAGTTTAAGAAGCAGATCTCTCCAGAAACCTCCATCCAAGGTACCAGAGCTTTTAAGCACTCTAGCCAGTAATGGAGTGCAAGAGAGGTCACTACCAGAGATGAATGTGGTGTTCGTTGAACAGCAGAAATGGATGGCTTGTGTAACAGGAACAGTTGGTTCTGCCAGGGTGGTGTCTCCCCTGTCCTTCCCGCAGTTTATACTGCTGTGTGTAATGTCGTGGGACAAAGATCAAAGAAGGAAATGACAACCACATGGGTAGCACAGGAAGGCTATGACATAAAACAAAAGTACTTAAGGCAGCTTCAGGTAAATTAGCGTTAATTCTCAGTTACTCCAACACCCATTACAGACCCTTCCAGACAACATCTCACCAACTGAAAAACACTCTCTTTTGTCTTTTTCTCCAGACTGTGGACATTTAATGCCCACATAAGAAGAAAGAGCCTTGGGCTTCCCTGGTGGCGCAGTGGTTGGGAGTCCGCCTGCCGATGCAGGGGACACGGGTTCGTGCCCCGGTCTGGGAGGATCTCACGTGCCGCGGAGCGGCTGGGCACGTGAGTCGTGGCCGCTGGGCCTGTGCGTCCGGAGCTTGTGCTCTGCAACGGGAGAGGCCACAACGGTGAGAGGCCCGCGTATCGCAAAAAAAAGAAAAAAAAAATTAAAAAAAGAAGAAAGAGCCTTAAAACATAAGAACCCAGAAAACCAAAACCACTCTTCCTTTTAAGCAATTCCAAACTAGATCCACTAAAAACTATCTGGTCCACTGGTTTTAAACTAAAAAGTTTGGCTGGCTGAAAACTATACTGTTTTACAACTAAAAGGAACACAAGAATTCAGAAATCTGGCAGAATATAAGGTTTCTGCATTACCATTTTAAAGCAATATTACTTTTTTTGAAGATAGATATTTTATCTCTAAATGGCTGGACATGACCTTTACAAGTGTGTGGTTTCTGTTGGCTGCTTAAAAAAAAAACACAAAAAGTCACTCCTGCTTCTCATTCTCTTGTATCTATTAATCACTTTTTCTCTTTACATACTACATAATCAAGAGGGACATGTCCATTGCCCTTCTAGCTGATTTCTATTATTTCTCATTACAGCCTTTGTTCCAATTCCCTGCTTCCCACCTGGTATTAAATATTTAGACACTGAGTCTAAACCATCGTATTCCTGCCACTGTCAGGGCGAGCATCCTATAGTTGTGTAATCAATTAGCCTGGCATCTGATCTCTGTTTCAAGTGTTTTCTTAGAGGAAATTTAATTATGATTAATATCTTTTCATGACTTTGAAATTATATAGGCATGATTCCTTACTCAATCATACTTGTTAAAAATCATAAATCAATTTCTTTTATTCCCTCTAGATTTGAGGAGACTGTTCTAATTCTGACTGAATTTTAACAATGTAAAAAGTCCAGTAGACATTAGATGAATATAATTCTTTTTTCTTTCACTGGAAAACGCTTTCAGTAAAATCTTTGTGGTTGGGGAACAAAGCCCGAAATCTGTGATGTTACATGTTAACGTCATGTTATATGTTTTTTACATGTTATATCATTTTGTGTAGTAGAGTACCAAAGGTTATGGTTTATTTTTTATTAGCCAGTTTTGTTTCTAACCTAGTAAACTTACTTCAGCATATTATTCTTCAAATTCTTCTTTGAACCTCCTTTACCTATCCTGCTGCTTGCCTTATTAATAAATTAAATAAATGTTTGACACATATTCTTTATCTGTATGATAGTCACATTTTAATTTCTTTGAAAACTATACTTTGACATCTACCCCTACTTTCTTTCCAAGCCTTTCCAAGGATAGCCATGTAACATGACTCCAGTCAATCAGATACAAATAGAAGTCTGATTGGAGTTTCTGGAAAAGTTTTTGCTCCCCTGATAAAGAATACAGTTGTTGCTGGCATTACCTCCCTTTTCTCGCCTTTCTGCCTTGATTTCCAACCTGATTTCTCGAGTTGGGGCAGCCAGCCTTGCTCCCAAGAGGTAAAAAGAACAAAGTAAAGGCTAAGAGACTCTGAGACATGCCAGCTTGACATCACCGAGCCTATGAAACAAGAGCGGCAGCCATCAACTTCAAAATTTCTTATCTGAGAAAAACAAACACCCATTTGTTCAACCCATTGCAAGTCAGGTTTCTTCTTGCCTTCAACCAAACACATGTGTAGCTGACACAGTTCCTTAGCTTCTTCTATGCTCTTGATTTTGTAGCAAGTTCTACTCAGCCTAAAGCTGGCACTACAAAAGAGCACACTTCTCAACAGAGATCATGACGCAGGCTTGGCAATGCTTTACAGCAGTTTCTAAAAACGAATGGATAGTTTCTCCATGTGTGATGAAAACAAGTAACAAGCTGCCTGCAGCCTTCAGCCCTATCCCCTCACCCCCACCCCAAACACCAAAGCTGGTGAATCACAAACTAAGGAGACCGCTTCTTCCAACATCATTTCTTCCTAAGGGTTTGAAGACCAGAGGAGCTCCCGGGCACACGACAGCAAATGGAAGTGGCCGCAGTGACCCTGCAGTGCCTGGGGCTCTCCTTCCCATCCCCTCCCACACTCCATGACTGACCTGGATTTAGACCTGGCCTCCTCCCCCCGTCACATTACCAGAGAGGAGAGCCCCAGAGGAACATGAGTTGACAAGCAAAAATAACTAGACTCTGAGGGGTACTCAATGCATGACTAAGCTCAACACAAACCTTTGACCTAAACTTTGCTTTCTTCTCACACTTGGGTGCCTAAGAATTTTTTTCCACATCTGCTTGCTGGGTGTTCAAGGCTTATGCCTGGATTCTCATCACAAGAAGAGTGCCAATTCCTTTTTATGTATCTCTTCTAAATAAGGAATATGCACTTTATACGTATCCATTAAAAAGTCTCACATGGCCTACAGAGAGATCTGAGGCAGTCCGCTCTCTGGCAAAGAAAGAAAGAAAAGAAGGGAGGGAAGGAAGGAAGGAAGGAAAAAGGATGGGAGGAAGAAAGGGAGGATTTCTAGATGGAAACAGGAAAGGACACACACACACACACACACACACACACACACATCTATTTCCTTATTCCCTTTTAGTACTCTCACTCTTAGAAAAAAGTCAACTCTTCTCCATGTAAAAACTCATTACTCAGAGAAAAAAAATGACCTACACAAATTGCCTATTTCTTAAGATTTCCCTAAAGATTCCACAGTGCTCAGTCATCCCCTGTGAGACGGCTCCTGTAGAACTCTCTCAGGATAGGACACAAGCCTATTATACAGGCTTCCAATATCACTTCTGCCTCTTAAAATGACAGTGGTTATGTCTTCTTTCTTTTCTTTTCTTTTTTTCTTTTCCTCCTTTCTTTCTTTTTGGCTCAAATGTCTATATGGTCACTGCCATTCCCTTACCCTTCCAATCCCCCATTCCCTCCACGCTTCTTTTCTTGATTTTCTTTCTTCCTGACTCTTTCTACCACATGTGAAAAAGAGTGGGTGGATGGGAGCAAGTGAGAAAAGAAAATAACACGGAACAGTAGAGAAGCAATAATATACTAACATGAACCTTGTCTGAGAACAGCCTTCAGTTTTAGGGCACAGCCAGATTATCTGTGAATTGAAAGCACTTTGCCTGAAGCCCTGTCTACTTGGCATCTGAGCCTGGATAGCCCAGGGGCCACACCTGCAGGTCCTGTAGGAAATGCTGCCACCCAATTGTCTCTTCTCTGTAAAGTTATCTCCCTCAGGATTGGATCTCATTAAGGCACTGGCCATTTTTTAACTGTCTTCTGATCTGAGTAACTAAACCCATGGATGGCCCTAACAGGATCTTTCCATAGTTGATCAACCAGAAAGGCTGAAAAATGACCTTTACAACCATTCCTCTGCTCCAGAAAAAGCAAGAATGTAATGGGATGCACCTTTTCAGATGAGGTTACTTCTGTGACAGTCATTCCTCAGAATAGAAGAAGGCAGCCAAGGAGGGTCTGGTGTTGAGGAGACCTTAGGTTAAAGTGGCCACATTTCCTGCTCCTCCCAACATAGCTCTTCTACGGGCTCCAACTTCAGAGAGCACAAGAATATCAGACACATTTTCTCATAGGTGAAAAGAGGGATTTAGAATTCCTTTGTTTTTTTAAGTTTCTTCAAATTTTATTTTTCTATACCGATGTATTTTTTATAGTGATTTACCATTTTTACCCAAATACATAAAATTTTTGTTCTAGAAGTAACTACAAGGGCTTCCCTGGTGGCGCAGTGGTTGGGAGTCCGCCTGCTGATGCAGGGGACACGGGTTCATGCCCCGGTCCTGGAAGATCTCACATGCTGCGGAGCGGCTGGGCCCGTGAGCCATGGCCGCTGAGCCTGCACGTCCGGAGCCTGTGCTCCGCAACAGGAGAGGCCGCAACAGTGAGAGGTCCGCGTACCGCAAAAAAAAAAAAAAAATAGTAGTAACTACAAAACACACCCCAGAGCTAAATGGAAGTTGCCTGGGTCCTCTGCCATTTGTCATTTGCCATTTGTCATTCATGCTACTGACCTCCCATTAAGGGGGTAAGTGAAGTGAAGGCTACTTGTGATGGTGACGCCAACCCTAACCCTCTCACGGCTTCTTGTTGTTTTAGGAACCTATGGGCTTTGGGGGAAATGGATCCTATTCAAGCAAAAAAAGCAAAACCCTTTTGCAAGGATAATTATTTTGTCCAACCCTCATTTTGCACAAGTCTTTCTCAGAATTGACATTTCCCTGAGAGTGGCAAAGTTTTCAGCTCAATGTCAAGTGCAGCGAAGCCTTCTATTTTCCTTAAAGCAAAAAGGTTTCAAATATATTTTACCATCCTGACAGCAGTGACAAATGGGACTTCAACTCCAATGAATTACAGATGGGCTTTCTGAACCACATAAAACTCTATGCAAATAGAGAACCACGAACATTTTTTTTTTTGAAATGTCAGAAATACACAAAGGATTTTTTTGACATTTGTTTAAAAAATCAATTACTAGCTCCCTTCTCTTCATTACTTTTTTCATTTATTAATGGTAGAGTGATGCAGGATGCAGGGCAAGAAAGAGGGAGGGAGAAGCCAAAGTCAGGAAAACAAGAGGTTCCTTGACCAGCTGACGGTGCCAAGTCAACAGCATGGTCGGCAAGCAAATGCCTCAGACCTGCTGCTCGTCTGAGGAACGGATAAACAGAGGTCAGCAAACTTTTTCTGCAAAGGGCCAGAGAATAAATGTTTTAGGCTTTGTGGGCAATAGAGTCTCAGCTGCAATTACTCAACTCTGTAGCGTGAAAGCAGCCAGAACACTATGTAAATGAGTGGGTGTGGCCATGTCAAATAGAACTTTTTTATAAAAAATAGGGAGGTGGCCAGATTTGCCCCACAGGCCAGATTTGCAGACCCCTGAGTTATGATATGACTGGCATTTTTAAAAAATAGTGCTTGGTGGCACATGAAAAGATGCTCAACATCGCTAATCATCAAGGAAAAGCAAATCAAAACTGCAATGAGATATCACCTCACACCTGTCAGAATGGCTATCATCAAAAAGAATAACAAATAACAGGGACTTCCCTGGTGGCTGAGTGGTTAAGACTCCCAATGCAGGGGGCCCAGGGTTTGACCCCTGGTCAGGGAACTAGATCCCACATGCATGCCGCAACTAAGAGTTCGCATCCCATAACTAAGGAGGCGGCGAGACACAACAAAGGAGCCCGCCTGCTGCAACTAAGACCTGACTCAACCAAATAATATAAAATAAATAAAAAATTTTTTTAAAGAATAACAAATAACAAATGTTGGTGAGGATGTGGAGAAAAGGGAGCCCTCGTACACTGTTGGTGGGAATGTAAATTGGTGTGGCCACTGTGGAAAATAGTATGGAGGTTTCTCAAAAAACTAAAAATAGAACTACCATATGACCCAGCAATTCCACTCCTGGGTATATATCTGAAAAAAACAAAAATGCTAATTCGAAAAGATACATGCATCCTGATGTTCACAGCAGCATTATTTACAGTTGCCAAGATATGGAAGCAACCTAAGTGTGCCCATCAACAGATGAATGGATAAAGAAGATGTGATATATATACATAATGGAATATTACTCAGCCATAAAAAGAATGAAGTTTTGCCACTGGCAGCTCCATGGATGGACTTGGAGGGCATTACACTAAGTGAAACAAGTCAGACAGAGAAATACTGTATGACATCAATTATATATGGAATCTAAAAAAATACAACAAACCAGTGAATATAACAAAAAACAAGCACACTCATAGATATAGAGAATAAACTAATGGTCACCTGTGGGGAGTGGGGTGTGCAATATGGGGGGGAGAGTAGGAGGTACAAACTATTGGGTGTAGATAGGCTACAAGGATGCATTGTACAACATGGGGGATATAGCCAATATTTTGCAATAACTGTAAATGGAGTGGTGTAAGCTTTAAAATTTATATAAAAAGTAAAAAACAAAAAAAAAGCAGTTTTTAAATAGTGCTTGGCAAGGAGAAGGGGATCACAAAACTTCATCCTCCAGGAGCGTCTACTGGCAATGGAGCTGGTACAGGTGTGGAGGCCTCCAGTGGGTCCAGGCATTAACCTTTTTATTATTGGATTGTGGGGATAAGGGGCTTCCAGATGAGGGACTGGAAGGGCTGTCAGGAACTTCAGGGCAGTAGCCAACTCAACATGTATAAAAAGTTTTACCAACAGACAGGGCCATGCCAGGGGTACCAGCTAACAGCCTGTGTATAGCCTGGATTCCTGCCTCAAGACACCACTCCAAGAAAAAGATTAAGAAAAAAAATTAAAGCCTTTCAAAAATGTGAGATTTGTTCATCTCCTCCCATACACAAAAAGAGCTCCAAACAAAAATAACTGGATTCATTTACAAGCAGAAAAGTGTAAGAACCGTAAGAAGACAATACAGTTAGTAAGTTCCAAGATCATTTTAAAGTAGGAAGAGAGAGCAGGTGCAGGGAAATGCTTCCTCCGATCGGGGCTCTCTCTCATTACCTGGCTCCATTGCTCAATAACTGCGTTAGCACTGAGGACACGGAGATCACCATGGCTCTGTGGCCCTCTGGTGGGTGGGGATGCCATAGAAACAGTGCTCTGAGGAAAACTACAACAGAGGAAGAATCTGTCTTTGGAGCATCCCCCCACCCCAGGTGCTCAGAACCCCCCTCATTTACTCCTACTCCCCCAAGCACACGCATATACACATGTATCAGCTAAGCTCTGCCTCCCCCACTAAGCCCTCACCTCGCTACCATTAAAAAATTACTAGCCTGGGAATTCCCTGGCAGCGGTTAGGACTCACCACTTTCACGGCCGAGGACGCGGGTTCCATCCCTGGTTGGGGATCCCGCAAGCAGCAGGGCCAAAAATTTTTTAAAAGTTACTAGCCAACTAATTCAGGCTATAGTGTTCATGAGTAACAATAGCTGCCTGTCTTTTACCTCTCAGAGGTTTGAGAATTTTTAAAAAGGGGATCTGGAATAAGCAATTCCTTTACCCAAAAGAAAGATTCTGTAACAGGAAGAGGACAAGCAGATATTTTTACTCAGGGAGCCCTCTCCTTCTGAAAACCTGCTACCTTGATGACTGCCAATCCTTTCCTTGAAAAAGTAGACTCCAACTACAGCTCATGATGACAGAAAGTCTGAATTTTTTTTTAATTGAAGGCTTTGTCTTGATAGCCAGATGCCCAGACCATCAGGAAGTTTGGAACAAGGTGTATCCTGCATACACGTCCCCAACCACTTCTCCAGGGCTGTGCATGGTGTTCCACTATGAACTTGGAGACTTGTTACAGAGCTGGGATCGCGCAGCTTGGGCCAGGGGTGGGGTGTAGTAAGAGATGTCGTCTCAGTGGCTCCTGGCCCATCGGGGGAGAGCCCTGGCCTTACAGATCCCTCTCCTACCTCTGGGGCAGGGAGAACACACCTCTGGAAGTTAAGCCGCCCTTTGTGGAGTTCAGCTTGGGCCAACAGGCAGCCAGGCAGGTTCCTTTACAGCAATAGTATCCAAATCTTCAAAAAAAAAATGTCAGAGCCAAAGCACATGGCTTCTAAGTCACAAAAGGAAGATTGAGTCTGTGACCTCCAGTTCCCAGACCCACAGCCCTCGTGCTCTATCCTCATCAGCCCAACCTTGGTCTTTATTTTTTTTTTTTTTTTTGCGGTACGCGGGCCTCTCACTGTTGTGGCCTCTCCCATTGCGGAGCACAGGCTCCGGACACGCAGGCTCAGCGGCCATGGCTCACGGGCCCAGCCTCTCCGCGGCACGTGGGATCTTCCCGGACCAGGGCACGAACCCGCGTCCCCTGCATCGGCAGGCGGACTCTCAACCACTGCGCCACCAGGGAAGCCCCAACCTTAGTCTTTAAACATACAAGCTGCATCTCTTAAAAGTGTTTAGCCATCAGCCTACCACATCTAGTCAGAAGAAGGAATTCTAAGCCCCTGGCTCCATGCACTCCACAGCAATGACCTTGGAGGCACCCAGAGAGCATGTGTTTCTAGGGCCTTATTTCCTGGCAAATGCAATGACAGCCTCCTAGTTTGGGCTCATAAAATCCTCACCAAAAACTCTTATTCTGACCTTACCTGAAACGCGGTTGAGTGATTTTAAAGCGTTGTGCAAAGCTTTTTCACAGAACCATTTAGTTTAGCTAAAGGGATGGAGGTGGGGAGAGAGGTGCCTCTGTATTTCAAGCCACGGGAGAGCAGCACAGAAGCCTCCATCAGCAGTGGGAATTAGACAACTGGCTTCCCAGCCAAGCACTAAAACTTCGGAGGAGACCAGGGTCAAGACTGCGGCCCGTGATAAAGTATGATAATCGCCACCATAGGCAAGAGGATCTTTTTCTAATTAAACTCTCCTTTACCTCCTGGGAGAAGTCCTGCCCAGGCAAGAGCCCCTGGAGCAAGTGAGCTGAGAGACAGAGAGAAAGAACTGTGAAAGAAAAATAACCACATGAATGGGATCTCTGGCTCCGAGGAGGAAATCACGGAGGCAGAAAGGAGGGTCTCCTGTGAGAGCCACACACACCCAAAGGCATCTCTGCAGTCCCAGCGGCGGCCTCACACAGCTTCAGCATTGTCTTGGCATCCAAATCTTGAGGCTATGTACACAAAAGCATGTGAAAGTGCTAATGAACAGTGTTATTGCTGGGATTCAGCACAGTCGCCCACTATAACCAAAACCCATGCATTAGGCATGAAGCTTCTTTGGGTCACATCTTTATGTTGCCTGAATGCTACTGAGCCTCATCTCCAATTAGTAGCTAAAGAACAGCACGTACATGGATGAAACATATACATCTATATTTTTTCCTTTTTTTAAAATTTTGCTTGTGAAAATGTGAGTGTTCTGATTCAAAAAGATCTCACCTGGAGCAGAAGGTACACTGAGGCATGTTTTCCAGCTGAGGGAAAGGCACCAGAGTGAGGGAGATGGACGGATGGATGGATGGATGGATGGATAGATAATAATGAGGGTAAAAACAGACACAGCATCCTCAGCAGACTACAAAGCCTGTGGAAAGATGAGGAGACAGGTGAGAATATGCCCTCCTACCATCAAGGCAAATTCTTTTTTAAATATCAAAATTACCTATAACTAAAGGATCCCCCAAAGTGTCTCCCATACCAAATAATATTCTATCATAGCAACATTGTTAAAGGAATGAAAACTAGTTTGATTACTTTAGTATGATTTCCCTCTTCTCCTTTCTTTAGAATATGTAACAATTTTTTCCATGACCATTAATAAAAATCAATCAGACAAAAAGTCCATTCCTTTTGACTGTAGAAGACAGAGTCTAAGGCACATTTGAGAAGCAGGAGAGAGTCAGAGGGAAGAGTAGCCCTGGGGGAAGGATCAGTGGGAGAAAGAAGGAAAGTCGGAATAAACATCTCTCCCTTCTGCGCAGACTCAAGATCCCTAAGACACACCACAACTCAGTGGGAGAGCTGGGGCAAGGAACCTACACATATTCTTCAATATATAGCACTAATTTATTCTGAAAAGAGGGATTGCTGCTGAACTGTGTGAAGATGAAAATGAAGCTTCCCAAACTGTATTCCTATGTGCTCTCTCTCCCACTGTTTCTTCACAAAGTCCATCCAAACATTGTCAGTTGAAGGAGAAAGCATAAACTGGAAACGAAAAAAAATTAGTTTAAAGACATATCTATCTGTAAGTGCTGAGCTTAAAATGTTCAAAATAGAAGTGAGTACTACCCACTTCCACCAAAGTACTTGATGATTTCTTATGTTCTGGGCCAACTCTACAAAATGTGGTGCCCCATTACGTCCTACATTTACAGAGTTTGTAAGATTGCTCCTTGTAATGTCTCTTTTAGAGTATCAGAATAAATCAGTTCTTCTCTATTTCTCATGAATATCTTACTACTAAACAAGAGAATCAACTTAGAGTGACTACATTTTACCAGCAAAACCCAGACTTATTTTTAGTAGGGAAGCCTGAGTTTGCCTTACAAGAGTGTCGCCTAGTGTCCATCTGTGGAACTGCACTCAACTTTTCTTTAACACGTTGAGGACATATGTTATTTGTGTTGTGGGATGGAAGAGCCTTGTTTTATGCAACGCTAAAGTTTATATGTAGACATGGTTCTGCAAATCAAATTATATTCTAATTGATTTCTGTGTATTTCAAATATGTTTTCACATTGAAGGGGTCCCTGAGACATTATAAAGATCACACTTTAAAATACAGCAAACCTAGGGAATTCCCTGGTGGTCCAGTGGTTAGGACTCAATGCTTTCAAATCCCTGGTCAGGGAATTAAGATCCTGCAAGCCAAGCGGCCAAAAGAAAAGAATACAGCAAAGCTTTTAAAGTCACACATTTAATAGAAAAAATAGTTTCCGACTGACAGAATTTCAATTGTCGATATACTATGCTTTAATTATCAGAGAGAGTAGTGGTTGCTAAAGAACAGTCTCAATTTCCTAGAGAAATATTTGTGGATTTTTCTAGAAAAAAATTATTTCATATAGAGCTCATATGAATAAGAGTGACAATGACAGATATTTGTTTTCACACTTACTATGCGCTTGACATTGTGCTAGACACATTACCTACACTATTACCATTTAATCCACACAATATTTACAAAGCATTTAGATCAGAGCCTGGCATATAGTAAGTGATATGTAAATAAAGTTAAATAAATAAATAACCCAAGTTATCCTGGAGATAAGGTATTATTATCCCTATTTTACATACAAGAAACCCAAGTTTAGAGAAGTTAAATATCTTGCTCAGGGTTATATTCTTGTAGGTGGTTGTAATCTGGGATTCAGCCCAGGTTTAGCAGGCTCCAGAGTTTGTGCCCTGTGCCTTATTGGCTCTCCTGCATACCTCTTCTCTATATATGGTCCCTGTAGCGGTCTGCTAGGGCTGCCAGAACAAAGTACCACAGACTGGGTAGATTCACCAACAGAAATTTATTTTCTCACCAGTCTGGAGACAATAGAAGTCTGAGATCTAGGTGTTGGCCGGATTGATTTCTCCTGAGGCCTATTCCCACTGCTGCCTCACTCCTGCCCTAACCAGCCTCTGACCTTCATGCGTCTTCAAGAAAGAGTCAGGCTGAGTAATATTCCATTGTATATATATACCACATCTTCTTTATCCATTCATCTGTCAATGAACACTTAGGTTGCTTCCATATCTTGGCTCTTGTAAATAGTGCTGCTATGAACATTGGGTGTATATATCTTTTTGAATTAGAGTTTTCTCTGGATATTTGCCCAGGAGTGGAATATTACTCAGCCATTTAAAAAAAAGCATGAAATAATGCCATTTACAGCAACATGGATGGACCTAGTGATTATCATACTAGGTGAAGTAAGTCAGAGAAAGACAAATATCATATGATATCACTTATATGTGGAATATAAAAACAATGACACAAATGAACTTGTTTACAAAATAGAAACAGGCTGACAGACATTAAAAAACCAACTTATGGTTACAAGGGCAAAGTGGGGGAGGGATAAATTAGGAGCCTGGGATTAACAGATACACACTACTTTACATAAAACAGATAAACAACAAGGTCCTATTACATAGCACAGGAAACTAGACTCAACATCTTATAATAACCTATAAGGGAAAAAAATCTGAAAAAGACTATAACTGAATCACTTTGCTGTACACCAGAAACTAACATGACATTGTAAATCAGCTACACCACAATTAAAAAATAATAAAAATTTTTTAAAATTTTAAAAATAAAAAGAGTCAGGCATAGCTTCTAGGCCTCCTAATCTCCAGGGACACAGAGTCAAACTCTCCCAAGAACGTTCTCCCCATACTCTGCTCCAGTCCTTTCAAGCCCTGTGTCCTTGGTTCAGCAGCTCAGCAAGCATCCAGTCATGTGTGAGACGCTTGCCTCCCAGCTTGGTCTTTCTTAGTGGTTCTCTCAGAGACTCCCCTCACTTGGCTCAGAGGATATGGAAGGAGGCGAAACATCAAGGCATTCTCTATTCCTTATAAAATACCTCTGACAAAGCTTCTAATAAATCCTAGCTTTCTCTTATAGAAGCCAGTGGGTCCAGTCACTGGATCCATCAATTTGGCCATTTTTTCACAGCCATCATCCTGGGCTTAAGTCTTACCACCTCATGTTGAATAGCAGCAGCCACTGGGCTGTTTTCTGTGTCCCCTGGTGCATTAGTTTCCTATCGTTGCTGTAACAAATTACCACAAACTTGGTGGCTTAAAACAATACACATTTATTATTTTATGGTTCTGAAGATCAGAAGTCCAAACTGGGTCTCCCTGGGCTAAAATCAAGGTGTTGGCAGGGTTGCGTTCTCCTGGAGGCTCTATGGGAGAATACCTTTTCTTGCCTTTCCAGTCTCTAGAACTACATTTCCTGCCTCATGGACCTCTTCCATCTTCAAAGCCAGTGATGGCTGATCAAGTCTTTCTCTCATTACATCACTGTGATACTTATCCCTGTGCCTCCCTCTTTCACGTGAAAGGAACCAAGTGGTTACCTTGGACCCACTTTGATAACTAAGGATAATCTCCCTATTTTAAGGTCAGCTGATTAGCAACCTTAATTTCATCAGCAACCTGAAGTAACATATTCGCAGCTTCTGGGGATTAGGACATGGACATCTTTGGGGGCCCATTTTTCTGCCCACCACACCTGGACTTGCCTGGCTCTCTCCACTCCGCCCTGTGTCCCCCTGCCAACATTTTTAATGATTCACCCCTGCCTAAGAACCTTCTGTAAATCCTCATGTCTCCTATATCCAATCCACTCTCCTCTATCTGGCCTGCAAACTATTGCATAACCTGCTCTGGTCACCACCATTCCCCCTTCCCTCCCCCACCCTCCCTTATGCCTCAGGAGGCACCTTCCCCTCTGCACAGGCCAAGATTGACCACATGTTAGGGCTTAGAAAGAACCTCAACTCATTCCAAACACACATCAGAAAACTTATCACAATGCGACAAAATTAGAAACTGATGAAAGTCAAAGGAGTACAACACAATGGTTAAATGCATGGCCTTAGGACTCAGGAAAATCTAGTTCATTTCCTGGTTTGCCAAATAACCTTGGGCAAGTGGCTTGATCTTTAAGCCCTAGTCTTTTTCACCTATAAAATCAGTAAAATAATATATACAGTAGTCACCCCTTATCTGCAGCTTTGCTTTCCAAGTTTTTGGTTACACGTGATCAACCACTGTACGAAAGTATTAAATGGAAAATTCCAGAAATAAACAATTCATAAGTTTTAAATTGCACACCATTCTCAATAATATGATGAAATCTCACACCATCCAGCTTCATCCCACCCAGGAACCCCAACCACTGACATCATCTGTTCCTGACATCCCATCGACACCTTCACGGTTCAATGATTCAGGTTCACCCAAAGCAGATGCTCCTCCTTCTGATGTATTGTCAGAAGGTCAATAAGAGCCTAATGCTATGGCACAGTGCCTACGTCATTCCCCTCACTTCATCTCATCACATAGGCATTTTATTATCTCACATTATCACAAGAAGGGTGACTACAGTACAATAAGATATTTTGAGAGAGACCACATTCACATAACTTTTATTGCAGTATATTGTTATAATTGTTCTATTTTATTGTTAGTTATTATTGTTAATCTCTTCCTGTGCCTAATTTTAAAACTCTATCATAGGTATGTATGTATAGGAAAAAATATAACATATATAGAGTTCAGTACTATCCATGGTTTCAGGCATCTGCTGGGGGTCTTGGAACGTATCCTCTGTGGATAAGAGGGGGACTAACTGTACCTCACAGAATTTTGGAAAGAATTCAGTGATGGAATGAGTAGAATATACTTAGCCCCGTGCCTGGGATATAGTAAGTATTTGATAAATGTTGCACAGTGTCGTTGTTATTATTATAGGTATGATGTCTGAGGCATTGTGCTAAGTGTCGGGATACAGTCCCGGACCTCCTGGAGCTTACAGTCTAACGGGGCATGTAGACGAGTCAAAAGTCAGTTATATCTGGTAATTGTTCATTGTGCATACAAACACCTAGGAGTGCTGCCGAAGCTCACTCCCCAAGCTGTCTTCCCACACCCTGGCCTGCAGGTCTGTTTGCAGCATGACGCTTTGTCCGCTCCTCTCCACAGCCTGCAAGGGTGACTTGCAGTGGCGCCCAGCAGGAGACAGTTGGAAAACAATCAGTGCAAAGAGGCCTGAATAACTAGACCCAATGAAAAACACATGCTCCCCTTAAAATGCCCTCTGCAATTCTAATTCAAAGAGATCCAGGCACCCCAATGATCATAGCAGCACTATTCACAATAGCCAAGACACGGAAGCAACCTAAGCGTCCATCAACAGAGGAATGGATAAAGAAGGTGTGGTCTATATACATAATGGAACATTACTTAGCCAAAAAAAAAAAAGAATGAAATAATGCCATTTGCGGCAACATGGATGCACTTAGAGATTATCATATTAGGTGAACTCAGAGAAAGACAACTATCATGGGATATCACTTACATGTGCAATCTAAAAACTGATGTAAATGAACATATGTACAAAACAGAAACAGACTCACATACAGAAAACAAACTTATGGTTACCAGAGGTGAAAGCATGGGCAGTGGGGATGGGGGGACAGGGGTGAGATAAATTAGGAGCTTTGGATTGACGTATAGCACAGGGAACTATATTCAATGTCTTGTAATAACCTACGATGGAAAAGAATCTGATACAGATATATAGATATATGTATAACTGAATCACTTTGCTGTACACCTGAAACTAACACAATATTGTATATTAACTATACTTCAATTTCTTTTTAAATGGTTTTTTAAAAATGCCCTCCCTAGACCCAGAGCTTAGAGTTCTCAGATAAGCAAGTGGCTAAGAATCCCCAAGCCAGAGCTTAAAGGGATTTTTGTTATAATCGTAATCATTAATAGTTCACATCCAAAGAATGAAAACAACAACAGTAATAAAAATACTGCAGTGATCAGTGGTGGCCACGGGTTAGGCATGGAAGGGAGGGGACAGGCAGGGCAACACCACGTGGGTTTCTACGTGATCAGTCCATCTGAACTGAACAAGATTGAGCGTTGAGCTCAATCTTGACTGCAGCGGGGATCCACAAATCTACACGTGTGCTAAAATGGAACAGGACTAGGATTAGATAGTGATGATGGCTGCACAACATCATGACACACTAAAGATCAGTAAAGCGTACACATTCAATGCTTAAAACAATGGGGAATGGGTTTCCCTGGTGGCGCAGTGGTTAAGAATCCAACTGCTAATACAGGGGACATGGGTTTGAGTCTTGGTCCAAGAAGATCCCACATGCCACAGAGCAACTAAGCCCATGTGCCCCAGCTACTGAGCCCGTGTTCTAGAGCCTGTGAGTCACAACTACTGAGCCCATGTGCCACAACTACTGAAGCCCACATGCCTAGAGCCTGTGCTCAGCAACAAGAGAAGCCACTGCAATGAGAAGCCCACACATGGCAACGAAGACCCAACGCACCCAAAAATAAAATAAATAAATAATTTAAAAATAAATAAATATATAAAACAATGGGGAAAATGTTTAGAACTAAATATACACATAGATACAAATGAGTAAAAGCAAAGCTAGAAAAATCTAAATTACACTGTGGATCCTAGCAATGTCAATATCCTGGTTGTGATATTGTATGGTAGTTTTGCAAAATGTTACCATTGGGAGAAATTGGACAAAGGGCACACTAGGAGCTCTCTCTCTGTTATTTCTCATACCTGCATATGAATCCATACTTTTCTTAAAAATTTAAATTATTTTTAAATGTCTGTAGTTTTGCAAGGCTGGTTTATTGTATAATTTTCTAATAGTATCTGAAGATAGTGGGGAAAAAAAGGCTTTTGGTTCATTAATCAAAAACTTTGGGGGCTTCCCTGGTGGTGCAGTGGTTGAGAGTCCGCCTCCCAATGCAGGGAACATGGGTTCGTGCCCCGGTCCGGGAAGATCCCACATGCCGCGGAGTGGCTGGGCCCGTGAGCCATGGCCGCTGAGCCTGTGCGTCCGGAGCCTGTGCTCCGCAACGGGAGAGGCCACAACAGTGAGAGGCCCGCGTACCGCAAAAAAAAAAAAATCATCTGCCTGCCAACGCAGGGGACACGGGTTCGAGCCCTGGTCCGGGAAGATCTCACATGCTGGGGAGCAACTAAGCCCATGCACCACAACTACTGAGCCTGTGCTCTAGAGCCTGTGAGCCACAACTACTGAAGCCCACGCGCCTAGAGCTAGTGCTCCACAACAAGAGAAGCCACCGCAATGAGAAGCCTGTGCACCGCAACCAAGAGTAGCCCCCACTTGCCGCAACTAGAGAAAGCCCATGCGCAGCAACGAAGACCCAACTCAGCCAAAAATAAATAAATAAATAATAAGTTTATTTAAAAAAAAAAAATCAGAAACTTTTCCCAAATGTGAAGTTCATCCTCTCCGGTTCAGAGACTCCACACTACCCCAAGTGGTCAGTATTCTTTACTAACTACATATCTATACAGCCAGGGCGGTTCCAAGTAGTGACCTATCCTGAGAAGGTCTGAACTATATTTATTTATTCAATCCACATTTCATGGCTGAAATTCATTTCTTTTAGAGATCTAGATATAAAAACAGATAGCATTTATAAATAAAAACAGCATAAATAAAAACAGATAGCATCAGTTCTGCTGTGTGGCAAAATAACCCATTTCATTCCAGTTCTCCAGCCAACTATACTAAATTCAAATAAGGACACTGCAAATGTATGCAAATTTGCAAATAAGGTGGCAAACCACCATAACCATATCTAGATATTCTTTTTTTTGGTACACGTGCCTCTCACTGTTGTGGCCTCTCCCGTTGCGGAGCACAGGCTCCAGACGCGCAGGCTCAGCGGCCATGGCTCACAGGCCCAGCCACTCCACAGCATGTGGGATCTTCCCGGACCGGGGCACGAACCCGCGTCCCCTGCATCAGCAGGCGGACTCTCAACCACTGCGCCACCAGGGAAGCCCTCTAGATATTCTTAATCCTAAAAAGTAACTGTTTTTTGCTGTCCTATGTCCCTGTGTCCCCCTCCCCCAAAGCCTTATTTAATTATAACCCAAGACAGTAATTCCACCCATGGAACTTGCTTCCTGGCCTTGACACTTCCTACTGTGACCAAACACATCTGATTTATCTGACATCCACTCAGGGCTCCTCATTCACAGTAGAGTTGTGCTTTCTTAACAAACACAAAATCTTCAAAGTACCCCCCTTAAGTGGCTATATGCTTATTCCTACAATAGTAGATGTTGGTCCACAAAACATTTTGGAAATTCTTTCTTACGGTTACCTTCAAGTCTTGTAGCATTTATTCTTTCGTCTCTCCTAACTAGTGGGATTTTTCTTCCCTTTAAGGAAAGAATTTGTTGACCGAGAACAGCTAACTAGAATTGACCGCTAAAGTCAGTCAATAATGTGGACAATGAAACTTGTTAAAGCTACTTTTTCATCCAAAATGCGCATAAAACACTGAGAAAGAATTTTTAAATGTGTGTGCTCACAAGACTAGTTCTGAAGGCAGGCTAAGAAGAATTTCTATTATGTTTCAGGCACTAACAGCAGTAGAATAAATGTATATCGTCGACCCCGTGGAGATCTTTTAAGAAGACAATTGCTTGGATAAATAATTTCTAGCAAGTGCATAACACCAGGGGCGTAAGAAGGGACCCAGGACTCCCAACTTCCACTGCCAGCCTACCCACAAAGTAACACCCTGTGAGCCCAAAAGGGGCAAAACTTTTAGAACCGTAAGACATGTGACAGAATTGTCAGAACTACATGAAAATAATTCCGTAGATTGTGACATAATTTATAGAGTACTATGTTTATTCAACACAGAAAATTAAAGCCCATGAGCACCTTGAGCACCATCTTGAGGAGAAAACTACCACTCACAACCACTCCAAATTCCTGAGTCGAAATTTTTTTTTTTAAATCAGGCTTTTTACTTTGTAAATGTAAGTCATTTTTAAGAAACACGTAGGGACTTCCCTGGTGGTGCAGTGGTTAAGAATCCACCTGTCAATGCAGGTGACACGGGTTCGAGCCCTGGTCCAGGAAGATCCTACATGCTGCGGAGCAACTAAGCCCTTGCACCACAGCTACTGAGCCTGCACTCTAGAGTCCACGAGCCACAACTACTGAGCCCATGTGCTGCAACTACTGAAGCCCATGCACCTAGAGCCCCGTGCTCCGCAAAAAGAGAAGCCACTGCAACGAGAAGTCCACGCACCACAACGAAGAGTAGCCCCCGCTTGCTGCAACTAGAGAAAGCCCATGCACAGCAACGAAGACGACATGCAATCAATGTATTTTATCACATATTTATTTTATATAATGTATTTATAATATAATACATATTACATATTTAGATATTTATATAACATATTTATGCAATAAATATAACACTATAATTTATTCACATATAATATATATTTTATGTGATTTGTTTATATTTAAAATATATATTTATATATTATTTTAAGTTATGTTTTTATAATATATATTTGTGCTATATAAGTATATTTTAAATATAATATATACTTATATATAATTTATATGTATAGGTTATTTACAGTTTTCTACAAATGGAATTCACTTGAAGCCAATCATTTTTCCTAGTAATTCTCAAAATGCTAAAGTAGGAAGGAACTAGAAGCCCGGGTACCCTTTGCAAAACACATAAAAGGACTAAGACAAACCCAATAAAGGGTCCTCAGCTTCTGCCAGGTCTTCTACCTTTGCCTCTATTTCTCTCTTTTTTTGGCAACCACCGTCCCTGCCCCCTATTTCAACTAGCCAATAAACCACAAGGCTTCAAAAACAGTCCTCAGGGCTTCCCTGGTGGCGCAGTGGTTGAGAGTCCGCCTGCCGATGCAGGGGACACGGGTTCGTGCCCTGGTCCGGGAAGATCCCACATGCCGCGGAGCGGCTGTGCCCGTGAGCCCTGGCTGCTGAGCCTGCGCGTCCGGAGCCTGTGCTCCGCAACGGGAGAGGCCACAACCGTGAGAGGCCCGCGTACCGCAAAAAAATTAAAAAAATAAAAAATAAAAATAAAAAAAAGTCCTCAGAAAATACTGTTGGAATTGTTGTCTGACCCCAAACAAGAGACGTGGAAACAAGAACAACCCCAGCTGCAAGTTTCAATTAACACACAAAACCACCGCCTGAGCCAACACCACACAGCCACAACTCAGCTCCCCTACCCTGCCCCTCCCTGCTTGATGGAGGGAGCACCCAGTCTGTAGGTGCTCCCTGACGTACCTCAGCTGAGGAAAGCCTCTCAGCTCTATTTGAGTCACCTAAATCCTTTTCTTTCCAGGCCATGGAAGTAATTATTCCATCACACAACTTAGGAACATTTGTATTAGCAGGAAAAAAAAGTCATATTATAGCAGGTGTTTGCGATTTAACAACATTACAACTACGAGTCCCCAGGTCTGCAAGAAAATTAACTCCACCTAAGCCAGATCAGCGGTCTCGGAATCGCCCCAATCAATATGCACCTGTTCCTTGGTCAGTCATTTTCGATGTGCTCAAGGTTGCCCGTAATAGTAGATTCCAATGATCTAAGAACAATTTAGGGGAGAACTTAATTCTTCGCATTCACTTATGTACTTCGGGGTTGCCTTTTGTCAAAGCACTGGTAAAGCACCAGTGTTCCACAGTCTGGGAGCAGCTGCTTCTCATACACCAAATTCCCAACATCTTCACTGGTTACACTTCCCAAACGGAAACGGCGTCCAGAATGCAGTAAGGCAATGACCATGATTAACTCAAAGGGATACACTTGGGTAGATGTACCATCCTCAGAAGACAATACATCTGTCCTCTGCGTAATGAATCAAAAGGCATTAGCTACACCATTATCATAGCCTATGGCAAGGGATTAAGTGACTTTCCTAGGATTGAAAAGAGATGGAGAACACCTTGGCTCAGAAAAATATATATACAGGGATTAAGAACTAACATGAGACAAGATGGTGGATGTATTTTAATACTAATTATATTTTCATTACTATACAGATAACCTTCCATGCCAGTGGTTCCTGTTTAGAAAAGGTAAACGAAGGGAAAATTCCACAGAGAGCCATGTTGATGGGTTCAAATGTAAATGCTAATTGGGTACAGGAAAATTACCTCCTGGGTCCTTAGTGATTCAAAGTTTGGATCTAACTCAACTCTAGGTCTTGTTCTGAATGTCAAAACCCTTGCCTTGCTTGGTGTCAGCAGCGTAATTAAAGAAGCACCAGGAGAATAAAACCAATAACCTTTGTTAAATTACACCATTTTCCCAAAACCTTATCAATAACAAACAGCATAGCCAAATCCCAGGGATCAAGATGGGGGAAAACATATCCACTGAGGCTTTCTACAAGCTATAACAACCCTCAAGGAACACTCCACAGCCCGGCTCTGAATTAACAGTTACTCTGTGGGAGGGAGACGCAAGAGGGAGAGGATATATGGGGATGTATGTATACATATAGCTGATTCACTTTGTTATACAGCAGAAACTAACACACCATTGTAAAGCAGTTATACTCCAATAAAGATGTTAAAAAAAAAAAAAACAGTTACTCTGAGTTAGAGCAAGAATCCTGAGCCGTCTGTGGCTCCCTCCTACCTCCTGTGGTCTTTAGGTAGTAGGGCTTCAGGGATACCAGAACCTCGAGGAAGGATTCTTTGTCGTTGAGGGGCAGGAAGGAACTCACAGGTAGGATGAGATTTCGGTGAGCCTCTTTGCAAATAAATTGTCAGTGCCCGATGACCCTTGAGTCCAGAGCAAAAGCCAAGTCTCAAAGTCAAGGGGAGGATACATTTCTCTTAATCAGGAACACAGTGAACACACACACACACACACACCCCCCTCAGTGCACCTCCATGTGCTGAGGCAATTAACCCAGATTCCTTGGTCTGCCATTTATTACTAAGGCTGTGGGCAGAGATCTCGGGCCATATGAAAACTAATTTCTACAGCTCTCCCTGCTAACACATCAGTGGCCAGGGAGAGTGCTGGGGCCCTCATAATAACAAAGGGAAGAGTTATCAGCTGGGACAAAGGCCTACTTAAAAGGCAGGCAGCCCAGTGTTGAGAGGTCCCTGGCAGATGCATGTCTGTCACACATAATACATGTGGTGGGCTGAATAACGGCACCAAAAGATATCAGATCCTAATCTCTGGAACTGGACTTCCCTGGTGGTCCAGTGGTTAAGACTCCGTGCTTCCAATGCAGGGGTGACAGGGTTCGATCCCTGGTCAGGGAACTAAGATCCCACGTACCGTGGGGTGCGGCCAAAAAAATTATCTACTAATCTCTGGAAAATGTCTCCTTATATGACATGGGGTGCGGCCAAAAAAATAATCTACTAATCTCTGGAAAATGTCCTCTTATATGACAGAGACCTTGCTGATGTGATTAAGTTCAGGATCTGAGATGGGGAGAGCATCCTGAATTATCCAGCTGGGTCCTAAATGCAATCACAGGAACCCTTAACAAGCAAGGCAGGGGAAGATCTGACACAGACAGAAGAGGGGGAGGCAATGAGACCATGGAGGCAGATATTGGAGTGATGCAGTCACAAGCCAAGAAATGCCAGCAGCCACCAGAAGCTGGAAGAGAGCCTCTGAAGGGAGTGGGGCCCTGCCAACACCCAGACTTCTGCCAAGTGATACCGATTGCAGACTTCCGGCCTCCAGAACTGAGACAGAATTAATTTCTGATTTTTTTTCTTTTTGCATTTTATTTTTATTTTTTAACATCTTTCTTGGAGTATAATTGCTTTACAATGGTGTATTCGTTTCTGCTGCATAACAAAGTGAATCAGCTATACATATACATATATCCCCATATCTCCTCCCTCTTGCATCTCCCTCCCACCTTCCCTATAATCTCTGATATTTTAAGCCACCAAATTTGTGGTAACTTCGTTATAGTGGCAATATGTAACAACCAGCCAAGTTATGTAACGGGAGCTTTCACAACATAAAACTTAACTAAAGGTTATTTTAGGCTCAGAAAAGCACTTCTTAATGAGTAGCTACTACGTGTCTGCAAAAGGGAAAGAACTAAGACTACATCCATGACCCAACACTCTCGCCCCCCAAGTGGCTCTTGAAGTCTATTTATGGACCTGCTAAAACAAGACTAGCCCAGAGAATCTGCCTGTCACAGGATACAAATGTCCAACTTGCTTTTAACATGAAATCTCACTTTGTTTGTCTTCCTCTTTGCTGTATTTAGAAGAAGTCATTCTGCCCATTCTGGGGGGTAAAGCATCCTTTCCAAGAATGGGCTGCAAGCATCTCTGTTCCCTTTTTCTACGGCCTACAACATTTCTAAAGGCTAAGGCCTTCTTCCAGAGAAAATGGCTGTGCCTTTTGTGGTCCCAGGGCCCAGGCCTAACTGGAAGAAAACTCCAGAGCCTCCTGATGAACCAATAGCCCCACTCTGAAAGAAATCATTATTGGGGGAAAGGGTAAACATTTTGCTGAACTGAAAAAGAAGGCAGTGAATAAGGAAAGGGGTGATTACCCTAGGAAGGGGAGAGGAAATCAGAAATTGCAGATGGAGACCAACCACTTTGCTTAAGAGTAATTGCCCAGGGATAGCAAGACCTCATTATGAGAATGGACAGCGAACGTCTCAGGGGTGACCAGGATGGACTTAGCGCCATGGAATTACTCCACCCCAAGGTCAGGGAGGTGGCCGTGAAAAATGACATTTTGAAATCTAGCGCTCTTGATGGGAAGGAGGGGTCTGGAAAGGCCAAGATCCTAGGGGCACCACTAGAAGGAGAGGCCTAAACGGAACTTGATTAGGACCAGGCAATGGTTTTAATGGGAGGCAAAAAGGAACATGACATCTAGGAGGGGAGCTCTCAAGGAGGTAAAGTGCTTACAACCAATGGCATCAAATTCACTATTTTGTTTCCCTGCTCCAAAATTCAGGTAATAGTGGATATATGCAAGAAACTCTTTCCTGATTATTTCAGGTTAGATTTGGAAAACCTTTTGTCATAGGTTGAATTGTATCCCCCAAAAGAGATATATTGAAGTCCTCACCCCTAAGTACCTCATCATGAAACCTGTTTTGGAAACAGAGCCTTTACAGAGGTAATCAAATCAAAATGAGGTCCTAATGGGTGGGGCTCTAATCCAATATGACTGGTGTTTTTATAAAAGGGTGGATTTGGACACAGAGACTGACACGCACAGAGGGAAGACAACGTGAAGAGACACAGGAGAATGCTACTTGAAGACAGGAGTGGAGTGACACAGCTGTAAGCTGAGGCACACCAGAGATTGCCGGCCACCATCAGAAGCGAGGCAGAGCCCAGGAAGGATTCTCCTACAGGCTTTAGAGGAAACGTGGCCCTATCGACACCTTGGTTTTGGTCTTCTAGTTTCCAGAACCGTGAGACAATTCATGTCTGTGGTTTGAAGCCACCCAGTCTGTGTGTTATAGCAGCCCTAGGAAACTAATACTCCAAATGTATAATATATACCAAACTTTCTCAGACATGTTCAATTCCCACCCCATCCTCCAGCAATTCCCTCCCCACCCAGACACACTCACACCCTTCTCTCAGTGACTCGGGAAGGTAATGGCTCCAGCAGATTAATCCCTTTAACTCACGCTATCAAGAGCTTTCAAACTTTTTTTTTAATGAAAGCAAACTCACTCCATCAACAAAGTGAAAAAGATGTTTCTCCCACTTGCTTTTACTCTGATGAAATGTTTATTTAAAACATTACGTTATTACTGTCCCACAGCCCCTCCCCCTGACCCCACCCCACCGCCGCCTTCAAACCTGGCACCAGGAGGAAATCATCAACTCTATATGCTCTAAAGACAACAACCTGGGGCTTCCCTGGTGGCGCAGTGGTTAAGAATCCGCCTGCCAATGCAGGGGACACGGGTTCGAGCCCTGGTCCAGGAAGATCCCACATGCCGCGGAGCAACAAAGCCCGTGCACCACAACTACTAAGCCTGCACTCTAGAGCCCGCGAGCCACTACTGAGCCCATGTGCCACAAGTACTGAAGCCTGCGTGCCTAGAGCCCGTGCTCTACACACAAGAAAAGCTACTGCAATGAGAAGCCTGCACGCCACAATGAAGAGTAGCCCCCGCTCGCCGCAACTAGAGAAAGCCCACTCACAGCAACAAAGACCCAATGCAGCCAAAAATAAATAAATAAAATAAATTAAAAAAAAAAAGACAACAACCTGACAACAGTGCTCAGGATGACACTGCCTTCCTCCTGGGTTTCTCAGGAAAAGATGCCTCACATATTAGAAGTTTTAAATTCAGTTTCTCATGAAACAGACAGCTGATGCCAAAGACAAAGAACAAAAAAAAAATCTACTAAACAAGCACAAATTTTTGTCACAATCCTCAAGATATTTTTTAATTTTTGCATAATAGTTCAAAAAATAATTACATTAGAGATATACAGATATATAGTTATATGTAAAGCAATAAATTAGAATACTTTGCTAGAAAAAAAAAAACCTTAAGTCTTTGACATAGAACATACAGTTTTGAAGGTCAGAGATAGGAATCTTTAGAAAATTCACTCACTTGGGCTGAGTTATGTTTGTTCAGTAACTAAGACTCTGTTTGGATTGTGTTAAGCCGCATGCAGCAGGAACCTGACGTGATTGCCTTTACAAATTAGGGTTTATTTTTCTTATGGAAGCAGAAATCACAGGCAGGCCAACCATGGCTGGACCAGGTGCTCAAAGAAATCACCAACAATGCAGGCTTCTTGTAACTTCCTGCTCCTCCATCTTTAGCATGTGGCTCTTGTCCTCATGGTCACAGAGACACTGAGACTTCCTTCTAGGAAGCAACAGAAAGGAAAGAGGAAAGGCAAAAGGCTAGAAGTAAAAGATGTGTGCCTACTGAATCTGTCCATTTGTCAGGAAAAGAATAGTTTTCCTGGACTTGTATCTCACTGGTCAGAACTGTGTCACTCTATTTCTGAGAAAGCCTGGGAAATCTAGTTTTACACTGCTCCATTATTGTCCCGAACCAAATGTTAGTAAGCAACACGGAGGAGAATGATATTAAGGAGAGGGAAATTTACCAGAATCTGCCATGAAGTATGAGGAAGAAAAACCAAAAATGCTATCTCTCTCTTAAATCATGAAATCTCTCCTAGTCTTCAGATATAGTTGAAGTAGTATGTACCATCATTTAATCTTATTATGCAAGGCAAAACCACCCAACCTGCAAGATAAATGGGCTTAAACTGTTTAAAAAAAATTTTTTTAACGGTTCCAGGCTGGAAATAAGCAAGAATTTGACAAAAGAAAACTAAGAAACACTAACTCAATCAGCAATGAAGACTCCTAGGTGGGATAAGAACCATATCCTACAGAAATTCTTGTACATGTACACGAGGATGCATATACAATGATATTAAATTCAGTACCGTTTGTAAAGGTTCGAAGTTTCAAAGTTCAAACAACTTTAGATAACCATCAATAAGAGAGTCATTTTTTTTAAATATGGTACACCCACATGCTGGGAAATCTAAGCAGCTGTTTAAAAACAAGGTGGAGTTGGGAATTCCCTGGCAGTCCAGTGGTTACGACTCTGAGCTTCCACTGCAGGACTGCAGGGGGCACAGTTTGATCCCTGGTTCCTGGTTGAGGAACTAAGATCCCACATGCCGAGAAGTGCAGGGGTGGGATTAAAAAAATGAGGTGGAGTTAAGTGTCTGACATGGATGAAGTTCCAAAATTGACTGTGAAGTGATAAAACAAACCAGATTCCATTTAGATGAACAAATGTTGGTTAAAGTTTCCTCTTAAGAGAGTTAGTCAAACCTGTCTTCTGAACTTCACCTAGTCACTCCCAGAAGTCAGTCCCAGAAACAGGAGCCAGGGATGAGCAAAGCAGGGCCCTAAGCAGAGTGAGCTACAAAGGAGTCGGCTTGACCTTTGCCATGAACACATGAATACATATGCCATTGCATAAAAGGGGGAATATAAAATACATACCACATTGTTGAGGCTAGTTGAATAGTGGGGAGAACTAGGAATGGTGTTTGCAGAACAAGAGAACTTACATTTTGCTCTTTTTACTCCTGTATTACTCAATATTTTAAAATGAAAGTTCATTTATCTATTACTTGTATAACTCTTTAATAAAAAACAGAAAATCCGGGGCTTCCCTGGTGGTGCAGTGGTTGAGAGTCTGCCTGCCGATGCAGGGGACACGGGTTCGAGCCCCGGTCCGGGAAGATCTCACATGCCGCAGAGTGGCTAGGCCCGTGAGCCATGGCCGCTGAGCCTGCGTGTCCGGAGCCTGTGCTCAGAGGCCACAACAGTGAGAGGCCAGCGTACCGCAAAAAAAAAAAAAAACAGAAAAGACTACATTTATGATGTTTTGTGCAACATGAAACCTCAGTGTTCCAGACTAGGAGAACTAGTCTCACTTCTGTCACAATTTTTGAATATCAAGTCCTTCATCAGAAACAGGAACAGGAGAGATTCTGTACCCAATTTATAGTACTGTTCTGAGGAAAAAATGAGATGAAGAAAATAAAAGTTCTTTGAGGACGTCCCTAGTGGTCCAGTGGTTAAGAATCTGCCTGCCAATGCAGGGGAAACGGGTTCAAGCCCTGGTCTGGGAAGATCCCACATGCCGCGGAGTAACCAAGGCTGTGCGCTACAACTACTGAAGCCCGCGCGCCTACAGCCCGTGCTCCACAACAAGAGAAGCCACCACAATGACAAGCCCGCGCACCACAACAAAGAGTAGGCCCCGCTCACCGCAACTAGAGAAAGCCCACGTGCAGCTACGAAGGCCCAGCGCAGCCAAAATAAATAAATAAATAAATAAGTTCTTTGGGGAAAAAAAAGGAACACCCTTGATAGATGTAAGATATCATTATTATACCCTAAAACTTTCCAGAATTCATTTATTCATTCAATAAATCTTTTCTTTTTTAGGGAATGCCACTGTTCTATGCACTGGGGTAAGATTTCATCACTGCTCTCAAGGAGGAACTCAGAGGCCACAACCACAGGGCATGGTGACAGGAAAACAATCAAAAGACGTGCACTCTTCCCTGAAAATTTTGTGATGGAAATCAATTATATTAAGGATTTTTACCTAGTCTAACCAGAGAGAGCGTCAACAAGACCACAAAAGGCTACCATGTTTATTGAGCCAAATTAAAAAATGGAAATTTTGGTAAGAACAGGCATAGCATCAAATATCAGCCTTTCTTAAGACAAAATTAAGTAAAGCTTGTCTGATTGCCATAAAATGGTTACAGAAGGATAGCTCTGTGATAAATGACACTTGGGACAGAATAAGTTATCATCTTGAGCTACCATCAAATTCACACTCTGTGGGTGAGTGGTAGTGGATTGGACACCTTCATTTTCTTAAAATTATTTGTTAAGTAACTGACATGATAATGAGGCAAAGTATGATCCAAAAACTACAGAACAAGATATCAAACTATGGAGAGATGATGGAGGAGGGGGGAACCTTTATTTTTTTACTAGACATACTTTTGTATATTAATGTTTATGAGCATTTAATTAAATAAAACTACAACAAAGAAAAACATGAGTTAAAATCAAGAAGATAGATAGATCTCCAATAGGTGACTTTTCCTAATTAACCTAAATCCCTAAACCTCAACCCAAGGACAAAACATTTTCTCTCTGGGCTTACAATCAACAACTCACCCGTAGCCAAGCAAAACAAATGTCTAAGACAGTATTGGTTAGTTTCCTCTTCAGAGAGCTAGTCAACCTGTCTTCTGAACTTCACCTAGTCCCAAAAATGGGAGTCAGGGATGAGCAAAGCAGGACCCCCAGACAGAAGGAGCCACAGAGGAGTCAGCTTGACCTCTGCCATCAGCAACCTTAACTTGCCACGGCCAGGCAGGTCAGGGGAGGGCTTAGAGTCCTTGAGTCCACAACAATCACAGACTGTGGGCAGGAGCAGTTTTAGAAAAGCCAAGCAGAGGAGAGTGAGGGCGGACCCCCCCCTCCTCCGCATTCACTCCCGCCACCGCAAACATCACCAAAGAATGAAGGGGTGTATGATGATTTGTTTGTCCTTGCAACTGCCTCACATTTTCCCCCTGAAAGAGATGCATAATGGTTAAAAGCAAAGTGGGAAAGAATGGGAACAATCTGATAGAACACATACTTCTCTCCCTACTTTGTTTCATCTCTAGCCCCCAACTACTAGATGAGTGCTGGGACTGGGGAGTGGGGGCAGCCCCATCTGCAGCTATTCTCAGCTGCCTAACCCACTGGCAATCCCAGCTGGGTATAATCCAAGTCACCTAGTTTATTTCTTCTCCCTCTTTGTCTATTCCACATTCTCCTGATTCGTTACCCTAGTTTTTCTCCCATAATGTCCTTGCACTTAGAAGAAGTGTTGACGAATTTATGGTTGCCAAAGGGGATACTGTGGTGGGAGGGATAAATTAGGAGTTTGGGACTAATGTATACACACTGCTATTTGTAAAATAGATAAACAAAAGGGACCTACTTTATAGCACAGGGAACTATATTCCATATATTGTAATGACCTATAATGGAAAAGAATCTGAAAAAGTCTGAATCACTTTGCTATACACCTGAAACACAACATTGTAAATTAACCATACTTCAATTTTTTTAATGGTTTTAAAAAAAAGAAAAAGTGTTGGAGAAAGAAGACTTTGAGGAAAGAATGGTGGAGAGAAGAAGAGTCATGAGATTCACAGGGTTGAGGTTGGCCTCTTCCTATTTTCTGGTTTATTTCCCCACTTCAACAGACCTTACCTTGGGGTAAGTATCCCCTTACTCCCAATGTGAGGCTCACAGAATGCAGTGGGGAGGCGTGGGGGGCTGGTTAGGACATCTAGAATCAACCTTCTAAGCCACCTTCCTGGCAAGTGTGTGCCTTTTTGCTCCAGACTGGCTCACTATCTTCCCAACAAGTTCACTGCTTCAACAATGGGACCAAGACAGGGCACTTTCTGACTGGATGGGGGCATGTGTTTGGGGAGAGAGGGTGTTGAGTGTAACCCTGGAACACTGAGGCCCTCACCTGTTTCAAAAACAATAAAATAGTGCTCCTTGAGACCACAACAACAAAGTAATTGGCACACCCAGAAAGAGAGGAAGCATTAAAATCCCTCTCAGCCTTGGGACTCAGCAATCAGAATCATAGAACCATAGATGAGAGAGCCAAAGAGGATCTCGAGGTCATTATTCAGTGCCCACCCTGCCCTGGGCACCCCCTTCACAGGTGAGGACACCAAGGCTTCCCACTGAGACCTTCAGAGTCCTGAAAACACTCATCTGCGCCAAAGCCAAACAAGCGAGTAGTTGCGTCCATCCATCGACGAGTCAATGATCCTTTACAGGCATCGGTGAAGTTTCCAGATCTAGTCCCTTGGAACCTTCAATACAGTGAATAAAACCGCGAGGCACTACATCACTTTGTTTATTGCTTTTTTCACAGCTCATACTGGCATTTGTTCCGCCCACGATTATTTAAGGCCTAACGTTCATGGAGCTGGAGTGTACAGTGAAAGAAATGGGGTTTCAGCTAATTAAGTGCTGGCGCAAAGCTGAGGTGTTCGAAAAATCTCAAAATCCATCTATTACCAGCCAGTCCCAGAGCCAAGAGCTGCTGCTGTTATATGACACAATAAAAGAGATGCTGTATGAATTTTAAATATTATATTGAACATAAGTAATTAGAATATCTAGCTATTTTCTAAGGCAGAAATATCTAGCAGCTACTGTGCAGAAAGCTTTGCAGATGTTCGCAAACTGCAGAAATGTCAATTTGCTTTTAAGTTCCTTTCAAGCAATATTTTACTCTAAAGAAGTAAACGTTTATAACTGTGAATAAATCGTTTGTGGTTTGGGCAAATGTTTAGGAATATTCAACAAACCATCCATATAAATATTCAGTTATGGAGATAATTTGATTTAAATAGATGGTATTTTCAATAAATAAACATTGTTCAACATGAATAAACATTTTAAACAACCAGCAAGCATCAAAACCCAGCTGATGTTTCATGCAAATCTTTGGAAAACATTTTATTTAGCAGTTCTTCTTAGATACACCACACATTGTCGATGATTCTTTCAGACTCATTATCTGGACCATTTGCATGAAAGCAGAACCTTCTCTTTTACAGCACCATCATTTTATTATGATCTTTTCTTCTTTGCAAAATCACCGTGTCACACAGCTGGTGTGTTGTGTGGTGTGGTGATGTCCAAGGTTATGAGCACGACCACAGGAACCAGAGAGAATTCAAACTCTCTCCTCCATTTACAACTCTGTGACCTTGAATGGTTTAATGTTGCTCACCCTCCGTATCATCTTTTTTTTTTTTTTTTTTTTTGCGGTACGCGGTCCTCTCACTGTTGTGGCCTCTCCCGTTGCGGAGCACAGGCTCCGGACGCGCAGGCCCACCGGCCATGGCTCACGGGCCATGGCTCACGGGCCCAGCCGCTCCGCGGTATGTGGGATCCTCCTGAAGCGGGGCACGAACCCGTGTCCCCTGCATCGGCAGGCGGACTCCCAACCACTGCGCCACCAGGGAAGCCCCATACCATCATTTGTTAAATGGAAATAACACCCTCCTCAGAGGCATGAGGATTAAGTAAGTTCATATTAAGTAAAATGCCCAACAAACACTCTATAAATTTACATCCTATCACTTTATATGATTTTATAGAAATTGAATATTCCCTCTGGATCATTTAAAACAGACTGCGCGCCCATCATTTGAGCCTGCCACTACTTTCCTACGCTGCTGAGAATGCAGATCAGTGCAACATTCTTAGAGACCAATAGGGCAACAGCTATCGAAATTTGAAATACACATTTCCTTTGAGCCAGCAGCCCTGCTCCTGGAAATTTACGAGTCACTAGTTAATTAGCAAATGTATTACCAGGCGGATGTCCCAGGATGTTCACTGCTGCATTTTTGTAAGAACAAAATAAGGGAGCAACTGTAATGTCCATCAATAAATAAGTTACCAGGAATGCCCACTTATGTCACAATGAAAATTTTACCTTTATACATTTGATTATTGGATTATCATTGTCTTTCCTCCTGTGAGGAGAGAACACTTGTTCCACCTTTTAAAGTTTCCTTCCAGGGACAGCCCTGGCAGTCCAGTGGTTAAGACTCTGCACTTCCACTGCAGGGGGCATGGGTTCCATCCATGGTCAGGGAACTAAGATCCCACATGCCACCCAGTGCAGCCAAAAAACTAAAGTTTCCTTCCATAGGAGAGAGCCCCGTGAGTGATACACTGGTGACCTCTCTCTGTCCAGCTGTGCACTCAACCCAAGGAGGTAGAGTAACACATGCGATTGGTAAACCTGGGGAGAATAACCAGACATGCTCTGCTCAGCATCCCCCTTTTACCACGTGGAACAGGAACTCTCTTCTGCTCCTTGCCAGTGTTGTACCAGACTGTCCTCCCAACACGGGAAGCCTACTCCAGACCAGACCTGCCTATGACTGGATGCGTACAGCTGGGTTTAGCATGGATTTTGCCAACCCCTATAATTTTTTTTTAATAAATTTATTTATTTATTTTTGGCTGCATTGGGTCTTCGTTGCTGCACGCACTTTCTCTAGTTGCAGCGAGCAGGGGCTACTCTTTGTTGCGGCACACGGACTTCTTATTGCAGTGGCCTCTCCCATTGCGGAGCATGGGTTCTAGGTGCACGGGCTCAGTAGTTGTGGCACGTGGGCTTCAGTAGTTGTGGCGCACGAGCTTAGTTGCTCCGCGGCACGTGGGATCTTCCCGGGCCAGGGCTCAGACCCGTGTCCCCTGCATTGGCAGGCGGATTCTTGACCACTGCGCCACCAGGGAAGCCCCATGCTCTTCCCTCTAATCAGGAGGCCTCCCTGCCTCCCCAGTCACCAATTTTGCCATGACTCTGGACAAATCACATAACTGCTTGGAGCTTCAGTCTTCATACCTAGAAAATGAAGATTAGATGATCCTTCAGGTCTCTTTGAGATATAAAAGTCATATCTTTCTATCTTATCCCATTCATTTGATGACTTCCAACAACGCTGCCAAAATCCATCAGCTCAGGTGAAGGCACTAACACAGGTGCCCTCGGGTTTTTACCTTACAACTGAGCCACTTAAGACGCAGCCTCTGGAAACACACTGAATCTAAAAGCGAAGCCTCCTACACTCAATAAATCCTTGTTGAACTTCAGCATGAGACCAGAGAGACAGGTATTGATGCTGGAGCTGTAAAGTACCCAAAAAAAGACAGATCTAGCCCATTATGTGCCCTCTTGTTCACATCTTCTCTTAGCTGTCACCCAGCAGGTCAGATAAATATATCTCTTTTTATCTTTCCAAATACATCAATCCCTTTCTTTCCTGAATCATTTTTGTTGCTTTTCTCAGAGCTTTCCCCATTCTGTCTCTGCCTTTCCAATACTTAATGTCAGGGCCATTCATAGGGTAGGAGGTAGGGGGACCACGGAAGCAATAGGGGGGGTGGGCCCATAGAGACAAGTAGCAGTCAGTGCGGTGGCAACACTCCCTGAGCATTCGCTGTGCCCTGAAGCCTGCAGGACACCCAGGAGTCAGATGGGCAGAGCTGGCAACTGCCGAAGAGATGGATTTGAGGGCCTGAAGTAAGGTCTCCTACTCTCAAAGAGCTAGCCCGGGTTCCAATCCCACCTTCATCACGAACTAAGTGTGTGTAACCTTGTACAAATTATTCCTTAACCATTCCACTCCTCAGTTTCCTTGTTTAAAGAGTAAGAATGATATACTAAGTGAAGTAAGTCAGACAGAGAAAGACAAATGTCATATGATATCACTTATATGCAGAATCTTAAAAATGATACAAATGAACTTATTTACGAAACAGAAACAGACTCACAGACTTAAGAGAACAAACTATGGTTACCAGCAGGGAAGGGTGGACTGGGGGGAGGGATAGACTGGGAATTTGGGATTGACATGTACACACTGCTATATTTAAAATAGATAAACAACAAAGACCTACTGTATAGCACAGGGAACTCTGCTCAATATTCTGTAATGACCTAAATGGGAAAAAAAACTGAAAAAGAATAGATATGTGTATATGTGTAACTGAATCACTTTGCTGTGCACCTGAAACTAACACAACATTGTTAATCAACTATACTCCAATACAAAATTTTAAAAAAAAATTTAAATAAGGATAATAATGTAATACACCCTACTTCACAAGGCTGTCGTGAGGCTTAAATGAAATAATACACATGAAATGCTTTGAACAGTACCTAGCATGTAGAAAGTGCTCAATAAATGTGAGCTGTTATCTATTATCTTCCATAGCGCCTGAAAGTCTACCACTAAAGACTTATTCTTTGGGATTAAGGAGGGAATCTGGCCTGGCTGCTAGTCCTATTCTTTTCATAGTCTCAGGTTAAGAAGTCCAGTTACACTCCTGCTTTATTCTGTGAGGAGTGAGACTCCTGCCTCGGGCCCCTGTCATTGTATCCCTGCCTTCGTAATCTATCCAATGTCCAATTCCTCTACCACCAACGCCATATCTTTAGTCACCTTCTCATGACTAAACTCCAGCTCCTGAAATGCAGACCCATGGATAGAGCTCTGCCAGGTATGAAGTAGCCATTCAATTCATATCAGTTGATTGACTGACCAGCTACCTTCTGCTGGTCTCCTTGAAGCTGACCTGGAGTAGTGCCCTGTGTGCTCTCTCCACCTGCCCTCAGTTGTTGCTTGCTCACTCCCCACCCCAGAGCCCTCCTGCCATCCTCCATGAGCAGATTGGTCCAAAACGTCAGCCAACCACTACCCTTTTTCCATTTTCTTGGCTGATTAAACCAGATCATTACATCTCTGAGGGTTCTCCTCCAGAGCACAGTTCCACGATTGTCCTGCTCTAAAATGCCACCTCTCTTGGCTCAGACAACAAGGATCCACTTATCAACGTGTACCCAGCTTTCTCCACCCTCTGCACTACCTTCTGCAGAGCTCCGTGCCAGAGAGAGTCCCCCTCATTCCAGCCAGGACCTGGAATCCCAAACCAAGTCTCCTAGAATCACTGTCACGTGCAGGAGGAAAGTTAGGACTATGGGAAAGCAGGCCACCTAGAGCAAAGGGTTCAAGACGAGAAAGGAGGGTAAAATTAGGCTGGAAAAGTAGGATGGGGCCAAATCAAGGAGGGCCTTGAAAGGAGGCAGGCAAGTCTAAGCTGGAGACTGGCACGATGCGAATGGTGCTTCGGGAGGGGCCCAGGTACACTTGTGTTAGGATAAGAAAATTTGAAGGTGAGAGGACCAGGGAGGGGAACACAGATCCCTTCAAAAGGAAGCAGAAAGGTAGACCATTGTTCCAAGGGAAAAAAAATCACACACATATTGAACAATTCGCATAATATTTCAGAGGGTTGCAGACCTTTAAAGACCATCCACGGGGCTCTCTGGGACCTCCATGAACTCCAGGTTAAAATCTCTGGAATAGAATCTTACAGCCAATTAGATTCTGGCATACTCACTCAAACAGCGGTGTTTAAGGAAAAAAAAAAAATCTTAATTCCTGGTCAGAGAAAACAGGAACCTGGATAAGCATGGTACTAAAGGAAAGGACAACAGAGAGTGAATTCCAGCCCAGTTAAGAAGCGACAAAAATAGGGGGTTTTTTTTGTTTTTTAATTTTTAGATTTGGGAAATGAAGAAAAGGGAAGTTTGAACATTTCTAATCTATGTGATCAGGTGTATGATGGTACATCCAAACGAGAGAGGGTGTCAGTTTTTTGTTGATTTGACTTTTTCCATTGCGGGGGAGGGTAGTGACGTTTGATTTGTTCATTCAACGCACGTTAATAAAGTGCCCAGGATGTGCTTGGCCCTGGGAACATCAAGAAGAAAAGGCAGAGCCCTGCTCTCATGGATCTGGCACTGCAATGGGAAGACGGGCCCAGAACAATGGCACCATGGAGGTTGCTGGAGGGCGGGGCAGCTTGCACAAAGTGAGGGGAGCATGTGGGGCCCACAGTCTGCTTGGGGAAATCAGGTGCTTGAGATGAAACTTGAAGAGAGCTTAGAGCTTTACCTAATTGAATGAGGGCTGGTATTAGCCCTAAAGTTTCAACAGGAAGAACTACACGTGACGCTTTCCCCAGACCCAACAGCCCGCATGTCCTTTCTTTTACCTTCTTGGCCAGGTGCTGCCTATAGGAGATAGGAGGAAAAGAGTCTGATTAAATATAAGATCACTTTGGCAGCTGAGGGGAGGAGGGGATAGCAGGAAAAGATCTGAGATACCAAGAGGGTGGGGGGAGGAACAGTAAGGAAGTTGTATTCCTGAACCTACATTCCAAGCTGTTTCCTTCACTGATGAGATAGAGGAAAATAACAAAATCTGCAAGTCCGGACTAGCACAGCCATGCAGGCTCCAAATGGATCTACCTTTGGGGAATAGTAAAATCGCCTGCAGGGAGCTCAAGGAGCTGGAGCCTTTGAACCGGGTTTAACAGCAATGAAGCCAGATTTTCTTCTGTTCTGCGGCTGTGTTAGCCTCTGTGATCTCTGAATAAATCAAAGAATTTTTCCTCAAGAAGGAAGCCTTCCACGGCTGGTTTCTTGGGAGCCTTGAATGCTGTGCTTTGGCAGGTACGTGACAGCCCAGCAGGGAATCCTGGAGCTTTGAGCAGGCCTGACGGCCACTCACGAGGCAGGCCACGGAGCTTTAGAAATCTTCTAGATACGAATGAACTTAGTTACGAAACAGAAATGGACTCACAGACATAGAAAACAAATTTATGGTTATCAAACGGGATAGCAGAGGCCTGGGGAGGGAGGGATAAATTAGGAGTTTGGGATTAACATGTACACGCTACTATATATAAAACAGATAAACAAAAAGGACCTACTGTATAGCAAGGGAACTATATTCAATATCTTGTAATAACCTGTCTATAATGGAAAAGAATCAGAAAAAGAATAGAAAAAAAAAATATATATATATATACACACACACACAAATCTCTTTCTAAAGGAGAAAGCAGAGGGGCCTAAACTTAGAGACGAGAGGCAATGGATCTGGACGGGAGGTGATAAGTCCCAGACATTTTTAGAAAATAGATAGACTGATTAATTGGGAGTGTAGAAGCAAAGTAAAAGAAGGAATTGAGAACGATGCCCAGATTTCTTACCCAGGGAACGCGGGCTTTGATAGTTCTCTTCACTGACATTAACGAGCAGTGGGCATTCCAGGGAGGTGAGGTGGGGATGGGGGTCGCTGGAAGGAGAGAGAATGAGCTCAGTTCTGTTTTGAAGTACTGTTGTTTGTGTACCTTGGGACGACATAACAAAAATACACTGACTGTATAAGCCCAGAGTTCAGGAGAGTAGTTTAGTCTCGACACAGAGGGTTTGGGAATAACAGCACATAAGTGGTAAGCGAAATCATGAGCACAGATGAGACTGCCCAAAAAGAAGATATAGCATAAGAACACAGGAGGCTGAGAGGAGGCCCCTGGGGAAAACCAAAACTGAGGACTAACTGGAGGAGACTGAGTAAGAAGAAGACAGCTAGACTAACCAGGAGAAGAGTGCCAAGAAAATTAAGGGAAGGATTTCAAGAATGGAGTGGTCCAAAAGGTCAAATGTCTCATTAAGGTCAAATAAAATGTCAACCAAAATGTGTCTATTGGATTTAACAACTGGGAAATCATTGGTAACCTTTTCAAGATGGGGGCGGAAAGCAGAGTACTGAGGATTGAAGAGTAATTGAAGGTGAGGCAGCGTAGACAGCCCCTTCATGAGACTTGACCGAGCAGGGAAGGAGAGAGATGGGGGTGGGGAGGGGAATATCTAGAAGTGGAGCTGGGTCATCAGCAGATGTTCTTTTGTTGTCAAAGTTCTCTAATGGGAAAGATTTGAAAGTGGTTTTATTCTGCAGGGAAGAGCAATGAAGATGAAGAGGACACAAATATGGAAAATAGAAGGTAAATTTGACAGATTGAAGTCTTGGAGGGGATCAGAGAGGTAGCACTTCAGCTCTCAGATGAGCCTTGGATAGGAGCAACTCATCAACAAAGCATGATGACGGGAGATAAACACTGTTCTCATGCAGAAAATGTGTACATGGGAGCAATTATCATCTGTCTTTTTCCTGGAACATATTAAATAAGACTGTCCACAGAAAATGAGGGAGTTGGAGTAGAGATGGGTGCCTAGGAAGAGTGGGAGAGGCTTGGAGGAAATGTTAAAGGATTGTACACTCCACTGACATTGGATGCTATAAACCTACATCTACACCAGTACCCATGTAGTGTGACCGTCTCCAGTATCTTTCAGAAACCCAAGTTCTGGAGAAGGAGCATCTCAGAAGTGAAAAAGATATGAGCTGGTGGTTTGCAGGCAAGATGTAGTAGATGGACATGGGGACAAAGGAAGCAAGGATGCCAGCAAGAGAGAGACTGAAGGATGAGACACACCATGGAATTTCATCAGGAAGGATAAAGAAATGAAACCATGAAGGGGCTAACAGCTTGGGAGAAGAGTTGGGGAGTAAGCGACTGGAGATTACACAAAGAGAGAAAGCAGGTGGGATTTCATGTCCACATTAAAGGAAATGTGAAAAGGTGGGTCTTATATTTAACGGTATGGGACATTACCAAAGTGTTGCAATTGTGATTATCCTACCTGGGGAAATGGAATAGAAGCAAAGGTCAAGGGTGTCTATGAACTGCAAATACTGCCTTTTTTTTTTTTTTGCGGTATGTGGGCCTCTCACTGTTGCGGCCTCTCCCGTTGCGGAGCACAGGCTCCAGACGCGCAGGCTCCAGACGCGCAGGCTCAGCGGCCATGGCTCATGGGCCCAGCCGCTCCGCAGCATGTGGGATCTTCCCGGACCGGGGCACCAGCCCGTGTCCCCTGCATCGGCAGGCGGACCCTCAACCACTGCGCCACCAGGGAAGCCCGCAAATACTGCTTTAAAAAAGTAAAAGCAACCTTGTATTCATCCAAAACTGCTAACTGCAAGAGATATGCCTGTTACTGGCACTGTTATATAAAAAGCTAGAGGCAGGAAGTGTGTCTGAAGTGACAATCTGGGGAAGACAGATCAATAAGAAGCAAAATCCTGCTTCAGACAAGAGTTGCAACCAAGACCTCTGAGAAAAATCGCAACTTTTGTCAGAGGTCTTGGTTGCAACTCTATAGCAAGACTGGTCAAGGACCATAGCTGCTGAGGTGTAGATCTAGCTTTTCTGGATAACGGGTTGAAACATTACGCAATTCATAATTTCCTCAGTAACAGGCCAAAGTCATGGCCCAAGAAGGGTGATCTCTCTTAACGCTGCGAGTGTAATCTACTTTGAGACCTCGCTCTCCTCCCTTCCTCCCCTTTCCCACCTGTGCCTCTCACTGACCAAAAGCAGCCAGAAGCCAAATAGAAAGGCCATCGAGGAAGGACACACCAGTCAGCCTCCCAGGACAGAGATAAGGAAGGAGAGGCGTGAAGAGTGGATCTGGCGAAGAAACGAAAAACATCCAGCGGATTTAACAAGGATTAGGAACAGCTGTGGTAATACCCCAGCATGTGTCTTTAGCTCAAAGACACTGGTTTAAAGAAATAGGTCTGGGGCTTCCCTGGTGGCACAGCGGTTAAGAGTCCGCCTGCCGATGCAGGGAAAACGGGTTCGTGCCCCGGTCCCCGAAGATCCCACATGCCGCGGAGTGGCTGGGCCCGTGAGCCATGGCCACTGAGCCTGCGCATCCAGAGCCTGTGCTCCACAACCAGAGAGGCCACAACAGTGAGAGGCCAGCGTACCGCAAAATAAAAAAGAGAGAAAGAAATAGGTCTGACTTAGCACGCAGACTGGGACTAGACTGGAAGCCACAAACCAAACCCACAGGAAATTCAGCATGCAGACAGGTTTTGTTTGGCCAATAAAACATGTGTATATATGTTTGCAAATCAAAGAAAGCACATGGGGGCTTCCCTGGTGGCGCACTGGTTGAGAGCCCGCCTGCCGATGCAGGGTACGTGGGTTCGTGCCCCAGTCCGGGAAGATCCCACATGCCGCAGAGCGGCTGGGCCCATGAGCCATGGCCGATGAGCCTGCATGTCCAGAGCCTGTGCTCCGCAACAGGAGAGGCCACAACAGTGAGAGGCCTGCATACCAAAAAAAAGAAAGCACATGTTTCCAAGTGTTTTCAAATCAGGAGATAGCACATAGAAATATAATTTCTGGCTTTTCTTTAAAAATTGGAAGATCCAGCAACACCAGACCCATTTCCTAGAGGGCAACACTCAGCTGTGGAGCTAACTGCAGCCCCTTTAGACAGGGCATGCCTTGTCCAAATTTCCTCAGGCGTCACCACCTTCTCTGCCATGCCTAACACTGAGGTCAAAGGCAAGTTTTCAGCCTGGAGGTGTCAATCAGCATTAGGCTTGCAGGGGTGTCTTCTTTCTTTGTTTTAACTTTGCAATATTTTTTTCTTCCAGTTTTATTGATACAACTGACATACAAAAAGATAAAAATTAAACTTAAGAGGACTTCCCTGATAGTGCAGTGGTTAAAAATCCACCTGCCAACGCAGGGGACATAGAGCCCATGCTCAGCAACAAGAGAAGCCACCGCAATGAGCAGCCCGCGCACCACAACGAAGAGTAGCCCCCGCTCGCCGCAACTAGAGAAAGCCCGTGCGCAGAAACGAAGACCCAACGCAGCCAAAAATAAATAAATAAATTTAAACTTGAGATATAACTGACGCAGAGCACTGTGTAAGTTTAAGGTAAACAGGGGTGTTTACTTATAGTAGAAAAGCACTTTTCTGGATTTACAGGTATCCCCTGCTTTTAAAAAGTTCACTTTTCACCAATTCACTTTATGAAAGACCTACATTAGTACCTGTTTTCACCAACCGAAAGAAATCAGAAAAGGATTTTCGCTTTTACAAAAGACAAAAAGCAAAAATATTGTTCAGCGTTTGTTTTGCAGCAAGCTTTTACAGAGTCAGTGCGCAGCCCAAGCAGCAAGAACGGCCCCACCAAACTCCCTCCCCAGGAACTACGTTCAGTATCTCAGCACCAGGCCGCCATAGCTTTGAGCTGTGTCTGTAAGAATCTGTGTTTTCTCTCCATTTATTTTGTGCATCCGTTAGCAAAATGTGTCCTAAGGTAACTGCTTCTTTACGTCTTTCAGCTTACAAAAGGTTTCATAGGAACTCTCTACTTTTGGATAGGGGGGAAAACCTGTAAGTCTATACCAAAGTAGGAAAACAAAAGATACACCAAGAGGGCAGAATTTTTCCTGAAAAATGGGAGAGAACACTTTCCTTATGGAAGGGAAGAGGGTTCCTACAGTGTCTTAATATGCATACAAAGCGTTTCTGCATCAAAAAAAACATAAATCAAGAGACCATTTTTCTTTCATCCTGCCCACTTCACTCAATTGTTACCTGCCTGGAACTCTGTAGGCAATGCAGCTTGAGATTCTGGACTAGAGCCATGCAGGTGGAAAGCAGAAAAATCATCTAAATTTCATGTCACTATCCCACAATATTCTTTATACTTATTGCTATTCCCTACCACTGATGTTCAATCTCCGAATATCTCTGAGCCAATAAGCTTCCCACCATCACCTCTGTCCGCCAAGTAACTTGGGGCATCTCGATCTCAAAGGTTTTGCAGCATTGCGAGGTGGGGACATCCTCTAGGCAGGTAGAAAAATGGTACCGGTGAGGTGAATATAATGGTTGAAGATATGAGAGTAGATGAGTTCACTTAGTTAAAGCAGTGTGGAAAGAAAAGTGCAGAGGTCAAGATTAAGAGGCACAAATAATTAAAAAGTGAGGAGAGGCAATTCAAGTAGAGGAAATTCAGTACAAGTAACTGGTTAACCAAGTGATGGAAGAGCTGAGAAGCTAAATGGGCAATGAGGCAACACAGAGATTAGCAATGCCACGAAGTTTTTGCCACCCCTGGGCCTGACGGAACAAAAGAAGGAGATGGTGATGCCAGAAACCTGGACTTCTGGTGGGAAGGAGAACAGTGGCGGAGGCTGCCTTCCCGAGCTGGGACTATAGGAAAAGGGCACAGTCCACCGAGCCGGAAATGACAGAGACTGAACCACTGCCCGAGAAACCACCTTAGCCTCCTGCCAGTTCCTTTCATGGACCAGATCTACTCAGAAAGGTAGGTTTGATACAGACAGAGCAGGGAAAGAGTAGAGAATGAATCTGGGAGCATCCACAAATAACTAGGTGGAAATCAGACTATGGAGGATTCAAAAGGAATTGAGGAATAAGAAACAGAAGCAGCAAATGTAGACCACACATTTGTCATTTGTGCTGTTTCAGTGTTAACTCTGTCCTGTTTGCATGCTTATATTCCTGAGATTTGGGGGAAACCAAATATTCCTAAAAGCTGACTTTAAAAGCTCCATTTCAAGTTCTTTTTCCCCAGATGGAATAGCTTTTCCTCAAGTTTCTCCTTCCTCCTTTTCTGCTGAAACTTATAACCTCTTTATTAACTTGTAATTCCTTTTCTTCAAGAACATCAATGAAGATAATAAATAATTGTATGATTCTCTCCAATAACATCCTGAGTTGCCTCCGTGTATAAGTTCTTTTTACACAATTTTTAACTCTTCTGCAATCAAGAATTCAGCAGCACCGGGACCTCCCTGGTGGTTCAGTGGTTAAGAATCCACCTTCCGAAGCAGGGAACATGGGTTCAATCCCTGGTCGGGGAACTAAGATGCCACATGCTGCAGGACAACTAAGCCCAGGTGCTGCTTTGAGAGCCGATGCGCTCTGGAGCCTGCGTGTCACAACTTAGACTCGGCGCAGCCATAAATAAATAAATAAATACTTAAAAAAAAAAAGAATTCAGCAGCAGGATGCTGTTCTCGTTATTACTTTGCAATTACAAAGCAGTAAATCCACTCGTCTGAGAGCCAGCCAGCCTGTGATTTAAAATAACATCTCAGAAGCTAGGGCCCCTCCCCTATTGGTGAGATGAGGTTTTCCATTTCAATCGTATGAATAGCTTATAGATACTCTATACCCATCAAGTTATATGTTCCTAAATCAGGTGATTACTGTTTTAATCATACGGTCAGTGAAACAAACTCTGGTTGATTTAAGAGAGCAAGACATTACAGGGAGACAGAACAAGACCAGGACCTAGAGCTTTTTAAAAAACCTAGATCTGACTTTCGATTTCCTCATCTGAAAATTTAGAATAATCATTGGCTCTCCAACTACCTCAGAGAGCTTTTGGAAAGTCAAATGAGATTAGTTGAGTATTCCTTATAAAGTGCAAAATAAAAATATATCCACAGAGCCAGAATGCCTGGGGTCCTAATACAATTCCACCACTTCCTGGTCATGTGAACTTGAGCAAATTATTCAACTTCTCTGGGCCTCAATTTTCTCATCTATAAAATGGAAAAAGTAGGAGGGCTCTCATCATGGCTTGTAACTAATGACTGGCTGAGGTGAGGGTACAGAAGCTCTGCTCCCTTCCTAACAATGAGACAAGGTACCATTTACACTCCAGAGCCCCCAGGCATCAGTCTGAGACCACACTTCACCTGAAATCCCATTCTTGTGTAGCACTTTCTCTTTTCTTATTTCTGCTTCCCTCTCTCCCTTACCAGTTTTCCTTAGAACATGCTCTTAATAAATCTCATGCACACAAACTGCTTCTGTAGGCTCTGCTTTTATAGAACCCAGACTAAGTCAGTACTACTCACACAGCGTTGTTGATAATACAAGTAGAGCACTTGAAACAGTGCCTGGCATGTAGCAATTTCTCAATAAGACTGAGCAGAAAATGGGCCAGGAAACATGGTGATATGCTGATTGCAATAATGACGTTACAAAACCCCTGGCTTACAGTTAACATGTATGGAAATTAAAAGTCATCCCTCTTGCAACAATGCCATTTGCAGCAACATGGATGGACCTGGAGATTATCATAGTAAGTGAAGTAAGTCAGGAAGAGAAAGACAAATCATATAGGACAGACGTAGAGAACAGACTTGTGGCTGTGGGGCAGGGTGGGGAAGGGATGGATTGGGAGTTTGGAAAAGAATATATGAAAAAGAATATATATATGTACATATAATTGAATCGCTTTGCTGTACAGCTGAAATTAACACAGCATTATAAATCAACTATACTTCAATAAATTTTTTTAAAGACACCCCTCTATCCTAACAACAAATAAAAAGCTGAACAAACTGAAAAAATCAACAATTCAACTAAGATATGTCAGGAGTGAGGTCGCAAGGTAACACCCCTAAAACTGGAGAGACAGACAGACAGATATAGAGGATTACACCCTATTGGAGCAGAAACCTCCATAGAAAGCAGTGCTGAGGTAAGAAAACCTGACCTGTAATTGACAAACTGCTGGAGGCTCAGTGTGGACAAATCTGAGAGAAAAACTCCAGGAGGACCCAGTCATGGTGGGGGTGGGTGCGAGGAGAGAGGGGAATCTTGTGAGTTTTACCTCCAGGAGCTCTACCAGGTTCTCACAGTGAAGACAGGGAAGAAAAAAAAAATCCCCTGGTGCGGGGGCTTCCCTGGTGGCGCAGTGGTTGGGAGGCTGCCTGCCGATGCAGAGAACACGGGTTCGTGAGCCGGTCCGGGAAGATCCCACATGCCGCGGAGCGGCTGGGCCCGTGAGCCATGGACGCTGAGCCTGCGCGTCCGGAGCCTGTGCTCCGCCACGGGAGAGGCCACAACAGTCAGAGGCCAGCGTATCGCAAAAAAAAAAAAAAAAAAAAAAGTTAAAAAATCCCCTGGTGCTTCCTGCAAGGGGAGGGGAAAAGTAACCATTCTGAAATAACCAGAGCATCCTTATCTTCTTAACAGGGCCTGCCCTCAAGAGAGACTTTTACCAGATCCTAAATTATTGGGGTCTTATCAGAGCCTAACTAACCCAGCAGAAGGGAGATGCCCAACTCTAGTCCCCTCTGGCCATCCGGTCCCACCTAAGGTAGTGAGGGTGGAGGTACTTGTGAAGTTCACAGTCCTGAGGCACAGGCTCACTAAAAACTGATGCCTAGTCAGAGGACTATAGAACACTTCCTCTCCCCTCCCCTCACGCCTGACCAACACATCACTGAAGGACTACTTACTGGAGTTCCTTTTACCCAATACATCACATCCAACTTTCAACAAAAAATTACAAGGCATGGACCTAGAGATTGTCATACTGAGTGAAGTAAGTCAGAGAAAGAGAAATATCATATGATATCACATATGCGGAATTTTTAAAAAATGATACAAATGAACTTATTTACAAAACAGAAACAGACTCAGAGAACAAACTTATGGTTACCTGGGGGGAAGGGTAGGGGGAAAGGATAGTTAGGGAGCTTGGGATTGACCCAAAAAAATTGTATATCACTATATTGTACACCTGTGACATATAATATTGTACATCAACTGTACATCAATAAAAAAGAAAGAAAAAAGTTACAAGGCATACTAAAAGGCAAAAAACACAGTTTGAAGAGAGAAAGCAAGCATTAGAACCAAACTCAGATATGGCAAAGATGTTGGAATGATTAAGTGGGAACTTAAAACAGCTATGATTGGGAATTCCCTGGCGGTCCAGACTCGGCGCTTTCACTCCTGGGGCCCAGGTTCGATCCCTGGTCAGGGAAATAAGATCCTGCAAGCTGTGCGGCCCCTGGGGGAAAAAAAACCTATTAATATATCAAGGGCTCTAAAGGAGACTGAGTTTAATTTCTCTCTGATTGAGTGTGGACTGGACTTATTTGATCACATCTATTGAATAGATTAAAGCAAAAGTGATAGGATGTCTCTTCCAAGAGTAGGTTATACAAAGACTGGAGTTTCCATCTGGGGTGCTCTCACTCCCTCCCTCTTTGTCCTGGGTCCCTTACTATGGGGGAAGCCCTATGAAAAGGCTCACATGACAAGGAGCTGTAGCTCCTGCCGACAGCCCCAAGACACCTTGGAAGTGGACCCTCCAGCCCTTCGCATGGTTACAGCCCTGGCTGAACACTTAAGTGCAACCTCATGAGAGACCGCAAGCCAGTGTCTGGATTACTGACCCACAGAAACTGTGACCTAAGGAATGTTTGTTGTTTTTTTGTTTGTTTCTTTGTTTGCGGTACGCGGGCCTCTCACTGTTGTGGCCTCTCCCACTGCGGAGCACAGGCTCCGGACGCGCAGGCTCAGCGGCCATGGCTCACGGGTCCAGCCGCTCCGCGGCATGTGGGATCCTCCCGGAACGGGGCACGAACCCGTGTCCCCTGCATCGGCAGGCGGACTCCCAACCACTGCGCCACCAGGGAAGCCCATCTTTGTTGTTTTAAGCTGCCAAATGTAAGGCAATTTGTTACCCAACAATCGACAACAATGTGGAAAGATAATAAAATTCCAGATATCAATGGTTTGGTTTTAGAATAAGGGAGAAACCCCAAGACTATGAACGAAATGGGATGGACTGGAAATGGGGTTACCTGTGTGTATGCAGAGCATCAGACAACAAAACTGCGGAACTCAAATGTCACCATGCTGATATGGAAAAAGTCAAAATAAATGTCATGAACTACAGCAAACTCAGTGGTGAAACCAGATCCCTAAGCTCACTGAGGTGGCTCTGTTCCTGAGCCAGCGTTGCCAGTAGAAACTCAGTCTCTTTAAAACAAAGTGCCATGATGAAGGAGAGAGTGAAAACAGAAAGGCCTCTCCTTGGGGAAAGAGAGCAAAGGCAAATAATCAGGCTTTTTTTTTTTTTTTTAAAGAATCAAGAATGAATGCTTTACTCTTCTGCTAGAACAAGGGGTATCAGATAATTCAAACTCTTTGTATTCAGAGTTGCTTTTTCTGGTCACCTGAATATATATTAATAAGATGTTCCTGTGAATTCAGTCTTAACTGGAAGGATTTCAAAAAAACTTTCCAAAGTCATTATACATGAATAGAGTCTCCAGAAATTTTTCCACAGAGTTCAGCTTTTCCAAGGCAGCTCTGTAGCTTCTTTCCCAAAGTTTCCCTTACTTTGTGATGACCCTGCTTGTCCTCCTGACATAAGATGATGCTGAAGGCTAGCAGGGCTGATTTGAGTTCTGCTCTCAGCTCTAGCTAAGCAGTCAGAGGAGCTCAAATAAGACCTTTCTCTTTTGGGGCTTCCCTGGTAGCGCAGTGGTTAAGAATCCACCTGCCAATGCAGGGAACACGCGTTTGAGCCCTGGTCCGGGAAGTTCCCACACGACGTGGAGCAGCTAAGCCCGTCCGCCACAACTACTAAGCCTGCGCTCTAGAGCCTGCGAGCCACAACTACTGAAGCCTGCGCACCTACAGCCCGTGCTCCACAACAAGAGAAGCCACCGCAATGAGAAGCCCGTGCACTGCAACGAAGGGTAGCCCCCGCTCACCGCAACTAGAGAAAGCCCGAGTGCAGCAACAAAGACCCAACACAGCCAAAAATAATAAACAAATAAATTTATTTTTAAAAAAACCTTTCCGTTTTGAAACTTACTTCCTTATTTGTCACTCAGTGTTGACAATGCCGTGCTTCACAGCACTAATGTCAAATAGATTACAGAGGAAAAAACACTTGGCAAACTGTAAAGTGCTGCACAAACAGAAAAGGGGAATTCCTTTCAGCAGCCACATTTCCCAAAGAAGACTATCTCTCAGCCACTGTCAACTCTTCAGTCATATCAGACCTTTTATTAGTAGGAAATGCTTCTCTCCAACATTTGCCGTCTCTGATTATAACGATAACAATATCCCCGTGCTTTCAACACACCGGCCCACCTCCTTTCCTCACCTGTGGCTTGCATTATTATTTCTGCCTTCTCTCGGGCTGCTCCCAGAGTTTCCTTTTACTCCCTCTCTGCCTCCTTTCACCTGGGAGATATTTCCCCCCAGTAAACGCTTCAGCCATGTTTTTGAGGAAACCACCATGGAGTCATTCTGTTTTCATTTTCCCGAGAATAGCTGCCTGCTGAGTGAGAACTCATCCTCCACCGGGCTGTGGCCCTACAAGTCGGCTCTGAATTGTCCGGGCCAGTGCAGTCCGGGACTACCCGTGGACCAGGGATATGGAAATTCTGAACAACACATTCTCCTTTTCCTAAGGCACCGACTTCCTCAGTTTTCTAAATCCAGGATGTTTGATCTCCTGCCAACCTGGCCTGCACCCCTTTTCCATGGAGGGACTGTTGGTGGTTCAGAACATGGACCTCAGAACCACTTGGGTCACCCGGGGTAAGTAACCCAACCTCTCTCATGAGAGCTTCATTTCTGTGTGCCTGCCAAGGTCACAGGTCAGCATGAAATGAGACCATGTTCAGAGTGTTTACAAGTGTGACAGGCACACAGCAGGGCTTCAGGAATGCAGACTGTTAAGCTACCATTGCTATTCTGCTATTCACGAGGTTTCAATGCCTCTTCCAAGCTATCCTAGCCTCTTGCCCCCAACAGCCCTTTCCTCTCCTCACCCCCACTTCCTTCCTTCCTGCTGATCCCAGTAGGACCCAGCAGGGCCTCCCTCCTCTGCAAAGTAACCCTGCTACACCGTCCTACGATGCTGTCTTCCTCATTGAGTGCCCACAGCCCTTGTCTCTGCCCCTCGTGGGGAGGTGGTCCTGTGCTTCCTTGTGCTGTTCATTACCTTTCTATGTGTGGTGTCATTTAACCCAAGCAGGCTTTATTTGCTGACACGGTGGATTGTTATAAATATTTTACCAGACCTCCAGCCAGGCCCAGTAATGGAGATGCTGAATTTTAAAACAAGGTAAGTAAATACCAATGAATAACACTGCAAAGGGAAAGGTTGGCCAAATTTAGGGTCCAACAGTGAGCCTAGTTTTCCTCACAGCCCCTTTTATACCTTCTAGAGCTGTTCTTATTAATAAAGGTATAGTTCCTACACAGATTTATCAGTAAAATTATCAGTAATGGAAAAAACATAGATTTGTGTTCTGCAAAGGTGGTAAGAGGATTCTACAGTTAAAAAAAGTGATTAAAGTCATTAGATTCTAATTAAGGTAAGGTCAACTGGCTGGAAATTACAAAATGTACACCTGGGAGTCTCGATCTTTAAAAGCAGAGAAAGATTGGGGTAAAGTTAGTAAAGTTGTTGAAAAAGAGAGCTGTCTATAAACATCAAGGAGGGGTAGCCAGAAAGAGAGAGAGGCCCCACCATGTAATCTGTGCCCAAGATCCAGGAATGGATTTCCATCAGCCCTTACAATCTGGGGGCACCCTCTAGAAAGGAGACGCATCCCTCTGTCTCTCTTCCTGGTCCTGACCAAAGAGATTAATAAGGGGTGTTCTCAAAGTCAATATTAAAAGGAGACCAAGGGTGATTTCATGGGTCACCCAAGGAAATCTCTCCCCACTTGTTTGCTGATTCCCGAAAAGTCCTTTCTGCTGTAAGTAGAGATTGAGGTTGAATATGTGAACACTGTTGCACACATTGATGAATAATCCACAAATGCAAACAATGCTAAGCCATGCTTTCTGGGTTTTATTGAGAAGGAGGGAATCATAAAGGCCAGTGAGGAATGAGACCCCAAAAGTGAGTCAACTAGCTTTGAACTTCAAACAAAGCCAAAGAGAATTGGTGTACCAGCATCGTCTCCACCAGGTATACTGGTATGTTTGCAGGAAGTTTTGCTGGCTAAGATACTTTGTGACTCTAGTAAAGTTGTGGACCCATGTGGGCCAGCCCTGGAACTATGCCATCACCAAACAAGTACAGTGTTTAGCAGTAAAAATAAGTTTAAAGAGATTTCCTCCAATTCCTCAAATAGTATTGAAGAGGCGTGTTATGGACTGAATTGTATTTTGCCCACAAAATTCATCGGTTGAAGCCCTGACCCCCAATAGGACTGTATTTGGAGAAAGGGCCTTTAAGGAGGTAATTAAGGTTAAATGAGGTCGTAAGGGTGGGGCTCCAATCCAACAGGACTGGTGGCCTCATAAGAAGAAAAAGGGACCAGGAGTGCAGGCACACACAGAGAAAAGGACAGGTGAGGACACAACAGGGAGGCACTGTTTGCAAGTCAGGAGGAGACACCTGCCCGGAAAGCAACCCTGCTGGCTCCTTTCTTTAGGGATTCCAGCCTCCAGAACTGTGAAAAAATAAATTTTTCTTGTTGAAGCTTATAACCAGCACACACACACACACACACACACACACACACACACACACACACACACACACACACACACACACACACACACACCTCCCCAGGGAGGTGGATAGAGAACCCAAGCTGACCCTTGCAGAATTCTTTTGATAGGCTCCAGGATGCAGGATGGAAAGTCCACAGATACGCTCACATTAGTAATTTTTATCCCATCCCAACAGTCATTAAAATAGAAAGAAGATTTCTTCCTGGGGCATTCATACATACAGGTGAACAAACACTTATTATGCACCTACGATGCCACACACTAGGACCCGGGATACAAAGATGGAAGATGTTTGCCTTCAAGGATCTCACAGCAGGCTCGCCAAGCACCGGAACTGAGGCCACTGGAACTGGCTGCTCCTTCCTGGTCACCCTCTGCCCACCCTGGCAGGGGGATGCAGACTGTGCCCCGGAACTCTGGTCTTACAGACCCCAGCTCTCTGGATGGATTGGGCCTGGGCAACCTTTCTATCTTGTCTACCCCTAAAATATTTTTACCTCTGGGAGTGTTTAGATTTGCCAATATTTCAAAGGGATCCCCTAGGCTCCTCATTTGCAGTTGTTTTTCTTTTCAGAAAACGGAATGGTGACTGGGAAGAGCCCAGTTCCAGGCCCCCCACTTCAAATCGAGGACACTGCCTGTCCCAGTCTCCACTGTAGATAAATGGAGACGACAATGCCTCAACATTCTGTGAGGATTTAAAGAAATGTGTATATTTAGTGCAAAGCTATGTAAATAAAAGGCAGTGGTAATAATAACTGTCATGTATGAACTGTTTGCTATGCACCAGAGACTGAGGTCAATCCTCACAATAACCATAACAATAGCAACTCTGTGACATGAGTTCTATTGTAATCTTCATTTTTACTAATAAGGAAAGTGAGACTTAATGAAGCTCTATATGTAGGCTAAAGTCATAGGGGTGATGACTGGAAGCTTGGTGACTGAAGAGTTCTAGGCATCCATTACCCTATTACATTCTCCCATGGTTGCAGAACTTTTAATCAATTGTCTTAGGTATTTAAGTCATTTGTAACTTAGCATCATAATTTAAAGGAGTTCATGCACACTTTCCAGGTGGGACCATGAGGAGGTGAAGCCTAAGTAACAGGATAACCATTAGAAGGGCTGGGAAGACAATCCTCACCCAGGCTTCTGCCAACTCCATGCTTCTAATACACCTCCCACCCTGCATCACTCTTTAGAGACTAATGCGTGAAGTTGGTTACAATAATTGAGTTTCTGGCATAAAGGATATTTTCCTGATTTTTTTAACCTTAAAAATTGTTCCTCTTACGAACTAGTGGTTACCAGTGGGGAGAGGGAAGAGGGGAGGGGCGATATAGGGATGGGGATTAAAAAGCACAAACTGTTACGTTATAAAATAAGCTACAAGGATATACTGAACACAGGAAATATACCCAATATTTTATAATAACTATAAATGGAGTATAACCTTCAAAAATTGTGAATCACTATATTGCACACCTGTAACTTATATAATATTGTATAACAACTCTACTTCAATAAAAGAAAAAAATTGTTCCTCTTAAAAACAGAGTAGACTGGTGTTTACCAGGAAGTGGGAGTGGGAGAAATGGAGAGATATTGGCTAAAGGGTACAAACTCTCAGTTATAATATTAACAAGTTCTAGGGATGGTGATGCATGGATGGTACAGCATGGTGATCATACATTGAATGTTGCTAAGAAAGTAGACCTTAAGTGATCTCACCACCAAAAAACGGGGTAATTATGTGACCAGGTGTTTCTGACATGGAGGTGTTAGCTCATGCTATGGTGAATGGTAATCATTTTGTATTCATATCAATACAACAAACATATCAAACATACACAATGTTATATGTCAATTATATCTCAATAAAGCTGGAAAAAAATTGTTCCTCCTAAACCATCACATTCAACTACCTCTTTTCTACCATTCAGAGAGGTAAACAGGAATTTCACTTTTTTAAAATTGAAGACAGGGTTTAGCTTCTCTCTACAACTCCACATAAAGCCTTTTAACTGTGAGATTACTCTGCCATCTAGCTTCCTAAGTCTATACTGTTCATGATACTCTCCTGGGGCGTATTAGGGCTAAACACTGCTTTGTTTTAAAATGCATTGTTTTAGATCACTTAACAACTGTTCAGTCATCACACACACACACACACACACACACACACACACACACACACACACACACACACACACACACACACACACACACGGCAGTAACAGGAAGCATGTCTCCTCAACAGGAAGAAGTCCTTGTCAGAAAGATCAATCTACAATGTGGTGAGAGAGAACTGAGACACTTGAGATTTCTGCTTGGAAAAAAAAAAATCAATGGAACAGCATTCCTTCTTTTCAAGCATCTAGAATGCAGATTTTAAGACTTAAAGTGAGTGAAGTTAACATGAAAGGCCAACATATAAAACACCAAGCATCTATCTGCTGACTAAATCTTATAAATTTAGTTGAAAAGAGAATGTGTTTTCTAATAGTCTGTGTATGTTCTATAACAGCATTTTCTATAAACTTGCTACCCATAAGCTACTATAGGGGAACAGAATTTGCCACCCCAAAATGTGTCTCTTTGGAATATTTTAAGCTGGTTACTTTGTAAAAGACAGAAGACGTGGGAAAAACTCTGAAAACCAAGTAGGAGTTAATCTTTTGTAAGAAACATTTACATTTGCAAGGGAAATCTCCAGTTGTAAGGCTATCTCCCTCTCCGTATACCTAGTAGAGGAGGAGTGCTGGGCTGCACCCCACAGGCCTGCAAGCCTTGTAGTTGCCCAGCCACAAGACCAAAGAAAGAGCCCAAAGGCAGCAGCAGAGACATCAATGGTTTAGTAGATAGGGAATCTTACAAGTCTGAAGCCAAAGGTCCTGGAGCGACACTACTGCAGACAGAAGACAGGACATACCCAGCAATCTTCGCTACTCAGGGGCGAAGGAGGCTACCGTTTATAGGGGATATTGACATCAGGTTGGTTCATCAGTTACCAGGGAAACCGGTGGCTGGGGCAGGAGGCAACCACGGAGGCAGTTACTGATTAAGCTCTGTAATTAAGAGGACTGGATAGTCATGTGAATGAAGCAGGTACTGGTTGAACAGGAGCCGTACAGAGAGCAAGACAACAGCCACCTTGAGCGGCCTGACCATACAAGGAGGATGGCCAAATCTCTAGAAATTCTTACCAATGGAGAACGCAGTAACTTCAATCTGCATCATAACTTACCCTTGTTTACTGTGCTTTTCCAGGGAACCTCTCGTAACTGACTGTCCCCACCCTCAACATCCTCCTTTGTCTTTAGCTGAGGAAGGTGTTTAAGGTGAGGGCTTCAGCCATTCTGATGAGTGACTCAGTTTTCCTGGGTCTCTCCCAGGTATACATGTTATTAAACTTTTGTTTGATTTCTCCTGTTAATCTGTCCCATGTCAATTTCAATTCTTACACCAGTCAGAAGATCCTGTAAGGGTAGAGGAAAATTTCTTCCTCCCCAGGAAATTGGCGACTCTGGCGTGATACAACTTTACTGGCTGGACACTACTTGCCCCAAAGCTGTCGCAGATCCAGAGACACCTGACAAAAGCCAGCAGAAGGTGAAAATTCTTACCATGTCTGTCAGCCTCCCAAATCTTTGCCTTAGGGTCTGTTGGAAATGAGAGTGGTAAGAGTTTTTCACTCTTCTAAAATTAGATTAGCAGAAGAAAATATTTGTAGGGCTAGTTCCTTGGACTCAGCAACTCTTGGTTTAAAATCTGGAAGAGTGCTCTTGGTTTGTTGTTCTTTTCGTCCCAGAGATGGTCACCGTTTTTCTTCATCTCTGTCTTTTGTGTCATTTGTCATAAGGAGGAAAACCGTTGATCTGATTAGGTTTTTCTTTTACCCCATTCTGTCTTGAGAGCTTGGCTTATTGACCAGAGAGAAAACTCTCTCTCATCTCTGCCATCCTGAAGGGGCACACAGATACCAGTATGCATTTGGCAGCCAGTTCAATGGACTGGAATTCCAACCATCTCTTCGTCTGGCGATGCCAGCTCTCAGGGAAGTTCGTTACAAGGGGATTCAGTCCATAAGCATCCTTTGTCATCTCAAACTTCATTGCTCTATTAGTGATACAACGAAAATTTTTACTTCTGTAACCAAACCAAACTTAGGTCCACTAGCCCACCACGTAGCAAAGCTAGTTAACTGACACCAGGTTGGGTGAAGTAAAGTACAGCATTTATTGCAGGGCCCAGAAAGGAGTACAAGCATCTCATGCCCAAAAGACCCAAACTCCCTTATGGCTTTCAGGGAAGGGTTTTTAAAGGCAACATTTGTAGGGAGTGCTGCAGGGTGCATGACTTTCTTCTGATTGGTTAGTGGTGAGGTAACAGGGTGATTTTCAGGAATCTTAATCATCTGGGGACTCCCTGTTTGTATGCTTTTGGTCAGCATGTTGTCACCATCCTCCATCTAGGTGGGGTCTTAGTTCCTGCAGAACAACTCAAAGATATATGTCAGATTGTTACATATATCCTTGAGGGGGAACTAGGATTCTGCTATATTGCTGAACTATTATCATTACTTTTCTTGCTTAACTGCTCTTCCTTTCTTTCTGCATTCCCTCACTTTCCTAATTAGTAACTACTTATGCCTGCTCTTTAGAACTCAGGGAAGGTCTAGAAGACTAAAGCCTTTTTCTACAAACAAAAAACATGGGACATGGAGAGGTTTTTGGATCTGGGAGGGCGCCGCAGGATCCTCCTCAGTTTCACTTTCTTAGCTAACTTTTGGGAGTGAACTATCTGGATCTTGTGAGGGCTACACCCTTTGCACTCTTCCTGTGGGGATGCCTCTTGCGTCTTACTGGTTTGAGTCCCTATTAAGATCCTACTAGTAGTCAATCTAGTAGCCAATTGTCAGACGATGGATCCTATAAATTGGAAAAACTTCTAAATTGGTAAAATTTTTAGAGAACTCTCATCATAAACAGCTGTTTTATTGGTACTTAGGGAAAGACCAAGTTAAAAGGTAAATACAAAGAAATATAACAGCTAACCCTAAGAAATCCCTTGGTTTAAAAAAAAAAAAGTTTGTGAAGGCTTATTGAATTTGCAGTCTCAGCCTCCCCTCATGGGTCTCACAGATGCTAATAAAAATATTAGGTTAATTAACAAGAGAACAGGAAGAAGCTGAGGGGAAAATCAAGCGACTCTTCCCAACAAGGTGGAAATTTTTTAAAAGGGTATTAAGATATAAGATCAGTAAAGCAAATATTAAAAGTGGTGGAATAAAGGGGAATCAGAAAGGGAAGAGGCACAGGACTCATTCAGGAGAACAGGACTCAAGCAGGATAGCAATCTTTAGATGGTTATTAAGAAATGGAATAAATAAAATGGGCATTGATGGGATTAAAACAAAGGTTTTAATACAGCACTACCTAAGATTGGATGAGCCAAAGGTATGCCATTTTGTCCCCCAACATTAAAGGGCCCCAAACAATTCGACCCTATTTACCCTAGTTTGGAGAAATTTAAAAAGCTGAAGACAAAAATTACTCTAAGAAACCTGACCAGCAATTGCTTGGGACAACAGACCAATTAATCAGGTTAAAGATTGACAAAAGGGACTTCCCTGGTGGCGCAGTGGTTAAGAATCCTCCCGCCAATGCAGGGGACACAGGTTCGCACCCTGGCCCAGGAAGACCCCACATGCCGCGGAGCAACTAAGCCCGTGTGCCACAACTACTCAGCCTGTGCTCTAAAGCCTGTGAGCCACAACTACTGAGCCCACGTGCTGCAACTACTGAAGCCTAGGCTCCTAGAGCCCCTGCTCCCCAACAAGAGAAGCCACTGCAATGAGAAGCCCGCGCACCACAACAAAGAGGAGCCCCTGGGCTTCCCTGGTGGCGCGGTGGTTGAGAGTCTGCCTGCCGATGCAGGGGACACGGGTTTGTGCCCCGGTCCGGGAAGATCCCACATGCCGCGGAGCGGCTAGGCCTGTGAGCTATGGCCGCTGAGCCTGTGCGTCCGGAGCCTGTGCTCCACAACAGGAGAGGCCACAAACAGTGAGAGGCCCGCGTACCGCAAAAAAAAAAAAAAAAAAAAAAAAAAGAGGAGCCCCTGCTCGCGGCAACTAGAGAAAGCCCGCGCACAGCAAAGAAGACACAATGCAGCCAATAAATATAAATAGATAAATAAATTTTAAAAGATGAAATAAAACAAAATAAAATTCACTAACACACACACAAAGATTGACAAAAGGGCCTGATCCCTTGGCTTGACCCCTCACTGGGGATCCACAGCCTTTTATACAGATATGGATAGAATGGCTTGGGGATTAAGAGGAAAAGTTTCTGGGACCCCTTGTAAGACTGAGACTTGTTGATGGGGTCCTAATGGAGGCTATGGTTAGAGGTATAAGAGTTCATGCAACTGAGGTGAAAGTTTATAAGAAAATTGGTGTGTTTGAATGGGCTTCATGTAAGGTGGTTGCATCTCTTTTGCCTGATTGTATTGCGGGAATAGACATTGTGTCTAGCTGGTATTGCCTGGTATTGTAAGACAGGGCATATAAATCCACCCTTCAGGCATTGTTAATTAAACATGCTAAAAGGAGCCAGTAGGGTCACCTGAACCCACAGAATGTGAGGTTGAAACTGGGGCCTGATATTCGGGGACTAATAGAAGCAATAATGGAAGGTTTTTGCCCCTAAGATAGATTGGTCTGGGGTTAATTTATGCATTCAGAAAGAGGCCCTTTGCCAAATTTTCATTTAGGAACTAGACTTACTATAACAATGCTTATGCTGTTTCCGAGAGTAAGTTATCTTTCATTAGAAGATGAAAGAGTGAGTGCATTTTACATTTAATTCTTTATAGCTAAAAGCACAAACTTAACTGGTCTCACTGGTCAGGTTTCCTTAGAAGGTAGTTTTGTGTGACTGACTAAGAATTGGCCAGAGTATTTTCAGGCTGGTATGATTTCTCTCTTTCTTTTAGAACTAAGTATTTTATCTTTAAATTGACACTTTTATTTATATATGCTAAAGTTGGAAAAACTAATCTATGTGTATGTAATGTTTATTTTTTACTTGAAAAAAGTTTGAAAGGATGAAGACCAAAGCCAATTTATTAGTGTTTTTGGTCACTAAAAAAAAAAAAAAAAAAAGAGGGCCTTTGTTGAACACCTTGTGCAGGCTTTTGAAAGACATGATAGATTAAACCCTGAAGTTCTAGAACATAGAAATCTTTTTATTTCCATTTAACTTGGAAATCTCCCTGACATAAAGAAGCAAATTAAAGAACATGTAGTTGGACAGATCAGCCTGTTTATACCATTTAGGTGGCAACCCTAAGGAATTAAAAACAGCTGTCCTTGTTTTACTAATCTAGTCTTTATTGCACCAGAGGTATGGCTCCTAAACCAATTCAAAGCTCACCAATCCTTTCTACCACTCCCAACCTTCCCTATTTATCTTAAGATGCTTGTAAGTACCGAAAAAAAAAATCTGCCCTTACAGGAACAAAAGTCCTGGGAGGAACTTGAATTTCTTTCCCCATGCCTTTGAATGTTCTACCTAGTCTTCTCCAGGAACTCTTACCTACACAATCCCTTTAAAATGCAAATTTCAGAAAGATAACTTACCAAAAGGAAAAACACAAAAGGGGAAAAAGTCATTTGGAACTTGGCTTGTCAAGGACAAATATAAATCTCAAGTGTCTTCCCCACAAATAGTAATAAAAAGGGTGTTAGCTATCTGAACAGGTGACCTTGTTTTGTTCTATCTGCCAGAAACCCAATTTGAATCCAACCTCTTTTGTAACTGCTAGGTTTGGTGTTATTCGCAAAGTGTTAGAATGGGAGCTATGGTGTCTCTGTGTCTGTGTGTTTGTATGTGTCTATGTATTGTGTCTATATATTGCGTCCAACATATGTGTGTGTTGCGGATGTGTGGTATTGCTAAAATTAATTTGTAAAAGAGCTGTATCTAATTGGCTTAAATAAAATTAAGCACTTATATAAATTCTCAGTAATATAATAGAAACTGACCCAAATGAATTTCAGATTCACTTGATCTGAGAAAATGTATTAAACTAGTTTAAGTTTCTTGGCTTAATTAATACAGAGATGTCTTTAGAGTCATCAACATTAAGTGTAATACTTTTATTATACCTAAGTTTACTGGAAATCAAGTAAGTTCATGTTATCTCTGTTACAAAATTTTTCAGCAAGAAAAATAACTTTGTATGATGAAACTTTCATAAGTAAATAAATGTCAATGGGATAAGAGTTTTTAGGTGAACTCGTTAAGAGTAACTATGTTTTATGGTATGTCTACTTAAAATAGTTTCTCTCTTTTTGGTAACTTGAAACCTTAGACTTTTGCTAAGTTAAATGATGAAAATTTATTGAATGTTTAGATCATTTACAAATAAGATAAAATACTGAAACATTAATTGCTAAACAAGTTACCTACTTTTGACTTTTTATTAGAGAAAAGCTAACGATATTTAGGTTTATTAAATACCTGTCATGTACCACATTAAAAAAAATTATGCTATGAGGAAATGTATGTTTCTAGAAGTTATGTACCCATAAGTTTGACAACCAAAAAAAATACTGGTATAACAAAAAGTTCACAACTGGCTTCTTAGTTTTCACTAGAAATTAAGGTTTTTAAAGGTTAAGAATTCTAATTAACATATGTAACTAAAACTACTAAAATTAATAAGGAAAACATCTTTGTATGCAAGGAGATTTTTTTAAGGTACAAGAAATGGAAATGCATTTTGTTAAGGCAAAAGAAAGTAATTTTGTCCTAAAAAGAGGTTGGGGGTGAAGGGAGAGAGAGAGAGAGAACATGCATAGGACAAAATCTGAATGTAAAAGGGGAAGTTATATAAGGTTTGTAGAAAAGCAACACTGAGAAGAATTTTGTGTGTGGTCAGGACTGGCTGGGATTAGAATGAGTTTAATTGGTTGGATGAATCCTAATATTAAAAGTAAGCTGGGGCTTCCCTGGTGGCGCAGTGGTTGGGAGTCCGCCTGCCGATGCAGGGGACATGGGTTCCTGCCCCGGTCCGGGAAGATCCCACATGCCGCGGAGCGGCTGAGCCCGTGAGCCATGGCCGTTGAGCCTGCGCGTCCAGAGCCTGTGCTCCGCAACGGGAGAGGCCACAACAGTAAGAGGCCCGCGTACTGCAAAAAAAAAAAAAAAAAAAAAAGTAAGCTGGTGCAAAATGAGAATTTAGTTAAGAGGACAGAGTTTTCTTGAAATATTGATCTGCTTTTGATAACAGATTGTAAAGTTTCTTTCCCTTTTAAATGTTTTATCTTTCTGCATTTGCCTTGGAAATCTTAGTAACACTTTGGTTAAGAGAATAAGTATTGTTTCACAGTGACCTATGATATTTGGTATGTTAAATTACATGGAAAGCATTGTCAAATGAATGATGATAAACTTTCTCAGATTATACTGTATGGGTAAATGTTATTAATAAAATGTTCTAGAAATTATATGAAATTCCTAAAATTTAGATATGTCCTGGTATAATATGTCATAATTCTAGTTATTATCTTAAAATGCTGTATGTTGCAGAAACAACCAAATTTCGTTATCAACTGCATTCTAATCAGATCTTTAACCATGCCATTTTAAGACTTCATCATTTATAAACAGTTATTGTTTTACTCTGATGCTTTTGCAAAAATGTTTTATCTTCAAGAAGATCCATAGAACTTTCTGACAAATATAGGCTTCTGATAACCTTTAGGGCATACCACCCAACTGGGTAAAATATTACAGAACTTTAATGGAAAATCTGACGGCTTCATAAAACTGCTAACAAAAGTTCAAGATCAACAAGAATTAATTATATGGGACTGAATAAACTGATGAAGATGATTATAATTTTATGACTTTTTGTTTGAAACATTGCTGATGTTTCCAGATTTAAGGAAAATTTTTTCTTCTCTCTTGCGCTAACTATAACTTAGAGCAATTTGGTAAAGTATACCCTTGTGAACAAATATGAAACAATTATCTTTTTTCTCCCTACCTGATCCCTCCAAAATTCTTATTTTCATGGGAATATAGTTATTGGCATAAGTTCAATCAGAATCTATTCTCCTTATAAGAGCATACAATTGGAAACTATATTAGGTATTAGCTACAATACCAAGGCTTTGACTGGAATGTCATATTTGAGAGAGACATGTGTCAACTAAAAAAAGCATAACAAAAATTTGAGAATTATTTTTTATTCAAGGACATTACAGAGGACTATAGCCCAGGAAGGCAGCCCAGAGGCTTACCTCTGAGGAACAGTTCCAAAGAGGCAAGGGAGGAGCTAGGATATATAGGAGTTTACTTAACATCCCTTTGTTCTTTGTCTGCAGGGCAGTATAATTAAGACCTTAAACTTTGAGGTCAGACAGCCTAAATTCAAATCCCAACTCTACCTCTAAGCAATTGATCTAATGTCTGAGCCTCAAATTTCCTTATGTGTAAAGTGGAAAAATAAGCTATTCCCTCTCAGAGATTTTGTGAGGAGTTAAAAGTTTTTGGCAGAGACAAATGGATACTAAACCCTCAACAAATGATCATATTATTATTATCATCTAAATATATTTTATATAAAACATATAATATCTTACAATAATAAATAGGGTAAGAATTGAACCTGAAGACATTGTGCTCCAAGATACAAAAAAGAAAAAAAGCTGTCATTACATTTGAGACCCACACTGCCCCTCATTCAGAAGGTCTACTCCAAGGTCTAAGCATCACTTCTTATTGTTGCTATTCCCAAGAGCACTGAAACCTTACTGTCACCATAGAAAGAAAAAATTAAGAATACCAGAATTCCAGCTCCATTTCCCACCAAGAGACTGAATTCACAAGGACTACTGGCTCAGAGCTACTGGCTACCAGATCATCTCTGAAGGAACTATAAAGGGAAAAACATCAAAATACAGACAATATTTTGAGAAACCCTTGGGGAGATAGAGGGATGCCTTGAAATGGGGGTGGGGAGGTGGGCAGAGACAGCTTATACAAAGGGAGAAAGTAGTCCCATTCAGCTGTAAGAAGGATAAATAGAGAAAGAACTGTTGGAGTTTACAGAAGAAGGGAAAAAGAACTCTTCTACTCTCCTAGGTTCAATGGCAGGGACCTGCAATCAAACTGATAAAAGATGTATTAAGAAGAGGAAAAAAACAGGTTAATTATATACATACACCCAGGAGTTCATGAAGAAAAATGTGGCTCAAGGAAATGGCCAAAATTTGGGGGCTTATGTATTATCTTCAGCTGTTTTTGTTTTTGTTTGCTTGTTTTTTTGGCCGCACCGCATGGCTTGTGGGATTTTAGTTCCCCAACCAGGGATCGAACCCAGGTCCTTGGCAATGAGAGTGTGGAGTCTTAACCATTGGATTGCCAGGGAATTCCGAAAATGTATTTTTTGACTTGGAGGAAAGTTGGGGGGTAAATTATAGGATGGTGATCAGGAAATGTGTATTAAGTCAGGGTTTTCTCATACTCTTTGATTGGAAGAATTAATATTGTTTAAATGGGCACTCTACCAAAAGCAATCTACAGGTTTAATGTGATCCCTATCAAATTACCCATGACATTTTTCACAGAACTAGAATAAACAGTCCTAAAATTTATATGGAACAATAAAAGACCCAGAATTGCCAAATCCTGAGGAAAAAGAACAAAGCAGGAGGCATAACCCTCCCAGACTTCAGACAATACTACAAAGCTACAATAATCAAAATAGCATGGTACTGGCACAAAAACAGACACACAGCTCAATGGAACAGAATAGAGAGCCCAGAAATAAACCCACACACCTATGGTCAATTAATCTTCAACAAAGGAGGCAAGAATATACAATGGGAAAAAGACAGTCTTTTCAGCAAGTGGTGCTGGGAAAGTTGGAGAGCCACATGCAAATTAATGAAGTTAGTTAATGGCCCGGGAAGATCCCACATGCCGCAGAGCAACTAAGCCCGTGTGCCATAACCACCAAGCCTGCACTCTAGAGCCCGCGAGCCACAACTACTGAGCCCACGTGCCACATCTACTGAAGCCCATGTGCCTAGAGCCCCTGCTCCGCAACAATAGAAGCCACCGCAATGGGAAGCCCGCACACTGCATCAAAGAGCAGCCCCTGCTCGCCACAACTACAGAAAGCCGCGCACAGCAACAAAGAACCAAAGCAGCCAAAAATAAATAAATTAAATAAATAAATTTATAAAAATAAAGTAAAATATGACACAAATGAACTTATCTACAAAACAGCATGCACAAATATAAACTCAAAATGGGTTAAAGATTTAAATATAAGACATGACACCACAAAATTCCTAGAAGAGAACATAGGCAAAACATTCTCTGACATAAATTGTACCAATGTATTCTTAGGTCAGTCTCCCAAGGCAATAGAAATAAAAGCAAAAATAAACAAATCCCTAATCAAACTTGTAAGTTTTGCACAGCAAAGGAAACCATAAGCAAAATGAAAAGACAACCTATGGACTGGGAGAAAATATTTGCAAATGATACGACTGACAAGGGCTTAATTTCCAAAATATACAACAGCCCATACAACCCAATCGAAAAATGGGCAGAAGACCTAAATAGACATTTCTCCAAAAAAGACATACAGATGGCCAATAGGTACATGAAAAGATGCTCAACATCGCTAATTACCAGAGAAATGCAAATCAAAACTACAGTGAGGTACCACCTCACACCAGTCAGAATGGCCATCATTAAAATGTCTACAAATAATAAATGTTGGGGAGGGTGTGGAGAAAAGGGAACCCTCCTACACTGTTGGTGGGAATGTAAATTGGTGCAGCCACTATGAAAACACTATGGAGGTTCCTCAAAAAACTAAAAACAGAGTTGCTATATAATCCACCAATCCCACTCTTGGGCATATACCCAAAACTATAATTAAAAAAGATACATGCACCCCTATGTTCATAGCAGCACTATTTACAATAGCCAAGACATGGAAACAACCTAAATGTCCATTGACTGATGAATGGATAAAGAAGATATGGTACATATGTATATATATATATATATATATATATATATATATATATATATATATACACACACACACATATATATATACCATATATATACACACACACATATATATACCATACTTATGGTATCCATTATATCATACACACACACACACACACTGGAATACTACTCAGCCATAAAAAAGAATAAAATAATGCAGTTTGCAGCAACATGGATGGACCTAGAGATTATCATCCTAAGCGAAGTCAGAAAGAGAAAGATAAATACCATATGATATCACATATATGTGGAATCTAAAATACAACACAAATGAACCTATCTACAAAACAGAAGCAGACTCACAGACATAAAGAACAGACTTGTGGTTGCCAAGGGGAGGGAGGAGGAGGGGAGGGAAGGATTGGGAGTTTGGGATTAGCAGATACAAACTAGTATATATCCGATGGATAGACAACAAGGTCCTATTGTATGGCACAGGGAACTATATTCAATATCCTGTGATGAAACATATGGAAAAGAATATGAAAAAGAATATATATATATATGGCTGAATCACTTTGCTGTACAGAAGAAATTAACACAACATTGTAAAGCAGCTATACTTCAATAAAATTTTTTAAAATATAAAGTAGATTAAATTCCTGAAAACATAAAAAAATTTAAAAGTAAAGTAAAGAGCTTCCCTGGTGGCACAGTGGTTAAGAATCCGCCTGTCAATGCAGGGGACACAGGTTCAAACCCTGGCCCGGGAAGATCCCACATGCCGCAGAGCAACTAAGCCCATGCGCCATAACTACCGAGCCCACGTGCCACATCTACTGAAGCCCGTGTGCCTAGAGCCCCTGCTCCACAACAATAGAAGCCACCACAATGGGAAGCCCGCACACTGCAACGAAGAGCAGCCCCAGCTCACCACAACTAGAGAAAGCCGCACACAGCAACAAAGAACCAAAGCAGCCAAAAATAAATAAATAAAATAAATTTATAAAAATAATAAAAATAAAGTAAAATATGACACAAATGAACTTATCTACAAAACAGAAACAGATTCACAGACATAGAGAAGAGGCTTGTGGTGGCCAAGGGGCGGTGGGGGAGAGGGGGGAAAGGATTGGGAGTTTGGGTTTAGCAGATGTAATTACATATAGAATGGATAAACAGCAAAGTACTACTGTGTAGCACAGGGAACTATATTCAATATCCTGTAATAAACCATAATGGAAAAAAAAAACCAAATCCAAGTGCTTTTCTTTTTATTTATTTATTTGGCTGCATCAGGTCTTAGTTGCGGCATGCAAGATCTTTGCTGCAGTGCGCAGGCTCTTCACTGAGGCGCACAGGCTTCTCTCTAGTTGTGGCGCGTGGGCTCCAGAGCGTGCACTTTCAGTAGTTGCGGCACATGGGCTTAGTTGCCCCGCTGTATGTGGGATCTTAGCTCCCTGGCCAGGGATTGAACCTGTGTCCCCTGCATTGGAAGGCAGATTCTTAACCACTGGACCACCATGGAAGTCTCAAAAAAACCAAGGGTTTTTAAGTAAGGTGTGTTATGCAGATTTAAGTCAATGCCTTGGCCATTGGTTAAGAGTTGTTAAGAGTCTTCCTCTTCCTTCCTAGTATGAGAAAGGGAGACACCTTTACAAATAGAAATTTCCTCTGTAAGTGTACATTTTCCTTACAAAAGGGAAACTTATGCTCTCTTTTCAGAGCTTCTCCTGTGTCTGCTGTTTCTCAAGGTAATCAGCTCAAAATAATCCTTATGCCAAAGAAGCATATTCTGGTCCCTTTTGAGTTCTATTCTTGCTTCCACACTCACCTCCGTGGAAACCTAGAGACCAGGATGCAGGTATCCTCAGAGTTAGAATCAGGTGGCACAGAAGTCCCACATATGGCAGGAGCTGAGAAAAATGGGTAGAGCCTCACCAGCTTTGGTGAGTCTGTATATGCATGTATATTACACCATACTACAATATGGTGGTGTGTTAGCCACTTAACTCTAGTATAAAGGTTAAATGACAAGAATATCAAAAATAACAATAGCTACAATAAGTTGCTAATGAATACGCAATAAAAATAAATTGTGAAATTAAAAACATAAAAGTGGGGAGAGTAAAAGGGTAGAGGTTTTATATGGGACTGTAGTTATCAGCTTAAGATAGACTGTTACATCTATAAGATATTTTGTGTAAGCCTCGCAGTAACCACAAAGCAAAAACCTATAATAGATGCATGAAAGATAAAGAGAAGGGAGGGACTTCCTTGGTGGCACAGTGGTTAAGAATCCGCCTGCCAATGCAGAGGACACAGGTTCGATCCCTGGTCTGGGAAGATCCTACATGCTGCAGAGCAACTAACCCCATGCACCACAACTACTGAGCCTGCGCTCTAGAGCCTGTGAGTCACAACTACTGAGCCCATGTGCCACAGTACTGAGCCTATGCTCTAGAGCCCACAAGTCACAACTACTGAGCCCACACACTGCAACTACTGAAGCCTGTGCACCTAAAGCCCATGCTCCACAACAAGAGAAGCCACCGCAATAAGAAGTCAGTGCACCGCAACGAAGAGTAGCCCCCACTCACCACAAATAGAGAAAGCCTGCACACAGCAACGAAGACCCAATGCAGCCCAAAAATATATATATAAAGAGAAGGGAATCAAAGCCTACCACTATGGAAAATCATCAATTCACAAAGGAACACAGTAAGAGAGGATGAAAGAAACAAGGGAGATACAAAACAGGCAGAAAACAATTAAGATGGCATTAGTAAGTTCTTATCTATCAATAAATAATGTAAATGAGTTAAATTCTCTTATCAAAAGGCACTGAGTGACTGGATGGAGCATAAAACAAGATGCAACTATATGTTGCCTACAGGTGACTCACTTCAGCTTTAAGGACACACAAAGGCTCAAAATGAAGAAATGGAAAAAGATATTCCATGCAAGTAGAAACTAAAATAGAACAGGGGTAGCTATACTTATATCATACAAAATTGACTTTAAGCCAAAAACAGTAACAAGAGACAGAGGTTTGGATTGTGGAGAGAGAGCTCTGTCAGCCCTCAGGTTCCCACAGGAGCTCTCCCTCCAGGCCATGAAGATGAACCAGCACTCTCTCTGCAGCTCTTCTTGTCTTTGTAAGCACCTGCCAGCAGCCAGTGGAATGAAACCAGAACCCCTTCTGAAGCCCCACTGCCTGCCTCCTGCATAAAGCCTCCCTTCTGGGACACTACAGTTCCCTGAAAATCAAGTGCATCCTCAATACCAGCTCCAGGCTCTGTGAGACCTTAGAGTATGTATGGCAGCTGCAGAGTGAAGAACTACTTCTTAGAGAAGTGCACCACCATCTGCAGTGGAAAGGAACCAGGACCTGGGGCCTGAGAGAGCCTGGCATCTGTGCTTCTCTGAGATGCTGAAGTCCAAGGAAGCCCCACCTAGGGATAGGCTATGGCTGCTTTCTGAAACAGCTCAGCCTCCTCCTCTGCTCTCTTTTCAACACTAGCCTCCTCAGAGGAACTCTGCCTCTGTCATTCTCCCCACGGGCTTACTTGTTTTAGCTCTGTCTTATCCAATAGACTCTAAGCATCATGACAGCAAGAACTGTGTACATTCATTTTTTTCATCAGTATATCCCTAGTACTTAGCACAGTTACTGGCACAAATGAGACAGTTCATAAATATTTGTGAAATGAATGAATGCATGAGCATATCTTCTCTTCACTGGACTACAGAGTTATAGATTTGAAGCCAGGACTCTCTAACCCTAGCACTCATCCTCACTGCATCCTCCACCCCACCATCACTAGGTTCTTTGGGGGAGGCAGCAGTGGAATTTTTGGCATCCAGTTCTGAGCATCAGTGGTGACAGGGGTTATTTTCACTAAAGAAGCTCTCCACCCCACAGTAATGTAAGACATTTTCTTGTCTGTAGGTTCAGACTCTCTGACCTTATATATAAATAAAATAATCTTTTAATTTAAAAAAGAGAAATACAGGGCTTCCCTGGTGGCGCAGTGGTTGAGAGTCTGCCTGCCGATGCAGGGGACACGGGTTCGTGCCCCGGTCCGGGAAGATCCCACATGCGTCCGGAGCCTGTGCTCCGCAATGGGAAAGGCCACAACAGTGAGAGGCCTGCATACCGCAAAAAAAAAAAATTAAAAAAAAAATAAAAATAAAAAAGAGAAATACAAAGGTCATTATACAATGATAAAGGAGTCAATTCATCAATTATAACAATATTAAATATATACACACCCAACACTGGAGCATCTAAATATATTAAGCAAATACTAACAGATCTGAAAGGAGAAATAGACAATACAATAATAGTAAGGGACTTCAGTACCCCACTTTCAACAATGGATAGATAATCCAGACAGAAAATCAACAAGGAAACATTAGACTTGAACCATACTGTAGACCAAATGGACCTAACGGATATATCCAGAACATTCCATTCAACAGAACATACATTCTTCTCAAACACACAGAACAATGAAAATAGGATGCTGTCTCCAGAAAAAGCATAACCTGTTCAGATGCACAAGGCACTCATTCCATAGTGCTTTGATAGTGTGCTCCCTAGAGCAGCAGTGCTCACAGAGCCAAAACACTCTTCAGGCCCCTGGAGCCATGGCCATTCCAACTCTGGGTGACTCTTCAATGGACCAACAGAAGCGAGATGTGTGTTCCTAGTGTGTCCAGCCTCCTCTTGAGTCCTCAGATGCCTAGGACTTGTATCAAGTCCCCAGTATTTAAGGCCCTGTACCATCCAAAACCATGCACAGTCAACTATCTATGCACTTTTACACGTTAAATCATTGGACACTTGCAATACTTCTTTAAAGTAAATATAATCATTATGTTTATTTTCTAGATGAAGTTATTGTCTTCTAGAATGACCCACATTTCACTGACATTTTATTATGAAAGCAACTGCCCCATTAGTGTGTTTAAATGTAAGAGTGGGAATCTTTCACTAGGACAGTAAGGATTATTTTGGGTGATTAGACAACAGTGTAAACCAGCTGTTCTCCTCATAAATATAAATCAAAGAAAGGGAAGTTGAACTTCCAAGACCAAGCAAGGAGAGATTTTGAGGTTTTTTTTCTTTTCTTTTTTTTTTTTTTTGTGGTACGCGGACCTCTCACTGTTGTGGCCTCTCCCACTGCGGAGCACAGGCTCCGGAGGCGCAGGCTCAGCGGCCATGGCTCACGGGCCCAGCCGCTCCACGGCACGTGGGATCTTCCCGGACCAGGGCACGAACCCGTGTCCCCTGCATCGGCAGGCGGACTCTCAACCACTGCGCCACCAGGGAAGCCCCTTGAGAATATTCTTGACAGGAGGTTGCCAAAGCTAGATAAGATGCTGATCTATCCTGCTTTACAGGCTCTCAAGAAATGAGCCTCACAAACTGTACCTCCCAACTCCTCTATCTCTCCACCTCTCTCCATCTCTGCCTCTCTCTCTCCCTCACCTCCTAGGAAGGCTCAGCTTCAGTTTTGCCCAAAGGCGGAAAAATTATATGACCTAGTAGTTCCAGGTAGGCCCAAGGATTCTTCTCTTGGCTCAGGCATCCAAATGGTACAATTAGGCCTCAAAACCTAGCATCCTGTTCAATTATAACAAGGCAGAGGCCACGCACTTAAGGGCCAATTTCTATCAAGAAGTTTTACAGACATTGTCTCATTTTCCCACATAGCATTGCACTAAAAAAAGGTAGGAAGTAAACAGTATCCTGCAGGTGGCCTGGGGACTCCCCAAGTGTGGCTAGCATCTGAAATGAGGGCAGCCTAGTTGTAGACTATGACTTTTAACTGGTGGGGTCTGTGCTAACTCCAGTAGTTAGTGCCAGAATTAAATTTCAGCACACCAGGTGGTAACAGAATACTCTCAAATTATTGTTTATTACTTTTATAAGCTTTTTTTCCACTGTTTAATTGGTATGTTTTTGTATTTGTGAAAATTACTTGAGTATCTTGTGGGGCAATGGAACACACCATAAATATTTTCTAATAAAACTAATGAAAAAATTTTTTCATTTAACAGCTTTTAACCTAGTGATAGGGTTTTCAGGAACAAATTTAAGTCATTAAAAAGGGATAAGGTTATTTAGAAAATCTATAATGAAGGACCCAAATGATTTGCTCCCTTGGTAATAAAGAAGCTAGGATACTCAGGAATCAGATAATAAAGATTCCTGTCCAAGGAGAAAACTTTAAAGGAAATTGTGTTTAAGGAGATTACCTACCCAAAAAGTTCCAAATAAGAATTCATTTTCACAAACCCTTTCCTTTCATGATTGACTGAATACATCATCTGTGCTAGATGTCCCCAGTTAATCTTTGTGAATGGTAATAGAAGTTAATTAGCATCAAAGGAAAAACAGATGCACATGTTATCAAAAATGGGATTTGTGGTTTGTGAAAAGAGAACGCAAAGTAAACCAGGCTCAGTCTATGAAATTCAACTAACTAGATTGCCAAGAAACAGGTTCCATTTCTTATTTTATGCTTTTATTGATTTGCCTGTGCTGCCATGAATGACATCACTCTGTCAACTAGTCCTTTATTATGTAATCTTTTTATTATTTAGGAAATAAAACAAAACCTCCTTTAGCATTAACATATTGGGATATTATTCTTTATGGGCAACTGTTAACAGTTTTAGTAACCTACATATCTTTGGTTCCCTGGATAAAGGCTTATTGATTTTTCTAGCTCCTGCTATTAATTCTTGATGTTTGGCAGTGGAGGCTCAGCTAGTCTACACAGGGGAGCTGTTTACACAATCAGCATAATTATTATTGGGTTGTATAATGTGCATGAGGCTACTGGTACTTAACACCCTTTACAACTTTATTAAGCAAAGCTGTTTTTTCCTTTCATTGCTGCAACATCTAAAACTATAAACATACCTACAATGATCCTATTCTGAAACCTGGATTATACACAGCAAGAAGTTACAAAGCAGCTTCTGAACATGTACCTGTCCTAAAATGTGTTCAAAGAGACCACTGATATCCTGCATTACTGGCCTTGGAACCACTGTCATATATAAGCAGAAAGAAGGCATGATTTTTCTCTTCTCTCCCCCTCTCCAGGTACCTCTTCACTCTCCTCCCTTTCGTTAGGACCTTAGCAACTCTAGTCACAGTCCCTGTCAATAGAAATTCACTCCTCTCTTTCTTTTTGTTAACACTGTTATGTTCTAGGGTTAACTGAATTAGTAAAGGTTTTACAGTAATACAGCTGAGTGGCAGTCTGAGCAACAAAGTGAGTTGACCAAGGACATCAAAGCACTGGTCAGGAGTCACTCAGAAAAGCTCAAAAAAGGTCAACATCATCATCCCTTAGATTCCAGTCTGAATCTCCTGGCTGAGCACCTAAGGGGGTATTTAAATTCTGCAAAATAGTTCAAGACAGTGCTTTAGGCTAGTCTTTACCATTGAAACAGAACTTTACAACTAATTTGTTATCTTTGCTATTGTTACTCCTCTTGCCTGCTAAGTTTGTCCTTTTGTTCTCCTAAGATCATTACTACTGAAACCTGTTCAAGGACAAGCACTGTGGCCAGGCTTAGATCACAAAAGGGTTTAAGCCAAAAATGGCTTCTCTTATGTCAAGAAAGCCATGATTGGTTCTCTTTCTCTGGGGATCCCCCTACCCTACCTGCTTACAAAATGAGTCCAGGAAAGTGACCAATGGCAGACATCCCAAGGTGAAGGGAATGTTGGTCATTTTCACCAAGAGCATAGCTTCTTGAAATGCATCCTTTGAACTCTTAGGATGGGGGTTCAGTTGAGGACCACGGCAGCCATTTCCAGAGCCAGAGATGTTTTAGTCCTTGCCCCAAGATCAGTGGTTCTGAAACAATTCAGGCAGGTAGGGATCTCTTCGTAAACAAATAAAAAGGTGTTTAGGGGATAAGGGGACTAATAAGAACAATGTGGGGGCTTAGGGGGTGAAGGGAAATGGGGGCATTGTGGTTCTACAGGTCTTCAGTTCATCTGTCAGGGAATCCAGCATTTGTTTACAGGACTCAGAAGGTCAAGTCTGGAATCAGCTCAAGGGGGTGGTCACCATGACATACATAATAGGCTGTATTTAACTTGTTTGAATTATTTTCTCATTAACCAAATGACTTTAAATTTAAATTATATGATAATTAGCCCATCTAGATTAAACTTTTCACTTCCAATCTCAATTCCTTTAAAGTTCTTATAGACAGAGGACACCTGGAACTAGCACAACCAATAGTCTAATCTAGTCTAATCTTTGGCCCCTATATAGCTTTGATTGCTACACACATATATACTCAGCAATATCAAAAAACTGAGCCTTTAATTTTCTAGATTAACCCTTGAGAAACATCTAGCAGCTCAGCCTTATCTTCCTTTTTTTCCCTTTTTCAATTTTTGTGGATATTGAGGAAATTCAAACACCTTGTTTTACCCTTCTTAGTCACACCACTAGTAGGTGTGACTACCTCCTACCTTTTGCTCTGCCTACCCCAAAGCCCAATTCTCTAAGGCACCAATCATTAAAGATAGTTTTCAACAAGAACTATGTCTCAGACAGAGCAGGTTGATTTAAAATTGTCAGGGGCATTAGCCATGTAGATAGCTGTTGAAGGCCAGGGTCTCTGGTCTTTCTGAAATGGTAAAAGAGGGCTTATAAAAAGTGAAGAAGCACTGATACCCAAACAAATTAAAGACACTACCAAATCTGTTCATTCATTCATTATATTTTTACCATGTGCCTGCCTTATGAAACATGCTATGCCAGGCACTGTCAGGATCTAGATGGAGTGGAATTCAGAGAACACCAGAGACGGCTCTTAAATCAGGTCCTATAAGGAACAGTTGAAATAATCAGTAATGGTTAGCCTGAAGTAAGAAGATTCCAGAAGAACATGAGAGTCCTCATGCCTAAATAACTTTTCTTGCAGTAAAGAGATTAGACTTGTTTTGTATAGAACCACATAGAATTAATATCAATGGATAGAAATCAGTGGAAGGAAATAGCAAGAAGAACTTGCTATCAGAGCAATCTAAAAATAGAATGAGCTGTGTGGGGAAGAGCAGAAACCTAATTAGCAAAGTTGGTACCTGGGGCACTAAACACTGCATCACTGGATACCCCACCCCTAAACATATCTTAATCTGACTGCTTCAAAGCAAATCACCTGTAATTCTATTACCCAAAGGCAATCACTGATGACATACTGGCAGGTTTCCTTGTTTTTTCTGTGCACTTTAACATAGCGAAATTGTACCACATATACAATTTCCCATTTTTATTGAAAATTATTTCTCTGGGCTATTTTGTAGACTACAAATATTTACCAAAGCTTTCTCTAATTGTTGTACATTTAGAATTTAATGGTACGAGCAGGAGTTCTCAAGACGTCCTAACTGGTGGTTTGAATCTCACTTACTGTGCTTTCTTTGAAAAGTTTTTCTTTGTGTCTCAGCTGCCTCATCTGTAAATGGGGATTATACCTCACAGAGTTGTCGTATTAAAGGAGCTAATTCAAGTAAAACACTGTAACAGGGAAGAGCCAAATCTGACATGTTGGATCTATTTCTTTCACTTTAACCTTCGCTTTCCTTTGCTTTTGTTCACTAAAAGGATACTGTCTATACACAGTGGCCTGCCTTGGGGAACACTGCCCTCTGCCTGAATGTTAAAGCCAAAGTGCCTTTGTTCAGGGAAACATCCTGACCCTGTCCACCTGTGATGGCTGCAAGAAAGAAGAAATGAACACATCCTCTCCCCGGGGCTGGCCATTCTAGGGGACATTTGCAAATCTTATGGCCTTTTTACTTTACTTCCTCATCTCCTCCCCTCTCTGTTCTATAAAAGAAACTGGCATCCAAACCCAAAAAAGCTATAAGATGGTTTTTTGGAGACATTAGTCTGCCATCTTCTAGGTCTGCCGGCTTTCCGAAGAAAGTTATATTCCTTGCCTCAGCACTTGTCTCCCGATTTACTGGCCTGTCGTGCAGCGAGCAGAGCGAGCTTGGACTCGGTAATAGCACTAAGAAAGTGCCTGACATACAGCATTCATCCAAAAATTTTACCAATTATAGGTAAGACAAAAAGTCTGTAGAGAAAAATTGTGAAAGACTTCAAAATGGACCAAAAGGTTACTGGCTACTTTTCATGAAACTTAAAGCTCTGTCTAGTAGAATCTTGGGATGAGGAAACCTGAGCCTTTTGTTTGAGCTATTTTACAACTCTGCAAGTTATACATAAATGATACTTGTCCATGGACACGCAAATTCTGTCTGGTGGATAACTTGACCTCCCTCCCCTGTTGAAAATGCCAGTTTTACATTTATTTATAAATTCATTTCAATATCCTTGATTCACCTATTAAGTGTGATGCTTTGAATTCTCCCTTGAACTGGTAGAAAAATCTTACAGGTTTCATTAATGAGTTAAATAAAATCTCAACAGGTCTTTTAACAGGTCCCATTCAGCCCCAATTCAGTAAGTCAACCTAAGACTATATACTCTATGCTTCAAAGGTTGTTTAAACCTCTCTTATAAAATCTATCATATTTTGCCATCAACATTATTGAGCTTGGGCTTCCCTGGTGGTGCAGTGGTTAAGAATCCACCTGCCAATGCAGGGGTCCAAGCCCTGGTCCTGGAAGATCCCACATGCCGATCAACTAAGCCCATGCGCCACTACTGAACCTGTGCTCTAGAGCCCGTGAGCCACAACTACTGAAGCCCACACGCCTAGAGCCCATGCACTGCAACGAAGAGCAGCCCCCGCACGCCGCAGCTACAGAAAGCCCATGCGCAGCAATGAAGACCCAACGCAGCCAAAAATAAAATAAATTTATAAAAAACAAAACATTATTGAGTTTTACTAGGGAATTTAATTCAACAATTCAGGACCTACTATTAATATACAAGGTATCATGCTACATGCTGTGGTAAATATGAAAATAGTAGTGCTTGCCATCATGTAATTATCTTTGGGGACAAGAGGTACAGTCTTCCAACCTTACAGTGTGTTGTGGGTATTAAGAACGTCTGGCACATACATTTTAAAATAGAATCTTTAGCAGTAAGTTATTCAACCACTAATAGGGAAGACCAGCTGTGCACACCAGCCTTCGTACCCACTACCACCACACACACAGAGCAGGGACTGGCTAGGGAATGTTCCCTTCCACACACACACACACACACACACACACACACACAGCAGGGACTGGCTAGGGAATGTTCCCTTCCACACACACACACACACACACACACACACACACACAGCAGGGACTGGCTAGGGAATGTTCCCTTCCACACACACACACACACACACACAGAGCAGGGACTGGCTAGGGAATGTTCCCTTCCACACACACACACACACACACACACACACACACACACACACACAGAGCAGGGACTGGCTAGGGAATGTTCCCTTCCACACACACACACACACACAGAGCAGGGACTGGCTAGGGAATGTTCCCTTCCACACACACACACACACACACACACAGCAGGGACTGGCTAGGGAATGTTCCCTTCCACACACACACACACACACAGAGCAGGGACTGGCTAGGGAATGTTCCCTTACACACACACACACACACACACACACACACAGAGCAGGGACCTAGGGAATGTTCCCTTACACACACACACACACACACACACACACAGAGCAGGGACTGGCTAGGGAATGTTCCCTTACACACACACACACACACACACACACACACACAGCAGGGACTGGCTAGGGAATGTTCCCTTACACACACACACACACACACACACACACAGCAGGGACTGGCTAGGGAATGTTCCCTTACACACACACACACACGCTAGGGAATGTTCCCTTACACACACACACACACACACACACACACACACACACACACACACACACACACACACACACACACACACACACACACACACACACACACACACACACACACACACACACACACACACACACACACACACCAGGGACTGGCTAGGGAATGTTCCCTTCCACACATTCCCTCAACCAATGCATAATTCTTACAGGTGCATTTACCCAGGACTATCCCATTAGAGCGGTGTCCATTTCTTCCCCAAAACTCTCAAACACATACCAGACCTCATTTTCCTAAACCATTATGAATAAGCCTCTCTTTCTCACCTACTTTTACAACTGCTCAGCTGGCACTGCTTCTCACCCACGCACTCTAACTACATCAGAAAACTCCCACATCCTCAATCTCCTCTACCAAAATTCTATCCACCTCCTCTTCCTGTTTAAAACCTAGCTGTTCCCTAAAGACACTTCCCCAGCAACACTATGTTAAAAAAACAAAAAAACAGAAACTTCATGGGAGGTCCACCATAGAATTATCATGTACTCCTGGGATTCAGGGTCAGTAGAGGTGAATTTACCATGAAGCTCTCGAGACCTAAGCTTCAGTGTCCCTAGCTTTCATGAGCTCCCTTTAAGGTTCTTAAACTAGCAATGTGTTGCACTGTTTTTGAAAATTTCACAGCTAATTTAACCAGTCAGTTAAGATGCTTTTTTTTCCACTCCAGCTTCCATTGGCACACTTTCTCTCCTGTTGGATGACACTGTACCGACCAATTTTAAGAGGCAGTTACAGTTGATCACGTCCTGCTTGGCTTCTAGTATGCCACTTTTTGGTTCTCCGTCTGTCTACTTTGTTGAATCCTCATCTTCCCACCTGTCCCTGGAATAACCCAGAACAGTCTTCTCCATGTATTATTCAATCCTTAGACTTTAGGGCTTAGATCTCATCCAGTCACAAGGATGAGATCCACAAATAGCATCAATTATTCATACTGAGGACAACCAGTTGCATCTCCAGTCCCAAGCTCCTGTCAACTCCAGATAAATGCCTACTTCACAGCTCCACGTGAATGTCTAATAAGCATTTTGAATTTAATATGCTATAAGCTGAACTTTTTCTTCGCTAAAACAACTTCTCAGTCCTAGCTCAATAGTAACTCTACCCTTCCAGTTGCTCAGGCCAAAACCCTTGGAGTCATCCTTTGCTCTTCCACAACTAATCCATCAGCAAATCCAGTCTTTTTCCTCTTCAAGAGGTCACTGTGACTACTTCAACTACTCTTATCCTAGCCCAAACCAAGATCATTTGCCTAAAATATTCCAATAGACTCGTTTCCCTGTCTCTACCCCTGCCCCACTAAAGATCTACTTTTGCTCACAAGACCCATTTTAATCACTCCCCACCCCACCCCTTCCACATACAAATAATTGAGAAATTTACAAGTTTTGCTAATTATACCAAAAGCTAGGACTGCCACCACCAGGTAAATGCTCAGAGCAGGTTTTAGTGCTAGCCTTCTTTCTCAAAATCAATTTTCTGTAGTTTTACTTTCACTGCCCAGCTCACTGTAGCCAGTCAACTACTCAAAAGACAATTTGTCTCAGGTTATATGCTGGATGCTCCTATATATAGTGGGCACTTCATGGAACAAAAGATGTTAAGTATAAAAATAAAACTGGGATTTACCAGAGTCCAGCAAGAATACTTTTATATAGCTGAAGGAAAATAAGACACATATTGTGAAGACGAATCCACTGAAGATAATTTTTAAAAGATTTCTATGAACAATTGGCTATTACATTCACATGAAAAACATTCATAACTGAAGTTTTAAATTTTTTATTTTATATACAAAGAGTTAGTATTGTTTCTGAGGAAGGTAGATATGCGTGATGACCCATTCAAGAAGTTCACACTTAGTCCAACTGCAAAAAAAAAAGGCAGATAGGAAATGAATTAATGCATAACGCTTTAAATATCCATTTCATTCTCAGGGAAAAAAAGGGCTCATTATAGAATAAGGTTTAAACTGGAAATCTGACCACCCCAACTAGTTATGGCAATCTAAAGAACTTAAATATTTACTGAACACCTACTACAAACTGCTCCAAAAATCTCAACAATTATATTTTAGACAGTGAGTTTTAATACTGGTATACCCACTTCTACCATCAAAGACATTTCCCGCTAGAAAAACACTACTACATAAAATGATCTTTACCAAAAGCTCAGGATGGTCATTAAGTAGGCAGCAAATTCTACCACTATTCTAAGGAGCCGTTCATAAATTAACTCATTTAATCTTAACCTCTGAAAAATGGGACACAAAATTACCGGGTTTGGGGCCATTCTCTGATCTACTACCTCCAACTAAGTTATCTGAACTTCCACAAAGTAATACTAAACATACTCTTAAGTATTTGGTCAAAGCCAAAAGTTTAAGATACTTTGTTCCTGTCACAGAAATCTCACATTAAACAACTTATATCCACTGTAACACTAAAACATAAAGACACCTAATTTTAAAAAATACGTTCTACTCGATATTTTTGAGCTCTAATTATGAATAAAAAGGTAGTGACTGTTCTTTTGTATCTCAAAGGGCCAATAAGGAATTAGTTTTCACTTCTAGCATTTAAGCGATTTTTAGGAGCCAAGAAAGCTTCATATATACATTAATTTCTACAACAACCCTGACATTTATTTTTCACAGGCAAATACTTAGCTTTGAGTGACTTGACCAAAGTCACACGACTAGGATTCAGATCTCTGAATCCTAAAAAGGTCTACCTGGCCCCAAACCTCAAGCTCATTCCACTGCACGGCCCTATCCAACATTTCAGGACAGCGGACAACATATGTATTCTGCTAAAATTAGCTAAATACGATTAGACATTTAGTATTTAATTGTTCCTGAAAAGTAATTTTATGCAACATTATACATAGCACCTAAAACTGTCAGAAGTGGGTAAAAAGGAATGAGAAAGTCTACTTTTAAGGCCTTCACCTCCACCTCCATTCTATTAACGTGACTGCCAAAACTCTCTCAACAGTGTCATACGCTACCAAGGAAGGGCCCTGCTAGCTACAAGCGGAAAGCGGCGTTGGTCAAATGCCCACACCACGAACTACCCGTTCGTCGGCCCCTCACGGACACAGGAGAGCACGGCGTCGACGGCCGTACCTTAATGAAGCCGATGTCTTTCGCGTACTGGCGGAAACACTGGCGGCACATATTGAGGCCGTATTTCCGGATCAGACCGTGCCGGTTTGAGCAGACGCGGCTGCAAGGAAAGAGATGACGTTACCCCAAGTCGCAGAAAGTAAAGTATTCGGCACTCGGGAGGCCACCACCCGCACTGCCTGCCGGTCTCCACGGACCCATCACAGGCCTGTAATGGCGGCAGACACAGCTACGATTCCGTCTCCCCACGCCGCGCCGCCCGCGGGCTCCTCCACAGTACATTTCAAGCAGCGTCGCGCCCCAGAGCAACCCTTCCCTGAAGCTACATTGTTTCTCACCAAGAACGAGAACCCTGGCCGAATTTTCTCGGATGGCTCCAGTAAAGCTGCTGGTGCCCCATGTTGCTTCCTTGGCTGCAACAAGGCAAAAGGAAAGACGGAACGCACGCAGGCGCTCTTCAAAATTTTCAGACAGCTTACCCAGAAGGCAGTGCTGACAAAGGACGCGTGCGCAGTGTGGCTACGCTGTTACGCTGGTGTGAAGAGGAAGCTTGGAAATAATCTAGGCGGGCACAGCTGATGACGTCACCACACCTCAGCCTCTAGTTTTCTCTTTCGCTGGTTCTCGCCGCCGGGCGCGGTGGCGCGTGCCTGTAGTCCCAGCTACTCGGGAGGCTGAGGCAGGAGGATCGCTTGAGTCCAGGAGTTCTGGGCTGTAGTGCGCTATGCCGATCGGGTGTCCGCACTAAGTTCGGCATCAATATGGTGACCTCCCGGGAGCGGGGGACCACCAGGTTGCCTAAGGAGGGGTGAACCGGCCCAGGTCGGAAACGGAGCAGGTCAAAACTCCCGTGCTGATCAGTAGTGGGATCGCGCCTGTGAATAGCCACTGCACTCCAGCCTGGGCAACATAGCGAGACCCCGTCTCTTTTGAACCCCCAGAAATGAGTTTTGAACCCTCTAGAAATAAATGATGTCACTATTATACCGTCTCTTCATCATCGTCTGAACCTTTTACATTGATTTAATTAAAATTTTACACTTGGAAAAAGGATTTTTGCCTTAACTCAGTACTGACACCTACTGGGGTAAACTTATAAAATAACTTAAAATCAACTGTAATAACTAGGAGTCAACGGTAGGAGTTCCCGTTTTGTGAGACAAAATACGTTTTCAAACTTTTTTAAATTGACACACTGCTCCTAGAAATACACCTACACCATTCCAGAAGAATGACACGACTTAGTGTGTTTAATTTAATATTTAAATGTAGTTAGTTAAGTTTAAAGTAAGAAGCAAGTAAATGCCCAATATATGTTGCTTTGACCAGATGATTTGGTAATAAAATAACTAGTGAAAACCAAATGCCATCTAATAATCTGAAAAATGTCCCTAAAATCCACATGGTTATTTATAATGTCTTTAGATAAACCTAAAATTGTACATGGCTCTGATATCAAAGCTTTAACTAGATCTATAAAATGTACCACAGGGTGCAATAATGCGGGAAACTTTACACAGGAACTCTCCTTTGTTGTTTTTTGTTTTTGATTGTTTTTGGTCGAAAACAAGATGATAAAGGAAGGAGTCAAGCCAGAGATTTAAAAACCAGATATGACTTGATCCTGCCCTCAAAACAAATAGAGTGAGGAAAATAGGATTATCTCAGAGCCCTTCTTTCCAGTTTCAACTTTTTTGTTTTCACTTTCAACTTTTACAACTCAATGATATGTATACAACTAAGTTAGTAGGACAATTGCATTAGATGATACATGTTGCTCATAGAACACAAAAGGAGCAAAGAAGAAAGAGATTCATTCCAGCCTGAGGTTCATTTGAGGGGCCTTTGAAGTAGACCTTAAGTGAAGAGTGGGGTTTTTACCGGCGGCACTTGATGGAAGAGAATGCATAGTGAGAGGAGGAGTTTGAGCCCAAGAATGGAGTTGGAAAAAGCTTGGAGAGGATGAACAATCTTGTGTAACTAGAGAGGAGGATGCACAAAAGACCTAGTGATAGATGACTGAAAGGGTATTTTAACTTAAAGCCTGATTGTGAAGGGTCCAATGTCAAGCTTCTACAGTTTGCCTGGAATTTATATCAGTCATAGATGTGTAGTTTCCAAAATCCATGTGCCTCTCCAAAGCTAATCAAACATTTCCCACCTATAGCCTTCTCAGACCTTTCCCAATTGGTCTCTGTAATTTTTAGAAGATTACAATGGTTCTGAGATCAATTCCATAAATATTTTCAATACTCTGATATATAATCCTCTGGGCCAAAAGAAGTGAACTCATTTAAAAGTGGGGGGAAGAAAAGACAAACAAGAAGCAATTAGTTACACTTGAACAGTAACAATCTCTTAAACTATCTTGATATTCAAGTAGTTCTTAATGTTTTTTCTGGTCTTGAAAGTTATTCTTCTTGATGGAGATATTACAAAACTGGAGTTGAGAAGCTGTACTTCCTGCTCAGTCTTAAGATAATGTAGCACCGTCTATCTCCACCGATGGTATTATCAATTTCTTTTTCAATAAAAAAGCTGAGCATACAGTTTTGGGCTTCCCTGGTGGCGCAGTGGTTGAGAGTCCGCCTGCCGATGCAGGGGACACGTGTTTGTGCCCCGGTCCGGGAAGATCCCACATGCCGCGGAGCGGCTGGGCCCGTGAGCCATGGCCGCTGAGCCTGTGCGTCCGGAGCCTGTGCTCCGCAACGGGAGAGGCCACAACAGTGAGAGGACCGCGAAAAAAAAAAAAAAAAAAAAGCTGAGCATACAGTTTTAAAAGTCCATTTTAACCCAATGTTTGTAAAGAGCTTTTAGCTTAATCCTATATTCTTCTTACAGATTCCTATTACTCTTCTGTATTTGGCTTTTAAATTCTTCTTTTAAAACATATTTCCCCCTAATATAATACATACTGAGTTCTCTTTCTTTCTTTCTTTTCCTTCTTTCTGTCTTTCTTTCTTTTTTTCCTTTCTTAAATACAATAAAATACAAAGGAGAAGAAATGTGCTATAATCTCCTAGCCCAGATAACCCCTATTAATATTTTCTTTTGGAAAAAAATAAAAGTAATACTTATAAGACTGACACATTCTAATGGGACAGAGTATAGATATTATTTTGGAATTTAAGCACATTGGAATGACTGCATGTTAAGACACCATTATTCAGATATCTCCTATTTTCTTCCTTAAGTTATTCTCACAATTATTTGTGATTCTACATCCATAATTTGTCATTTAAAGACATACATCTCCCTTGAGCTATCTTCAATTTCAGAACTTATACATATATATTCATTTCAACAGATGTTGATATTTTAATTAATTGTATACTCTAAAGCAAAACACAGATACATAAAGTATATTTTTTAACTTTTTATTTTATATTGGAGTACAGTTGATTAACAATGTTGTTATACATACAGAATTTTATTTATTTATTTATTTTTTTTAGCAGTACACGGGCCTCTCACTGTTGTGGCCTCTCCCGTTGTGGGAAACAGGATCTGGACGCACAGGCTCAGCGGCTATAGCTCACAGGCTCAGCCGCTCCGCAGCATATGGGATCTTCGCGGACCGGGGCACGAACCCGCGTCCCCTGCATCGGCAGGTGGACTCTCAACCACTGCGCCACCAGTGAAGCCCGTAAAGTGTATTTTTAAAAGTAAGTTTTTATCCAACCCAGACCCCTATTTCTCCAGTCTCCCTGTCCAAACACACATGTTATCAGGATCTTTAAAGAAATAAGTGTAGCTATCTATCTACCTATCTACTCATCCACTCACAGAAGTATATGTGCATATCTATGCATGTATACATACATATGTATAAATGTGTCCATATACATATGTTTGTATTTATATATATTTACTACATTTATTTTCATTTATACAAACAGAAGCATACCATACCCAATGGTATGATTCTGTTTGTACAGATAGATCATACAAATAGATCATAAAGCATCTTAGAAGAGTATAAATGCTATGGAGAAATATATAGCAAAAATAGGGAATGAAGTGAAATTGGAACATCTTTGAACATTCCTTTGCATACTTAAATTATATCTATATCTACATAGTATATCTATATTATAAAGTATGTCTGTAAAATAAAATTCTGGAAATGGGACTGTGAGGCAAAAGAATATGAACTTTTAAATTTTTGATAGAGATTACCAATATGCCATCTATAGAAATCATAACAATTCAACCAAATACCCATAGAAAATATCTGTTTTTCCACACTCCCCCAACAGTGTGAATTAGCAAACTTTTTTATATTTGTCCTTCTGATAGCCTAAAAATGGCAAGTGTTGTTTCAATTTGAATTTCGATGCTGCAGAACATGTTTTGCTATGTTTATAAGCCAGCCATGTATCTTTATCTGAGAACTTCTCCTTCCAGTCTACAACCCGCTTTGCTAATGTGCTGCTGGGCTGTAGTTTGTATATTTGTAAATATTTACATGGAAGAAAATTAGCCCTTTGACTTTTCATGTTGGTTGCAAAGTTATTCTAGTCACTACAACACCAGATTCTTATTTATTTCTATGTTTATGTTCCAGGTATTCTTCCATGCAAAAAGTTTTAAAGTTTATGTATGAAAATTTATCAGATTGTTAGGTCACTACTTTTAGGTTTTGTGTCAAAATTCTAAACACATTCTACTGTGTTTTCTTGTTGTACTGTTACATTTTTGGTTTTCATTTTAAATCTTGAATCCACCTAAAATTTATATCACCATCCCCCAGGAGTAAGGGAGAAATCCAGTTTCCCTCTCTCCCAAATGGCTAGCTACTCACTCTAACTCAAGAAATATTAACCAAATGCATAATCATCGGTAAGCTTACTCTATTCTGGTACAATGTAGGCTCTCATAAACATTTGTTGAATGAATATTTAGATAGTCATTTACTCATTCATTCTTTCTACAAATATGCATTGAGTACCTACTATATGTGAACACTATGCTAGATATTGCATGTAACAGTAGTGACTCAGAACCTGTCCAGGAAGCTTGTAGTCTAGCAGTAAATACAGGCATTAAATAAGTAATCATATAGCAATTATTTTGGACAAGATAACCTAAGATTCCTCTTGCTGTGAACACCCAAACTTGTTAGAAGAAATATGGTATGTTTTAAAATGCAGAGTTGGCGGCTGAGAGGCGGGGCGGGGGCAAGAGTGGCTTCTTTGCCGACACCCGGACACCGCGCGGGCCGCCGGCACCATGAAGATCTGGACGTCGGAGCACGTCTTTGACCACCCATGGGAAACTGTTACAACAGCTGCAATGCAGAAATACCCAAACCCTATGAATCCGAGTGTGTTTGGAGTCGATGCATTGGACAGACACATAGATCCCTCTGGAAAACTGCACAGCCATAGACTTCTCAGCACAGAGTGGGGACGGCCTTCATTGTGAAATCTCTTATTGTTACAGCAAGAACCAAAACATATATGCAAGAACATTCTGTAGTGGATCCCGTAGAGAAAACAAAGGAAATTAAATCTACTAATATTTCATCTACAAATATGGTTTCAGTAGATGAGAGACATATACAAACCACTGCCTCAAGACCCAGAAAAAACTGTTTTGACTCAAGAAGCCATAATTACCATGAAAGAAGTCAGTCTCAGCAGTTAACCTCGAAGGACTGATGGCAAGTACGATACCGTCAAATGCTAATAAAGGCCGAGAAGCAAATGGAGTGGGTAATACATAAATTAAATGCTGAAATTGAGGGATTGACGGCTTCGGCAAGAGGGAGCATAAGGACACCAACAGCGGCAGCAGCATTTGTGAAGAAATCATAATGAAAGTTGATAAACAACACCCAGTTCCCCAGGTCTCTACAAGCTGACAGTATATTTATTTGTTATTTTAAAAAAATACAGGTCTTCCCTGGTGGCGCAGTGGTTGAGAATCCGCCTGCCAATGCAGAAGACACGGGTTCGAGCCCTAGTCCGGGAAGATTCCACATGCCACAGAACAACTAAGCCTGGGCGCCACATACTACTTGATCCTGTGCCCTAGGGCCCGCGAGCCACAGCTACTGAGCCCACGCGCCACAACTACTGAAGCCTGTGCGCCTAGAGCCTGGTGCTCTGCAACAAGAGAAGCCACCGCAATGAGAAGCTGATCAATACAACTAGAGAAAGCTCGCGCACAGCAACGAAGACCCAACGCAACCAAAAATAAATAAATAAAATAAATTAATTTTTAAAAATAAATAAATAAAAATACAACTATATTTTCGGTAGAATTTTGTTTTTTGATAAGCTGAAGAAAGACTATTTGACTTGATCAAAGCCAAGAGCTGCAGTGTTTCTAAATAAAAGGGATCGGCTGAAATTAGTGTTGTCTGAAATGACTGCCTGATTTTGAGGATTCCAGTATTTATGTAACAATTTAACAATTTTTGAAAAGCACTTGAAAATTGATATTGGCTGATTAAACCTCCTTAAGGTAGAATTTTAAAGCTTTTCATGCATTGGAACTCTACCTAGTTTTGGACCAACCCCAGAACCAAGCAGAGCCACCTCTTACATACCCACGACTACCCTGCTGCAATAAACTTGTAGAACTTGCATGAGGGAACTCACTTTTAAAGGAGAAACTGTATAGTTTTAAAAAGACATTGATTGTATAAAATAATTTGCTCTGCTATAAACCACCATTAAAAATCACAATGTTTTAATTTGGTACTTAACATTTTTGGAGTAAAAACTATCACAAAAGTAATAAATGACGCCAACAAAAATATACTTTACTGTGTTAAAGAGTACTGTATTGGTTTGCCAAAGTTTTGTAACTTAGTAAAGGTATTACCTTCCTTGGATTTGTACTTTATGACTTAGTATGCTGTATCGTGGGCTGGTCATGTTAACTGAAAAAGTCATTGCCAGAATTTTGCAGCACTCTAAACTTAAACAGAAGAACAGCTGTTCACATCTTTTAGCATTTCACATTTGCCTAACTTATAAATTGCCATGTGTCAAAATCATGGTTCTGTAATTGCTAAAGCATGATATGCCAGGTTATTTGAATCTAATTACTTTTTGAAGTGAATTATGACCACAAAACATCTTTTTTTACATGAAGAGCTGTACATCATTTGAAATTACTCAAATGATGTCTTGCTCTGATGCATAAATTCCAGGGACTTAATGTTTTTAATAATACCGTGTCCCTGCAGGGGATGGGGGCCGTGGAGAAGAAAAAAGAATAATAGGGTGAAAAAAATCATTGACCTAAACTAACCAGTAGGTGAATTGCTTTGCAGCTTTTATTTATGGAAACCCTTGCTTTGGATGCCAGAGGGCAGCTGCAATGTGAAATCTAATCCAGTAAATGTATTTTGTTTTGTATTTTGTAGCAGGCAATTAATTATCCACCACTAAATAAATAAGAATATCTTTGATACTGGGAATTGTTGCATACAGAGTATTTTTGTTAAAAGGTGATGAGCTCTTGCCTTTATTTCACAGTACTTAAAGTGATAAACTTCTAGTCAGGTTTCCTATAAAAGAAACCAGTTAATATATGTACATAAACCACAAAAATAGTATAACAAACTATTTGAAAATTATTGTTTTTCGACTTAAAATATTGTTTAGCTTGAGACTTCTTAGGACGTTTGTAAAAGCAAGTTAAAGCCAATAAGATTTTTGATTTTTTTTGTAACCGGAGATGGTTTTTACAATTAAAATAACATTTCAACTAAACAAAACATTGCTAAATATTGATATTTAATAAGTTGCCTTGTATAATTTCTGAAAATTATACTTGTTCTGAAAAGTGTAAGAATACCCTAATGATAAAGATTTCTAAACAAAATTTTATCCTGTTTGATTTTTTTACTCTGATCTAATGACAAAATTCTATAAATTTTCATTTTCCAATGTAGTTACTTTTAGTGAAGTAGCTAGTAGTTAATGGCTTTTACCTGTTAAAATATAAATAACATAGCAAGCATCTGAGAGGACTAAACTGGAATAAAGTGTTCATGGGTTAGAATTAGAGTCGGACTATGGAGTATATTATCCTATTTAATATTAAAGATGGATCTTATATGAATTAAGAAAAACTTTCCTGTTAATAAAAGCTTCCTTTTAACTAAAAATAAATAAATAAAATGCAGAGTTGAGCTCCAGGGAATCCCAAAGATCAGGAACGAAGAGGGAACTGAAAACCATAGAGACTCCTCTGGGGAGATTTGTCCATCTAGGTAATAGGACCTGGATTCTGAGGGGAAAAGAGACAAGGCTTTGGGTAACTGTATTTAATTAAATTGTGGAGTGGAAATCCATGAAGATTTTTGGGAAGAATTAAGCACAACATATGAGACTTAAGTTCCAGTACTATTTGTTCGAACAATGACTATCTATGAGGTCACAGGCAAATCCCTTTACTCTTTTCAGCTTCCATTCCCCTCTTATAAAATGAGAGAACTGAATTAGAATACCTGTAAATTATGTTTCAGCTCAACATTTTAGGATTCTGTGATGAGAGACACCTTTGAAAATTTAATTTGGCAACAGTGTGAATGGTGGATTATTGTATTAGCCTCGTAACTGGTATTGCTGCCTCTAGGCTTGCTTTAACTGCAAATTAATCCCTTCACTGACCACAGTAGCCTTTCTTAAACAGGTCTAAATTTTATCCCCTGCTTGAACATTTTCAATCGTGTTCCAGAATTTTCAGGATAATGTTAAAAAGCCTTAGTTTAGCAAAAAAAATTGTTTTCATCATCTGGCTGCTTTATACTCATCTAACGTTCTCATCTAACATTTCTCCCATTATAGTATAATTATTGGTTTATTTGTCTCTTCTAAACAATGTAAACTCATCTTTGCCTTTTTTTTTTTTTGAACAAGAAGTTTATTTAAACCACAAGACTCTTGACTTGAAGGGAAAATTGTCCAGGATTCATTTCTTTTAGAGTAATTTAAAGACATTGCCCTACTTGTAACAGCTACATACAAAAAAGTTATAAAATTGTCCTTGGTTTTACAATGATAAATGAAAAGCATTAAAATTCTCCCATCGAACAAGGTATGCAAGGATTTTTATGTTGTTCTTTTTTTGTTAAACAGTGAGAGCAAAATAACTTACTGAAATATAAAGGCAAGAACTGAATGAGCATGCCACTAATGGAGAAAAGGGGGTATTTTCATAGAACCAGTATTTTTCCCCAACCCATCTCCATTAGATGTCGGTCAAAACATACCATTGGCGGGCTTCGCGGGCTTCCCTGGTGGCGCAATGGTTGAGAGTCCGCCTGCCGATGCAGGGGACACGGGTTCATGCCCCAGTCCGGGAAGATCCCACATGCCGTGGAGCGGCTGGGCCCGTGAGCCATGGCCGCTGAGCCTGCGCTCCGCAACAGGAGAGGCCACAACAGTGAGAAGCCCGCGTACCGCAGAAAGGAAACAAAAACAAAACATACCATTGGCCATTTACTTAAAAAAAAAATGCACTATGCTTGTGCACGTACACCAGTTACTTTATGTACAATAAAGGAAGCGGGAAGGGGAAAATGAAAGAATAGAGAAAACTATACTGTAGTAGTCAGAATGTGGTGGAACCAAATTGCGGTTTTCTAATTGAGAATGTCTTCTTGGTCTGGAGGAACAGAATTCTGGAGTAAAGTAGCAGGTTCCCTTTTTAGCAGACACCTCCTGTCAGCTGCTGGAACACATCAATTGTATCTTCAGCCTCCATTTCCAACTGTGCAGGTGTGTCTGTTTCATTGATTGGCTGCCCATCAAATTGGAATCTGATCTGCCTCATTGACATACCCTGTCGTTCACAATAGGCTTTCAATAGTTTACTAAGTGGTGTATGACTCTTAATCTTAAACTGCACCACAGAACGGTCCTGCCCCGCCACCTTCAAATTAATATGATCATTGTTGTCAGTCTTGACTCCTTCCTTGGGCTTTTCATCAGCCATGGCGAGCGCCAGATTCTCCTCAGCTGCCGATTCACTAAAGAGGTGTCAGGTCCACATCAAAAGAGCACACAAGCAGCACCAGGAGTGGCAGAAGAAGGAGGCGGCAGCGGTGGAGGAGGGAGAGCACCTTTGCCTTTTAAACATCTAGCACAGGTGCTGGCATACAGCAAGAACACCATAAATATTAAATGAATGAATAAGTGTACTGAAGTAAGAAGACCTGGTAGGTTTAGAAATAATTCTGACAATTGGCAGATGCCTTAAAGGTATGTGAGAATGTTTATTCCTTACCAACAATGAGTATAAATGTTTGTTTTAACAGTATAAATTTTTGTTTTAAATGTTCGTTTAACTTATAGATCTTTGCAGATCTATAAGTAAATATGTTATCTCATTTTAATATACTATTCTCTGATTAATAATAAAGTATTTTTCTCTTTTTTAAAAAAAAGAAATAATTCTGGAGGGAAGTAATGCAGTTCTGAACTGACATGGCAATACTAAGAAGGGGCAGTTGGGTATTAATTAGGAAATCATAGTGGAAACACAACCTATAAAACATGATCAAAGAGTGTCAACAGGGAAAAGGGAAACCACACTCCATCTCAGATGGGACTTGAACCCACGATCCCTGACTTTAGGAGGGACCTCGAACCCACTGTCTTAATTGAAACCACTCACCTAGTATAGGACTTACTGAAGCTCAGGTTCTTTTGTCTCTTTGCAGAAAAGGCAAAGTGGCAGGTGAAGAGTGAGTTTATTAGCATACATAGGTCACTTGTGAGAGATACAAACAGGCAGGCAAGGCAGCCCCAAGAACAAAGAGGGCTATATTTTTATAATCAAACAAAACCTGGGGAGGGGAGAAGACCACCTTCTTCCTCACTTTTTGGTAGATGTCAAGGTGATAGGGACAGAGTAAAGGAACAAAGTAGGTAATTAAATAGTTAATCCCACTAAGGGATTGTAAGTAGATAAAAAAGTATCAGAGACCCCTGTAAGTTAATGATTACTCAAGAAAGCAGGTTTGCTTAACCACAAAACCAAGCAGTCTTGCTTAGCAATAAAACCATGCAACAGGAGCATGAGACATGCCCCAAAACAATAAAACAATGGTGGTATGAGACCCACATCCTGTCCAGTGAGCTCAGTAAGTTATTGATTCCTAGGACATGCTCCTCTGGGCACATTAAAAACAAAAATATATGGGCTTCCCTGATGGCGCAGTGGCTGGGAGTCTGCCTGTGGGTGCAGGGGACGCGGGTTCGTGCCCCGGTCCGGGAAGATTCCACATGCCGCGGAGCAGCTGGGCCCGTGAGCCATGGCCGCTGAGCCTGCGCGTCCAGAGCATGTGCTCCGCAACGGGAGACGCCACAACAGCGAGAGGCCCACGTACCACAAAAAAAATAATAAAGAAAGAAAGGGTGACGTTATATTGAAACCTGAAATGATTTAACCATTTTTAGCATATGTTACTGCCTTTTTGCTTATTTCCATTGTGCCATGACAGTCCTGGCTTGACCATGTAGGGACAAGAAAAGTCCCCCAGCCGACATGGAGGAGGAACTGATGATGAAAGTGTGACCTCTACTCAGGAATGAGGAAGATGGTGGTCTTCCCCAAGCCCAACTCTTCCTTTGATTATAAAACCATAGCCCGCTAAGTTCTCAGGGTGCAGCACTCTCTCTCCCTCCTGCTTATAAGCCTCACAAGCATCCTATTCTAATAAATCACTTATCTATCACTTTGCCCCTCTCTGAATTCTTTCTTCCATGAGACAGAAAGAACTGGAGCTCCTCGGAGCCCCCTAGAGGTTTCAAAGGCTTACATCGTAAGTTCCTCCTTTGACCCTATATGGTCTAATTGGGATGGTCATGGAACTATTTAAGTCAAATATATATTAGCAAAACGGTGGTAATGTATACTAAAATATGGTCATTCATCTCAGGTTTTGGTATAATGTCCCCTTTCACCTAGTTTCTTTCCCCTTTCACCTATATTCCTTTCTTGGCTACATGCAGAAATGCAACCCTTTAAGGACCACTAACTCCCTGACTTTATGTTACAAGATTCAGACTCCATTATCTATCGTCTTGTGTTTTAACTATCAGGGTTTGTGGCTTGAGTGTGCCTGGCACTTGGATGCATCTGGTCTTCCTTCAAGTTAAGAGTAGATTGTTGCTAGATAACTGGATTCTTTTCTTGAGTGGTCATTAGCTTACAATAGTCTCCCAAACTCCGTTAAAATTTCCTTTCTGTCTTTAATCCCCTGGTGAGATTTCTAACCTAATTATCCTACTCTAACCCTATCAAAAGCAGCACTATAAAAGTCTAATTCTTAGGTGTATATTTGTTAACTATATAGCTTTATTTAGTTTTTTTTAAATTTAATTTATTTATTTATGTCTGCATTGGGTCTTTGTCGCTGTGCGCGGGCTTTCTCCAGTTGCGGCGAGCCGGGGCTACTCTTCGTTGCGGTGCGCAGGCTTCTCATTATGGTGGCTTCTCTTGTTGCAGAGCATGGGCTCTAGGTGTGCGGGCTTCAGTAGTTGTGGAGTGCAAGCTCTAGAGCACAGGTTCAGTATTTGTGGCACACGGGCTCAGCAGCTCCTCGGCATGTGAGATCTTCCCTGACCAGGGTTCGAACCCCGTGTCCCCTGCATGGTCAGGCGGATTCTAAACCACTGCACCACCAGGGAAGCCCCAGCTTTATTTAGTCTAGATGAAATTTACCATTAAAAAAACCAGCTCCAAGATCTGGTCCCAACGTGCTAGGGCAGACAAGTCTACACTGTCCATAGATTGTGACCTCTCTCTTTAAGAACATGATGACATTTGATTTTACTAGCTTGAACCCAGCTGAGCTACAAACCTGAGTAAAGTTTACTGTGGGCACAAATTCAGGAAGTCAGAGATATTCAATTATCTGTTGAATGCCTGGTATGCACAGAAACCTGGAGAAACAAAATAAATGAAAAGTAATTTTAGGGAATTCCCTGGAGATCCAGTGGTTAGGACTCAGGTGCTCTCACTGCCAGGGGCAGGGGTTTGATCCCTGGTCGGGGAACTCCCACAAGCCATGCAGCATGGCCAAAAAATAAATAAAATAAAATTACAACAGTTTGTCCAACATTTAAAATGTTCCCAGCTCCCAACTTTTTCTACAGGTTCGGAGGTATATTTTAACATACTTGTTTACACAGGTGTTTTATTTTTTCATCTATGTTATTACCCACTCGAACAAAAAATAGGTAATTCCTATAAAGTCCAATTTCTTTGAAAATTCTAGGGTGTCGTTTTAGTTTAATCCTTTTTCTCTCTAGCCATAAGATTAACTGTTGGTAAATGCTGAGTAGTGCTTTCATGCTCTACAAGCAAGAACACTAAATAGGAAAAAAAGTAATTTTTTATTACCTTATCACCACTTTTCATGAACCAACTTTGTTTTTCAGAAGATAATCAACGGATAACCCTCTAGGTTCAAACTGTTGTACACAGAGACGCTCATTCAAGAATAAATCATTATATTGTCACGGTTGAAAAGTAGTTTTGGACGCCATTTCACACTTGCGAAAGTACATCTTAGACAAAATGGAATATTTAATACAAATCTGGGACCAGCGAGAGGAGAGCGCGCAAAATTTAAGTGGGCGAGACTACTACGACCCTAAGTGTGAGCGCCTCCCTCGCCCCACCCAGGGCCTGGCCCTTCTTTAATAAATGGAATAAGGAGTCCGAAGGGTATGCATCTGGGGTCTGGACGGTCTTTCCAAGCCTTAGATGCCAGCCACTCCATCCAACCCACTAGCGGTTGCAAAGTGGGAATTTGTTCAACAGGAATGGCCAAGTCAAATACTGTCATATCAAGTTCCCTTCTGACGTAGCAGGTGTAGCCTCCGGCGCACCAAAAACAAAACAAAACACCAGCCCATCAGCGCCGGGAAATGTCGCGCCCCAACTGGCACTAGGCAACTCGCAAACGGCCGAAAGTTTGTAGGCAAAAAGGCTTCCCCGGTAACAGAGGAGCTGATGCCTTTCCTTAGGAAACTCAAGGACCCCACGTGTGCGTGCAGCGCATTAACGGTCAACAGCGGAAACTAGGACTCGGCCCCAAACTATAAGAGTTGCGTCCGTCAGCGCGCGCTCCCGGGAAAGGACGTGGCGCCCCCGCCGATCGCCGGTTTCGGGAGACGCGCGCCGCGTCCTCAGGTGGTAGGTGTCCGCCCTCCGCGGGCCGCAGCCACAGTGCGGACTTGACCCTGCAAGGGAGAGGGGACGCCGCCCGTTCCCGCAGGACTCGTGGAGCCGCTGTACAAAGAAACCGGAGACGTCGGCACCACGAGCAGGCAGGCAGATCCCCGAACAGCCGCGTGCTCTAGGACCCCGGCGGCGGCGCGGCGCGGCGCGGCGAGAAGGGGGAAGTTTCAAAGCCGAGAGGTGGCAGCTGGTTGCTGGGGCTACGGCGAGATGAAGTTGCACTGCGAGGTGGAGGTGATCAGTCGGCACTTGCCGGCCTTGGGACTGAGGAACAGGGGCAAGGGCGTCCGCGCGGTGTTGAGCCTCTGTCAGCAGGCGCCCAGGACTGAGCCGCGGCCCCGAGCGGGGGGCGAGCGGGGCGGCCGGCACCACGCTTGCCTGTTCATTTCCACTCTGAAGGACAAGCTCGGGACCCGCTATGAGGTGCGTGAAGCAGGCAGGTCAGGGGTGGCAGCCGGGCGCTCTTGCCCTAAGCGCCCGACTGTTCCCGAGGCTGGACTCCGTCTTAGGGGTTCCTGAGCGCCCGGCCCCGAACCCCATGACCACCCGGACCCCGGCGTCTCCCTACGGACCCCGAGGAGGAACGATTTTGAGAGTGCACGTCTTATTTTTCTTGCCCATTTCTGCGACTTTGTATTGACAGCCTTGCTGTTTAGTTGCAGATAGCAGCCCCGCCCCTTTAAAGCCTTGGAAATTTCGGCCTGCCGGATTAAACTATAAACGAAGCATCAGTCCAGTTTGGGGGAACTGTAAAATGACTACTCTTTGGTTCAGTAGATTCTGTTTCTCCACAGGCTTTTCGCTAGTTTTGTCTGTTTGTTGGTTTGTTTTGTTTGTTTTAAGGTTTTGTAGGGTGTTTCTAAGGTCGTTAGGCCAGATTAGTACAGTAGTAAAGCAGTAGTGCTTGGGTTGCATCTTGATATTTTTATTAAAGTTACTGGTTACTGCATCTCTCTCTCTTTTATTTCTCCTCAAATGTTTGATTTCCTAAGTCTTGATTTGTTAGGTCCAAGACTTTTTCGTATCTACCTAGCAGTAGTAAACCCTCCAGAAGAAGTTGGAAGTTGAAGTGGAATTTTTTGAAATAGAATTTTTAAAGTGCAAGTTTTATAAAATCCTTTTACGTTGATTACCAAGCACGTTATTTTGTGAAAATGACTGGAATAGTTTTGTGCCTACTATAATAAAATTGAGGGGACAATTCATCACCCACCATTGCATCTGACTCTTGACTGGACTTTATACAATTTCTGAGATTATTTCCCTTACAGTGTTTTACTCCTCAGTGAATACTCATAGTTGAGGAAAGGAGTTATTGCTGTTTCATTCAGAGCCACATAAATGTTTGATGTGAGTAGTTGAAAGTCTAAATAATTCCCCCTTTCCATGAAATCAATTCGTATAATTTTTCGAATTAAAGGGACTTTAGAAATCACCCAAATTTTAAAAGTTAGAAAACTGTTAGGTGACAAAAGCAAACTCATAACCAGAATTGGGTCTCCCTTTTCTCCCTGTTGTCTTCCCTAAAACCTATCTTTTCATGCCCAGCTTAGGTACTGCCTATTTTCAGAGTCTGTTATGATCTCTCCTTTAAAACGTTTATTGCACTAATAGTCAGTAGCTGACCTAACCAAAATTTTATTGTAAACTGCTAGGTGAAGACTTACTGTGTGCAGGGTGCAGTGCTAGATACTGTGGGAAATAAACCTGATTTAGTCACTGTTTTTCCAAGACCAGAAAGGGAGAAACAGAAACCACCACTTATAAAGGTGGGCTATGATAAGTGCTGTAATAAAGGTAGAAGCAGAGTAGTATAATATCAAAAATGAGATCAATTCTGATTAAAGGTCTTGAGAAAGTTTTGTAGAAGAGGTGGTGCCACAGGGCTTGGGACATAGTAGGTGTCAAGTAAACATTTATTGGTTGAATTAAGGTGGTTTTGTCCTGGGCCTTGAAGAGTAGGTATTAGTGCTCAGTATGGAAGTATCTCGGGGCTCTTTCTTACAACCCTCTGTCCTGACTTCAGCTGTCATCCATTTGACTGTGATTTCCAAATATGTTCTTTAGCTAGTCCTCTCCGTTAACTTCCAACGTGAGCCAGCTACCTACTGGAAATCTTCACTTGGATGTGTAGCAGTATTTCAAACTTAAAATATCCCCAGATTAATTTTCCTTGCCATCCCTAACCCTGCTTTTCCGACAGTCTTCTGCAACCCTTTAAGTAGTATTCTGCCCCATCCAGACACCTTAAAGCCTTTCCCTCCCCACATCCAATATATTATTGAATTCTTTCAATTCTACTTCCTAGGTAGCTTTCATATTTTCATACCTCCTTCCATCCCAGCTGTAATCTAAATCACCATTGTCCCTTGCCTCGCTAGTTTCTTAAAGGATCTTCCTACTTCTACCGTTGTCTTTTTCCATCCCATTCTCCCCGTCCCAAAGTTCATTCTTACACTGTAGTTAAAGGAAGCTTTTCCAAATGTAGACCTAATCATGTTCCTATCTTAAAGTCAGTCAGTGGATATCACTGTTCCTAGGATAAAATCCAAAATTCTTAATATGGTTTACAAAATCTTTCACCATCTAATCTCTGTTTACCTCTCTAGGCTCACCTGCCTCTTTTCACTGGATCTTTCAGGTGCACTGAACATCTTTCAGCTCCTCACAGCTACCAAGCTCTCTTACCTTGAAGGCTTTGAACACATTGTTCCATCTTCTTGGTATGCTACCTGCTGTGTCTTCCCCCAGTATCTTCAGTTGCCTAACATCTCTTAATCCTTCATTCTTACCTTTAAGGTCACTTTCATACCCCTTCGCTAATAAGGTCTTACAGCAGCCTGTACTTCCCTTCTTTTAATATTTGTTATGCTTGTAATTACTTGTTTAATAACTGTCTCTTATGAGATCGCCAACTTGATTAGTGTAATTACCATGCTGCTCTTACTTACCACTGTTGTCCCAAGCCCCCTGTCATAGTAGCTGGTACATAGTGGCTTCTCAATAAATAGTTGCTGCATTGAAGTCTGAAGCAGAAGCAACATTAGTCATTAAAAATTTTTGAGCAGCTGTTATGTGTCAGTCACTTTTCTGGCTCCAGGGAAATAAAGGTGAACAAAGGAGACAAGATTCCTGCTTTCACTGAGTTTATATCTTGTGGGAGGCATGCCCACCCCAGACTAATGGGCTGAAGTTAAGAAGGCAAGTAGCTGCTATTGGCAATGGGAGAAAAGAAACATTCTCCTCAAACACAGGGGTTTCTGTTTTCGAAGAAGAAAGAGTTACTGGACAGGTAGAACAATTATGTCTTTTTTTGTGGCTGTATCGGGTCTTCGTTGCAGTGTGCACGCTTCTCATTGCGGTGGCTTCTCTTGTTGCGGAGCACGGGCTTTAGGTGCATGGGCTTCAGTAGCTGTGGCTCGCGGGCTCTAGAGCGCAGGCTCAGTAGTTGTGGCGCATGGGCTTAGTTGCTCTACGGCATGTGGGATCTTCCAGGACCAGGGCTCAAACCCGTGTCCCCTGCATTGGCAGGCGGATTCTTAACCACTGCACCACCAAGGAAGGCCCAGAACAATTATATCTTACCAGATGCTAGATAAGGAGTGTAAATACCCCAAAAACCACCCAAACAAAAACCTTTAAATCTTAAAACCACAGAACACCCAGACTTAAGAACTAAAGGCCAAACCAAACCTGGCAAAGTGACTGGCACATTCCAGTTGTAATAAATATTGAATAACAGTACCTGGTTTTGTCCTTTTTTCCCATTGGTTTTAAGCAGCTAAAGGAGAACATTGAGCAGTTCTTCACCAAATTTGTGGATGAGGGGAAAGCCACTGTTCGGTTAAAGGAGCCTCCCGTGGATATCTGTCTAAGTAAGGTATGGTATTAAAAACGTTAATGCTTAGACTGGTTGACTGTAAAGAGAATAGAGGCTCTTTTAGGATCCTGATACCCACATAGCTGAACAGAGACAGTCACTTGCTGGTATGTTTGAAGAAGTGACGGCAGTTTCCCTGGCATGCATGTATGGCCTCTAAAACGGCAGAGTCAGTCTCAGAAAAGTTGCCCAGGATGGGAAGGAAAACTGGGTTTGCTTCTGTGCCCAAGATGGCCTCAGGGTGTTCTTAGACAGAACTCTATAAGGCAGGTGGCACAGGTCTACGTTTTGCCAGCTGAATCACAGGTGATGAATCTAAATTTGGTGTTAAAAAAAAAGAATGAAATACAATTAGAAACACTTCAGGGGGTATTTTACTTACTATAATCACTTTTTAAAATACATAAACCATTAGAATAAAAAACTGTTTTCTTCTTTGCCTTACCTCACTTTTTCCTTTTCCCCCTTCCCAGAGGGTAGGAGCAGTGATCTGTTCAACCTTGCGGTATCCTTAACCCCAAGGCACGTGCTTTGTAAACATTAAAAGTTTAATAACTGTTTAAGGTATTTGTATTGAATGGAGGTGTTTTGTCCTACCTCCTCCTGTTCTTGTGGTTTTTCATTTTCTCTTATATTCAGCCTATCTTTCCACTAACTCCTTCTACCTAAAAACAAGCTGAGAGGTCTTACCAATTTAAAAAGTAGAATAGACAAATTTCTGGAAAATCAAGGCTAAATCTATTGGCTCCACTTTCTTGCTATCTCTTTTGACCTCTGCTTTCACTGGTTACTCACAAAACACTGCCTCAGAGATCAGTGATCTCTCTCCCATTTGCCAAATCACATTGCCGTTATTTCTTATCCTTTTTGAGCTCTGTAGAACTCGACACTGATGACCACTCTGGACCTACTGGCTGGACTACTTCACCCAGGTCACCAGACTTTCCTCACTCCACTTGACTGTGTATACTGCTGCCAAAATAGCTCTTGTCCTGTAATTCTCAACTCAAAATTCTTCAGTGATTTCCCACAGCCTGATCATTCTATCCTCCTTACCTTGGCATCAAGCTGATCTGTAATCTATCCCCGTACTATATTTCTTCTCTTTTACTGCTCTACAAAGCTCCTACATTCCAACCAAATAGGATCATATACTTAGTTTCCCAAACTTGCTGAAAGTTCACTAGTCCTTCACATATAAACTTTATGAAACTTCTAAAGTGTCCTGCAAGTATTAGTTATTTTTATTGATGACTTAGTTCACATACCACTTTACTAGTGATTTCTATGTCCAGCTGGAAGCAGTCTCTTGCTTTTGATGTTTTTTAGTACTTTTGGCATTGAGTGCTATTTGGCCTTGCTTTTTTTTTTTTTTTTTTTTTGCGGTACGCGGGCCTCTCACTGTTGTGGCCGCTCCCGCTGTGGAGCACAGGCTCCGGATGCACAGGCCCAGCGGCCATGGCTCACGGTCCCAGCCGCTCCACGGCATGCGGGATCCTCTTGGACCGGGGCACGAACCCGCGTCCCCTGCATCGGCAGGCGGACCCCCAACCACTGCGCCACCAGGGAAGCCCTGGCCTTGCTTTTGACAGGGCCGTTGCTTTTCACAATTCCTAGTGTTTGTGAATAACCCCCCCCTAGGTGTTTTGCAGTGCACCGCACTACCTTATTCTATCTCAGAGGCACTGGAGATTTGGGTCAGTTCATCTTTTCTTTTTTTTTTGACTTTGGTTACTAAGTTTAAGTAACTTTTTTTGTGTTTTTTTTTTGGATTATAGTCGTTGGGTCAGTTCATCTTAAACCCAAATCTTAAGTGGAATCTTTTCATGCTTTCCTGTTTTATTTTATACTCTTATGGCTCCCCCTGTGAACAGTTTTATTTAGCGTATGTCTCTCAATATAATTTTTTCAAAAACGTTTAAAGTTTTTTGTATCTGTATTGAAATTTAGTGAAAATAGAATACTAAAAAAATTTGTACAGCCATTTTCAATAAATGATTGCATGATTTGCATATATAACTTTACAGACTTTGTTTAGGATAGATTAGCATGGATGCATTATCTAAAATGGAATTTATAATTGTACAACTTATTTTTATGTATTCAGGCCAATTCCAGCAGTCTAAAGGGTTTCCTTTCAGCTGTGAGACTGGCTCACAGAGGCTGTGATGTTGAGGCACCACTTTTAACCTTCACACCAGTGAAGACTTCAGAATTTGAAAAATTTAAAACTAAGATGGTTATCACATCCAAAAAGGACTATCCTCTAAGCAAGAACTTCCCCTATTCTCTGGAACATCTTCAGACTTCTTATTGTGGGCTTGCCCGGGTTGATATACGTATGCTTTCCTTAAAAAACCTTAGAAAATTAGACTTGAGCCACAACCATATAAAAAAGCTTCCAGCTACAATTGGAGACCTCATCCACCTTCAAGAACTTAACCTGAATGATAATCACTTGGAGTCATTTAGTGTAGCCTTGTGTCAGTCTACACTCCAGAAGTCACTTCGGAGTTTGGATCTCAGCAAGAACAAAATTAAGGCACTCCCTGTGCAGTTTTGCCAGCTCCAAGAGCTTACAGATTTAAAACTTGATGATAATGAATTGATTCGACTTCCTTTCAAGATGGGACAACTGACAAACCTGCGTTTTTTGTCAGCGGCTCGAAATAAGCTTCCGTTTTTGCCTAGTGAATTTAAAAATTTATCTCTTGAGTACTTGGATCTTTTTGGAAATATTTTTGAACAACCAGAAGTCCTTCCAGTTATAAAGCTGCAAATGCCATTAACTTTATTGGAATCTTCTGCGCGAACCGTACTATATAATAGGTAAGCCTTTAATAGCATCCTGGTATTCTCATCATCCTCAGAGTAACAAAGTCTTTAACATAGCTTATGACGCTGTGCACAATGACGCTTTGCTCCAGTGGCCGTCTTGCTGTTCCTTACCTCTGTTTAGAATGCTTTTCCTCCAGAAAGTCTCATAGCTTACTTTCTCACTTCAGTTCTCTGCGCAAGTGGCACCCCAGAAAGGTCTTTCCTGACTACTCTATCTAAAGTGTTATCCCCCACCCCCTTACATTGCTTGATTTTTTTGTCATAGGATTTATTACCTGGAATGATACATATTTTTTAACATTTGTTCGTTTTCTGTCAGATATTCTCACTAGAATGTAAGATCCATGAGGGCATGGACTTTGCCTTATTCTCCACTATTTCCCTTGGGTCTAAAATGTGATATCTATCCCCCATACCTGCAATATGTTAGGGAATGAATGAATGAAGAATGAGTGAGTGAGTGAGTGAGTGAATAAATCAATGAATGACATTGTTTCTCAGAGTCTGGTTCCCTGACCAGCAGCATCAGCATCACCTAGGAATTTGTTAGAGGTGCAAGTTCTTGAGCTTCACCTCACACTGGCTGAATCAGAAATTCTGAGGGTGGGGTCCGGCTCTCTGTGTTTTAACAAGTCCTCCAGGTATCTCTGATACAGTCTAAAAGTTTGAGAACTCCAATCGGACATAGTGGTAAAGTGTGGTCTTTGGAGTCAGACTTAGGTGTGATTTCTGGCTTCACCCCTTAGTGTGGCTTTAGCAAGTTATTTAACCTCTTTGATTGAATCTCATCTGTGGAGCAGGAACAATAATACCCACTTTACAGAGTTGTGAAGATAAATGATCTAATGTAATGGCAAAGCATTTGGCATATAGGAGGACTCAGTAGCTCCTGGTTCTCTTCCCTTGTCTTTGAACACTAACTGCAGTTGGTCATGAGACACCAAATTCCAGTTATTCATTTTATTCAGGCTTTCATATAGGAGTGGAGGCTAAGATGTGAACCAAATTACTATTGAGTGCTTATAAAATGGTAGGAGCACCATATTTTGAAGAAGAGATTCTTAACTTTTTTTTAGTGGGGAGAGACTCTTAAAAAAAGAAAAATGACAGAAGTTATGGGCCTAGAAAAATGCACACATGAATAAACACAGACTTTGGCGTACAACTTTATAATGCTCATAGACCCCACTGAAACCCAAGCCAGTCTTTCCTTGTCACCATCCCTAGCTTAAGAGCTCTTATCCTAAAGCAGTGGTTCTCAAATTTTACTTCACATTTAGAATCACCTGAGGAGCTTCAAAAAATTCTGATGGTTAGTCCGCACCCCAGACTTATTAAATCAGAATGTTTGGGAGGGGACTTCCCTGGTGGCGCAGTGGTTAAGAATCCGCCTGCCAATGCAGGGGACACGGGTTAGATCCCTGCTCCGGGAAGGTCCCACATGCCGTGGAGCAACTAAGCCTGTGTACCACAACTACTGAGCCTGCACTCTAGAGCCCGGGAGCCACAACTACTGAGCCCGTGTGCTGCAACTACTGAAGCCTGGGCGCCCTAGAGCCTGTGCTCTGCAACGAGAAGCCCGCGCACCGCCGTGAAGAGTAGCCCCCGCTCACCACAACTAGAGAAAGCCCACGTGCAGCAACGAAGACCCAACTCAGCCAAAAATAAATAAATAAAATATAAATAAATTTGAAAAAAAAAAAAAGAATGGGAGTAGGACCCAGTATTTTTCTAACTCCCCAGGTATTCTAATGCATGGCCAGCTAGGATTAAGAACCGCAGCTTGCTTTTCAAACTTTAAGTGCATTCACATCACCTGGGAGTCTTGTTTAGCAGCTTCTGTTTTAGAGGTCTGTAGTAGAGATCTCCTTTTTTTTAATTTATTTTTATTTTTAACATCTTTATTGGAGTAGAATTGCTTTACAGTGGTGTGTTAGTTTCTGCTTTATAACAAAGTGAATCAGTTATACATATACATATGTTCCCATATCTCTTCCCTCTTGCCATATCTCTTCTCTCTTCCCTATCTTCCCTCTTCCCATATCTCTTCCCTCCCACCCTCCCTATCCCACCCCTCTAGGTGGTCACAAAGCACCAAGCTGATCTCCCTGTGCTATGCGGCTGCTTCCCACTAGCTATCTGTTTTACGTTTGGTAGTGTATATATGTCCATGCCACTCTCTCACTTCGTCCCAGCTTACCCTTCCCCCTCCCCATATCCTCAAGTCCATGCTCTAGTAGGTCTGTGTCTTTATTCCCATCTTGCCTCTAGGTTCTTCATGACATTTTTTTTCTTAGATTCCATATATACATGTTAGCATGCGGTATTTGTTTTTCTCCTTCTGACTGACTTCACTCTGTATGACAGACTCTAGGTCTATCCACCTCACTACAAATAACTCAATTTCGTTTCTTTTTATGGCTGAATAATATTCCATTGTATACGTGCCACATCTTCTTCATCCATTCATCTGTCGGTGGACACTTAGGTTGCTTCCATGTCCTGGCTATTGTAAATAGAGCTGCAGTGAACATTTTGGTACATGACTCTTTTTGAATTATGGTTTTCTCAGAGTATATGCCCAGTAGTGGGATTGCTGGGTCGTATGGTAGTTCTATTTGTAGTTTTTTAAGGAACCTCCATACTGTTCTCCATAGTGGCTGTATCAGTTTACATTCCCACCAACAGTGCAAGAGAGTTCCCTTTTCTCCACACCTTCTCCAGCATTTATTGTTTCTAGATTTTTTGATGATGGCCATTCTGACTGGTGTGAGATGATATCGCATTGTAGTTTTGATTTGCATTTCTCTAATGATTAATGATGTTGAGCATTCTTTCATGTGTTTGTTGACAATCTGTATATCTTCTTTGGAGAAATGTCTATTTAGGTCTTCTGCCCATTTTTGGATTGCCTACATTCCAGGCGAGGCTGCTAGTCCATGAACTACACTTTGAATACAAAGGCTCTAAAAGTAACTAAGGGCTCATTGTTTTAAGGCAGTGATCCTCAGAAGTTGAGAGTGCATCACAATCATGCTTATTGTAACACAGTACTTACTAAAGCAGATTGCTGGTCCCCACCCTCAGAGATTCTTACTCAGTAAATTTGGAGTGGGGATGAAACTGCATCTATAACAAGTTCCATGGGAATGTTGATGCTGCTGCTCAGGGGACCACACTTTGAGAAACACTGGTTTAAGGCATTGACTCTTAACTAGGATTTGAGAATTACCTATTAAATGACAATACATGTAAGTACCTAGAACAGTGTCTTGTTCATAATAGGTCCCAATAAATACTTATTGGATGTATAAATACAAGTAATTTGCTTCTCTGGCAATTAAAAACCAATGTTGTTATCATTAGTTGTGGAGGAGTTCCTAAATAATATAGATGAGAAATATATATCTAGATTTTCTGGTAATCTAGGTCCTAGATTCTACCTCAGACCAACTAGTTCAGAATCTCCAGAGATGGACCCCTATTGTATGTCATGTATTTTTTTAAATCTCCAGAAGTGATACTGATGATTCAGGTTAAGACCACTGATTTGTGAGAAACATGTGTCTTTTGGAAATGTACTTCTCCCGAGTTTCTTGTTCTGTGTTTTCTCTGAGACTTACATATGAAAAAAATATATATATTGTACTTATTCAAATTTGAAAATTATGTCCAAATGAGAAATACTATAAATGGTTACTGATGATTTGAAAAGATCATAACAGATGGCTGACTCTGATCTTTACTAAAGTATAATTTTGCATGTTTTGAGCTCCCTTGTTTTAAAAAGAATATAGATCCAAAGCCATGAGAACAGCATCTGTTATCTAGCTATTGATAAATTGTCCTAACTGGGACTTCCCTGGAGGCACAGTGGTTAAGAATCCGCCTGCCAATGCAGGGGACACGGGTTCAATCCCTGGTCTGGGAAGATCCCACGTGCCGCGGAGCAGCTGAAGCCGTGCGCCACAACTACTGAGCCTGCACTCTAGAGCCTGCGAGCCACAGCTACTGAAGCCCGCACACCTAGAGCCCACACACCAAGAGAAGCCACCGCAATGAGAAGGCCGCGCATTGCAACAAAGAGTAGCCCGCACTCATCTCAACTAGAGAAAGCCCTCGTGCAGCAACAAAGACCCAATGCAGCCAAAAATAACTAAATTTATTTTTAAAAAAATTGTCCTAACTACTGGTTATAAACATAAAGTTATAGTCTATTAGAAAAATATGTTGTAACTTAAATTATGTTGGATAGAAAGTACAGTTTTTAACTGTTTCCTGTTTCCTTAGACTATAACCAATAGCCTGGAATGTAAACATTGTTACTTACACAAGTAAGTAACTTGTGAAAAAAATTGTTACTTACACAAATAATAAATTCGTACATGTGAAAAAATTAAAAATTGCAAACAAGGCCAATACCAAATCCCTTAGGAAGAGTAGGCCACTATTTTTGATTTGATGTGTATCTTTTCAGACTTTTCTAATAGGGTTTTAAACTCCAGTTTAAATTATAATAGTAGGTTTTATTTATTTGTTGAAAAAGATCTGAACACCTATTATGTGCCAGCCTAGGTACTAGAGAAACAACAAAGAGAACAGTGTGGGGGAGACGCAAAGTGATGGCCGTATGGCTGTGTTTAGGGTGGAGTAGCGAGCTGGGAGGTGGGCAGGCAACCTCAAGAAACTGTCTCTTAGTGTCTTGTAGATGAGGGTTTTGAGTTTGACTTGATTTGATTTTTTTTTTTTGACTTACTTGGATTTTAATTGTATTGGGCGCCATTGAAATTTTAAGCAAATTTTAAGTGAATGAATTTAAGCAAGGTTAAATTGCTTACTTGGCTACTAAAGTAAAACTAATGTCCCAAACAACATGTGTTTTAAATTTGTTTCACATAGTTTAAAATTCCCTTTTGAACATTTGATGCCTATGAGAGTATATGGATTGATTGATTGATTTTTAAATTAATTTATTTTTGGCTGCGTTGGGTCTTCGTTGCAGTGCGCGGGCTTCTCATTGGGGTAGCTTCTCGTTGCGGAGCATGGGCTCTAGGCACGCGGGCTTCAGTAGTTGTGGCTCGCGGGCTCTAGAGCACAGGCTCAGTAGTTGTGGCACACAGGCCTTAGTTGCTCGGCGGCATGTGGGATCTTCCCAGACCAGGGCTCGAACCCGTGTCCCCAGCATTGGCAGGCGGATTCTTAACCACTGTGCCACCAGGGAAGCCCCTATATGGATTTATTTAAATAAATGTTTCTTCACAGATAGAACGAGTAATTCTCTCATTATCATTTATAAGAATTGTATGACAGAGCCATACGTTTAAATTATGTTACACTGGTCATACAGTATAATTATATAAAGGACAGATGGCTCTTTCATTGTATTCAGTGGGTTATGCTAATTAAGTGGCAGTGCTAAAAGATACTTTATGGAGTGGTATAGATCCTCTTAGGTTTACAAAATATGTCATATGCTGTTACTTAGTATATTTTCCCCATTTGTACCAGTTAGGAAAATAAAACAATATATTGAGTTAATTAAGAGTAATTTTATTTTTTCATTGTTATAATTTCAGTGTCCAGTAATTCATGAAGTTTTGAAGTTTGAATCTAGTACATGAAGTTTTGAATCTAGTAACACATTAAAAACTATTTTTAAAATATTTTTTTCCAATAGGATTCCATATGGCTCTGATATCATTCCTTTCCATCTTTGCCAAGATTTGGATACTGCAAAAACGTGTGTTTGTGGAAGATTCTGTCTAAGTTGTTTTATTCAAGGAACTACTACCATGAACCTACACTCTGTTGCTCACACTGTGGTCTTAGTAGATAATATGGGTGGTACTGAAGCACCTGTTGTCTCTTACTTCTGTTCTCTAACCTGTTATGTAAATTCCTGTGATATGTTAATGTAATAAGTGATACCACAAAAAGAAATTTCATTTAGTTACAGGCCAATTTGGGACTCACTTATTGTTTACATGTCAAATTGGAGAAAGGGAAGCTTTTCTTGGGTTTTGTATACTTGCTTGAGGGGAAAAATGCGTTAGTGTAACATTTTCGATCATTTGGCTGTAATATCTTAATTTCATTAAAACCTAATTTTATTGTGGTGTTAACTTTTATCAGCTTATTGCACTTGTGTTATTTCAGCCTAGTGTTTCCAGAATGGGTTGTGGGGCTATTTTTTAATGTTAAAACAGATATTGATCCCAACCACTCTGGTCATAGAATTTTCTTATCAGTTTTCATCTTGCGTTTCAGTTAAAGAAATTGAATTTCTAGGACTTCCCTGGTGGTCCAGTGGCTAAGACTCTGCTCCCAGTGCAGGGGGCCCAGGTTCAATCCCGGGTCAGGGAACTAGATCCCATATGCCACAACTAAGACCCAGTGCAGCCAAATAAATAAATATCAAAAAAAAAAAATTGAGTTTCTGTATGCAGAAAATATACTTTGCACTAATATAGTCTAAACTGTAGTGAGAACTTGTTTGATATGAAACTACATATAAGTTTTTAAGCACTTTTGTGTTTTTCAGGTATATTATTCTAAATATATATGGAATTTTATATTCACCATACATAAAGTAGGAGTTGCTTTGGACAGACTTAAGCTTTTACAAGTTTTATAATATTAATTCCATAATCTTTGTTGTGATTTCTAAGATTTTTAATTTTTAGGGCTGGAATGAAGTTTTGGGGTTGGGTGGGAGTAGCAGAAAATTGCTACGTTTACTAAGTTCTGTATTATATGAGGGTGGTTCTTTTTGTTTTAGTCACTTAATATGTTTAAGTTTTTTAATTAAAAAACTGATAGCAATATATCAGCCACAATATACCAGCTAAAGGATGATTAGGATTTGAACTAGAGCAGAGGATATATAAAAGGAACCAACTTAAAAGAATCTTGGAAAATGGAAGCAGAACTGTTTCATTCTCCTCATTCCCACTGTCTTTCAAATCAGCCTCTCTCCTAGATCGCTGCAACAGTGTCAGAACTAGCCTCTGGGAACAAAGGAGGGGAAAGAGTGTTAAGTATCTGGAGAAAAATCCTCTCTGTGAACCTAGATCGGGGATTTCCAGCCCAGGCTTTATACTGCCTTCTAAAAGTTAATTCACTTTTGCTCTTTAAAACTAAGAATTCTGTAATTAAGTATCTTAGGATTTTCTGAACTCATAAATTGGTGAGACATTGCCTGAAAATATTATAAAACTATATTAAAACGTGGTTCTTTAAAAAGTGAAGTTTTGTGGCATAGTTAAAATTTAGTGCATATCTGATTTTTACATGTTCCTGTAGAAAGACAGTTATTTCTTCATCAATAAATGTAGATATAAAAGTCTGTTGGGGGGCTTCCCTGGTGGCGCAGTGGTTGAGTCCGCCTGCTGATGCAGGGGACATGGGTTCATGCCCTGGTCCGGAAGATCCCACATGCCGCAGAGCGGCTGGGCCCGTGAGCCATGGCCGCTGAGCCTTCGCGTCCGGAGCCTGTGCTCTGCAACGGGAGAGGCCGCAACAGTGAGAGGCCCGCTTACCGCAAAAAAAAAAAAAAAAAAAAAGTCTGTGTTGGGAATAAGTGCCCACCATGTTATTCCTACACCCTAGCCCTTTGCATTCTTGCTCATCTACAAGCCATCCCCATTGTAAGCATCTTAGCCTAAAATTCATTTACAAAAAGCAGGGTCTTTATTTTTGGCCGCATTGGGTCTTTGTTACTGCACACGGCTTTCTTTAGTTGCGGTGAGCGGGAGCTACTCTTCCTTGCAGTGCACGGGCTTCTCACTGGATGGCTTCTCTTTTTGCAGAGCTCGGGCTCTAGGCGTGTGGGCTTCAGTAGTTGTGGCGCATGGGCTTAGTTAGTTGCTCTGCGGCATGTGGGATCCTCCCGGACCAGGGCTTGAACCTGTGTCCCCTGCATCAGCAGGTGGATTCTTAACCACTGTGCCACCAGGGAAGCCCACCTTCTTTTTATATAAATACAAGATGCCAATTTTTGTGGAACTAAATTTAAATAATGAATTAGATAAGAGGATGAACCTTAGTTCACTTACAAATAATTTACCATTATTTCTTTAATTTACAGCCAAATTAGGCCTGTGATTTTACTTATATTTTAAAAAATACAAAAGATTTGAGTAAGAATATCACTGTATTTATTCTCATACAGGCAATTTTTCTATAACTTAAACATTTTGCTCTCAAAAATAGAAGAACAAAAGATTCCCAAAGCTTAGAATTGGATCACTTGGCCCTTTCTCTTCTTATCTCCTCCGAGTTCAAAATGCTTGCATCTCTTAATGGCCAGCATCCTCTTGGACCTGCAGTTGGGCTCAACACATTCAAGCCTCAGTACGATCTTCTTTGTGGTTTTAGCCTTCTTCCGGAAAATTGGCTTTGTTTGCCCACCATAGCCACTCTGCTTCCGATCATAGCGCCTCTTTCCCTGGGCATACAGGGAATCTTTGCCCTTCTTATACTGGGTCACTTTGTGAGGCTGATGCTTTCCACACTTCTTACAGAAAGTCCTTCGGGTTTTAGGTACATTGACCATCTTTGCAGTAGAGGTGTCTTCACGATGAAAACTGTTGTAAAATATTTAAAATACGGCAGCAAACGTTAAACATTTTGAAAATTCAAGTGTTTTATAAATATTTATAGGAAGATAACATTACACAAGTCAGTAACGTATAACTGCACCAAGTATTCTTTTTCCGTATGAGTAAATGCACATGTACGTGCACAGCTTTTGGAAATCCTTAAATTATTGGAGCATTTATAGAATGAAACTCACTGAAAAACATCAAGAGCAGCAAACAGCAAGAGCAGCAACACAGGGACGCCCAGTACAGTTTCCCCCACAAAGTGGGTTCCTCTGGGGCTTAATTTACCGTGGCCCAACAACTAAAGCGTAGTGGTGTGATACCTGATTTTCTTCGGCAGAGAAAGAAGGCCGAGGCTAGAGTTTATTTTCGCCTCTCCGCGCACCCTCTCCTTCCATGTTCTAGCTCCCGGGCATGCCCGACTCGGGGCGCGGTGTAGAGCCACCTCCACGGCCCGCCCCGTCCCTTCTCCGAGAACCGCATCAGCCTGGTTTCACTTTTCCCTCCGAAGCATCGTCATCCTTTCCTCAGCAGCCCTGAAGGCTGACGTGTCCCTAATAAGTGCCTCCCGGCCCAGCAGCCGCCTTGCGAGAGCCCCTTTCCGGAAGGGAGAAGCCCGTTTTTGAAATCCACCAACCAAGGCGGCGGGCCTCGCCCTCCCTCTCCTACCAGGGCCCACACGGCCCAGCCCTGGATCCTGAGCACTGGGGACTCCAGCCGGAATCGCCACCGCCCCGTACCCCGCTTACCTGGAAAACCCGCGTCCACGCTCCGGCCTCGTTCTGCTCACGCCTCACAGGAAAGGAAGGAACGCCCCGGATGTAGGAACTGAGCCTGAGCGACCGCGCTGCGGCCCAATAGGCAGCGGGCGGCGACGGCCGTGCGTCTCCAGACTCGACCGGGAAGCGCCAACCGACGGCCCGAGGGGCGGGGCGGAGGGGTGTGGGTCCGGGGACCGCGGCGTACGGCGGGCCGGTCGCTGGTTGTCAGGACAGTCACCGCCGGAGTGGGGCGAGGGTACGTCCCTTGGTCTGAGACGCCCGGGGCCGCGTAAAGATGAGAGCACAGAGGACGCAGGGCCGCTGGAAGCGCAGGTAACGGAGCCGGAGTGCGGTGGGGCCGCGACAGGCTTCTTCCGGGACCCGTGCTGGATGGAGAGGACCGAGGCGACGCCGTGCCGCGGCTCCTAGCGGCGGGGCCGGTGCCCGAGCTGCAGCTGCCAGGCGACGATGTGTGGAGCCCGGGCGGCGCGGGGGAGCTGAGAGCCTTCGGGCCCCAGGACCCCCGGGGCCCGGGATGAGTTAGCGAGGACAGCCGCGCGGGCCAGTTCCGACTGCTGCAGGCCACGGCCGCCGCCCGCCCGCCCCTTCCGCGCCGGAGCCTCTAGCTCCTTTCCGCGCCCGTCTGCCTGCCTGCGCTCCTGGCGCCGGAGACCATGAGGTTCCGTATCTACAAGCGGAAGGTGCTGATCTTGACGCTCGTGGTGGCCGCTTGCGGCTTCGTCCTCTGGAGCAGCAATGGGCGACAAAGGAAGAACGAGGCCCTCGCCCCGCCGCTGCTGGACGCCGAGCCCGCGCGGGGTGCAGGCGCCCGGGCCGGGGACCATCCCGCCGTGTCCGTGGGCATCCGCCGGGGCTCCAACGAGTCGGCGGCTCCGCTAGTCGCGGCGGCCCCGCACCCCGAGGTGGACAACCTGACGCTGCGGTACCGGTCCTTAGTGTACCAGCTGAACTTTGACCAGACGGTGAGGAATGTAGGTAAGGCCGGCTCCTGGGCCCCCCGAGAGCTGGTGCTGGTGGTCCAGGTGCACAACCGGCCTGAATACCTCAAACTGCTGCTGGACTCACTTCGAAAAGCCCAGGGAATCGACAACGTCTTCGTTATCTTTAGCCATGACTTTTGGTCGACCGAGATCAATCAGCTGATTGCTGGAGTGGATTTCTGTCCGGTTCTGCAGGTGTTCTTTCCTTTTAGTATTCAGTTGTACCCCAACGAGTTTCCGGGCACTGACCCCAGAGATTGCCCCAGAGACGTGGAGAAGAATGCAGCTTTGCAGATGGGATGCATTAATGCTGAATATCCCGACTCCTTCGGCCATTATAGAGAGGCCAAATTCTCCCAAACCAAACACCACTGGTGGTGGAAGCTGCATTTTGTATGGGAGAGGATCAAAGTCCTTCGAGACTATGCTGGCCTCATACTTTTCCTAGAAGAGGATCACTACTTAGCCCCTGACTTTTACCATGTCTTCAAAAAGATGTGGCAATTAAAGCAGCAAGAGTGTCCTGAGTGTGATGTTCTCTCCCTGGGGACCTATACTGCCATTCGCAGTTTCTATGGCGTTGCTGACAAGGTAGATGTGAAAACGTGGAAATCCACAGAGCACAATATGGGTCTGGCCTTGACCCGGGATGCCTATCAGAAGCTGATTGAGTGCACAGATACTTTCTGTACTTACGATGATTATAACTGGGACTGGACCCTTCAGTATTTGACTGTATCTTGCCTTCCAAAATTCTGGAAAGTGCTGGTTCCTCAAGTTCCTAGGATTTTTCATGCTGGAGACTGTGGTATGCACCACCAAAAAACCTGTAGACCATCCACCCAGAGTGCCCAAATTGAGTCACTCTTAAATAATAACAAACAGTACCTGTTTCCAGAAACTCTAACTATCAGTGAGAAGTTTATGGCAGCCCTTTCCCCACCTAGGAAAAATGGAGGGTGGGGAGATATTAGGGACCATGAACTCTGTAAAAGTTATAGAAGACTGCAGTAAAAAAATCACAATTACAAAAGCAAAAGTAGTGACAGTCTTCTATTTTTGATATTTGTCCAAACAGAATATACAATTGAATAAAAGGGTTTAGGAACTGGTTTCTGCTTTAGTACAACAACAACAGAATTCTCGTAAAAGGTGTCCCAATATAGTAATCTTTTCCTTTTATGTCTGATTAAGATGTAAAACAAGTTTTCATTTTGAGAATTGCGTTTTAAAGCTCAATGTGTATCTGCTAAAGGTAATCATTATTGTTAATTGATAAGAAAGAAGAGGAGAAATTTTATTTAAATTGCATCTATTAATCTTTTTATCCGGAACTTTGTACACTTTTCCACGTTCAAGACTTCAAGTACAGCAGAATTTATTTAAAATTGTCATATTAGTAAAAAGTATTACAATCAAAGTGTTAAGAGTATTAATGGAACAAGCCCAGCTTCACTCTTGACACAGTTACTAGGAAGGGATTGTTTCACTGGTTTTATAACTGGAAAGTTATGTTAAACACCCTGTCAGAACAGAGTCATTTTCAGTATTAAAGATTCCTGTATTATTGTGTTAAGATTTGCCGTGCTTTGGAACCTTCATAGAACACACTTTCTTTTGGAATGTATTTGATTGATAAGAAAGTTTAAACACTGTTTTCACCTCAATGTAGAAATACAGTGGTTTTTTTTTTTTTCTTTTAGTGCTGCCAAAATAAAATACTCATTTTTGCATAAAAAGATTCCTGATCATTTTGCAGAATAAATTTTTACACCAAAATCCAGTAAAGACATTCTACAAGGTTTAAAGTTAGCATTACATATTATCTGTACATTGTATAACTGAGTTTGAAATAAAGAAAACCCAGCTCTTGACAGTGCATCCCTTTGGAAGAAACTGGCTTTCAAATTAGCCAGGCATAGATAATGAGCAATAAAAAGCTGCTGTGTAAGTGAAGTACAGCCAGAAATGATACAAAGTTCAGTCCTGCCAAAGTGAAACATGTTCTAGTGCCAGCTTTATTTTAACAGAAATCGTACTTTTTAAAAGGACAGACAGTAAATAATAGGAAGCAGGCTTAAAATTTACTCCATATTTAACATGAAAGTTTTCCTTAACAGTATATAATTGTATTCAATCATAGACTACTTTCTGTGTAGGTACTGCAATAGTCATTTTAATCTAAGAAAACTGTGTACCTAATGGACAGTCTCAAAACTATTATTCCATCAAATTAAGATTCCTATTATGGTTGAAAAATGTATATGGTCATCTACAATGGAGCAAATAGTTCTCTTGCTTTATGAGCTACCTTTATACTGCCCTCAGCCCTCTGGTTCCAGGTTTTACTGGGGTTATAAATGTAAATCAGAATAAACTGCTAGGCTTCGTACCAGTTTTTGGTGCTCTGACCTGACCTCCCTAGTTCAAAGGACTAAAGAAATTAGTTTCCGGGACTAAGGTAAGGCCAGAGGTTTGAATTAGTAGCTGTTTTTGGAACAGAAATAGATCAGCTCAAGGCCTTGGGGTCAGCGATTAGATCAACAAATATTTTCCTTTCTATATTGTCTTTCATGTTGTCCTAAAATTTTTTGTGAGGAAAAAAAATCTGTTGGGATTTTCTCCTGGCCTCAAATAAAAATACTATTCCACAAAATTCGTAACTTAGCCACTGTTGATAAATTATCTGCTGCCCTCTTTTAGGTGTTATAAAAGAAATTGATTAGAAAACACTAGCTCTTGTTGTTTTCATGTAATAATATAATGAAGACAATTTTCCTATTGGAGCAAATTCTTAGACAATTTGTCCTGTTCTAAAATTTGTAAATTAATTCTATAAAACCAAGGGATGTTTGAATAATTTCCAAAAAATTATTTTAAAATTTTGAATTTTCAAGGTCATTAACAAATAACCTGTTATTTATATATATATGTATACACACATATATATACATGGTGACATATATGAGAAGAGTAAAATACACAGTTGAAGCAAAAATACTAAATTTCAGTGTATTTGTATTGTTTGGATCATTTAATATTGGTTAGTAAAGTTCTTTCAGAATCTCTATGACAAGCATAAGTACATCCTATTTAGTGAGACAAATGCATAGTTTTGAGATTCTCCTCCCACCAACACATGCACTCTAGTGTGCTTCTAGTTAATTGCATTCTTTAGAAATACTCTTTGTGACAGACACAACTTTTAATGAGTATTTATTTTGAAATTTTATTAAAGTAATGGCAAACAAAAGCCAAAAACAGCACAGAAGTAAATATAAATAGGTTGTATTAAAACTAAATGTTTAACTATTAGAAAAAATATACATCAGAGGAATCACAAAACTTATTTCCATAATTAAGGAAGCTTTGTATAAACTCTACATGCAAAAAAATAAATAGCTTCAGTTTCCCCATGAGAATAAAAATTGCAAATTTTATACTTTCTTGAATACCTTTGGTTTTAAGATAGTAAACAGTCTATTTTTAGTCCATAAGTTTTTACTCAGCCTTTAAATTCTAAGATGATACAGAATTAATCCAAGTCATAAAGCAAAGAATTCTGAAAACTGAATGAGCAATGAGTCACATGATCTTTAATAATCTGCACACGACCATCTTGCATATTGGTTTCCTTTATGTTGTCAAAACCAGGTGTATTGTGAACTTCAGTTTTGTTCAGTAATGAAGATAGGTGATCTCCATCTAATTCTTTCTCTTCAGTTATTACTGGTTCTTTTAAATTATCTTTTTCATCATTTGAGTGAGCAGCACTTTTGTCTTTTATAAATTCAGGTTCCATTTTTGACTCAGGTTGCTGAGACTTTGCAAACGGCTTTTGAGAAACATCAAGGGCCCCTTGTTGCAAGCATGCAACTGAACCACAACTGTCTGTTTCTAGTACTTTGACTGGTACAGATGAATTGGAATCAGCTGAGGTAGTAGCATGCTGTAGACATTCTTTTTCAGTTAGATGACTTCCTTCATTGACTCTTTCTTCCTTCTCATGAAGCTGCTCAGAGTTACTACATTCTTGCAACTATGTCAGGAGAAACAGCAAATTAATAATTCCTTGAAACAAATAGAAAAGTAAATTGTACCCGCTGGAAACTTTTTTAAGTTGTGAAGGAATAACCCAGTAGACTTACAGATAGGCCCTCTGGCTTCCCCCTCAAAGTCATTCTCCAAATGCTGCCAGTCATATTTTAATCATACAAACCTGGCATTGATTCTCTGATTAAATACTTTCATTGACCCTTCATCTCTTTCAGGATAAAATAATCCTGGCCTACAAACCTTTTAACATGGCCTATAAAACCCATTAGCAGTCATTCTTATAAGGGCATTCTTGAATTTCTTGAATTTTCTTGTATTTCTGTGATTCTTTAGAGCCTCTTTCCCCTGAATTCACATTACAAGTCAATTGTCCTAGTTACTCATTTGTGTCCAATACTGAAGACTATAAAAATAACCAAACTTAAGTTCAACTAGAAAGAACAAACTGGATGACATAGTTCCCATGGTTTGAGAGTCAAAAAAAAGCTGTTTGTCCCTGGACTAATACTCATAATTCCCAAATGTTAGTTTCTCTCCATTCCTCACTGAACAGTTATTTTGGGATTAAAGGAGATAACATAAGTGAAAATGAACTGCAGATGTTTAATAGTAAAATACATATAAAAAAGTCTTTATTCCTCTTAACATCACTCTTCCCAGCCATCATGTCCACTTAGTTTAAAGTTATCATATAAAGAAATCAAGAATTAAGTTATCTGTTAGGCTTCAACCTTGTCCCAAATCACGACTCTATAGAGCCCACCAAAATCCTTACCTTTGCATGTATTTCAATCTTACTATCAGTAACCTGAAGAACTTCAATTAATGGTGGGGTTAGGGGCATTGTCTGTTTGAATGGAGGGCTCAGGACCTCTTCAAGAAACTCATTAACGTTTTCTTCACTGACAAATAACCTTTCCTAAAATAAAAAGAGAAAAAAAAATTCTACCTTATTGGTCATACTTGACAGAGTTGTATCTAAAACCAGCTCATAAAAGTTCTCACACAGTTCAGAATTGCACTTTTAAAATGTTTATTTTAATGTTATTCCTATGCTGTTTTGGCAAAAGAAAACTGAGTATTGTACAGAGCAATAAGAACAGCAGGAGTACACACATATATAGGAAAAGACCCTAGAAGACAAGTCTTAGTTCCTTTTCTAGGTCTCTATTAAATCTGAGGTATGTTTTCCCTCCAAGTAATCTTACTTACAAATTATCTTCCTTTTTTTCCCCCTCTATTTTGTAAGAATAACATCACCTCTAGAGTTATAAATGCAGTCCAAGCTAGAAAATGCAATTTAATTTTAGAACACTTCCTAATGAGTCAGCAAAAGATACACAGACAGGATCTATTTAATTTTGTGTGACCAGTTTGCCTTTTAGTTTTTGGCTAGGTAAGAAAATACATTCTTTAGTATTCTCTCAAATGCTTGTCCATATAGTTTTTTTTTCCCACATTGTGAGTTATTTTCACATTTATTAAAACAATTACAGGAAAACGACTGCCCTTTCCTAAATTTCCCCTTCTGATGACATAAACAGATAGTCGATTTCATATTTTATATTCTCACAAAGTATTTTACCTAGCCCTGGCTATTTACTTTACCATTTTTGGAGGTTTTCAAATTAACCACTTCTCACAGAAGATACACCTCATAAAATAAAAATTTAACTTATTAGCAAATTTCTAGAAAAATACAGGAAGAAGTAAAACTTCCTGGCAGGTTAAAGCCCAAGGCCCCAAACTTAATTTTTAATATATAATCTGTGCAACTAGTGTTGTGAATTTGGGAATTTAACCCTTGAATATCTTAAAAGAGCTAAAAAAAATTTACATGTAACATTGATACAAACCTCAATCAAAAATACCAATTGTTCACTTATGAGTTTAAAAAGTTCTATAGAACGTCAAACTTTTTTTTTCCAGTATTTGCCAATAGTACTGGAATATTGAATCTCAAGATCCTCGGTAATCTGAAAGGTATAGTAGCAACTACAAAATGATATCCTAGGTAAACCTGATAATGCACAGCCCCAGTTTTTGCCCAAAAGAGATGTAGCTGATGTGATGTTGGTACCAACAAAGGCTTATATCACACTTCGTTAAATGCCAGCCATTGTGTCAAGTACTAGCAGGGAACAGATTAAAACAGATGCAAAAAGAGGTAACTTCAATGTAATATAACGCCCACCAGAAAACAACCCCACCAATATCAGCGACTGAAATTAAGCAGTACCATATGGCCGAGAGGGCAAGGGATTTAGATTCACACCTGCGAGTTGGTTTTCCTACAAAAGAACTGTGTGGCACAGGCTGAGTTACTTTTGCTCTCCGGAAGTAAACTATTTACTTTCTAAGTTTGGAAAAAGCTATTTACCAACTTAAAATATGGCCATAATAGAATGCCTCTTAAACCTATTTGTGTCACAACCCCTTTGAGAATATGACTAAAGTTACAGCCCTTCTCAAGGGCAACTGTGAAGATTTGAAACCCATCCACCAGAGAGGATGCGTTAAGTTTTTTTCGTTTTTTTCAATATGCGTTTAAGTGTACTTAACATCTTTCATCAAGTGCATTAATTTCAAGTCATCAGGAGAGAAGTTATAATGGAAAATCCTTTGTTTAGGATAAACTGAGAGTGTGCCTGTGATAGCAAGTGGAACAGAATATTTCAAATATTAGGACTCTAGAAAGAACTGTTACCTCCAAAGAATCGTTGTTTAAACCATAATACCACTCTCTCCACTGTCCATGGCACTCTGGAGATTTGGCCAGTCCTATCACTGCATTGTTTGAAGAAATGCTAACCACTGGTTCTTTGGTATTCAACTTATTCTCTGGAGTAAATTGCAAAACGAAGGAATAATAAACTAAGTCTTGGGTGGAGAAGGACAATTTGTACCAGAGCGGGGTCACTTCCCCTTGAAGACTTTGAGGCTGGATCCAAGGCACTTGAATGAGCAGAGTCAGGGATTCTTCATCCTGATTACACTGCAAAGGCGGGCACAGAGGTTCCCCGCGGTCGGTGCCGGGACCACTCATGGCTCGATCAGCTGGCTCCCTGCGGGTGCCTTCCCGGCCCTCCAGCGCCTCCACGCCGAGAGTTCGGCGCGCACTCACTTTTCCTGCAGAAGACCCCCTGTCAAGGTCCCCGGATGAAGTACTAGGAGCGCCTCCGCCACCGTCCCCAGGTGAGTTCCCAGCTCCGGGAGGCGGCTCCTCCCGGATGCCTGTTGTTGATCTCTCTTGCCCGCTGAAATCCCGCTCTTCGGGTGCTGAGACGTGCTCCTCCCCGGCGGCGTCCGGGGTGGTGATCCCGGCGTCTGCAGTCCAGCCTCGGTTGGGATCCGAGCCTTCGTCCGCCCCACCAACCCCCGCCGGGCCCGCCTGCCCCTGGTGAGCGGAAGCGCAGGGCGCGCAGTCAGTTCCGGGCCGGTCGGCGGCCTCTTCCGGGGTCGCGGCGGGCTCCGGGTGCGTGGCGGTCGGCGCCACAGGTAGCGTGACCACCAGCTGCCGCCGGGCCTTGTTGAATTGCGCCTTGCCGCAGCTGTCATCCACCGGGTACGGGAGCGAGAGCCGCAGCCGGTAGTCGGGTTTCCTCGAGTCGAGGCACAGCAGCTTTCCCGTCACCTCCAGCGCCGCCTGCTCAGCCGAGCGCAGCAGCGGCAGCTCGATGGTGACCACGAGCTCCTGGGGTACAGTACTGGGGGCCGAGTCCCGAGAGCAGCGGTAATCCTGGAGGTCCACGTGGTGGCGCTGCACCACGCTGTAGCTAGGCTCAGTGGGGGCGGGCTGCAGGACGGCCTCCGGATGGGAGGGCGCCTGGGGCCTGGGGAACGCAGCGCTCCCGGCGGCCTCCGGGTACCGATAGGGGTAGGGGAAATCGGGGAGAGGGCTCTCCGGCTCCCCCTCGGGCCGGGCCGGGGAGCCCCCCGGCAGGGGCGTGCGTAGCACGGCGGCCTCCGGGGTCCCCTTGTACTTGACCTTCAGGGTCTTGGCATTCCTGCGGTCCAACTTCACGCCGAACTGCTTCTCCACGGCCTCCAGGGCCGTGGCGTCCAGCATCTGGCGGAAGCGCTCATGGCGTCGGGCCAGCGCAAGAGCGTCTGGGTGGAAGACGACGTCGTAGACGGTGTAGCGCCTTCCGCGGCCCCCAGCGTACTCGCGGCCCGGCGCCAGGCTGTAGGGCAGAGACCACTGGCTGCCGGATGCCGCGGCCCCGGAGCCGGGCCGGCTGCTGGGCGCGCACACCAGCGCGTTGCTGCACACGTTCACGAAGCAGCGCCGGGTCCCATCCAGGCTGGTGCGCAACACGTGGCCCGGTTCCGGGTGCACGAACCGCACCTCCACCCCGCGCTCACGCTCCAGGGCCGTGATTTCCTCCTCGTAGCGCCGCCGGTTCTCGGGGTCCGTAAGCTCCTCGGCGTACTCGGAGAACATTCGCCGGAACTCCGGGTCCTGGAAGGCGGAGGTGAGCTGCTGGACCTCCTCTCCGCTCAGATCCAAGTCTTCCAGCGGCGAAGAGGTTGCCGCCTTGGCCATACTGCCCCTCGGCTCCTTGCCCAGGGGCCAAGGGAGATGAATCTGAGACCGAGTGGGAGGAACGCGTCGTAGAGTTGCTGGTCTGCGGTGAGTGAGGCGGCGGAGGTCTGTAACCGCCAGAGAATTGAGCCTCGGGCAGCGTGTGCTCGTTGCCATAGTGACACCACCAACTGCCGGGAGGAGGGGCAGGAATAGGGGTGACGGAAATATCAGAAATAGCCTTAGTTTCCTCAAACCAACATTATGCATTTTTTAGATTCCTGTGCCATGGTGCAGTTACCTCTGCAAAATAACCATCTGAATAATTGTCATAATTAACAGTATGATGTACGTTATCCATTGTTCACAACACTTCAAGGTAGACCTAATCCCCATTTCACAGATGAGAAGATAGGACCTGAGAATTTACCTGACGAAAGTTACAAAGCTAATACATTCACAAGCTGTGATTCTAACAACTTTATATGCTTTATTCACTTCGCTAAACCAGCATTTCAGTCTCCTAGATATTTCACCAATTTGCCCTGTTTACAACTCTCATTTGGTGCAAGAGATATTACGGGCAGTCTATTCATAGCCAATGATCAGTAAACATATGACTTCGTTAATAATAAAAATGCAAATATAAGATACTGCGTATCACCTATCAAAATGGAAAAGGCTTTTTTTAAAAACAATTACTGTATTTCCTTGGAGTGGTAGAATTATATTAATAAAACCTTTCTAGAGAGTAGTTTGGTAGCTGTATAAAAAGCCTTTAGAACATGCATACTTTTTTTGATCCAGCAATTCCAACTTTGAGAGCATGCTCAAGAAACATTGATTCTAAAAGTTTGGGAAGAAGCTAAGAATTCAACAGTGGGACTGGTTGAGCAGATTTTGGTACAGCCATGCAATGGGATTCTATGCAGCCATTCAAATAGATATTATAGAGTCAAATAGAATCCCTGACTCTATTTATTGATTGGGGTAGTTATTAATTGGTAGTTGTTAAATCCAGTGATCATTTTTCTGTTCTCATTTTGTTGAAACTCTCAGCAACATTTAACACAATGTTGGCATTACCTCAATGTTGAGACACCATCCAAGTTTCTCTCCTACCTCATCACCTGCACTGGCACTTCCTGGTTTCCCCACACTGAGACCAAGTGTTGGCTTTTCTCATAGCAGAGAAATCTCAACCTACTCCCGTCTTGTGTGATCTACGTGGCCCCTGAGGCATAATGTCACATGATGGTGCCTCATACTCAGATTTCTGCGGTGTGGTCAGCCGGTCAGCCGTGCTTCAGCTGATTAAACACCAGGTCGGGGAGCACACCACCTCTCTGTTCCCCAGAGTATTAGCCCTGGATAGCCTTGCAGTGCTGTTTCTCTGCTAGCCCATTTTTCAGACCTCTGCTTCCTTTTCATTTCCAGACAATGTCCACCTTCACCTGATTCTAGTTCCTGTCTTATTCTAATAATTATTGCCTGATTCTGGCAACTTACCAGCTCGTACATAGTTAACTGCTCTGCTTCATCTTACGTCACCTTGCTCTGCTTCATCTTACGTCAGGATATAGTAATATCCTGAAACAAAGATTTTCACTATCATTAGAATAGATTCTGTGACTTGAAATTTAAACAATTTGCAATTCTTGAATATACTATTAAGACTTATGGTGAACATTAGCGTGTAACTCGTACAGAAATAATGAAACTTAAATTTTTAAACACAAATGTATACTTGGATTATATATTTTTACACATTTTCATATTTTTCCTAAAAGATTATGCAGAAAATATTTTTCCTATAAAACTATAAAGTATACTATCATGTTTATTTTATTTTAAAAAATATTTACTTATTTATTTGGCTGTGCCGGGTATTAGTTGCAGCATGTGGGATCTTCGTTACCGCGTGCAGGATCTCCACAGCGGTGTGCGTTTAGTTGCCGCGTGCAGGATCTAGTTCCCTGACCAGGGATTGAACCCGGGCCCCCTGCATTGGCAGCACGGAGTCTTCACCACTGGACCACCAGGGAAGTCCCCATCGTGTTTACTTTAATATCAAAATTTCATAAAATAGAAATTTAAGCAGAACATCCTAAAGTTTACCATAATTTTATTGTAACAATATCAAAATTACATAAAATTAAGCAGAAAATTGATGAATTCTGTTTCTTCAGATGGTCTTTAAGGATCTCAAAACCCTTGGAGTTTGCTGAAAGAAGAAAATATTCATAAAATTAAACATTTTGGAAACCTAAGTTATTGTACATTTCTTAATATTTAGTTTTAGTTAATTTTAAAAATAGGTCAATACATGCATATTGTTCCAAATTCAAAAGGGGACACAGTGAACAATAAGTCTGTCTCACACTCTATTTCTGCTCTCCAAAAGCAACAGTATATCCTTATAAAGATTGTCTAATCATATACAAGCATGTGTGTGGGGGTAAATGCTTTAAAAACACACAAGTGGTAGAATACAATGAACAATATTCTACCCCTTTTTTTCAATTAGTAATAAACACATATTTATAATTTTTAACTAATCCCTTCCTCTATGGCTTTGAAATTTAATATAAATTAGAAAAGTTCCGAATAACTTTTAAATAGATACACATTTAAGCTATTTGTTTTGCAATTTTATAAAAACTACAATAAAAACAGCTGTACCCAATTTTATGCATAAACCCAAGTATACCTGTAGGATAAATTCCTAGAAATGGAATTGCTGATATATGCAGTTGAGGTCTTAAGAAAAAGTTTTTACCATTTTTTTTTCTGACCAACTCTGTGTGAGAATGGGTGTTTCTCCCCTACATCACCAACATTGTGTTTTTAAATAAAACAACTGTATTTGAGAGCACATGTTGAAACAGGGTTAAACCTTATTTACTTTGGCTACATTTCTGTGGTTAACTCTACAATATGATTTCACAAATATTCTAAGAAAAAAATTCTTTTTAGGAGAAACTAAATAGCAGTAAAACCAAACTATTTCACTATATCATGAAAATTTTTTCTCTCAAAAAAGCCAAAAAAAACACATCAACTTATTCGATCCAGCAATGAAAAACTTCTTCAAATTATCACTACTAAATTATAGTTTGGAAATTATGTCAAGGGTTTTCAGCATCTGACTCCACAGATGATAAAGGGACCAACTATTTCAACTCAACAGTGAATGTCAACAGCAAGTCAAGGACTGTTCTAGAAACTTTTAAGAGGGACAGGCACATAAGTGACTAAAACAATGTGTTAGAACTGTCATAGAAGTCTGTATACAGTGCTCAGAAGCACTGTACTTAGGTTAACAATTCTGCATGGCAATCAGGGAGCAGTACAAGAAATGTAACAAGTGTCTTGTGCTATCATAATAAATCGGTTTATTTCCTATTGTGGTTTATTTGTTTATCTCCCAACTCATTAAAAAAAGAATATTAACTGGTTTGCCAAGATAAATATAATAAAAAGATAAAAGTAAGGAAATCAGGAAATTCAGGTAAGAGAAAAATACAGATCAGAAAAGAAGAGGAAGCCAGAGCCACAGCCAACATTTATGCTAGTAATTCCTCTGCTGCTGTAGAGGTGGGCTGCATGTTTGGCTGTGCTTCCTGGCAGCTAACACAAAGGGAATCTATTAGTAGATTTACAGTCTCCCCAAGATGAAAATAAACAGTTGCTTGGGACAGACACAGATTTCTCTTGTCCTGAGATCTGTTGAAAGTGCCCACTATTGGTTTTCATAGCAGAATGTTTTAGATGTCTGTGAATTTATACCAAATCTCAGTTCAGTAAAAGTCAATCTAAAGACGGACAAAATAGGGAATTCCTTGGTGGTCCAGTGGTTAGGACTCTGCGCTTTCACTGCCGAGGGCCCGGGTTCAATCCCTGGTTGGGGAACTGAGATCCTACAAGCTGAATGACGTGGCCAAGAAAAAAATTTTAAAAAGGTGGACAAATATGCTCCAGAGGTGACCTAATCCTGGGGTCACAAAATCACCGTCAACAACAGCGAGTGGTTGAGACTGGTAAGAGCGTTGCCTTTACCTAAAGGCATTCCAAGTCAAAAGCAAATTTGTTTGAAGATTCATTGTGGGCTAGGTGAAGTCAAACACATGTTCAGCTTATGGAATAGAGGCTAGAATATCAGTGACCTTTTTTTTTTTTTTTGCGGTACGTGGGCCTCTCACTGTTGTGGCCTCTCCCGTTGCGGAGCACAGGCTCTGGACGCGCAGGCTCAGCGGCCATGGCTCACGGGCCCAGCCGCTCCGTGGCATGTGGGATCTTCCCGGACCGGGGCACGAACCCGCGTCCCCTGCATTGGCAGGCGAACTCTCAACCACTGTGCCACCAGGGAAGCGCCTCAGTGACTTTTATAAGGGTATCTGTCTGGTTATATTCCAAAAACTAAGCAGTGCCTGGAATACAGTAAGATTCAAATACACGTCAAATGCGTGAATCCAAGAATAAAATTTAGAATATCCCAAAGTGAACGGACTTTAATCCTCCATGAATACTGAGCAGCAAAAATAACGCAGAAATTTTTTTTCAAGAAATGTATATAAGAAGCTGTTAATCATGGTTTCAGGGTTAGGAAACGGAGCTACTTTTTCCTTTTCAATTTTATACTTTTAAGCATTATTTGAAAATTTTATCATGTACTTGTGTTTTTATTTAAATAAAGATGTTAATTACAAAAAGTAAAAAGAAGACAATTGGGTTGGGTGTTCAAGATTATATTCTCTGAGAACCTGGAGGTATTTGGTTACTGTTCTTAACTGGAGGTGGGAAACAAAATATAATTAACCAAGAAATCACACGTTAGGATGCCTGAATCTAAGGGAAACTGTTAAAAATGCAGATTTCTGGGCCCTACAACTGGAGAGAGACATTTGATAAGTTTGGGGTGGGATCCTGGAACTTAACATTTTTAACAAGGACCCCAGAGGATTCTGATGCACGTGGTCTACAGGACACCCTCTGAAAATCACTACCTACCAGGTGATTATTCTTTTTCCCCCAAGACCTCCCCCCAACTCCAACCTCTCACCATCACCACACTCAACCCAGCTCCCCTGCAATTCTTTGCTGCCAATTTAAGGCAGATTACCTAGGTTTTGAGAACCAACCATGTGGACGGCAAGGCTTACCTCTTGGAATAATAACATCATCAGGAGGCTGCCTGTAAAAAAGCTAGCCCACCTCCACAGCCAGTCTGAGATTTCCCTCAGAAAACAGTTCTTGGTCTATTTCACACAAACTGCCATCAAGTACATACAATTCTGTGTCTCCCGCATGAACGCAGTAAGTTCAGCCTAGAACATTTCCAGTGAGCTACTGTAGACTTTTAAAAACTTCAGCACACCTACAGAACATCTGAATTTTAGCAGTATTACACCAAGAGACAGCTGTTTCTTGCTGTTTCTGAGGGCACACTTACCTATCTTCTACTATCTTACTGGAAGGATAAAAAACTTTGAATGAAAATCCACTTCTTGGAAAAGAGCCCTTTGGAGAGAAAAATGCCCATAAGTGAATACTCAACTTTTAACAAAGAATCCCTATTTTTTAAATCAAACTCCTTGCTCCTAACTTAAAAATAAAGTTACAAGATGTGACTATGAAGTAATGAGACAAATTTTTGTATGCTCTTTATAGAGAAAAAATATTACTATAAAATATCTCCACTTGAAGCAAAAAGTCAAGTTGACTAGAACAGTTATGCTAACAAATGTGACTAGAAATGCTTAGGAGGGGTTCTACTTAGTATAAGGAATAAACAGTACTGGGTGATGCTAAATAAGCATGTAAGACACTCGAACATCATGTTCGAGAAGCCTTTCCTGCCCCTCTCGCCAGTAAAAATCTGGGTTTGATGCCCTGCCATTGTGCCCCCAAAACAACTGAGCAGTAGTCACACATACAATTGTCTGTCCATTACTAAACTCTAAAGTTACTGAGCAGACTCTGTCTTTTCAGTCTTTGTGTCCCTGGAACTAGCTCAATGTCTGGCCCATTGCAGGCATTCATTAATGGGAATAAGTATCAAGAAAGGATGAAGCAATGTCAAAACCAAGTTTTGGGCTTGCCCAAAAGGTATAAATAAGGTTAAAAAGATATAATGATGGTGTAGGAACTGGTTGTTTACTCATTTACAGTATGAAAAAGTGGAAAAATTCAGAAATAAAGTGGTTTCAAATAGAGCGTTAACTATACGAGAATGCCCAGAGTTCAATTTAAATAAGGAAATAGCCTCATTGTGACAAGAATATTGAAATGTGAATAAAGATTCTACAAAAATTAGGGCCACAAATTTCAAACAGTGAAACCAAATCAGCTGACTGTGCTCATCCTTAGAGCAGTAGTTCCCAACCAGGGACAATTTTTGTCTCCTAGGAGACATTTGGCAAGTATCTGAGGACATTTTTGATAGTTCCAACTGGGGGCTGCTACAGGCATCTAGTGGATGGAGGTCAGGGATGCTGCTAAACACCCTGCAATGCACAGGATGGTGCCCCCAAACAAAGAATTATCTGGTCCAAAATGTCAATAGTTCTGTGGTTGCAGAAGCCAGACAAAATAAATGTGTGTGTGAGAAAAGCAGTAAGGGATGATGTTTCTAGAAATGATCTAGATGAAATAAAAAAGTACTAAAGTTTTAAATTCACAAGAATCAAGGAAACATACAGATTAAAAATCACTAGTGAAGGGCTTCCCTGGTGGCGCAGTGGTTGAGAGTCCGCCTGCCGATGCAGGGGACACGGGTTCGTGCCCCAGTCCGGGAAGATCCCACATGCCACGGGCTGGGCCCGTGAGCCGTGGCCGCTGAGCCTGCGCCTCCGGAGCCTGTACTCCGCAACGGGAGAGGCCACAACAGTGAGAGGCCCACGTACCGCAAAAAAAAAAAAAAAAAAAAAAAATCACTAGTGAAGATATTTGACATAAAAAGCAACATTATGCAGCATTTAGTCCCCAAGTTCAAAAAGTCAATCATACTTTTATAGAAATTCAGAAGCAACTTGAAGATTCTGAAGCAATTTCAAGGTTCTGCATAAAAATGAAATATTAAACTGTGTCCCAGTAGGAATTTCCACATTTATCAGTCTTAGATTTTTGGGACTTGGACAATTTCCAACAACAACAATAACAACAACAACAAAAAATCCTCCTCAAAGGACAAGTACCATTAACATGTTTAAAGGGAATGGAATACATGCTCTGAAAGTAATTTCCAGAAAGGAATTCCAAGGAATCTCAAGGCAAGTTACTTTGAAGGGGAAAATACTCATCTGGATTTATAAGCTTTGGTGCATTTTTAAGAAAAAAGTCACGTTACTTTATAGTCACATACTCTTTTGAAAGTTTAAGAACTTTCTGTTTATACCAAATTAATTCAGTTGTTTCATTTATAGTATAGTTTTACTCCAACAGTAATTGATTAAACATATATTTTAAATTTAAAGAAGTAACAGTCTAATCTTGACAAATTATGACTACATAACGTTAACTACGTTCTTACAGGGTTTATGCAGAGGCATTCGGTATTGGTCAAAGTAAAAGGATCGTATTTGTCTGCGATGACAAGTAGGTCAGGCACAGGGTACACTCTCAGAGCATAGTCATACGCCCAATACACCGGGCAGACATAAAGAGGGAGAGGAGTCAGGTGTCCTTGGGATAAGATAGTCTTTACAAACTACAAAAGAATGACACAAAACAAACTTCAGTGCATTTGCAAAAGCTAAAAGAGCAACAAAGAATTTCAAATTAAATAGTAATTACCAAAGTGACTTAGAAAATTTGAGAAACAGTTGGGAAAACTGAATTACAAAACCTTGGGAAAACTGATATAAAATGAAATCAACTACCCTGTATTTTAGGAGAAATTTATGAGTTTTCATTCAACACCATAAAAGCTACTCCCCCAAATAGTCATTTTGGAGCAATTGTATTTTTAGCTGTATAATAAACTAATTTACTAATTTTGTTCGTCTAAAAATAATTCCACAGCTTGAGCAATGCCAAGAATATATACTTAGCCTACATACACTTTAAATGTTATAAAATACATACTAAAAATGCTCTGTATGATCTATTTCCATACTTCCAAATGAGGGTACATGTAACCAGTGATTGACAACTGGGAATCTTGAAGCTACAAGATAAACACTACACATCCTCCTGATGTGGGCAAATCATAGGAAATACTTAATAAACATGATAAACATAAACATTTTATTTAAACAAATGTATATATATTGAAGTACAATGTAAGATTTATGAGTTCTAAAGGCAAAACAGGAACCTCCAAAGAAATTTCCTGCTACTTCGGGGCTTTCTTCTGCCCATTAGGGGATACGTCAGTAAGAAAATTGAGAAACACTGATTTAGGAACAAAAATTACCTTACTGACAAAAGTGTGCTGAAATTATTTTGAACTATAAATAAAAACAACAAAAGGGCAAGTGATTAAGTGGCTTAACAAAATTTTATATAAATCCACGTGTAATTAAGACACCTTAATAAAGAAGACACAACTTACATGATTAGGAATATCCAAATTGCTACTGGGAAAACGGACACAGTTTCTGCACATTTTATTCACTAAGTCTTCACGAAAGACAATAATTTCTTGTGTACAATACTGAATTCTGAAATAAAAACAGTAGTTGAATGTGACTTCCTCAGAACAAAATATGAGGTAACTTTAAAGGCAAGATGTTTTATAGTACAAAGCCATTCCCACTTCCCATTGTTCACCACAGAAAAAATGCAACCAGAATCTATTCAACCATTCATTTGACAGTAATTTATTGAGCTCTTAATATGTGTCTGGCGCTATTCTAGGAATGAGAATAAACAACAGATACAATAATTACACAGTATGTTGGAAGATGATTAAGTGTATGGCAAAAAGAAAAAGGCTAACAGGAATCATTTAGGGGAAGGGAAAGTCTAGAAGGCTGGAGTAGTAAATAGGAGTATTGGAACAGGTAGGGCTCATAATGAAGTTTGATCTGAGCACAGACTTGAAGGAGGTGAGAGAGTCAAGCAGACATTCAGGGAAAGAACACTGTAGGCAGAGGGAACAGGCAGAGCAGAGGCCCTAAGATGAAACATGCCTGGCACATTTGAAGAACAAAAGGAGCTGGAGTGGCTGGAATAAATGAGGAGGAGAAGAAAGTCGGAGAGGAAATCACGGAGGAAACTGGGGGCCAGATCATGCAGGCCATGACTACCATTGCAAAGGATATGGGCTGTTACAGAATAACATGAGGGGCCCATCTTTCTGAATCAGTAGGGTGGATGTGACATGCCTTACGGTTTAAAGGATCACTCTGACATTGTTAAAGACAGACTACAGAGGAGCAGGGGTAGAAGCTAGAGAACAATGAGGAGGCTGTTACAGTGATCAAGGCTAAAGAAGATGGTAGAGGGTTGTAGAGGGGGAGGTATAGAGAGGTGGCCAGATTCTGGATATATTTTGAAGTCCTTCTTCAAATTTTTGAAGGACTTCCTAAAAGCTTGCATGTGAGGAAGAATCCCAAAGGTTGGTCTGAACGACTGAAGGATAAAAGCGTCAGGAACTACGATGAGGAAAGCTATGGAACAGGGTTGGGGACTGACGAGGGAAGAAGATCAGAAGTTCAAATCTGAAGTTGTCTATTAGACATCCAAGGGGAGATGATGAGTACGCAACCAGATACATAAGTGTGGAATCTGGTAGAAGGTTTGAGCTGGAGATATCAATGTGGGAATTGTCAATACACAGAGGGTAGTTAAAGCCCTTGGACTGGAAAGGTCACTGAAGGAGTGAATGTAGGTAGAAAAGAGAGGAGAAACAATGACTGAGGGCATTCCCTCAGTAAGAGCCTATGGTCACAGTGAGTAGCACATACAGTAAATGTGTAATCCTTTCAGTTTTCCATTGTAACTTTTCTTAAAGGATGTGTAATTGGAATATCTATTTTTAAATCTCCCTCCATTATTTAAGCTTCTAAATTCAGTGTTAGTGAATTATTTAAATACAGTTAAAACATTTTTAAAGTTTTGAGAAACCTAAAATAGAAAGAAATTTTTTCATTTTTATCCCATAACAATCAAAATTCAGAGACAAATTTTAAGAAACAGGTTAATTTTTTTCCCACTTTTTGTTTTTGTATTTTTTTGGCCACGCCACCCATGGCATGCGAGATCTTAGTTCCCCAACCAGGGATCGCACCCATGCCCCCTGCTGTGGAAGCACAGAGTCCTAGCCACTGGCCCACCAGGGAATTCCCAAGAAATAGGTTGTTAAATGAAAGGAAAAAACCACAACACAAAAATACTAATATTTACCTGCAAGGATTAGTAGTAAAAACTGAAAATGGTACTCTTTGTCTGAATTCATTAGTGATGCTTTCAGCAAATGGTGGCCTATAAAAACAATTTATGTGATATAGTATACATTTTTAAATTTTACAGAATTTTCTTTACTGTTGCAAATATCTGAATAAAACTTACCTTGGTAAGATGGAACCAAATCCAGGATCCGCTGGACCAGGTACAAACACAAATCGACTACTGTAGCAAAATTCAACATAATTCATTCTAAAAATATTGCACCACTATCCCATAGTCCAAAACCAAATTATTGCCTTTAATTAAATTACAAAGTTTTAAAAATTAAATTTCATGCATTTTAATAAGTGAACTACTAAAAGGCTCCAGACCAATACTGTCCAATAGATCTTTTTGCAATGATAGAAATGTTCTAGACCTGTACTGGCCAATTATTGAGTGCTTGAACTGTGGCCAGAGTGACTGAATTTTATTTTTATTTATTTTATTTTTGGCCACGCCCTGCAGCTTATGGGATTGTTTTAGTTCCCCGACCAGGGATGGAACCCGGTCACTACACCCCACCCCCACTCGCCTGCAGTGAAAGCACTGAGTCCTAACCACTGGACTGCCAGGGAATTCCCTTAAATAGTTTAAATTTAAAGAGATGCACGTGGCCAGTGACTATCATATTGAAGAGTGTAGCTCTAGACCCTTAGAGTAATGTCACCAAGAAATTTGGAATATGGTGGAAATTATCACTCATCCTTTTAATACTTTTCATTATAAATCTCTACTAGAGTGTAACATACATTATCATGATAGAAGGTTAATTTTATCTCTTAACTGTACTAATTTTCTCAACTTTTTCTTCCATCCATTTCTTAACTTAGGATTCATTTTTTGTGTTTCTTAAATAACACTTTAAATAAAAAATATAGAAATCATTACCTTTGGTGAATATTTGGGTATTCACATATTATATCTGCCAAAGTCTTTAGGGAATCTAAAATTTTAAAGGGATATTGAATTTAATTTGCATATGATATACATAAATCAAATTTTATTTTATTAGCTAGAACTCTACATATTTTGAATGAAATTAACATATTATAGATTATTTCTTATCAATTTAGTTTATACAAATGTAGAAACACTTATTAAACAGATCCTCAATACCTTTCAAAGCTTGAACCTGATTTTTTCCATAGGGTACAGATGAAAAATTGCCACACAGAATAAAGCAGGTTGGAGGTGCTGGTGAATAACCTAAAAATGAAAGAAGAAATGAACATATGGAGTGTAGAAATCATATTAAAATCTTTTAACCATGAGTATTTAAATAATAAAACCATACTATTTTAAAAATAATACCTTAATAACATTATTATAAAAAATAGTAATAATAGTGCCCATTTATTGAGCAATTATTTTGTGCCAGGCCCTGCAATGTCTTGATTAATCCTCACAACATCCCTGTAAACTGAGAGAGAGATTAAGTAACCTGCCCAAGGTATTAGGCTGCAGCTTAAATCCAGTTCTGTCAAATTCCAAAGCCTAAGCTGTCCTCCACTCTTGTACTATTCTTAGGACAAATTCTCATTTATCATGAATACACAGACAGACACACACACAGTTATTTTTCAAATGTAAAAATGTAAGTCTTTAAGATGAATTCATTTAAAATAGTTCACCACTGAATCAATGTCTTTTACAAACTAGACTACTCAAAAAGATATATATATTTTTTAAGAATTTAGTTTTAAGGCATGAATTATCATTAGAGTTCAAAAAAGAATAGAAAAAATGACACCTACCAGAAAACATGGTGTGAAGTTTTTCCAATACTTCTACTTGGTCCAACCAAACATCAGATATAAACACAAACATGGCATCTTTATTCTCATCCTCTAGTTGTTTTAGTTTTGCAGAAGTCTTCACAGATGTATTAGAAGGCCCTCCAAAAAAATTAATATTTCCATAGTATGCCCTAGGTAATTATAACACAATTATTACCTTCTATTCTATATTCTGTTGGAGATATTTTTCTGATATTCTACAAATTTAGCTTCTGTCTATCTAATGAGGTAATTGTCCCATCAGTGTAAATTGGACCATGAAAATGTATTATTTGGGGCTTCCCTGGTGGCGCAGTGGTTGAGAGTCCGCCTGCCGATGCAGGGGACATGGGTTCATGCCCCGGTCCAGGAAGATCCCACATGCCACAGAGCGGCTGGGTCCGTGAGCCATGGCCACTGAGCCTGCGCGTCCGGAGCCTGTGCTCCGCAACGGGAGAGGCCACAACAGTGAGAGGCCCGCGTACCGCAAAAAAACAGAACAAAACAAAACAAAACAAAACAAAAGTGAGATGGCTTGATGAGGGCTTGTAGTCTCTGTGGCGTGAGCAGCACTTTCCCCCAGATTATGTACTTCAACAGGAAGAGAAGATGCACAGCAAAAGCTGCCTGCCAGTGGCTCCCAGCCAGCAAATGTGGCCTTGGCACCTGACTTATACAGGCATACTGGGCCTAAAATCTTAATCCTCATACTTCTTCTTGAAATCATCACCATCATCATGGAATCTCAAGATTTAATTCCCCCAGATGCTTACAGGCTCCAGGAAGGTAATACTAAATATCAAAGCAGCGGCCAGCTGAGGCTGACTAGGTGTGAGTGAGGGAGCACACACATAACCCTGCCCAAAGTGGGCAATCACTGCCGTATAGATGTTCCAGGTGAGAATTCAGGTACAAAGTATGGCTAGATCTGACTGTTCAAGAGAACTCAGAAATCTAGACCATTATGAGAAATCTCCTAATTTTTAAATATTGCAAACTAATTCAAAATGTGTTTTAACACCTCAAAGGGGAAAAAAGAAATTTCTATAGACTACATTCAACCCACAGGCCACCCGCTTCAACTTCTACACCATTATTCAGCCTCTGCTCAAATACCTTGAGTGACAGGGAACTCACTCCTCTCAGAGAAGGCCCTTTTGGAACCACTCTAATATTATAATGACTTTGCATATATTAAAGAACTATATAATCTGCCTCTTGTAACTTTCACTCAGTAAAATACAAAAATAAGAACTTTCTATTAACATGGGAATTATATTCTTCTAAGTGTTTTCCTATATCTTATCTCAGTTGAACTCCTCATCAATCCTACAGATAAATAAGACCGATAGACTGGAAGTCTTTCCATTAAAGCCAAAGTACAGAGATGCTATTGCAACCAATCTGGAGTCAACCCGAAGTTTTCAGTTTCATATAAAGCCCAGTCTTTAACTCTCATTTTCCATTGCTCATCGCCTTCTGACACAAAGCCTGAGGACTTGTAATAACTGAGATATGATATACTATCTTACATTCATTACTGCCAGTATTATAAAATTCCTATAGAGTTAAAGTCAAACATTTTTATACCTAGTAGTACTAGAGGGTTCAGTGGGTGGAAATCCAAAGGCATTGACATGAAACACCTGATCTTCAAACCAACCTGAAAAAAGATAAGTAACAAATCACTTTCATTTGTCCAATTCTCCTTGTTTGAAAGGACAAAACTACGGAACACAAAGCAGTAACGCTAGGCCATCATCTCATCCCCTGTCGACTAACAACAGAATTTATCAGTCCCACTGCGCTACAAAACAGCGTCAGGTTCAGAGACTGTCTCTTTTTTTTTTTGGCCACACCATGCGGCTTGCTGGATCTTAGTTCCCTGACCAAGGACTGAACCCGGGGCCATGGCAGTGAAACAGCGAAGTCCTAACCACTGGACCGTCAGGGAATTCCAGACAGTCTCAGTTCTATAAAACAAAAAATTCATGAAATACTAACAGATTTAGAAATAAAACTTTTCCCTTTTTTTATTTCACACTACATGTTAGAGTACAGACAGATAAGATACACAGATTTAAAAATGTCTCATTTTATGACTCTATGTACAATCTGTTTTTTCAACTTCATTGAGATATAATTCATATATCATACAACCCTTTAAGAGTGTATACTTCAGTGGTTTTTAGTATATTCACAAGTTGTACAACCATCACCACTAATTTCAGAATATTTTCATCACTCCAGAAACAAACCCCTCTCCCATGAGTCTGAGAGTTATTTAATGTTGTCAAAAGTATGCTCTCATAATCAGTGTTGTCCCGAGTTACATCATGTTAACGTATTTTAACCAACGTAGAAAGGGTTTTACGGTAGAATAATGAGGGGGAGAGGGAAAAAAGTATACTGACTTACCCTCTGCTAAGACAAAGCATGACTCTGTGTATAAACCGCTGTGGAACTGGTACACAATAATTGAGGAAAATAATTCTACTTCTATGCTTGAGGTGGTGATAAAGTCAACATACATTTTGGGCTCAACAGGACTTCCAAATAATAAATTCAAACACTTCACATTTAAAACTCTGAATAGATCATAGCTTAAAAAACTTTAGGTTTAAATATCCCCATATCTGCTTCTAAGATCTAATACTGACAGTACAGACCATTCTTAGCATGTTATAAACTTCCTCAGTGATTTGTCTCGATTCTCCAAGTAAGGGGGAATTACAGGCTTTTTGTCTCTGGTTAGGATTATGTCTCCAGATTCCTACACCACCGTATGGAAGTTACACTAAGAACCCAAATAGGTAAATGTGAGAATAATATATGATCAATTTCCCCAACTCACATAACACAGATTTAAAAAAATAAAAGTGAAGGATATAGCTTTACTAAGATCCAGTTGTACTGTTCCTGTAGGATCTTCCAGAAAAAATTTTCCCTAAAAAAAATTAAAAGAAGTATGTCCACATTTATGTAAAGATGAATACTATGACAAAAGAATTAAAATACTGACAATTTTGACAACAGAATATAGTAGACAGTACAGTGGATTTTTAAAAAATCAGTAACTCCTAGTCTAGGCTTTTCCATTTACTAGTCTGGTGACCACAAACTAATCAATTAATTGAGACTCGGAGTCTTCATAGGTACCTAGACAATGACCACTGCCAACCAAGAGATGACAGGAGGGATACTCTCTGGCTGCCGTAAGAGGGGCCTCGGAGAGCCAACAACAGCTCCGAGGGAGCAGGCTATGGTCTGCAGCTTTGATTGTTTAGAAACCCAGTACTCTCTGTTCAACCAGAGGTCACTGGGGGACTAATTTCAGGCTATGCAAACTGGTGGCCTGTATAAGACACTCCTTCCTGATGTCTACTCAGGAAACCAAATGCAAAAGGAAAGGTTATTTGGTGACTGAGGTAGCCACTTTCAATGAAGAACACGCTCCCATGCCCTCTGTAAAAATCCTGTATGTAACTGACATTTCATTAATCTGAAGGCTGAAAATAAAAGTTGGATGCTTATCAAGTTCAACTTACCTCTTTTAACTGGGTTATCATTCCAAGAATAATCACATCTCCGATCTTGGTTGTACTGCCCAATAGGGTTTCTACTGTCTTAAGCTAAAGTAAAACAAAATAAATTCTTAGGGACTGAAAATATGTTCTTTTAAGGAACTAATCTTTTTACAAGTAAGTAAATTTTGAGTGCACATTTTAGTATTTTACAACTATTTTACGGTAGAAAATCAAATAAAATTTAGAAAATATAATTTTATCCTACAAAAAGCTAAAATATTAACTGATGATGGCTTGGAAGAATTGTGCCTAAAGAAACACCATATCAACACAGGCCCCAACCAATGACTGAAGTTTCATACCATATTATTTTGAATAATAATAAGTATATTTATCTTTAAAATGTAAAAAAAGAATATAAATTTTATTTATTTGGTCAGTACCTCTTCAGTACCTGAAAACTAGTGGGCTATTTAAAAAGTTATATTCTATTTTTATTTAGTATTTTGAAAGGCTGTCATTATTTACATTTCTCAATCTGATCCTTATTTTTTATCAGAAAGTTAAAGGTAGTAATAATTGGGGCATTATTTTAAAAAAATCCTTTCTGACCCTTTTCTATACATATAATCCTAAGTATATGTTAATACACACATATATAATTTATAAACACATAGCCATACAGTTTGTTTTATTGCAAAGATGAAATCATATTATTTGTATTATTCTTCAACTTAACTTTTTAAGTTTAATATATCTTAAACATTGTTCCATTTAACTATATATAGATACACTTCATTCTTTTTAATGGGTAGAGATATCCATAGTATATATACAACAATTTACCAAACAACTTAAAGGACATGATCACATCATCCCATAATAATCACTGTTAACATATGATATTGAAGTTCCTCTTTAAAAACATGAACCTCAAGCAACACAGGAATACAATGTTCATTTTAAACAGTTTTAAAAAATGAAATACTTAGGGATAAATCTGAAGAAAAGATATATAAGACATGTATTCTAAAAACTGGCTTAGGTAAAGCTTTCTTAGAAACAATACCAAAAATATGAGCCATAAAAGAAAAATTGATAAGTTGGACTTTAACAAAATTAAGAACTTACGTACTTCAAAAAGACTGTTAAGAGAATAAAAAGACAACTTACAGACTGGGAAAAATATTGCAATTTGCAATCAATCAATTAAAGCAACACAGGAGTAAAAGCTGTAACAAAGTATTCATGAGGACACCATATTTGCAGTTTGCAAAGGAAGAATGCCATATAGGGACTATAGATGGTGGATTAAATAGATAATATACCAGCAGGGATACAGAATTAAACAGCTTGGCAAGATAACAAGAACAATAAATTATTTAGCTAAGCCCTAAAGTTACTTTGGCAAAGAGGAGAGGTGAAATAATGCTCTGGGTTGTGGGTATCTGAGTTGCCATAGGAAACCTAATATAGTCAAGAAAACACATCGACAGTCATTTGTAGAGAAATATAAATAATGTCAATTTCCAAAACTTAATACAATTTTTTTTCTCCAACAAAAGTTAAAAGCAGAAACTATCAAACTCTATAAATGTTTTCTCCTTATGGCGCTGCCATCAAACATTAATTTAAGCATTATCTAGTATTATCATTTTAGTATCTATCAGACTGCTCATCACCATGAATTCTGGTCTAACATGGTAGAGGACTGAATGAACCTTAGCAGAGGCTGGGCCTCTTCAGAAGCTATTTGGAACACCACAGAAACGGTGGGTCCCAGCCAGAAGGAGCTAAGGACTATCCTCCAGCAGGGCTCTGTGTGCTGGAGGGGGAAAAAAGCCACAGATGGACTGACGGTGACCAGGTGTGTTGCTGGAACAAAAGTGATGGTGCTGTTTGGTAACCACTTTCTTAAGTATTACAGTGGAAAGAGCACACACAGCAGAAAACATTCTTCCTCTCCCCAGACAACCCTGTGACCTGTCTGTGCTCTCTCATGCATTCTATAAATGTGGTTTCCTTATTGCCTGCAGTAAAATTTTCACTCCAACTGATATAGCATGTCTGAGCTGAACAAGTGTATGGGGGTCACCAGAGGGCTGGGCTGGGCAAGGAGCAGGATTTCAGAGTATGAGTGAGGGCAGGAAGGGTAGTGCTGAGGGTTGGTCTGAAAGCCAGTGTATCCTCCAGCGAATGGACCAGGAGGACGAGGGTTCTGTCTTGGTGGCCAGAGACCCAGCACACAGGACATGGACTTTACCAACAGTGGGCATGCACAGGTCAGTTAGCTAGTTAAACTGTTATCAGTGGTTAATTTTCATGCCAACTTCAATAAGTTAGAATTAAGCAATAAACATTAAACTTGTATACATACACCCCCTAAATAACTAGGATATCGTTCTAACCTGGAATTTGCTTCCGCTTTCATCAGGGTGAGAACCTATCACTGGAGGAGTAAATAATTCATGTCTGTGGGTCCTCTAGAAAAAAGAAAGATTCACATGAATTACTGAGGCAAACATTTAAAACTAAGATTCATTAAAATAGTGCCCTGACAAAGCACTGTCCTAAAACTAACGTTACTATTATTTATTCTCAACAAATTTGAAAATCTACATAGTTTAATGTACAAATAGCTAGAAATGTAATTTGCTTAAAAAAATCATTTTAAGACTTTTTTTAAAAAAAAGGTCTATCGTGTACCTGGCAGTAGTGCACCCTGGGCTGAGGATATGAAGACAACAAACCAAGGTGTCAACCTCAGAGCACAGGGGTCAGTGAGAAGGAAGTGTCCACAGGTCACAATACAACAAAGGACCCTGTGAGAAGGGGCCATTTAACGAGATCCTAAATGATAAAAAAGACTTCGCTAGTAAGAAACAAAAGGAGGCTGAGACAAGACATTTCAGGCAGAGGAAGGGATGTGTCACAAGAAAGAGTTATTAAGAGTAAAGGAGGCACAAAAAAAAAAAAGAAAGAAAGAAAAAAACCGTAGTCTGGGGCTTCCCTGGTGGCGCAGTGGTTGAGAATCCGCCTGCCGATGCAGGGGACACGGGTTCGTGCCCTGGACCAGGAAGATCCCACGTGCCGCGGAACAGCTGGGCCCGTGAGCCATGCCCGCTGGGCCTGAGCGTCCGGAGCCTGTGCTCCTTAAAGGAAGAGGCCACAGCAGTGAGAGGCCCGTGTACCACAAAAAAAAAAAAGAAAGAAAGAAAGAGTAAAGGAGGGGCTTCCCTGGTGGCGCAGTGGTTGAGAATCTGCCTGCCAATGCAGGGGACACGGGTTCGAGCTCTGGTCTGGGAAGATCCCACATGCTGCGGAGCAACTGGGCCCGTGAGCCACAATTACTGAGCCTGCGCGTCTGGAGCCTGTGCTCCGCAACAAGAGAGGCCACGATAGGGAGAGGCCCGCGCACTGCGATGAAGAGTGGCCCCCGCTTGCCACAACTAGAGAAAGCGCTTGCACAGAAACCAAGACCCAACACAGCCATAAATAAATAATTTTAAAAAAAAAAGGGTAAAGGAGTATTCAGGAAGTGATGTGAAGCTTAGTACAGGTGGATCATGTAGTGCACAAGGCAGCACGTGCGACAATGCAAGAGATGGGTTGGAGCCTCTATTTGGGAAAATGTCCCTCCCCCACTGTGGTCCACATAGTTTAGGTAGGGTTGGTGCCCTTCCCCCTCCAGACAGACCACCAAGGCCTAGCAGATCTAAGTACTCCACCCCCTTGGCCAATGACTGTTTCAGGGTTGAGCAAGTGCTTGAAGCCTGGCCAATAGGAGACAGCTGCTAGAACTATTGGAAAAGAAGAACTCTCTAAGAGTTTCCAAGGCTACTAGTGAGTGGCCATCTCGGTCACCTCATAGGAAGAACTTGTTTGAAAGTAAGATCAATTTTTTAAAATTGCTGGGAGATGGAAAGAGGTAGATGCCTCATGACGTTGTGCAAGCACCTTGATCCAGCCATGCTTGACACAGCTGGACCTCCAGACTTCTCCACAAGCCAAGAAGTTCCTTTTTCTGTTTTAGCCGTCTGAGTTTTTGTAAACTCTAATAAAAGAGTCCCAACAATACAGACTTTGTATACCAAACCAAGAAGTCTGTCTTATAGACAATGGAAAACAACAATTTTGAAGTAGGATGATAAAATCAGATTTGCTTTCAGGAAGATAATTGCAATAAAAATATGCATGGACTAAAATTCAACCCTTTTAATGAGGCTCGGGAGGGTTTAGTGATACCCCCAAATAATATCATAGGCTTTAACACCTAATTTTTAAAAAGAAAGTGGTATTTACTGAGCATCTTCTCTGTGAAAAGCACTATGCCAAAGGTGGCAGAGGAAATAAACAAGGAGCGTGCAGTCTGACAACAGGGACACACACCCCAAATGCAAGGCAGGGCCAACCCTAGTAAGTGTGGCAGGAGACCCACTGAGTAGTCAGTGGGTTGAAAGCAGGAAGAGGACTTCCCTGGTGGTCCAGTGGGTAAAACTCCACGCTCCCAATGCAGGGGGGGCCCGGGTTCGATCACTGGTTGGGGAACTAGATCCCACATGCACGCCACAACTAAGAAGTCCACATGCCGCAATGAAGATCCCGTGTGCCGCAACTAAGACCCGATGCAACCAAAATAAATAAATAAATAATTTAATTAATTAATTTAAAAAATTTAGAAAGCAGGAAGAGACTGCATCCAACTGCAGATCAGGAAGGGCTTCAGAAAAGAGGAGGAATCTGAGAAGGCCCTTCCAGAATTAGGAGGGTTTCAAGAGCAGAGATAAGAGAGAAGAGCATCAAGAGAGTGAATAGTATAAGCAAAGTCACAGAAGAAGTGGAAGAAACAGACACAATATTTCCATGTTTCAGTTTTGGCTCCTCTACTTTTCAGAGGGAAAAGTACAGATTAGGCCAAAAACATGTGACAGGAAGATTTGTATTTTTAAAAAGTATTTATTTATTTGGCTGCTCTGGGTCTTAGTTGTGGCATGCAGGATCTTTAGTTGTGGCATCCATGATCTTTTAGTTGTGGCATGCGAACTCTTAGTTGCAGCATGTGGGATCTAGTTCCCGGACCAGGGATCAAACCCAGGCCCCCTGCATTTGGAGCGTGGAGTCTTAGCCACTGGACCACCAGGGAAGTCCCAGAAGATCTGTATTTAATCCAGTAGGTGGTAAACTTCCTTGAAAGACTTGTGAGCAAAATCATGGCGTGATCAGTGCTAAACTTCTGGAAGATTAACCTGGCAACATTATGTAGGCGATGGAGGCAGAAGAGAAAAGACATCCTCAGTGCTCATTCTCCTCAACCTTTGTTCAGTGCTTACTCCTGCTGACCACCCTGTCCTCACTGAAACCTCCCTGTGCTTCTGCTATATAACACCACCCTGGCCTAGCCCCCAAACTCTATCATTCCCTTTTCCATCATCTCTCAGGGGCTCATCCCTGCAGTCCCATCTATTACTCTAGGCAGATGCCTCCTAAATCTCTCTCTACCCAGATCTCTTTCTTTAGCTCCAGATGTACATCTCACCTGATATCCTACTGGCAACCTTAACTCAAATGTTTGAAACAGAACCTGCCATCGTCTTCCCCATTCTCTTTTTCCTATTTGTTTATATATTACCTAATTACCATTATTCTACCCGTCCACTCTCTCAGGCTCAAAACCCTAATCATCTTTCAGTCTTCACTCTCTCCCTTCTCTTTCATGTCCAATCAGTCACCATGAGCTATGGCTTCCACTGCCAGGACTGTCCCCTCTTTCTGCTCCCCTTACCTTCCTTCATTCAGGCTATCATTTATTCTAGGACTAATACCACAGACTCCCATAAGTCTTCTCTCATACTCTAATATATCCCAAAATCAGCTGAGAGAGAAAGTCCTCAGGGAACTGCTGTAAGTGAGTTGCTCTGGTATTTTAAGGCTCCTTGTACCAAGAGAACAGAGTCCAACTCTGAAGAGTGGCATCCAAGGCAATCCCATGACTTAGTTGCCACTTGACTTTCCAAACTTATCCTGTGCTACTCCTCTTCACAAGCCTTCCTCTCCACACAAAGAAGGCTGATTGCTCATCATTTCCTGCATGGAGTCCACTTTTTCCTCTTGCTCTGTCTTTGTTCACACTGTTCACCACCTTCTCCCCATTTCCACAAGATCAGAGCAATCAAGGCCCATGTCAAATGCCAACATTTCCTTGAAGCCTTCTCTGATTTTTCTATAGAAAGCATTCTCTTTGTATTACATTTCTTCCATAGCATGTATAAAATTCTACTTCATATTTTATTTATGCAGATGTCTTTAACTTCATAGACTATAAGTTGCTTGAAAGTAGTATAGTACAGGAGGCAAAGGTTGGGCTCCAGAGTCAGACTGACTGGATACAAATCCTGTCCCTACTTACTAGATGTAACCTCTGGGCTAGTGACTAAACTTCTCCAGGTCTCAGTTTTCCCCATCTGTAAAATGGGAATAACAGCATTTATACATACATTGATGTTATGATGGTCAAATGAGGTAATCTCTGTAAAGTGATAAACAATGCCTGGCCTATCAAAAGCATTTAAAAAATGTTAGCTACTATTTTTATCATCATCATGATTGTTAAAGTACAAAAGTCCATCCTTTAATTATCCCTGAGTCTTACCTAAGCTGAAACAGTCTCTTTTTCCCCCTCCGACTTACCTGGTGCAAAATTGTGTATCGTTCACGAAACAGCTCTGCTTTATCTCTTGCTGTTCCAAATAAATTTGGTGCAGGGTGGTTGGTCATAAATAAACTAGGAAAAAAGGAATGCCTATTTATGACTATCATAATACACAAAGGTAGATGAAAAATGAAACAGGAGACTATATACCTTCCAAAAAAAAATGTACATTTGAAATTAGCTTAACATCAATAGATGGCATACTTACGGAAGAAATTTTTTTCTTTCTGAATTGTACACAAGGCGTGGGATATCAAATGCTCCTATGATATTGAAAATATGTTCTCTGAAAAACAACCCACAAAAACAGACCTGATTTACTAAAACATAAGTATTCCAAGTGAACATGAAAACTTGCATTATAACCTTATGTCGTATACACATACTTTTCACAGATCATGTACACAATTTCTTGTAGTGTCAAAAATAATATGGGGGTAAAATTTTTAGCCTGTGCATTTTCCTCTCAGAGATGAGAAAGTACTGCCACTACTCTCAAGCTAACAAAAAAGTTAATCAACTTCTAATTAAGAATGTTATCTGTTGAAAAAGAACATTTACATATAAAATAGTCACATCTTAAAGAAATGTCTCCTAATATGTACTATTTTTATAAGCTACAATATTATTAAAAGGTATTATTCATTAGAAGGTTTAATACCTTTTAATATTAATTATTAAAAGGTATTAAACAATTTTTTAATCCAAAATATCATGCAAAAGTGACCCAGGAAAAGATGTAAAACAGAAGAAGAACCCCCCAAATTCTGCCCATATCCTTGACACCTATAGTGTTAGAGAAGGATAATTCGTAAAATAATTTACCTTCAGATACTTTTAATATCATAATCATGTTTGAATGAGGTTAAAAAAATTCATAGCACTATTGCATAAATATTACAACCTAAAGAATCTTCCCTAAAATTATATCTATTTCCCAAAATGAAAACAGACAAAAAAATGTCATGCTAGTCTGTTGGTAGCACCTAGTACAGAGTAGCAGAGAACCAGTGAACTTGAAGTAAGCCTGCTTCTAGACACAGCTCCATGATTTTCTAATGGGTCAATCTTGGAAAGTTATTTAACTTACCGTGCTACTTATTCATCTGTAAAAAGGAGAGCCTCTCCCTTGTGCTGTGATATAATGCCTTTCTGACAATTGGAGTTACAAAGATCAATTACCATTCAGTCCCTACTCAACCTCTATATTGGCTGACTGTAGCATATGAATAGCTTGACAGAAACAACAGGTAACTTTAATGCCTATTTTAGGATTATAATCCTTACACTTTGATATAATCGTTTTGAATTTCTATTGATGGCTTTAGGAGCAAGTACTCCAGTATCTTAAACAATGAGTTGGCAAGGATAAAATTTAAATACCTCAATTTCTCTATTTTTTAGCAGCTCTAATAAGTTCTGACCGGAAAAAGATTAAAACTACTAACCAAAATGAGTAATGACTCCTTTCAATTATCTCCATTGCCCCAAATAGGAAAAAACTGTCAAAGTTAAGACTATCTCTATCCATTTTCCCAGATGTTTTCCTTTCAGTTAAACCCTGTGAATTTGGAAAGAAGTATCATATTCAAAGGAGGAAAGGAAAGAGGTTTATCTCAGGGAGATAAAACCCAGAAAAATTACTGCAACATAAATTCCTAAGCTCTAACAGCATGAGACAGGGTAAAAAGTCCTAAAGCTGAGGTTCTACCCCCCTTTGCCATTCACCATGTGACCCAAGTTAAGTCACTGAACTTTCAGGACTCGGTACTTTCCTAAGAAAAAAAGTAAATTATACCTCTGAATAATCAGTTCAATCCACCTGCAGCATATAGAATATTAAATCAAATCAGTTGGTTAAGTGGCAAAAGTTTGTCATGGTACAAGCAACACCGAGATCTCAAATTCTAGGATAAAAATAGTAAAGATGAGTCATTTAATATTGAGGTTTATAATGTAAGCTATCACTTAAAAAAAAACAACTAAGAAATAACCACTGTAGAAAGGTGACCACTGAGTGTTTCCCCAAGAAAATAATTGAAAATAACCACTCAACAACACTTCCAACATGAGGAAAAGGTGAATTTTTCCACATACACAGCTTCATCTACTGACTGACTGCACTCCTGGACTGCTGCTTCCACTACGGACCGTTCAATCATGTTTGATGACACTGAAAAGAGAAGTTCAAAGTTAAATTTTAAAAACAGGCATAAAAATTAGTTCTTTCCACACACAGCTTTTTTCCTGAAAATAATCTGCAAACACTAACCCCAAGATGCTCATTACATAGATTTTAGGAGGAAAAAAGTGTTAGCACAAAAGCCGTATTTCAAATACCTTAATATTCCACACTCAAATACACTTACAATACCTTAATACACAGTCAAATGCCTTAATTTTCTAAATATTGTTAAATAATATACATTCAGGTATACAAATGCTTCTGTAAGCTCCTAGGTTTAATATGGTTACATTAGTATAACTTTGCATCACAACTGCTATGTTTCAGTAGGTATGATAGTAACAGTAATAACAATAACAGCCACCACTCATTAAGCCCTTAGTAAACGTGTGGCACCATGCTCAGTGGTTCACAAGCATTATTAGATAGATGTCCTATAAGACCGCTGTTCATAAGCCACGTCTTACAGATGGGGAAAGTGCAGCTCCAAGAGGTCAAATAACCAGATCACCAACATAACTGGAAGGAGTGGAGAGCAGTACAAACCCGAGCCTGATTCCAGACTGGGTGCCCTTAACCACTGTGGTATGTTCTCAGGCAAAATACCACGTACCATCTTAAATTAATGTATACTGATTTTCTAAATGTAATCATTTTCTAAATTTCCGACTGTAAGGAAATTTTTAAAGCAAAGGTATATTTAAAATTCTGCCTTTAGAAACAACGTATCAGAGCAAGCCACATCCACTTCTCTCCTTCAGTGCTCTAGAAACTGGACATTTTTTTCTAGAAGAGCACTTCTCTTTTGTAGGCCCATGCTTATGGTAAAAGGTTAAGTATTTAAAAAAAGGTCCCTTAAGAAAGGCTGAAGCAGGAAGGGAAAGTTATTCTTGCTTACTTTTTTTTTACCCTCAAACATTTAAGAGTACCTAACTTAAGTAAGACAAAGTAATAGGCAGAGAGAAAAAAGTGACCATAAAGGAATCAGAGGGGAATTCACAAAGGGGAAGAACTGTAAAAGAGTCTCTGGGAATGCCCCAAGGTTCCAACAGAACTAGAGGTTACTCCTTGGCAAGAAGTGCTACCAAGGGTATGTCTCATACCACCGGGACATTCAATACTGAATCCTCAACTTCAAATTAAATCTATAAATCTAACTGAGGATGTAGAACTATATGAACAATTTAAGAGCTGTCAGAAAATGTTACTTACAGGGCTGCTTTTCAACTGCATCAATGATCTTTTCCAGTGCATCTTCAAGCTCTACTTCGTTGATAGACTGAAGAGCTTCTGTGAGGTACTTAATAGCTTCACTGATAAGAGAGATTGGTAATTAAGGCTAAAAGTTTTATGCCAAAATCTAGCAAACACTCATCAATCTAGCATTGAAATTAAGATCCACTCACTCCTCCCTGCAAGCAGTACTCTCCTTTCCTGTGCTTTCTGAACAAATTCTTCCTCCTATCCCCTGCCAACGTAATTGTTCTTAAAGCCCCAAATCACATCCTTCTTCTAGGAAGCCTTCCTAGACCAGCTCTACCTGCTGCAATCTCCCCTTCCTTCTGAAATTGTTTAAAAAATCTCACTTATAGATACCTTAGATCTGCTGTATCACATTAGCCTTGTACTATTTATTACCTGACATTAATAAACTCAGTCCGCTTCAATGTTCTGAACATAACAGACACTTAAATACATATTTATTAATTTGATAATGCATTTGCTTAAGTTCCAGTAACTTCATCAGTTTTCAACTGTAAAATAAGAAAAAAATTAGGCTAGAAAAAACTTTGACATTCGAATATAGTCATAGAAGTAATAACACTCACTAAAATCACATGAATCCCTCTCACCCCTCAAAAATCAATAAAGCTGAAAAATTTTTTAAAAATCACACGAATTCCTGATTTAAATACCAATAATACTCAGAATGAACACTGTCTACTTAAACAATTTGCTAATTCCATGCCACTCTTTATTTTTAGACCACAGCTTTACACTTTGCATCAATATTATTGTTATAGTCATCGCACTAACTCTTCTATATCTTGGGTTGCTTATTGTTTCATGTGTGGGTGTCACATCCCTCCAATTTATTATAGATGATGCTCCTTGAGAAGGGGAACTGTGTCATCCTTTGGCAGAGTGCTAAGCACACTGAAGGTGGTCCACAAATACTTGCTGATTGAGTCCCTAAAATCACACACATATTAGGTGAATCTTGGGAGAGCTCTTAGCATAGACCAAAGTCATACAGGATCTGGCTTCCGCCAAATCTCACTAGTCTCACCCAGTGTCTCTGGCTTTCCTGGTGCTCTCCTGTCTCAGGGTCTCTATATGGTCATTTCCCCCACACTCTTCACCTAGTCAAGTCCTGCTCATTCAACTCAAACCATTCTTTTTTTTTTTCAACCATTCTTTAAGGAAGCCTTCTTTGACTCTAGAACTGTTTATACACCTGGTTATACGCTATCATAGCACTTCCTTCCTCAGATCCTTTTCATAATTGAAATTAAATAATTGTGAATTATTTAATATCCATGGTAGACAGACTTGTAAGATGACCCCTAATAATCCACACCTCCTGGTATTCACATCCTTGTGCAATCGCCTCCCCTTGAGTGTGCGTTGGACCTAGTGACTTGCTTCTAACAATAGAATATAGCAAAAGCGATGGAATATTTTACTATATTGTAGTTTTAAAAATAAAAATTTTGAAGCGGCAAGATGTCACTTTCTTGCTTAGGTTACAAAAGACTGTGACTTCCATTTACTAGCAGACTCTCTTGCTAGCTTTGATGAGGTAAGCTGCCATGCTGGGCAGGCCCAACAGCCAGCAAGGACTGAAGCCCTCAGTCCAACAATCTTGGATGAACTGAATCCTGCCAATCACTGAATGAACTTGGAAGCAAATCCTGCCCAACTGACTCTGAGATGACCCCATCCGGACTGCAGCCTTGAGAGACACCCTGAAGCTAAGGACCCAGCTAAGCCTACCTGAATTCCTTACCCACAGAAAATGTGAGAATATAAGTGCCTGCTGTTTTAAACTTCTAAGTTTGGGGGTAATTCGTTATGCAGCAATAAATATTAATACACTATCTGTCCCCCAACCTCTGCATTGTCTTACCCTCTCCTACTCCCTTGCCCCAGCAGTACTTTGCAGCTAACAGATTTCAGTGTATTTCTGACTGAATTAATGAATGACAGCTCAATATTAGGTCAAATTCTAAGTGAAAATAAAGAAAAATTAACTGATCAATTGGTCGTATTTTCAAAATGTGGGGAATCAACTGAACAAAATTTATTACTGTCTCCTAGAGCTTATCCACTCTTGCACTTGTTCACCACTAACCCAAAAGTAAGGTAGAAGTCCCATGAAGCTTATTACAAAAACAAACAAAAAAACCTCTACACACACAAGAGCAATCAAAACATGGTACAGAGAAGTGTATCCCGTCCAGCAGGTATTTACATATGTAAATACTGTATTCTTTATATATAAAAAAAGCAGATTTAATGAGAAAAATCTTGGAAAGGATCATTCTACAAGTCGCAGAAAACACGGATATGGCCAGAGAAGCACAGAAGTTCTAAAGGAAATCTAAACAAACAAACCAAAAAAACCCAGAAGACTTAAGAACATGCTTTAAATTACCCACTTCCTAACTCTCCAGGAATTCTCTCTCGGGAATAATACGTGATCCAAAATTGGGAAGGCTAGCAAGGCCCACAGGTTGTACAACATAACCTGACAGCTACCGACATGCAATGGGCTTTCCCAGGTCTCTCGTTCGCTGTCTACGTAACCACGTGAGCAGCGCTGTTAGGATTCCCAATTAGCGGAGGCAGAGACTAAGCTGGCTGAGGGGCGCCCAAACACAGTGGTAATACATCGCTGCTGCGACACCGACAGCCGCCTGTGCGGCTGTCTGGTACGTGCAGGAGGAGACCCTCATCCCTTCCGGGACTCCACGCGACTGTCGAGGAACTTAAGAAGGCATCGCCAGGTCCCCCTTGCTTCTTAGAACTCTTTCAAGGGCCGGCGGCCCGGCCCTCCCCTCCTGTCCCGCTCGGTGCCCAGCCAACTCACCCCCGGAGCAGCAAGCCGCGCAGCTTGAAGGCAGAAAGCGCCCTACTCCGCAGCCGCTCCGGCGCCATGTTCGCTTTTTGGCGCCACGGCTACGGCCCCGCCCCGTCCCTGTCCTGGTCCCGCCCCAGACGCGCCGGTTCTCTCTGCCACTGCTCCTCCTCCCTCAGTGCGCGGAGACTTCGGTGTCGCACGCCTGGAAAGCTGCAGTTCCGCACCCACTAGGCTGCAGAAGAAGACGACCCTGCACTGCTCTGTTGCTCGGAGACTGAAGAGCGAGGGCGTCTTTCCCTGGTGTCTGGTTGGGAATGTGCTTCCCTATCTCAAATGCTTCGTTGGGCCACTTAGTACTCCCATCGCTACCCTCCACCTTCCGTGACTCCGGTCGGGCTCCTCCCGGACCCCGGCGCCCTTATGCTTTGTGTCACCACAGGGTTTTCCCCGACATTCACTCGAAGCTGCTACACATCACCATCATTCTCACCCACCCCGCTTTTTATTTAAGTTGCGGGCTTCCTATGCACCATGTACTATCATAAGCGTTTTAACGTATTAATTGACGTATTGCTCCTAAAGCCTAATGAGTTGTGTGCTGTTTTCTCAACATCCTCATTTTACAGATTAGGAGAGTAAGACACAAAGATGGTAGATGGCTCACTCAAGATGAAACGTTCTGTAAGTAAGTGAGGGAGCCAGGATTTGAACTCGGTCTGATTGCAGCAAGTGAGCTGTTAATGTGCCAGCTTCAAAACGGTTGCTTCAGTGAGTTAAATAAAACCGTGGAGTGCTTATAAGTGAACGCTCCGTCTCATAAAACGAGGATGGTTTCTAAGAACTGATACACGGTGACCTCCAGGGTATCCGGATAACAACAACAACAAAAAGCAAAATATGGTAAAGGAGGGAACATAAGAATATATATACATATTTATTTACTTGAATTTGTATTTTAAAAAACCTCTTAAAGGTAACACTGGACACACCAAAAAATGATTAACCTTTACGGCTGGAAGGGATAAAGATGGAAGTGAGACCTTTCTTTGTAGTGAGACTTATAACTGTCAATCAATGTATATGTTTTTCATATTCAAAAACAGAAAAGAAAAAAGTAAACAAAACTGAAAGCAGACCAAAACCCATATACCTGTATATTGAATTGGTAACGTAACATCACAGAGAAAAGTGATTTGTTTTTATTAGACGGGGGAGATCTGTCCCCTTCTTTTTTTCTTAATTTATTTAATTTATTCATTTTTGGCCGTATTGGGTCTTTGTTGCTGAGCGCTGGTTTTCTCTAGTTGCGGCGAGCGGGGGCTACTCTTTGTTGCGGTGCGCGGGCTTCTCATTGCGTTGGCTTCTCGTTGCGGAGCACAGGCTCTAGGCGCGCGGGCTTCAGTAGTTGTGACTCGCGGGCTCTAGAGTGCAGGCTCAGTAGTTGTGGCGCACGGGCTTAGTTGCTCCACGGCATGTGGGATCTTCCCGGACCAGGGCTTGAACCCGTGTCCCCTTCATTGGCAGGCGGATTCTTAACCACTGCACCACCAGGGAAGCCCCAAAAAGTGATTTTTGAACACAGCTCTCTGTATATTTTCAGTGAAATACATTCCACTTACATTTTCAATCCCCTTTTCTCTTTCTTCTCCTGGGATCCCTATTATGTGTAGATTGGCACACTTTATATTATCCCATAGGTGTCTTATATTGCTTTCAATTTTTTTTTTCATTTGGCTTTCTGTCTGCTGTTCTGATTGGGTGATTTCCATTATTCTGTCTTCCAGATCACTTATTCGTTCTTCTGCATTATTCATTCTGCTATTCATTGTCTTTAGTTCAGGTTTCATCTCAGCAAATGAATTTCCTAATTTTTCTTGCCTCCTCCTTATAGTTTCTAGTTCCTTTTTACAGTAATCTGCATTTCTGCTGATAAGCTTTCTTAATTCCTTCAGTATCTTCTTTACTTCCTTTTTGAACTCGGTGTCTATTAGACTGAAGAGGACTGTTTCATTGTTTGTTCCTTTAGGGGAATTCTCTGGATCTTTTAACTGGGAGTGGTTCCTCTGCTTCTTCATTTTACTTATATTTCTCTTACTCTGTGAATTTAGGAGAAACAATTATCTTCTGTAGTCTTGGAAGGCTATTTATATGCAGGAGCATCCTTGTATAGCTTGTATTGGTTTAATATTTTTGGCCCTAGGGCTGCTTTTAGTTTGGATGCTTTCCACCTCTTTCCTAAGTGTGTGCTGGCCATTATCCCCTTGATAGGGGGTGTGCAGGTATGGCAGCCGGCACAGGTTCCTGCGGGGGGGGGGGGGGGGGCAGAGGCAGTGATTGTCGCCTGCTCCCAAAATATATTCCAATGACAAAAAACTGCAATGAAAATTTGAACTTTTATGTAAGAAAGGAGAGGAAATAAATATGGATAAATAAACAGTTGATTCTCATTATTCAAGGTGATTACGTTCTAGACAGTCACCACCAACACTGAATTAGCAAATAATCATTGCTCCTAGGGTAAGGGGTAAGGCTCCTCTGAGCCTCTGGTCACAGCATTTTCATCAACTTATCAGCACATAACCTTGCTTTATGTGTGTTTCTGTTTAAAGACATCTTTAATATATATTGTTGATTCATTAACATTGAACTCAGAGGCAGCAGCACTATAATTCATGCCTGAAGGAAGCTTATCTAACACATGTGTTTTCTCCCTAAGGCAAATGACAGCCTTCTTATGCCTTGGAACACTAGAAAGCACTTCATCACTATGCTTGGAGTCCATTTTAAACAGCAAAATCACCCAAGATTCTCTTGGAGGAAACCAGCTGCCCTCAAGCAGCTCTTGGAAAGGTCCATGTGTTAAGAAATCAAGGCCTCCTGCAACAGCCAGCACCAACTTGCCATCCACATGCCAGCAACTGTGAACAATTTCAGAAGCAGATCTTCCAGCCCTAGTGAAGTCTTCAGATGACTACAACTCTCTCCAGTATCTTGACTGCAACCTCAGAGAGACGAGGCTGAATCACCCAGCCAGGCTGTTCCTAAATTCCCAACCTACAAAAACTGTGTGAGGTGATAAATGTTGTTGGTTTTTTTTGCGGTACGCGGGCCTCTCACTGCTGTGGCCTCTCCCGTTGCGGAGCACAGTCTCTGGACGCGCAGGCTCAGTGGCCATGGCTCACGGGCCCAGCCGCTCCGCGGCATGTGGGATCCTCCCGGACCGGAGCACGAACCCGCGTCCCCTACATTGGCAGGCGGACTCTCAACCACTGCGCCACCAGGGAAGCCCAGCCCCATGTTTTTTATTTATTCCCAATGAAATTTGGGAATCTTGAATATGGATTGGATATTAAATTATATTAAGTAATAACTTTTAATTACTTAAATGTGATAATAATATTGTGATTATATATATGAATGCCCCTATTTTTAGGAAATGAATGCTGAAGTGTAACTTTCAAATAATTCAGCAAAACGAAAAATGTAGACACACACATATAAACAAATATAAAGCTATTATGGAAATAGTAACAATTATTAAACTTAAGTGGAGAGTACACAGGTATTCCTTGAACTATTTTTTTCAACTTTTCTTTATGTTTGATATTTTTCATGTTAAGAAATTGAAGATAAAAGAATCTATCCCAATTTCCCAGCTTCCTCTCACAATCTGACAATGATTCCTTTTTCTCCCATAAATTTTCAATTTCTCTTCCCTATGACTCCTTCACCTGGCCGTAAAGTCCTAATACTTCAATGAAAACTAAATGCTGATGACTCCAAAATCCATATTTTCTCAAGCTTCAAATTCAACTCAATATGTGCCCAAATGAACTTACCATCATCCCTCCAAAGTCTGCTCCTCCTCCCAAGTTCACTACCCTGGTGAAGGACTCTACCCCTTCCACCCAGTGACTATGCTAGTAAACTAGGCAGCATCGTTGACACCTCCTTCTCCTTCATTCTCCATAAACCAATCAGCCAAGTCCCTTTGGTTCTACCTTTTAAGTATCTCTCAGACCCGAGCATTTCTTTTTTTTCTTTCTTTCTTTTTTTTTATTTAGCACAGGCTCCGGACGCGCAGGCTCAGTGGCCATGGCTCACAGGCCCAGCCGCTCCACGGCATGTGGGATCTTCCCGGACCGGGGCACGAACCCATGTCCCCTGCATCGGCAGGCGGACTCTCAACCACTGCGCCACCAGGGAAGCCCATGACCTGACCATTTCTATCGCTATGGCTAGGGGCCTTACTAGGTTATCAGCCTCTCTAGTAGCAGGGACTGACCTGCCAACGGGTCTCTTTGTCTCCAACCTTGCCATCGGAATAAGCTTTCTAAAACATAATTCTTATTATGTCACCTCCCTACTTAAAACGTTTCCAAATCTCATATTAGGATAAAGTGAACAAGCCATCTCTTTCTTCCTCTCTTGTTCCATCCGCCAGGAACACTCCCCTTCCTCTTCCCCTACATTTGCCTAAACAACTTCCATTCATCCTTCACTTCTTAGCTTAGACTTTACTTTCTCTTGGGAACCTTCCCTGACTCTCCCAGGTCTGAGTTAGGGGCCCTCTTATGAAGCCCCAAGGTGCCCTGGACTTTTGCTATCATTACACTTACTGCAGAGCATGGTAGTTGTCTGTTTGCTGGTCTATAGCCCCAAACATACTTTAAGGTCCAGGAGGACAAGTAGGTCGTTTCAAAAATACAGTGCCAGTGTTACTAGTAACAAGCAAATGATACAGTGATAACTTTAAATATATGTATTTTTTTATTGAGGCATAATTTACATTGCACATACATAAAGAATACATATGAGTTTCAATAAATGTATAAACCTATGTAATTACCACCCTAATCATGATATAGAAAATTTCCATCACCCAGAATATTTCCTTGTACTCAATTACATAAATCCCCTCTCCCTACCCCAAACAACTACTCTTCTGCTCTCTATTACCATAAATTAATTTTGTATATCTTGAATTTCATATAAATGAAATTATATAGCAGGTATTCTTTTGTGTCTAGTTTCTTTTTCTTTTAATATTTATTTATTTGGTTGTGCTGGGTCTTAGTTTTGGTGAGTGGGCTCCTTAGTTGTGGCAGGGGGACTCCTTAGTTGTAGTATGTGAACTCTTAGTTGTGGCATGCATATGGGATCTAGTTCCCTGACCAGAGATCAAACCCGGGCCCCCTGCATTGAGAGTGTGGAGTCTTAACCACTGTGCCACCAGGGAAGTCCCTCATCTGGTTTCTTTTTTTTTCAACATTATGAAGAACGATTGTCAAATAAAAATTGTAAGTATTTAAGGTGCACATGTGATGTTTTGATATATGTTTACATTGTGAAATGATTACCACAATCAAGCTAATTAGCATATTCATCACCTCACATAGTTACCATTTTGTGTGTGTGTGGTGAAAACACTTCAGATCTATTCTCTTAGAAAATTTCAAGTATACAATACATTATTATTAGCTATAGTCACTTGTAATACATTGCGTCTCTAGTATTTATTCATTCTATTACTGAAAGTTTGTACCCTTGACCAACATCTCCACATTTCTCCCAACCCTCAGCCACTGATAACCACCATTCTACTCTCTGTTTCTATGAATTGGACATTTTTAGATCCCACATTTAAGTCAGATCATGCAGGGACTTCCCTGGTGGTCCAGCAGTTAAGCCTCCACACTTCCACTACAGAGGGTGAGGGTTCAATCCCTGGTCGGGGAACTAAGATCCTACATGCCATGCAGCATGTCCAATAAATAAATAAAATAAGTGAGATCATGCAACATGTGCCTTTCTCTATCTGGCTTATTTCAATTAGCATAATGTCCTTCAGGTTCATTCATGTTGACACAAGTGTCAGGAATTCCTTCTTTTTGAAAACTGAATAATATTCCGTTGTATATGTATACCACATTTTCTTTATCCATCCATCCACTGACAGTTTGTTTCCATGTATCAACTATTGTGAATAATGCTGCAATGAACATGGGAGTACAGATATCTCTTGGAGAGAGTGATTTTTTTCCTTTGGATATATACCCAGAAGTGGGATTGCTAGATTATATGGTAGTTCGATTTTTAATTTTTTAAAGAACATCTATATTGTTTTCCATAGTGGCTGCACCAGTTTACATTCCCACCAACAGTGTACAGGGTTCCCTTTTCTCCACATCCTTGTCAGCATTTATTATATTTGACTTTTTGACAACAGCCATCCTACTAGGTGTGACAAAATATCTCATTGTGGTTTTGATTTGCATTTCCCTGATGATTAGTGATGTACATGTCGGTATTATACATCATGTACCTGTTGGCCATTCGTACGTCTTTTTAGGGAAAATGTCTGTTCAGGTCCTTTGCTCATTTTTTAATCTTTTCTTTTCTCTACTGAGTTTTATGAATTCCTTATATATTTAAGATATTAACCTTCACTGGATATATTATTGGGAAATATTTTCTACCATTCTGTAGGTTGCCTTTTCATTTTGTTGATTGTTTCCTTTGCTGTGCGGAAGCTTTTTAGTTTGAGGTAGTCCCATGTGCTTATTTTTGCTTCTGTGGCCTATGCTTTTGGTGTCATCTCCAAAAAAAATCACTGCCAAGACCAATGTCAAGGAGCTTTCCCCCTGTTTTCTTCTAGGAGTTTTAGGGCTTCAGGTCTTATGTTTAAGTCTTTAATGCATTTTGAGCTTATTTTTGCATATGTTAAAAGGAATGCTACTCCTGGGGGACAGTCTTGGAGGGGAGAATGTAGAGAGGCGTCAGCAGAATGTCCTGAGGCTAGGACCTAAGGAGAGAAGGCCAGCGGAAAGGTGATCAAGACTCTCTTCTTGACCAAACTCTAGTCAAGCTCCTCTGAGCCCTACTCTCAACTAAGCCTCAACCTTAGCTTGTAAAATCTGACTCTTGGCACAAATGATTTCGTCCAGACCCCGCGCCCCTGCCATACTAAGAGACTTGAACAAGCACCAGCATAGTTTCTAACAGCTCAAGGCCACACCCCTAGAATGACTCCAGTGCCCCTTAGAGTGCCTGCCTGCCTGAAAAAGCTCAAGGCTGCCAAGAGAATTTACTGTTTGTTCCGGCCCCAAACCTGGTGATAGGCAGATAGGCCCCGGAACCCTCCCTCCCACGCCCCCTTATAGCAGTTACTTTATTTTGTTTTTGTTTTTGCGGTAAGCGGGCTTCTCACTGCTGTGGCCTCTCCCGTTGCGGAGCACAGGCTCTAGACGCACAGGCTCAGCGGCCATGGTTCACGGGCCCAGCCGCTCCGCGGCATGTGGGATCCTCCCGGACCGGGGCACGAACCCGCGTCCCCTGCATCGGCAGGCGGACCCTCAACCACCGCACCACCAGGGAAGTCCAGCAGTTACTTTAGAAAGCTTGCAATTATACATCCTTTCTCTGCCTTTGAGGTGTAAATTTACCAAACAAAACTGTTTCTCCAAGCATCTGAGAGCTCTTTGAAATGCAAACATATAGGGAGATAATTCTTACTCTTGCTCCCCAGCCCTGTGGGAAGATATAGGCCTAATTTTAGTGGGTGCCTTGCCTTAACTTGCATCACTGCCTCTAGTCATAAAGATAGAAGAAGTTTGTTTCTTCTCTGGATATGCTCCAATTAACAAGCCCAGATGGCCTAGCCACAGGGATCAACCCTCTTCGGCGCCCCTCAGTGCCTTCCCTCGGTACACTGAAAGCTTTAAAAAGTCTCCTGCCTTCAATTTCCACAAAGTTCAGTTCAGTTCACAGTGCATCCTCTTCCCCATGACAATAGTTTGTTACTGAACAAAATCTATCCTTGCTTTTTTAACTAGTGTCCGACCTGGTTTGTCTCTGACAAGGCCAAAATGGTGGCTTGGCTGATGAGGTTTTAAGAATGAGGGTAATCATGTTCTGTTTGAAACTATTTTCTTTCTGTGATATAAACCCCTTCTCTGTCATCTTTTTACTTTTACCTTTTACTTCAGTGAAATTTAGTAGAAATACAAATGACCTTTAAGAGTGGGTTTTGGGGCTTCCCTGGTGGCGCAGTGGTTGAGAGTCTGCCTGCCAATACAGGGGACACGGGTTCGTGCCCTGGTCCAGGAGGATCCCACATGCCGCGGAGCAGCTAGGCCCGTGAGCCATGGCCGCTGAGCCTGTGCGTCCGGAGCCTGTGCTCTGCAACGGGAGAGGCCACAACAGTGAGAGGCCCGCGTACCCCCCACACACACAAAAAGAGTGGGTTTTGAAAGAAAATACAATGTGCTTCTATGTTTTTCATGTCTGGGGTGATGTGAAATAACATGCTCCATGGGGAGAAGATCCATAAACCTGTAAATGGAATTATTCCAGTAGCAGTAGGAGTTTAAAGCCAGAGGTGACTATGAGATTATAGCCCTAAGAATTCACAGAAGTCTTGGAGAGGGCTTTGGCATTCCACTGCAGGTGGAAAGGGAGTTTCTGGGACAAAGGACCACCAGGTTCCATACGTTAATAACAACAATGAGAGCTGGTCTCAGCACCCCCAGAGCTAACGTGTCATTGCTAGGGACACAGGGTGCCATCTGGAGACGGACCCCACCTCACCCCTGGAAATGGAGGTCAAGGCCAGTGCTCAGGAGGGGTTATTACTACTGCTACTACCATTTATGAGCACCCACGTTACACCAGAGCTGTCCTATGGGCCATCTGCCTTTATGCCTTCAGTCCTGATCGCCTCCACGCCCCCACCGCCAATCCAAAGCAAAAGTTCTAATAATCAAGTTACATTATTTACTCCCCTGCTTAAGACCCTTTGGCCTTAGAGTTAAAGTTCAGACTCTTTAACCTGACAAGGCTGCAAGATGGACTATTCCAGCTTTATCCTTGGCTGCTCCCTGCAAGCATTCTACACTCATAGGGAACTATTTATACAACTTGTGTAGGGCGCGGTCAGCTAACTGCTACGCGGCAGGAAGCTGAAATAAGCTGAGTCATCCTTCCTGTGGCCACTGCGCTTGCGTAAAGTAGCGACCTATCCGATGCTGGCTCACAAATCGCACCATCGGCGAAAGCCAATCACAGAGCGACACATGTTCTTAATCCCTATATAAGCAGACTGCTATAGGATTGCGGGGTCTTCCTTCCATCTTTCTTCAACCAAGCTGTGCTCCAATAAAGTGTGATACGAGAAGAATCTTGCGTGTGGCGGCTCGTTATTCTGCCGGTCAGAAACGGCTCGCCGCAAGTGGTGCCGAAACCCGGGAACTTCGCGCCCTGCATGGAGGACCGATTCAGAACTCGACACACGGAGTGAACCGTCGGTGAGTAGTCCAGTCAAGATAGCGTATCAGAGAATGAACAAACAGGGACTACGGTAGACAGGCCTGAAAATATGAAAAAAAAAAAAAAAAAAAAAAAAAAAAACAAAAGGAAAAGCAAGAAACGGTGCCAGGATTATATCCAATCCTAGATGAGTTTAAGGAATTATATTTGTTTCAAGATGAATTAAATCCTAGAGAGGAGGAAGATTTAGAAGGAGCGGCCGCGGCATATGAACAAGAGCGGTATGGGCATTGGTACATGCCGCCGCTCGCTAGCCCACCATATTTTAATCCTGCGGAGGCTAGAGCTTCCGCCCCTGATATCTAATAGAGGGATAGGACGTAAGTTATAAGGCATGACCGCCCCTATAGGAGCCCGCGGAAATTTAAACCGCCGAGGCTTGGGTTTTTCTCAAGGGTCACTGAGTTTATGATTACATGGAGGACCACAACACCTGTGTGGGTACCTCAGTGGCCTTTGTCAAAGGAAAAGCTGGAGGCGGCATCCAAACTAGTGGATGAGCAGTTACAATTAGGGCATTTAGAACCCTCCTAGTCACCCTGGAATAATTAAGAAAAAAGTAGGGAAATGGCGTCTTTTCTATTCCTTTGAATAGTCGAGATAAAGCCTCTTGTATGGAGTTGCTTGAACAGGCCTTAGGCGTTTTGATTAAATATTTAGGGAATGGGGGATTGTTTCTTGCTCCCGAGGGAATACAGAAGGGAGATGTTGTAAATTTTTTAGGAGCCTGATCTTAATTCCCCACGCCAATTGACCCCAGAAGCCCATCAGGCACTTCAAAAGGTAGAACAAGCTATTACAAATGCACAATTAGAACGCTGTGATGATTCTCAACCTGTTTGGATGTGTCCTTTTAATTTAATTTCCACACGCGCTCTAACAGCGCTAGACTCTACGACACAGGCTCAAGAGTTTCATAAGCTATATCATGTGTCATCTACAGTCTTAAGAAAAAAATTTAACATTACCAGAGCTTTGGCTAGGAATATTGTGAAGAGTTGTTACCCAAAAGACTGGGGTTAACCCCAGAGGCATTCCAAAAGCTTTGCTCTTTTTAGTCAAAAAATGCAGGTGATTCATATTACAGGCTTGCCCTATAATCCACAAGGCCATGGCCGACGAAAAGCCCAAGGAAGGAGTCAAGACTGAGAACAACGATCATGTTAATTTGAAGGTGGCGGGGCAGGATGGTTCTGTGGTGCAGTTTAAGATTAAGAGGCATACACCACTTAGTAAACTAATGAAAGCCTATTGTGAACGACAGGGTTTGTCAATGAGGCAGATCAGCTTAAAGAACTCTTAATAAAACAAAAAGGGGGAATCGCAGAGAACTGTACCCCTAGACAGAGACTTTCACTTGCCTTATTTACCATAAATTTTTTACATTTAAATGATGATAAAGAAACCTCTGCTGAACGCCATGTGGCAACAAACCATAAAAATTATGGCAAAGTGATGTGGAAAGATGTGTTGTCCAATCAATGGAGGGGCCTGGATCGTGTTATTACTCGATCCAGGGGATCTCTAGTGTCTCCCCACAGGATCAAGATCCGATCTGGGTGCCATCAAGACTGACGAGAATTGTTGAAGAAAACTTCGGAGAAGATGCTGAGCTGGATGTTCCTGATGATTCTTAATCGAAGTCTTTGTATTAGTTGGAATTCCACAAAGGATTATTCAGATTGTGCAACTGAGTGCTGCCGGCCTGGAGCCCGTTGCCTTTGGAGATTTTGCCTCTTGGCTCTCTTCTGCCTTTTCCTTCTTTGGGGAGTGGGTGGGGGTAGGAATCTTTGGAGTCTGCTGTGTATTTGGGATTATGCTGTGTCTCTGGTTGGTCTGTCGTGTGCGCATCAGGGCACATCGAGATAGGGTCCTGCTCACTCAGGCACTTCTGGCTATTAATGAAGGAGATTCGCCCGCAGCCTGGCTCTCCGCCCTGAATAATTCAAAACTTATTCTGAGTCAGCCTTTGCACCCTGCAGCCCTTGTTGGCATTGCACGCAGGAAGGTGTCTCAGACATGCCAACGGAAAACTGCCCTCGAACAGTGAGCACATCATGAGGTGAACACTTGGACGGGCTACATTCCGCTTGGTGTTCTAATAAATAAAAAAGGGGGAGATGTAGGGCGCGGTCAGCTAACTGCTACGCGGCAGGAAGCTGAAATAAGCTGAGTCATCCTTCCTGTGGCCACTGCGCTTGCGTAAAGTAGCGACCTATCCGATGCTGGCTCACAAATCGCACCATCGGCGAAAGCCAATCACAGAGCGACACATGTTCTTAATCCCTATATAAGCAGACTGCTATAGGATTGCGGGGTCTTCCTTCCATCTTTCTTCAACCAAGCTGTGCTCCAATAAAGTGTGATACGAGAAGAATCTTGCGTGTGGCGGCTCGTTATTCTGCCGGTCAGAAACGGCTCGCCGCAAACTTGTATGAAAAACTTGTGTCTCCCTTTGTGCGCCCCCGCCGCCCAATAGATCGTGTATTTCCTTTCCGCTTTTCAGCTGTATTTTGTTCACGTTTCTACTATGCCACTTTTCATCCCACACTGCATGCATTTCTTTACATCTCTTTCCCTCTAACTGGACTTTGAAGTCCCTGTGGTAGAACTACGTCTTATTCATCTTAAAATTCATTTTGTTTATTCATTCAGTCAACAGATATTTATTATCTACATATTTAGTATTTCTTTGGTATCTACTACTACAAGGCTCTGAGGAATCAATCATACTTGATTCCTTCAGCGTTTGTGGTTAACAGGGCCTCAATACCAACTATCTACAGCAAGCAGGCACTTAATACATATATACCGAATAAATGAATAAATGAACTTGTTCTGAGTGGTGGGCAGCCACGTTCTCTTCAAAGGGTAACTCTGGACAAGTGCATTTTTAGACGCTGGTATAATTATTTTCTTCCCTCCTGGCCCTAGTTTTACTTCAGTACATCATTTTATAGCAAGGGTTAACCAGCTTTTTCTGGAAGGGGCCGGACAGTAAATGTTTTTGGCAGTGGGAGATTTCTGGTCTTTGTTGCAGCTACTCAGCTCTGTCTACTCAACTCTGTGGCTTACATCAGCGGCCGTAGACAATACTTAAACGAATGAAGGTGGTTGTGTGGCAATAAAACTTTATGTACAGATGCTGAAATTTGGATTTCTATTATGTTCATGAGTAATATCATTCTTCTTTGAATTTTTTTCAACCATTCAAAAATGTTGAACTGTTCTTAGCTTGTGGGTGCTACAAAAGCAGGCAGCAGAAAGATTTGGCCTGCAGGGCCGTAGTTTGCTGGCATACGTTTTAGAAAATTCTTAATTGCGTGTATATATATATATATATATATATGTTGTAGTTTCTTATGTCAGGGCTGAAAGTAAGCTCATCACACGAGATGAATTGTGCAGAAACACAACAGTAGAGGGCTGCTGCTCTCTCAGGCAATAACAGCGCCGTCTCGTCCTGCTGTGGTGACTTTTATTTAAGCATTATCTAAGTTTACCTCTTAAGACTTGTTTTCTTAACATTCCAGAAATACCAAAGCAGCCAAATATGCTTTTGCTGATTATACAATAAACAATGGGCTTTCTTAAGACATGCCGTGCTTCGTCCTTGAACCGCAAAAGCAGCACAAGGACGTTTCCTTGTGTTCCCATTATTCTGATTATACTGAGGACATTTCATGGATCAGTGCCCAAAGCACTCAGGACTGCTTGCAGTTCTGGCTTTCTCGCACGCACCCAGCTTGCCGGGGGGACTCATGGGTCACGTCTCCTTCCACGTCCTCAGATATTTCTCTACATTTCCCCCTTTTTGTTTTGCAGCTTGTGCAGCATCAAGGAGAACACGGCAGCTTGTTGCGATGTTACATGGCGGGTGGCTTGCAATCGTCGTCGGACTACAATTAAACATATGATTATTATTATAATAATCATTAACAATCCTGCGGTAGAACCAAATAAAGCATGTAATTTAGACATAGGATTTAAATTATTAAGTCCTTGAATAATTCCAGTCCATACTTTTTGCGAATTAAGTCGTTGTAATCGCTTCTGAAAAGTTTGTTGAATTTCCCCTTGTAAGTTCACAATTTCTTCTGTCAAATTTTTGTGATGTAATAGATGTTTTTTCATTTTTTCCCAGGGGAATGCAGACTGATTATACGGAACCGAAGTGACACAAAAGGCACTTTGATTCCAGTCACAACGTAGCTTCATTTGTCTTTGTAAATTCACAAGTTGGTCTCCCAACATAACCACAGCTTGTTGTAAGTCTGCTATTTCCGACTGTATTTCCGAATCAATTTGTCGTTGAGAGGACCAAAGCATTTCAGAATTTTTATGCCAATCAGTTATATAATCAACGGTCTGAATAGATTGTTCTAAAGCAACTCCAGCTACTGCAGCAGTAGCTGTTATGGATATAATACCTATGACAGCTGCAATCAACATTCCTACGAATCTTTTACTTCTTTTTAATGCATCAGCTAAATATTGCAAAACAGCCATAGGGAGAGATTCTTGCCATTCCCTTCCAAGATTAACAGGAAGCCAAAGACCTGTCTGAGCTCGTAAAATATACAGACTTTCAGTAGATATGTTAAAAGATATACTAGAGTTAATGCAGGTATACAGAGAGCAATTTTTACATATTATAATACCTAGAGTCTTATTCCATTCAGCTGGTCCTTTTAACAATATATAAGGTAATTTCACACAACCACGAGTATACCGAGTAACATTTTTATGAAAAGTCAAACTATAATGTCCAGATTTGTTAGCCATACGTCCTACCCAAGCATTAATCTTTTCCAAAGCTGCCATAAGCTTCCACAAATCCTTTTGGATAGGAAATCCAATTAAATGAGGACCAGGAGGAGAAAACCCTCCAGCATGCCATACTATGGTATCATTAATAGTATTGCTATTAATAGTGTTATTCGCTCTATGCCAGTGTAAATTCTTCAGACCCCTTTTTCCTCGGGCAGAGCCAAAAGGGTTCCAATCAATGACGCTTCCACCTTTTCTAAAGGCCAATATGAAGGCCATTCAGACTGTTTTATTATAGACACATCAGCTCCCGTATCAAAAAGGCCCGTAAATTTCACATTATTATTGAAGGTAATCGTTAATTGGGGACGTTGATCGTTGATAAAGGATTGCCAAAAAACATTTTTTCCCGTGCTGCCGAACCCCCCAGCACGCTTTACCGGGGCGGCTGCTTGTTTTATATATGGTAACAGTAACAATTGAGCAATTCTTTGTCCCTTATTAAATTCTATAGGTTTTGTAACAGAAATCATAATAGAAATTTCTCCATTATAATCCTCATCAATAACTCCAGTATGAACTGTTATACCCTGCAGAGTCAAACCACTTCGTCCTAATAATAGTCCCACGGTTCCTGCAGGTATAGGCCCATAAACTCCCGTAGCTAATTTATGAACTCCTCCTGCTGGCGTAAGGATACACTCTCGAGGAGCAATTAAGTCAACGGCAGCACTGCCGCTGGTAGCATGCATGAGATCAGTAACTAAGAGCCGATGTTGAGATTGTCCTGTAGTGTCTGATGAAAGCTGCCATTGCTTACTGGATACTGTTGAGAATTTACTGTCGCTTTTTCCCGTATTGTTGTTGCGGCCCCGGGTTGGGCCTAACTTCCCGTTTCCCGAGACATTATCTCGTGGAGGCAAAAGATTTCCGAACTTATCCTTTTTGGAACGGCATTCATTAGTCCAGTGTCGTCCTTTACCACACCGGCGACACATACCAGGTGGCTGCTCATTCTTAACCTGTTTTGATATTTGGCCTTGCCCTTTTCGACAATCTCGCCTCATATGTCCGTACTTTCCACAATTGTAACATTTAGTACGATTATCTTTCAATCCTCCAGTTATGGCAGCTGCAAGTAAATTGGCATGATAAGTAGGAGATCCAATATCATGGCAAGCTTTTATATACTCTTCAAGTGGAGCGTTTACAGCTCGTAAAGGCCGCAATGCCTTCTGGCATTCAGGATTCGCATTCTCAAAGGCCAAGGATCGTAATAATAAATCTTGCACATCTATTTGTGCTACATCTCTTTGAATGGCTGCACGCAATCTAGACAAGAAATCAGTGTAAGGCTCACCAGGCCCTTGCATTAACTTAGTAAAAGATTGTGCTGTTTTTCCAGGGGGTTCCACTCGTAGCCATGCTCGCAAACAACACATACGGATTTGAATGATTCGTAAATCGTCAAATTGAGCTTGAGCTTGTAGATTACTAAATGCGCCTGCTCCTATTAATTCATCTAAAAGTGGCCCTGGAGGATTACGGGCCGCATTAGTCCTTGCCATGTTTCCAGCTTCTTTTTTCCACCAAGTCTTAAACTGCATATATTGTCCAGGTTCAAGAACAGTCTTGGCAAGCGCCTCCCAATCCTGAGGAATTAATATGTTTTCGGAAGCATACCCAGACAAAAGACCTTGAACATAATTAGAATGCATCCCATATGCATTAATGGTTTCTTTTAGCATTTAAAAAATTTTTAAATCATGAGGGTTATACTCAACGTTCATATATCCATTCGGAAATTGATTGTTAGCCGGCATAGCTTGTCTAACAATAGGGAAAGCAAAAAATGGTTCAGAATATTGCTTTTCTTCCTTATTCATCTCTTCTTCCAATAAAAGTTTATTAAATTCAGGTTTTAGAGGAAATCGAAACTGACAAGAGGCTCCAACAGGATAAGCTGCTAATTCTAAAGGAGGAGCCGAAGGAATAGTAGGACATGTCTCCTGATATGAAGGGGTGGTAGCATTGTTTTTATTTTCTTCCAATTTAGTCATCAAATCTTTCAAATTTGAAAGTATATCAGAAATCTCATTCTGTTGAGGAAGTGGCATCTCATTTTGTTTGCTAGCTTGCTCCCGATCTTTATCATCATCAGAAAAAGCCCCTTCATCACTGGAACCCGAAGAATCCTCTCCTGTCTCAGACATAAGAGGAGGAGGCGGCGGAAGGTCCTCTATAGGAGACTCACGGAACAGAGTACGAAAATCGGGAGCAGAATTCGAACGCTGAGGGCGCGCCCCATTTTCACTTTCAGTCTCAGATTGTAATGATTCCAGGGCAAGGGAAATTAGATTACAGAGAGACCAGACACGAACAGATATAGGGTCTCTATACCGATGAGCTCTTCTTAATGCTCGCATAACCTGTTTCCAAACTTTTAAATTCAACTGGTTATGACCAGTAGGTTGAAACCAGTAACAATGTTTACGAATCCCCGCAAACAATTCATCAAAAGATTCTTGTTTCACCTTCACTCCAGAACTCCGTAATAACTGTTTTAGGAGTCTAATGTATTGACATTCCACTGAGGGAGAATTCCCCATGACTCTACTCTTCCCGGAGGTTTCGCTTTTCTCTTTTAGCGTACAAAAATCCCCTTCGGTCCCGCGTGACCTCGATGCTTACCTTCAGGTCCCTGTTCGGGCGCCAAATGTTGTAGTTTCTTATGTCAGGGCTGAAAGTAAGCTCACCACACGAGATGAATTGTGCAGAAACACAACAGTAGAGGGCTGCTGCTCTCTCAGGCAATAACAGCGCCGTCTCGTCCTGCTGTGGTGACTTTTATTTAAGCATTATCTAAGTTTACATCTTAAGACTTGTTTTCTTAACATTCCAGAAATACCAAAGCAGCCAAATATGCTTTTGCTGATTATACAATAAACAATGGGCTTTCTTAAGAACATGCCGTGCTTCGTCCTTGAACCGCAAAAGCAGCACAAGGACGTTTCCTTGTGTTCCCATTATTCTGATTATACTGAAGACATTTCATGGATCAGTGCCCAAAGCACTCAGGACTGCTTGCAGTTCTGGCTTTTTCGCACGCACCCAGCTTGCCGGGGGGACTCATGGGTCACGTCTCCTTCCATGTCCTCAGTTATTTCTCTACATGTATATACATGTATATATACATATATATTTAAAGTCCTCTCTCTCTCTCTCTCTCTCTGGATAACTATCTCTGCTAGAGGTTGAATGGAAAAGGCAAACCCTCACAAAGCATTAATGTATTAACATATTGATTTAAGTCACAGCAGCATCAAGCCCATGGACCAGAAGTCCACTGAGCCACTGGATAAGGTACACAGGTTGTTCCGCCCACACAACACAATCGCAAGTGACACGAAATCAGCGGGTGGCAGGGTTGCGGAGAAGCCAAGGCACCTCCCTGCCCACTCAGACCTCAAGCATCCCTAACTGGCGACGCCGCCCCAGGCTCGGCTTCCCGGGCGGGCTTCGGCACAGCGCAGCCGCACTGGTGCCGCCTTCCCACCAATCTCGACCCTCGACGCGTTCCGTTCGTGCGTGGAGGAGCCGGGCGGGAGGAAAGGCCGCTCCGTGGGCAGGGGGCTGCATCGCGCAGAGCGGCTGGACCCAGCGACGGCGCGGATGGCCGACTCCCAGCTGTTCTGCGTGGCCGAGGAGCGCAGCGGCCACTGCGCAGTGGTGGACGGAAACTTCCTCTACGTGTGGGGGGGCTACGTGGTAAGGGGAAGAGGCGGGACGGGGCGGACTCGCGCCGGGAGCCCGCCCGGCTTCTCGGCCAGAGTGGCCGCCGAGCACCCGCCCACACCCGGCCCCTACGCGGGGGCCGGTCCGCGGACCAGGCCGGCGCGCCCGGTGCCCCCCGCGCCCCGCCCGGCCCTCCGCCATCGGCCGCTCTCCCGCCGCGCCAGGGCTTGACGCCGCGCCGCCGTTGCTTCCACTAGGAAACTAGCCTTCAAACCCCAGTCCGGGGCTCTTCCCACTCTCCAGTTCCCCCGGTCCTCGCAGCTGGCCGATAACCCGGCTTACCCAGCACTCAGTCGGTTACTGCGCGATTGATGATCATTTTTAACTGCTTGCGCAGACTCAAAAAAGCCCACCAAGGATGCCGTGCTATATTATTTTGTAAATATTTACTTATGCCCGCGGCGCGATCCGAAATATCGAAATCACTGAAGCATTTAAGTGTTTCTAAGTAATTTTTAGTGGCATTCCTTTACCAAGGGGTAATTACGAAATTTTTTCGAGTCTCAAAACAGACTTGTATTAGCAACAATATACTTAAGAGTATTATGCTTTAAAATTCTCACTACAGTGGAGGTTTGAATATGTGTATTTGTTTTGTCTCTATAATCGTAGGATAATAGAATCAAGGATTCTAGAGATGGAAAACAACCCCTTTAGTTTACAGATTAAAAAAAAAGAAAAGCGAGCCATCTGGAGTTCTACTGGATGTAGAACCTACATTTTTCTGACTGACTCGATGCTATTATGTGACAGATGTAACATGACTGAATCGCTCACTGAAATAAAGAACATACTGTATATGTTAAATGATTCTCAGATCCAAGTTGGTTTTTGTTGTTGTTTTGTTTGTGTGTTTATTTTTAATTTGATTCAGTATCAGGATGAGAAAATCAGAACTCATATTTGAGTGCCTACTATACGTGGCATGTGCTAGGAAATCTCATATCCCTAATCTCGTATAATCCTTACCGTATCTTGTAAGGTAAGTAATGTCCCCATTTTAAAAATAAGGAAGATGAATCAGTAAGAGTAAATAATTTGAATGACCGTTTGACCTCAAGGACAGCAGATTCCAACATAGGTATATTGGATTTCCAAAGGCTATTTTTTCTATGATAAACATAAATTAGGTGACTATGCTCTCTTAAGGTCTAATATTTCCACCATTTGTTCTTGATGAAAAAGTAGTCTATACATAATGATGGTTTTTGCAGAAGAAATATTTTGATTGTTTTTGAGCTCTGCCACTTGAAGATGTACAGGTGTCAAACTTCATCTGCTATATTGGTTCTTACTATTGTAAAAGTTAAATGAAAAAAAAATCTCACTTAAAATAGTAATCTGTAATATCTTATATCTTGTGACAGTATAGATTTCTGTTAAGCCCATAACTGAAATGTCTGAATTTTTTATATCTCATTTTAATCTTGAAAATTGTGTAATTGATAAGATTTCAGGTCTTCAGGTGGCAGTCAGTGAATACAAATACTTCCTACTACTGATTGATCCAATGAGTAAATGCTGTATGCGCCACCCTGGAAAGTACCACACAGATTTAGATCAAGTCTACTACTTTTTAAATTCCAGGGATTGTCAGCGCTTAAAATATGTCTAAGGCATAAGCGGAAGGAAAGGGAGAGTAGGAGGCAGAAAAGAAGACATGGCATATTGTGAGAAAAAATAGAATCCTTCCCACAATTGTTTTATTCAGATCCTTCTGAACAGCGAAAGGACCCTGGAATCTGGAGGTAATCCAGTAGTCAGCAGTTAAGAATAATGGTCAGATGATTCCAGATTGTATGTTCCAAGCACAATTTTCCTCCTCATTAACACAATGTGTGTTAAAATTGACAAATGTATATCCTAAAACTTGAATGGCCAATATATATCTGTCTAAATTACTTATTACTCTATCGTTGAGCATTTTCTAAAGGACTTTGTATCTGAAAACAGCCCTACCTCTAGAGGTAAGAGCAGCAAAGCTGAAAAAAGTAAGTAGTAAATTATAATTGGTGCCAGAATATTCTCTTGCTCCTAGTTCTTCCATATCCTTTCCACATTACTGAAATTCATACAAACTTTAGTATTGCAACTAGGAGCATTTAAAAGTTGTGAGTAGTTTTTTCCAAATTTTGGAGGAGAAGCACAGGGTTTTAGCATCCTTACAGATGATATGCTTTCTTCTTACTGTTTAATCGTATGAACAGTTTTATTTCCCTAACACAATTGATATTAATACATTTTGCCCTAAACTTTTCCTTATAGAAGCTAAAAGCTGAATCTGTTTAACTATATATTTCTGTTTTGAATAGGACTTAAAGGGAAGAAGAATCAATTTAGAAAATGTCTGAAAAGAATGAAGGTTTATACTACCAGATATTAAAACATATTATGATACTTTTAAATCAGTGGTCCTGATGCACGCTGAGAAAGCATGATGGAATGGAGAAGAAATAACATAAACAGCCAACCATATAAGAGTATTTTGTATATAAAAGGTAGCATTTCAATTCTGGAAAAACGATTGCTTATTCAATAAATGGTCCTGGGACAGCTGGAGGAAAATGATAGTGGAGTTTTAGGATTGACAAATGTAGAGAAGTTAAGCTATATGATACCAAAGAAAATATGTGACTTTTGTAAAATCTTTAGTTGGGAAAAGAAAAACTGAATTGGGAAAAAACTATAAGGGAAAAGGATTGGTAGACCAAAAATTTTTTTAATGTAAGTGAAAATTGTTTAATCATCTTAGAGCAGTCAAGATCAAAGTTTTAAAAAATTAAAATCTGTGCTTTTTAAACACCATAAAGTAAGAAGGCAAATGACAAACTGGGGGAGGTATTTGCAACATTTATGATAGACAAAGGTCCTGTAAAATTAAAAATGAATATTTCCCTTGAAAAATGAGCAATGGATATGCACAGCAGTTTACAAAAGGAGAAATCAAAATAGAATATGAATCAAAGAAACCCAGCTGAAAATAATGAATATTTTCTTTTCCAATTTGCAAATATTAAAAAGAATTTTTGAGAAGAGCATGGGGAAATGAATTACTCATGCACTGGTAACCTTTTCTGAAGAGAAATTTAGCAATGTGTATGAAAATCCTTAAGTGTGTATTTCTTTAACTTAATAGTTCATTTTATATATTCATAGATGGTGACACAGACCATCCATATTATGTGGGAGACATTTATTCTTTTTAGATGCCCAACATTTGAACCCCCTTCCTCTTGTAGTGTCCCCCACTAAGCGAGTCTTGTTGGAGTATTTATTTTAGTTGTCTGAGTACCTCCTACCTACCTTCATAGAATGTATATTCTATAAAGAAAGGGGTTTTGTTCCCTGTTGTGTCTCCAGTGTCCAGAATTGGGCATAGCTCATGGTAGGTGCCCAATATAAAAGAACCTGAGTGCCAGGTAGTTTTCAGCTTCCCTTGCAGCTAGGTTGTGAGCAAGTAACTTGGATGCTGTTTGTTAGATGTATGTGGGCTAGATTTGGGCTCAGGAATAAACCTGTAAAAGTCAGGACCTGAAGAGGATTCTTAGCGAGCAGTAGAAGTTGTAGGAAGATAAGGTCCCTGGCAAAAGGCAGCGCGACAAGCCGCAGTGTGATGCTCACCAGTGGCTGGGGCAGTTCGTGCATCAGACTGGTTCTCTGGAAGGGTTTCAGGCCTTGCTCCTCTCTACATAGATCAGAGGCTGGTTCTCCAGCTTCCCTGATGATTACGTGAGCTACCTAATATTAATTTCTTAAAGTTTTATTCTTTAATTTAAAAATTTGAAACGTATGTACAAAAGAGTATGTAAAATAACTGTCGTGTTTAACTTCCAGATTAAAAAATCAGCTAGAATCAGTACCTTAGAAGCCTCCTGTTTATCCTTCACTGATTATATTTTTCCTCCCACCCTCACAGGGTACCACTATCTTGATTTCTTATTAATTACTATTTTCTTTATAGTTTTATCACACATGCATCTGTCTCTAAACAATATATTATTTGGTTTTTGAATCAGAGCATGTGTTTTCTTTCATGACTTAATTCTTTTAGTTAACATTATGTTTTTTAGATTCACACATTACTTGTATTCAGCTGGTGTGCACTTGCATGGCTGTACCTGTGTTTACTTGGTGTTTATTCTGTTTGGTTAGTTTCTGTGCTGCCCAGTTATTAAATATTTTGAAAATCATCCCTGGATGCATTCATCTGATGTGTGTCCTGTATAATATTCTATTGTGTGAATTTACGGCAATTTCCGTATCTATTCCACTATGCATGAATATTTGAATGCTTCACGGTTTTCTTGGGTTGTAAGCAATGCTACATTGAGCATTCTTGGTAACATATCTCCTGTTATATACGCAGCAGAACATGTACACTCCCTAGGGCATATACCAAGGAATGGAATGCTGGGTTGCCTGGTGCACACATCTCCACATTTACTTGGGAATGTCAGTGTTGCCAAAATATTTGTATCAATCTACACTACCACCAGCCCCCTCCTTGCTCCACATCCTTGACAACATTTGATGCCACCTGGCCTTAAAGTTTTTGCCAATCCAGTGAGTGTGACATGATATTTCATTGTGGTTTTTGTTTACTTTCCATGATTACAGTGGAATGTATTTTCATAGCCTTATGAAATGTTTGTGTTTTCTCTTCTGTAAAAATGCTGGTTCCTGTCTTTTGCTCATTTGTCTATTGAGTTGTCTTTTACTGATTTATAGGAATACTTTAATTATATAGTTGTATGAGTTGAATATGCCTTCTTAGTTTGTAGCTTATCTTTGCACTTTCTTGATGATTATCCTTTGTTTAACAGAAGGTTTTAATTTTAATATAATTTCAGTCTTTTCCTTAACGCTTTGTGCTTTCTGCATCTTAAGAAATCTTTCCCATTATGGAGATCATAAAGTCTCCTGTATTGTCTTCTAAATGATTTTTGGTTTTGCCTTCCATGTTTAAATCTTTTTTTCTTAAATCTGAATTTTTTATTTGGTTGGTTTAAGGTAGGGATCCAATTTCATTATATTTTCAGTGTGGATAACCAGTTGTTCTTGTGTCGTATATTAAATAGTCCCCTCTTTCCCTACTAACATGCAAACTCAGTCTGTTACACATCAAGTTTCCATGTATGTGTGGTCTGTTTCTAAGTTCTTTATTCTGTGCAGTTTGTCTGTTTATTTATTCTTGTGACAGAACCTCAGTATCTAAATTACAATGGCTTTACTAGAAGTCTAAATGTTGGGTGGTAAAAGCCCCATCCCCACCCTATCTTGTTCTTGTTCTTCAGGAATAGTTTGGTTATTTAGGGCCTTTTGTTCTTTTGTATGAATTTTCTTTACTATTTTTCAATAATAGTAAAATATATAAAACATTTAATTTGCCATTTTAACCAGGTGACTGTACAGTTCGGTGGCATTAATTACATTCACAATGTTGTGCAGTGTTACCACTATCTAGTTCCAAAACTCTTCATTACTCCAAACAGAAACTCTCCCTCCTTCCTTACCCCAGTCCCTGCTAACTTCTAATCATGCTGTCTTTATGTATTTGCATTTTCCTAGATATTTCATATAAATGGAATCATACAATATTTGTCTTTTTGAGTCTGGCTTATTTTATTTAGCATAATATTTTCAAGGTTCGCTGTGTTGCAGTATGTATCAGAACTTCCTTCCTTTTTACGGTGAATATGATTACACTGTATGCATAGACCACATTTTGTTTATCCGTTCATCTGTTGTTGGGACACTTGGGATGTTGCCACCTTTTGTGTATTGTGAATAGTCCTGATATGAATATTGGCATACAAGTATCTGAGCCCCTATTTTTTATTCTTTTGGGTACCTAGGAGTGGAATTCCTGGGTCAAATGGTTATTCTACATTCAACTTTTAGAACTGCTAAATTGTTTTCCACAGTGCTTCCTCATTTGTATAAACTTTAGAATCAGATTGTCAAATAAAGTACCATATTGAGATTTTGTGTTACTGTACTCAATCTTAGATCATTTGAGGGTGATAAACATGTTATGAAATTGAGACTTCAAATCCAGGTGTATAGTATGTCTCTCTATGCTGGACTTTTTGATGTCTTTCAATAGAGTTTTATAGTATCTTCATAGGGATCTTGTATATCTTTCGTTGGGTTTATTCTTGGCTTCTTTGTATTTTTTATTGTTTTTTAAAAACTAAATTTCTTTAAAAAAATTAAATTTCTTGATTGTTGCTGGTGTTTTGAAATGCAGTTGACTTGAATATTTTTGATTCTGGCAAGCTTTCTCATATTAATTTTCAAAATTCATCTGTTAATTATATTTTTATTTTCTATATAGAGTCATGTAATCTACAGATGATGACAGTTTTGTTTCTTGCATCCCAATCTTTATTCCTTTTTATCTCCTTTTCTTTACTACACTGGTGGACCTGAAGTACAGTGTTAAATAGAAGCCAATTTTTCTTGGTCCTAATCTCAGAGTGATTGTTTTCAACTATTAACCATTAAGTTTGATGATTGCTTTAGGGTTTTGCTTGTTTGTTTGTTTGTAGATGGCCTTTTTCAAATTAATGACATGCCCTTTTACCTGATTTTCAATTTATGAATGTTGAGTTTTCAAGAGTGATTTTTTTGCATCATACTGAGATAATTGTTTTTTCTTCTTTGATCTCTTAATATGATGACTTATACAAAAAATAAGTAATATTTGTAATATTAAACCAATGTTCCATTCCTTGGATTAAGTACAAGTTAGTGTAATATATTACCCTTTTTATACATCACTGGATCCTAGTTACTAATTACTTTTTTAGCAATTTTACATCTATGTTCAAAAGTGGATTGGGTAGTGTTCCTTCTTTTATATTCTGGAATAGATTTTTTGGAAGATTGAATTACTTGTTCTTTGAGTGTTTGTAAGAACTCATCTTTAAAGCCATCTGGGTTTGGTACTTTGTGGAGGAGGTTTTAAATCTCTGATTCAATCTATTTAAAGCTGTGGGATTATTCACATTTTCCATTTTTTCTTGAGTCAAGTTTCCTCACTCCCACCTCCAGCCCCAGGAGTCTATCCATTTCATTTAGGTTTTAAAATTTATTGGCATAAACTCAAGTTGTTCATAATACTATTTATTCTTTGTAGTAGCTATAGATATGGCCCGTTTTTCATTCCTAGAATTGTCAAGTGGTGCCTTCCTTTCCTCCCCGCCATCCACCTTGAATAGTCTTGCCACATGTTTATCAGCCTTCAGAAACACCAAGTTTTGGTCTACTTGATCCTCTCTGTTGTGTTTTTAAATTTTTCATTAATATCTGCTCCTTCTTATTTCTTCCTACTTTCTATGGGTTTATTATGCTGTTATTTCTTGAATTTCTGACATTGGATGCTCAACTCATTCTTTTTGAGCCTTTTTAATTCTTTAATGTCAGTATATAAAGCTATACATTTTCTTCTAAGTACCTCTTTAGCTGTATTCCTCAAGTTTTGATAAGCAGTATTTTGTCATTTTAGTTCTAATATTTTATACTTTCCATGATTATTTATTATTTGACCCATAAGTTGTTTAGGAAAATAATTTAAATTTCTAACAATATGCTATTTTTATAGTTACCTTTCTGTTATTAATGTCTAACTTAATTAATATTCGGAGAGTGTGGTCTCTACTTATCTAATACCAGTCCTTTGGAATATGTTGAGGCTTGCTTTAAGGACTAGCATGTAATCAGTTTTCATAAATATACTCTTTGTTCTCATTAAGAATATATATTCTAATTATATATGTGCATATACATGCATGTATATGTATATATATACACAAACACTTCACGGGAGTGTTTTATATGTGTGCATTTTATTAATCTTGCTAGTTGTGTTCAAATCTCCTGTATCCTTTTTTTATTATTTTACTTCCTGTTCTATCAATTACTGTAACAGGTATTAAAATTAAAAAACTCCCACTCTAACTGTAGATTTGTTAGTTTCCCCTTATGATCCTGTCAGATTTTACTTTATATATATATCTTTAGGCTACCTTTTTGGGTGTATATGAATTCAGAATTGTTATAGCTTTCTGGTTAATAGAACATTTTATAATTTTGTAATGCTCCTCTATCTGTAGTAATGTTATTTGTCTTAAAATCTATTTTGCTGGTGTTAATATGGCTACACTAGTTTTCTTTTGGTTAGTATTTGCATAGCATATCTTCTGATGGAAACTTGGTGTATCTTTATATTTTAGATATGTCTTATAACCTGAACATAGCTGGATTTTATTTTTATCTAGTCTGACATATCTAGAGAGTTTAGCCTATTTCTACTGAAAGTAATTCTGATACACTTTTTTCATCAGATGTGTTTTATATTTGCCCCCCTTCATTTCTCCTCCTCCTCCTTCTTTAACTTTGTCATTTTGAAAATGTTTTGGGTTTTTTGTTATCTTTCCATTTTTTTCTCTTTGCTTGTAAAGAAATTAGGTGATTTATTTCTAGTCATCTAGTAGATACTCTATTTCAGCACGAATGCTTCACAAAGTTCCAAGTTAATAATTTTACTTCTTTCCACAGGGTTCAAATACTTCACCACCTTTCAAATCTGAGCACCCTCTTCTCTAGTTAGTCCTATCCTGTTCCCCGCAGCCCCCGCCTTAAATTAGGCATCAGGAAAAGCTTAGCCTTTTTTATGTTTAACTCTACCCACACACTTTACCAGTATCTTGTCACACTATTGCTTGTTGCATTTCAGATGTTTAATTTTGATCATTTGTCTTTTGCCAGAAGTAAAACATCTATTAGAATTTCTTAAAGTGAGGGTCTGTTATTGGCCAGCTGTCTCAGTTTTTGTTTGAAAATGTCTTTATTTTACCTCGGTTCTTAAAAGATATTTTTACTGAGTATAGAATTCTAGGTGGACCGTTACTTTCATTAAGCACATTGGCTAATATGATTTATTCTTGAGTTGTTGCTAATGAGAAGTCAGTCATTAGTTGCCATTCATTTGGAGATGATCTTCTTTTCTCTGGCAGCTTTTAAGAGTGTATCTTTTTCTTTGATATACAGTTTTACTATGATGTATCTAGGTATGGATTTCTGTTTATTTACCCTGCTTGGAACTTGTTAGGACTTCCTAGATCTCAGGATTGATGACTTTCAACAATTTTGCAAAACTCTCAGGCTTTGTCTCTTCAAATATTGCCTCTTCCTCATTCTCTCTATTACATCCTAATGTAATTCTGATTAGACTTAGTTCTTCTCTCTCTTCCTCCATGTCTCTTCTTTTTTATATATTCCATCTCTCTGGGCTATGTTTCTGGATTAATCAGTTCACTAGTTCTCTTTTTTTAGGGTGACCTTGACAAAAGCAGTTTTAGTGGAATGAGTCTGGATTGATTAGTCTGGACTGATGAAATAATGAGAGGTGAAGCAATGAAGACTTCTACTATAGTTAACTCAGTATGGAAATTTTGTTGTGAAGGGAGCAGAGAAATAAGAGAAAGAGTTATGGGAGAGTTGGGTTTTTTGTTTTTTTTTTAAAGATGAGTTATACTAAGGCATGTTTAGGTATTGATAGGAGTGATCTGGTAGAGAAGGAAACTTGATGATGTAGAAGAGAAGGGATAATTTAGGAGTGAAATTGCTGAGAAAGTAAGAAGGAAACTGAAAGAAGACTGGAGCACAATGACTAAAGGCAAGAAGAACTTTGGAGGGATAGCAGGTACCATATAGCACAGAATCATAAGGATTTTAGACTATCCTGAGAGCAACAGGGAAGCATTGAAGGGACTTAAGCAGAATAGTAACAGGATCCATTTTCATACTATTTCTGTTGTAATGGTGTATGCGTGAGCCTTCTAGAGCCTGATGCCATTAAACTTTAGAATCAAGCAATTATAATCTCCCTTTCTTAACAGTTATTTACTTAGCCATGTAATATGGTTTCCTCAGTCAGACATGAGTGGAAATTTCCTTGGAATTAATATGATGGTTTTCTGCTGTGTGTGTGTGAGAGAGAGAGAGAGTGTGCATGTGAGACAGAGAGTGTGTTTGAGAGAGAGAGAGAGAGACAGAGGCGTAGACAGACCTGGTAGCCAAGATAGTATTTTAAAAATTTAACTAACATAGCAATGAGGAAATTAGCTAACTCTGTTTAGCATGTTAATAATTTATGCATCATATGGTCTTAGAAATTCTTAAACTGACATCTTTTACAACTAGCTATTTTTGAGTTACTTTATAGATTCTAAGTAATCATGATAGATTTATGTAAGGATTTGTTTTAAACCCTAAGTTTTAAAACTTAACATAAAGAAAATTATTATTCTAATTTTTCTTTTCATCATAAATATCAGAATGTACTATTCTGTTTATGTTATCAGCTTCTTTAGAGATTATTCAGATTCTGAGTTGTCATTTTGACTAGCTAAATTTATCTTGATCCTTAGATTCTATATTTAATGAATATCTAACACGATGCTTGCACATAGTAGGCACTCAAAAAATATGTTTAGTGAATCAAGGTATGTGATACAGTGCTCTAAATTATACTTTAAGTTTCCTTTCTTAACTCCTTCCCTTCACCCGAAGTATATTGCCCTTTTTTGATACTCCTTTTCTTCCTGGCTTCACATTCTTCAGTATTCTGCTGTAATGTTATTGTTTTGCTATTTTCTCTTACTTGAAATTCCTTGTAAGGTTTAACTACCCTGAGTCTTTTCTTGAGACTCACGTACTTGCTATTTTGTATTCTAACCCTTATTGTTTGCCCACTTTCTCTTAGAAAATGTCTCCCTTCCCCTTCTCTCTCTCTTTTTTTTTTGCGGTACGCGGGCCTCTCACTGTTGTGGCCTCTCCCGCTGCGGAGCACAGGCTCTGGACGCGCAGGCTCAGCGGCCACGGCTCACGAGCCCAGCCGCTCCGCGGCATGTGGGATCTTCCCGGACAGGGGCACGAACCCGTGTCCCCTGCATCGGCAGGCGGACTCTCAACCACTGCGCCACCAGGGAAGCCCCTCCCCTTCTCTTTTGATCTATCTTTATTTCTGTTGAAAAAGTCATCTTTGAGGCTGTTATGGTTTTGTGTTTTGTACTATTTCCATTGCAGTTTTCCCATCCTGAGGAACTATTTAGCTGTTACTTTGTAATTAATAAACATAATTTTATGTATTCTGTGTTTTTAGTCTATTGAAGACAATGAAGTATATTTGCCTAATGATGAGATTTGGACCTATGAGATTGATAGTGGGTTGTGGTAAGTAACTTTAAATTGCAGAATGTCCAGTCTTAATATCTGTTATAACTGCTGTCATAGCCCACAGGGAGTCTGAGACTATACTTAGAACGTGCTGCAACATTATATTGTCTCCCTTTCCTTTTCTTTCAATGCTTTATTCTCTCTGGCTGTTTCTTTCCCCAACTTGCTTCCTCTCTCTCCATTCTTTGTCCTCTACTATTCCTCTCAAGACTAAGGCTGTTTCTGAAGACTTTGCTTTGTTCTACTAACTAATTCCCAATTCTGGTGACATGTGAAGACTTTGTAACTTTTTTTTCCCCAGTAGGTTGAAAAATCTTTACCATGGATCTTCTTACAGGTTTTACAGTATTGGCTACCATTACATCTTAATTGTAATTGTCAGTGACAGTTTTCATTGAAAAAGTACTCATGGAATTCAAAGGGAATTTTAATTTGCTTTTCTGGAAAGTTATGGAATTCCACGTTATTCTTGCTGCAGGACGATGCACCTCATGGAAGGAGAACTCCCTACCTCCATGTCAGGAAGTTGCGGTGCTTGCCTTAATGGAAAGCTATACGTTTTTGGAGGATATGATGACAAAGGATACAGCAATCGAGTAATTTCTTTTTTCAATTCAGGAGCGCAGAAAAATGTAATGTTTAATGTGTCACTTCATCTCACAAGTTTACGAATGTATTTTACAAAGAAGACATATGTAGAAAAGCTTGAGCTTATGATGATGAGGTTTTAAAGATAGGGTGAAAATGCAGCATCGTGCTCCTCTCTTCTGCCATGTCTTTCTACTTCAGAATTAACTACGTACTTAGTTGATATTCATAGGGCAAGAGCATGATGGGAAAAGATCCATTTCAGTATTTTTCATATTACCATTTTTGCTTCTAAAACATAGTCCCATTTTCATTAACTCTACAATTCAAATTTTTACCTTTTAAAAATCAGAAAGTAATATTATTAATTTTGGATCACATATCCCTGTGACATATATTTAATTTTCCAATGTCTTGTCTGCTAATGGTGTTCTCCTCTTTTAAAAGCTTTATTTTGTTAATTTGCGAACAAGAGATGGAACCTATGTTTGGGAAAAAATCACCAACTTTGAAGGTCAACCACCCACACCACGTGATAAACTTTCCTGCTGGGTATATAAAGACAGGTAATGCAGCAAGGCCATCTCATTAACTGCACTCAAGTAAGGATTACAGCTTGTGACCAAAATAGAGAAAACTTGAAAGTCTGAAATTTTTTTCAAGATAGTTACAAACTTGTTTTGACACTGATGTTAAAGGCAGTTTTGAACCCTGGATAAGAGCCAGGTCATAAGAGTAAACATGGTGGAAGCAGCTATTTGGTTTTTAAAAATTTGTTACTTTAAAATTTTCTGAATCATTAATACGGTTACATCGTTCAAAAATCAAAACCATATTAAAAAGGATACAATGAAAAGTCTGGCTCCCACTCCTGTCCCCATCCATCCTGTTCCCACCCTCCACATGCACAATTAGCTACTTTTATTAATATCTTTTGTATTTTTATAGCAGTGGTTCTCAAACTTGTCTGCCATAGAAATAATCTGGGGATCTTTTAAAAGCTCTGAAGCCCAGGTGATACCCCAGAACTAATCAAATTACAATCACTGGGGGTATGATTTTTTTAAGCTCCTCAGGTGATTCCAAGTGCAGGCAAGTTTGGGAACAACTGCGATCCCTGTGACTTTATGCAGGTAGAAGCAAATGCATAGGTACGTGCTCTTCTCTTCCTCCTCCTTACACAAATATCGGTGTACTCCGTACACTATTCTGCACCCTGCTGCTTCCTTTTTTTTTTTGAGGGGGCCATGCCACACGGCATATGGGAATTGTAGTTCCCCGACCAGGGATCTAACCCACACGCCCTGCATTGGAAGTGCGGTGTCTTAACCACTGGACTTCTTTTGGTCAACAGTATACCATGGGGAACTTTCATCTTTCTGTATCTCTAGTTAGAAAGCTTGATTTTGTTTTTGTTTTTACAGCTGCATAGTATTCTCCTGTGTGGATATACCAAGTTTATTTAACCTTTCCCATACAGATGGCACAACACTTAGATTAAATGAATATCTTTGTGTATATATACATATGATTGCAGATCTATTTGTTGGATAAAATTCCAGAATTTGATTTCTGGTCAAAGGGTAATACATTCGTAATTGTGATAAATGTTTATTTTGCTAGGGTTGCTGTAACAGAGTTCTATAAACTGAATAATTTAAACAACAGAAATGTATTGTCTCATAGTTCTGGAGGCTAGAAGTCTGAGATCAAGGTGTCAGCAGGGTTGGTTCATTCTCTTGGTTTTGAGAAAGAATCTGTTTTATGCCTGTTCCCAGCTTCTGGTGATTTGTTGGCAACCTCTGGTGTGTTGAAGCAACACTCTGATCTCTGCCTTCATAGTCACATAGCATTCTCTCTGTGTGCTTGTCTGTCTCCAAATTTTCCCTTTTTGTAAGAATACCAGTCATATTGGATTAGGACCTACCCTCATGACTTCATTTTAACTTGATTGCCTCTATAAGGACCCTGTCTCTAAATAAGGTCACATTCTTTTTTAATTATTCTTATGTTTTTATTTCTAGAAAATATAATTGTTTTGCCTTCTTAATTGCAGTAATTCCTACTCTGCTTTTGTCAATATTCAGTTTATTTTAAAAAATCTCTTTAAACTGCAGGGGACACTTACAATAATTAAGATGGAGGGTGTTAAGTTTTAAAAGACAATCAGTTTAAATAATACACATTTATATTTTGAATACAAAAGGCAGACATTAACATTTGACAAAATATTTTATAATTCTCAAAAAGCATATCAGAATTCCACAGGGTAAGAAATAAGATTATCTTGGTCATGAAAAGGTACATAGATCAAAATACTCTCTAGAATATGAGAATTTGGAAAGGAGAATCTTTTTTTTTTTTTTTTTTTTTTTTTTTGAAAGGAGAATCTTAAACCTTTGAATTGTGGATTAATCAGATTTAAATAGAAACCAACTGTGATTATACTGTTGTTGATTTCTCTGACCCTACAAATTGATAACCATTAGTACTCTGCTTTGAGTAGCCAATAATGTCACATTCTAAATGCAGGGGATTAGGCCTTCTATATATGAATTTTGTGGGGGACACAATTCAATCCATAACATTGGATTTTGCCAGCTTTTTCTCCAATAAAGTTGTGCTGTTTTGTGTTGTCAGTAATGGAGTGCCTCTTTGTCCACAGCCTTGCCAAGAATTTGCAGGCAAACTTAGATGTTTTGGGCCAAATTGATAGGTGAGATGTGATGCCTCAGTCTTATTTTAATTTTCATATATTTAAGGGCAATTTTTATTTCTTTTTCTCTGAACTGAAAAATAAATCCTTTGCTAATTATTTTTTATTTGATTGTTGGCATTTATAATCTTGACTTCTAGGAGTTATTTATTTATAAAGAGATTAGTGTTTGACTGTGACATATGAAAATATTTTTTCCAGGTTGTCATTTATCTTTTGACTTTGCATAAAGTGTGTTTTGCATGTATTAAACAGCTTCTTAAAGCTGTTATTTAGGTAAATTTATCAATAATTTCTTTTCTGGCTTCTTGACTTTGAGTCAATGCAAAGGTTTTTTCCACTCCAAGATCATAAACTAATTCTCACATATTTTCCTCTAGTACTTTTGTTATTTTTAAAAACATGGGAGGGATTCCCTGGAGGTCCAGTGGTTAGGACTCCACACTTTCACTGCTGAGGGCATGGGTTTGATCCCTGGTCGGGGAACTAAGATCCTGCAAACCGTGTGGCACAGCCAAAAAAAAAAGAACCAGTAAAAACCTGTGAATGGTATGAGATATGAATCCAAGTTTATCTTTTATTATTTAGTTTTTAAATTTTATAACTGGTGGTTTGTACCTCTTCATCCCTTCACTATTTCACCCATCCCCCACCCTTCCCCTCTAGCAACCACTAGTTCGTTCTCTGTATCTGTTTTTTCATATTTGTTCTTTGTTTTGATTTTTACATTCTACACATAAGTGAAAACATGCAGTATTTGTTTTTCTCTGATTTATTTCACTTAGCATAATATCCTCTGAGTCCATCCATGTTATCACAAATGGCAAAATTTCATTCCTTTTTATGGCTGAGTAATATTTCTTTGTGTGTGTGTGTGTGTGTGTGTGTGTACATACATACACACCACATCTTCTTTATCCATTCATCTGTTGATGGACACAGGTTGCTTCCATATCTTGGCTATTGTAAATAATGCTGCAGTGAACATTGGGTGTATATATCTTTTTGAATAAGTGTTTTCATTTTATTTGGTTAAATAGGAGTGGCATTGCTGGATAGTCTGGTAGTTCTATTTTTAATTTTTTGAGGAACCTCCATACTGTTTTCTATAGTGGTTGTATCAATTTACATTCCCACCAACAATGCATGAAGGTTTCCTTTTCTCCACATCTGTGCCAACACATGTTATTTCTTGTCCTTTTGATAATAGCCATTCTGACAGGTATAAGGTGACATCTCATTGTGGTTTGGGTTTGCATTTCCCTGACAATTAGTGATACTGAGCATCTTTTCATGTGCCTGTTGGACATCTGTATGTGTTCTTTGGAAAAATGGCTATTTAGGTCTTTCCCCCATTTTTTAACTGGGTTGTTTTTTTTTAACTGATGCTGAGTTGTTTGAGTTCTTTATATATTTTATATATTAGTGCCTAGTGGACATATCTTCTCCCATTCAGTAGGTTGCCTTTTTGTTTTATTGATGGTTTCTTTTGCTGTGCAAAAGCTTTTTAGTTTGTTGTGGTCCCATTTGCTTATTTTTGCTTTTGTTGCCCTTGCCAGAGGAGACAGATCCAAAAAAATATTGCTAAGGCTGATTTCAAAGAGTGTACTGCCTAAGTTTTCTTCTAAGGGTTTTATAGTATCAAGTCTTATGCTTAAGTCTTTAATGCATTTTGAGTTTATTTTTGTATATAGTATGAGAAAATGGTCTACTTTCATTCTTTTATAAGTAGCTGTAAGTTTTCCCAACATCACTTATTGAAGAGACTGTCTTTTCTCTGTTGTATATTCTTATGTTGTAGATTACTGAGCATACGTGCATGGGTTTACTTCTGGGTTCTCTATTCTGTTTCATTGATCTATGTGTCTATTTTTGTACCAGTACCTTACTGTTTTTATTACTGTAGCTTTGTAGTATAGTTTGAAACCAGGGACCATGATACATTTAGCTTTGTTCTTCTTTCTCAAGATTATTTTGGCTATTTGGAGTCTTTTATGGTTCCATAAAAATTTTAGGATTATTTGTTCTAGCTCTGTGAAAAAAATGCCATCAGTATTTTGATAAGGATTGCATTGAATCTGTAGATTGCTTTGGGTAGTACGAACATTTTAACAATATTAATTCTTCCAATCCATGAACATGAAATATCTTTCCACTTATTCATGTCATCGTCAATATCTTTCATCAGTGCCTTATAGTTTTCAGAGTACAGGTCTTTCACCTTTTTGGTTAAATTTATTCCTAGGTATTTTATTCGTTTTGATGCAATTGTAAATGGAATTATTTTCTTGATTTCTGTCTCTGATAGTTCATTATTAGTGTATAGAAATGCAACCGATTTATGTCTATTAATTTTGTGTCCTGTAACTTTATTGAATTCATTTATTAGTTTTTATAGTTTTTTGGTGGACTCTTTAGAGTATTCTATATATACAATCATGTCATCTGCAAATAGTGACAGTTTTATTCCTTCCCTTCCAATTTGGATGCTTTTTATTTCTTTTTCTTCTCTGATTGCTGTGGCTAGGATTTCCAATATTATGTTAAGTAAAAAAGGGGGCATCCTTGTATTGTTCCTGATCTTAGAGGAAATGCTTTCAGCTTTTCACCATTGACTATGATGTTTGCTGTGTGTTTGTCAAAAATGGCCTTTATTGTTGATGTGTGTTCCTTCTCTACCCACTTTGTTGAGAGTTTTTGTCATGAATCGATGTTGGATTTTGTCAAATGCTTTTTCTGTAGCTATTGAGTTGATTGCGTGATTTTTATCCTTCATTTTGTTAATATGGTGTGTCATGTTGATTGATTTGTGGATACTGAACCATTCTTGCATTCCTGGGATAAATCCCACTTGATCATTGTGTATGATCCTTTTAACGTATTGTTGAATTCAGTTTGCTAGTGTTTTGTTGAAGATTTGTGTATCTATGTTCACCAGGGATATTAGCCTGTAAGTTTCTTTTTTTGTAGTGTCTTTTTCTGATTTTGGTATCAAGGTAATGCTGGCCTTGTAGAATGGGTTTGGAAACTTTCTCTCCTCTTCAATTTTTTTGGAATAGTTTGAGAAGGATAGGTGTTAAATCTTCTTTGAAGGTATGATAGAATTCATTTGTGAAGCCATCTGGTCCTGGACTTTTGTTTTTTGGGAGTATTTTTGATTACTGATCAATTTTATTGCTAGTAGTCAGTCTGTTCAGATTTTCTATTTCTTCCTCATTCAGTCTTGGGAGATTGTATGTTTGTAGGAGTTTATCCAGTTCTAGGTTGTTCATTTTTTTGGCTTATAATTGTTCATAGTAATCTCTTATGATTTGTATTTCTGTGGTATTGGTTGTAACTTCTCTTTTATTTCTGATTTTATTTATTTGGGTCTTCTCTCTTTCTTTATTGATGAGTCTGACTAAAAATTTTTCAATTTTGTGTATCTTTACAAAGAACCAGCTCTTATTTTCATTGATCTTTTCTATTTTTTAAATCTCTATTTTATTTATTTCTTCTCTGATCTTTGTTATTTCTTTCCTTCTGCTGACTTTGGGCCTTGTTTGTTCTTCTTTTTCTAATTCTTTTAGGTGGATCATATGGTAATTCTATGGTCAACATTTTTTTTAAGTTAATTTAATTTATTTTTTATTTATTTATTTTTGGCTGTGTTGGCTCTTCATTGCTGCGTGCGGGCTTTCTCTAGTTGTGGCAAGCGGGGGCTACTCTTCGTTGTGGTGCATGGGGTGCTTGTTGTGGTGGCTTCTCTTGTTGTGGAGCACAGGCTCTAGGCGCATGGGCTTCAGTAGTTGTGGCTCATGGGCTCTAAAGCGCAGGCTCAGTAGTTGTGGCGCACGGGCTTAGTTGCTCTGACGCATGTGGGATCTTCCTGGACCAGGGCTTGAGCCTGTGTCCCCTGCATTGGCAGGTGGATTCTTAACCGCTGCGCCACCAGGAAAGCCCCTACGTTCAACATTTTGAGGAGAACCAAACTGTTTTCCACAGTAACAATGCCATGTTATATTCCCACTATAAAGGTTCCAATTTTCTACATTCTCACCAACTCTTGCTATTTTCTTTTGTTTGTTTGTTTTATAATTGCCATTGTAATGGGTGTGAAGTGATATCCATTGTGGTTTTTTTTTTTTTCCCACCACGAGGGAGTCCTTTAATAGAGACGGGCGGACAGGGGACACAGCTCGGCCCTGCACCTGCAGTGCGGCAGCTCCTCCCCCACCTGGCGTGGCCCCAGGGTGGACACGGGAGAGGTGTGGTTTTAAAAAACACAGCGAGACCAATTCTTCACTTTCACAGAGAAGGGGAACTTGGGGGAGCCGAGTCCGAGCCCCGCCTCCAGCAGGAGGGAGCTTGCTGCCCGCCCCCCATCTGCACACGGCCAGGGCAGGAGCCCCCGGCTGCAGAGACCCAGCCACCCTACATCTGTCAGCGTTTCTACACTACGTACACTGTTGTGCTATAGAGGCCCCAACCCCAGCGTCAGCCTGAAGCCTCAGGTGGGAGGAGGGACGCCCCCAGCCCCTGCCACCATTGTGGTTTTGATTTGTGTTTCCCCAGTGACTGATGATGTTGACCATCTTTTCCTGGGCTTGTTGGCCATTTGTATATCTTCTTTGGAGAAATATCTAGTCCTTTGCCCATTTTTAAAAAATTGGATTGTTTTATCTTTTTGTTATTGAGTTGTAGGAATTCTTTACATATTCTGGATAGTAAACCCTTATCAGATATATGCAGTTTTCTTGTTGTGTTTTCGTCTGGCTTCAGTTTCAGGATAATGCTGGCCTCATTGAATGAGTTAGGAAGTATTCCCTCCTTCTCAGTATTTTTAAATGTTTGAGAAGGGTTGGTATTCTTCTTGAAATATTTGATAGAATTCACCACTGAAGCTATCTGGTCCTGGGCTTTTCTTTGTTGGGAGGTTTTAGGATTACTGATTCAGTCTCTTTACTTACTATATGTTTATTCAGATTTTTTATTTCTTCATGAGCCCCTTTTGGAAGTATGTGTCTTTCCAGGAATTTTTCTATTTCATCTAGTTTATACAGTCTGTTGATATGCAGTTTTTTGGTATTCTCTGATGATACTTTTTATTTCTGTCTGTTATTTTTGGCTGTGTTGGGTCTTTGTTGCTGCATGTGGGCTTTCTCTAGTTGAAACTAGTCTCTAGTTTCAGTGTCCCCCTGTCACTCCTAATTTTAGTAATTTGAGTTTTCTCTACTTTTGTTTTAGTCAACCTAGCTAAAGGTTTGTCAATTTTGTTGATATTTTCAAAGACCCAACTTTTGGTTTTGTTGTTTCTCTCTATTGTTTTTCTATTCACCATTTTGCTTATTTCCCCTTTAATTTTTATTATTTCCTTCTGTTATCTCTGGGTTTAGTTTGCTTCTCTTTCTAGTTCCTTGATATGTATGGTTATATTATTGATATGAGATCTTTCTTTTTAAATTTGTGGGCATTTATAAGCTATAAGATTCCCTCTGAGCACCACCTTCACAGTATTCCATAAGTTTTGTTTTATTCTGTTTGCATTTTCAGTCATTTCAAGGTAATTTCTAATTTCCCTTGTGATGTTTTTCACTCATTGGGTTGACAGATTTTTTTCTTTCTTTCAGCACTTTAATGACTTTATTACATTGCCTTTGGGCCTCCATTTTTCTGGTGAGAAATTCACTTATTTGTATTTATCCAGCTTGGAGTGTGCTGAGCTTCTGGGGTTGGTGGATATATATCTTTCATCAGTTTTAGGAAGTTCTTATTAATTAACAAATATTTCTTCTACCCATTTATTTGTCTCTTTTCCTTCTGGGACTCCTATTATATGCACATTAGATCATATGATATTGTTATACAGAGCTTGGGCTCCCTTCCCCGCCCCCGACTCTTTCATTCTCTTTGTTTTAATTTGGATACTTTTTTTTACCAGTTGACTTATCTTCAAGTTCACTGATCTTTTCCATTGCTATGTCCAGTTTCCTGTTATGACTATGTAATGAATTTCTTTATTTCTGACATCTTATTTTCCAATTTTTTGCATTTTCATTTCACTCTTTTTCATGGTTCCATGTCTCTGCCAAAATTACCTAGTTCTTCCTGCACATTGTCCACCTTTTACAGACTGGTCTGTTACTATTTCTACCATAGTTATTTTAAAGGCCATGTCTAATAATTCTAATATCTGGGCCACCTTGGAGTCAGCTTATATTGACTCTTTCCTCTCCTGATCATAGGTCACTTTTTTTGCCTTTTCTTATACCTTGTAATTGCTTCATCATTTGACAGACATTCTGTATGAAAGAACAGTAAAGTTGGGAATAAACAATATTTCTTTCCAGAAAAGGACATGCCCTTTTTTTCCTTTTTCAGGTTGCTAGAGTGGGATTTAAGTCAGTCTAATCTATAGTTGATCTGTGTCTGGGCTTTGTTGCAGCTTTAGTTTGATTCAGTTTAACCACCAGCTTCAAATGTTCTCATGCAGGACCAAGACTTTCCTTTGCTACAGCCCCATGTTTGAGCACTAGAGAGTGTCTAGAGATTTTGAACAGTGCTTCACAGCTGAGTACCTACTTCTCAGAACTGTGGGAGATCTCTCCTTGTTTCATAGCCTACTTGTGTTGCTAGGGAGTTCTCTTTGCTCTCCAATCCCACTTTATACTTTCTGTACCTTGAGAGATCTCTTTCAGCACTGCCCCTCCCCCCCTGGCCTTTTGAGGGCAGCCACCCTGTATGCTATAACGGCTTGGCATGCCTCTGAGGTGTTTCTGTCAGATCTCCTGCCCAGATCCCAAACTTTAGAGTTGATAGCTCAGATTGCCTCAAGGAGAGTTGCTCAGCTCTTCTCTGCTTCCAGCTGTTGGTGACTGACCCTGAGCCCTCCCTGAAGACTACGTGAAAAAGTTGTTCAGTACGTTCAAGCTCCCTCTGTGGTTGAGTTTCTTAAGATTCTAATTTGCTATGCCAGCCTACATGTGACTGTTAAAATTTTGGGTGGCTTCTTTTACAAACCCAATCTGTGCTGGATTCTTTCTCCTCCTGCTGTTACATCAGGTATGAAAGCAGCCATGGGCCTCTTCTCTCCTACTGAGAGCTTATCACTTTCTGGAATTAGTTCATTTAGTTCTCTTTGCTCCCATAGCTCTTTGATTTTTTTTTTTTAACTATGGTTTTGTAGTTTATATGGCTTGTTTAGGTTGTGACGGAAATGATGTCTTCCAACTTTCTGTGAACAGACTGAAAGTAGAACTCCTAAAGTGTGTGCTTTGTTTTGTTTTTCAGATTAATATATTTTGGTGGCTATGGGTGTAGGAGACACAATGAACTCCAAGATTGTTTTGATGTTCATGATGCGTCTTGGGTAAGAGAGTAATCCCTGTTTACATTTTCCTCTAAGTTAGTGTCACGTTACAGTCTTCAGAAATAATGAACCCAGTTTTTCTCATTTTAATTTGCTGTAATTGATATTATGAAAAAAATTGTATTTTCTCTCTTTTGAATTTGGATTCAGTTGCAGGAAGTTCTCTCACCTAATTATATCAGCCTTCATGGCTACTGGCAGAGTAATGTCTTTTCTGATGCCATTAATCACTTATAGCTGCTTCTGTTAGAAAACTAGTGGCTTTAGCACAACTTGGAAAAACTTTGTTCTTAGGTAACCGCAGTGGCTGTTGCTGACATACACCTCCTTTTAGGTACGTCCACCAGAACTATTCATAGCTCAGTCTGGCTTCTGTATGAGAGTGAGTAAGTTGGTAGTCATATTACTTTTTCTATTTATTCTTACTGGTTAGAGAATAAATTATTATTAAGGAAAGAACTCATGACTTATAAAAATGAAATCTTTTAAAAGATAACTTTAAAAACCATTGATCTCACCACCAAGATACACAGTAACTCTTCAGTTTTACCTTCTAGTAGAATGTATTATTATTATACATTATTAATGTAAAGGTATATGTACAGTTCATGTATATCTCTTTGTATATAGGTATTTAAAAATTCTCCATAGTCTTTATTTAGACTATGTGTGAAATTAATACATGCTAATTAATAAAACTGAATGGTTTTTAAGTGTTAAAAATGGTTTACATGGTTTTTGAGTGTTTAAAATGAAATATCTTTAAAGTTTTGCTACTTACAGTATTACTGATAATTTTTAGTAATATAACTTCCCATTAATTATGTCTACTCATCAGTGAAATCTCTCATTTTTTTCTCCTCTAGTACAGTTAGGCTAATGATCATGTCCTAAAGTTTATGGTGTACAGGTAGATTTTTTCATTTAGATTCTAAACTAAGTAAATTATGTAGTTTATTTGGCTTGTTTGACAAGTCCTGACAAAAATGAATGATATATTCCTGACATATAACATAAAACTGGTACAGAGGTAAGCTAGAATAGTGGTAGAGGATTTCAGCAATGCAGAAGATGCTAAATACAGTCTAACTGCTAAATCTTTGCCTTGCCAATAGTTTCGTCTTCCTAGAAGACAAGAGAGTGAGCATAAGTTTGATGCATAAGAACAAGGTGCTTGGTTAACTAGAATTGATTGGAATTTTTTGGAAAAAGGAATCATTGTTCCCTAAAGTTTCTAACAGCAATGATTAGGAATTCTGAACCTGTACTTTAGGAAAAGAGATTTCCAAATGTAAATATCATTCTGTTCTCGGCAATTTTAAAAGAGCTATTCCTTTGAGAGAAGTGGAAGATTGTCAACAAGCAAAGTTATGACTCATGCAAGCAATACTACGAGAAGGAAAGTTGCCAGGTGATGCTGCTATGGCGTAGGGACCACACTTTGTGAGCCACTGGTATATGCGTTAGCTTTACGACTGTGGTTACACCGGTGTATGCGTTAGCTTTATGACTATGGTCACACTTAACTCTATTTCTGTAAAAGTGCCTATTATTTCACCAGTAAATATGCAGTGAAACTATAATACTAATCTAAAAATTATAAAAGCTTTTAAAAATATTTTTAAAATCTCTTTTTTAGGAAGAGCAGATATTCTGGGGATGGCATAATGATGTTCACATATTTGACACAAAGACACAGAGTTGGCTTCAACCAGAAATTAAAGTAAGTATTGTAAAAAGTCACCTTTATGTTTGTATACTCATTAATACTTTTAAAATCTATTTCTTTTACTGAGTTATTGGATTTCAGTAATTGAGTTTGTTATCATATACAAAGGGGTTCTCTTATGAGAACTGTTATTAGTACTTTTTTTAATCACATATTTTTCTCCAGGCTAACTAAGGTTTTCTAGAAAAATCTAAAGAGGCGCCGTCATCATTCTTTACCCACACGTGTAATGCCCTGATTTAATGAAGTCTCTTTTAAAAAGTCCTTGTGTAACAAAGTCCATGATTTTAAAAAGCCCATGTTTCATAAACCCTCGAAATCTTAATACTCTTTCATCTGCTAGTGAGCAAACACAAATTCACATTAGTTTACGCCATTAAAAAATTCTCACATAGCTGGGAAGTATATTTTGAAGTGGCTCACACAGTGGAAGAGCTACAGGGACCAGGACCTTAGGAACTGGAGCCAGTTATCCAACACCATCACAATATTTGCATCTCTCTGTTGGCTTCTCCCTGCTTCTCTGTGTGCTAGCTTTATTCTGTCTACTGCAGACTGTCCAGCTCATTTAGAAGGGAATATGGCCCTGGCTACACCAGCAGATCTTTCTATTGGTGCTGTATTCTGTCAATGTCTATATCTTTGTCCTAGAAAAGGACTCTGGCTCTACTTAGGCATGTTCCTACTCTATATGAGTCCCTGCTGCCAAGGGGATGACTGGCCAGGTCTGAGTCTCAGGTCTGTCCCTAGGGGAGCAAGGTATTGTGATTGGTCAGCTCAACGGAACTGCGCAGAATAGAATGCTGAACAGGCAAAACCAAATTTCTGTCCACTAACATGCACATATGACTAAATTTCCTTGCAGTTCAGCTTCTGTAGATGGTAGTGAGGGAGGTTCTGTGCAAAATAGCAGGTGTTACAAGGTTTGACTCTTCTCAGCATCCTCTTTTTCCAAGCAGTGCTTTTCAGGTTTTCAGTGCTCTTCTGTTCTCTTCTAAGTTTGGAACTGATCAACTATCAGTCGATCATATTTGTTGATTGAATTTTCCTGCAGTCAGCATTTTAATGTTAAGATTTATGTATTAATGAAATAAAAGCATCTTATCTCTGTTAAAATAATTTCGTATCAGCAAGCAGGTGGAGAGAAATATTATTGAGACTGGATCTACTGAAACTCATCCTGGATCTCTTTCAGGCCTCTTAACGCTCTGCTCCCTTAGAGAATAAGCAAGAGTCTGGAGCTACTGCAGGCATATTTTTAGAATGTACTCCTTGGGATAAGTGAACTGAGGTAGCTTATAATTAGTTCTTTGGACTTCAGGTCTTTCTGTTGTGACTCCTTCTCTCTCTCCTTACCTTAATCCGTACCCCTTCCCCCCTTCTGCACCAACAGCCTAACGGGCACTGACACTCTTTCAGTTAGTGTTTAACAGTATTTTCACTGTGATTTCTCTGATTATTTCTTCAAATAAGTTCTTACATTGTTTATATTATATCTGAAGGTTTTTCTGATGTGGTTGCAGCTAGAATTTGTTCCCTTTATTTTTTAGAGACATTCTTAAATTAATTAATTGTTCCTAAATATCTGCAGCAAAAGGAAAGGTAACATGGTAGAGTGTTAGAGTTATTGCTCTTGAAGTTGAAGAAACTGGTTGAAAAGAACTGTGTACTTTTAGATAAGCCATATAATGTCATCTGCTAAATGGAAAGTTGACAGTGTTTTCCTACATGGGACTTATAACCCTATGAGAACAGTAGACTATAATAGTGGTCTTTGGGTTATTTTCAGTATTTCAAATGACCTAATAAGCACTGTGCATTATTTATGCAGTTAGCCACACAGGCTAATGCAAATGCCATTACTTTGTTTTTGTTTGGACTGGTATGAACTCAGTTTATTCAGAAGCTTTGGTTGGATATTAAATGTATTTCATAAATAAAAAAGGAGAAAGTCAATATTTATTTCATAATGAATGTGTATATAGTAGAAGAATTTTTCCAGAATTTCAGATCAGGGATGGGACAATAAAACTTTTGTTTTGTTGGAAGTATTGGGAACTGCAGCACAAATGGTTCTTTCTCATTTATGGTTCTCTCTCATTTATTTAAGTGTTATATAGGTAATATCTGAATTATTTCTTACCATTTTGACCTCATAATTATTCAAGTAAAAAATTCTAGGAGGTTATGATATTGGATGTAGTGCTTAAATTTCCTGTGCCCACATTTGGTAGCCAATGAGCTGAAAATGTTGGGTTCTTTCAGAACTTGGAATTAAATACATACACAGAAGTACCCACCATGAACACATGGAAATTGTGCAGAAAATTCTTCCTTCAAATCTTATTCATTAATCTACCCATTATACCCTCTCTTTTCCCACCAACCCCAAACTTCTCTGAAGAAAAGTTCTGCTATATTTATTCAAAGTAAAGTATAAAGAAGTATTATCAGTTAATGTGAAGAGTTTTAGTAAGAGATAAACACTGGCTTAAGCCAAGAATGAAGTTCTTATTGTGGAATTTGAAGCATCAAGAGTTTTGGGGGGCAGACTGATTTTTTTTTAAGTCTCTGAGATCATCACACAGTGTACTGCTCACTCGTATTAATATTAACTCTGTGTGTGTGTGTCTCTGTGTGTGTGTATGAGTGAGAGAGAGAGAGGGAGAGAAAAGAGAGAGGAAAAGGGAGGAAAAGAGGGGGTGGGATGGGCAAGGGAGAGAAAGAAAATGTTTTAAAATATTTATATATATATATATATATATATATATATATATATATATATATATATTTTGTTTTTTTTTTTTCCGGTACGCGGGCCTCTCACTGCTGTGGCCTCTCCCGTTGCGGAGCACAGGCTCCGGAAGCACAGGCTCAGTGGCCATGGCTCACGGGCCCAGCCGCTCTGCGGCATGTGGGATCTTCCCAGACCGGGGCACGAACCTGTGTCCCCTGCATCGGCAGGCGGACTCTCAACCACTGCGCCACCAGGGACGCCCTAAATATTTATATTTTAAGCTAAAATTTATGTGAAAATTTTTCTCTTTTTTTTATACATTTATTTATTTATTTTGGCTGCGTTGGGTCTTCCTTGCTGTGTGCGGGTTTTCTCTAGTTGGGGTGAGCGGGGGCTACTATTCGTTGCAGTGCACGGGCTCCTCACTGTGGTCTTCTCATTGCGGTGGCTTCTCTTGTTGCGGAGCACGGGCTCTAGGCGCCCGGGCTCAGTAGTTGTGGCGCATGGGCTTAGTTGCTCCATGGCATGTGGGATTTTCCCGGACCAGGGCTTGAACCCATGTCCCCTGCACTGGCAGGCAGATTCCCAACCACTGCACCACCAGGGAAGTCCCTATGTGAAATCTTATTTTGCCAAATAGTGTCAGGCATTTAAGAAAAACACTTTAAAAAGTAAAGATCAGGGACTTCCCTGGTGGTCCAGTGGTTAAGAATCTGCCTTCTAATGAAGGGCACGTGGGTTCAATCCCTGGTTTGCTGTGGGGCAGCTAAGCCCTCACACCACAACTACTGAGCCCGCATGCCTCAACTAGAGAGCCCGTGTGCCACAATAAAAGATACTACATGCTGCAAATAAGACCCAACACAGCCAAAAAAAAAATTAATTAATTAAAAAAAATAAATCAGTCAATATTGTAAAAAAAAGTAAAAATCAGGGTGAATAAATGTAATTCCTTAAGAGTAGTATTTGTCTATAATTATTACTATTGAGAACGAGCTTTTGCATTAAGGTTTTGAATTAAGTTACATAGGTAATGGTAACTTAGCAGTCAAGTATTTCTCATACTGAGCATAGGAATGTGACTTCATTATAGATGTTTCAAGCCTTTGCTCTCCATTTTCTGATCTCTGCTTGCAGGGTGGTGTTCCACCGCAGCCACGAGCCGCGCATACGTGTGCAGTTCTCGGAAATAAGGGCTATATCTTTGGCGGACGAGTTTTGGTTAGTGTTTTTTATGAAAATGGTCTTTAATCTTTGATGCTTCTTACAAAAATTGATCCTTTGATTTTGTGGAATAGCTGAACATTCAAATAGTCTAGAGATTAAAATGTCATTCAATAATAACTTTTTAAAATCTTCTATTCCCTAAACGGACCATACATGAGTAATCACAGGTGATTATAAATCATATTTTAATGGGGGAGAATCCTTCACTTCAGTGATTTATCAGAAAAGTTTAATTTCTTATTATCTAAAGCTTGTTAGTTTAAACTCATTTTTCCCTTCCCCCTTTACACATTAATTTGGTAGCTCTATGCTAATTTTATTAATGCTTAGCATTGTTTCCCAATATATAAACTTCTGATGTTAAGTAAAATAGAGTTAATCCATTTTTAATCTGAATTTATTTTAAAACCAAAATTTTAGCCCATGAAATATGTAAAACACTGACCAATTTCATACACTTTTATTTTAGCAAACTAGGATGAATGATTTGCACTATCTAAACTTAGATACCTGGACCTGGTCTGGAAGGTAAGTTCGAAATTTAAGTATGTTTTAATCTGTAGGCATTTTTGTGTGTGGGGTGTGTGTGTGTGTGTGTGTATGTGTGTCTGCCTGCACAGACGTGTGCACACATGCATGGTATAACCCAAACTTGGATCTGTAAAACTGAACTGATATTTTCTTCCCCTTCAGATTTTTTGCTTAAGCAAGGAATATATAGATTTCAATATAGAGTTCGTTCTTTAACTGGACTATATAAAACATGAGAACACTAGCAGTTGAAAATTGATTATGTAAAAGTACTGGTTTTATACTACATATTCTTGAGGACTGGTCAGTAGAACAAATGAAGTTTTAATGGGGTCATCACAGGTCAACAGATAACCGAGTGAGTCAAATTCTGATTTTATTGCTCATAATATATATTTAGCAATAGAATAAATATATTTAGCTATCAATTCAGCTGTTCATGTAATGATTTGGAATCAGACCTATATATTATGCCAAAGTATAAATACTATTAAAAATAAAACCTCAAAAGGGCTAGAAGAAAATATAGCAGATTATCTTTAAAATCTTGGCATGGAAAAAGCTTTTATAAAGATGATATAAACCCAAAATTCACAAAATTAAAAGACTGATTGATAAGACCATTTAAGAATTAAATATTTCTGTGTAGAAATATATACCACAAAAAGTTAAAAAGCAAATTGGAAAATGCAAACAAAAAACAAACTAGAAGTAATATTTACAGTATTTCTAACCAAAAGGGCTAAGATTCATAAGAACTCAGAAAATCAGTAAGAAAAAGACAAACAGGCCAATAAAAGTGAACAAAGAACATGAAATGAGCAAATTCATAGAAGAAATACAAATATGCAGAAATTATTTTTAAAAGATGTCCAACTTCATAAATTATTAAAGAAATTGAAATAAAAATAATAGTTTTCACTTACCAGATAAAAATAATTACAAATGATCAGTTTGTGCTAGGTTGTAACACAATTAGTGGGAGTTTAAATTGGTATAATTTTCTGGAAGGTAGTCTGGTAATATGTTTAAAATATAAAATGGAATTTCTACTTTGATCCAGAATTTCTCCTAAGACAAAAATTGGACAAGTGTTTATATGTGTGTGCATATATGTATGTGTGTGTGCACACACAACAAAGATGTTTATTGCAACATTATTTATAAAAGCAAAAACATGACATCAACCCTCATGTCCGTAAGTGGGGGTTGTTTAAATCATGGTGCATTTGCCCAATGAGCTGCTGTACTTCCATTACCAAAGGACAATATGCTTCATGGAAATATTCTGAAATATATTAGTTGAATGAAAAAAATTGAACAGAGTATATGATCCTATTTGGATATTTTTAATAAATGTCTTTATATGTGCATTAAAGTTAGGAGAGATATATACCAAATTATTAATGTTTCTTATTGCTGGAGGACAGGATTATAGGAGAACTGTCCCTTTTAAAAACTATTTTTGTGGTTGTTGAATGTGTTGTAACCCAAATGTTTTTTATAGTTAACAAAAACAGTAAAAATATTTCCATTTTGGAAAAAATAAATTACATCTTCTACCAACGGCCCATGTTATTCTGGAGCATTCCGGAATGTTGGAGAATGGTGTGACCTCACCTCCTAAATTAGTTAAAGTTTTGTGCTTATGGTTTTGTTTTGTTTTGTTTGGCTGCACCACGTGGCATGTGGGATCTTAGTTCCCCGACCAGGGATCAAACCCATGCCCACTGCAGTGGAAGCATGGAGTCTTAACCACTAGATGGCCAGAGAAGTCCCTGTGCTTATGTTTTTATTTCTGTTTTTATTTTAAGAATATTACAGTATTTGTTTGAAATCTTTAGAGGTTTATCCCGGATCTGGAGTGGCTTGCATACTTTTATTGTGAAGTTAGAGTAGCATTTTCGGGAAATTCTACAATAAATAGACCAAAGTAAACAGCAATAGCAACAACAAAATCCCATAATATCCTTAAGGAAGTCAGCTGAAAATACAAAATTAAATGTGAAACAACAGTAAAAAATGACAGACATGAAAATATTTCTGTTAAAAACCTGAGGAAGTCTTACTGATTAACTAACAGTGAAGCCAAATCCAGCCTCTGAACACTGACACAAAATTAAATCTCGGAGACAGAGTTTTGGGTGAAGTAATAAAGAATAGCTTTATTGCTTTGCTACGCAAAGGGAGCCACAGCAAGTTAATGCCCTCAGAACTGTGTGTCCCAGCCAGGGGGAGCCTGTGAGGAGTCTTATAGTCCAGGGGCGGGGTTGCTGATAAGGATCAGGGTACGTGCAGGGCCCACATTCCTTCAATCCAGAGGTCATCAGGCGTCAGGTGGTGATGGGCAAACTGTGACCTTCTCTGGAATGAAACATGCTTCATCATGTAGTTAACATCTTGCATTTGGTGGAGGTTTCAGTTCAGCAGAAGAGCTCAAAGATATTATGTGTATCCCTTGAGGCAGAACCAGGACCCTGCCCAAAGGCTGCACTATTGTTTCTTGACTGCTCCTCCCTTCTCTCTGCATCCTCTCCCTTCCCTGATTAGCAGCTGTTTGAACCTACCCTTTGGAACTCAGGGAAGGGGACACGAAAAGGCTCTTGTGCCCAGGAGCCCCACCGGGTCCAACTTGGTTTCAGTAGGAATGATGCTCAGTATGCGTTGTGAATAACTAGGAATTGACTTTTTAATTTTCAGTCTGTGTTCTGGCCAAGTGGGATAGACATTAAATGGAAAGAAATTGTGTAAATTCTTCAAGAATTTAAGAATGTTTTAAAAATATTCTTGTAGGTAGGATTAGTAGAATCAAAATTTTTTATACTAGGGAGGGCAGTTTTTTCTTTTGAGATCTGAGATGATCAGAAAAATTTTGTTTTGACTAACACAGTACTTAGATTCTTCTATTTTTTTCCCTCACCACAGGATTCCAATTAATGGAGAAAACCCCAAACATCGGTCGTGGCATACTTTAACACCAATAGCTGATGATACGCTTTTCCTATTTGGTGGACTAAGTGCAGACAATATTCCATTAAGTAAGTTGATTAAAGTTTAACCTACAGTTAAAATTTTATTCTTTTTTTACCTGATTGTATTTGATACTTAAGGTATTTTTACTTTTCTGATTTTCTGGTTTACCTTTATCCCCAACTATGTGGTTGCATCATGAATTAGAAGTAGAAGGCCCCTTTCCTTCCGTACCCTTGCTTGTCTAAGTTCTCCTGTTTCCTAGTGTAGGGAAAGGAAAAGTGGTTGAACCTAGAGGAATTAAAGACCCTTTCAACTATAGTATTTCTGATTTTGTGTCTTCCTAATTTTTGATCCAGATGCTTATACTATAGGCTAGAATGGGGATTAGAAGAGGAACGTTTCCCAGGAAGCTCTAGAAATACAAGGTGGGAAGGCCAGTTGCTTCTCTTTTTGTTCCAGAACGATAAAGGAAAGTGCTTAGCTAGAGTTTTTAAACTCCTGTTACTGCTCATCCCAATGGCTGTGATTTTTGTAATACAGTTTTTCTTTCACTAGTATAATTGTGGCACCAAGAAAGACAAGTGACCAAGAATATCCACTTAGTTTGACAAGTGTCTTGTAATTTAACACAGAAGTTTTCTATAGCTAGAGACATTTTTCTTAAGAAACTTTATATACCATTAAAACCATTTATATAATTTTATATAGGATCGAAAAACAACTATTTGTTTTTCAACAAAAATTTATTGAGCATCAACTGTGTATCTGGCAGTCTTCTGGCCAAGAAATGCCAGATGCTGGCTGGAGGAACAGCAGTTCCTCTAGGGGATGTTAGTTACTGTAGATTATTATACTTCTCTAATTTGTGGGGTATTTAATTAAAAAGGATTTGGAATCTAATTTAAAAACTAACATCGGGCTTCCATGGTGGCACAGTGGTTGAGAGTCCGCCTACCGATGCGGGGGACACGGGTTCGTGCCCCGGTCCAGGAAGATCCCACACGCCGCGGAGCAGCTGGGCCCGTGAGCCATGGCCGCTGAGCCTGAGCGTCCGGAGCCTGTGCTCCGCAACGGGAGAGGCCACAGCCGTGAGAGGCCCGCGTGCCGCAACAAAAAAAAAACCAAACAACTAACATCTATACATCTTAAATATATACAGTATTGTATGTCAATTATATCTCAATAAAACTGGAAGAAAAAAAATCCTAAAATCTATCCATTTCACTAAGAGTTGTTTAATATCGTATCTTCATGAGCTCTACTGTTTCAAATTCCTATTTGCTTTTTTTCATCATTGAACTATGGAGAATTAAATGTCCTAGGTCCTAGTCTAGTCAGTTTCCTCCCTCAAAGATTCAGCTGAAGAAATGGTCATATGGGTATCAGATGATACCGAGAAATTACTTTTAGTTTTGTTGACTGTGACGGTGGCATTGTGGTTAAGTGATAATAACATGGTAGCTGTGTAAAAAATGTCCAATTTTTTTTAGTGTTGCTCACTGAAATATGTTTGGAGAAAATGATAAGAGCTAGGATTTGTTTTAGAAGAATTCAGCAACAAGAATAACAAAAAGAGATAAATGGAGCACATATGGTAAAATCTTAGTAGTTGTTGAATCTGGGTTATGTGAAGGTTCGTTGTCATGTTCACTTGACTTTTGTACATGTTTGAGAATTTTTATGATAAAATATGCACATGCACAAAAAATAGTCATATAAATGTAGCATGATAAATTTGGGGAAAAAATTAAAATTTTATCCCAAACACCTAATCTTAATTTCTGAACTGTCATAATATTGCAGGTGATGGTTGGATTCATAATGTCTTAACAAATTGTTGGAAACAGCTTACACATTTACCTAAAACAAAACCCAGGTAAGTCTAGAAGTTGACAAATAAGTAAAATAGTTAAGAATTTTAAAGTATTAAATGTAGCACTGAATTTATAGTGTTTGCCGTTAAAACCAGAAACCATCAGGAAGGATATCTTTCAAATAAGTGTGATGTTACCCAAATAATTTAACTATAATTCTAATTGTATCTGATTGTAGAAAGGAACTATTCAGTTTCTATCCGTATTTGTATATTTGAAAATTTTATTCTTTTAGGTAAATGTATAATCTTGCCTGATAAATGTGAAAAGGCTAAGAAATTGAAAGTATGATATAATGTTAATATTTTTAATAAGTAGACAAGAATGGGGTTGGCTTTAGTAGTAGTTATTTGGGTTTGGAAGAGATTTAGAGCAATTTAATGAGGAAATTTCTTTCATGTTGATCAAGTAGATGACAGATTATTATTTTTCTTTATTAACTGTATGATGTATTCATTAATGTAAATTTCTTAAAAAAGGAAGCAGTTGTTTGTGGTATATTATAGAGTAAAAAACTGTAGAAAAATATACTATTATTAGACTGCAAAGAAAATCACATTCGTACTGTATTTCTTTCTTATTTGATTGAATAGTATGATATATATTCATAGGAGATTCAAATTCAGTACCTTATAATCATTATGATTAGTAATTTTATTTTTTTTCATGCCATGTATTTCAGAATATTTTTTACTATAGATTATTTATATTAATGTGAAGTTAGTCAATGATATATTAATGCATAAGGCGATATGCATTTCAGACATTTAATAACAAGTAACTTACTTGAGAAAAAGGCCTGAAAATATTTATATGTAAATATATATACATATATCATTGTGTATATCTATATTAATATGCACAATACATTTAGAGTTTATCATAACTACATGTGTATCATAACTACATTCTTATAGTTTCATGTATAAAAATTCAGTGGAATGTATTATTTTAGCAATTCTGGATCTTTTGAAATATATTGTTTAAAGAGTTTTATATTAAATTCAGGAGCCCAGTGTTCTAGTCCTTGCTCAGCTACCACTTAGCTTTTTGGCTTTGGGAAAGTCACTTAAAGAAACTGAGCATCAATTTCTTCATTGTGAAATGAGGGAGTTGGACTAGATGAGCTCTTAGTTCTCTTCCAGTTGTTTGATTGTGTGAATGAATTAATTATAGACCAAAGTGGTGGTAAGAATATGTTTAATTTTCAATTGCTCCTATTTTATATTTCAATCCTTAATGAGTAATCAGAACCATAGAACTATTATCAGTAATATATAGTTAGAACTGAGCTATGTAAAGCGATTTCTTTGAATTCAGCTAATGTGTCATGTAAATCATATGCTTTATTAGAATGTTTAGAGCCATAGAACTATTATCAGTAATATATAGTTAGAACTGAGCTATGTAAAGAGATTTCTTTGAATTCAGCTAATGTGTCATGTAAATCATATGCTTTATTAGAATGTTTAGGTAATAAGTTTAGAGCAGCTGTGAGAGGACATAAGCTGTCTGTAAAAAAGAACATCAGGTTGCAAGCTAGATGTCACCAAAATCAAGGCAGGAAAGGCTTTCCAGTGTTCCTCGATGATGGAAGTCCAGGCCAGAGTTTTCCTAAGGCAGGTAAGACAGAGGCAGATGTATCTTCAGGTATGAGGTGAGGAGGAGAACAGGTGAGATACAGTTTAGTGTAAGGAGAACATATATATGTGTATATATACTAATTTTTTATGAAAGTAAGAATTTACTTAACATTTAAATGTATATTGTGAAAACTTTTCCAAGTTATAATTTGAAATGTAAGCTGCCCAATTCTCCTCTTGTAATTCTGTGGAAAGTTTCTTAACTTTGGTACTATTGACATTTTGGACCAAATTATTCTTTGCTGTTAGGGGTATCCTGTGCATGTGTAGAAGCATCTCTGGCCTTTACCCAGTAGATGCCTGTAGTACTGCGCCCACTCCCCCCACCCTCCCCCAATACACACCTGGAATTGTGACAATCAGAAATATCTCCAGATATTGTCAAATGTCCCCCTGGGGGCAAAATCATCCCTGGTTGAGAACCACCGTCCTACAGTGTAACACCCTCTTCTCCAGGTGTCATCTTAGAACTGTGCTTGGGTGAATAGCCATCTATGTAGCCATATCTGATCGCTTATGTAGGTGGCTATCAGCAAGGTCCCTTTTTTGTGTGTCTGTAAAAGATGTCCCATAGGTGTTGATATATAGAGCCTTAGGCATTGTTGGATTCATGAGTATTTCCAAGGTTACACCTGGCTTTCTGTCCTGGAAATTAAGCTATTCCTTCCTATGAGGGAATTTGTTATACTTGATCTCCTTCCCTCAGTCCCTCCTCCAATCCCCATCCCCAACCCCACAGCATAATCTGAGTGTTGCTGAAGATCTGTGTCAATTTATGTTTTAACATTCAAGTTGGAGAATTGGGCAGAGTATTTCACAAACAAAATTTCTAATGACTCAGTCCTATTCTGGGTCCCAAGTGCATTTGTCCTTGAATGTGTCATGATTGTTTGAGAAAACTATTTAAACAAATTGTGCATAAGCCAATTGTTTGCATTTGTGGAAATTAAAAGGATAAATGTACTAAAAATAAGTTATGTGGTAATAAAAGACATGATAATATGTAATTGTTTGGGGCATCCGATGCTTCAGCAATTTGGTCTATTAAGAAAAGTGGGGGCTTCCCTGGTGGCGCAGTGGTTGAGAGTCCACCTGCCGATGCTGGGGACACGGGTTTGTGACCCGGTCCGGGAAGATCCCACATGCCGCGGAGCGGCTGGGCCCATGAGCCATGGCCGCTGGGCCTGAGCGTCCGGAGCCTGTGCTCCGCAACGGGAGAGGCCACAACAGTGAGAGGCCCGCGTACCAAAAAAAAAAAAAAAGAAAGAAAGAAAAGTGGGACTTCCCTGGTGGTCCAATGGTTAAGACTCCACACTCCCAATGCAGGGGGCACGGGTTTGGGGAACTACGATCCCACATGCTGCACACTGCGGCCAAAAAAAAAAAAAAAGTAATCAAGTACTCTCAGAGGCAAAGCAATGATTCTGTAAAACTTACAATTTATTTTCTAAAATTGAGAAATTTATGTGTACTTTTTTCTCAGTTAGACCCACAGAAACATTAAATTTTATAAAACTGTAACATTATTTTTGGTAAATAATGTGAAATTAGAGATGGATATGAGCTATCAGACCATTTCCAAAACAGCATTAGATGCTCTGCTTCTTTATGAAATAATTTGTTTATTTAATCACTGAGTAAATTATGCTAGTATTTTGTGTTTGCTTTTGATAATCAGAAGTTTTTGAGCACCTGCTGGATGCAGAACACCCTATTAAGCATTTTTAAGAATATAAAATTAGATTACCCAAATTCCAGTGGTGTGCTGGTAAACAGTTAACAACCGCTCTCCAGGAAAAACAAAACCAAAAAAAAGAAAAGCCCTAGTTTGTAGCATTTGCTGATTTGCACCGTGGCCAATGTGATATCACTGAACATGGAGTTGATAGGCACAGTCGGCTTTACACCACTGGGGCCATTTTTGACCTTAAGGACCTTATATATAGTCTCCGTAGGGAGTTAGGAGACAAATTACATCAAACAATTAAAGTAGTATATAGAGCAATTTGTCTTCAGATGTGAGTTAGGAGATTATAAAATAAGCACATAAATGTTGAAAGGTGCTGAACAGAGAGGGTAACAGAACCAATCTGGGTGGTATTTGGAACACTTCCTGGAGATTTTGAGCCTGTTTTTTTTTTTTTTTTTTGAGCCTGTTTTTAAGGCTCTGAGAGAAAGACTTCTCATTTTAAGCCCAAGAAGCAGGGTGAACTAACAAAAGCCTAGAAAGTGGTACAAGCTTTTCTCTTAGGGAATAAATGGACTTGGCTGAAATAGAGGGTTCATTTGGGGAAAGGCAAGAATTAAAATTTGTGGGAAAAAAATAGCTATTGATCATAAATTTTTGGCTGAGAAAAGTGGCAGAGATGCTTCCTGATCAGGAAATGTCCATGGTTAAAAACAATAAATATTTGAAAAATATTATTTATCAGCTATAAGTAGCTGGAAGAGATTAGAGACAGAGAAATAAGGAACGTGTGTGGTATTCTGTACCCAGGGTGATAAGTAGTGCGACAATATTAATGTAAAGAGAATGACCAATTGGATTTGTCCGGTGGTGGGGACCAGAGAACAGGGAAGGAAGTCAAAATGATGAGAACAGCATCGTGGCAGATAGCAATAAGAAAACTGTTTCTGCAATAGGCTGATCAGTTCTTTTTAAAATTGTTTTATATCATGATAATATCTGTGAGATAAAGAGTTTAGAAAAAGGTCGGAGGATATAATAAGAAAGAGTTATAGGGAAGCCTCTCTTTCATTGAAACAATGTGATTTAATGAACCCTAGAATCTAATTCTCTAATAATTCTAGAGAAATCTTTAAAATCTAACCCCTTTGAGGTTATGACAAAGGCTCAAGTTCAGTCATACCCCTTTTGAAATAGATTAAATTTTAGAGTGTGCAATTTAAAATTGGTTTATATGTAATGTACAGTTTCTTCCTTGATAGTATTTCACTGTTTATAATTTTCAATCATAGGTTATGGCACACAGCCTGTTTGGGAAAAGAAAATGAAATAATGGTATTTGGTGGGAGCAAAGATGATTTACTTTCCTTGGATACAGTAAGAAAATTTCAATTCTAAATATTTCCTCTGAGTAATTGTGTTATTCAAACTAAATGGCTGTTCAAAAAGATTGTTGATACTCCCACATTGCAAAATATGGAAGGGCATGAAATGTTACACTGTTGTACGATTAATCTTCAGAATGAGTGGCTTTTGTGAAGCATTGCAGGATATTTGGGGTTTACAAACCAAAATAGGTCTATTAACTTCATTAGTCAAATTATTAAGAAGAGCTTCTAAAGGATGAATCTTCATTTCTCTTTGACCCTCCCCGTAGTCCCGAGTGTTGATAATTTTATTGAATTAAAGTATTTGTGTACAATATTTGGTGCATATAAAGAATATATATAAAGTATATGTAAACTACTAAGTATAATAATAAGTACTTGTGAAATTTGCTACCTAACTTTATAACTAGAACATTATCAAGGCTAGCTTCTCCCTTCAAGAGGAAACTACTATAGAATGTTTAAAGTGTATTTTTTTTTTATTTTATGTGCCTTTTGCCACTGCTTCACCCCTGTTTTACATTTGAGTTTAACGCATTCTCATTTTAAAATCTGATAAAACTAAAGTGAAAGGAATAAACGAGTAGCATTTGGGAAGTATTGTTCTTCCACTCCTTGCACCTTGGGAAATTCAGAGAGATGGCCACACTTACATTCTGTACATGATGGGCCAGGAGCTCAGGATTGATCGCTCTGGTTTGCATAGGACACTTGGGAATGGCAGGCGCTGAGCCGTCAGGGATGGGCTGCAACGAGACAGAGCCCACCAGAGGGCCCCAGTGCCCTTTCACCTCTTCAGGTGTAGTTATCTCCAGAGTTGTTCCTATGGAGTGGTGAACCCTGAGATAAGGTGGCTTTTCTCCAGGGAATTTGGTTTATTTTGAGGTTCTGAGGTCTCCAACTTGAATGTTATGTGTAGTGAAAGTTTTAGAACTTTCTTTGGCTGAGAATTCAGTGCTTCAATAAAAGATTAAAACCACAACTTTACTTAAAAAGCAACTTTTGTGGTTTGTCTTCTCTTTCTTGGCACTAGAAAGCTTTATTTAGGATACAAAGTTTATCATTAAAATATGAATTCTGATTAAAATCATGATCATAAATTATGAAATTCTAAAGACCTATTTGAAAGTATTAGAAAAATTTTCTGCTGACTCCTCCACATTAACTTTTAGATGAGAGAGTCATTATTCCAAAAAATCTTCTGGATCTGTGATTTTCAAATTAGGAATTCCCAGAGAATCTTTCACCTGGAAAAGGGGGACAGAATAAAGAGATTTTAAAATGAGTCATTTGGAAGAAAAAAGTTCTGCTTAAAAACCAAAAAACTTGAAAACCACTACTGTTCTCATTTTGAAACCACTGTCTTAAAGGGAAAACATGTTTCTGATTTTAAAATTTTCATTTATATAGGCTGTGGTTAGGTAGACGTTTGGTCACTGAAAAAATGGTAACCACGTATCTAAAGTTTGTGTACCTAGCAGGTATGTGTACATTTGTGTGTGTGTGTGTGTGTGTGTGTGTGTGTATGTGTGTGTGAATAGTTAGAGATTTATTTGCTGCTTTACATAATTTCTTTTACATTTATACAATAAAAATATCCAATTATTAATGTATTTTATTTTTATCAAAAGTCTTGATAACTCCTTTTTTGTGTTGACTAGGGTCATTGTAATGATTTATTGATCTTTCAAACACAGCCTTATTCACTACTCAGGTAAGAAAATTCATTACTTTAAAACATATATGTTATTAATGTATGATAATTTCTTTCTTCTTCCTTTTTGGGAAACGTTATAATATTTTTCAGGTAAATTATTACTTGAATTTATATTTACATCTTCCTAAGAGTATAATAAAATTTGTAATGATGAACCATATACCAATGTGATTTTTAAAAATTAAAATATAGAGTATAGTCACATTTTTGTTTTGTTTGTAAAACTGAATTTAGTTCATGTAGGAATGTTAAACATACTGTATTTCCTTGATTCTAGGCCTGACTTTTTTCATATTTTAACTTTTCTGAAATCAGAGTGTGTCTAGTAATAGACACACATATATATGAATTTAGTTTAGTAGAATTTCTTTTTTTAACCCCAAAGTTGTTATTAAATTGGTGGTATGATTTACAGTGTATTAGCTGATATGCTTTTAATTTAAAAGGAATATATACAAAGTTTAGTGGGTGGATTGTGGAGCAAGCCCCTATTTCTGCCTGTGAGAGTCAGGAGGAGGGATTTGAGTGAAGAAGTTGTCTAGTGAACACGTGTGGGTATTTTATGCAGCAGGGATAACAGGGGTGAAGGCATGGGACAGAGGGAGGGAGGGGAAGAGAGAGAGAAAGGAGCTCACATGCTCTGTGTCAAGGAGTGTGCTATAACTTCTAGACGTTCCACAGCTTAAACCACTTGAAAACCATAGCTCAAACTGGACATTCCTGAAGTTTTTCTTAGCCACTCCTTCTGTAACTGCTGTGGTTTCCAAACTTGTCTGGACATCAGAATCTCATGGGGAACTTTAAGAAATATTGATGCCTGTGTTCCAGCCCCACAGATTGTGATTTGATTGGTCTGGGGTACGGTCTGTACTTTGGGATTTTTGAAAGTACCGAAGGTAATTCCATTTTGCAAAGTTTAGAAATAACTGGTGGAATGATTTATCCTGCTTTGTATTGTTACTTAACTTTTGTTGTGAACATAACCACTTTCCTTAAGTAGATTACAAGTTCTTTATATGCAGGGATCAATAAATATAATATTTGGGTGCCTAGTATGGGAAGGCACTGTGCTGTGAAATGAAAAGCCATGACCTTTCCCTGAAATTGCTAAGAATATAGAAGGCAGGCTTTCAAACAACTATCATAGAAAAATAAAATTGCTTTAAGAGGAACATGTACAAAGTTCATAAGAATACTGGAGAAGAAGGCCCTTGGTTAAGATAGCAAAGGTTAGGGAAGTCTTTGCAGAGGAAGAAGAGTCTGAGACAAGAATTTACTGTGAACAAGCAGTGCAAACGTGTTAGTGCAAGATATATATATCTTGCACTAACATGCTTTTATATATATATATATATATATATATATATATATATATATATATATAGGCATGGTGTGTTCTGGAAACTGAATTCTTGAGTATTCCTGGGACATAAGTATGAGGTGAGGAATTGTAAGAAATGAGGCTGGATAAGAAATCAGGAACTGTATGTCATCTAGCACCTGTGTCTCTCATGCACAAGAGTTTACATTATCTTGTAGGAGGTCAGGAAGCATTGAAAAATTTGGAGCAGAGGAATAAGATGATCATATTATAAGTTATAAAATTTCTTTGGCAACAGCGTAGATGAGAAATTGGAGGGATAAGTGACTGCGTTAGGAAAGTTAGTAGAGACTGTTGCATTGATCAGGAACAAAGTGAGGGTCTGATTTAGAAAGTGGCAGTGGGGCTGGAGAAGGGAGGGAGGTAGAGATATTTAGCAGGCTGAATGGACTTGGTAGTTGAATGGATGCTAAGGGAAAGAAGAGGGAAGAATTAGTGATAGAGTATGGAGAAGGCATTGGGTTTGCAGGTGGGATGGGGTAGAAATGATGAACTTGGTTTTGGGCATATTGAGCTTGAAGTGCTTATGGGACTTGCAACAGAGCGTTCCATTAAATAGTTACTAACTGAATAAATGGAGCAAGGTCCAGGCTAGACATAAAGATTTAAGAATCACTGGAGTGTGAATGGGTATGGGTTAGCTCTGCCCAGGAAGAGTTTTGAGAGAAAGGGTGAAGCCAACGGCTGAGCATTAAGAACTCATAACATTTGAAGAGAAGGTAGAGGACGAGGAGGCACAGGAGAGTGACCAGAGTTAGAGGTGAAGCAGGAGATAACGGGAGCACAAAAACTGAGCGAGGAGAGAACTGGAGATGGAGCATCTGCTTACTGTAAGGAGGTCGCGGAACATCTGGATTGACAAGTGCCGTGGAGTTTGGCAGCACTAAGAGGTTGGTAAGGTAAAGGGGGAAGCCAGGATGACTTCTGGGGACGAGCACCACGACCCGGGAAGGAGTGAGCATATTTGTTTCTGTGCTCAGGGAAGCAGCCATCGGGGACTAAGTTGTTGGAAACAGAATAAATGAATGGAGTAGGCTCTTGAGGAGGTCGATTTTAGCAAACAGGTAATAGAATTATCCCTTGACTGGAGGAAGGGATAATAATAATGGCGAAATAGATGAATTTCTTGGTTGGGGGCAGGGCACTGAGAAGGTTTTGGCTGATGGTGAGGTCGTCTGAGGAGGAGGAGAGGTAAGGATGTGAACTTAAGGAGGGCGATGAAGACGTGACATAGCCGCTGAGGTGACTGGGGGCGGAATGCTGCCAAGGGATGTGTAACATCGTAGTGCCGAGCACTCAGGAGGGCTCAGCGGAGATGGAACAAAATCGATATGCCGTGGGCCACGTCTGCAGAAATGTGGTTTTCTCCAGCCGCACTAAGAAGCCAGGTTGCAAGCGCAGAAAGGAGATGGTTGAGTTTATCCGTGGTTGGAGTTTAACCAGGATGACATAACAGAGGGACAGTGGAGAAGGAGATGAAAATTGCTGGCAGGAGATTGAAGTGCATGTGGACAGGAACGTGCACATGGATGCACTATGAAGTGCATGTGGACAGGCCGGATAGGAAAGAAAGTCACAACCAGAGGGGTCTTATTATTTGGAGAACCGGGAAGAGTCAAAGGAGTAAAGGGGTGTAAGAGTTAAAAAGATACAGGCTTATGGTCTAAGAGGAGGATATGGAAGTTTAAGATTTCAGAGGTGGAACTGTCCTGAGTAAGGTCATAAGAGTAAAAAGGGTTTTCCACACAGATGCTAAAATCAGTCAAGAGACAAGACTGTGATGAGTCCAGGGCCAGAATCCTCAGCGATGGGGGAGAATGAGCGGGAGGTTAATAGATGGCAACACCCGACGGCAAAATGATCGCAGCCTGGAAGCAGCAGTGAGGGGCGAAGAGAATACATACTAATACTGGCTCCTGACTGTGAAAACAGAGCTGAGGGGAAATTTGTCCTCTTTCCTCCAGAAGGCTGCGCACAAAGCAATTTTCTTAGATTTCACTTAAAGCAAAGACAGAAAGTCACAGGAAGCAGGGGTGTTTGTAGACACAGCTAGTGTTCCAAAAAGCAGAAAGGAGAGGTTTGGAAGGGGAGATAAGCAGTGATAGGGAAGATGAACCAGTATAGAAATGAGAGGAAGAGCAAAGACAGACTGCATGTGCCTGCCTTTGAGGCTGGGACTCAGGGTGGCTGTCCATCAGACCAGTGTAGTCGTTTCTGGAGGGGGTACGGGAAGGGCCGGGTCACAGGGTATAAAATGGACACCAGGTGCTGCATCTTGGGGTGATGGAAGAAGAAGACAGCTCGCAGAGAGGAGTAAATTGTTATTGGGCTGGAAGGATGTGTGAAAAGGGGTCTGCTTCAGACTAACCTGCTTCAGAATTAAGTCTGAATCTTTTTTATTTAAAGAACATTATGCATGGTAAGTTGTACCTGGATTTTGGTCAGATATGGTCCCCATGCTATAAAAATATACAATTACTGTGGTGCTGTGGAAAGAATATATATCCTGTCATGTTCCAAACAATACCAGGGGAGTACATAATCGTGTAAAATTTTTATAGTTTTATTTTGTATATTACTTACCTATAAATATTTTATAAGTTCAGGTTCAAAAACTAATAATTCTGTTATGTTTTGTTTACAGGTCATGCCTTGACTGCATTGGTAAAAATGCTATAATTTTAGAAAGTCAGATATCTTTATTACCTCCTAAACTTCTCCAACAAGTACTCAAAAAAATAACATTTTGGACTGCAGTTAATCACCGAGAAGAACAAAGAGCCCAAAAAGAAGAAACAGAAAATAAGTATCAGTGGATCAGTAGCAATTAAGTTGTTGTATACTCTATGTATTTAATATGTTTAAACATTTTAATCAGACTGTATATTTACCCCCCAGATTGGAGGCTTGATTTAGAAGATAAAATTTGAAACAAAAATTCTATGTTAAACTGATTGTATGGCATGAGATATATAGGAAGAAGATGTTAATGGCAGATTCATTTGTATTTATATTTGTAAATTAATGTAAATTAATTTCCTTATAAGCTGCAGAAAAAAAATCTACTTTCTGAAAGTAAGTATAATTGTAAGAGACTTTAACTCACTGTGTCTTCTTTACTGGAAAGATTATACAAATTTGAGGAGAATAAGAAATTACCCCAAGGACTTTAGAGATTCCCCAACCTAAAGATAGACAGATATATAAAAACACCTCATACCAACTTTCAGAAAGAATAGATTTTTCTCAAGTCACTTTAAAATTACATAAAGCTTCCTATTAAATGACTCGGTTATTTAAAGAACTTCTCCTTAAATAACTAATACAGCTGGCCAAAATGATAAAATAGGCAAGCACTGCTATGGGATTAAATATTGAACTCCTACCCTTTTAGCACTTATCTAGTAAAGTATTCTTCCTCACCTTTGAGTAGGGGAATAAATGTCTTCAATTGTTTTTCTGTTACCTCTGAGTTGTTAGTTTGTCCCATTTTATATGTATATAAAGACCATGTTTGAAAGTGTCTAAAGTGGAGATTTATTTGTCATACAAGCTTTGAAATATTGAGAGGCAGTATAGTTATTAACTTTAGAGACACCTGAAGATACATTTTGCCTTGGGGGAATACTTCTAAAGTAACTTTCAGTGAATTATGAAATGGGATGATAACCTAGTAATTTGCCTTTCTAGAAACCCCTCGTTTTGGCCCACACCATTCTACAGAGTTGGTGCTCAAGACCCAGGATATTCAAAATATGTTATCTTCCCATTTCTTTTCAGTATTAACTGCCTATAAAGAAATGGAACATGAATATTTATCTTTATGTTCTTTAAATAGTACTTTTGCCATGGTTAAGAAGTTGTTCACATATCACAGTTGTACCCATCCATTGAATTACTAATAACGAGGAATTACTAAGAATTTGGTATATAAAATTACTGTCTACCATACCACCATGCACGTTGACTCTGAAATTTAAAACGTTGGAGTAAATATATTTCTGTATTGAAGTGCATGTATAATTTATAATGAAAATTACAGTAGTTTATAGATCTCACTACATTGTAGAGATATATTTTATATATATGTACTGTCTTTTAGATGTGTAAAGCTTCTATTTATGTATTGAAATATTTTGTGTTTACATTTTATTTATTATACAAACTATATAGAATTACTATTTTCCTAGTTTTGTTAGTGTGAACCAGTCATTAGAATTGATTGTGCAAACAATATTTCAGTGTAAGTTTTCATTTTTTCTTACTATTTTCAGGCTGAATAACAGATTTATAATCTCATAGGTAATATGGGTCTTAGAAGTAATATTTCATTACTATGAACTTCAGTATTTGGCATTCTATAAGGAAAAAATATCAAAACATATTAGACAGTGATAGATGACACTGAGTGGGATGAATACTTTTTAAAATGGCTTCTGGGTTGTGTGAATGTCTTCTCTAGCCTCTTAGAGAAGCACTTCTGTTTTTAAATGGTTTACCTAAACACTAAAAGTTAGATTAACCCCCCTCAAAACACACACTCTTCATTTAGGCTTCAAGAGAATGAAAATCTACATATTATTTATGGCACACAAAACTGGTACTCTTCTTATTTGACTTAATATATTGTACTGCTTCAAAAAGTTATGTCCTGAGGTAGCCCCATAGTAGGAGTGGCAGGGAATTCTAATCTGATCTTCAATTTCCAAAACTTGGCTTACAGCAGGGCTTCCCTGCTATTAGGAGATGTGGAAACTCTGTGAGCTGGCAAAGCCAGTTTTGAAGATCCCTAGTCAAGCAGTATTCATTCCTCACTTCTTAGCACTTATGGTTTACTATCAACTTATGTGTTGTTGACCTGTGCGGTGTATAGGAACCCAAGGCAACATCAGCCTCATAACTTTCTCTCTTAACTCTCCCTTACGGGTTCTCTGCTTGAAAGATGACTCTAGAGGGTTGACTTTTTTTTTTTTTTTTTTTTCAGGTGGTTCACAAAATAGGTTTCCAGTCTGATTCTCAAGGAAAAAGAATTTCTGGCCATCTTTATTATGTGTATCAGGATATTCTTCCAGTTGTCAGGAAGGATTCTTTTGAGGTATTACCATTTTTAGAATGATATAGTAAATGGCATATCAGAGTTAGTGTACATTTTTTACAGATCGTATCTTTGCATAAGCACATTTAAAAAATTATTAGCCTTTTGATAGAAGCTTAAAAATATTCTTTAGAACTTCATACTGTCAGCCCAGGAACAAAGTGATGTTTTCACCAATACATTATTTATATGTATGTATGTGTGAGAGAGAAATAAAATAAACTCACTAAGATAGAATAATTTTCAGGGTAGTACATAGGGTCTGAAAAATTAAAATTTTGATTTCAGAACACTTCACAGGAAAAGAAACAGTTTTAAGAAACAAATAGTACCCCATTCCCACTTTTTTTTGGTGCCTGTTTTTTCATTGTATTAATGTGATTCTATTGGAATTTCCAATTTGATGAAGTTATCAAACGGTCCAGCATGTGGGTGCAGCAAGAACATTTTTTAAATCACCCAAGTAATGGACTGAATGTTTGTATCCCCACAAAATTCATATGTTGAAACCCTAATCCCCAATGTGATGGTTTTTGGAGGTGGTGTCTTTGGGAGGTAATTAGGTTTAGGTGAGGTCATGAGGGTGGGGACCCCATGATGGGATTAGTGTACTTATAAGAAGAAGAAGAGACCAGAGCTCTCCTTCTCTGTCCCTATCACATGAAGATGCAATGAGAAGGCAGCCGTCTGCAAGGCAGGAAGAGGGCCCTCATTAAGAACCAAGTCTGTCAGCACCTTGATCTTGGACTTCCCAGCCTCTAGAACTGTGAGAAATAAATGTCTGTTGTTTAAGCCATCCAGTCTATGGTATTTTGTTATAGCTGCCTGAGCTAAGACACATCTGAGGTCCACAGTTTACATTAGAGTTCAGTCTTGGTGGTGTACATTTTATGGGTTTAAACAAATGTGTAGTAACAGTCCCCAACCTTTTTGGCACCAGGGACCAGTTGGTTTCGTGGAAGCCAGTTTTTCCACAGATGTGGGGTGGTGGGGGATGGTTCAGGCAGTAATGTGAGCGATGGGGAGTGATGGGGGACAGCAGATGAAGCTTCGCTCGCTCACCAGCCACTCACCTCCTGCTGTGCGGACTGGTACCAGTCTGTGGCCCGGGGGTTGGGGACCCCTGCTTTATGGTATCATACAGACTAGTTGCACTGCCTAAAAATCCTATGTGCTCTGCCCATTCATTCCTCCCTCCCCCCTAAACCTGGCAACCACGGATATTTTATTGTCTTCATAGTTTTGTCTTTTCCATAATGTTATACAGTTAGAATTACACAGAACGTACCCTTTTCAGATTGGCTTATTTCATTAGTAATATGCATTTAAGTTTCCTCCATGTCTTTTCATGGCTTGAAAAGATGGCTTATTTCTTTTCAGCACTCAATAATATTCTATTGTCTCAATGTACCACAGTAATTTTTTACAATTTTCTATATAGACAATTGTGTGTCTGTGATTTGTCATGAACAAAAGCGGTTT